>NC_068957.1:24281622-25520372 GCF_026419915.1 Harpia harpyja | reverse complement strand
TCAGCATACGTCCAGAAAACATTCCTGTTTCAGGCATAACGCTTTCTGCCAAACATTAACTATTGACCGTGTCATCTGAACACCAGTCTATTATCGTCTGCAGTTCCCAGCTGGGGAAACTGAGGCACGGCGGCACCAGGTCCAACACATCCCGTCCACGGAGCTGGGGGCTGCAGGGGAGCACTGAGGACCAAGCAGAGATATCAGTACCTGTGCTGGAGGAGAAGGGATGGCCTTGAGCCCCCACACCTCCCGCCTGCTGGGACAGACCCCTGGGGCTGCAGGGGACAGGGCTGCAGCATGGCATGTCCCGACCCCTGCCAGGGCTCCCCTGCACTTGGGGATGCAGTAACGCTCACTCACTGCTGTACCTCCTGCGCTTCCAGCTAATTAATTGCCTATTCTCTCCCTCTTCTTCCACCTTAATTGGGACAAAGACATCTGGCAGAGATTTGCTTGTGCACGGCCCTGGTCTTTAACTTTCTGCTTATTAGGGGATTTAATAGCAAAACTGCCCCGAGACAGGCATCCTCCGACGAACCGGCTGCAGGAGCCAAGATGCCTCTACAGGTGGGATCTTCACTGGGTTTCTCTGGACACCCCACATCGTCCAGCCCTGCTGCGAAGGTACGGGGAGACTCGGGCTGTGTCGCCTCGGTGGGTGGTTTGCAGCGGGGTGGGCTGGGGCAGAGCTCGCCCCTTCCCACACTGCTGGGACACCCGCTCTTGCCTTGGCCCCAGCAAGAGAGACACAAACTCCCTGGAAAAAGCACCAAGCGAGAACACCGAAACTTTTAATCAGGCTGCTAGCTCGCTGGTCCTCCGCTTTTTTGCTAGAAATGACCCAAAAGGGAATTGAAACATTTTGTTTCATTTTGAGCAAAGCATTTTGTTTGATCTGAAAAGAACGCGGGGTTGGGGAGGGGGAGAGGGAGAATGGGTCATTTCAGCAGCCAGGAAACAGTTCATTTCAGCTCAAATAAAACTTAATTCTGTTATTGTTGTTGCAGTGTTTGCTGTCCGGGGGCCCGGGGAGGCAGCGGGAGAGTCGGTGAGGCGGGGAATGCCCGGCTGAAGCAGCCCGGGAGGAGGTGAGGATCCAAATGCCACGGCCAGGTCGCCCTGCCCCAGGATGGATGCACAGCTTTTCTTCCAGCTGACATCTACACTCAGTTTTAGGGGTCTCCCCAGCTCGGTGGGACATATCCTTTGGTGAAAGAAGGACCCAAAGAGGATCCTCCAGCACTGGGTCGAGCATCTTTACCACCAGCGATGCTGCGCGCCCCTGGGGCTCTTCTGCCAGGCTGAAGCTGTGTTTGGCAAACTCGCAAATAGTTTCAGGACAGCCCAAGCCACATTTCCCAGCAAGTTCAGTGGCTTTCCCTCCTCTGGGAGGTCCCCTGCATCGCCAGTCCTCTGTCCCTACTTTTCCGTGTCCTCAAAACAGGGCAGGCCCGCAGCTGAGCGGCACTGGGGGCTGCGTGGGTGCAGCCGCAGCCGTCCCTCGTCCGGACCAACCCGGCTCAGGGCCAGGCATCTGTGACTAATTGGTAGCAAAGCACTTATCAGACAAACTTTAGCCTCTCTTCCGGTTCATGAATTGCTCATGAGCTATTTATGAATTTTTTGACTTTAATTGTTATCCTAAATTATTCATCAAATAATTTCAATAACTAGTTCTTGGGCCAAATTACATTTTAAATGAGCTGTTTCTGTGCATGCTTTTGCCAGAGAACTCGCTGTCGAGCAGCCACAGAAAGCAAATGCAAAAAGGCACACAAAACACGGGGAAACAAAATGCAGGAAACACGAAGGGGACTTTTCACCCCAACTTGCTCAGTGTTTAAGCAATGCTTTGCCTGTAGGCAGCGTGTGGTTGACCTGCCCAGCACCTCTCAGGAGCTGCCAATGTCAGACCCATTGCTGCAGTGGCTGATGAACGAGAGCAGTTTCCCTCCCTTAGGTCACCAAGAGGGTCGGCAAACATGATAAATCCCAGTGCTGCTGGTTCCCAGCAAAGGCTCCCACTGCCGGACTGCACCTCCCTCCAAGAGCTGGCGTTCCCAGACAGAAAGGAAAACCGTCTCTCCCTCCAAACGCTCCTCCTGCACACATGCACACCCCCTGAGCCCCCCCCGAGCTGCCTCCAGTCCCACGCTGCCCATTGCAACTCCAGCACCGTCTCTGCCGGGGCTGTGAGCTGGGGGAGATGGGAGCAGCCGGGCACAGCTCAAACCACTTCTGAGCCAAGCAGCCAGGAGAGGCTTTACACACAGGGCAACTGAAGAGCCAAGCGGAGCTTTTCCCAGCCCAGCCCACATCCACCGGCCATGGCCCTGGCACGGGGAGCGTGCCCCGGCCGGAGGGAGCGGCGTTCCCACACCCCGAGCTGCAGCAATTTGTTCACGGCAAGTGGTTTAATTGTTTGCCGCTGCACACGGGAACGGCGCTCGCTGTCTTCTCGGCACAGAGCGGTGGTGTCCCCCTCCCCTGCCATAAACTCCCTCCCCCGAAATCGCCAGCAGCTTTAACGAAGGCAGCGGAGATAATGCTGAGGCTGGGCCATCATTTGGCTGCGAGGCTGGAAGCATTGGGGATGGAGAGGGGCCGGGGCTGTGTTTGCCCCTGATGCCGCATTACTGAGCGATCACATAGACTCAAATAATCAGCTGATGTTTATTTTTCCTGCTCACTTGACTGGGCGTAAGCATCACGTCCTGCCCCAGGGCCACTGCCCAGTGCTGTGCAATGACAAAAAAAAAAAAAAAAAAAAAAAAAATCACATTGTTATCTCTCAACTTGTTACCTTTTTCTCTGACCAACCTCAGGCAGCCTTTTAGACAAGGCTGTGCCTGGCTGCAGCAGGGAAGGCACAGTGACGGGGTCAGCCATCATCTTGCTGTTGCAGGGCCCCAACACACCTCTGCCACTGCAGCCTCGGACCACCTCTTTCCGCATACACCTCAGTACATCCCAGTTCAAATGCCTCAGGCAAGCTTTAAGGGCTCATTTCGCACATTGGATGATCACAGCTACCTCTTCTGGTTTAAAAAACAGGAAAAAACTCTTCTGGTTTAGAAACCTCTGCTCCAAGAGGCAGACGCTGTACTAGACTTTCAGGGAGCGCAGCCCTCTGCCCTCCCAAGGCTGAGCTGAGCGCCTGCGGTCGCAGCCCAGGCACGTCCCAAACCCATCCGAGCACCCGGGCACGGGCGCATGCTCAAGCGTGTGCAAGCGCAGAGCGTGGCTGTAACGAAGACAAGGTGGGAATCAGGGAGGAGGCCAAGAACTGACCCTGTCTGCTCCTGAGATAATATATCTCCAAAAGCCAGCTCGGGTTTCCTGGCTTCAGCACTGCTATTGAAAATTTATGGTTTGAGAAAGTTCTTGGAGCCCAAATCCCTCGACCTATCACCTTTTCAACCTTGTGTTTATCGAGACACGAGTTCCTCTTCCTCCCGCCCTTTGTTTTCAGCTCTTGGAGCCCAAGAGACTCAGTCCTGGCGCTGCCCAAGCCAGTGCTTACAGTCAACCCATGCGAAGGTGCGATAAATCCTCCCAGCCCTCTCCTTGCCTCCACTCCTCTCTTTCTGTCCCTGTTCTCTTTTTTTCTGGGGCGGAGAGCAGTGCTGGCGTTCTGCTCTTTGCCAGCTCCACATGTTCTCTGCCACTCCCCTACTCTCGGCTTTGCTCCCTTCATCTCGGCAAAACAGGCATCAAACACCGCGAGTTGCCACGGCGACCAGAAAATCGCGGTGACCCTCGGGATGGACACTGGACCGGTATCCCGCGGCATTGGCCTGAAAAGCGCATCGCCTATCAATCCCCAAGATGTTCCCAGGCTGTCGGCTTTCATACTGAGGCAGGGCATGGTGATGGAGAAAGACAGTCTCAGGCAGGGCACTCCCCATGGCCTCCGCTGTAGGAGAGGAGTTTCTTTCTGTTGCATTTATTATCATTGTCACTGGAAAAAAAAAAAAAAAAAAAAGCATATGCGAGCGTATTTCCGAAGAGTTTCCCTGTCTCACAGATTTTTGGTCACCTGTGGAGTAAAAGCCAATTTAGTGCTATCAGCAGGGGACCTTCCAGGCTTGTATTAGCAGGAAACAGAGGAGGGCAGCAAGGTCCTTGCCGGGAAAGGAGGCGGTTTCTGGGCTTGGACGAGGATTGCGGGGAAAGTCCAGCCCCGAGCACGAGGGGACGGCAGGAGCCCAGGTGAGGGGGCGGAAGATACTCAAGTGCCAGGGATTTGTGAAGAAGGCTTATAAAATTGCTGGAAGTAATGAAAGGAGAGAAGAATGACCAGGAGAACAGAGCAGTTTATTCCAGGAGGAGTGAGGTGGCTGCAGAGGAAAGAGAGGAGGAAATATGAGAGTTCAATAAAACTGCGGACAATTGAGACGAGGTGAATAAGAAACAATTATTCCCATTTTCTCAGAACACAAAACCCCCAGGACATCCAATAAAGTTACGCAGCAGCAGATTTAAAACAAATCAAAGGAAGCCTTTTATCACACGGAGCCCAGATGCGCTGCGGAGCACACTGCCGCAGGATGCTGCCGAGGACAAAGCTGCCACCCGGGCGGCCAGAGAAAAGGGACAGAGGCGTGTGAAGGGCTCTAACAAAC
The DNA here is from genome assembly GCF_026419915.1 of Harpia harpyja. Taxonomy (NCBI): domain Eukaryota; kingdom Metazoa; phylum Chordata; class Aves; order Accipitriformes; family Accipitridae; genus Harpia; species Harpia harpyja. The sequence continues at coordinate 25,515,744 of NC_068957.1, read as the reverse complement.
AACGATCCAGATAAAACCTCTGGCTTGGGAAATCCCTGGATTTGGCGACTGCCAGAAGCTGGAAGGGTGTACCAGGGAGACAGCTTTGTCAAGCCAAGGGAGAGCCGGACAACACACGAGCCAGACCAGTTCAGTGACTCCCCGGCTGGGACTGAGCACAGGCACCCCGGGACATCTCCCCAGCACTCAGCTGGGGACGATGGGGTGAAACAGGCAGCTGGGGCAGAGGGCCTGAAGTTTCTCCCTTCACAGAGAAGGCGGCAACAAGACCTGGGAGGATGGGTCTGTAAAGGGGAAGACACATCTGCCTTGGATATTTATTCTCCAGCTGGTCTCGCAACAGCCTTTCGCAGAGGACACACCAGGCAGCTCTCACCAGTTATTAAAATCTGATAAAAATTCCACTCCAGTTAATTCGGCTGGCAGAAAGCTCCAGATCGATGCACAAAAGGTTGTCCCTCCTGACTCGGCTGTGCCTGCTTATTTATTTATTTACTCCTAACATGCATCTCAGCTGCACAACAATGAAAATTGGGGTTTGCAAGTGGAGGAGAGGATTGGCAGAGGGAAGGAGTTGCAGAGGCAGGGGCTGGGGAGCATCCACAGTGGCACAGGACATGGACTACCCCTCTTGCCAGGGTTCAGTCTTCCCTGTAGGGACCAGCCAATGACCAGTTTGTTGCTCTTGTGGTCCCAATGGTATTTTTGTTTGGAGAACACGGGACACTTCACCGCACCCGCTGCCAACCGTGCCGGCTGGTTTCCCACCCCAGCCTGGCCCCAAATGCTGCCTCGCTCTTGTGCTCCCTGCACCCATCCACCACCATCCACAGTCACGCCATGGCCATGCTTTCCAGACAGATGGACATAGCCAGCCACGCTCGTCTTTCCTTCCCACACAGCTTAATAGCTACTTTGCCAGTGTTTCCTGAGTTTTATATAGCTTTTACAGTCTGTTTTTATGATGTTTGAGTAATTGCTGTTTGTTTATCATGGATTGTATGTCAATGGCTGGGTCACACCCCATGCGCTCCAGCTTGAAAGGAGCCATTTGATATATTCAATTAAAATTTCTTCTTTTTATGCTATTTATTATACCTTTAGGAGCACAGCTGGAAGACCTGCAGAGGACGTGGATGGTAGCTAAGCCCACACCACTGAAAGCAGCAAATCTCAGTCCCACACCCCTGTCCTTCTGCACAGTCCCATCCAGCCCAGCCTGGAAACTTCTGATCACCCTGCAATATTCCCACCCAAGGGGGCTTCAAGCAAACCCCACCGGTGATAGGTAAAGCAAAGAGAGTGCTTCAGCACAAACAGGACTCGGAGATGAAAAAAGCCCTTTCCCCACAGCTCTCCCCAGGCGCAGCTCACCCGACACCGTCCCGGGCATCACCAGCCGCACGGCCGGAGCCAACAATAACTCCATCGCATAAACCTCAGCCGCCACATTCACACATTAGCCGGCCGCACTCTCCTTTTGATTGCTAAAGCAGCATCCAAGCAGAGCACTTCTTGGGAAGTGGTGAAATGAGAGATGAGCCCATCAGGGACCAGGTTTAGAAAAAAAGAGAAAGAAAACTCATTCTCCAGCCATTCAACTGAGGGAGCAGCTGTCCCTCTGCTCCGGGAAGCCAGGCACCAGCATCCATTCGCTGGCACATCCTGCCTGCTCAAGTCACTCATTTTAGCATTACCCACTGACAAGGACTGTGCAGCACCAGAGAAACAGATTGCTGTCGCCATTTCAGAGCTGAAAAAGGGGGAGAGCCATGTGGGGAGTGTGTTGGAAAAGAAAAAGCAATAAAAAAAGAATCTGCATACAACCAAAAAAAGCCTTCCCCTCAGCCAGGGCCCTGCATATGGGCTGTGGATGCTGGCGTGCAGAGGGGCACAGGCAGGACAGGGAACAGACGGGTGCTGAGCAGAGGCTCTGGCAGAGGTGATGGGCAGATGGGTGCCTGCGCAGAGCCGCTCGGCAGGGACCCAGCGCCAGCCCGGGCGAGCAGAAGCCAGAGCTTTTGCAGCTCAGGCCGGTGTGACATTGGGGTGCTGACCAGCCTCACCTTGCACCCAGCCAGGGGGACCAAATCCCACCAGGGACATGGCAGGCAGGGTGAGGGCAGGAGCTGCCTCTCACCCACACCAAGAGGGCTACAGGGAAAGCTGTCACCATTGCCTAAACACCCCATGCACTACTCACCTACCCCCCACTGCCCACTTTACACCCCTCCTGGTTATCGAAGTTTTTATTGCCTCCCTCATGGAGATCCCAGCTGCTGTGAGATCCAGCTTCCCACCAGCTGGGAACTTAATCAGGTCAATTAATTAAGATCGTTATGCCACCTCCTCATCTGGCCTGCATGGGAAACGTTGGGGGTGAACTTGGGCAGGCACCCTGACCCTTTGCTCGTGTGGGTGCTGTGGAACAGCCCCTGCAGCCCTGGTGCCCAGCAGTGTTTAAGGCAGCACCAAACCCAGTTTGGCACTGCATTGGCAGCTGTCTGCCGTAAGGGCTTGGTTTAGCCCTGACAAAGCTTGCAGCATCCCGTGGCCAAGCCAGGCAGGGACAAGGGGGTTGCAGGTGTCGTCGTCCCCCCTGCAGCCCTTGCAGGAGGCAGCGGGGTGCCCCAGGGTGGCTGGGGTGCGCCAGGGCCAAGAGGAGATGCTGCAACAGGCTGTGCACAGCCACAGCTGCGAGCAGAGGCTCAGAGGAAGGTAAACAGCCTGAGACAGGCTGCTTCTCGGAGAAGCTGATACGACTCCATCGCTACGTTGCTCGCTCCTGGCTTTAAGCAGCACCCAGAGCCCCACAGAGCGAGACACGGGAGAGGCAGCATCCAGCCTGGCTTGTGGCTCCAGCGAGGACTGGCACCCTACACCGCAGCTGCAAGCTGTGCTTATTCAACAGCTTTGTGAATACTCAAATGATTGCAAATTACTGAGGTGCAAAAGGGGGCACGTTTGCCTTTGCAAAGTCCAGGGAAAAACCATCCCAGAAAAAAAAGCAGCTTTTCTTAGGAGCTTACTGGGAGAGGGGACCCTGTCTCCAAGGTGGGCACTCAAACTCTGCAGAAAAGAGTGGGCAGAGGGATGGATGGAGGAGCTGCAAGCCTGCTGTTAGAAATTGGGCAGGCGGGAGGTGCGCCCCAGACATCGCATCCCAGAGGGAGTGATGGCAGTGTGCTGCTATAGCGGGGGCACGTGTCCCCTTAGCAGGGTGGCTCTGGGGACAAGGACCTTGTGATGCCTGGGCAGCGAGGAACACAGCCTGTCCTAAACACCTCTGGGAGCTTCCAGCCCCGCTTCCTTCATATTTCGTGTGTCTCCCTTGTGTGATGGGCAGGAAGATGTTGGAGAGGCAGAGTGCGTCTCCTACCAAAACTCAGGGCAGAGCTCTGGGTAAGGCACAGGGAACCTGCGGGCAAGTCATGGAGGGATGCTGCAGGACGGCGTGTCTCTAGCGAAGGCAGCCCTCCCGGGGTCGTGCTCCTGGGCAGGTGTGAGGTCTGCTCAGCCCAGTCCCAGGCACCTCAGCCATGCATTTCTTTTATCTATTTATCACAGGAAACCAAAGACCGGCACCGCCACACCGCCTTGTTTCTACATGACAGCATAGGTTTTGTTTACTGCTCAGATTACTTTGGTCTTTTTCTCTCTCTAAAATCTGGGCCATTTATTTGAAATAAAACCAGTGATTTAACATGGTGAAAAACCCCAACCCTCACGGTATTGCGTTTCAAAATATTTTGGTTATTTGAACATTTCTGTCACTTCCAGCAGGGTAAAAACTGCTGGAATTTAACTCACACTCACAAATGGTTTTATTTCTCTCCTCACATTGCAGCTGTATTTCTTAGCAAATTTGGTATCGGCGAAGTAAAACCTGTCAAGCTCTATCTAACACTCTCCAATCCTGAACCTCCTCCGGCATTGCCTACCAGGATCAGGTGGGCACCCACCACATCCACAGGGAGAGGAGGACCCCGGCCGGCATCCCGGGCAGGCTGCAGCATCTCTGCTCCCAGCTGGCAGGGCTCAGCCGCCTCGGAAAGAGGGTGCTGGGACGAATAACCCCGGCCAGCCCGTGCTGTGCCCTGCAGCACGGCCGGCAGCCCCAGCAGCGAGGGTTTATCCCCTCTGATACCTTCCCTCGGAGGTGGCTTAATGCAAAGCGGCATCCAGATTTGGGATTAGGGGAGGGACAGAAAGGTCAGCCCGGATCAATGGTGATTAGCTGAAAAGGACCTAAAGAGCCTATTGTTTGCTCTGCATTAACGATCCGGCCGCCGAGCCAAGATTCCCTCGAACCACTTGAGAAATGAAAGGACAAACACACCGCGCTGGAGATTAAAGCCCTGAATCCCTACACCTGCGTGCAAGGCAGCAACGCCGTGCGGCCCGTGGGCATCACGGACCATCGCGGGGCCATCGTTGGCTCTGTCTGTCATTAGGAAAAGAGGGATGGGAAAGCTAAGGAGGATTGACTGCAGGAAGGAAAAATGAGGATGGAGTCTAACAAAAATGTGCTGATGGAGGGAAGGCAGAGATGGCAGCAGGGGTGCTGACATTTCCTCTGGAGGAAAATAGAAACACATCACGGAGGTTATTTTGATGTGGAGTGTCTGAGGAGCTGCTTGAATCCACCTTCCTGAGCACGCGTGGCTGACGCCTGGCCCCACCGCTGGACCTGCCGGAGCACATGGGGACATGAGACAGACAGGGTCATCACGGGGGGGTCCCGCAAGGCTGAGCCCACAGGGCTGCCCCAGCTTTATGCCTTGCAACTCCACAGGGGGCTGCAGGGGCTGCACGGCCGGTTTTGGTCTGCTGCTGCTGGGAACAATTCCCAGCCAACAACATTCTTCCTGGAGCTGTATTGACATAAGATCAAAATTTGTCCGGCGCACAGGGTGAGGACTTATTTCAAATATGTCATTTTGATTTCAGCTCGTCGCCTGAGCTTCACTTGCTTGCATCTTCCCACTTCTCTTTCCAGATTTCCCGTAAAAGCTTCATTTAGATTGAAAATTATATTTTCAGCACGTTAATTAAATACTAATTGCTGATTAGAAACATATTTACCAAGGACTAACAACTATGTAACAAGTGATGTCTTACTACACCCTCATTCCCTGGGATTTAGACCTGCGGAAAGATTGTTCTAATAAGCAATTGGCATTTGGGTAATGTGCAGTTAGCAAGCCATGGAGCCGCTCTCCCAAATAGGAGAAGACAGCTATTTATGTTAATGAGATGCCAGCTGATTATTAGAAACACATTGATACAGGTTTGGGCTGTGGTGTAACTGATACATATCTACTGTGTTCAGTAGCTGTGAAACCTCAATCAATATGTTTCTCATAATCAGCCTGCATCTCGTGCACATAAATAATTTCCTTGATGGAGAGAAGAGCTCCAGTTCCCAGAAGTTAATATGAAATCCCCACTTCCCACCCCTCGCTCCCCTCCTCGCCGCAGATGTAACACCAGGATGGGGCTTTGCTGCTCCCTCCACCGCCCACGTCTGTGCTCCAGAGCCCCCATGGAGACCCGTGGCCACATCCAGCGTCCTCCAGAGGAGAGGGCTGCACTGCTTAGGTTTCCTGGGTTTGTTATTTTTAGGTCTGAAAGCCAAAGGGGTCTTAGGACAGTCTAGCTGGAGGGTGTCCATCTCTCCTGACCTTCAGCGATGCCTATCAGAGTTTTTCCATGATGCAGAAGGCAGAGGTGTGCCCAGCGCCTCCGTGCTGGAGAAATGGGGAGCTGATGGCTGCGAGGAGGGTCCCCACAGGCTGGGGGGGGACAGCCCGGGCTGGGACATGGCTGGGCCTCATGAAGACATAGCAACACCTCCCTTGGCCACAGCTTTTCTCTTCTCCTGGCCAGCACTGCCCCACCACCTCCACCCTGGGGCTGGCCTTCCGCCAGTCCCGTGATGCAGGCGATGCTCCTGCTTCACAGTCCCTGCTTTAGCAGCCTTTCTGTTTTACTCTGTGCTGCAGCTGGTGAGTGTCTGGGGAAAACACCTCCGCTGCACAGACATGCAGAGTGGAGAGGGAGACCCCAAGAGATGGAGAGTCTGCCACCTTCCTCCGTCCAGAAGGGAATGTCCTTCACTAATATTCCCACCGTGACCTTGTCCAGGCTCAGCCTCTGCTCAGTCCTTCCTTTATGCTTTCCTCTGCTAGATAAATAGACTTTTCGTATCCCCTCTAATCTCCCTAAGCCCACGCTGATGCACTAATACAGGCTTGCACAACAAAGGCATTTTTGTCAGCCATTTTTGTGGCTCTTTTCTGGACCCTTTCCATTTCACAATGGTTTTTAAAAACACAGGCAGCAGAACCGGAGACAACACGCAGGATCGGGCTCACACAAATGCCACGTCCAAGTGGCCAGTGCCCCCTTCTGCCCCCCCAGCAGCCCCCTGTGCTGCAGCCGCCTCCGGGCAGCTCCCACTCGGATCCCTCCTCTGCCTCATCCCCGCTGTTCTCCATCACCTGGTCTCTGCTCCCGCCAGAGAGGTTCAACGTGCAATGGAGCGGCGGGTTGCAGAAAGAGGTGGGGGTTTTCAAAAGGTGCTCCCCGACACCTCGGGCACATCCAGACACCTGTGGGTTACATCTGGACAGTCACCTTTGCAGCCGAAAGTCTAATCTCATTACAGAAAGAAATCAGGTTTGTTTGGCAAGATCTATTTCCATAAAGCCGTACTGACTGACACGAATCCCTCCTCAATTAAATCTCGTATCATTTTTTTCCCCTCTTCTGCTGAGGCCAGGTCACCCCTTTTGCTCTTTGCGTGACCAGAGGGTGCAGCGCTCGCCCCGGACCCCATCCCCAGTGCCATCAGCGATGGAAAGGGGCTCTCCCCATGCGCGGGACCCTCAGCTCTCATGGGGCCAAGGCCAAGCTGCTCCAAAACATTTATTTTCTAGGACGTACGACAATCCTCGGTGGCTGCCGTCAGACCGAGGCGCGCCTCAGCAGCCTTGCACGACAGCAGAGCATTGTCCCACCGCTCCAAGGGAGCGCAGAGATGCTGCCTGAGCAGTTCTGCCCTCCCCACGCCACTGCCAGCACCGTCACTGCTGTTAGCTCGTAATGAGCTTCTGTTACTGCCGTAGCACTCCCTCTGCCTAATATTGTTAACTGCGCCTTAGCGTCCACAGCCCAGCCAGCCACAGATTTCTCCTTGATGCCTTTACCTTCCCTCACCAATGTTCCAAACTTCGAAGCCTCCCATCTCGGTTTCTATCAATTCCCCATCTTTCCTGTTGGCTGTTTCCTGTTCCTGGGGTTTTCTGCTCAGTTCCAATATCTTCATTAAAAAAAAATAAAAAAAATAGCTAGACGTTTGACCAAAATTATCGACTTAAGAAATAGCAGCTTTTTGGCCAATTCATAAATTTTCATTAAAGAATTTCCTGTTTTCATTCTCACTTTTCTGCCTGGTTTTTCTTCCACAGTGATTCTCAGCAGCCTTGGGGACATCAGCCTTTCCAAAGCAACAAATATTTTTCTTCGTTAGCAATATACTTTGTTTAGCCTCATTGAATGCCATCTAGTCACAGCAGCTAAATCTTTAGGCAATGCTAACATCTCTGCCAGAATTTAATTTTCATTAAAAAAAAAAAGTTGAGATGAGAATAACTCTTTCCTGGGCGACATACCCTGCTCACCGCAACAGGTATGTGTGCAGAAGCAGGAGGGTTCGCGGGGACCCAGACAGGGACAGGGGACAAGGGAGAGGACATCTGGGTGCAGCTGCGAGGCCAAGCTGTGAGCAGGCTTCTCCAGAAGTCAGTGCCGTTCATCTGCTCGGTGCAATTAGCTAACGAGGACCAGAGGGGGAAACGCCAGGCTCGGCTCCGCACCAGCGGTTTCTCCTCATTGCTTCCCAGGCACCCCAGCCGCCCCCCTGCCCAGGCAGCCCCCGCAATGCCCCAGCAAGGGCCAAGGGACGATGCCAGGTGTGATACGATGGACAGACAGAAGGGAAGCAGATGAGGATGAAGTCAGGTAGAAAGAGGAGACAAGAAAGACTTTTGTGGGGGAAAAAAAAAAAATCAAAAGGTATGAGAGCAAAGCAGCGGGGATGACGCAGGGTGCTCAGCCCACACCTCGTGAATGCCAGAGAGGGGCAGGGAGGGAATTGTTTTATTATTATTTTTTCTTTCAGCTTTCTTCCTCCCTTTAATCTTTGATCGGGAAACAAGCTGATTTTAATTAAAAAGCCCTCCAATTAATGCTGCCGTGGAGTTTTCATTTCCTGGGCTTCGGTAATTTGCAAGCCCAGGTTATGGAGGCTTTGTGTCCCCTCTTGTTAAATAAGTAACAACAAGCAGACTAAATCACGGAGAAGAGCGGGTGCTGTCTGAGGGGCAGCGTGTGGGGGTGCCTGTGCTGGGGGAGACCCTCGGCTCCACGGGTGCTGCAGGGGCAGGCGTGGGGGGGCTGTGGAAGGGATCGCCCTCGGCTTGGTCTGAGGTCGCAGCCACGCTTGGCACCTACGTGCAAAAGAGCTGCATGCCTTCAACGTGCTTTGCAGACATGAAAGGGCCCAGCCTTGCTCTCAGTCACGGCAGAGGTTTCCCAGCGGCTCCACGGGAACGTGCCCACCATTCATTAATTTCCCCCTCCCTGCTCAGGAGAGAGAAGCAGCGGGAATCGTCCGGGCTGCAGCCAGGCTTTGGGGCTCCAGCACTTCCCCGGGGAGCGGCCGTCATGCCCTCTTTGCTGACCACCCGGACGGCAAAGCCAAACCTCAGTATTTTGGACCATCATAGGTACTGCGCAGGACGACGGTGTGCAATGACTCCCAGGCAGGAGAGTGGGTGAGTTCTCCTTTTCCTTGCGATGCTCGGAGCCACGGAGGTGGCAGAGGAGTGAGCTCAGGCTGAGCTGCGCAGGCATCGGCAGAGCGGCCGGCGAGGACCCGGAACTGCCGAGGAGCCTGGAGGGGTGCAGGACCCCCCCGACACCCCCTCCGCCAGTGCCACCCCGACGGGCACGCTCCCTATCTCTCACACACATACACACAGCTGTACGTGTATAAAAGCCCCAGGAAAAAAAAGGAAAAAAAAGATTGTGAAAAGCCTTTATTATCCTCAATCCCATCTATTGTTAATGTGATCGTGAGTAGGGAGTGTTTGGAGAATTCATTTGTGATAAATATTTATACCCTGTGTTTTTGGGCTGTTATCTGCAAAGTGTAGCTGTTTGATCTGGTGTAGTGCTTTTTTTAGGTCATTTACATTCCCTTTCGTAGGAGCCCTTGTCCGATAGCAGCTATCACATAATTATGTTTCTTTTGCTTATCCCTAATCCTGTCAAACCACCTACTTATCTCTAATTTCCTGTCCATTACCCTTATTGTTTGAGCTTAGATCTCTAATGCAGGACGGAGACGCCTTCGGAGGCTCTGCGGGGTGCAGGGGCATCCCAATATTGCCAGCTGCACCGCTGCAGTGATCGGCCCTCGCTGTGCAGCCCCCGGACTGCCCCGGGGAACCGCAGGAGCCCCGAACCCAAGCGTGGGGGCTGACGGGGGCTACCGGCGCGGGGCCGACGCTTGCAATGATGCGCAGCGGGGTCCTGTGCCATCCTGGACATCCGCACACCTCAGGGGGCTGCAGGGAGGTGATAAGGTGTACCCCAGAGGCAGCAACGCCCGGTGAGGAGCGGGACGAGCCGCTTGCTGGGTGATGCCACTCAACAGGGAGCACAGCTCCCAGGCAAGCGCCTGCCCCGGGCTTAGCAGCAAGGACACCCTGCACGGCTGTGTCAGGGATGACACCCTTGTTGGTGAGAGCTTGCCCTCCTCTCGGAGCCACTGGGACCGATCATGTCCCAGTGTCTCCAAGGTGACCTCGCATTTGGATGAGAGAGGCAGGAGCCAGGGCACGGCGAGGGTATCGCCTCGCACAGCCCGGCCAGCCCCCGCTCCCTGCCCAGACCCTCCTGCCAGCCCGCTGAGAGCAGCCTTTTGGAGGGGACCCTTCGCTGTGGTGGCCGCTCGGGCTGGCTGCTCTTCAGCGGCGCCTCCGGGTACGGCGTGATGTGGGTCTGATAAATATTAAACACTATGTCTCCCACAGCGTCGATCATGTGCCCTTCATTTCCCAGAAAAGGGAGACTGCTTGGAAGCACGCTTCCCATATTTATTGCTCCAGGAAGAGCTTCTCAGATGGCCCAGCGTTCGTATCGGTCTGCGTCAGCCCCAGCTGGAGGACCAGCAGTGCTCCTCTCTGACATTGGGATGCTGTCCTCTTTAAGTGCAACGAGGCAGAAATAGTCGGGATGATAAAGTTCAGGCTCCAAAATCCAGATTTCCAAGTCACTGCATCTTTGTGCAGAGCGTCAGAAGGTGAGACGCGGTCAGACAAATTCAGTGGCTCCCTTGGATGCGACCTGGACTCTCAGCTCTGCTCCGTCAGCTCCGTATTGCTGGGAGCAGGGAGCTCACCGCTCCAGCAGTGACTGCTGCTGCCACATCGTTAGTATTTGGAGCACATCCTCCCTCCATTAGTGCTGGCACACAGGACAGAGTCATTTGTCTCTCCCATCCTCTTCTGCTGTTTGCCATCGCTTCCCTCCGCTCGGTGAGCTTGAATGTGACGCCTCATCCCACCTGCTAGAGCTCCGTCCTGCAGTCACCGGTGGGAGATGTCTCCGCACCAGCTGGCTACCCCACTCGCTGCCACGGGTGGCTGCAGAGGTCGAAAGGAGAAGCCGTTCAGGAGGGAGGGAGGCAAACTCAGGCAGCACAGGGCCCTCGGCAGCTCATCCAGACACAGTTCAGATGCGAGGCAGTCCTCAACTTCAGGTGGCTGCAAGCTGCCAGCGCGTCTCTCTCTGCGCAGCGTGTTTGTCTGCTTCTTCCCCCGAGCGTCCACTAATGGGCACACCACGGTGGGACAGAAGGACACGTCCTCCGAGAGACATCCCGTTCCTCTGGGACAGCACACACAGGACTTGCAGACTGGGCAGGAGTGCAACAGGGGCTGGATTGAAACATCCAGTTGCTGTTTCTCTTCCTGTCGAGGAGAACCAGAAACCCAGACCTGAACACTGGAAACCCAGGGCTGTCTGAAATTCAAGGCTGAGGTTTGCATTTCAGTGCCTGAGGCTCAAGGTCACCTCTGGCCCAGAAGGAGGAGGATTTCTCAGTGCTGGGAGAGGAGAGGATGCTCTTCGGGAGGGGCTGGGGGGCCCCAGCACAGCTGTAGCTGAGAGCATGGGGGGGGATATCTCACCAGGGCCAGCCGACCCCCGGTTCTGGGTGTCTCTGCTGTCAAGTGCCCAACCTGCAGCAGCCCAAACAGTGCTGACTTTCAGAGCATGGGGGCTCCACCGGGTATGAAAAGTCTCCTTGGCCTGTGCCCCTGTACGATACGATAGCCCTCTAACTTCTGACAGTGCATCTTAATAACATGTGCTTCGTTTCTTAAACATAACCTATTTACAGTGACTTTCTGCCAGGGGAGCACCAGCTTGGTACCCACCACGAAGGGTGGCAGAGCATCCCGTCCTCAAGTGCAGCCAGGCTGTGGCTAAGAGCCGGTGCTACCTACTATGGGTTTTATATTGGAGTTTGACTCCAAATAAAGAGAGCGCCGTTGGGGAATCTCTGTCTGCCACGGATGCCTCTGCCTGACTGCAAATAAACCGCTCTGCCGTCAGATGAAGAGCGCGCATCACCTCCACCGAAGGAACCGTAGGTGGCATGCAAGGCCGGGCTACGGGACGGCTCTCCTCAGCTTTGCTGTCAGACCACCGCTGTCTGCATTTCAATTCTGGTTTGGCTCTGAGCACCAGCAGTGCCCGGGTTTACGGGAGAACGCTGCTGCCTGCTCGCTGCCTGCTGCCCCCCTCCTGCAGGCAGCACCCCCTGATCGGTAGGATCAGAAATAAAAGGTTTCCCGTGGTCTGGGATCCGGTATGGGAAAGGATTGCCTTAATTCATTTTTCCCACCAGGCATGGATTGTGCTGTGTTTCGCATCTCTCCGGATCCTGCTGTCTCTCTGTAAAGCAGAGATGGAAACCACAGGTCAGGCAGGGACAGGGGCCTGATCCTGCACCAGCAGCTCTGTTCTGCGTCTCTGCTGCTTCCCCGCTCCGCTGGCTGCTGCCGCAGGAAGCTTCTGTTGGTTGTGGGGTGCCTGGCACCGGCGGGGGCAGAGGAATTTGCAGGCCAGAGAGATAAGCACCAAACCGGCATACCCCAACCCATGAGACAGGAGGGGCAGCAACACCAACCCAGGCTGCAGCTGGGGCTCAGGACCAGACGGTTTCCTTCTGCCCCAAATTGCCACGGACAGGGCATTGCAGGAGGGCACGGGGCGGATTTAACCCAGAAAGCCTTGCCCGACTCCCTCCTCCATCGCGCCGCGTGTCCCTGTGGGCAAGTGGGGCCAGTGGCCACAGAGGGCAGGGAGGGAGCTCAGCACCGTCACATCGGCCACCACTCACTTCGGCTTCGGAAGCGCTCAGGCACTGCCGGCTCCGAGCCTGGTGGTGTTTTTCAAGGCTTTCAAGTCTGACTCACGCTGGCTCCCCTTGATGCCGGGCTTCTGACGCACGCACGGTTTGTGGAGAACAGTGGCTCAGTAATTAGCAGAACCGGCTGGCCACAAGCGGAGAGACGATACTGCGCGTTGTTACCAGCCCGAACCCTCAGCATCTGAAGCGAGAGCTTCGTCTGCAGGACTTTGATTACTGAAGTGACATTGAAAGACAGCAGATCCCCATGTCCTCCAGCCCAGACATCCCTCCCAAAGGAGGAACTCAGATATGAAAGGCTGCATTTATCTTTTTATTACAAGAAATGTATACAGGAGCTGGGTACTTGTCCCCGACATGGCTATTCTCAAAGGGAAAGTTGTGATTTTCCCCTTCCCTGCATTTGCATGCCAGGTGCTGGCAGCACCCAAATCGGCTGTGACGAGACCTGCTGGGGACGCGTCTTGTGCTGGGGACAAGCTACAGGCTGAGCTGCCGCCTGCAAAGCAGGACTGCCCGGGGCTGGGCTGAACGGCTATTTTGGGATCACTTAAACAACAAAAAGCCAGCTCGACTCCATAGCAAAAACTTGAATGAAAGCAATCCAAGGCAAGATGCAGCAAAGCCATGGCTTTTTTTAATCCTTCCTTGTTTTTATTTCCCTCCTCCCAGGACTGGCAGGGATGGGGCACACCTTGTTATTAAGAGGGCCGCTGTTCCCATGCGGCTGCCCCAGCTGGAAATCTGATATCCTGCAAGTCTCACACTGCAGCCAGCTCCCAATAAATGCCTGTAAGACACGGGTCACGGTATAGGAACTGACACAGCAAAGCAAAGCAGGGCTCTATTCAGCCCAGTAAGCAGGACCAAATCTAATCTAAACGAGAAAGACTGCAGCAAGGGGACCTGCACGGTGAAGAATTTACTTTCTGTGCCCATCAGGATCACTAACTTAATACCCCCAAACTCTGCACCTGGATGGTCCCAGCCTGCCGGAAAATGGGCAGACCTGTGCGCTTTTATCCCTCCTAACATCTGCTAAACAACTTCCATAGCCTCTACCCACATGAGCAGTGAGGCTCTCCCATAAAAATCGAGGCAGAGCTTGTCCCTAGCACCTGGAGGATGGAGCTGCCTGCCAAGCCCTGCCAGGTCCGGCCAGGAAAACAGCAGGAGGAGTTCAAAGGGAGCCCCAAAGAGCCACAGTGTGGAGCACAGCCCTGTCTTGCAGGGTGAAACACCCTCAGCGCTGCCTTCAGCATCCTCCGCGGCGCAGGAGTCACCCTCCCGCGTGACTGAGACTTGGCAAGGCTGAAACCGAGCCCTTCCCCTCGCCCTTCCTAAAATCCGCCGCTTCCTGCCCAGGCTTTTTCCCAGCTATTTATAGAGCAGGGCTGACAAGGTGCCCCTGCTAAGAGCCTTCCCCTGGGAAACAGCCACCTCCGTCCACGCTTGCGAAAGCGCATCGGCGAGGCGTGCGGCTGCCCCGGCTCTCCCAGCGCCGCTGCCCACCCCTGCCCGGGTGTGCGGGGGGCAGCACGCCAGCCCCCGGCACTGCCCGCCCCAGCGGTGCCTGCCCCGCGCTCATCCCAGCCTTTGCACCCTTCGAGACCGGACCCAGTTCAAAACTTGCGGCAGAGGCTTGGGCAAGGCAGGTTGCCGCCAGGCTTTTGGACTTTCGGTGGTGAAACATTGCTCAATGTGCCTGACCCTTCGGCACTTTACAAAGCTGGGTAAGAATCATCCCCGTCTCATGGCAGGGGCAGAAGTCACCCAGCACGTGAGTGCAGCCACGTCCCTGCCCTCTGCCCGGCCACCCCCGGGAAGGATGCAGCCGCTGCTCCCCTTTTGAGGATGCTGCTCCATTCCCCTCCACTCTCCTCCCCGCATCCCTGCTTGGCCTCAGGTCCAGCTTCCCCGGCAGCCCCGTCTGCTCTTCTCTGGCAAAGGCTTCCTGGGAGCCAGCCAAAGTGGATTTCTTACCACGAGCAGCAACTCCCCTCGACGCCTTTGCTGCGCCGCTTGCCCTGATGCAGCCCCTGCCTGGTGCTTGCCCTGATGCAGCTGCACGCGCAGTCCCTGCGGCAGGGATGGGACAGGTCGCTTGTCCCACCCTGCTCGGACCCAGAGGTTTTGCCCCCAGGGGCCCTTGGCGTATCTCCATGAAGACAGGCAGGGGTCTGCCGGGGATTTCCAGGAGGGATGCAGACCCCTGGGCTCAGGTCCCAGCTGCGGAGGGGAAGGTCTCCATGTGTCAGAGGCCAAATGTTTTCTCCCCCTGAGAGGAAAGCACGATGTCTGGATGAAGATGGGGATTAAGAGGGGATTCACTGCCTGTGCTGTACCTGGTCTCAGTAACAGACACCGTTCCCCAGAGCTGTCAATCTGGTACCTTTCACCAGCACTAAAACTCAATTAGTTAAAACAACAACAACAACTGTGGCTCCAGACAGCTTGTGCCTAACACATTTGATCCCTTTTATTACTCAGCACTGCTCAGAACCCAGCCAGCAACATCCTAGCTGACTCCCACTAGTTTCCCCGTTTTATTCTACCAGGATTAAGTCAACCCTACAGTCTCCAGCTGTTTTGTGGTTGGGCCTGGATACATCTTTATACTCAAGCTACATTATTAAGTGGATTGTGGCCAAATTGACAGAGCTGCTTCAGGGAGGACAAGGCCATTTAGGTCAATGATGGTCCTGCCAGCTGGAGAGACACTCGGGACTCATGATTTGCTAGCAAAGCTCTGGACTGTTGTCTTAGCCTCACTTGATGTCCCAGAGGGGGCTTCTGTGAAAGCCCTGACTCTAGCAGGAATGTTTGATTTCTTGGCAGAGAGATGTAACAATCTGTCTTGGAGTATTGCAGGAAGATTTCATGTTCGGCGCGGTTTGTCCATAGCATCACTTCATTGTCTGATGCGTAATCCGCTCTTTGGCCTTCTTCGAATGGAGTCTCCACTGGACGCTGGCAGTCCCCGCCGCCCCTGGCAGCCAGACAGTAGTTAAATCTGAAAACAAGAGCCGTATCCTTCAGCTCACGTGAGATCACACTTTTTGGAAACCAGGCCATCGTGTTGCAACACGCGGTGATGCCGCGCTCCAAGCCTGGCTCTTCTTCCCACCAGGTCGCCCGAAGGTGTGATGACACGTGACGCTGCATTGCGGTGCGATGAGACATGATGCGATGCGATGCGATGCGATGTTCGCCCATCAGGCGTGCCAACGTGTCCCGCCGGGAGTGCCTGGGGAGCGCAGCCCTGGTGGGAGAGCCGGCATGCTGCCGGAGAACGGTTTTGCCTGAGCCAAATGGGATGACTCAGGAGGAGACTTAACTAAACAAATGAGAGCCTGGTTTGCTCCCAGGTTAAAACACCCTTTGTGTTGTTAATGAATAGCAGCAGAAGGGTCACGCAAAGAAAGGGATGAAAGCTTCATCCATCAGTTCATTGGAAACAAGACTGTCTGAGTGATTTATGAAACTCCCCTGAAGACAGGGGGTTGGTATGGGGCTCACTCTTCTTCTCAGAAACGAGCAGCATCTAGATGCAGCGCTGAAGTGAGCGAGCGATAACAGGTCACCATTTGCTGCTGGTACGTGCTGGAGGGTGGGAGAAGGCTCCCAGCCTATGCATCGCCTGGGTGGCAGCAGTCGGTCTCCCTTGGCACCCTGAGGACCAGCCTGTGCTGAAATAACTCCTTGTGATCAAATCCCAGCATGGCAGCTCTTGTTCTGGAGTAAGAGCAGCTTATTTTGAAACAGCCAAATTCATGGGTGGAAGTGGATAATGCTTAATAGGGGCAGTCCCCCCCATACCTGGAGCAAGAACATCCCCGCTGGGAGTTAACTGCACAACAGCTATTCGTCGTCCGGAGTCATCCTGCAGGAATCTCGCGCCCTACCTAAGCGCAATTTAGCTTCCCTGTGTAGACACGTCCTAATGTCTCCTGGCCTCTTCCAGAGCCGCTGCTCGCCCGGCGGTGCTGGCAGCTGGGCAGGGGGAGGGCAGCGGCGAAGAGCCCTTCCCGGCAGCGAGGGAGGCTGATGTGCATTTACCTTTGGAAATCTGCAAAGCTGATTCTCCTGCAGTACAATAACACCACTTCCATGTGTGACTCATATTTTTTCCCCCTGCCTTGGTCTTGTAGTTTTTCTAATTACTGCGAGCTTTGCAACTGTGAACATGTAATGTTCCAGAAATGTGTGTGTGATTCACCTAACGCGGGGAGCGGACTTCCAGCCAAAAGGGACTCAGAGATTTTTCTGGCATCAGCCTGCGACCTGGAGAGCAGCCAGAAAAACTCACCAAGGTCATTTCTTTCCTTCTCTTCTTCCTTGTACTCGTTTCTTTCCCTCAGCCCCTCCACTCCCTCCCCTCTTTCCTCCAAACAAGACTCAGGCAGCACCTTGTTTATTACTCATCAGCATTCCCTCTATAAAATCGCCCCGGCGATGCATACCTCGCCGCAGCTGCGCTTCTGCCAGCAGCTCGCTCCGGGCCCTTCGCGCATGGCCCCCCGAGAGCCCCCCCCGGCCAGGGCCACCAGCACAGCCGTGGCAGGGACTTCGGCTGGGACACACCAATCTTCCCTGGGACACGGTCATATGTTCCCGTGTGATTTAGGAACTTCGTTTCCAAAGGGATTTATGCACTAAGTTGCTTAGAAACTCCTATAAAAGTTGCATGTGTGTGTGTCCGTCCATCCGTGTGTGTCCATCCCTCAGCTCTCACCACCCAGCTGCAGCAGCAGAGGCAAGGAGGGGGTACACCAGGGTGGGAGCCTGGCCCCCCCAGCCCACGGCTTGCCCACCTCGCTCCCATACCTGGCCCAGCAGTGGCACTGGTGGGAGACGTGAGGGAAGGAGCTCGTGCAGACGCAGCCTGAGGGCTCCTGTTGTGCATGGAAATAATCTGGCATCCCACGAATTTTTATGAAAGCAGCAGCAGCAGCATTTGCGGCTGTTATCAGCTGTAACAGGTTAGCGTTAGACACAACAGCGTCTGCCAAAGGGAAGGGAGGAAGGGGACCAAAATGCATCATTTGTCAATGCCTTGTTTCAGCCCAACGGGACGGCGGTGTCCCAAAGGAGTGCCCCTCCTCACCCGACAACCCCTCCGAGGAAAGGGCAGGATGCTCCCACCTCTTGTCTGTGTTCACACCAGTTCCCTAAAGCATCTGCACAGCCAAAGGGTGCAGGGGCTGGAGCTGGCTGCTCCCTGCACGTGGCTGGCAGGGACTGAGGAGCTGCTGGGGCACCTCCGCTGGGGTAGAACTCCCGTTCGCACGGTGACTGCAGCCTCTCGTCCTGCAGAGAGTGACCTGACGGTGCAGACGGAGAAGATGAGGAGGCACCGGCCGGCAGAATTCTCACCTCAGACCTCCAGCCACCAGAGATGGCACAGGCAAGTGTCCCCCCCTTACAGGAGGCTGGAGGGGTGATGGATCACCCAGTAAGCCCAATGGCTCTGGAGTATTTTCCCACTAAAGAACAAGCCACCTGCCTGCGTCTGCACCGCACGTAGCCATTTTGGAACAGTCACCAGAGCTTGGGAGTCCCAGCACACCCCAGTCTGGGGGATGTTTGCGTGACTCAGAGACACCCACCCGATGGTCTCATCCAGGCTGGGGAGGACGAGCCATGGTGTTGCGGGGGTAGCTGGGATCGTTACGTGCGATTTTGTGTCTCCTTCTGGCTGCATTACAAGCTTACATCTCCCCTACCAGTCAGCCCTCGCACCGCTCTGTGTCTATCCACCCAGTGCTGGCAGCTCTTCCCTGCGGTGCCTCCCCCATGCCTTCCCTTCCTTCCCACCTTCCCATCCCACTCTCCCTCCCTGTGCAAGCCACGAGCGCTGAGACTCATCCCCTCCGCCAACTCTTCTCCTGCCGCAGGACTCTCAGCGGAGGTGATTTATATGCAGGAGCTGCTGATCCCAGACCCGAAGCCATCAGGGGAAGGGCTAGGGTCGGCTGTTCCCTGGCGTTGTGGGAACAGCCCAGATTGCCGGCAACCTGCAAAGATGCCCCAGGGCGGATGCCCCTCAGCAACAGCCAGAATTACCCTGGAGGTCCCAGAGAGCAGACGTGAGGGACTTTCAGCTGCTTTCTTCATGTAGTCAGTAGCTGGGTGAAATGGGGTTCAGCTCTTCAGTGGAGGAGGGCACACACGGGTCTGAAGGCCACGCCAGTGCTGCCTTGCCTGCAGTGTCTGGAGAGAGTGTGTCATTCTGGGCAGGATGATAGTGCCTTGGGAGGAGAGGAGTCACAGGCACTAACCCCCCCGAAAGCCTTTCAGACCCCAAATGTTGGCTCTCCCTGTTTCCTGCCTTCTCCTTTGCTTTGCGCACAGATGATGCTCTCACGGTGCTGCATCAGCTTTCTCTGATCAAGCCACCTACACCCCTGCCGAGAGTCGGGGTTCATTAGCCCGATTGCACTGGCCAGGACACTGAGAAGCAGGATAGGACACACCAAAGATCGCAGAAGGTGGGACACCACCACGAAGGTACCGGGGGTTGCACAGTCGGGCGTGATGCTCTTCCGTCACGTAACACCGTATCCTGGGCTAGGCTAAGGGGAGGATTACAGCCCCCAGACCTTCCCTCCCAAAGCAGCTGGGCAGCATCGTCTCCCCCCACATCCTGCAGTGTTGAGGTGACAATTTTACATAAAACCACTGCGCTTTGCAACACGTGCATTTTCGGCCGAGCGGCGTGTGTCGGTGGGTAAGCGCGCTGCAGTGTGAGCACAAGGGATACTTTGGACCGTCTCCCCTCACAGCATTTTTCTGAATTCCTCATTTCTGAGATCACAGATCAAGGCAGAGTTTAAAGCAGTGGCCAGATCACTCTTTCACAGACCTAGAACAAATACACTAAAAGCTTCCCCTGTGTGTGCACAGATTAAGTCGTTAATGAATATTTTTGCTAAGCATCAGAAATCTGGCTGGCTTCGGAGCACAGCTCAGCCAAGACGTTGGAGATTTGGCTGAAAAGATTCAACAGCAACCAGCAACAGAGCTGGGGGCCTCCCCTTGCTGGAAAGACGTACTGGTTAGTCCTGCAAAACTGCTCCGGCTCCGGGGCCGCTGGTACCTGACTGCACGGGGGGGGGGGGGAGCTTCGGTTCCCATCCGCTGTCCTGCCCCGGTGCAGCCAGGAGCGTGCCGGGGAAGAGGGCACCCCGTCCGCAGGCAGGGCTGCCTCCTCCAGAGAAAAGGGGGAGAACCTGCATGGATGCTCAGCCGAAGGGCAGATACCAGCCAGACACAGGCTCCTGCTCATTCGTATGGAGAAAGGAAGGATTTAGGTCATTGCACCCCTGGCAGGTGATCTGAAGGCTGGGCTGCGATGAGGAGCTGTGAAGCATCCGTGGTGCTCCGGGTACGCCTTACCGCACGGTCCAGCTGCACGCCCAGTGCCAGAGCAATCTTACTGTAGCACTGTGGCACTTCACCAGCCTGATCCTACACCTGCCTTTCCAGAAGAGTCAATTAGTCCAGGGCAGCCTCGCACTAATGAGGCCAGAGTGGCTGGGATTCAGCACTAGCCGGTTGGTGCAGCCAGCGCTGGCCGGGCGCTCGCCGTCTGCCCTGCCCTGCGTCCCGAAGAGCCGCTCCGAGGAGCAGCGTGGCTGCAACAAGGATGCCAGTCACAGGCTTTGCTGTTGCCTGCAAACCAGGGGATTTACATTTGATTTGCGTCTAATTTCTCAGTTAGCAAGCAGACAGCAGCGAGGACTCCTGAGCTGTTTATTGAAACGGGTATAAGAAGATGTGTGCTTTCAGTGTGACTGTCTGCACACACCCCGTGCAAAAGCGAGTTTAAGCTACTTTAGAGAGAAGGCAGAAGGCAATTTGTGAGGTTCTGCAAATCACTGGGACCACAAACTATTGTTGGAAAACATTTAGATATCCAGTGAGTGTGTGTGCGTACGTGTGTGTGTATGTGCACGCACGGGTGAGCCCTGTGCAGGCACACCCTGGGAAAACCCATGAAAACTGGGAAAACCGGGTTCGGCAGGCTCTTTGCTAGCAGAGGTAATGCTGAAAAGCAAGCCCACTGTCCATGGGTAGATGGAGGTCTGCATGTCCACTGGGAAAAAGAAGCGGGTCTGCAAAAAAGGGGAAAAAAGGAAGTTAAAGCCATCTTGATACGACAGTAACCTTCTTTGTCTCACATTTTCCAGGCCTGGTGCTCAGGCAGCTTTACAGATGTTAATTAAGACTTGTGCCCTTCCCTAGGGATGCACTGAGGTATTACAAATAATAGTATTACCAGGAGCATCGGTACAGACAAATTAATTAAGGGTAATATTTTAAAGATGGAAACCTGTTGGGTCACACTGCCAGCTGGGGAGATGGGCAGGAAGGGAGGCGGCGGTGCGGCCCCCCCGGGGATGGGCGAAGCCTGTTCACCCAGTCAACACCCCGCTTCGGCCAGGCAACTACAGCGCTTGCAAGGGCTTATCCTGCCTCATTCGAGACCAACAACAGACTTGACCAAAGGCATGTAGCTGGTCTGTGGAAAGGCTGGAAGTAAAAAAACCCAACCTCTTCCATTGTGAGGAGCCCAAAGATCGTCTCTGCAGGCAGAGCTCATGCCCTCGGGGGGCCGTGGTGTTTTGCTACCATACAAAGAAAGTGCTGGGAATCCCAAGCTCTGACGACTGGTCCAAAGATACAGCACACATCCCACCTCTGCCCCCCTCGGTGATTTCAGGATGCTGTCGGGAATGGCACTAATGCACACCCTTTCCCCGAAGTTGCCTGCTGAGACTCTCCAGTTTGAGGAGACAACAGCAAAGTTTGAACTGAACGCCCTGGTAATTACGAGGTTTCCTTGCTGTGGGGATTTGGGGAGGAGAGGAAGAGTTGCCATTCCCATGCAGGAACTAGCAGTTTTGTTTCAATAATTCAGACATGTTTGGGAGGCGAAATGGCAAGACAGGAGATTTTCCCTCTGCCCTGCTCACTGCGGGGAGAGGAGGGGATCCCTGAGGCAACCATCGCCATGCTGCACGCCACTGCCCCGGCCATCAGATGCAAAGACCCCCCATGAGTAAGTGCTGCATGAATGCTCCCCACTTGGCCTGGGGAAAAAGCCAGCAATTTTTCCAGATGTTTCACCCTACTTTTTTTCAAACTGTTTGGTTTCAGCCTTTGTCAGGGGGAGGATACGGCCATAGGTAGACCATGAATCAGTCCGGCAATGATCGCATTCATAGTTATTTTGGGACACCAACTGTTTGCATGTCACACCGTTCCTCATGTCCAAAAAGAGCCAACAAGGACAGTGGGGAAAAAAAATACTGCCCTGAGATGTGATGCAGTTAAAGGTCGGATATGATCTGGTCTGATTTCCTGCAATTTTCTCCTCTCGGCGAGCCCGTGTGGATCCCAGGACAATGCCGCCGGCCACCAGCGGCACGGGCCAGCGCGGGAACAATGGCCGGTGCGCCCGTCCCGTGCCAGCAAAGAGTCCTATCAGATCTTGCGAGGAAAGAGGGGGCTGGCCGGGCTCCTGCGGCTCCCAGATATGGCCGTGCATTGTCTGGAGCATTTATTTCCATCCAGTTTTGGCAGCCAAGGTCCTTGGGATACTTGGGTGAGGCAAGTCCTGTTGTGTTAGACTTCCATTTTCCTTCCTCTTCTTCCTTTTAAACAAAGCCATTATCACTGCCCTGATCTTACTGCTGGAGAGGGCAAAGGGGGGGCTCACGCTGCCTGTGAAAGCCCTTCCCTTCCCAGCACAACCGGTCCCTCCGTTCATCACCTGAGAGCCGTGACAGCGAGGCGCACGTCGAGCAGGCGGCTGCGGAGGCCACTAGGCTGCATTCTTGGAGCACTTTTGGAAAAGTCTGTGGCTTCTTCAGAAAGATCAAAAAGAAGAAAATTATTCCAGCCTAGCAAAGTCCTGGCTAAGACTAGACGGACAACAGACCGATGGTCCGCATGGATTTGCAGTGGGGTGAGGTAGGAGAGGAATCACGAGTCTCCAGCCACCAAGGAGGGGATGAAATGGTCTGGCTGGGGGCACCTGGAGGATACTGTGCAGAGGAAAATTTAACGGGAGCACTGGGTCACCTCTCCAGCAGGCCAGCTTCTTCAGGAAGGAGCAGCAGCACATCGCTGGAGGTATTTGAGAACAGCCTTGGCCAAGGCCCAAGGCGAGAGACTTTCCAGACCCCTAATCCAGCATCAGAAGAGCATGAGCTAAATACCACTCAGAGAAATGACGCTTTCAGGAATGTGCTCTTGCACAGGTAATTGGTGCAGGCAGTTTCTCTGCTTGACTGTACCTCTGCCTGCTCCTGGGAGCGAAGATGCTCGTTAGCTGGAGCAGTCACCAGCACTGTGTACACACGTGGTTGGAGAACACAGACCAACCCATTTTTCCATCTTAAACTCCTCAGATGCTTTCGCTCATCTGGAGCTGCTGTTTTGTTCATCACTCCTCTTCAAGCGTGTTCCCAGAGTGTGCTCAGCCCTTACTAATTAAAGCAAGGGTAAGGAGAGGCAGTGATCTGTGCGTGGAGCAGACATGCAGAAGCATGGATGCTGTGAGTCAGGGAACTCTCCTTGCCAATTCTTCACATATGCTTTTGTACTCACTCATTGTTTGGCTGCTTTATTTTTTTCCCGAAGAGTTAAGCAGATGGATGGGAGCACTCACTGGATGTGCCCACGAATACGCTGAGCCTTAGAAACTCCACTCCATGCCTCAGCGTGAAAGCTCTTCGAAGGACAGCAGAGGTGGGAGGGTCTTTGCTCTACTAGAAAGAAGTGTGGGGAGAGAACTGGGAGGCAGATGAACAGCTAAGTGGGAGACTGGTGGTCTATGTCTGATGCAAGCCACAAAGCCCAGGAAAACCAAAGGTATGTCATGGTTGGAAGAAATCCTGTTGCCTGTGGTAAGAAGCTGCAGCAGCTTACGTCCTGGGAATTAAATAGTGTGGTAGGGAGTGCTGGCTGGAGAAGAGCTTTGCACAGGAGTCCCTCGTGCTCCCAAGTAACATCATCAGTGAGGCAGAGGATGGTCTTCAGCACCCTCCAGAGCTTCTGGACATGGCTCATCACAGCCTCAGTCATCTTTCCTGGTGCCCTCCTTCTGCAAGAGCATCTTTGGATTCCCCTGACCTCATCCAACGCCGATCTCCACCCCAGCCGCAGCGATGCCCGAGTCACCACGCCAGCGAGAGCAGCCTCTGAGCCTCAGCCCCACGCTCACGGTGCAGCTCGCTCTCCCCCACTGCAGTCAGCACACATTGCTGCAAGGGATCCCTGCCTCCCCTCCTCCTCAGAGGTGGCACCCGAGGCCGCGGAGGGGGCCAGGGGCTCTTGTCTCTGGCACGGAGCAGTACCTGTGCCCGTGCCCATCCGCAAAGCAGCCCCTGATGGCGGGTGGGAAAAGGTCTGTGTCATGAACCCACCCAGACGAAGGTGAAATGAGGGAGATGAGGCACACGGCATCCTAGAAGCCTGGAAAAATTTCACACGAAGGTCTTATTTGGGTACCTCATCTGCAAAAGGCATTGCAGCGTAATGCGAACCCCATGCACATGATCCTCCGACTGGCCAACTCTGATGATGCTTAAAATGCACACGCAGAGAGAAGAACGCAGGCAGATGCAGGAGGCATGACGGAGAGAAATTAAGACTGAGGCTAGCTGTAACAGAACAGACACCTCAGATCGAATCAATGTCTGCTTTAATGCAGAATATTTCTGCCTCACTAATGTCTCATCGTTTCAGGCGGGCACCAGGTTTTGACTGCGGATTGTTCAGCGAGGTTCATGTGAAGCAGCTGGACGCAGGCACCGCTCCTGGGTTACATTTGTGGAGAGCTCTGTAAAATGCTTTAACAGTCTAGAATAAAAAGCCCCATTTTCCTCAAAATGAGGGATTCATGGTGATATTAACACTCCCTTATCACTGTTGTCGCTGCAGAAGCACATGCACCTCATCATCTACAGCTTGCCAGGGAGAGAACAAACCGTCTTCCCACACTTCATTTCAGAGAAGTGCCTGCTAACATTATCTACACATGCATTAAACAGGTGGATAGAGATGCCAACATACCGATATGGCATTAAACTCAGCCAGAGAGAGGCGGGTGCTGTGCTGAGTTACAAGTGGGCGTGCGAAAGCCAAGCAATATACCTAAATAATATTCCACTGTCCCTGGTTTTCTACCCATCCCATTTCTGGTTTCTCTCAGCGACCATGGGAAAAAGCTTCAGGCCACCCAGCATGCAAATGCAGCACACAAGGGCAGCTAGAGGGATCTCATCCAAGCTGGATGATTTTCTGAAAGTAGGTATGCACCAAGCTTCTGTTTTTTTCCAAGCTGCTTGGAAAAAACACGATCTGGCTCAGGCCCTTGCTCTGCAACTCAGCTCAAACCTCAGCTGATATAGGCTGAAAATGTTTGGTTTGCTCTCACTTAGAAAGACACATCCAACAAGCTCTCTCCCACTGAAGCTTTGTTTTCATCTCAAATAGCAAGGTGCAATGAGAAAAGCCTTTGTTCTGGCACTGCACTTTTGGTTCAAGCAGAGCCAGGAAGCACATGAAATCTCAGGGGAAGGGAGATCTTTCAAAGTTTTCCAACCTAATCTTCAAACCAAAGATCTGTGCAATACGTCTAAATGAGCTGCCTGAATGGCTCAAAACTTGCAAACCTCTTGAGACTCATCGCCAGCTCTTCTGAAGCCTGGCCTGATATTCTGCGAGAAGTGGCACTGAGGACCAGCTCCTGGCTGAGGAGTATGGCATAGCTCCACCGACTCCATTTAAGCCACACCAGACGGCCTCTTCATAGTCATTAAGACTTTCTAAATACCACAGAAATGCCAGAACATGCATCCAACTGCAGCAAATAAATCAGCATTGGCCAAGCTCAGTGCAGCCTTGTGCGTATGCTGCTCACGCACAGATGTTACACTAACATTATGCTTTCAAGGGTCGGCTGAGAGCTGTGCATTTTGGTATGGATGCAAAACTGCTGGCCACAGCTACCAAAGAAAGAAATGTCAGCGACCCTTGCCACAGTCTGACATACAAACAAGGATAAAAAAGCCCCTAACCACACAGTTTGCCACAGAGCACGTGGTATTTATTCGGGAAGATGAATACTTTGGTACAGCAGGGGACAAGACAAAAATTCTCCAAGATTGAATCAAACGAGCCACACGCAGACCTGGCTGTTTCCTTCCCAAACAGAGCAGTAATTGCACATGGCTTTAACGTATGTGCCTGGGGGGCTGGGAAGTCCAGCAGCAGCTTGGTTCTTCTAGTAACACCTCGGTGCCAAGCTATGCAGCCCAGAAGAGACAAGACTGTAAATGATCCCAAATGGCCCAGTACATCCCAGTTCCACCCGCTTCACACTTCTCCTGCCAAGAGATGCTCAGCCGCTCACTGCACAGATTGTCTTGCATGACCTCAGCATCCAAACTTAGCTACACAAGACCCCTAGAAATTCAGACCTCTGCTTGGAGGCTATCGCATGACTGTTATCTCGCCTGCTCCCCACTCCTCCCCTGGCCTCACCTCCTCCCTCCCAGCACAAGCATGCCAACCACACTGGGAGCAGAGAGGCTCCCGCCTCTGCCAGGGAACTCTCTGTTGTTAGCTGTAAACAGTAAATCATAGTACTTCTCAGTGCAAAGTGAACAGAAATGCTCTTTAAAGAAAATACAAATCTTAAACTACACCAACATTTCCTGTACCAGCTTAGCTCTCTATATCCCAAAGCGGGAAGGATTTCAATTTTCCTCCTGAAAGCTGGATACAATAGGAGAATCACCCACTGGGCATCATTAGAGGCCACAGAAGCCCTGGGCACAACCTCTTTGCCCTGCAAGGTTGAGTCTGACTTGTCTTCAAAAGCATCCTGGCTGCACAGAGTGATACACAGGCGCTGTGGACATCACCCAGTGCACAGCAAAGTCTGTGCTGCCCCAGGAGCCTGCACCCTGCCTGTGCACATTTCACTGGTAATACAGATCGCTGAGTCTCTCAGGCAAAGGCATGAACAATCTGAAACTAAACTAGTTTCAAAAAATCCCTAAAAAAAACCTAGAGAAAGGCAAAAGCCTTGGGAAGGGGCTGAGTGGGACAGCACTCCTCCTGCCCCAGGGAGGATGGATGAAATGGGACCTGGTGAGCCTGCTCCATCTGCAATTCCTCCATACGAATGAAAAAACCAGGAGAAAGAAAATGACTAAGAATGTGGGACGCAGAAACAGAGCTGTTTCTAAACAGGATGCTTTTAAAGCCTTCCAGGAGGCATGTGCTGGTTCTTTAATCCCCATCAGTTCATTTATACCTAGTAACTTTTTACTGCTACCCTATTACATCAGGCCCTATAGGGACAGAAGAAGATGGTGGTGGGAGAAACTCAGGAAGTTGGAAATTTCAGGGAGACGGAGTGGATGAGTTATATAGATCCTTTCTGTCACCAGCTCTACTAGAGTTCAACTTTGGGTAAAACACTCAGATGCTTGAATACTTCTCCAAACTTATGCAACCCTTCAAGCCAACAAAACTGGCTAGAAATATGGCTGCAGGAGCGCGCTGGAGATCTCACCTCCCTTCTGCTTTTAGTCAGGCCAGAAATACCAACAGACGAGCTGGTCTAATCAACGGTGAAAGCAGGACAAAAAGGCAAGAGAGACCTTCCTCAGCTGCCCAAAGGTTTGTCACTACTTTGTTTTGCAGTTGAGTATCTCTGGGGCCTCGGAAGGGGTTTCACGTTATCTGCTGCCCAGCACGGCACAGCAGTTCCCTAGGTCCAAGAGCTCTGGTTTACAGCCTCTGCTCTGCTCTTCTGCTCCAGGAATTTTGCACGATAACTGAGCCAGAGTCATGCTCAGCCAAACCTCTGGCACAATCAAAGAGTAAGGAGGGTTGCAAATGCTATTACTGCTACACACACACTAGACTAAGGAAACAAATGCCTCTGAAAAGTGTATTCAGGGCTGACAACTGGACTAGCCCGGCACAGAGCCCCGCTCGGGGGTCAGCGGCCCCGATGGGGCGAAGAACTCCTCCACCTTGGGCACAATGCACCAAGAGGACGTGAAGGAGGAAAACTCCCTTGTGAAGTGCAATTCTTTTTGCCTTTTGTTTGAGTAATTGGTGCGATCAGGCCTGGTGGAGTGCAAACAGAAGTCAGCCAGAAGGCTATTAGCAATATTTATTTCAAAAGATCTTTAGGAAGCAGGTACCACATGTCCTAGAGGGGACAAGCCCTCTCAGCCCACTGGAGGACCACATGCAGAATGTCCCTTGCAACAAATGGGCCAAATTCAAATTAGTGGCAATTTCCAGAATGTCTATTAATTTACCTAAATGCAGCAATGCTCAAACTCTGTCTATCCCCATTTCTGCACCTCAGGACGAAGAGCTGCGGGTAAGGATGAGCACTGAGGCTTAATCCTGGAGAAAGGACAACTAGGGTACTGAGCCCCCAGGCTGCTGAGAAAGTGGGGATGGTCTTTGGGCACAGAAATAAACACTCCCTTTCTACTATTGGGAATGATACAGAAAAAAGGGAGGAGTGTGTGAGAAGGATGCATACAAAAAAGCAGAGAGAACGTAGAAAGAAAGAGGGATGGGATACAGTCAGAAGGGGAAGAAAAGACAAAGAGGAGGAAAAAATCAGAGGCAGAAGTGAACAGAAAAGAAAATGTGAGAAAGGCTAAGTTCCTTACAGGGAGCGGCTTTTCCCCCAAAGCCCAGCAGTACTGCTCAGTCATCTCCATCCCCCGTGCAGAGAAGCAGGAATGCCTTTTCCCACTAGCACCATTTTGTTCTTGCTCTGGTTTTTCCTCGCCTGCTTTGTTCTTTCTCCTTACAAGCTCTTGCTGAGGGTAAGCGTTAATTCTTTCCAGGTGCTCGTGTCTCGCCATCCTGCTGTTCCCGTGCGGCTCCCCGCTCTCCCTGCCACAGCGGCTCCCGCTCAGCTTTCTCCAGGCAGGCTCTGCTCCACCTCCCCATGGGGCAACACCCCGGGAGCCCTGAAAAACAGCCGGCTATTCCCAACCCTGAAAAAAATCAGACCTACATATTGCTTTGGGTTGCAGCACTCAGCTTTGCTGCGATTGCCTTCCCATGAAGAGGTTCGTGTTCAGAGAGAGCACCCTTCCCACCCGCTGCAGGAGGGGACCCCAGCCCCGGTGCGGCAGGCTCTGGCAATCAGCTGGAAAGTGGTCCTGGCCACGGGGGTTACAAAGCCTGTCAGGTTTTGCTTACAGCCTGAAAGCAGCGTGGACCGTTTCCCTTCTGCACAGGTGAAGCCCAGAGCTGAGGGCAGCTTGGCAGATCCACGGGGAGATTTCTGAGAAACTCATCCAACAGCAAACCTCCTAACGCGCCGCAAAACCGGGCTGGAGATCTTGGGAGCTGAGACATCAGCTCCCCGCTCCAGGTGAACACACTCTTGTGGGAGCTTTGCAGTTTCTGGACAAAGCTCGGAAGAAGCAGAGAAGCAATGTCAGGCCAGGAAATAACATCAATTTTGGTTAAATGCTTTGGCATCTCAGTAAAAGTTTTTTGAGGGGAAGGAATGGTTGCTCAGGTTGTGGGCAGCAGTTCAGGACACTCACAAACGGGTTCGCATGACTCTACTAAAAAGAAGCCCAAGTCAAATCACAATAGGTGGTCCATGATACAAAATCTGTGCAGCCAACAAGTAGGCAATACACAGACCCTCTTTCCATCAGCCCAAAAGGGCTCAGAAAAGCCTGCTGGTGGAAAGGACAGGTCAGAGAAGGCTGCCTGGAGCTCAGCAGAGCCTCTTACCATTAGCGTGTCTGAACGTTTAGAAAGGAAGCACAATAAAAAGACCACTTAAACAACTCATCGGCTGAACAGCTGACAAAGCCAGGCAAGAGGTCTGCCAGCAAGTTGGGGTCTTAATGTGTTTGCAATTCAACAGTCTCCTGCTTAGCTCCTAGCAAGCCGGCAAGGCCAGGATTCAAAGGTGAAATACCTGCATCTGCTCCCATCATGTCTGCTGCTTAGTGCAAACATTTATGTTTCTCGGCATATAAAATAAATAGGCCCATGTTCCAGGGAAGCCTGTCAGTGCAACAGCAGGTACACTTTATGATGTGTGAGCATGACTCCCAGTGCACCGGTCCAGGACTGGGGGAAAAGGGAGCAGAGCCTCCTTGCAAAGCAGATGACCCCTTGGCCGCTTGCTTTATTCACCTCTCCAACAGACAGACACAATGCAAAGGAGAGGACATCTCCTCCTACACTCCCAGAAGGCAAATGCACATGGGGTCAGTTGCTGTGTGGGAGAGAAGAGCCTTGATGTGCTTGGCTGCCAGGATGCATAGCGGCACCTTCCCCATCTCCATGCATACACCCCTACCATACTTCGGACACCCCCAAAGCAGCAGTCACCCCCAGCCTTAGTTGTACGCTCCCCCTCTAAGGGCCCATTCACAGCAAAAAGGGGATCCCACGGAAAGTATCTCCTGAGCTCGGAGAGGGAAGAGCTGTCTGCAGCCGCCTGGCAGCAGGGGCTGCTTTGTGCCGGCAGTGCCCAGCCTGCACCGGCACGCAGGCTGGAAGAGTCGCCGTCGCCTAAACCACTCTCCAGCAAAAGTGCCGGCGGGTGCTTTCCCCGTGATGTGAGCAGGTCCATGTCCTCCCGCACACCGAAACTCACGGGGACATTGTGGTTTTTCATGATATGGGGGTTTCAGCGGGTTTTGAAAGACTGACCTAACGGTGAAGGCTGTGCACCATGTTCCCAATGCCTTTTAACATCAGCTAGACATCACCGTGGGCTTCTCCCTGCACACATGTGTGTTTTGAGGTCATGAATCCTCCTCAGGTGTTTGCTTCTCACTGGTAAGCTATGGGCACCTCAAGCAGCTTGGTGTTGAGATCCAGCTGCGGGGTCCCAAATACCCTCCCAGGCAGTTTACAGCATTATTAGTGACCCCCCCCCATCACCGAGCAGTCGCTCTGCAATGGCTCTGCTCTCAGGCACCGACAGCCACGCATCATCAGCTCTCTTAGCTCATTTTTTAATGTGCCTGTCCAAGGATGGGCAGTGCCATAGCCAGCTGGCTGTGCTGTGCCGCAGTGCCCCGGAGCAGGCCCCCCGTGCCCCCTGCCCGCACGCGGTCCGGTGCAGGAGCCGAAGCCTGCGTTCAGTGCAGGATGCAGAATGGGGCTGCCCCGAGAAGGGGATTAGGGAAAGCAGCCGACGGCCGGTGAAATGCCACCTGCAGCTCGCAGAAAAACCAGCCGTGAGGATGGAGCCTGTTGCCATCTCCTCTGGTGTCAGATGGAGGGGGGGCAGCCCCGGGCCCCCACAGCCCAGTGGATTTCAGCTTCCAGTCCTGAGCAAGAGCTTTTGCCACTTCTGGGGGACCAGGACAAAGAGTCATGTTGGAGAGGAGCACACAAATGCCCCAGCTGCCTCAGTAATGATGGCTGGACTTCGATGATTTGCAATAGCCTCGCCCAGCTCTCGAGGACGCTTTCAAAATGCATGTGTGATGGTCCAGCCATGGGCTGCTCCTCGGTGGCACCCAGGAGCTCTGCAGAGCTGCAGAACCGCTGGGGCATCCTGCACAGGGAGGGCAGAGTGGCTGCCTTCCCCCAGCCCCTAATACCCCAGACCCCAACCCCGGGCTGGCTCTGGGGCACAGCCCCTACACCTTTCCCCCAGCCTGGCAGCCCGCCTGATTCCTAACTGAACATTGTTAGCGGGCTGAAGCCATTTATTAATTAATTTTATATCAACAGCAGCAGCACTTTATGCAATCACGCAACAGCGTTGCATATTAGTGAGTTGTAATGATGCTATTGATGCAGGCTCGTGCCTCTGAACAATGGCAATAATTAGGGAGTATGCTGTTGTTGTTTTAGCTGTTGTCTGTGCTGAAACCCCCGAGCCCCAGACTCCTTGGCAGAGGATGCTGGTGGTACCAGCACAGGTACCTGCAGGAAAGGCCCCAGACATCTGCTGGCCCAGCGCTCCCAGACAGGTCAGCCCACCCAGTGGGCTGGTTGCTCCAGGCCATGGAGCTTTCAAGGGCTTTTCCCTCTGGAAACACTTTCCCATCCCTCTTGCACTGGAGAATAACACGGAGAAAGAAGTTTTGAATCCCCCAGGCAGGGAACAAAGTCATGCAGGGAGGGAGACAGGGTAACCGCCCCTAGTCCAGAGGGCAAGATGTGACCAGATCTGGAAGCAGGTGGCAGGAGCCGCTAATGTAGGAGCACGACAAAGTCAGACACCGGTTTGTGTCTTTGCAGTGCCGCTGGCATAACCTCTGATGCGTGCAAAGGAGTATCTGCTGTGAGGACCAGCAGCAAGGAAACACTGGCTGCAGGTGAATCATTGGGAAAAGTGCTGGGAACTGCATCCCAGGGGCACTGCATGAGCGCAGCCACGGCCAACGTCAGCAGCCACCCTGCCGTGCCAAAACACCAACGGCCCTGAGCCTGTGGAAACACAGGCTGAGCAAGGAAATCCCACCTGTACAGAGGGGAAGTCCTTGGCTGCCAATTAACTGTGCTTAACAAAGGCATCCCATTGGCACGACACGAGCAGAAGTCAATCTGAAGCGCCGAGGACAGCGGGGGTCTGCCCGCATCCCAGCCCGGCACCCCACGCCGGCACAGAGCAGCTCCACCAGAAGTGCCGCCGGGGCTTGGTTATTCCTCCCACAATGGGAGATGTGAGGGACTGGCTCACCCTGCTTCTCTCTGCCCAGAGTTATTTCTCTAGTTGCTGCCTCCAGTTTCCCAGGGCTTCAAAAGGAGAGGTGAAGATAAGAGACAAGAGAAGGAGAAATACACAGGACAATCCCGAGGAAATAAGGTTACTGGAAGCAGCGAGACAGGCTTCCTTCACAAGCCTGTTTTCCATTTCCTCCCCCTCCTCTGAAATTATCGCTGAGATTTTTTTTCCCCATCTTCACTGCCCAATATTTAATTGAAAACGCAGATCTGTAGCCCAGAGAGGTGTTATTTTCGGCACACGAAATAGAGATATCTCCTAGCAGCTGTCAATCCCAGTGACCTTAGCTTCTGTGCAGACTGCATGGGCCTTTTTTTTTCCTCTTTCCTTTCCTTTTTTTTTCCACTTTCTTTTTTCCTCCAGCCAAGTTACTGTTTCATTGCTCTCCACTGGGACTCTGACAAGAGCCGAGTTCCTCGCAGATGACACGGAATAATTGAGATGTCCTTCTGCTGACCTTCAGTCCCTGGCAGCGCTCGCTTCCCTTCTGGTGATCAGGGCGAACGACAGCTGAGTGGCACACGCATGCTCTGCGCCCGCCCAGACGTACACAGGCACACGCACAATGAGGGACACTCCTCTCCTGGGGGGGTAAAAAACGAAGACGGGGGCAAAAAATAACCCCCCAGGCATGCAGTGGTACCCAGCATTGCAGGCAGGTAATCCCATACCAGAGTCGCCCAACCTGGCACACGCACCCACAGTAGGACCAGCATCAGGCAGGGCAGCACTCACAGGGCAATGTGTGCCGGTGCCAGGCACACGCGTGGCCATACGTATGTTAATGTATAGCTGCGGGGACGTCTTCCCACCATAAGCGCAAGCAGGGAGACCCAAGCGCATGGGAAGCAGCACAAAGACTCGTCGGTGCAGATGCTGGAAAGGGATGGAGGCAGAGGAGCGCGGTGGAGCTGCAGGGATGCTCCATCCCCGCAGAGGCACCCACTGACCCCCGCGAGGTCCCCAGCGGGTGGGAGGCAGAGCCTGCTTCCAAATTGTACCTCGCCTGGCTTTGCAAGGCTGGAGCCTCACGTACCGCTGAGATGGAAACGTGGCAGCCTCTGTGCCAGGACAGGGGTGATGCCGGGGGAGAACATGGTGCCTCCTCCCTGGGTAGGCTCGACTCCTGGGCACTCCTGATGTCAAAAGTTGTATCAAACCAAAGATGGAGCAATTATTTCTTCCACAGCCACTGTATTTGTACGAGAATCTTGCAGAAACATGGCATCAGTCTGACATTTCCCTCATTTCCACAGGGGCCGCAGAAAACAAGTTGAAAGTGCAGGCAATAACCTTTCCGCGTGAGCTGGGCCCATTAGCGTTACATGGACCGGGTGCTTTTACACGGAGGAAGGAAGAGGAGATAGAAGCGCTGGTTTAGATTATGAAAACATTTAAAAGAGACGGTGATATAAGCAAAGAGGGTTGTTGGTTGTTGTTATCGCTGTGCCTACAGATAAGCCATGAGTGGGGACAGGGCTTCAAAACAAATGCAATGAGAGACAGACCCCGTCACGAAGAAGTTTATAGTGTGAATAAACACAGTGGGCAAGGGTTGGAGGAACGGCGATAAGGCAGGACGGAGAGCAGGGAGCGGCAGCAGCGGTTGTGCGGCGCAGGCGTGCGAGCTGGGGGCAGCGGTGCAGCCCCCCCACGCTCCCCACGCAGCGGCCGGGGGCCCAGCATCACCCCGGCAAGCTGGGGACGGGCTTTACCCTGGGGCTTTTGCAGCAAAGAGAGAAAAGAGAGGAAGGGCTCGCTTCCACCAGCGCAACTGCTACATCCAGCCCAGAGGAGAGCGGCTCGTTTGGCTGTCTCTTTAAATCTCCACTCAAATTCACGCAGATTTCTCAGTGTCCGTTCAAAACAAAAACAAATTCATTTCAGAAAATAGTATGACTAAAGGTTTTGACTTTTCCAGGGTTCCCCCCCACCACCTAATTTTTTTTCCAGTCTGCTCTATTCATCCAATTTGGCACTAATTCACCAATAGTTTTGATTGTCCCCAAAGCAGTATTTCTGGTAAATAAACTATTGTCCACCCCTTTCTCCCCAGCGCTAGCTATGCCAACTTCCATTGTGCTGACAATTGATTCCAGGTGGTTTTTTTCTTTTTTTTTCCCAGCATATGAAAATGCCTATACAAAATTAATCTTGGTGACTGGGGCGAAGAAACCACCTCTCAGAAACATGCCGGACAGCCGGAGCCAAGCATGCTCCCAGGCGTGCTGAAGAGGAGGACAGATATATGGGAACCTTCCTAAATTCATTAGCTCCAAAACAAACTGCGAGAGATTGACAAGTACTGCTCATAACTGGTAAAATCATACCCTTTAAGCTGGAGACTGATGCACAATGGAAAGACACTTCCAGAAAACCCCCACTGCCTAATCCCAGGGCTGGGGAGCGGGTGGAGAAATCTGCAGCAGGGCTGCCCCAAGTTGGGAACAGTCACAATTAATTTTAAAAGCCATATCACTTAATAACTTTCTGATTGTAAATGCAGGTGCTGTACCTGTGTTGAGCTGAAAAACCTGAGGCAGAAGAAACATTTCGGCTGGTCAAGTTAATGGCTTGAGCTCTAAAATAGCGACTTTTAATTCCACTTGTGCACTGGATCTGGCCCTGAGATATTTCAGAGAATATTTGTAATGGTTTAAAGGCATTACAAGGTGCTGTAAGTTAAAATGGGAAAAGTCTTAATTTTGGCTAGGGACCTTAAAAATACAATGAAAAGCTTAGGTGAGACTCATATGCAGAGCGGGAAACATGCTGCCTATAAAAAAGTCAAAAATGGAATCAACAGAGAGGTTAAATATAATGGCTATAACTGAGCAAAGATAGTTTAATTGTCAATTCAGAGGGAAATGTCAACTCCGCAATGGAAATATCTACAGAAATTTATAGCAAGGAACTATTTGGCAAAATGTATTCCAGCTCAATCTATGGTCAATGATTGAGATAATTGCTGCAAAATGATATTGTCTGGCATTGAAAAAAAGAGACATAAGAGACATCTGTGCTGCTGATTTCCAACCTGCCCTCGTTAAATAACAAGGAGAGTAAAGGGAGTTAGATCCTAACAGGGGATCATCTTGTCCACTGTAGGGAGATATTATCCAGGCAGTTTTTCTAAAAGAAGAAAAATTATTCCTGCAGTGTTCGGATGAGAAGCAGCCAGCCTGGGTACCCCAGCCTGGCTTAAGTCTCAACAACCCACCCCAAGAGAGGGGTTTGGACAGCAGCTGGTGGGGCTGGGGAAGGCGGCTTCGCCCCGTGGGACGCACCGCCTCAGTCACTGATGCCCAGCTCCCTGCAGCAGACCGCAGCAGACCAAAATAGCAAGGCTGAATCAAGGCAAAGCTTCAGGACAGAGTGCACGCTCCGGGGACTGAGAGCAACACAAGGCTTCGGACAGAGCGTACACTCCGGGGACTGATGTGTGCTAGGAAATACTTATTTTAACTGCCCTGGGCGTCTTGCATGTCCTTCTCTTGGGTTTCTCCTCCTGCCCTGCCACTGACCGCTTGCCCTGCACCCTCTGCTGTGGATTTCCCACCATTCCTCTAGCCATGGCAACATCCCTACAGCTGAACCACTAGTATGTGCATTTTGGGATGGAGACACGTGTGTGAGCTCATCCCCGCAGCCCCTGTGAACTGCAGGGAGCTGGAGGGGCTCCCCCAGCACCAAAGGAGCGGAAGGTTGATGGAAGGAAAGAGATACAGCTTGTCCTGCTGGTACAAACTCCATGACTGCAGGAACAGGATAGAAAGAGCTCAGCTTCTGTGACTCCAAGGCCACCACAACCCTTCTGCCTTGTAGCACGTGGCTCTGCACTTCTCCTATGTGAGAACCCCCCTTCACTAATCCCCCCACAAGGCTCTGCCATTGCTGATCTCTGTTGCCATTCAGCTAAACACCCTCAAATTGTCCCAAAGCTCTCCATCACTCCCATCTGGCCATGTCCTCTCTTTCATTCTTCTAACCCTCCGCAGGTTACCCAGGACCACTCCAGCCTTCTCCCTCACCCTGCACTCAGCTCACTCCTGCCCTCACCAACCCCTAAACCCATCTGGACCTTGGGTATCCTCCTCCTTGCAGGCCCCATACCTGCTCCCAGCTCCTCACCCCCTGCCTGGCTGTCTCTGCCAAAGAGCATCCCTCGTTACTGTGCCGGGGGTGAGGGCTCAGGCACCGGCTCCACTTATCAATAACCACCCGCAGAAAGAGATGACCCATCTGCAGGAACAGAGGAATGCACGGAGAGCCCTAACCCCACTCCTGATGTTCCCACACTGGCCTGTCCCTGCAGCAAGAAATAGCAATTACCCTGACTTGACAATTATCCTGAATTTTCTGGCTCGCGAGCAGAAAATCAGCCATCACTGAGAGCATGACCCATCCTGGGAGGAGAGCTGCTGCGTCCAGGCAGGGACTCACACTGAGTGGGACCTTCAGGCTGCTCACGAGCGAGGGCTGCATCCGTGCAAGGAGGACAGTCAAGAAAATGGTCAAACTTCACCCTTTCTTGGGAGGGAAGTGGCAGCAGCCCTGCAGGGGTGCAGGCACTAAGGAGCTCCTCTCTCAGTGCATTTCAGTCGGACACCCAGGCTCCCTAGACCCTAGCACAGGCACCAGGAGGCATCAGGGGACCTGCTGTAACCCCAACATTATCCTAACAAGCACCTCCGTGCCTGCAGGCTGCCGGGATCGCAGGAGGGGAAACCGGGAACGCCCCCACCCCCCCCCATGCTGAGCCTTTATCAGCACTTAATTAAAACTTGACAAGAAGATTAACACACAGAGGGCAGTTTTAATTAACTTAATATCGCATTCAATTTTCCAATTCGTCGCAGCATACCAGACACCTGCAGATCTTAATACAAAACCAAACAAAAAAGGGGAGCACGGGAAGGGGGGAGAGCAAGGGAGATGCCTCGGTGGCAGCAGAACCGCTCTCAAACTTTCTGCTGCTGCTCTGCCTCGCATGTGCTCGCCTCTGCTCACCCCGGGCTGCGTGTAAGTGTTTTCAGATGCTAATAGCCACTCTTCCCCACTGGGCCCATTCGAGCCAACCTAGGAATGTTTGCTTTCCAAAATGTATTTATTTGTTTGATTTTAATTTATTTATTTTAAGCTACCTTCCTGGGGATTCACGAACCAAAAGCGAGCTCTCTTCTTTACCCCGCTGTCCAGGCCATCAAGCGGCTGTTGGAAAAGGCCGGGAGGACGGCAAGGAGAAGGGTCCCGCATGGCTGGGGCTTAGCACAGGAACCACACGCTGTCCATCCACCTCATGCTGCCACTCGGGGATGGAGAAAGGGAAGGCATCGATCAAAAACATCATTGCCCCACTCCTTCTGGCTATAGTAGAGCAAACAGCCTGGAGCGGGATGCTTCTCCCTACGAGGAGTGGCACACCAGGGAGGAAAGAGGGCTGAGGCCGGCACCCACACGAAGCAGGCGAAGGGAAGGCAAAGACAAAAGAAGGCATGGAAATCCTGCCTTTCTCTCATCGCTTTCACTGCTTTTAGAACAGTTAGCTGTCTTGTAATTATGGGCCCCAAATTAGGGAGGTGCAGGAGGTGCCAGGCAGCCACGGGCAGTCTCCTGCCAGACCCGCACCCCCAGCTGCCTCACCTTTGGATGATGCGGCCAAGGGCTCCAGCTAAAGACACCTCCGAGTGCCGTAGCTCCAGGTTCCTGAGTTGCATACACCTGTATGGGAGCAACTCAGGAACCTCTGGATCACCCGGAGACCCTGGGGCTGCTGCTAAATGGACATTCACTGCAGAGGCTCAGGGACACCCAGCACACAAACTCGGAGCAAAGCCAAGATGGATTAATTGCACAAATTACCACACTGAACCTTCAACTAGTTCTCCGTCAGAAATAGTTTGCCATGCACCAAAAAAAAGTGTTATTGTTAACTTTCTCCTTCCATTGTTTTTTCTGTGTCACCTCATGCCTCTCCCCCCACCGATTTCCTGACAACCTTGGGACGAACAATGCACAGACCGAGTATTTTTTCCTCTAGAGATTTACAGCCCGTGCACCGAGGGGGGCCAAGGAATGAGGGTGCCCTTCTCCAGCTCCAGCTCTGAGCACAGCTCTGAACCCTTCACAGTGCTGAAAGGTTCAGCCAGCCTGGACAGGTCTGCTCATTTCAGGGGGAAGAGCAGAGCTTGTTAGTTTTTCTTCCATTGCTTTGGAGCGTATTTATTGTTAGATTAAGGCAAGGTAATTCAGCTCCAACGGGAATAATCTCTCGGCCATGCTGCACAGCTATGCAGCCGATGAAGGAACACATGCAGCACTGCAACGGCAGGTGTCTGCTGGACGTGTTCTTCTGTGGTTCCTGTACATTTATTTTTTGGCTGGCATTATATTTCCTGATGCTCTGAATTTAGTTAGATGTCATTTAATAAATTGTTGTAGTCCGATTTTCTGGGGAGATTTTTGTTTGGGTTTGACTGGCGAAGGAAGAGGAGATGCCCTCCTAGCACCCTTATAAAACAGGATTTTCCTGCTCTTTTTCTGAATCAAATCAAACCCAAAGTCAGAGGGGTGCCATGAGACGCACAGAAAACAACAGAGAAAGTTGGTATCATCAAATGTCCCCAGCTGTCCGAAGCTGCAGTAAGAAGAAAGGAACTTGGCGATGCCTCCTGCAGCAAGCCCACGAGGTCTGAGAGGCTCCCAGCAGGTAAGAAACCCGACAGCATCTGCCTGCGGAAGGCACGGAGCCTTACAAATAGACCATGCGCTTCCCAGCAGAGTCTCTGCTTGCAGGGGTCCCTAATGCGAACTCAGACAGACCATAAATGTGAGAAAGGCGCTCACGGCCTGACTCTTACATACACTCCCGGCACAAGGGTAACTGCAATCAAGTCCATGAGACCTGGCAAACACTTAGGGATAACAAATACTTGGGCAGACACCACTCATGGGTGTCCAAGTGCTTTGCAAATGAGAACTATGCTATTAGCAAACCGAGTTTGCAGCACGCAGTATTCATCTCCTGGCTTTGGCAAAGGTGGGCAATTGTCTCTTTGTGCTTCTCCTCCAGAGCAGGAGCTCAAACGGCCACGCTGCTTCCAAGGTCTGCCCTCCCCACCAGAGGATTCAACATGGGCACTTCCCAGTATGTCCTCAGCAAAGTCTTCAGTGCCACATACCCAGAGCGAGCTGAAATCTGGGCAATAGGAAGAGAGGAGGCATTAATTTCTAACCAACCCTTGGTTCCTTGTATAAACATACTTTCAGTTGTTCAAGACAACAGTGCCAACCTGGTCCCAGGAAAGGGCAGAGCCCTCTCCAGTTCCTCAGACCAACAGCCCAATTTGGGGCTTGCCCTTGCCAACAGCATTGCCTTTAAAAGAGCACGAGTGTTTGTGTATGGCCAGGGAGTCCCCCAGATTGGGTCTAGCCCAGCTTTTATTAGCAAACCCTCCCCCTGGTTCCGAGGGGGCAACACGGGGACTTGAGGTTACAAAAAACCCACTGTCCGATTTCTTCCCAGATCGCTCGGGTGCTTCAGAGGCCTCGCTGTTCAACCAGTGCTGCAGCCGGGCTCCAATTCCCCTCCACCATCTTCCACTTGAGCGACTTCTCCTAACAAGCTGCCACGCTGGCAGTGGCGGTGCACAGCCCCACGACACCTGTGGCACCGTGCACTTGTCGGAGAAACAACCCCTTACCCAGTAACCCAAATTACAGGGCACTCCAGCATCTAAATATAATCCCAGTCGCAAGCATCCGTCGCTGCAGCAGCCTCTCCTCTTCCAGCCTGCATGGCTGCCTTGGAGGAGAGGCAGCGAGTGTGGAGAAGGGGCCTGGGCGATGGAGAACGGGGACGGATGGAGCCCCTCGTGTGGGAGCTGAAACCTCCATCCCCTCTGGAGCAGGGACCGAGGGAGCTGGAGCACCGGTTCCAGCGCTGCCTTGCCAGCAGGTTTCCTTCCTGGCCAGCAGCGAGGGGAAGTCATCAGCCATCCTCCTCCCCTTGACCTGCCCGCTGAGATTTCTGACAGAGAGGAGCAAAGATCACCACCTGATGCTGCGTTTTGGCACACAAACAGGTCCTTTTCACATATCCTCCACTTGAACGCCTACTGGTGTCCATCCCTTATCATCCCTACCCTGTGCCGCGTATCCTTTCATTTTCCAGGAGGGTATCTTTGGGAACCTTCCATTCCCAGCCCATTCCCACAAGGAACAGAAGGACGGGAGGCCATGGGAGATGGACAAGCATTTAAAATGCTTAATAGACAGAAACAGGCCATCCTGAGTGGGGGTCTCAACCTCTTGTAATATTTCAGAAGGAAAAAGAGAGACAGACCCTCCTCCCCCACCTTGTACCAATATGGTGTAGGGTTTAAAGGAGGCTCCCCATAGCGAGGAGCTTCAAAGCCTCGCCAGCCCCTCCCACCGAGTGTCCTCCTGGTTCAGTTCCACCCTCCACATTTAAGTGCCTTTCATCCTTCCTCTTCTTCGTCCTCATCGTTATTAGGTTCCCTTCCCCCACTCCCGCCCACTCCCACCCTTGCTGGAGACTGCCTTTGGTCAGGAGCCCAATGGGAACCAGCTGTCAGGCGTAGCTGGGATATCCTGGAGAAAACAGCTTGAAAATGCCTCCCCCCTGCTTCCCCCTCCATGGCAAAGAAAAAAATCCCACCGCAAAATGGCCCTGCAGATGGAAAAGGCATCCTGCAGGCCACCCTCCTCTTGACCTGCGTGGGTCCACTCGCTGGCTTGGTACCAGGAGGTCCCGGGTCCCAACTCCCTTTGGAACCACGAGCCCATCCTGTTTGTCCTCCTCCTGCCAGCGGGACCCTCCTGACCCACCCAGCAAGAGCCCAGGGCCGTTGGGCCAGAGCATTTTGTATTAATCCTCCTTTGTCGACTTCTTTAGTGCACCTCGCTCCAGCATTGTTCTTCAAAGATGTTCCTGCCCTTCCCGGCCTGGGGGTTGTTGTTGTTTAAACAGCAGCAGCAGCCACACAAGCTGCTAGCTGTCCTGCCTTTACAGGGTGGTCTGTAATTGCTTCCTGTCCTCTCCAGCAACTGGCTTCATTTGTTTGAATTTCTGCCTAATCTCAGAACTGGGGGAGTTTGGAATGAGAGATGCTTAGTCCATGCTCATGGGTGTTTCTCCACGCTGGGCCAAGCTTAGCCAGTTTTGGAGATCCAGCCTGGTAAAGTCCCAATCCCACAACCAGAAAAAAGAGTGAGCTTAAAATAACCCCGGCAAGCCAAAACACAGTCTCAGCAAAGCTGGAGCCCTCGGTTTAGAGGTGCTGTGAGACCAAGGCTTTCTGTGGTCCTTGGATGCGGCAACTGGAGCCCAGGTGTGTGTCGGCAGGAGCAGAAGTGGAAAAAGAAACAGGGGGATGGGGAGAAATGAAATGTTATTTCTCAGACTTCAGAGCTTCGCTGTTCTTGGTCGTATTATGGTATGGGCTGTGCTAGGGGTGGATTTTATCCAAGCCAGTTTGCACACATCCCGCTGATTTCCCAGCGTGCTGATTTTGTGTCTCTGCGCTGGCCTCTGAGCTCCCATTATACTGAAGCAGGAAAAGGGTATGCTGGGGGCCAGCCACGAGCAGAGCTGCGCTGCTCAACAGGCTTCATACCGAACACTGAAAGTTTCTTTTTTTCCCCTCTCTCTAAAAAAATGAACTTTGGCTTTTTGTTGAAATGGGAAGTGCTGTGGATAACGTCCACTTTCAACAGCATTTTCCACATTGATAAACTAAAACTTTTAAAGAAAAATGCCCCAGACAGTGTTTCCAGAAATAAGAAACATCTTCCAGCATAAACCCTTCTGGTCTGTCTGGAGCAGGAAACCAAACGGGCTTTGTTCTTGGGGTCTGGTGCGTGACTGAGGCAAAAGGACAGAGACGAGAGGAATAAGGTGTGCGGCGCAGCCCCGACCGTCTGCCTTCCAACCCGCCCACCAGCAGGACGTCCCCAGGCTGTGCCACCTCTGCCTCTGCGGCAAGGTTTGTGTCGGCTGGCCCTCACTGTTTGTCAGAAGTATGGCAGGTATC
This sequence comes from Harpia harpyja, assembly GCF_026419915.1. Lineage (NCBI taxonomy): Eukaryota > Metazoa > Chordata > Aves > Accipitriformes > Accipitridae > Harpia > Harpia harpyja. Next base: position 25,473,401 of record NC_068957.1, on the reverse strand, counting down.
CTCCTATTTAGCGCCCATGGGTTACAGGAGATTTTTCCCTTCAGAGAGATTAGAAGGAAATGAAGCCAAAGTGCATATTTCTGATCTGGGGTACTCAGATCCAGGGCCAGCCAGTCCCGAGAAATTATAAACCCAGTGAGAAAATGCAACGGATACTGATTGTACCTCCTTGGGATGGTGCTTCCAGCTAGGATTTGGATGTGTACCTGGCAATCGTCAGACAGGTCAGAGCTGGAATAGAAGAGGATGCTGCAAGTGGGAGGAGAGGTGACCTGGTGGTGGGGAGTCCCAGGTTGGAACTGCGGTGAGGGACGGACGTGCACCGGGAGGATTTTACTGGGGGGGTGACATAAAGGGGCTGCGGGCTGGACTGGGACATGTGTACGGCAGGGGAGGTGGGAGAAAAGGAGGGGCTGGCTGTGCAGAGCAGGACGAAGGCCACTGCTGTGTCTGCGAGCGGGTACGTGCGAGTCCCCTGCCCCTGCCCAGGCTGCCCGTGCTCCTGCCGTGTGCTGGCAGGTCCTGGAGGACGGCCGAGAGCCTTTCGGCAAACCTGCCCGCACAGAGGGATTATCAGCAAGGCCAATGCTGGCAGGAGTGAATGGAAATCTTGGTTCCTTTTAATACCGCTCTTCATTAAACGGCTGCCGAAGTAGTGAGATGACAGCACTGCACAGAATGGGCTGGGCTGGCTCCTTTTTATGCTGCCTGCAGGGGGTCACCAGTCTGTACTGTGGGACTCCCGGGACAGAAAGCCTGGAGTTAAAGCAGTCACAAAAACAAAGACAGAACAAGCCCATTCCCGCCCCTCACCCCTCTAAATATTTTCCTGAATGGCTTTGCAAGCTGTTCCTGGTCCAGATGCATCTCACACACACATTTCACATCTATCCGCTGCCTGTTCAAAGTGTGCATTACATCGCATGGCGCATATTGAAAATATATCGGCCTACTGTCTAATTTAAACTGCACGAATATTACGTGTTAGGTAATTTTTTATATGTGGCTGCATATATTTCAAATTAATGTATGGACAATACAATATATGATGGCTTTTTAATGCCCCTTGTTGCACATAGCCCCCGTGGCAGATGCTGTTCAAAATACTTCTAACAAATCCCACAGGCGCTGGCTGCCGTGGTGTGATGTGGACAGCCTTTCCCATGCCAGAGTGAGGAGCAATTTGCTGGGCCAGCCTGGCTGGGCCTTGCCTTGCAGGACAGGATCAGGCCTTTGAGGCACTCATTTTTACACCTTCTGGAACAGGACAACGTGCAATGCTCACTCCCCAGTGCAGTGTCTCCAACACAGCCCGAGTCCCTTCTCTGCTTCCAGTTTTGAGATCACGGTCCCACAGCTCCAAAGCCCTGCAGGCTCTTTTCCTCAACTTGCCCTCCTCATGCCTCCAGTAACTTAGGCACCCTCCTCCCGAGCTCCAGGTTTGTCAATTCATAAGATGCACGGACTAGCAAGGATGACACAGGGTTTACAGAGGGTCTTCCAAACGAGGCACAACTTAGGAACAAAGCAGTAGTATCTGCTTGGGTGTCCTCACCATAAGAGCTTAGGTTTGGGCTGGTGGACTTCTATATCCCCAGCTCCCTTTCTGCTCAGTCTTCTGGTTTTGGCACAAAGCATCGCCAATATCCATTCCCCTTCCCTATATCCATTCCCTCTCTCCTTGCTTGATCACATGCAGTTCTTAGCAGAGCTCTGGTCTCTTTTTTTGACACTGTGTTGCTTCACTCACAATCCAGACTGTCAAGAGCTATCTGTTCTCAAAGAGACAAGCTCCGCGCTGTGATGTGAAAAGCAGGGAGGAGCTCAGGTTGGAAGAGATCTCCGGCAGTGGAGTGCAGCTGGACCACAGGAGACAATAGGAATTGACCATGAAAGCTTCTATTGTCCTTGTACTGATCACCTAGGCATGACCTTAGCATTAGTATCTGTGAAGACAGACAGCAAAGTCTGAGACAGACACATCCATTTTCCAGGTGGAGCCCAGTGCTCAGTGCCAGACCTTTTACTCACAGAGATGCCACCCATCCGCTGTGGTACCCTGGCCATGATGAGAACAAGCCCTGAACAATGAGCCTCAGAGACAAAGGAAGGGGAAGCTGTAGCCCCGGCTTTAGAGAACAGGAAAGAGTGTTCCCAGCGAACAGAGAAGAACCATGTTGCTTTTCTTTTAGACATGGCTGTTTGGCTGCCAGTAATATATCTGCTAGCTAACGGCTAGTTTTAAAGCGTTATCCCAAAGGGCTGCAGCCTTGCCAAGGCTTTGACGTTGGTGGTCAAAATACTAAAATGGACTTTCTGAACCAACAGAGAGACATGATCTGATTGGTACCAGAAAGACATGGGGGAGAGAAAAACATACATGGTTCTGATTACCTGGCTTCAAAATCATGGTAATAAACCCAAATTTGGGAAGCAATTAGAAAGGAAGAAGAAGAGCAAGAAGAAAAAGGGGAATGAGAGAGTCGCCCAGCGGTCTAAAGGCAGCCTTTCAAGGATCAGTATTTGGATAAAAGCCAACATATCAGCTCTAATCTTTGGCTTTTTGTTGGACTTAACAAGGACTTTAAAATGAATCCAGTCGCAACTGACGGGCCCCATATGGATCCTGGTTTGAAACCTCCTCCTCAGCACCGAATCAAATAGTCTGGGACTATAGAAAGCCAGTGAGGAGACTTTAAAAGGGAAAAACAAAGGCAGAGGCACACACACGCCCTCACACACATGCACGTGTGCACACTTGTACATGCAGGCAGTGCATGAAGACATCAGTTTCCGTATCAGTGCAGAGTTACCGCAGACAAGTGGCTTTGTGGCTCCACAGAGGGGCTGTCTGTGACCATGACGATACCACGATGATATTTCCCTTGATGCCACTCAACTGAGTCGTTTCCCAGACTCTCTGTGAGTTCAATCACATATGCATCTGTAGATTGCCTTCATTTACTGCCTTTTATTTCAAACTTTGATAAAAAAAAGTATGGATATTTTCCTTCACATATAAAAAAAAAATTAAAAAACATTCTTCCCTCGTCTTTCTCTGAAGCTGGCGCATCTCTCATCTCCCTAAGCTACACCACAATGTGAGAACAAAGGCATCTGACCTGTATCCATGGCAACCCTCAAATTCTACACCTTTGCCTTTTGTACAAAGTACCCCCTCCCTTCGTCTATACACACACATGCATATGTACACACTCACTGTATCTGTCTACATACACATACATACATATATATGTGTGTATATATAACATATGCATAGGTATTTAAAAGACATTACTCTTGATTCTTACAAGAGCTTCTGTATTTGCCTCATATGCCAATTGAACTCAGATTTATTCCATGGTGGGGCTTGCCTTTCAGGTGACGGCAGGGTTAACTTAAAATCCACTGATGGCCACAAGGTAGCACTTGGTTCAAGGAAGAAAAGCAAGTGTTGAGAGTGGAGAGAAGCAGGAGTGTAATAACGGATTATTGGATAACACTTGGCATGCCAGGGCTAGAACAGCTGGCCTCTACCTTTTCATGGCCACTGCCGACAATTCAAAGGGGCATTCACTGATTCAATCCATCAGTCAACTTGAGGGGAAAGGCATCACCCCTGCAATGAAAGAAGTAACAACAACAAAAAAAATCCATTTGATTGTTCAAAAGGGATGTGCCAAGTGGAAGCACTCTTGAGTCACATTTTTAGCACCCCACTCTCGCTGTCATCAGACCTGGACCGACTCCTGACTGCCTGCAGCCAGCTCCCCTGTTTGCGGAAGGCTTGCCCACAGCCAGCTACAAGACCCTTCTCTGAGGCATGGCATCTGCCTTTGTGCTCTGTTTGCTTTGGAAGGATTTCAGTGCTTTGCAGCAGAAGCCAGCCACCAACGGGTGTGGAGGATGGCACGTGAGAGCATGGCGAACGGCACCCAGCAGAGCCGAGGCAGGGCTGGCAGCCAGGAGCCACGGCACGTGAGGGAAGGTCCCTGCAGAAGGCAGCAGCCCTCGGGTCTCACTGAGTTTTAAACTCAGCAGGATTCTGGAGCCAGAGCCACGCACACAGACTGGTTTCACTGATCAGCTGATGGGCAGCATCTTGCCTTCTTCAAAGGCTGGTTCTCAAGAGCTTGTTAATTTGGGAAAGGCTGGCACCACCCAGTATGTCATACCCAAAAGGCTGCCAATCCCCGAGCTCTTGGAAGATACCGAAAATTTGCACAATAACAATCGATGGTTTTGTAGTGACTCTGCAGAAGCAATGAGTTTCATTCTGGGAGGGAACATTTGGAGCTGCCACAACTGCATCCCATAGTCCCCAGTCCCTAACAAGGCCTTCCACCCCAAGGGTGAAAGGACTGGGTACTTTCACCCGCTTCTCCCCAGAGGCACCGCCACCACTGAACCCTGGGGAAAAGGGAAAGTCTTCTGAAAAGGAGGAGCTCAGCTCTGCTAAAGGCACTGACCAGAAGACCTCCCTGTGATCAGGTTGTGTCATGGTAACAGTCCCCGGGGCAGAGAGGGCACGGTCAAACCTTTCTCCCTCCCTCCCTTTTAAATGCTTCCAGTTGTCAGTTTAGCAATATAAAAACAGCTGAATTGTGGTTATAGACAATGAATGATGCAACGGAATACCTCATGCAGACATAGAAGATTTGCTGCTCATTTCTCTTCAGCAGGAGGGCCGTATGCATGGGACCGGGTCCAAACTTATTGACGTCAACAGAAAGACTCCCATTGACTTCAATGGGCTTTCACTGGGACCATTATTCCCTGTGAGAAACCACTTACTGGGAAACCAGGGGAGGGTCTAAATTTGTGTAGAGCAAACATAATGTAGACTTGGTTCTCCACAGTACCGAGGCATGGCCCATGGAGACTGCATTTCCCAGCATGCTATACTCCATCTTTAGCCATCAACAGTAATTTGACATGCTGAAGTTCATCCACAAAGAGGGCCGATGTTGCTGCTCTTTCATCTAACCAGAAACAAAAATGTCTGAAATATGTAGCGGCACAGTCATGGTTTGCTTCCTTGCTGGGCCAAGTTTTCACAGGAATGTCCAACTGTCATGCTGAAACCATAATTACCCTGAAGGTGAAAGTGATGGCTGGAATGGCTGGGAAGCAGGACTCCTGTTTCCACGCCCTCTGCCTCTGACAAGCCCCACTGTTCCCTGTGCCTCGATTTCCCCATTAGTAAAGGACATCCTTGCAGAGTGATGTGATGTCCCGTTTCTGCGTAAATCAGTGAAAAGCTCCTACTGGAAGGACACTACTGGGACTCCAATAGCTCCGCTTATGGATTTACTGCAGGGGACATGTGACCCGGCAGAGGGTCCCCGTCGGGGAGATGTGGCTCGCAAGCCAAACTCCAGGGACTGCCTCGCTATTTGGCATGATCCCCCCTCACTCTGCAGAGCAGGGGCATCCGCATGTACTCCCTCTTGGACTCTCATACCTCCCTAGAAAGCTTCTCCCCTGCTGGCCAAGCACCTTCCAGAAACCAAGAAGCTCTGTGTGAGTTTGGACTGAAATGGTGCCTGCATCCCCCAGGCAAGACTCCCTACTTTTTAACTTACTCGTTCATCTAAAAATTGTTGAGGACTGTCTTATGCCCCAGGCCCTCCTTCTGAGCTACCAGCCGCCAGGGTGCTGGCTCTAGGCACCACTGAACTTTGCTTCAAGAGTTTGTATATCAAAAGATGCTTGAGGTATTTGGGCCTGTAGTTCAAATTCCTTGGCCCCCTGAAATAAAGACTACAAGCTGTTTGACACATGGGGATGAAAGGGGAAGCAGAGAAGAGAACACTAAATAAAAGGACCAGCGTACACCAGTTCCTCTCCTCAGCTGGGAAGATTTGGACATGCAAGCAGAAAAGAGAAGCTGTCTTCTCCCTGCCCTCTGCTCCATGACCCAGACTCCCCCACCCCGCCAGCCTCCTCCTCCGTGGGGAGGAGGTCCGGAGCGAGAAGCATTCCAAACACCCCGCTGGTACCATGTTTATACAGCGTGTCCTCCTCGCCTAGCTGCTCAGAAACAGCCCTAGAACAAAAAGAGGAAAGGGAAAAACAGAGAGAGGGAAGAAATGAACAGCTTGGGCTTTTTGGCCAGAAAACAACATTTTTTGTTTGTTTTTCTAGCAAGAAAGAAACCCTGCCAGAGATTCCCAAGTTTTCAGATTTGAAGGTGTATCTTGAAATACAGAAGGGGAACTGGATATTTGGTTTATTCCCTTTTCCTACATTAAATAAGAACCATCAAGGCCTGATGTTTTTGGCGGGAATAATCCTTTCTTTATCACTCCCCTGGGTGAGGAAAGGAGTAGGGTCCATACGCTTCAGTTTTAGTTCCAAAATCAAGGAGAAAACAATAGAGATGTTAATTTACAGACCTTGCAGTTCTGGTGCAAGGACTGAGCTCTGGCTCCTCTTGGCCGTTGTTTTCATTTGAAATCACGGTCCCCAGAGAATGCTGCAAGAAGCTGCTCCACACTGATGCAAAGGAATCTCCAAATGCAGCAATAGCCACAGCAAGGGCTGTCTCCCCAGACACTTCAAGAAACTGGGATAGCACATGGTTTGCTGTAGTCCCTCTTGGGTGTGAAATAGCCACGTCTTTCCAGGAAGCACAAGAAACTAGTGCTATGCCAACAAAACCATGGACAACATCCACATCTCCTGGAGTTAACCATTTTTAGGGACTCAGAAGGACTATCCCTTAAAGAAAATATCTTGGAGCACCATTAGTTCCTTTATCAGTCTCTTATGAGGCCCTCCTTTTTAGGACCCACGAACACTCCAGACATAATAGATGTAGGTGCCACTTGTTGCTGTAGACAAGGGAGTCTAGAGCTTATGAGCAACAGTCTATGCCAAATTCCCACACCATGCTGCCAAAAATGCTTTGTGTGTGTCTCACTGATGTGAAATGTTTCTCTGTATTGTTTCCTCTGAACATCTCCATTTTTTGTTGCCAAATGCAGGAAGGAACATAGTATAGAGACCCGCATTTCCACCCTCAAGGTTGGAAAAGGGCCACTCTCCAGGAAACATAGCTTGGGTTTAACCACAGAACAGTATGAAGACGATAAACACCGTAAGAATGCATTCAAACATGCCTGAGACCAAGGGAAGCCGCTTCTGAAATACCCACGTGCCTGAGAAGAGACACTGGCTCTCATAACCCTGACTTAGTTGTGGGTGGTATGGTACCCAAGAGCTTCACAGCCCAAAAGCTAGCGCCGTGTGTCCGTTCCTCCCTTGCCTTTCCCAGGCAGTGGACCATAGAGATGTTCCACTAATTTACCCTCGTATCTTCTGTTCACTGCTTTATTTATATCCTGGTTCTCAGTCACGCACGAAAAGGGTTAATTAAGTGCATAGTGTGGAAATGCAGGACACCGAGGGAGTACCTTGTTCCAGTCATTCTTTGAGGTACAGAAACAACTCACAAGATGAACCACACTGGAAGTACAGGTCAGGGCTGTGCTTTCCCCCGTAGATATGTGGGTGTGAATTTGAGTGCCAATATGAATTATGTTGTTAAGCAAAGGGCTGATAGTGCCAGACGGAGACAGCCAAAGAGTGGGAAGATGTTAGGCAAGCTTCCTCCATCTGTCCCTATTAACGCTTTTCGGTCCCAGGCCTCACCACACCCTTTCCGCATCTAATCCTCAGCATCCACAAATTTCTGTTCACCTTTCTCTGGGTCAGAACAGCCCCTTCCCATTTTCCATTCTGGCCATGCGACCGGCTTTGCTGTTTTGCTGCAAAATGTCCTTCTGTGCCTCCTGCCATGCTGCAGCCCCTGCCCAGTCTGCCTGCTAGACCTTTGCCACTGGGCTTCTGCTAGAACAGTGTGAAATACCTGCAGTATAACCAAAAGCAGCCTGTGCTGCTTTCTGGTCTACTGACACTCTGAGAAACGTGGTGCTCCTACCAAACGTATCCCACTTTTTCACCCAATTTCACACAGGATTTTTCCCACTGCCTGTGTGTTAAGGTACTTCTTTGCAGAGAATTTCTGGGTCCATTGGTTCCAGACCCAGGATATCTACTCCTGCTCCCCGACCAGCAGGATGAATTGCTTCGTCTCTGGGCTGCGGAGGCACCATTTTGGCTCGCTTTGTCTTTGCAGAGGAAGACCAACCTCATCTGCCCTCTATTACCCCCACAAAAAAACATCTGTGCAGCTTTTATTACGTTCATAGAAGCCAAATAGCTTGGAAAAGGATTATGATTTTTATTCATTCACAATATTCCCCCCTTCATAATTGTCCATGGCATTGCACCATACCAAGACTTAATTCGCCTCTTAGTTTCTCTTCTGATGGGTCTGCAACATGCACCTGAAATGAACATCCTTGTTCCTCGACTGAAGTTTGAGTGACCAGTGCCTGGCTTAATCCCCTTTGATCTGGGGGAACAGACTGACTGAAGTTTTATTGCTACTGATTAATCCCCCATGATTCTCTGTGAGGGAACTGCCTGCCGCTTCCCCTTTCTAGTCTGCCAGTGTTTGAGACTGTAAATAAGCCTCACATTTATTGTTAGCACAATATACTGTTTTATAAGGGGAACACAGCTGTCTGAGAAAGATCAGAGCTCTCTCCTGCAGCGTCCTAGCATCAGAGGCATTCCTTGGACTGCGAAGAAGCCTAGGAGCAATGATACTAGCAGCAGTAGCACTGCTGGTGGTTCTCCACCTGTGAAGGCACACCTCCAAAAAATGGTGCCATTTATCATGGGGCCACAATTACAGGCTGGCCATCCCTCTGGAAATCGGGCAGTTTGGTTTGTACACACCGGGCAGCAGCCACCTCCCAAGTTCAGGTGTGTCACTCCAGCCCAGGGCCTCTGGAACGTGCCAAGGGCTGGGCTGTAGCTCCAGCAGACTCATTAGGCTCAATGCCTTTACGAGGTCCCTGCGTTGCATTGTGACCTTGCTCGCAGTCCTCCCCTCCCGCAACAAGAGCGAGCAGGTCACAAGAAATACGGAGGACCACAAATAATCAACTTTGGCAGTGAGACTCTGCAATCTTATACACGGCTTTGCTTGCTGGAGGAAAAAAAAATGCATTCGTTCTCCCTTCCTGCACAAGATTCTCAGGGAAAGCAGGAAAGTCAGTAAAATCAGATGAGAAAAAACTGTTAATGGCAAGATTTGCCAAATAAGTGAGTGTATTCAGTGGCCTGGAAAATGAGCCTGCGAGTGATATAAGAGCTCTTTCTGAATTCTGCACACTCAAGGAAACATTTAATACATCTTGAAGCAAAAATATGCCTTGGCTCTTGCTGCTGGCGTAAATATTTGTGTTCGCAAGTGTTGGCAAATATTTGAGACATCTATGTTGTTTAACCAAGAGCTTTGTCTCTTAGAGTCCATCTCCCTGTTTGGTCTCCTCTGTAATCACATTAGCCAGAGGAATCCTCTTGGTATTTATGTGGAGGATGGAATCAGAATCATTTCCATTCGTGCCTTAAAAAACAGGCATGAGCATGAGCATGAACAGAAGACGACCAACAAAGGGCATCAGAAGAGCTGACATAGATCACGCCCTACATCCGTTTAATATTGGTACAGTCTCCTTTAGGAGATGGCTAATTTAGCTTGAATTTGCAGGCACAGGCAGAGTCATGCTGAAGGCCTTTTTTGCTTCTACAGTAATTTCCAAGCTTTTATTTACTGTATTATGTATAAGGGAATAGTGGAAAGACAGCTTGCCTTCTGCTGTGCCTATGATAGTTGTTCAGGTTAAATATGTTAGGACTCGGTGCCCCTCTGTAACCAACTCTTGTACAAAAGTTTGGTGCCTTGACAGCTTCTGAGGAAAGAAAAGCAAAATGCAGGGACAGCAGGAGTTGCAGCATTGGCAGCCTGAGAATGGAGAGGAGCAGGCCTTAGCCTCTGCAGTGGGACTGTGACCACCATCTTGGTGCTCCCCAGGTCTGGGCATACAATTGGATATGTCACTTGTTCGTTTTTTCTCCTCCTTCAAGCACAACTTATGTTATTATTAAGCAGCAGGTGAACCAGACACCCATACAGTCCAGCTCACACACTACAGGGCCTGCCTGCACACAGCACCCACCTTCAGCCCTTCAGGATACAGGCAGGTAGGCTCCTGCCTAGCTGGAGGCATTGTAGAAGTTACCTACTCTATTCTCCATTATGAACTTCAAGAGAAGGGTGCTGGGGGAACCCCTAACCATGGGGTACCTCTAGTGCCACCCAGTTTAAAAAGTCCACTGTGCTCATTCAGAGGCCCATAAACGCTCCTTGCTAACCCATAAATGGACCTTGCTAACTTTGCACTGAAGCCGACGAAGAGCATTCACACAAGCTATAATCCCAGCTCAGCAGCAGGTGGAACAGCTAAAATACATGACAGTTGTTGCCATAGTGACTTTGTGACTAGGCTCTAAGACCTGTCCTCCCCTGTGCCCACCGTCAGTGACAGCATCAGTAAAAAACTGTCATGCTAAGAAACAATTAGCAAGCAATTCCTAAAAATTGCTAGAGTAGCACAGTCACATTTCTTGAAGAGGTCAAGGGGTGCGTTCAAAGCATTATAGATAATTCTGGGACTTAGCAATGGGACAGTCAAAACCTTTTGTACTTGCTTGAACCTAGATAACGCACTAAAGATGCTGAATTGGAAAAAGATGTCAAATCAAATCCTGACAGAACCGAACAAAAATTGCCATCGCAGCCAACTGCGAGCCAGCATGGGGGGAACCACAGATGAGTAAGCATGGCATAAACAACCATGAAACCACCAAAGCCTCATCCACCCTCTGGCAAGGACCACAGTGAGAGTGACTTTAAACAACGAGGACCACACCTGTATTTTACCATTCTGCCCAGAAGTGGGCATACAGAAGCGATAGAATAGTGCACACCAGGCTCTTCTAATCTGTTTATTCAGTGGAAGATGTTCAAGTAACCAGAAAAAAGCACTGAACTGCATGCACTTCTGGGTACTAACCTGAACCACCACTGTTTTGACAGGTTAGCCATCATGGACAGAAAAAGAGCTCCTGTTCTGTGCCCTTGCTGGCAGGTTCCTTACAGCTAATGCATTAACCTCTGAATAAACAAACGACTTAAGAAAGGCCCTTTCCTAACCTAGCAAAGTACAAACACAGGCTACATTCTTCTGATTATAAAACCACAAATGCAGGACACACTCCTGGGAATGGGCTCGATACGTCTTCTCTTTGATTCCAACCTCTTGGGAAGATTAAACAGTGTCATTGCCAGGTTAATACATAATGACCTCAATGTTTCGAAACATCATTGCATTGCAAATAAGACTGACATTTACATATTTCTCAGTTGCCCAAGGGTACAGAAGACATGTTTCAGGCACCTGCACCGGGAGCATGATGGAAGGCAGCAGTGCAGCATGCTGCATGGGAAGCAAAGGGCTAGACACAATGTTAATGGATGGGGAAGGAGGGTGGCTCCCTAATGAGCCAGCCCGAACCCTCTGGCCAGACCAGCAAGCAGCTGTCAGTCAGCGGTGTGCTAAAATCAATCCTCCTGAGCCAAGGCCCCAGGGAACAGAGCCCTCTTCCATCTCTTCCTGCTCAGGCTCTTGCAGAGGAACAGCAGCAGACCAGCTCACTTTCTGAGCCAGTTCTGGAGGATGGCCTTCACACAGGAGTGTTTTGGGTCCAGACACGCAGCTGAGCTGCCTGAAAGGCGATGTGTGTGCCTGTCTGGTCTGTGAAGCTATCAGTTCCTGGCAAGGTAAGACAGCGAAAGTCCCCACGGATTACCAGCACTTCTCTGCCTTCAGGTACAGAGGGGTCTGCAGATATGTCCCTCTGTCTGCGGCTCCTCTGCAAGCCTAGGAACACAGTGGCGTAGCAAACAGAAGGAGAGGGGATGAGGAGTAGCTGGGTGAAGCTCAGGGATGCAGGGGACTGCCAATGGCTGTGCTGCAGCATGAACCCACACTTTCTTTTCACTCTGAAGCAACACTAGCCACTTTCAGGTGAGGAAAACCAGATTGAGCCCAAAATCATCATCTGATTTTCCCCTGTAGGTAGATAGACTTTACCACACAGCCCACAGCCCCATGCTTTCCAAAGCCTGACACTGCCTGTTAAGATGAACTTTTCTTTTACAGGTGTGTCTCCAGTCATATCGTGAGGCCTTCCTTCCGTGATATAGAACACCATCTCCCCATGGGCTAGTCTCTGTTACTCATCCCATGCCAAGCTCAGAGGCTTGGCTGAAACCTGGCAGACCTTCTGCATTCCCCAGAGCACTACCACTGCTGGGGCTGGGAAGGGTGATGCTGAAGGAAGGACCATGCTTTGTTAGCTGCCAAACACTAACCACAGGGGACAGGCTCTGTCAAGGAGCTTGATGCCGGTCATTTAGAGACACTGAAGAGGATAAGCATTACCAGCCGCAAGACTACCAAGTCCCTTTCCCGGTCAGAAGACCAGGCACTAGACCCTTTTGTCCCTGAGGGGTTTTTATTCCCCTTTCAGAGGCAGGCTGCTGTGGGCTGGTGCTGCACCTTCCCACGGGTCAAGTCATTCCCTGTCAAATCCACAGGGATTTCTTCCTGCCCATGCTCTGCCACCTCCTGCCTGGCTTCCACCTCACCCAGCCCTGCTGGGGGGGGGCACAAGCAGCCCCAAACCTGCTCATGGGGGTAACCACAACCCAGCCACATCCATCAGACAACAGCGAGGGGAGGAAGGCCCTGAGCACGCCTGCCTGCCCCTCGCACGGAGGGGATAGGCCGCGCGCCTGACTGGAGTTACTGCCTATGAGCCTGACGACAGAGAACTGAACTCCAGCTCTCCCCTCAGCCAATAAATCTCACAGTGGTCTAATTTTGCTAGGAACGATACCTCAGGGAAGGCCTGTGTGGTCCAGGAAAAAAAAAAAGCACAGCACGCTTAAAAACCCCTAATTCTGCTTATCAGCTCCTCCCTCCGCAGCCCTCCTCCCCCTCAGCCACAGCCCGCTTTCTAGCACCTTCTGCCGGGACGCGGCTTATATAGACCACGCCAGCCAATCAGGGGGCAGGACGCGAGGCATGTGACAGGCCCAACGGCCATCTGCCGTGAGGGCCGGGCGGCGCGGGGCCGGGGCTGGGGCCGCGATCGGGATCGGGATCGAGATCGGGATCGGGATCGGGATCGAGATCGAGATCGGGATCGGGATCGGGATCGGGATCGCGATCCCGCAGTGGAAGTCGTGAGTCTGCAGCCGCCCCCGGGAGCACCGGCCTGCTCGCAGCCCCCCTCCAGCCCGAGGACAAGCACAGCGCTTCCTCTGCAGGCCGGGCCCTCCCAGCCTGGGCCTGCCCTTGGGTTCCGCGGTGCCGAATTGGGGCTGTGTGGGAGTTCAGCTTTCCGTGAGGTGAGCCGAGAGCTCGAGTGCTGTTCCCTACTGGGAGAGAGAGGGTTCACCGCGGTTCCTCAGGCCTGGCACTGACTTGCTTGTAGGGGGCACGTATCTCCATCATCTGGTTTTGATCTGCCTGCGGTTTGGGAGTGCCTGCGACTCCGGCGCAGTTGCTGCCAGGGCTGGGAAGGGGCTTTCTGGAAGAGCAGAGGGAAGGGTCCTGGCTGCCTGTCACCCAGCAGCGAGCAGAGCTCCAGCCCTTGCTGCAGGGGTCTTGCTGGGACTTGCCGCAGCCAAATGAATTTGCCTTGTCGGCAGTGTGGGAGCATGGGGAAGGAGAGCGTGCGGCGAGGCTCCTTCCCCTGTGCATCGTAACAAGACGTTAATTCGAGGTTTCTGCAGAAGACAAAGGGAGAGTTGTAGCTGTTTCATTTGGGGGTGGGAGGAGGAGCAGCATCCAGGAAGCACCCTCCCCGGGGAGATAAGGGAGACCTGGCCACCCACAGCCCAGGCTCGCCAGGAATCCAGGCTTCCATATGTACAAAGCTGGTGCCAGAAGTGTCATTCCCATCGTCAGCAGGCCACCCCCCCATCCCCCCCGCCACCTTCTCTGCCTTCTCCCTCCTCCTCTTCTCTCTCTATAACCAGCTGACTTTCTTCACAACCAGGAAACAATCAAACAACCTCTTCAGCTGCTTTGGCTCCTCCTCCTCCTCCCAAACACCGCCATCTCCCCCTGTAAAGGATGCTGTCAGTACTCCCAAAGCCTGATGTGCTGTGCAGTGCAAAACTGTTATTCCAGCCTCCCAGTGGGGAATACCCTCTGGGCTGCAAATACCTGTGTTCCGTTAAGTAAATAATCACACAAGATAAAATATCCATCTTGATGGTAAAATGGAGGGAGGGGAGCAAGAACACAGACCTGGTGAGTACCAGACAGCAGCCCCTGAATCAATATCGTGGGTACTGTGAGGTGGCTGGCAGTTCCATTGTGAGCCTGCCCTTTCTCCTGTAGGTATATGGTAATGCTGGCACCCACAGGAGGACCATTAAATGCAGAGCATTTAGAGGGGTCTATGGGGGGGAGCATTGCATTTGGCTTTTTAAAACAGCTTTCAGAAAAAGCAGGGCTGGGAAATGCATTCAGTGCAACTCACCCACCCTCCTTGGGAAAGGCTTGGAAACGAGCCAGCTGTGGTGTTCCAGTCTTACAGGGGAACGAGGAAGAGGAAGGTTGATGACCTCAGTGGAGGGAGAGCTGTTCCTAACAGCCTGGGGGACTTTCGGTGCCACTTTGGGTACTAGTGGATGCTGGGCCCTTCAGAAAAGCTGATGCCACTGAAGCACTGCGTCAGGGAAACCCAGCTCCTGTGGAAAGCCCACTCCCTTCTGCCACTTTCCCAGGGCCACTGAGCAAGTTTATGCTTGAGCCAGGCATTGATCCCAAGTGTCCTGGCTTGCTGCCTGCATGCTCTAACCACGAGACTGTAGTGCTGCCGCCTCCCCTGCAATGAGGTCTCGGATGTTTTATTGCTCACCTGTTTGGGAGACTTCACACATGCAGCATCGAGGCTTATAAACCTACTGAGAAAAGAGAGGAAGGGAAAAGGTGAAGGAGGAGTTCAGCCAAGAGTGAAATACTTGGGAGGTGTTGGAGCCTCGGGCAAGACCTTGCCAAGGTTACCCAGGCCCATCCCAGACCACGGGGGAGGCAGGCTGGTAGCTTGCCCATGCCAGGATCACAGGGAGGGAGGTCTTGGGGCACCTGTGGGACTCTCGGGATGGCCGGATGACTGGTGCAGGGCAAGCAAAGCATTGTGCCAGGTACAGGTAGGCCGTGATGGACAGCTTGCTGCTGCACCCAAGATTGTGAACTGGAGGTTGAATCAGGGCTGAGAGTCTCCTGGATTCATTTCTCAGTCATTTATTCAGATATAATTGCCTGTCTGCCTGTCTTAAAGCTAATGACTGGATGTGAAGATTTCCAGTTAGGGTTTGTGAGAAGGTAATTACATTGCAATCTCACTGTATGACTATTCCTCGAATGAAGATAAACTTGTTTGAGTAGGTCTGCACATCGCAGGAATCAGTTGTATTACAGAGCCCAGGCATGGCAGGGGAGATAAGGAATGTTTTTGCTGCTGCTTTTTTATCTGCTGACCTATTAAAAGCTTTTCTGTCTGAAAGGAGTGAGGAGCAACCAAAGGGGTTAATCCCACAGCTCCTCACCCCTGATGAACGTGATTTAAGTCTCCTGCTGAGACTTGATCACTTGGTTGGGGTTTAGTGGGTGCTCTTACCTTCTTTTCTAGTAGGTGCTAGTTTGCTTTGTTGAGATGCCCTGAGTTGAGCTCCAGTTCCATGAGACTGACAGACTTTACCAAGAGGGACCCTGAGATGGTGTGAAGGGCATTGCAGATCCGGACAGAAATACAGCTGAGGCCTGGGAAGAAAGCTCTGACCTGGGGAAGTGGGGAGAGGCCTGCAGCACAGCACCCGTCAGCAGGACCAGGGGAGCAACAGGCTATTGCTGCAAGTTTTTGGCTATTGGCAGAGCTGTGTCTCAGCTGCTAGCAGGGGGTGCTCCCAGTCGGCATCTAGGTGGTCCGTGTAGAGGCAAAGCACGCCGTCCCTGTGGGTGAAGTCTGTCCCTGGCCGGCATTATCAGAGCCTGCAGATGCACAGAAATTCACCCTGCTATCACAGGGCAAATGAACACACAGCATCCGCTCTAAACATCACCAAGGAGCTAGTAAACTCCAGCAGTAAGACATCCTTCCAGTCTTGGATCAAGTACAAGCCTGATGGCTGGATAAAACCCTCTTTCACGTTCAGGAGGCCCTTGCTTTTTCCAGCACTCTAGTATGATGGGGGTCTACATGAGAAAACACAACCTAGTTTCTCTCTCTGCCCCTGTACCAGGCAGACCTGGGGTATAAGCATCATTTGAGATTACATCATTTACCCGCAGTCTTGTCACCTAAGGCCACTTCTGGGTAGTGCATATTCAACTGCCTCGCACAGTCAGGGTCCTGCTGTGGCTCCTGACAGTGCTTCGGGTGTGCTGGCTGTCCTGCGGGGACAGGAGGAGACACCTCCACTCTCTGCAGGCTTCTCCTGTTCTGTTACTTTAAAGCTCTCGCCCTTCCTCGCAGCACAAGCCAATGCACTGAGATCATCTCTCGGTCCCATCTAGCTGTTAAACCCCCTCAAATCTTTCTTGCTCAGCAGCACTTCATATAAATCCAGTAATGTGCATATCACTTTGGCTGCCAACTGCTTTTGGGTCAGGAGGGAGGGGGCTGTGTGGGGGTTATTATTACAGTCACTGTTCTTTTTCCCTAGGGGATCCCAGAAAACCACAGGCTGCCTGCAAACGTCTGGAGGATGGAGGCATGTTGGGGACCCCTGGGAGTCAGCTGGCAAATTCGATGCACTGGGTATGGATTAACAACCCATTAGGGCAGGGGCTTGGGGCTGCATTAAACAAATCCTTCCCCTCAGCCTTTGCAAACGCTAGCGATTGTTGCCTTAAAGCAACGCAGAAGCAAGACAACTTCAGCGCAGGGACGGTGCTTAAGCATCAGGCTCGCACCATTAAATATCAGTGAGGGCTTAAGGGCATTGCACAGCACTTCCCTGAGGGAGATAAATGATTTCCTGGGATGAACCCAACTGGCCCACTCTGTGCTGCATTTGCTTGATGTTGACGCGGCCAAAAGAACACTCTTTGGCATGAATAAAACATGCTGCTTTAGTAGCAGCAGCAACTAGTTTGTCAGGAGGAGCCCCTGACTATGACAGGGCAAAATGTGTGAACCTGTCTTTCAAGGGATCGCTGTCTGGTGGCTTTCAGGAGCACTGTAATCACAATTACCCCCTTTCCTGCTGTGGCAGGGAATTTTTATCCCAGTGGACAAGGAAAGAGTCTTCTTATCTGATTTTTCTCTCTTCTGCAGCAATCATTCAGAATTGGTAGCAAAACCCACCCTGGGGAGAGGCGTTTTGCCCCTGAGGGCAATTAGGTCCCCTGTGGGGTCATGACCTGTTTGTTGGAGGTCCTTGAAAGGTGGCTAAGAAATGCATATTCAGATATGTGATACGGGAATCACCAGCAGGATCCTTCTTTCCACCAGGGAAAACTGAAAATGGAAAAGATCTGAAAGCTTCTGCTTTAAGTGCAGAGGTTTCTAGCTACGGACTCCAGCTCTGCCACTGGCTTCTAGTGTTAAATTGGAGTGAGTCATGTACCTGCTCCGTACTTCAGTTTGCCCACAGATCTGCATCCTGGAGCGTAACTCACAACTTGCATGTCTCAAATACTTTGGCACTTTCATGTGGAGAGTTTTGAAATGGGAAAAATTCACTATTACTAGCTATTTGGATGCAGATTGGCAGCACATTGAATCCAGTTCATAGTTCCTTGAATTAGAGGGATATGTTGTGTTGAGATGGAAAAGAGAACAGGAGGAAACTGAAAACTGCTGCTCTGATGCCATGGAGTGCTCAAACATACACCTAGTGTTAAGGCGTTGAAATCAACCCTGCTGACATGGGGCTACAAGTGATTAAGAAAATTCTAATGAAGTATTTGCCTCCTGGAAAACACTATTTTATCCAAAATAAAACCTTTGCAAGAAGAAAAATTTAATTTACAGATCAAACAAAAATAGTCCTAATGAAGCAGTGCAGCACAGCTGGAAATTTCCGATCTGATTTCTCAAAATGAATATTAGTATTCTCTTTTTATTTGTAACTTCATGACTTGAAATGTGTTTTGTTACAATATTGTACTAAAATAAGGTCACTATGAAAAGTTGCTTTTTAAAAAGCAAGCTATTTGCAGTACTTTTATAAATCAGAGGTATCGCTGTGAAAACTCATTCCAAACACTCGAGTTTTCTGAAACCTGAAAATGTTGCCACAGCTCTGCGTGATGTATTTGGGAGGGGCTGGGAGAGTGGCAGCAAGAACTATAAATCCTAGAGAAAAGGGAAATCTTCCTACCTGTGAAGACAGTGAAATTCCAGGTTATGTTTTCTAGAGAAATGTTGGCTTCTCCATCATTGTGCCTCTTCAAGGAGAGGGCAAACATCTGTCAGCGATAGCAGGGAATGGGTGATTCTGTCCTGGGGTGAGGCTGCTTGGGGTCCCTTTCAGTACTGATTTTTTACCAGTCTGTTACTCTGATGCCCTTTTTCCTAGGAAAACGATGGTGTGCCTGCATTGTTCCTAGGTGTACCAGGTGAGATCAGGAGGTTGTTAACTCTTCTGTGCCTTGCTCTTCAGTGCCCGGCTTCCCAGATGAGGTTTTTGTGATTTGCAAGGGGGTTGAATTCTGAAAATGTTTTAATATCACTGAGCAGGCAGCTGAGGAAAGACTCGGTCAAAGTATAAACAAATTCTAAGCGCCTGAATCAGGAGAATGACACAAACTAACCCACCCCTTAAAGTGCCTGTGACCACAAACCACATCACTGCAGAAAAGGAGACACACTTTTCTTTTCTTGTTCTAAGTCATAAAAATTACTTACTAAGGTGACAAATTTATGGCTGCAGTAATTACATGATTACTTTATTATGTGCCACCAGTGTGAGAAAATATATATTAAAAAGTCACTTACGTCCAAACCGAAAGGGCCAGCAAAGAATTATTGGAGGCAGTAAATAAATGTGACGTACAATTATTTACTTGGTTGGAAGCTAGAATTTCAGATTGAAAACCAGCAGTCATGTTCAGAGGCTTTAGGTGGTGGTGGCAGCAGGTTGGGCTGGGTCCTGCCTGTCCCCACTGCAATCCAGGGGGTGGAATGCAGCTTCTGGGCAAGTGGGTGGTGGGACCTGACAGCGTCAGCCTGGTTGGACTCTGAACTCTCTGGGGCAAGTCCAGTCCTTGGGGTCTGTGCTCTAACAGAGTCAGCGCTCCTCGTTCAAGGTGGGAACAGGGTGGCTCTCCACACTGGAGAGGAAGGAGCTGCAGCTCGGTGCTTGTCACTGTCCTCCCAGCCTTTCCCTTCTCCCAGCAGGAGCAGGAAGAGGAAGCCCAGCTCTGTCTCAGTTCTGGTCCTCTCCCATCTCGCTCTTCATCAGGAGAACAAACCCAGGCTTGGCCCTCCTCACAGCAGCAAGGTTGCAGTTTGGCTGCACAACTGACAAGCTTTGAGGCTCCCAGCAAGAAAAAAAAAAAGTCCAACTGAAATGTTGTCTTGAGACTTAACTGCGTTTGTCTTTTCCAGGGTGGCACAAACTGCAGCTGTGAGAACACATCCTGCAAACATGAACTACCAGCTTATAGGGCTGAATGCCAGCAAGCCAGTCAGTGATGGCTGGGAGGACCGGGGAAGGGGACATGGTGGCTGGAGCAGAGGAGAGGGGCTCTGGTTCCTCACCCGGCCCAGCTCCGAAAGGCTGAGTGTCACCAAGCCCTGAAGCACATGGTGTTCCACATCAGAGCAGCCCCGTTTGTGGCAGGGCTGGACCTTTAGCTGTGGTGCAGTTTCACACTGGTGATGGCAGCCTGCCCCTTAGTGTCTGTACAGTCCTCAGAGCGCTCAAGCAGTCTGCAGTTACAATTACATGTGGTAACAAGTTAATCTGATCTTTAATGTTTTTTCTGTTCTCATTTTGTTGTCTGTAAAAGTAAGTGCTTCTCTCCTAACGCTCAATTTTACCTTCACCATGACCCTCAGAAGACATTCTGTAAAACTTTGAAAGTGCCTCTGATCTCCCGCAGCAGCCAGCTTCATTTGTGACTACTGTTAGATAGCAGACTTAAAACAAAGTGATTGAAAAAAGGGGGGGGGGGGGTGTGTGTGTTTTTTTTTTCTAATTTACTGCTAAAACATGTAATCTGGGTTCTGAGTGCTACCTTTACAAGATGAGGGTTTCTCAAGGACCTTGTGCATAAAGTTTACCTATACTGAATCTCTTCATTTCATGAGGAGAAACCAAGACCTCAAACTCTGATCTAGGAAAGTAAAAAAAAAAGGTATAAAATATAATAACATCAGTAGGCTCTGCAAGGGTATTAGGCCTGTCCATCGTGGTGTTTCTCTTATTCTTTGGGCATGTGAGGCAGTGAGCGAGCCAGCACCAGTTCCTGCTCTTCACACCTGCACGGTGCCCTGCTGCTCAGGCTCCCAGCATTGCAGGGGAAGGTTTAAATCTTCCCCCTGCCAAAAACTGCCTTCCTTCAGAGACAAACAGCTTCCTGGAAACACTCCTCATCCTGATGGCAAAGTTGATTCCTAAACCTTGCATTAACATACGTCCAAGTCTATCACTTGAGTTTAAACTAAGCTGACAGATTCTGTCTTCAATATATGTGCAAAGGCTTTGATTTCAAAGGAGCTGCTCAGTGTGTGTCTAGATGGGCAGAGAATAGAAAAGTTCACAGCGATGTCGTGGTGAAGGTGCAGACTGTTGGGCTGCTGATCTAGATCTTTTTATTGCCCTTTTGTGGTGGTTTCACATGGTACCCTTTTTTTTTCCTTTTTCTAAGGGGATTTGCTTCATTTGTTGGTTAACGGACTCTGGGTAAGGGTGAGGATGCTCTGGAGGTTTTGGCCTGGCAGACTACAGCCAGGATATTGCTCTGAGCTGTCTGAGCTATCTGATGCTGTTGATGCCTCAGGTCCTAGCCTCACAAACGCACAACGTCCTGTCACGGACAGGCAGGGCTGAGACCAGACAGGAGCACAGGGTGGCAAAATCCAGGGAGAAGGCTGTGGGAAGCTTTAATTACCTAGTTGTCCCAGGAGGTCCCAAGTGCCCCACATACTAATTGCTAATAAATGTTCATGCTGAGTAGCTTTTATTTTTCCAGTGAGATGGAATAACAGGGAAAATATGTGAAAGTCCCTGGACTTCAAGAGTGTGTTTTTCTTTCATTTATATTTACCTAATTACGCTGTCATGGACTGCTGAAAATTATACCCTCGGCCCCCTCCCCCGACCCCCAAAATGACCAAATAAACAGAGCAGTGACTCTGACTGTGCCAGACAACACAGTCGGCGATAAAGGAGAGATGGAAGGGATGGTTCTGGCAACCCAGCACCTCCGAGCAGGGGCCCTGGGGTCAAAGAAGGACCTGCATTCAGCCTCAAAGCTCGCAGTCCAATGCCCCTTCCCTTAAGCAGTGCTGGGCTCCACAGGCACATCTGCTCTGCTCTACTCCTTGAGGAACTTGTGGAGAAAAGTGAGAATGGAGAAGGTCAACCAAGGGATGTATTTGGGATTGGCTGTGTTTTCTGGATGGTACCTTGGCTGTTCCTTCATAGCCTCCCAACAGCATGCTACAAAGTGATGTTCTTGCAGAGGTTCTCGCTAGTCCAGATCTAACACTGAATATCACGCCTGGGAGGCCTCAGCCCACATCACCACTGTGTATCGAGTTCCCATAGCTGAAAGGACCAGTGGCACAGGACAGACTGAGCGCAGGCAAAGCGGGATGCTCTCAGAGCTGCCATCCAAGCTATAGCCCCTGTCTGAGTTACATCCCAGCTGTGCAGGAGGTGCCACCTCTTCTCTGCTGCTGTATGTTGTCTATTTGGCAGGAGAATGAGCTCGGGCAGATCTCTCCACACCCGGCGTGATTTAACCTAGGGTTTCCTCTCCAGTTGGGTGTGCAGTCTCTACCAGCCAGTCAGACTGAAACCGTCGGATGAGGATGATAGTTCTATCAGGTTCTGGGTAAGCAGCTCACTTAGCTGCGAGCAACAGCTGGGGCTCAGGTTGGATCCCAGGCTCTTCCTGGGATCGATGTGCTTCTAATTTGAATAGGCTGCAGAGAAGTTAAAGTGATTCTGTCCAATTAAGCTATGGAACGAGGGGGTGAGGCTTCAAGTGGTCAGAGGAGGGGGAGCTCAGGCCAAATCATCGATTGCTGGGTTTGTACCTACTTCGTGCAAGCTCTCAGTGGGACACGGGGCAACCTAGTCTCACAAATATTTTTTTCTCAAGGAGAGCATGACAGAAAGAAGGAGATGTGGAGATGGTTGTGGTCTGGGCCACACAGGATTCTGGTAAAACCAGGAGAGAAGAGAGCAGAACTTTGAGCAGAGCTCTCCATCGCAGGGCTGCAGTGCCTAAGCTGAGACCGCTCTGTATTCAGATGAGAATGGAAGTGGCCCGATTTTGGCTTGTTTAAATTACTGCTGTCTCCATGTGTGCTCTAGCAGGGCCTGGTTTATAGTGATCCTAAACCAACAACAAAACTGTAATTATAACCTAAACTAATCAGCGGGGGAAATGGCTGTTCCTTTAATGCTGTGTCTGCAGAATCCATTTTTAGCCTGTTGTGCTGAGACAATAAACTCCATAAAACAGATCTACTCTGCTGGCTGGCTTGGCTGTGGTGGATTCAGCACCCATGGATGACTGTGCTGTGTCAGGTGGGGACTTCTGTCTGCAGGCTGACGCTGTGCTCTGAAGGGGATCCACACGGTGCTCTAGCATGGTTCGGTTTTCAGTTCCGAATGGATAAGCAGGGGCATGGTCCTGCATATGCGGTCTCCTGAGAGAAATCTGTCTTCTTTCAGAAGACCTCATTAAAGTGAGTTGGTTGAATAATGACCGCAAGTAAGGCATGTCCTCTTCCCGAGCGATATGGAGATCTGCTGGAGATGGGTGTGCTCTATCACAGAGTGAGGATGGATGCTGTCTCTTCAAGGGATGTGCCCTGCAGAGTATGCTGTGCTCCAGTTTGATTTTCCTCCTAGTTTGCAGAGAACATGACAGGCCAAGCCTCTGGTTTTACAGAGACTTGGATGACAGGAAAATGTAAAACCCCAATCTTGACCAGGATTTTCCTGTGTTAATTGGGTACAAAATACTGGTTTTACTCCTCCATAGTGTGAATCACAGTTCCAGCCCAGGAGATCGATTTCCACGTACAAACATAGCCTAAGGTCTCAGGATATCCTCCCTTTATTGCAGCTCTGGCCAATTTTGTTCTTGAGATAGAAACTGATGGAGAAAGGAAATGTTAAATTTGTGTGGGAGGTGACTGGGGCCTGTTCAGAGCTGGGCTGAGGGTTTTGCAGGCAAAGCCATAATTGCCACTCCAGTGATAACAAGAAAGCCTAAGCACATCACATTGGCTTCAAACCCAGTCAAAAATTGAGCTTGTTCTAAAAGAGCTCTGTTTCATCTAATCTACTTTGTGGCCTTCATCTTGCCAAGACCGGGATGATTGCAGCCCACCTCAGTACTATATATATTCATTTTTTGCTGTGACAAGATCATACAGGTGAAAGCTGCCAAACAGGCCATGCAGGCAGGCTGGAAGTGGTGTTGCAGATTCTGCCACGTTGCTGGTGCACCTCTGGCTTGTCCTAAGAAGGGCCTTTCGTTTGGCAAGCAGGGAACAGAGCAGTCTCCTCCTGTTGGGCGTGGAATATGCAATTTGCTTTTCTGGTTTGAGATAAGTAAGCATCTGCCTAAATATTTGCATGATTTTCTTCAATGCAACTAAGAATTTCTTACAAGCATTGCAGGGTTTTCTCTCCCCGCATCCAGGTGATGTGGGGAATGCTGTTACTCTGCCGATGACCGTGGGTAGTGGTACCCACTGCATCGTGCGGGTGCGAAGCACCGGCTCGCCCCGCCGTGCCTGCGGGTGCAGCTGGGCTGCACATCTGGAGCAGGGGAGCACTCCCTGGTCCCCTTAGCATAGGCACAGCCAGCCAGGCAAGTCACTGTGTCGCTCCCCAGCACCGCGTGGATGCTTCAACACGTGCTGCCTCGATGCATTTCAAACACGGGGAATGGGCTGTTGAGGGTAATCTGGCTGCAGGGCGCTGCTGCTCCAGGGATCTTCTGCTGAAATGGCCTGGTCTGTCGGAAAAACTCACCTGGTGAGCCTTCCAGGTGTCACCTGCGGCTTTGCACAGTGGCCTCGGCTGAGATGGAGCTCCTCCGGGGAGGAGCTGATGGTCCCATCAGCTGCAAGCCGGGCCCTCACCTCTTCCCTCTTCTTTGGGAGCCGTTATCACCAAGGAAAGATGCTGCCCCTCGGCCACTGGTCCTTGGATACTGTCAGCACATCCAGTGTTATACTGCACATTTTAAATTACATTTAAGGCAGCAGAGCATGTGGTTCGGTAACCACAACTGTGTGGATCACGTAGGTCTATAAATATAAATGTGTGTACATATATATATAAAGAGAGAGAGAATAGACTTGGTGAGGAAGAGTACAACCAGCAGTGGGATCACGGTTAAAATCCAGTATATTGAAATCGATTTAAACCACAAAGTGCAACAGGAAGTTTTATAAATACAACAGTTAGCTATCACAGCCCACTTTGAATAGAGCTTTAGGAAACCTTGCCTGAGTTTCTTTATGCTTGTGTGCCATGCAGCTTAGGAGACATATATTCGTCTCTGAAAAGCCACAGTATTTTTTCCACGTGCTCCCTAGCAGCACCGGGGCGCAGCGGCGCAGAAGCAGGCCTGGCACCGTATTGGATTACTAAAGCATTCCAGCCCCATTCTCACCCACAGAAATGGTCTGGTTCCCTGAAAAATTAAAACCACTTCATTTCATTTCTGCTCTTACAATCCCCCATCCACCCCCCTCTGCCTGGCTGGGCTCTGCCACAGGGATGTGCAGGTTTGCAATATTGCTGCCGATTATCCATGCTCGCTAATGACACAATAGGCAAATTACACGTCTCCCTTCCTAATGAATTGGGATTGATGGTGATGGTGAGCTACGAGTGCAAAACCAGCGAGAACCTGTCAGGGTTACTGGACCACTGATGTCCTCAGGACAACGTAACACAGCAGTGACCTGCAGCCCTTTGGGTAACCCTGTGACACCTGACATCATTTTTCAGGCACTTACAGTTTCTGAGACCTCATTCTTCTCCTTCCCCCTCTCCCTTTCCCTTCCCCTCCCCACCCAACCCCACACTCCTGCTTCAGCGCTCCTGTACATGAAGGTGCTGCACAGACTTTGCTGCAGAGCTATTAAGTTCTTTTAGTTTCCCTGTGGATCCTATTAGCCAAAGAATTCGCTCCTTTTTCAGGGCTCTTTTTTATTATTTTAAATGAATACACTTCAAAATATGTATATATATACTTTTGCTTTGAGATGAAATTTCGAAGTTGAGGCTATGCACACACACTTCTGACTCTTTCTACCACCTCAAACATTTTTTATATATATACATATAGGAAAAATCAGTTACTGAATTAAATTCCCTCTGTGCACTAAGTTCCCTGAGCAGGCTGTTCCAGGCAGATCCAGCACTGCGGCTCTTTCCCCAGCACCAGAAGCCTGGTTTCAGGCTGATTCTCCGGTACCTGCCATTTCTCCCCAGCCCCTCAGTGGAGATGCTGGCTGCTGGCCGGGCTCTGTAGAGGGGCGAGGGTGGCTGGCTCAGCCGGCTGCCTCCTTTCGCAGCCCAGGGGCTTGAGCAGAGCAGAGCCGAGCCTGCTTGAAGCAAGCCCGCGGTGTGCAGCCCTGCCTCATCACTGGACAGTCCCCTTCCCCTGCTGAGGGACCAAACACACCCCAACCTCTGAGGCACTGTCTGTAAAGCACAAACAGATTTATTTCCGTGGCTCTTACATCTCAGCCCACATGTGGGGGCTGTCGTGGTTGTTGGGTGAGCTCCACGCAAACCCCAGCATCCTTCCGCCGTGCACCCTGTGCCGTGCGATCCGGTCCCTCTCCCGTCTTCCTCCTACAGCCCCGTGCGTCATTACACTGTCTCTCCCCATCGCATCTCCTTCCTCACACCACAACCCGCACGCTTCTCCGTTCTCTGCCCTCCCACGTGTCCCAGCTCCTCTACAGCCCCTGCCTCTCTCCCACTCCTCCCTTCACGGACTGCCGAAGGTTTGTGGCACAAGCAGGGCTTTGCGTGCAGGCTGACTGCTGCTGCCTATCCACCCACAAGAAAGATTTGGTTGTGGTGGCTTCACAAAGCTCTCTTTCATTTTCGAGCGGCAGAGGGAGGCTGCACTTGTGGATCTGTCTGGCAGGCTGCTCCAGAAGGCGTTTGTAAGAGGCAGACACGTTGCCAGGAATCTCATTATACGTCCTGATTCATGGCGTGGTCCAGCCCTGAGAAGGATGCTCTCCAAACAGCCACACCACAGACTGCACGCTGGGATCTCGGAGCTGAAGGAGATGCTTCTGCAGGGCTGGAGGGGACGGCAGGGACCTCAGGGCCCCGCGAGGAAGCTCCCACTCACAAACCTCTGGGAGGAGAAAACCCACTGCCCAAGGAGGGCAGAGAAGAGGGGTGGGGGGGATGCGGGAGGAGGATGTAGAATCCGCACCAGGCTTTGCGCACCACTTGGAGCAGGCTGGGAGAGGACCGCAGGAGTTCAGCCAAGGCAGACACCCAGACGGGGCAGCCATCATCAGTAAAACTCACAGCTCAGTCTCTCTGTCTTGATTTAAAGAATTTCCACATGGCCAGGAGCTGAAGTGCGGAATTGCTCTCCCATGAACGCAGCTACTAGCAGCCTGACTGGGTCCACTAAGGGGTTAATGTCAGGTTACAGTCAGAGATCCATCTCCGTTTCAATGCTTCATTAATAATTTTGTGGTGAAACAAAGCAAAACCATCCAAGTTTGGTGACAATTTTCCCACAGTCATACGCTGCTCTGATTCATTTTCATCCACAGATTTGAGTGGTAATGGCCTGACCACAGAACATTTCCTGGGGATTAATCACGGCTGGGAAAGGGCTGCAGTGCCGCACTGTGCTCCAGGTGCCCCCAGATTCTCCTTCTTTGTCAAGAATTAGCTGATGGTGAGGTCACTGCTGCTCTGACTTCCCCGGTGCAATTATAAACCAATACATGCTAATTAACAGCAGTGTTCAGACATCAAGGTGCCGTGCTCGCAGTAAAAGCCCATCTCCTGCCCAGGCTCAGGCTGTCTCTGCCCCTGCCCTGTCGTGCCCGGCCGTGTGCTGCTTGCAGACAGCGTACGCCCTGGGCAGCCCCTCGCTTGCTCCTCTTTGTTCCCTGTCCCTCTCCTTCTGCTCAGCAACACTGGGCACCAAGGCGACTGACGGATTGATGGATGGATCAGGCGTTTTTTCTGTCTGAAGCCTGCAGAATATCCCCCGGTTTCAAACACCCCGCTTTCCTTCCAGTGAATGAGTCAAGCCTGGAAAATAAAGTCCCAGGACATCATTCAAGCAAAAGCCTTTTTTCCGTGCACGAACAAGAAATTCCTGGTCAGAGCCGGTGTGGGAAGGGGTGGCTCCGAGGGCTGGCTCCCATCGCCTGGCCGCGGTGCTGGGGAGCGGGCTGGCCTGGGGCCGGGGCTGGCTTGGGGCGATGCCTGCCTCTGCAGGAGCCCCCCGCAAAGCTCCCTGCAGAGGAGCGAAGGTGTGCAGGGCAGGTACCTCCATCCCTGCCTGCCGGAGCCAGCGGGGATGGGTTTTCCCCCGGCACAGGCAGTGATACGGGTGATTGGAGAAGGTCTGGGGCTGGTCCGTGGACTCCGCATAGACTGAACGAGACAGAAGATATTTAGGCTCTGGTTCCTCAGTGCTGCAAGCTGTGAGATCTTCCTCCACACGTCGCAGGCCTGCTTTCTTTCAGAGACCCTGCGAGATGCTCTCTCCCTCCTGTGAGGCTGGTTGAGCTCCACCGCTGCCTCCCCAGCCCGTCCCCTCGTCCCTCCTGAGCTTCACCTGGAGAGGCAGCCGGGGCCCCCTTTTCCGTCTGCAAAGCGAAATGTGTTTCTCCAGCTCAGGGAAATATTCATCCAGGTTCCAGTCCAGTTCGTAATGGAAAGAGCAGCAGCTGGCAAAAAAGCTCTCCGTCGCTCCTGGGTGCTGCGGGATCCCTCGCCGGGCACTGCAGCCACCTCTCCACCCGTGCGGGTGGGCATGGGTGCTCTGGGGCTATCGGGAAGCCTTATGGGGACAGGTTTGCCGCGCTGCCTTTTTTTCTGCCTCCAACTGCATGCGTAGCCCGCGAAAGGGAGCCCGCGGGGTATTTCTGAGCCTCTTTCAGGCTCGTATTATAATATACAAATGCCGGGGGGGGAAAAAGCGGATTTCTGCAGGTTTCCAGCCCGCCGCAGCGCGAGCACCAGCCGCCGCAGACAATGGCCCCATCGCCGCTTTGGCTGAGGCCGGCGCTGGTTGGGGTTCCCCACTGCTGTTCCCATTCCCCGTGCCACATGTCTGCAGCTGGCTGCCGGCCACCGTGTCTGCGGGGAGTGAATGCAGCTGAGTTTCCTACCCTGGCTCTGCCAAATATCTCGAGGAAGGGGGAGTGGACGAATCCCCCCTTCCTCACCCTCCAGACCAAGAGCTGACCCTGCCTGTCTGCTGCGGGAGCGAGCAGGCTGCAAGGTGCAGGCGGCTTTTTGGGGTATAATTGCTCTGTTTTCCTGCGTGTTTTAGCTTGGTTTGTACAGTCTAGAATTCAACACCTGCCTTTCAAAGACTCCTTCTCGTTGCCTAGAAGATTCCCCAGTGCCGTGTCCCCTTTTCACTTCCTCCGGCGGTGCTGCCTCCGATCACCCTTTCAATTTCCAAGGCATCCCGGCACACTGGTACTTGCATCCACCTCTTGTGCCATGTTTTTGAGGTTGATATTCCATCTCCCTGCATGATCAAATCTTTTATTTCTGATTAAAGCTGTCAAAGAAACAGCTTTCTGCCTGGTGAAAATTCAGATTTAAAAAAAAAAAATCTGCATTAGGCTAAAAAATAAAAATATCCTTTTCATTGACCAGCATCAGGACAGGTTTGTCCTAACTTTTCATCTCTGCTGCAACCTTTGCCTTTCCTCCTTCCACTCTTTTGTTATGATTGGCATATTTTTGGAAATATGAGCCCAAGTTAAGTGGGAAGACAAGGAAATTTTCATTTTCAAAGTATCAAAACAAAATCCTTCTGGTAAATTCAATGGCAGGTTTTTTTCCCCCAGCTTTCATAGTTGAAATGTGCCATTCAAACCCATCCCGTCCTAGGGAACAATAAATAAATAAATACATCAATAAAAGTTTCTGTTTTGATCAGCATTTTCCGGCAAGAACAAGAATCATTAATAAATTCCCAGATAGCTCCACATCACTCAGGGTATCAATTATCGACACCTCGGCAGACAGCACCCTCCTGCTTTGCACATTCTTAATAGTACAAACTTCTCTGTGAACAATAGGACTAAAAGGGAAAGAGGAAAGGACAAATTAAAAAAGCATGCTGTGAGCTTAAACTAAAGGCTTGACACTGTCAGTGCAGCCCATATGGAAAAAATAGACCTTTTCCATGGCATGGCAACATGTTTCTTCATAAAGGGGATTGCACACACATGTAAAATATATGTGCGGATGAGGAAAGTGCACATGTAATAGATACTGCATCACTGCAGTGCCAGGTAGTTTCAAGATTACGAAAGCTGGGCAATTTGGTGCAGATATTTTATAGACTGTTGCTTCAAATAGCTTAAGTATATCGTGTAAGAGAAGATAGCCAAGGCAGTAATGTTTGCAGCCAATCTTGTTACGGTAATGAGGCGAGTAACTGAATCTGTAGGCTTTGAGGGGTAAGTAGTTTGTCAGGGGGTCAAAAAGGGATGTATTTTCCAATGATGCCTGGCACAGGCAGCTGTGTGAGCTACGGGGTGGGGATGGTCGGCTCCGGTGGGATGGTTGGCTCTGGCGGGATGGCCGGCACTGGGTCCGCTGAGCAGTAGGACCATCGGAGCCGCAATGGTCCCCCGGGACATTTCTGCTGGCCAGCACGGAGCCATCCACCCACCATCCCAGGTCAGACGGACAGCCTTGCAAAGCCATTCCTCTGCCCCCAGCAGCAACTGGGAGCGAGCGCTTGGAGAAAAACAAAGTAAAACCCTAAGGCACCCGGTCAGCCGCTCGGTGTCTGGGTACGGAGCGGGGTGAGGAACCCTATCCCAAGTCTTTGCAGCGCCCGTCCCATCACCAGCTCTCCCCATCAGGTTTCTTGACCCGGGTGACCACAAGGCAGCATTCACAACTTCTGGGTTTAATATACATATTTATAGTACATGTGCATTTATTTAACAGGTCTGGCCCAAACAGCCGGCATTTGCCAAAAAGAAACAATCATCCTTCATTTCACAGCTGTGACATCATAAGGTCATATTTCACGGATATGATGTCACTACTGCGCAATATGACTTTTTATTTTCAAAAGGTTTTTATTAATGCTGAGGTTTTTTGGTTTTTTTCCTCTGGTCTGGCCAGAACATCTGGAGCCGGGAAACTTCAGAGTCCAGAAATATTCACAAGATGTAGCAGACAGCATTACAACCCACAATATTTCTTTGAGCGAAAAAGAACAGATAACAATGTGGGGAACCAGTAGTCACAACCAACTGCTAAAAATCAAAGAACAGTGTGCCGTGGGAGGGAGGTGGAGGCAGGAGGTGCGCCGGGCTGAGGACAGATCCTCGGCCATCGATGAGCAGGTTGGGATGACACGTTTGGCTGTGGGAGCGGGGAGGGGACACCACAGAGGCACCTGGCACGATGGCAGAGCACGAGTGGCACCTCCAGGGAGGAGAGAGGTCTGTCCCTCTGTTTTTCCAGAATAGAGGCATATTTCCTCCCCTACAGCTTCACAGATAGCGGAGAAACCCAGAGAAGCTGGGAAAGAGGGAGGGGAAGGATGCTGGGGGGAAAGGGTCCACTGGGCGGTCAGAAGGAATTAGGGAGGTGGGACAAAAGCCTCGGTGAAGGTGCTGTGGGTGAGGGCAGGGGTTTGGATGCGATGTTGCTCTGCAGGACTCGGAGGCAGCTCCCGTGGTGCTCGGGTGTGGGGTGGCCATCCCGGGGGGCACTTGGCAGCCTCGCCGGGAGCCGCATCCCGCAGCTCCTGGGCTTCGCGGCAGCCACAGGGAGCATTTGCCTTCCTCCCGCGGGAACCTCCCGTCTGCAGCGAAAGTTGTGGGACGTGCGGAGCTGAAACAAGGTGGTAAAAGGACTTGGGTGACTATTCATCTGGAATCTCTAATTAATATATTCCAGCTGCATCCCTTTTGGGTTCCCTTTCCAGCAGCACTCGTGCAAGCGAGCACAAAGAGTCCCAGACAATAGATGTGAAATGCTTTTTCCATAAGCCTTTGCAGCAGAAGCCGGAATGCAAAAACGTTACTCTCAGGGAAAATACCACGTAACTGATGTGACCACGTGCAGCCCGTCTCAGACTCCAAGCAGTGGGTCACCTACCACATGCCAATCCCGATAAATGTCATTGCCTAATTCTGAACAATAAATAACGGCCTGAAAATGGCAGTCTTTGTGCCGCTCCGCTCCATTTCGTCTTGCCAGCAGACAGGCTTGTTGTAAACCATTTGGCCGGCTGCACCAGCGGTCTTCAAGGATTGCTGCATGGGTAGATGTTTGCCACTTTGCTAAATACCCTGGGAGCTTCAGGGGCTGCACAGCAGACCCGGCTGCAGGAGGGCTCAGTGCCTCCTCCGGGGGAGCCAGGGCAGCTCAGGTGGCTTCTGCCAGAGAGAGGAGAGAAAGGTTGGAGAATTAAGACTGACAAGCTGACGAGATAAACTGGTCAGATAAAAGGATGACAGAAATAATTTTACACGGCATTACTGTGAAAAGCTAATTTATACACAGATGAGTCCATGACAGACTCAGTGGAGGGTGGCAGACGAGCGGGGAATGAAGAGCACTTCATTTATTCTCTGAAACAGGAGGGGGAGTATTAGGAGCCGGCTGCCTGGGACATCTTCGCTCGCTCTCTCTCTTTCTATTTCAAAGTTATCAAACTTTATCTGGTTCCTTTTCTGCAAATTAGCAAGGCCAGAGGAGAAAGAAAAACACTGAATCCATCAGTGTTCCTGCTTTTTTCCAGGCTCACGGGTGAGAATTCAGAATGATTTTGCAAAACAGAGCCTTGATTTTCTCCTGCAAAAACCAGGAAAGCCACCATATTTTCATACCACGCGGAGCTTTTGCTCTGCTTTTAAATCAAGCCAGAGTCATCGTTTCTCCCTTTTTAGCTTTTTTCAGCTCCGCTGGATTACTTGGAATCGAATGAGTCTCTTCTTCTGGTGGTGTTCAGCCACGGCTGCTACCGCTTTGGGGCTCAGCAAAGAAATCCTCCCCCCATTTCTCCATTCCCCTTCCCCTCTGCTCTCCCCTTCCCCAGCAGCCCAATGCCCCATCAGGCAGGAGCTTGCAAGGTTGCCCCAGGCAGGTAGAAACCAGCCCCTTGCTGGAGACGGCTGCAGGAAGGATGCAAACCCTGTGTCCTACATCTGCTGCATGTCCCAGGACAGGTCCCCCCCGGCACGGCAGGGTCCCTGTACCTGCCCGAGCATCCCTGCCCTGGACACCCTGCCGCCTGCAGCCGTTCGGGGCAGCCCCTGCTCCCTGGGTGCCCCGTCGCAGGGCTGGGAAGCAGCGGGATGCACGCACCAGCCCGGGCAGGTGCTGGCAGAATAGGCAGTAAATGAGAGGGGGAGGGATTTTTCACTTCATATTCGATGCAAAACTGATGCTTTCAGCCCAAGGAGAAATGCTGTGTCCACCCCTCCCCTACAACACGGACAAGGGGAGAGCGGGCAGGATCCCTCCCCAGGGGAGAACAACTGGGTGCAGGCAGCCGGGGAGCACCCAGCACTGGTCCCGTCCTCCTCCCATGGCCGGCCCCGCAGCCGCAGCGAGTGCCTGGCACGGAGAACTGCTCTCCTGCGCCCTGCTCGCTTTCCTCGGCCATGGCGAAACAGGCTGGCTGTTCTGCAGCTGCCAGAACAATAGTAATAATACTAATAAACCCCCTTCACACTGAATACTGCGGGCTGTTGGCAGGTCCTTCTCACACAATTAGCATTTCTCGTCAAGCAGGGGGTTCACAGATTGCACATGCTGGTTAGTGTTTTGCAGAACAGACTGAAACCAATATGGCCCTCCCTGTACCATCAGCTAAAAGTGGCTTCCCACCAGGATGGGCCCAGCATGGCTTCCACCAGCCCCGCCGGAGGGAGAAGCTCTCCCCCCTCCAAGCGCAGCCCACCGGGCTCCCCCGAGCCTGGTCCGTCGCAGCAGCGGTGGCCAGGGAGGGGCTCTCTCATCTCCCCAAAATACACACACACATCTTACAGCAGCGTGTGCGTAACACATAGAGGGGGGAAATACCCGCCGGAGGGTCCTGTGCGATGTGGTGGCACCTTCCCCGGCACGCCGATACGGCTGGATTACATGCAAACTACTTTGCGTGGATGCAATAAGGACATTGTGCAGGACTGGCTTCTGTCCCTTTTAGGGACAAAGGTGGCCCTGCAGGCAGTAGCAGAGCAGAGGGGAGGATGCTGCCCCTCCTTTGGTTAGCGTTGGGGACTGACCCTGTCCTTGCTCAGGGAAAAAAGAAGTGAATAATGGTGGGGTGCAGGGTTTGGAAAAAGGGTTATGACTTACAGAGAGCTCAGGGGTCAGGTCCCCACGCACAACTGTCTGGGTTTAGAGAGGGCAGGGTGGATATCTGCAGGCTGCCACTGCTTATAATATTACTGCTCATCAGCTTGACGATGACAAGTAATCCTGTGCAGACTCTGAGCCTGCTGCAAATGCCAGATCAAACAGGTAAACCATGCTGGTGGCTTGTATTGGTGCCTTTAACTGCCCAGCTGCAACGGGCCCGGCACATGCATACAGTTAGTTAGTGCAGCTCAGCCGATGTGTGGTAACTCCTTAAACCAGAATAACCCAAACTCACACTGCATCCTCAAAGTGACACTTGAAAGGAGCCTTAAACTCGTGTCAGTCTGCGTAGGCTGGCCTTGTAAATCTCACAGTAGATGCTGGACTCACATCCACGCTGTTAAACCACCATAAGCCCATCCAGACAGTAGTGTGCACCATGATTAATTGCCTTGCTTTAAAACTCCTATTTATAGACAAGCGCTACGAGCACTGTGCCAGTGATAACGTGGTCGGCAAGGCTCCTCCTCCGGCAGCTTGGCAAAGCTCAGCAGCTAATCCCATTAGCCTCAGGCCCTCCCCGGGGCTGCTGAGCAGCATCAGCTCCCCTGCCCACGCCACCGTGTTACCTCCCCTCCTCGCCGTGCCTCGCTCCACGGTCCCACCGGGGACCACAGCAGCCTCCCTGGGGCTCGGCGGGTGATGCTGGGGATGCCGGGGCGGTTGTGTTAGATCGCCACGGGGCTAAGGAGCTTTAGCCAGAGCTCAGTGCCTCCAGGGACCTGGGAACAGGACCCGAGGGCACGTGTGATCCTTGACCTCGCATCACCCCGGAGCCGACACTGGAGTCCGGCAGTTGATTTCCCGGGAGCTTCAAGTACCAGCCCTGGGCTTCTCTGGGGTTTGCCTTGAGTCAGTGCTCGGGGAATGAGCTTTCAAAGATGCTAGAGACCCGTTACAGAACCAGATTTCAGCAAGCAGCTGGGTGTGCTCTTTGGGAACAATGTGTTTGGGTAGCGATGTTCCACATCAAACAGGTTTCTACCCTACAAACATTTTTCTTTACCCTTCATTTTTCTTTAAAACAAAAAAAAGGAACAAGAAAGAAATCCATTCCACCCTCTGCTTTTATTTTCTCTCAAGCCCCAGATCTTATCAACAAAGCCTCCTTCCTTTCTGGACAGCCTGCGGGATGCTGAACGACAGCACAGGGGATGAAAAGGACAGGTCCCTTTGAATGCCAGCAGCTGAGATGCACCGCAGTCACTCCCAAGTTGATTTATACAACATGGGTTTCTTCTTCCTCTTCCACTGGGCTGGGTCCCACTCCCTCCTGTGGGCTGCGCTGGCAGGTCCCGACGGGACAAGGATGCCGAGCCAAACCTGCGCTCCCAGGCAAGGATGCTGGCAGGCAGCCCGGAGAGCATCCCGCATCCCCGCATCCCCGCTCCTCCCCTCTGGAGCGTGCGGGCAGCATCAGGGCAGGGGTGATGGCAGGGAGGGGAGCAGCGGCTGCTTGACCATGCCGGTCTGGTCCAGGTGGTGCAGAGAAATACCTGGCAAAGCTGCCTGCCTGTGGGTTTGTCTCCGGCAGCTCCAGCCAGCAGCCTCCCACCCCTTCCCTGGGCAGCCGAGGTCAGGCAGAAGGCAGGTCTCCTGGCCGGGGGGCTGCTGAGCCCCCCCCCCCGATGCTGCATTTCCACCCTGTGGGTTTGCGGTGAATAAATATCCTGTGTTTATGCTGTTTGGCTTCAGTGGGATACGAACGTGTTCGGTGGGGAGTGATCCCCCCCCCCCCATACACACACACACACACGCACAGGCTGGGGGGAGCGGAGGGGGAGGCAGCATTTACACACGCACACAAAACAATCCCTATTTGTCTCCGAAGACAGACCCCACTGTTGGGTTTCCTGGGGTCACGCAGCTGCATGAACATGTGGAAAAGAAATGTATCTCTCCTAAGCACTGGACATACATGTAATTCAATATATTGCTCCCATGTGCAAGAAATCCACCAAACTGGCCCCATTTCAAATCACAGGGAAATACAGAGTATCAGGGACAGAGGCAAATCCACTCCTAATTCAACTCTTTATTTTATTTTAATTAGGTTGGACTGCGAGAGGAGATGGAGGTCGCACGGGGCTGCATCCTGCCACAGTCAAAAAAAAAAGGGGCTTCACCCTGACTTTCAGCATGGCCTCTCCCACGAGCACTAAGAAAGCCTTTTCCCTGGGATTTTGATCCCCAAGGATCACCTTCCCCCTGCAGACCCCCACCCCAACACCTCGGCTTCACACCTGCAGCTCCCTCGG
Organism: Harpia harpyja; assembly: GCF_026419915.1. NCBI lineage: Eukaryota > Metazoa > Chordata > Aves > Accipitriformes > Accipitridae > Harpia > Harpia harpyja. The sequence goes on along the minus strand of NC_068957.1, from coordinate 25,437,290 downwards.
AGGAGGCTGGGCTGGTCTTGCCAAGCCAGGAGGAAAGCCTATTTGACTTCCACTAACGATGCGACGAGGATGTGAACCGCAGTTACCTCATCTGAGCCTTAAATGGATTTTTCCATTAAGAGAGGATTTTTTTTGTCTTGTTTTATTGAATAGGAATTTGCAGTAATTAGCTCTTACGGGGGATTTCACTGTTCTCTCTCCTCCTCTAAAGCATAAAACACTTATTACAACACATTGTTTAACGTGATACCCACTCCCAGAGTTTTTTCTTTCCTCCTGCGATGATCAAGCCCTGCCTTTGGACTTCAAGGCCCTAAATCTTCCTGCAGACCTGAGCCATGCCCTGGTCCCCTCTGGCTGGATCCACATTTATCTTTCCGCTGCAGTCCTCCACACAACTGGAAACGAGAGAGCTTGTAAAATGAGGCTTTTTTTTTTTTTTTTTTTTTTTAAATTTCCCTCTGCTTTGTTGGATTATTGTCGGTAGGAACTTTCCGTGTCCGCTTCCACGGGAAAGCAGCCGCCCATCGCTGAGCCACGGAGAGCAAATTTTCCCTACGAACGTCTACCCCTCCCACCGCCTTCGCCTTTGTTAGGCTGGCCTATATTTAGACCGTTGGCCTTCGTCTTCCTCCTCGGAGAGCGGGCTGGGAGCGGAGCAATCAATCCCTGCCCGCTGGCTCCTGCTGCCCGCGCTGCAGAGGGGAGGCAGGGGCTGGCACCGGCAGGGCAGCCCCTGCCTGGGGACGAGAGGGGCTGGGGCAGCCCTGCCCGGAGAAGGAGGGCTGGGGCTCGGAGGACGCGACCCAGCCACCGCCTGGGGCTGGGGCAGCAGCGGATTTGGAGGGCAGAAGCGAAGGGCTTGGAGCCCTGCATCCTCCAGACAGGGTCTCGCAGGGGCAGATGCCCCGGCATCCCTGGGAGAGCACAGGCTGTGCCCCCCGGCCGTGCCCCGCCAGATGGTTCTGCTTGTGGGGAGTCAGGACAGCAGAAATACCCCGGGAGGGCTGGTGGAAGGACAGGGCAGAGCCCTATTTTTAACCCTGTGTATGTTTCCGTAACTCTTGGGCAGCTCTTCCATGTCTCTTAGTTAATTTAAAATAAGAAGCCTTAGAGGACCCGGGACACTTAGCATAAAAGGGCTGCCTCTTCTTGCTCCAGCTCTGGCTGTGATTTGCCAGCCGTCGGCATCTCGCCCAGCGTTATCGTGAGCTGGTACTGAAACCCACGTCGAAAGGAAGAAGTTGGTGGTGCTGGCTCTGGCCGCAGCCACAGATATGAATCCTTTACAGCCCACAGCCAAGAAGACAGGAGACACACACCACGTACACACACCCCACGAGCCTGGCTGTCTGGGACACCGCTGGGAGCTGCTGACACAGCCCCAGCACCCATCCCTGCAGCTGAGTGCGAACCGTGTGCCTAGACCTCGGCTTAAGATTCACACCATCACAGGCACCTTCCCTGAATATCCGGCACACACCCAGCAAGAGCCAAACCTCGCCTGTCTCCTTCCAGCAGCCCCCGGGACCCACAGCCGGCCACCCATCCCACACCAGCATCCCCCGAGGAGACCCGTCCTCCTGGAAACCCCTGTTATGACCCACCAGGCTGTCCCTCCTGCTCCAGGATGGCAACAGCCCCCCGCTCCCTGTGCTGACCTGCCCTGCCGGCAAAACTGCCCTGATATTCAGCCTACATTTTCCTTTTCTCCTTTCCATGCCTTTATACTACTCATTCCAGCCCCTTGGGCTAACGTAAACACCTCCCCTCCCTCCTCGGCATTTCGGCTCTAAGGAGACTCACAGATGGGTCTCGCGTCGCTCCCGCTATCGGCTGGCCACGCGAGATGCAGTTAAGTTGTTAATGCAGTTGGGCGTAGTATGTGTTAGCTTCGTTTGAGCACAAAGATGAAAAACACTATGTGCTGTGGGCGCTTATTATTGTTGCTATTATGCAGCCCTTTTAAACTTGCCGTATAAATCATGCCCTCCAGCTCCTTGATTATGTTCCTGGTTCTCCTCTGAACTCTCTCCAATCCATCAGCATCGTTCCAGGAATGAGTGCAATATCGCAGGTGCAGCTGGGGGAGCCTTTCGCCAAGAGCCTCGCATCCTCCGCAGCTCCCAGCGCGATGCCCTGGTCCAGTGGTGCCCGTGCAGCCTGACCGGACCTTGCCGGGGGTGATGCCGCGGCTGCAGAGATGCCCGGCCCCATGCACCACGCCTGCAGAATGATCGTGTTGCCAGAGCGATTTCAGACAATGCTTTGACGTTAACAGCTTCTCTGGTTGCACTGTCATTTCCCATTAGAGGCCTTGGTAACTAGCACTTCATGAGGCTTTGCAGAATAATTTGTATGTTTAATACACCTCGAAAGCCCATGTTGGGCTGCAATTAAGGCAGGGGGGAGGGAGCAGAGAGAAGAGGAAAAGCCTACCTCCCGCTGGTTGCAAAGAACCTGCTGCTTTCTGCAGAGGGCTGCTTCGATTGAGGATGCCAGGGAAGCTGGAATTAGAGGCAAAAGCATAATTTGTCATTTGCAAGTGTAAGCCAAAGACTGAGCTGGTGAGAAGAGAAATGAGAGACCTGGGAGCTCCTCACGGGAAATTACCATTTAAAGAGCTGAGCTGTCCTGGCCTGCTGGCAGCTGCGGAGCTGGGCTGGTGGCCGAGAGCCAGGGACACAGGACCGTGCCGGATGGCAAGAGGGGAACAAGCAGCCGGGCAGAGCCGTCACACAGGTCACTGTGGAGGAGATGCTGCAGCCTGGGCTGAAAACCAGCTCCGGCTTCGTACGGGGAATAGGAAATTCATTTTTCTGAGCACCGCTGGGCAGCTTTCCTTTGCCTCTTTTTTTGCTTTTGTTATATACGGATGCTAGAGAAAATAAACAATGTTAGAGAAAATAAACTGGTTAGGCAAAGACCAGTCCTTCCCCCCTCCAGTCCTCGTAGGAGCCAGGTTTCGGAGGCGCACACCGGCGTTTATTAACTCGTCCAGTCAGCACATAGAAAACCACCCAGCAACACAGTCACAGGGAGCCTGCAGAGCTCTCCTTATTTCGGTAAATGCAAACACTGCTTCACGTGAGGAGTTATGAACTGCTGGGAGTAGGAAAGTCTTGAGTGAATTATGCAGTGTGAATTATTCTCTGAGCTCGACACCGATCCAGATTTCGCTGCCGATGGAAGGGAGTTTCCACTCATTTCATCTCGCGCAGGACTGGCGCCTTGGCTCGAAGATGGCAAAAGCTGAGCGCAACCTGCACGTCGCCGTGGGCAGAACCAGACCCACGTCTCCTCCTCCGGTGGTCGTCACACGTGGACCTGCCACATGTCCGCGGTGCAGGAGCGTGGGGAGGACAGGGACAGGCATCTTCGGTGACAGGGATGCTGCAGCTCACCCGTGCACCGGGCAGGAGGGATTACTGCAGGAATAAAGCTGAATCCCTATTGTAAAATTGTGCAGATTAAATATTCTTAAAACCTAATCAAAAGTAGCGATGTGTGGGAGCCAGGCATCCTCCGAAGCTGTCAGAAACACTCTGTTTTTCCTTAGGGGCTGCATCAGAGGGTGCCAGCTCCTTCCTCAGCATCTCCATTTAACTGTGTGGGAATTTGCCTCGGGCAGAGCCGAAGCATTTGTTTCAGGAGCACACGAGCTGTCTTGCAGAGTCCATCAGGAAATCCATCAGCGGCTCACATGGCTCCTGAGCAGCAGAGACGTGAGACTGTTCAAAGTCAAGTTGCCACCGAGCCTTGCAAAACCATCCCAGCTTTACCCACTGCTCCTTCCAGGCTCCCCAGGCAAAGGTAACTCTGCCATTACCTCTGTAATGTGCTTGTCATACCGCTACAAGCTAAACTGGGACCCATCAGCCAGGGATGTTATGCTCCTGATGATGATCCTGTGCAACCCAAGGCGCTGACCCACGCCTGCTCTCGCTCAGTGCCCCGTGCTCGCCGAGGCTTCCAGGTTTGCATGTGAGTGGGATCAACGGGGATGAACCCGGTTTCAGCATAGGCTGCACCACGGAAAATTTGACCAAACCTTTTAACATGCTCAGCTTCCATTGTACCTCACATCTTGTACTCAGCACCTGGATGTAGAAAACTTAGTTTCCACAGTTCATGTTTTCTTTTGCTTTGCTGTGGATGACAGCAAACAGGGCATCTTCACTGAGTCCCTGCCACCTCTCCCTTCTACTGCGGCTGCCCGAGAAACATGGGGCTCTGCTTATTGGGGCTGTATTTTACTGGCACAGGCATGAACCCCCTTCATTGCCAAATTCCCAGGTCAGCTTTCCAGGCGTTTTGCAGAAGTTGCTAGGGACCCAAGTATCCCGGTCCCAGCTAGCCTTGCCTCCCTCGCTGCAGCTCTCCCTGTGTGCTGCTTCTGAGGCTGGGGAGGCTTCAGCAAGGAGCTCCTGCTTTTCCCAGCAGAGCCTCCTTCTCCAGCCCAGGAGTCCTCACCAGATCTTGTCTAGCTGATTTTTTTCCCTGTGCTCTACTTATGTCTGTTCCTCCCAGTTAATCTCCCAGGGTTGCCCCCCACAAATCCCCCGAGCTGTGATTTATGCCCTTCATATACTTGTAGATAGTTATCATATCTTGCCATGGATGTCGGCTAGCCCAGCTAGGCAGATTTAGCTCTTTTAATCTCTCTTCATAAGTCAATCCCTTCAGCTGCTTAATCATTTTTGTTGTTCTCCTCCAAATTCCCAACGAGATGGTTTGTCTTGCAAGCGCCTGATGCATGGCCATATATTTACCAAAACTTCAGCAGCTTAACACAGAAATAACACTGTACAGAGGTTGTTTACTCGCCTGCAACCCAAAGAGTCGTTAAGCTCCTGATGAAATGCCAAGCGGCTCCACATGCTGCTGGTGGGGGTCAAAGCCCCTGGCTGGTGTGCTGAGGACGGCTTGGCTGCAAGAGCACAGAGATGGGATGGAGTTTGGTGACATCGGATGGCTTTTGTGGGAGATGTGTCCGAAAGGGAATGTGCCCAAGCTCTGCCAAAAAACCTTTCATGGCCAAAAAAGCTCCACTGCTGCCAACACCCACATCACCCGTGGTGGCAAGGATGTGCCTCACGGTGTGGCACACCGGCGGAGGGATGGCACAGCCCAGCCGGGTGACGGTCACCCAAATACCAAGCCTAGTGCCACACTCCCTGCGTTTCATCACTCTCTTCTAGGACAGCCCATGAGAAGAGGTGACGAGGGAGCTGCTTTCTAATTGCTTCTGTGGCCCAGCTTTATTGTGTTTCTTTTAGAAGTGGGAGGTCTGCGGATAGTGTGTGAAGGTTGGGAAAAGCCACCTGGCCGAGGGGCCCGTCGGAGAGGAGCGGGGCATATGGAAAAGGTTCAGGCAGGCTTTGATCCTGGCGGAGTCGTTCGGAGGAGGACAGGCGGGCGGTGGGAGTAGCCAGAGCGGGGAGGGAGCACGGATGGGCTTTGACCTCACTCCAAAACATCAGAAAACATATTTAAGGCTTCATGATCAAAATATTTCTGCTGCCCCTGAATTCCCCGGTTAGCAAACACACTTGCACTTGAGTTTACAACCCCGGAGCCACGGGCCATGGGCTGACAGCATGTGCACCTGCTATTTTAATGGAAGAGTCTTCACCATTTTTTTCAGCCTCCAAAATACAGAGAGGAAGTCACCCCCACTCTTAAAACCAGGTCACAGAACTCCCAGCCTGTGGAGCTGGGGGAAAGGCGTGCATCTCCCAGCACGCTGGCATACCAGAGCCTTTGCGTGCAGGAGTGGGGCGAAGGAAGAGTGAGAAGAGATGTCCAAGCCCTGGAGACATTCCAGAGGAGGTTTTGTTGATCTGGGAGACAGGAGAAGACATCAGACGGCTGGCCAGCCTCCCCTGGTCAGAGGGGTTCCTCTGATGTCTGTTCCCAGTGCGGTGAGCCTGCCTTCCACACCAGCGCTGGGATCCTCAGGAAGACAGAAACTCTCATAAACAAAGAGCACAGTGAAAAATAAGGCTGAGAGCAAGAGATGAGGTGCGGGTGCGAGAGGGGTGGGAGGGCTGTGCAGCGTGGGTGCAGAGAGGTCTCAGAAGTGGCTCAGTGCAGCTGGAAGGGAAAAAGGGAGGACTCCGGCCATGTAAAGGGATTTTTGGGAGGTGATTTGTTCTCCCAACCCCAGGGAGCGGAGCACAGCAAAAAGCACAGCAAACCCTATAGCTGAGGACAAGGGGGCTGGTCCCTGCCTGTCCCCACATCTCAGTCCAGGAGGTCTCCCTGGGGTGCATGCAGCCTTGATAGCACCCCAAAGCTGAGCAGACTTTATCTCCGTTTTGGACAGGGGTGATCCTCTGAGCAGACCAGAATTAGGGTTTCACCGAGCAGCCCCAGCAGCGCTGGGCTGGCTGGGTGGCAGAGTTTACATTTTTCAATAACATCCCCCTCCCTCTTCCTTCCCTGTTCCCTGATAGTTATCATTTCCACTCATAATGCCGCCTTCATTATGAGATAAAAAACTCTCCCACTCCCCCTAAATGGAAACAATAGCTGCCCAGCCTGCCAGCCTCCACCGACGGCCTTGCTAAAGCCAAGGGCTCGGTTTTGGTAAGCTCCTGTTACAGCCATTGCACTCTCCTCCCTGTGCAAGGTGGCTGGTTTCATGTCCCGGGGGATGCAGAAGGCCGTCTAGGAGGGTGTCCGAGCCCCAGAGGCTGCTCGAGCTCCCCAGGCTGCCCTGTGTCGGGGCAGCAGCACTGGCTGGGCAGGGGCCGGGCTGCATGCACCGCGGAGCATCCTCAGTGCTGCCCTTCCTGGGGTGTCAGCTCCGTGCTCCCAAACCCACCCTTGGTTTGGAGAGGCAAATTATAAGAAAAGGTATGAAAAAAGCTTCCCTTCCAGAAGACCCACCAGGGCTTTTACAGTAAAGCTGTTAGTGATGGGTAATCTCCTCTTTTCCTGGGAGGCCAGAGCGCATTAGGATGAAAAACCTTCTGGAGTAAGGTGCGTCCAGGTGTAATCCAGTAAATCCTGTACCGCAGCCCTTCAGAACTGCTCATCTGCTCTCATATCTCCAGAGCTCTGCAAGGATCATTTAATGGGGGAGCAATGGGGGTCTGGGGATGAGGACCAGTGTGTCCCATCACTGCCATTCCTCGCTGGAGCTTCTGGCCCTAGCCTGCCCTCAGGACCAGGCTGCAGACCCCAGGATTGGGAACAGCCGTTGGACGTTACCATGCCAGAGCAGAGGCCCTGCGGCTCGAGGGCTCGGTGTGGGATGGAGAACAGCCCCGGCACGGCGTGTGCCAGGCTGCCGCGAGCACCGGTCCTCCGGCTTGGCTGCAGCCACCTTAGACAGGAACAGGCGGCTCTGAGCAGATCCCCTGCAAACCTCGCCGCAGGCTCTTTTTCAGCCGCCAAGCCATAAACCTGGGTGTCCCCCCTTCCAGACATCGGTTCGAAGGCGTTGCTGTCCCGAGGGCAGGGGAGAGCGGCCAGGACAAAAGCCTGACGTCGCGGCTGGACCTGGGCTGTGCCGGTGACGCGCGGGGTCTGGGGCTGAGCTGCACCCGGAGTGGCGATTCGGGACCTCTGTCCCCAGCGCTGGGGTTTGCAGCCAGGGCTTCTTAGGCAAGCGGCCAAACTCAACTGGGAACCCAATCCAGCTCCTCCTTTCCCCAGAGCCGGCACCGGCAGGCAAGCTTGCCTGCGGACTCTGCGTGCCGACCCTTGGAGAGACAGCGGGAGCTCAGGAACCTGCTCCTTCCCGGACACCGAACAGCCCCCGCTTCCCCAACCCCTCCATCGCATGGAAACTCTATCTCTGCAAACACTTGCTCCCTTTATATCTTTCTCCTTTTTTTTATGGGGAGGCCTTGGAGGAGAGGGAATCAGAGGGGGCTGGCACTTCCCCCCCTCCCCCTTGTCTCTCCAAAATAAAGGGATGCAGCTGGTGAGGCAGCAGTTTCTGGAGCAGTATGGATGGGGTGAGAAAGTCATTACCTGCCTTGGGTTTCACTGTGGGAATGGCTGCACCTTTCACTGGGAAACGCTTGTGTCTGGGGGGACTTGAGAGGGGGAAGCGAGGGGGAGGTGGGGGCAAAGGGGCAAAAAAAGGTCTGTAAACCAAAAAGGGAAGACAGAAGAAGAGGGGAATTTTTATTTTTTTTTTTTTTGCATGTAGACATGTAGAGTCTGAAATAAATTACCTGTCTCCAAAAACAGTGCATTAGGAGGAATAATCGATTGAACACGCCACAAACTTATTTTATGGCTCTGTAAGCCTGACTGGTGCTGGGGAAGTGGGGGAAGAGAGAAGTTGTTATACACAACAGAGGGGACACTTCAGGGGGATGCTGGTTTTGTCTTTCCTTTTTTCTTTTCTTTCTTCTTTTTTTTTTGGTTCCTCTCCTCTCTCATTTTGTGGTGGGGTTTTTTTTGTTTCACTTTTTCTAATCTCCCCTTGGGGACTTTCCCCTTTGTTCTGTTGGGGGGAAGAGAACTGGATTGTGTTTCTCCTGCTCCTGACTAAAAGACATGACATCAGCCCGATGTGTTTAAGCATCTCTTCCCTTCTGCACTCCTTGCCCCTCCCTGCCCCGAACTGCTTAGTAATTTAGACTTTAATAAGGGATTTCCCCCCCCCCCATTTGTGATTATGAAGGGTGGAAGCTTGGCATAGCAGTGGCAGAGAGGAAGCAGCGGGATGCATCGGGCTGGTTTCTCTCTGCAGCTTGGAGCGGTCCTTGTGGAACATCCCGACCTCTCGCTGTACCACTTCTCTGGCACCCCCGGACACCAGCCCATCCACAGGGACAGCTTTCCCGCATCCCTTTGCACCAAGGCTGCAAACCGTACCTGGAGCTTTCCCTGGTGAGATGGCATTGAGACAGGGTCCTCACATGGTTCAAGGGCCTGGATTCTGCATCCCCCATCCCAAGAGCTGCGTGAACACCTCCCTGTCTCACCGACGTGGTGAGCCGCAGGCAGCCCCGAGACCCCCCAGGCTCTCGTAAAGGGGCAGAGCCCGGAGCACAGCGTGCCCCCCCCACAGCGAGCAGCCTGGGGGGATGCCAGCACCCGCAGCCAGGCTCTGCAGCCCAGTGCCAGCCCCGGGGGCTCTCACTGGTCCCGCACCAGCACCACAGCAGCCGGGAAACCCTCCGTGAACAGAGGGTGAGCCCACTGCGCTCCTCTCCGTGCACCCTCCACGGCTGGAGCCGGGAGAGCGACCACAGGGCCGAGGCGGAGAGACACGAGAACAAAGGCGCAGAAATTGAAAGACGATTTCCAGAGCCAAAAGTAAATATGGGGAAAAGAGCAAGAACGCCATAGCGATCGGGGGAACGTGAGGATTTCTGACAAGTTCCCAGCTTAATAGTGATATTCGCCAGGAGGGTCATTAACTCCCCCAGTGGGAGGAGATATTCAGCTTTTTCAGAAGCCCCTGGGTCATTTCCTTAGGTTTTTCTGCTTCCTTGATGCCCTGTTCCAGCACCCTGATGGGCCAGGTTCGCAGCCTGCTCTGCCCCGAGGGAGTAGAGGCTGCAGAAGCAGATAGCCGCACTCTTTTGCCTATTTTCCCCTGATTTCTAAGTCAAGTCCTCTACCAGCTACCCAGTCTTGAGAAAGCAGTGGTGGACCCTCTGGTTTGCAGCGATCTTGGAGAATTCACAGCTGCAGTGGAAGTGCTAAAAGCAACTGCTAAGAGCCAAGGCTCAGGGAAGGACTCCAGCCTCAGGTCTGGAGCAAGCTTGCTGCCGCTCCCTGTAGCACATGGCGACGTGTACTGAGCCAGCCCTGCGTGAAAACAAATTTCTTCTGCGGTCTTTGTCAGAGCACAGATTTTCCCAGTTTGCTCAGTCCAAAGTGACCAGATTTCAGGGGAACCGAATGTCAGGCAACTTCTAGTTATCCAGCTAAGCATGGATTTAGGGACACACTTTGCCCAGTTGGGAAAGTCCCTCCCGCTGCCTGTGCAGCGGCAGGGGAGGCAGAAGCACTCGGCTTCCCCGAGGGGACCGCAGCCAGGCAGCTAGCCAACCTTGGCAATGTATTACGAATGCCCTAAATCTCACTAGAGGAACACAACCACCTTTTTGAGGCCCAAAACTCAAGGTCACATTGCATACCTGGAGCCAGAGATGCCAACCGCAGGTGAGTCAGCAGCTCTGGGAAGATCCCGTGCCTTACCCTGAGGTGCTCCTCAGGAGACATCATTAACCTTAAGGATTCAGCCGACTCAATCCCCTGCTTGTGTTATCCATAATTAAAGTTGCACTGAGAAAATAAATCTTGTTCCTCACTAATATGACGGAGGAGCGTGTTAAATTATGGCTCAGTTTATCAAATGATTGCCCAATGCAGCTACCTTCTTTAATAACTTATGATAAAACATGTCATAAAATGATTTGGGAATTAATACCTACTGGATGATGCTGTGACAAACTGCTATAATATGTTTCGCTACAGGAAGGTGCGTGTTCTTGTTTTATTTAAAGAAGCTGCAAGTAGATTTAGTATTCATGTAAATAAGGGGCTGATTGACAGGCGAGGGCTTAAGAGAGCCCGTGGGTGGAAGAAGAGAATCGCCCTCGCAGCTTTGCCGGCATTACCTTCTGACACTCCCCACTCCCACGCTTTTCCACCGATGCCTGGTGGATACGTGCACCATTTCTGCCCTGTTACATCCCTTCCTCCCGTTTTCCCCGTCTCCCGCACACCTCCCTCCAATAACCTCTGGGATGGCAGTAAATGAGTCCAGCCCCCCCGCCCAGGACCAGGCAGCTGGCCTCTGGGATCGACCTACTTCATCTTGAAGTCATGTTAATAACTGGAGGTAGACGCCGTGGTTCCCACCTTGGCCTCACTTGGAAATGTTTACAAGTGGTTTGAGGATCCTTGTCAAAATACAACCGTCGGGAACTGCTGAAGACGCCAAACGGAAATCGAGAGAGAGGAGCAAATAAAAAAAAAAGAAAAAACATCCTGTAAAAATATCTCTCTGCTACACGGGTCACATTTGATTATCTCCTATGAAAATTGAGTTCTCAGCAGGAGATGTAAATTTTTTACAGCGCAAATCTGCTGTCAGGCTCTGCAGGGATTTCCCCGGCGGAGCTCTCATCGCAAGCCCCCTCCTACTCCTTCCTAAACCCACCAGCAGCATCCTAGGGCTCCGCAAAGGTCTTTGCAGCCACCCCGCACCCTCCCAAGCGCCCGGCACCGACATGGCACTCCTGGGCACAGGAGTGAGAGGGAGGGAAAAGAAAACCAAGATGGTTTTCTCCATCCCCCACCAAGCTGGGAGAGTTTTGAGTCCCATTTACCTTCTCTCTTAGACGCCAGCACCACGCAGCCCAGCAGCAACGAGCTGTGAACTGTGTCCACCTTCCTAAGGCAACCCATACGCGATGCCCAAACTGCAGCTGCATCTGTGCTGCTGATTGAGCGACCAGTGTCCCTGCTGCGCACCTACTGACCCCCAAACACCCCCCCAGCTTCCCTCCGTAGGGCCGGAGGGGCTCTCGGTGTCCCACAGGTCCACAGCCAGCTGCTTTCCCGGGCTTTGCAGCCAGCAAACATTCAATAACCCACGGGAGCAGATCCTGCTGCGGCGACCCAGCGCTCCATCTCCAGGACATGGTGCTCACCATCTCTCCTACCAGCCTGGGTCTCGGGAGGAGGGTGAAGGCAGGCTGTCCCCAGCGCTCCCCAGGGCGGTACTGGCTGCCGGTAGCACCTCTATAAAGTCACAAAGCAGTTCTCATAATTGGCCCGTTTTCCCACTCATAAATGTCTAAAGCATTTGCATTTTAGACTGAAATTCCCCATGTTTAATCTCCGCCCAAAGGAGAATGTCTGCGGGGAAAGTCTGAGCAGATTTCCTTCATCCATTTGCAATTTATCAGCAAAAAAGGGAGAAAACCAACCCTTTTTCTGATGCAAAAATAGTCTAACCACACTTTTATAAAAAAAATCATGGCTAAAGCAAAACAGCAAAAGTTTGTAACTTGAATCCTGGATAGAACCACAAGCTTTACAAGATTGGGGGGGGCATGCTTTAAAAATAAATAAATAAAATTTCCCACATTGTAAACTAAATTAGATAAATACCACAAAACAAATATTGCATGTACTTGAATCCTCAAACAATCAGTTCAGACCCTGCCCAGTGTCCTGTTTTGTCTTTGTTAGCCATGAAAATTTGGGTGATTGTGCTTGTTGCCAGGAGCCTTAGCAGAAACAGCTAGATTTAAGTAAATATTGCAGAATATCCATAGGAAACACATTTCAAGTCGATAAGCACAAATATATGCGCTACTAACCTCACTCAACAAGTCGCGTTCATCCACAGGCGACATGGAAACACGCAGCGTGACTTACTCGCCCAGTAAAGCTGCTTGAATTTCAACTGCCAAATTCTTGAGGTAAATTGCTTACAAATGGGCCCTGAATGGATAAAAGTTACTTGCAACAATCACTCAGTAAGAAAAAAATATTGTTGAATAATTACTTTAATTAAAATCACACTCTTGTGTGACAATTCATGGGTGAGGAAAGCCCTCGAAGCGTAGACTTGCTGAATGGGACAAGTGAGCTGTTCACCCGAGCGGTGACTCCTCACGTGCTTGGGAAACATCTCCCACGCACAGCCCTGGCAGGAGATCCCATCCTCCCGCCCCAGCGAGGACCGACTTCTCCTGCCACCACTGCTGATGCTGCCCATGGCCGTTGTCTCTCGGTCTGCACCAAAAATCAAGAAATACCTGCTATCCTGACCTGCCGGCTTGGATTTATCTCAGCCAGCCACGGAGATCCAACAGAAGAGGTTGCAGCCCAATCTTGTGAGGCTTGAAACACTCCCCATCTCCTGGCAAGCCCTGTGACGGGGGTCCCCCATGGCCCGTCAGATGAGGGGATAGCTGTGACATCCAGGGCTGTGGGGGGGGACTGGGGAAGGGGGGGATCGCCCACCCACTGCTGCTGAATGAGCTGGAGAGAAACCACAATGCTGAAAGCAAAAAGGGGGTATGAGAATTACCAGCATGATGACAGGGGAGCAGGAGGCCAGGGTGCAGAAGAAATAGAAGGCAGCTGGGAAAACAAGGTGACAACGGTGACAGGGGACACCCACGAGCAACCCCTTTGCTGCCCGAGGGATCTGAGACCTTTCCTCCAGCAGGACACATGGACCACCAGTGCCCCAACGGAGCGGCTTGGCCTGATGGAGCAGGAAGAGGAGCAGATCCTGCTGGTAGTGATGGGAGGGTGGTGGCTTCTTCCAGGCTGACACACGCTGGATTCAGTAGAGGACGTAGGATGCAGTCATGCAGCTAGAGCTTGGTGTGATTTGCAAAGTTAGAAATCAGGAACTTTTTTTTTACAACTTCATTTGCCAAAAAAACGCTCTCCCCTCTGTTTTTCATCTGGGGAGAGTTTTGAATTTCCATGTACTCGTTTCCTTTTTACATTCCAGTCTCCTCTCTCCGGTCTGTGCGCTGATGCTCGTTGCCCAGACGCTCTCGCAGCTCGTCTGACACATGCGATGCCTTCCCACGGGAGACGCAGCCCTGCCACCTGCCTCGGCTCCTGGCAGCCCCTGCCTGTCCCTTCCCTCCTCCTCTGGAGCCCTGGGGTGAGGCAGGACTGGGGAGAGTGGGAAAAGGAGGTTTTTGAGGGGAGGGAGCTGGGGGTCTAGCAAATTCCCCACTCCCCAGGCAGGGTGTGGGTGCTTGTGCCTTGCACATCCCATCCACGCTGCTCCCTGGGTGCCAGGAGAGGGTGGATGCCCGCGGGCGGGTGTACTGTGAAATGGCGCAGGGGGGAAGAGAGGGACCCCCAGGCAGGACCCTCAAACCCCACCGAGACCTCATTGCCTCACTGTTGCTCTTCCCTGCGCCCAGCCGGTGAGCCTGGCGATCCTCCACATACCCACTCGCCCACCAGCCCCCCCCACGGGGTGTCACTTCATCCCTCATCTCCCTGAGCCTGGTGGAAGAGGCAGCCAGGGCACCAGCTCCACAATCCAGCTAATTTCACAAGAGGACATTTGAGCATTGCCTAAGACCGTTTAAAACCTGATATGATCCCATAAACTCTGCCTACCTTAACTTGTATTAAACGGAATTGGCTGAAACTGTGTTGTAACCGAGCTGTAAGTCAGTTCATCTAGCTCCTTCCCAGTCTCTTCTAAATGGGGGCTTAGGGGAAAAAGAGCCATCAAGGAGCTCAAACTAGTAATAATGGTGTTATGTTGCAGTAGAGAAAATTAAAGTTAAACATTAGGGAAACCTTTATAACTCTAACTAGAGTTCAGACGGTGGAACGAGCTGCTCAGGGAGATTGTTGAATTGCTTTCTCCAGAGATATTCAAGGATAAGGCTAAGTACACATCCGACAAGGATAGTTTACCAGCCTGATGCAGAGGATAAAATGCAGCAGGTGAGCTGGTGGAGGTTCCTTCCAGCCATAATAACTCTGTGTGATCAGCGTAGGGCCCTTCTGCACTGGAACAGCATAAAACATATCCTGATTTTTCGCAGCCTTTTGCATAGAACTGCACCCGCAGAACACTTCCCAGTGCTAAGTGACACAGAAACAAGGCTCTGGCACTGCAAGTACTAAGTGGCCAGTGCTCAGGAACTCGAGAGGGCTGCAGGAAATGTAAAAGCTCAGAACAAAGAAATCCGTAATAACGTGTCTAGGGAAATTGCTGGATGATGGGAATGCCTCCAGGAGGACTTTAAACCTCTCTGTCCAGAAGGCTGCACTGCTGGGACAGTGGAAGCAGAACCAGCAACCTGGCATTTGAACCGCTGAAGGTTTTCTCATGAAAGCACTTGGACAAATATATAGTCCGTCTGCCTTCCCATCTCTTTGTTTATAAGCTGCAAATACACAGCACAGGCAGAGGTCTGCTGGACCCCGGGCTGCGGCAGGGTCTGGTGGGTCTCGGAGGGTCTCTGCTCCTCTGGCCACAGCACAGGTCCCCCCTCCCTTGAATGCTGCCTGCTTCTTGTGCCAGCAAGAGCCACTTTCTAGAGATGGGCTACTCCAGCTGTTGGGATGGAGGACATGGGAAGCCCCCCTCGCCTCCACAGTAGCCCCAGGCACAGAGCTGGGATGCTGGTTCCCCCATAAAGCCCCAGCGAGCTGCCATGTCGTGGCGAGCAGAGGCACACCTCACCGCAACACCCAAAAAAGGTCCTTCAGCTAGAAAAAGAGAGAGAGAGAGGAAAGAAGAAGAGGAAGGAGAAAAGGATGCTTCCCAGAAACTCACCGAGGAGGCGAGAGCGTGGGATGGGGAGCTCCCAGCAGCCGGGCGGGCGCACCAGGAGGGGGCCCCAGCTCCCTTCCCCGGGACTGAGCCCCGATGCAGAGAGGTGGGGGCCAGGGATGGAGGGGGGGGAAGAGGCTGGAACCGGCAGATAATCTCTCAATCAGCCCTAGCTAATTTGTAAGGCATTACTGAAATGTCGACTGTACATATGTTAGTGTTAAGTCAAGTGGAAGGTATGCTCGAAATGTGATAAAGAAGTGGCTCAAGGAAAGAGGAGGAGCATGGCAGATAAAGAGAAGGACCCAGGGCCACGCTGTGCCATGACTGCAAGTGCCCGCTGACAACGTGATGGGGGATCCTGCTCAGGGATGAGGTCGGGATGTCTCTCATTCCTTTGCCGGCCCCGGCATGGGCAGACACGTGGGAGATCCTTGGACATTGACATTTGCCCAGTTTCTCCTGAAATTTCACCCATAGAGAAGCATAAGGGACAGCTGAGATGAGAGTGAAGCACAGCACAAGTGTGCAAACAAATAGGGGTACGGCCGAGGTTTTCTCTTTCACGCTGCTTTAGGGTGTTTCTTCCACTACGACCTCCCTGGTCCCTGCGATCCCCAGCACAGCTGGACAAAGCAGCGGCCTGAGCCAGGGCACTCTGTGTCTGCTCCCCTTCGCTGTGGCCGTACAGGAGCCCTCTTCTTGGATTTATCCCAATGCCGCGGCTTTGAAATTCTGGGAGAGAGAGAGAAGGAGAGAAGGCTTTGCCTGGCCAGCAGATCCTTCCCAGGACTTCAAAGCCTCTTGGATTCATCCCAAAACAAAATAAGATTTCTTTAATTTTCCAGCAGGATAGGGGGAGAAGCCTCCCTGCCAATCTCTGCTGAGCGCCTTTGCAGAGCCAGTGAGCTGGGCAGCCACGCACTCCCCTCTCCCCGCATCTCAGAAGGGGAAAGTACATCGTCTCCACCTACCTCAGCTAAAAGCAGACACAGAAGATTGAATGCCAGAAAGATTGGCAGCAGGAAACTGGATTTCTTCTTCGTTCCAGCAATTTGATATATACACGTGCAGCCCGACTTCGATGTCGGTAGCACCGGGATCCAGAGGTGGGTGTGCAGCCCAGCTTCCAGCTGCTACAGAGGCAGGAGAGCGCTTGTGTTTAATGGCTGTCATATTAGCAGTTGCTATTTAATATTTGATGTTTAGTCTGGTTTGTCTGCTTTTCCCTTTAGGATCGGGTCTATTCCAAACAAACAGAGCCAAAACAGGCTTAGAAAGGAATCAGGTTCAAAGATAGACACAAATTGATTTCAGACTGGCCAGGCAGCTAACGTGCTTTCCCACCCGAAAGCGGGGTTCGGCTTCTGGCTGGCGTCGACTGCTTCTGGGATCCTCGGACATCTGCAGTGCTGCTGCAGGGGACAGTGGGCTCTGACAGATGGGAGGCCGGGCTCTGAGTCCAAGATCTGGGGGTCTTTCACCTCCATGGCCCCAGAGAGGCACCAGATGGAGCCACTGGTGGGAAAGGTCTCGCTTGCCTCGTCCTACCTTTGGGACGGAGTGACAGCCACCCAGCTTGGGGAATGCCAGTGGAGCCTAGTCCCTGCCAACAGCCACAGATACAAGCTCCTGCAGAAGAATCACCACTGTCAGGGATTTCCTCCAATTTTTAGAAACCATCTTTTAAAACAAACGAACAAAGCAATCCCAGTGTCACTGGCATCTCCTTGGCAAGGTGTGGAGGTGTAACATCAGTGTGTGTTTTACAGTTCGTGAGCTACAGACAGCTGGAAAAATAGTTAACGTTCCTGTTTTACATGCTCCAGCCTGGTTTTGCAGGGAGCAGGTCTAGCAGCTGAACTCTGCCAAAACAGGCAACTGCAGGTATTTAACTTAAGAATGAGATTTGGACCATGATGCACCAAGGTCTCTGAGGTTTCTTGACACAGTGGAAATCATAGGGAGGATCTGGTCTCAGTAGGCTCAGCTATAAGGAATAGATGAATCTAGTGCTTTGTGGTTCAGAGCATGGCATGGGAAATAGCACAAGTAGAAGCAAATACATGGATTTAAGGAGCTCCTGGACTATGGTACCTTCTGCCCAGGCTAAAGCACCCCTTGCTACTGCTAAAATGGGGCATCTGCAAAAAAATAAGGGACAAGAACAATGGTAGATGTGCAGCGTGGAAGGGACGTATCCACCATCTGGGCCCTTTCTACCCCCCCAGTGTGGAGCAGGCACCCCCAGCTCGTGCCCCGGGATGCAACGAGGCTCCCCGTGCTGCTGGCCATGGGAAAGCAGCCTTGCTCTTCCCAGGGCACATGGCCTCAGCCCAAACCTGTGCATCCTACGGCGGAGTGGGACACATCCCATCCTGGAAAAAGACACCAGCCGTTCACAGATCTGCTCAGCCCCCTCTTCCCTACCCCTGCTGCCTCCGACCCCAGGGGAAGAGAGAGGCAGACTTATTTTTTCCTTGCCTAAATGAAGAGCAGGGTAACCCTAAAGTGACCCCAGATGCCTGTGCTGACCTCCTCACCCAGCGAGCCTTCCAGAGCTGCTGTTAACCAAGAGCTCTGCAGCCAAGGCCAGACACCCAGGAGCCAGGGGTGGCTGGGGGAGGATTAGGAGCCAAAATATTCCGATTCCTCCATCGGTAACAATGCAGCAGGGACATGGCCGGCTGCCGGGCTCTTCTGGAGCGGGAGTCCTGGGAGCCATGCCGGGCCTTACCCTCGAGCATCACCGCTGCCTCGGGGCTCGGATGGGGGACAGCTGTGCAGGCAGCAGGCTCCCCGCGCTAAACACGATGCTTTTCGGCTGGTCAGCCATCTCCAAGCCTCAGCCAGCTCTGACTTGAAATGCAAAATCCATCTGGCCCCTGGCTCTCGGGACAGATCAGGCAGGATGGGTATGTGATTTTTGGTTTAATCCAGTATCTAGCTCCTCTTAGTGCTGAGGAAGAGGGTAGGGGAGCCTGAGGCACAAGGCACTTTCTCATCCGCTTGCTGTACACGTAAGCGATTTATGCTCCTAGAGGTGATGCCCAAAGCAAGGCAGGAGGGAAGCCCAGGGCCATGGTGCTTTGGGCAACAGTCGGGGGCAGTTCCTTACGGTCTCCTTCAGATGCCAGATCCACTGAGGCAGCACGGTGGTCTCAGCTGTTCCAGTGTTCCTTGTGAGTCAGGTTGGGGAACTGATCTGGCTGGAAATCATCCTGGTGGGGGAAAAAAAAAAAAAACCAAACAAACAAAACCACCAACAGATTTGATGAGATCAACTGCCTGAACCAGCTCACAGCTTGTCTGCTCAAATACTCCTGCCACTGCAGAGAAGCAGGGGAGGGGCTGGGGAAAAGAAATAGGTGGGACTAGCGTTTTCATCAAGAATTGTATGTCAGACGGGCATGAGCACTGACCTGTACGCTCTAGATTTTAGCTTTGGCTCCTGCTCCCCTGCTCTGGGCAGTGCTTTCACAGCCTTTGGTGGAAATGGAGGTGACCTAGTGAACTGCAGATGTTCAGTAGCCTCCAGCCCAGCGCCTTCATGCCCGTCACTGCCTCCAGCCCCGCAGGGACACAGCAAAAGGAGAAGGCACACAAGGGGTGGAATTTGTTATTAATATCAAACATATGGGCAAACAACATTCCTCAAGCAATATCACAGGACAAATCAAAACTACAGCATGCATAAACAGCACAAAGAGCCCTACAAGGCTTCAAAACCTGGTTTAAAATAAAAACTAAACTAGGAAGCAACAGTATGAATCATGGTGCACTACAAACAAGGACGGGATACATTTAATTTCCAGTTTATGAAGCCAGTTTTATTTATTTATGATTATGCTCCAGTGTTTAGCTTATACACAAAGTAATGACTCATTTCTGAAGTAGCTACAAGTCATATTTGGAATAGTACATTTCCTCCACAAGGAAATGAGAAAAACCAGTAGTCCTTTCGGTCCCATCATCCAAGCATCAGAGGAGAAAGGTTTGACATTTGCATCAGAAGATTTCCCTTGCCACCATACCTCCTTGCTGCGGAAACTGTCTGTCCTCGGGGGTAGGAAACTCCTGTGTTAACTAACTGCACCGGGGAAAAAAACACGTCAGCGGTAAAGTTTGGCTTCTGAGCATTAAGGCTACAAAGCAGGCCCCTGACACAGCACTAGCCGTACCATAAATGGGGCATAATAGAGATTTTGGTGTGGAGCAGGCTGGTGTTGCTAGAGTAGACCAAATCTGCAACCTCCCTCGGGCCAGGGTCTGCACCAGGCAGCTTATGGCGCGGGTCCGTCAGCGTTGGCACAGCGTGGACGGGAACATGCCCCATCGCTGCCCCGTGTTCAGGTTTATACACGACACGCTCAGTGCTTTGCTGCCCTGTGGCCTCAGTGCGCTCCTTGTCTACAGGCTTTTGAATTTGCCCCTTTGGTTGCAACAATTAATCACATGATTTTCCTGCCAATTAAACTTCTCCATTATGAAAAATTACATTTTAATGAAAAAAAATTAGGTCCTGTCACAAATAGGATTTTTTTCCCCCACTCCGTGCCACAGCCCAAGGTCCAGTGTGTGTCCCAGGGTGATGTGAATCACCGGGCTGAGCCCTCTTTTCTCAGCCTTGTTTCCACCTCTTTTACTGTCTCTCTCGCTGCCCTTGAAGCGCATCCTTTTCACAGGTCTTGCCCTTTATCAGGGCTGTGTTTTCAAGGGTCTGGCTGTGTTTCTGGAGATGCTCAGCTCTGGTGCATGCAGACACCCATGCAGACACTAGCAGGTCTCGGCTGCAGCGGGACAGGCTGTGGCTGCTGGCAGGGGCCAGCCCTGCGGCTGGGGATGCGGAGGTCCCCGGGGAGGCTGGAGAAGGGGTGGGATGAAGCAGCAGAGCCCTGGAGCAGCCCCCATAAATGCCTCTGGGGCTGGGCTCGGTGAAGGGCTGCAGACCTGACCTTCCCTTCCCAGCACTTGCAAACCACCAGGAGCTGCTTAAAGCGCAGGGTGACCCAGGTGCGAGGTGGTACCCAGACGGCAGGAGGACAGTGCAGCGAGGACCACCAAGCCACCCCAGCAAGCATTGCTTTTCCTTTTTTTTTTTTTTTTCCCCTCCAAATGCAAAGCAAGAGAGCTACAGCACTGTCCCCCCCATGCCAGCATCCCCATCAGGACATCCCCCGCTTGGCCGGTTCCCTGCCTTGGGGGTCCCGGTGGCCCAGAGCCCCTCACCGCTCGCCCCAGGGTGGGGGGGAGCCATGCGAAGCCTCTGGAGGAAGCGCAATCAGGCTGCTATTTAAGGCCTATTATCTCAGCTCTGCTACAGGCTTCCTGATAATTCCCTGAATTAGCCGGGCAGCTTTGTTCTCGAGTGTTTTTGTCAGATATCTTGGACTACACCGCAGGGAAGGGGGGTGGGACGGGACAGGGCGGGGGGGGGGGGGAGGAGTGACGGGCACCACTGCTGCATGTTTACAAGTTCCCAGGCAGGAACTACAAGGCTAATTAATTTCTCATTAAGGAAGAAGTTGAAGGATAAAGAAGCATAAAACCAGAGCTTTGGGAGATGCTGCGGAGTCCAAAGACATGTGTACACGTCTTTCCCTTTCATCCGTGAGAATGAGGCCCTTTTCATACAGCAAACACCTTGTTTTCTGGTGCTCCCTTTTATCACGAACACTCTGCCTTCCCAGAGACCTCCTCTTCACCACCCACTTTAGGGGCTGGGGAGCAGGGCAAACCGTGAATCACCGCAGCCTCACAGGTCAGGCAAAACCAAGGGTTGTCTGGAAAAAGCTCGGCCAGAGTCCCAGGGGGACGTGGTGACAGTAGCTGGGATCCACATCTTTGGTACCGCTGCAGCTGCATCCATCTCCTGGCCATGGCCAGAGCAAGGCTTCACCCAGACCCATCCTTCCCTGCTGCAATTCGTGAAACAGAGGGTATCACAAGAAAAAAAGCTGGTATTGCTGCTCCACCGCTGCAGAGAGCCAGGGATGAGCTGGGGACCCTTCCCAGGCAGTGTCATCCCAGTCCCTGCTGCTATCACGGAGTCAGAAGAGCTCCACAAACCTCACACGGCTTTCAGGAGAAGTACGTGCTGAGGTTTGCACTTGAGTTCCCCTGTGCTCTCCTTGTCCCCTGGGGGCTGTGCGGACCCCGGGGTGGTTTCCTTTGGTGAGCAGGGGTGTCTTGCAAGGGCACTGGCAAACAGGGTGGGAAATGACTCAAGAAGAAGGAGGTACCTCCTTGTTGCTGGACTGGGAAGATTCGGGTGCTAAAACAGCACCCAGAGTTCTTGAAGTCTGGATCACATTTTAGGTGAGATCATTTTATGGCCTCACGGGAAGATCAAAGTCCAGGGCAAGCTCCTGGGGGCAAGCAAGACCACAGCCCCCTCCCGCCAGCCATGGGACCTGGTCAGGCCACCACGAGCTGCACCACAAGCATCCTCCAAAGCCGGTGGAAGGGACGGGCCACCCGGCAGGCAGCAAACCCCCAACCCACCCAGCCCCAAGGGCTGGCCCCTGCCCAAACTGACCACCCCATCTTGTCTAGGGAAAAAGAAATTCTTTGCCAAGGTTTTATTTCACCTTTGTTGCAAATCCTCTATAAACAACCCAGGACCGCCGGGCTTCTCTGATGTGGCTGGAGGTCGTGGGCTGACACAAGCAGTTCAACGAGGCATCTTTCTTCTAGATGGGATTTGCCTCACACCATAGATTTTAAGTACTGTGAAAATTGGCCCATTTTGCCGTATTCAACAGACTGTGTATTTTATAAGATACCTTGTCTCAAACACATTAACTAAGCAAACATTACATTTTATCAAGCAAATAACAAATGAGAGGATAACGGCTATATGTTTCTTACCTACACCTCTTGGAACACAAGTGGCAAAAGCGGGTGCATCCCGAAGACAGCAGGCTCCCCAGGAGCTGTTGGTGGCGGAGGTCTCCTGGGACCGTGGTGGGGATGGTGGCCACAGGGGAGCTTCTCATCCCAGGGAGCTCCTGGCTGCCTGCTGGGGTAGCATCCATCTGCAGGGCTGGGGGGCTGCACGGTGAGATGGGACGCAGCCAGCACTGAGTAGAAGGGAGGACTACGGGGCTTTCTCCTTCCCGTCGGCCCCAGCCCCCAAAGCTCACGAGCGCATATGCAGAACTCATGAAACTATTTCTTCTCTTTCATTTACAGGAGGTTTTTTTTTTCCCAGCTTGGAATTCAGTTAGCTACAGTTTTCATGCACAAAGTGCCTGAATTGGCCAGAGTTCGGAGAGGTCCAGCCCTTCTCCGCTCCCCCAAGGTGCTAGGGGAAATCACACAGTTCATTTTTTCTGGCTGCAGAATGCCTTTTCCTTTGCATTCTTCATCTCTCAGGTACTTAATCACCATGTTTCCTATTCACATGTCTGGTCATTTCACTTGTGTCAGGGCTCCTTAACTAGGAAATATCAAGATGTTTTCACCCTAGAAAGCTGAGAAGCATATAATTAGCCACCCAGGTAATAAATTACCTGTGCTGGCGACAGCCCACTGGGAGAACCTTTATTCTCCATCTCATCCTATTATGCTGAGCCAATTTAGCACATCTGTAGTTGTTTTAAAATAGTAATTTAAATGGAATCATAGCAAAAGGAAGCTTATTAACAACTTCGCTGCCAAGAGAAAGATGGAAAGGACAGAGACTGCCATGGAGGGAGAGGTTTGTTCCTGGCTGGAGGACAACACTTCAGGGGAAGACAAATCTTGCTGGTGCCTCCAGCCCCTTTGCTTGGAGCACAGCACGGTGGAAGCTCCACACACCCCTTCCAGCCTATCCTGAAACCCCCAGGCAAGAGCTACCAGGGCCAGGGAACCATGCAGGCATTTGGCTGTCACATAACCCACACCTTCCACACAGGGGAGAGGACCAGGGGATGCCGGCTCCTTAGACCATCACGTTGCTGAGCCCTGGACAGACCCGTGACCCTGCTGCACCGTGCTGTTCCACAGCCCCCAGCACCCTCACTGGCTTGCCGTGAGGACAAAGGCAGGACAAGCAGTGACATTTAGCCGGTGGGGTTTCCCGATGTTCCCAGCTGGCAGAGCTGTCCCCCAAGGCTGTTAGTTCATGGTCCCCAGCTGCAGAGCCCCAGGGCTCTGCTCCTTCGGAAACCTGCCAAGCCTGGCGCTGCTGTGTGGGGCACTGGGCTCTGCAGGTGAGAATTGTGGTGGACAGCTGAGACCTCAGGCCACCAGCCAACTACAAAACACCAAGAGCAACTGCTGGGAAGAAAAGAGCAGCTCCAGCCTGGAGGGAGGAGAGAGAGAATTAATATCAGTGCATGTGTAAATAAAAGCAGCCAGTTTCTGCCTCCATGCTGCAGTGCTGTAATCCCAATGCAACCGTCTAGGTCAATGTTTGCAATGAGATCGTGTTCTCCAAGCTTCCATGTAACAGCCTCAAACACAGAATCACTGAAGCGCATTCAGCGGAGCCAGTGTTTGCTCAGATGAGCACTTTCTCAGCCAGCACCCTTACCTAATGCACCATGTGCATCATTGGGGCGAGGCTTGCTCTGCTCCATCGTGATCAACAGGAGGGTTAGCTCAGCAGTAGCTCAGGTTCCCAGCACTGGCTCCTGATGCCAAGTGCAAACCAAGGGTTCTGTGCCTTGGCACCACCTGCTGAGTAGATGACCCATTCATTTTGCCAAGCAAGCCTTTCCTCCTTCCTCCTCGTTCTCTTCACTATCCATCATCCAAGCCCTGCATTAGACACTCTCCATCTTTGTTGCAGTGGCCAAGACTTTCCTGGGAGCCATGCAGGATCTCTCCACCTCAGGCAAGAATGAGTGTGCTGCTGTGAAACCTCCCCATCCCACCTTCAGTTTGAAATTCAGTCCCTCCCCATGCTGCTATGGGGCATATGGTGTGATGAGGGGGAACACACATCATTTTTTAGCCTAGAATAAGAAACAGAAGAGCCCTCGGCTCCACTTTGAATCCCAAGCAGACGTTCATCTGGACATCACCACTCTCACGTGCACCTACATCAGTGAACAAAGTAGGCTAGAGCCCTTCTTTTGGCTCTGAGGCCCCTTCCACAGCTCAGCCCATCCATGCACAGCTGAGCTTTCTTGGCCTCCTGCGCAAGGCGGCTGCATCCATCTCCTTTGGGAACGTGCTCACCCCTGAGCTGTGCCTGTTGCAGAGCCTGGGGTTTCCTCACCGGTGGGGTGAGCTGGGCATGGGGACACCACCACCATGGTAGAGGGCCATGGACCAGTACCCTGGGGCTGCAGATGCAGCCAGAGCACCCAGGTCTCTCGGAGACTTCAGGAGTGCCTGTGCCCTCTTAAGCAGAGGGGCTGCAGCTGCTTTTGCAGCTGAGACCCACGAAGTTCGGGGTCTGGTCGGCAGCAGGACATGGAAAAGCAGGTCTGGCAGAGGGACCCCTGCCCACCCGCACACCAGCCCATCCAGGGGCACTGGGAGCATTGGAAAAACGTGCCCGAGTCTCCCGCTCCTGCCTCCCTGCCCACACGCAGCTGGCTCCAGCCAGACCCCCCGGTAAGGAGAGCTCAGGCACCCTGCAAGAGGCTGTTCCCGTGGCTCTTTTCCAACAGGACAGTTAATCCTAGCCTGACTCCTTGCAACAAGGACCAAAACCCACATGAAAGACTATTTTTCCAGTTTCCTTCCTTGTCTGGCAGCCTGGAGAGCACATCTACTTTGAATAAAACATCCTGGCATTTCCCCTGCCATCACCTAACCACTGATTACTGCTTCAGCTCCCTCCCTGCCTCTGCTTGCTGTTGCTGGAAGCTCATCTGTGCAGGAGGACCTGGCCTGGACCAGCATTAGCCCTTCCAAATAAATGGGCTATCAGTCACTGCTCAGAGCAGGCAGGGCTCTGAACTTCGTGCATCCTCCCAAGGCCACATACTGCTGTGTTTTTCTTCAAAACCAAACCTTAGCATCTCTTAGTAAACAAGGAATAAAAAGGATTTGCAAAATATTTCACTGTAGCCCTCTCCAGAGCACTGCTACAAGTTGGCATAACCTGGCCACTGCTGCAGGTTACTTTTGTAAAGGGATCCCCCATGCCATGGAAACTGGCTCATCCCCAGGTGGTAGCCTGAGCATGAACTGGTTCCTGGCTTGCTGGGACTCTGGATTTAGGGAGAGCTTGGAGGCTGAGAGGGTGAGCAGCAGATTTGCCTAAAAAAGGCAAAGCACATGAGAGGAAGCTGTTCCCTGAAGTTTTATTTTTCCTTTATTATTTCTTATTTACACAGGTTTTTGAAGCTCCGCTCTCATATTTTTGCCCTTTGCAAATGGAAAAGAGTAACACAACATGCCAAAGTCCTGACCCTGAATAACTATGTGCAATATCCCCCTATATCAACTCACCAAGCCCATATCCAGTTAATCAGCTCCTGGAAAACAACATCACACACAAACATCTACTCTTTAGGCTCCAAAGAATATTTTTTCCTGCATTCAGAGGCCACCAAGGGCCTCTCTTCCATTTAACTCAGATGCCTCGGCTGTGTGTATATCTGTGGAGCGAGGCCCCATGCAGAGGACAAGCCGTGTCTGAAGGCTCCAGAAGCTCACCTCCCATCCCAGAGGTGCCCATCTCACAGACTGGCACTCCCACTCTCTCCTCTGGCCAGATGGCTCACTGCAGCAGTCCGTTGTCAAATTACCACTTTCTGGAACTGCTCAATGTATCATTTGCCTTATGCTTTCATTGAATGGATCATTGATCCCACTTTTCCTCATTGTCTTTGATTATCCAAGGACATCCCATTCACTGCCTCATACAGAGTTCCCAAGAGGATCCCACCCCTTCCACACATAAACCAAAGCAAACATCCTCTCATTTTTCAGAAGTCTGGATCTGTCCCTCTGATGAATCATTCCTCTGTATCCACATTTCACTAAAGAATGAGGAGTGGAGGAATGGTTGTGGGTTTAGTCAATCGTAGATTCAGGAAAACAGGAGAAAAATCTACTTGACTCGAACATTAGTTAGCAAATCAGATTACTCTCCATTTCAGCTATATTATTTAGGCTTGGTTATATTACTGGGGCTGTAATACAGTGAAAATACAATTATTGGCAGAGAGATTGCAAGAATGGCATCTTTAGGAAAGCAGGAAGAAAGGTCACTTGACTGGTATTGATGAAGAAGGGGCTGAGAGCTACCTGATCCTGAGACAAAGACTTTCCTCCTGCAGGGATTCCAGTTCATATCCTAAATCGGGTTGCAGCTGATGCGAGCTGAAGGCTCTCCCTAGTCACCAGATGTTATTCGATATTACTAAGCTGCTGCACAGCCACTGGTGATTTGGACGCAGCAGAGGACCTGAGTGAGGACGGGGTTTGTTTTACCCGTCAGAGGCTCTATCGAGCACCTCGTTTACCGTGCCAGTAAACATCCCGCTCTTCTACAGCGTGCGGAGTACCGAGGAACACACCAATCACTCTTCCGCATACAGTTATTGAACCTACCATTGATTTTACCATCCTAACCACCAGCATACAAACCTTTCTGGCTGCACAGCCGTTACCACGGGGAACAGTCTTTGTTACTTACCGCTGCTCAGATACCAGCAAGCCCAGGTCCGGTTCCTGCTCCTCCTGCAGTTACCCATGGGATTGGCACGCTCCACGCGACCTCGACAAACAAGCCACCGGCCAAGGAGCAACATGGGTTTACAATGGAAAAGGGTTTTGGCCCCGGGACCTGCCCAACACGACGCTTGCAGCAGCACCTGGGAGACTCTGCTAAAGTCAGAAGAGAATTTCCTCTTTGGAAGTTTAAAGACAAGTAAGACTCAGAATAATTAAAATCCCTTCTGCAATGCCATTAAATATAAATACAAATGGTGTTAATATCTCTGGTTACTACGAGAGCATTCCCAAGCACCCTCTAATTGTCTAATTAAATCACTAAGGGCTTAGGTTAGTGACAACATAATCCTTAATGGTGCCTTGCTTGTACATTTATATAAGGTACTGTACAAGATGGTTGTTTATCTAATTAATCCCCAAGGTCAGATTCAGAGCTGGTGTGCAAGGTAATGTAATTTAGGTCCCTTGCATTTTGTCAGGCTTGCTCAGACCTACTTACACCCATTTGCTGCACCAAAGGAGGTGAAGCGATGCAGCGCATGTGCCGTGGAGCAGGAGGGCAGCCTCAGAGCACATTCAGGGAGGAAAGATGTCACCTCTGCCTTGCTCTCATCCAGGCGATCCCCTCCTCCAGGCTGCTGTGGTCCTTGCAACAGGCCAGCATCAGGGTGGTCTGTAAGGGGAAGGGGCAAGCAGGGCATGGTGCAGATTGGGGCAGCTGTCCCGGGCCAAAGGAGGGGTTGAGGAGTCACAGACCCAGCTCAGGAGCCTGTCACCCGCTGCCTTGCTGCATGGGCGGCATGCCACATGTTGGTCTTATGTACAGTCATGACCTGGGATGGATGGAGAACCTTTGTCCTGCAGGACAACTGAAAGCAGGAACAGATATTTTCTTCGAGAATAAGCTGGAGAGGCTGAAGCCCCTCCTGCCCACATCCCCTCCCATGGCAGGACCTCAGGATGTCCAAGCAGAGCCCCAGCCCCAGAGAGCACAGGCCTGGGAGGGAGCACCTGAGGAAGAGGAGGAGAGCCCCTCGCTGCCTCCCCAACCGCAGGCAGGGCACAGGCAGGGAGCAGGGCTCAGCAGAGCTGCCCACAGTGCTCTGGCTGCTCCAGGGGCGAGGTGAGATTTAGAGACCAGACAGGAGCAGGGGAACATCCGAGACCAGCACCCTGCCCTACTTTGAAGCATTCCAGCTCCTGCTGCTCCTGCTCCCAAACACCCTCTCTCGCCAGATGAAGGGAGGCTCTAACGCCACTCATCACAAATGACAAAAAAGAGGCAACTTTTCTTTTATTTCCCTCCCTTTGAAATTATGATTTCCCCCCGCGCTTCTAATGTTGGATCAGACAACGTTGATCACTTTGGATAGTAACCGTTCGGTCTGAATTCCTGGGCAGGCTGTCAAGTTGTCACAGATCATCCATGTGCAGCGGGTGGATGGTGCTCCATTGTCCACAAATCAGGAACAGATGTGAACATCCTGACAGCCACGGGCTCCTGCTGCAGCCTGCCGCCGCCAAAATAAAAGAGAAGCCGAACTCCCAGAGACGTGGCGATTGCTTCCCCCCCTCCCCACTCCATTTCCTCACAATGAAATATGCAAAATGTTAAGAACAATGGGCACATTATGAATAAAGATGTGCAGCTGGGCAAATAATAACCTCTTCCCAATCGATGCCAGCCTTGACCCCCAAATCATCCCCAAACTGGGCTGGCAACACTGCTGGAAAACCCACCCCAGAAGAGGGGAAGGGAAGCTCCTTCCCCCCCATACCCTCCCTAGGTAAAGGGCAATATTTCCAGCACATACATATAGCACCAAATTCCACATCATCCTAATCCTGGCTGAATCCTGGGAGTAGCTATAACAAATTTAACAAACAAGCCTGGCAGCATGCTGCTAGCCTCGCTCATGAGAAGTATCTTATGGTCCCAGGAGCCTGGCTAGGAGACCTTTAAGAAGAGTAGTTCAAACGTCTGGCCCTATCCAGCATGAGTCACCGAGTCAAAATTTGGCCTGATATAAATGTAGCTCAGCCGATGCTTTTAAGAGCTGTGGTGCCAGGGCTGCATCTTCATTTCCACGGTCAGGGGTGTATAATTCCCTTTTACATTCCTGGGTTTTCTGCTTTCTTTTCATTTGCACCATTGTAAATTAGTATTCGCTCCGCTGAAATCTGTAGCAATGTAAACATTCTATTTGCAAGGAGAGGGCTGGCCTTTTTAAAAAACTTCAACTGGTATCTTTTAGCAGGACGCATAAAGCAGAGAGCAGATTTCCGCTTATATTTGTTGTATTTCAAACAGAAGCAAATGTTTATAGCCAGGCTGTAAACCACGATAATGTGGGACAGATACTTTACAGAAGCCACACTCGTAGACAAAGGAAAAGTAGAACCCGTGGGTTAGCTTGAAAGTTTGGCTTGCCTCTGCAATGCTGCTCCCACTTTTAGACGCACTTACCTAGCATCAGTCACATCCCACACATTTATAAAATTACACACGCACTGAAGTCATGCACCAACAAAAATACACATGGACTGAGTCACACTTGTGTGAAATTTAATTTGTGTCCGGTCCCACATTTATGCAATTTCACACACTCACGAATGGAGAACCTGGCAGTACAGAACCCATTGCACAGGGGCTGGAGCAGACCTCTCCATACTACTTGTACCTCATGCATCTACAACATTTAGCTTCAAGCATCACCTCTATGAAAAGGAGCGCACACCTACTCTTGCATCGCCCAAACAGGCAGCAGGACCTATGGGGAGATGGCAAGATCTCGCTGCCATGCCCCTGATCCTGGGAGACGGACAGAATTCTCTGTGAAGCACTAGAAAGTGCCAGCACCTCTTGCACATCCCTGAGGCTTGAGCTGGCACATCACTAATTCCTGCTGTCTCTTTGAGACCTTCCCTGACAAACAGTTTCGGTGACCCAGGAATGTTATCTTAGTAAATCAAAAACGTAAACATTTAGGTTCAGGACTGTGCTGAATGGATTTGAAAATGAGTTATGGTAGGAACCCGGCAAAGAGTCTGAGTTTGGCTTGGCAGTTGCCTCCTTTGCCTGGAACCTGCTTTTCAAGATTAAATACGATACTCTGCAATACATCCAAAATGTCAATTACTCCAAGTCTCTCAGGTTTGCAATTACAGAATGCAAGTCATGTTCAGCATTTTATGAAACTGCTTTTTTTGGCATGGACCATCTTTCTCTTATTGTAAAAAATAACTTTCAAATCAAAGCATTAAATCAAGGCACATACGCTAGGAAGGGACGCTGGGCTGAGGCTGTGCTGTAAACTCTTCCAGCGCCGTAACTGGAAGGGAGCTGCACAAGCCAGTTTCTGGTCAGGGGAATGAGCACACCAAGTGGCAAATCAGGGGGAAAGAATGTAGAGCAGTCTCGGCTGAGGAACGCCTAATCCCACCATCATGGGCTTAAATCCCACAGTCGCCTTGTTATAACCTCCCACGGGGCAGGGGGAAGCGAGCCTCAAGAAAACACCTCTCCCATCCCAGTGGAATCCAAAAAGTACTGTCATGGCTTGGGTTTTAACATGCTACAGCAGCAGCTGCAGGCAATTTCTTTCAGGCTTTTCCAGGCTTTAGGTCTCCACTGCCAAAGGCACTCTGACCCCTTTCTTCCTCCACATCTGTAGGGTGGGGAGGTGAGCCCAATGAATTTGGGAACGCTGACCCCACCTCGTACTTACAGCGCTGAGCCCGGGGCAGGACACTTGTTTGCGAGTGGTTGCATCCGTGGAGTGCTTGATGAGCTGGGAGCGAGGCATGCTTCCCTGCAAAGGTCAGGCACCGCTTCGTACAGATGCTGCCTGTATTGTAAAGAAAAGGCAAATTCCCTGGCAAAGTTGTGATGAAAAGGGAGTGTATTTGTCTCTGAATCGGTAAGTCTGCTTTACTGGGAATCACCTTCTGTTGTGATTTTACTTGGCACTTCCCAGCATTTCAAGGCACATCGGATCCTCCAAGGTCAGGAGAAACCCTCCGTGCTGGATCTTTAAGGATGCTTTAAGTCGTGTCACTCCTGAACAGAAAAGCCAGCAGACCTGGTAGGACCTGTGCTTCAGGAGGCACCTCGGCCAGACACGCCGTCAACCTCATCCAGGTTTTAATGAGAGTACGGACGCTGACACCCACCCCGCCTCCCGGCAGCCCGACCGGATTCCTGGCTGGGCAGGAGATTTCCCTCCTGCTCTGGTTTCGGTCCTGTAGATGTTCCTCTGTCTCAGCTGCTTACGCCCTGTTGCTGTGTGGGGTTAAGCCGGGGAGGCTCCACACCAGGGCTGGGCACAGCCATCCCAGGCTCCGGATAAGCACTTTTTCATCTGTGTACACATTCATTTCTCTCTGACGAGGAGCTTTGGCATGGGGTAGCTGGAGAGCTGCTAGATCCCAGGTTTGATGGTTCCGGAGCAGATTTGGTTGCTAAAAGCCCATCAGCAGCATCACTCTCTCCAAGTGCCAGCCTTGCACGGGGCATTAAAAACACCAGTGTTTTGTGCAGGGCACTGAGATGCTGTCAGCATCCCAGCGCTTAGCTGGCCCCCAGCTCCTAGAGCTGCCGCCTCGATACTTTTCAACAGCACTGGATTCATTTACTGTAGGATAAGGGAAAGGGAGAGTGCATCTGGCAGAGGCACAAGGAGGCAGGAACCAGAAGCCGAGCAAGGACTGAAGCTGGCCAAGGAGTCTTAAAAATCCCTGCAGTTGGACTCGCAAGCGCCATTCCTCCAGACCCTGCCACAGGCTTGGGCCCCTTTTGGATGCTCTTCCCTGGGATGCAGGTGCACGGTGTTAAGAGATCATTTCCTGCTTGCACCACAGCTTCAGGGATGGATTTACCACTGGGCTAAATTCACCCTCCTTTACTCTCAATCTCCTCTTTTTTTTTTTTTTTTTTTTGCTCCCCTCCTCCTTTATTCCCCACAAGCACCTAAAAACTGGGCACATCTGTTGCAACACTGGAGACCATCCTGTTCGGCAGGGAAAAACCCAGATGGTCTCCCAAAAGGCATGGTTCTCATCAAGGGAAGAGACAAACAGCTCCACGGCAGGACTTTTGCAATAGATAAGGAACTGAGGGAATATTAGAAAATGCAAAAGGCAGAGCAAGCTGAAGGAGGGAGAGACAAGCTGAAAAACAGGCAATAATTCTCCCTCAGCTGAAAAGGGCTTTAATTGCCAATCACACAAAGGTGATCAGGAAAACCAGCCTGAAGTGGAGAGTTCATTTGAAACACATGCAGCAACTGCTTAAGTTGCCAATGGAAGTGCAATTAAGCACAGGAGCTGGGGAATGGGACCTGATGGAGCCAATACAGATGGCCCTACATTACCAAGGCTCAGAATAAAAGCCTCCCTAATTGCACAAGTTGACAGAGAGGGAGAGATTTGCCCTCCATTGTGGGTTTTTCCCCCCTGGATCAGCACGAATCTTTCAAAAAAAATAGGCCACTCTGACAACTTTGCTTACAATGTCAAGTGAACAACTCGACTCAAAAAGTAGCAGACCCTTTGTCTACCTCTCGGCAGCCTCATTCCCTGCATCTTACCTGTTGAACGTCTGTGAAAGGGGAGAGTATTGCTTATTCCAAAAGGAAGATCGACCTCTCTGTATCCCAGTCAGTGCAGTCACACACTCTGTGATGTCTCCTTTCCTCTCTGCCCTCTGATTTAACTCCCCCCTTGTGCCTGCAGTTCTCCTATTGGAAGCCATTTTCATTTCTAATTAGCCAGACATTTGGAATGCTTAGGCCTGGTCACTCATCTGCAATAATGTCTCTGCATTGCAAAAGCAGTGCAGTTTAATAACTATTATCTGATAGAAAAAAATGAATAGTATAATAAACCCAGATAGTATCTACCTTTTATATCACATTGTAATTTAGAGCATAGGTTAAAAAACTATATTAAGAAGGGATACCACATAAAAGGAAGGCATTTTTACAGTAAAACTCACCTGAGAGATGTTTGTGTGTGCCAAAAGAGGAAGGGGTTACCGCAAGTTCCCATTCTTGCTGGGGAAACCTGAGTGATAAAGTCAGGGAGCATCCCCTGGGGTTTTGGAGATGTTGGTCTCTATTGGTACAGCATTGCCATCCTGGAAAAAAATCATTTACCACTGCTGCCCTCCAAGAAGGGGATGGGGCCATGAGGTCCATGGAGCCCTCCCTGCCTTGCTGAGCTCCGCAGCCACAGCAGGGCCCCCGCAGGAGCAGGACCCGACCTGCTGGCGATGAGTGCGAGGGAAGGATCGGTGCTCTGGTTACCTTCTTTATATTCTTGTGAGCTCAGTCTCCCTTTATCAGCAAAGAATCAGGTCTTAATGGCAAACCGAGTTATGCTCAGAGGAAACCGAAACCCACAGTAAAACACAGTGTTATCTCACTGAAGACCAGCCCTCCAGCAGGGCACAGACCAGCAAGCCCACAGTATTTGCAAGCACCACGGGCTATTTCCCCCCCACGCCGTCCTTTCTTTCCTCTGGGCAAGAAATTAGTGCTGGTGAAAGGTGACAGACCATCAGCCCTGGTGACAGGACCCCCCAACGTGCATACAGCATTCATCTGCCAAGAGGGATGGTGCATCCTCCCCTATGAAGCATCCCTGAGTGGGTGGGTGGGTGGGAGGCAGCCACCTTGCTGGGGCCACCCACCCAGCCAGTGCCTTGCACAAACCTGAAGGGGACACTGCAAGCCTCCCCTGAGGTCACTTCCAAAGGAGCATTTGCTCCTTGGACTTGGGGCCATCACTGGCCCACCAGCACCAAGCAGTGACAATTTTGAGCCCCATTTCCCTGTAAGGGAGGACTCATGCCCACTGCGGATGGGCCTGGCAGGCTGCACAGCCCATCTCCAAAGACCAGCAGATGGAGAAGACTCATCAGCAAGCTGCTGGGCTCCTTCCCACACTCAGTGAAGGACATCCCTGGCACTCACCGATCCTGGCCATGAGCAAACAGGTACAGCCCTCACAGACCCACACAAGCCCGTGGCAAAGGATCAAGTGTCACAGATGCTTATCTTTTCTGCTAAAATGATGAAAATAAGCTGTCTTCAAAAACAAGTTCCCCTGTCACCCAGTGCTATACAAACCAGAAGGCAGCCATCCATCTTATTTCAAAAAGTCTCCCCTGATGCACAGCTGGTGACAGTGCACAGCAGAAAGAGGGGCTCTCATCAGGAGACACCATCTAACTCCAAGTCTTTAACTGCTAAATCTGGCTTTCTCCAGCCCAGCACACAGGACAATCCCACATCAGAGTTTCTTCCAAGCACAGTGCAGGGAAGCAGCGGTGCCTTGTCAACCTGCAGTCTCAGGGTTATGGGGAGATGCTGGGGGTAACCTTTTTCTTTGGTAGATGTTCCTACAGTGCAATTCGACTTCCAAACCAAAAATCAGTTCCCATTCCATGCTGCATCTCCAGAAAGGCTGCTCACACAAAACCTACAGCCTCAAACCAGGGCTGAGGCAGCAAAGGCAAGTCCACCCCACTGCTGCACGTGTCCTTCCACCGTCATTGCCATTAGCTGTTGAACACGGTCCAACAGTGCTCTAAGAGATGCCGAGAGCCTGTCACTTGCAGCATGTGCTCTTTCTCATTCGCTCCCCAAGAGAGATAATTGTGGATGGAGTGGAAAGCTTTCTGAGTAAGGCTTTTGGTTTGTTTTCTGTAAATGTGTTGCTGTGCGTCTATACTGGGCTGGAGAGGATGTATTAAAACAGGAGAATATTGCATGCTCCTTAAACATGTAATTACTAGTAAAGATATTGATATACCAAGAAGAGTTTAAGGGGAGGCTATAATGATCTAGAGGCTGGAGGAATCCAGGCAGAAACGTTTTAAGAGCAGCATCCGCCTACTTCAAGCAAGCGGCAGCTAAAGGGGGAGATGACAGCATCCTGCAAATAGCTCGAGTACATAAACACTGCAGAGAAAGGAGGCTTATGCTACAGGCCGCTAAGAGCAAGGGGATCATGTTAATAAAAGAAAACTTAAGCTGAATATTGTTAAACTTCCCGACAGTTAAGTTACACTGAGATACGATCTCCCTTGGGGAAAGCCACACGAGAGAGGATGTTCTGAGGTTTACTGAACAGCACACCACATCTTCAGTGCAAGTGTTGGCCACAGCAAGAGACCTCCATACCTTGGCAGGGAGGCTGCAGGTCTAGGAGGGAGCTGAAGGGTTTCAGGTGTGCTCCTAGCCTGCAGCAGTGCTGCTGCTGACACCTGAGGTGGGGTTTTATGACTAAAGTAATACCTTAAGGAGGTGGCATCAGGTGAGACTATCATTGCAAGGTATGGAGGGATGCTCTACTCCCTCTGAAAATTCGCTTGTAATCCCATGGTAATCTCCACTGCCACAGCACATCTAGCATTCCTTTGATTTTGGCACTTAAGAACAAAGTTAACCCTTGAAGTCAAGCTTCGCTCCTGGCTGGGTATTTCTAACATCCATCTCCTTCACAGCTCCTAAGGAAGGGTAAAACCAGGCCACAGCTTTTATGAGCAGTCAAGAGCTCCTTCCTTACTCTCTTCACCCAAACTACCTCTTTTATAAAAAGGTGTAAAAGCCTAATTATCTTCCACTCTTCTAGGCTGCTGAGGGTTTTGTTCCAAATCTACCACCAATTCACTAGATGTTAATAGACAAAGATGCAGACAAAGGGAAGAGCCAGGGCTGAGGGAGTGCCTGAGGGCAGGAAGATGCTTGTCCTGAGCAACAGCCCATCAGAAACACAGGTAGAATTGCAAGTGCCTGAAGACCTGGGGGCTGAGGTGACCATGTTTTCTTTCTCCCTTCTGCTGGCCTTTTCATTTTCAGCCCCAAAATATTTTAATAAATTGCAAGTTCAATTTAAAAAAAAAATTGAAGGGAAAATTTTGCACATTTGGCTTAGAGAATCCCCACCACTTCCCAGAGGCAATCAATGGAAATTAGCAATGCAAAAACATGCACGACAGCAAATCCACATTAAAGCATCATCCTGAGCCGCTTGCCTTCCCGGGCCCTCGGCTGGGTTATCGTTTTGCTTTGCAGTCCTACTCAAACTCTTTTAAACACCGTTAAGCACAGACACCAATACTGATACAGCATCACTGATTGCACCAAGGAGGGATGCATGGCCGTTTAGGACCCTATTAAGTAAATACAGTGAAAGCAGGCAGTCATAAGCAGGTAATAAAAAAAGCATCAAATTATTTTTTTATAGTTAGAGCTACCAGAAAATTCCTGTTCATCCCAGCACAAGTACTGTTCCCTAATGGTGAAAAGACTGTTTGGAGAGGAGGGACAGCTGCTGTCTTTCACACTTAATTATGAAGATGGCTTAAGAATTAATCAGGTAAAGGGAGGGATGTGAAAACAATCAGGACCAGGAACTACTACATTTGTCCCTTAAAATAAGTTAACCAGCTATTGAAACTTGTCAGAGACCCAACACATACATCCCCACACAAATCCACAGCTCCCAAAACGTTAATTTACAGCTCACTTTCTAACCCTAGGCATGTAAGTATGCAGGACAGATTAAACTGAAATTAGGCTACACACCCAGGAAGGGCTCACAGGGAAAGCTGTAAGGCAGGAGAAGGTTGCTCGCTCACCCCCTGCCCTGCAGAGCAGTACCAGCGGGAGATGCTCAGGGAGGGAGAGGGACCTTCCCCTCTGGGAGGTGGCACTTGGGCTGTGCCACCCCTGGCCTTCACCACAAGCTGCCAAAGACAGAGAAATGCAGGTGAGAAGGGATCTCAACCATCTGCAAAGGCTGCTGGGGTAGCTACACCCACCACCTCCTTCCAGGAGTAGCATCCTGTACCCGAGGGCATCCCGGTGCTCCTTGCTCAGCCAGGATGCCACGCAAGCACAGTGTCCTCTCCCACCCACCCCACGCATGGGGAGGGAGGTGACACCTGCAGATCCCTTCCACCCTTGTGTATTCACTGCAGGGATCGCCAGCTGCAGTGTGAAAACTGCTCTTCCCCAGCCAAAGTGCCATAAAAGCCAAAGAAAATTTCCATCAGCAGCAGCAAAGAATCAAACCCCATCTAACTGGCAGCCGTGCTCAGGAGCTGCTGATCTCCAAGATGGAATTGATAAGATCCCTGGGAAGCGCTGCAAGATGGGAAGTCTGCATGCCAAACACAGCCAATTAATGTCAGCCCTTTCCCATGCCAACCAATTAAGCTGTGTATACTTGTCACCAGCAATTGGGAAGGGGTGGAGGGTAGAGAAGACACAATTCCAGAGAAGCCTTGAAGATACAAAACCTGCTTAATTTATGGAGGGGAGGGTGAGGGCGTAGACACCCTGCACTAATCCAAATGGGACCTGATTAATGTCTTAGCTAATTTAGGATCTGCTTGGCTCTTGTGACCTGGTGAGGCTCCATTTAACAGAAACCAGGCTGGCATGGGAAGCAGAGAGCAGCTTAACAATGTAAGAAGCAACAGATGGGGTCTCCAGTCGCCTTGCCAAGCACCAAAACTGTTTTCTGAGTGCTTTCTCTTAAACCTCCTCCAAAAGGGAAAGAGCAATAATCACAACCATAAAAACGTGTGGCTTACCCACTAAGCAGGCAGGCGGCACAGCTCCTCTGCCCCAGCAGTGGCTGAGGGCTCCTTGGCTGGGAAATGATCCCCTGGCAGCAAGAGCAGTGCTGAGCCACCCCAGCCCTGCTCCCCCCCATCCACCACCTCTGCAGAAAGAGCAGCGGGCAGAGAGACAGCTTTTGACCCACGTGTGCCACTAAAAATCACAGGTTGTTGTGAGGCAGAGGAGGGGGAAAGGTGGTGAAGCACTTGAACAGCTTGGGGGGGATCTTGCAGCATCAGAGGGGGTGGTCTTGGATGCGAAGATGCACTGGCATGTGCTGACCGAGCTGCTGTCCTGGAAAACACGCGGTCTCTCTCCTGACATAAGCAATGCTTCAAGCTGCAAGGAGTGACTTTGGAACCACTTGCAGGAGAAAACTTCACTGACAGTTAGGGGGATTTTCCCAATATCTAGCAAACCCTCTTCTTGAGGGCAAATCATCTCCAGCTGCCTCCCCAGACATGCTGCTGTGGGTTTGCTTAATTGCATGGCAAGGAATCTTTAGGCACCAGTTGGCAGTAGGCAATCAGCATGTGGTGGCAAGTTACCTGGCTGAGTGGCAAGGAAGATTAAAAGATTAAAACCATGGAGTTGTCAGTTATTTGCAGGAGGAGGAGGATGTGGGTAGACATGCAGCAAGCTGGGTGCAGATCCAGGCGGGATTACTTGGAAATGCACAGAAGTGGGAAAGTCAGGAACACCCGATTTAAATGTTAGACAATCCATTTATCAGACAGGGTGAGCAGACACACCAGTAAAGCACTGAACAAAGCGAGCCTGTCTGTATCTGGAGCTTTTTAGTAAAGAAACAGTAAAAAACAAATAGCAGAGCAGCCTCACTAACTCTTGCCAAGGGGTTTTAGGAATTGCACCTGGCAGAGGAAAGCAGCTCAGACAAAGTTGAGTCTCCTCAGAGCCAATGCTTTGAGGAGGAAAAGGTATCATTCTCTCATACACCCCATATGTCAGGGTATAGATGCAAAAAAAAAAAAAAGAAAATTACTAATGTAGTCTTTTTTTTTTTTTTAGAAGTAAGAACTGCCTATATTTTCACCCAGGAAATAATATCTGTCTCCACAGATCCTGTTGTACTGTGTCACTGGGATCCTTATCCAAATAAAAATAAGGAACAACCGCTGACCATCTCCTCCCTTTTCTGTTTGCATTTATGAAGAAACATTAGAACCAGAACATTATATGTATTGTAATTTCTTGAAAAGCCTTCCTGAAACACCATATAGCCTGAGGAGCACAACAACAAAAGCAGTGTTCAGTCAGGTCAGATAGCCTTGCCTCTATTTGAACAGTGTTTTTTTCACCTTTTCATATGAATGTTCTGGGATAGACAGAACAATGCCTGACATTTCCGAGGCCAGCATCAGGTCCCTTTCAAAACCTAGTCTGCAGATCCCTAAATCGAAGCCAAGGCAGGAGAGGGAAAAAAAAAAAAGTTTTCCTTTTTCCCCTGGATATAATAGGCACAGCAAGGCCAGGCAGCTTTCTCCTGAGCTTTCCGATGTGGCAGGCACAGTGATGCTG
Organism: Harpia harpyja; assembly: GCF_026419915.1. Lineage (NCBI taxonomy): Eukaryota > Metazoa > Chordata > Aves > Accipitriformes > Accipitridae > Harpia > Harpia harpyja. The sequence continues at coordinate 25,398,230 of NC_068957.1, read as the reverse complement.
TGGCCCCGCCACAGCAGGGCTTACCTCCATCAAGCTGCCTGCTGGATTTTGGAGGCAGGACAATTCGAGGGCTGCCAGGCTGCAGGGAAACACATTGAAAACTCCCTGAACTTCAGTGCCCAAGCTGCTGCTTGGCTCTGCTGATAGACTTGCTGAGGACCAGTAACCTGCACCTTCACAGACCTGCTGCCCAGCCTCCTCCTGTTAGTCTAAACACACCTTTTGGGCTCGTTTATATCCATCCTTGGTATTTACCTCTTCCCTCTACAAATGTAAGTCCTTTGGCCTCCAAGGTCCTACCACAGCTCGAGCTGCTGCATTTCAAAGGCTTGGAAAAAGTGACAAGCAGCAGCTGCCTCTGCTGGGTTTGCTAAAAGCAGGGAGTGACATTACCTAATCCTAAATAAGATGTATTTTTTAGAGCAACAGCAAAAATGCACGGCCGCCTGATACGGTCCCTAGAAAAGGGCTTTATCTTTGCTAGCTGGATGGGAGATAAGGATGCTGTGGAAAGAGAGGGGAGTGTTAGCCAGGACTGAGGAATGGGCTACCCCTTCCTGCTCAGCTCTTAATTGATGAGGAGCAGCTCCTGGCAAAGATGCCCTCCCCATGAGTTACAGACTTACCAACAGATTTATACACAGTCTGGATAGCACACACCGACACAGACATACCTGGTGAGTAATTTACAGCAGGGAACAGTCAGAACACATCAACAAGCCCTGCAAATGAATTTCTGTTCTTTAAGTGTTGCCTGTTTCATCATGAATGGCTTATTAGAGAAGTCAGTGGCATTTCTCAGCACACAAAGTAGTTTATTACAAGTGATTTATTAAACTGCTCTAACTTGTCAGCAGCCACTTGAAACATTCACTTTCCTTTTTTCCTTCAGGTTTGCTAATGTCTTTATAAATAGCTGAGTAAATAGATCTCCAGCACTTATATCTGACTGTCACATATCAAAAACTCAATCAATATCAGCACAGATTAGGAAAGAGGTGAAACTGAGCCCTCCCCACTTATAACCAGCCCCATCTGTTGAGGTAAATTGATGGGAGTGCACTTCCAAATAAAAGATACATTTTTTGACTTCTCACAGGAGAGCTGGACTTGACAGTTCCTAATTTCTCCCAGTTACGGCCTGTTCTGTGGGTGGTGAATCCCCGAGTGATTGCTGCTACTGCAAGACTCCTCTCCTGCATCCTTTCAGCCAAGATGTTCATGGGCAGAGCCTTCTGGCTTTATAATCTACTAAGCTAATACAGTTCAGATGCTTTCAGCTCAGCTCCTGCTAGATGAATCTCTTTCCAGGACAGGACCCCTTTCAATCATTAGTTTAACCAGTCTCAGCTCATCAGCCTTAATTTATTTGCTGAGGAATCACTGTTTTAATGGTTTGCTCTGAGATTAAATTCTTCCTGCTCCCTCCTGAAATGTTTTCCCGTGACAAAATGGCCCAAGAGCTACTTCTGCTGGTGCCAGCGTGCAGAGAGCCACCCGTCCCAGCTCTGCATCGCATAGCTTGCACAAGTCAAACAGCGGGTTTGGGGCTTTTTTCGCCCCAGAGAAACCCTTAAAGAAAATGCACTAACATCACCTCGCCGCATGCACTTTTTTGTTCCCAGCTCACAATTAGCAAGGGCAGAGCAGGCGCCCGGAGCCCACTGCAGCCACCCCGGCCGTGCAGCCCATGGGTGCTCTCCCTGCCCCAGCCCAGGGCTCCCCCCAGACGCTGCGGAGCTCTTCCATCCATCCTCCTGGCTGGGTAATTGAGCTCAGAGTTGCAAACCATATGCTCTGGATGTGCCTCTCTCCTCTCGGTCTGGCTCCTGCAGAAGTCCAGGGAGATTCTCTGGAAGAAGCCACTTTTAATTTGTAATCTGATTAAGCCATTAGAGGCGAATAGAGCAGTAACTAACACAAATTGCCGATCGTTTCCATCAGCAAATCCCCCCAATTAATCCTGAGATTAACCCTGATTACACGCAGTAATGGTGATCAATGCACCCTAATGGGGTAAATCCGCCCACTCCACTTTCTTCCACATCCCAGAACGATCAATTTTAAATCAGCATGATTTATCTGGCAGGATCCGAGCGAGGCCAGCAGTGGAGATGGGGCACTGCCTGCATCTCTAGAAACAATCAGAGGAGCGTTAGCTCATTAAGCTAACTGCCTCCCTTGGGGAAAAGAAAACCAAACTCGGAAAAAGAGCTGGATACAGTGAAACAAAGAGCAGGGGAATGCAGAGGGCAGCGGGAATGCGAGACATTTCATCTGCCTGCCTGCTGCACTCCCTCCCATTTGAATCCTCCCAGTGCTAAAAAGCTCCTGTGAGGTGATCAGACCAAACAGCTCGGAGCAAGGCTGCACTTCTCAGGGATTCCTCTGTCAAAGAGAGGAAGTCAAGCTGCAGAAGAGCTGAAAAAGGAAAAAAAAAACCAAACTCTCCCTACGCTTTGTGATCCAAGCCTCTGTTCTTTCCTTTGCTGCTAAAATCGAAGTTACCCCAGGACCATCCGTTTCCAAGGATCCCCAAGCACTTTGCAAGCTTCAGAGCCTGGCTCAGTTTTCACTTAGTTCTGTGTTATTTATAGAGAGGCTGATATCCAAACGCTTGCTTCAATAAGGATTTTGCCTTTGTACAGACTAAGTAAGAACTAAGTCAGAAGCTCAGGATTTGACCTTTGGTATACAGAAATCAATTCATCCTGCACTGAAATGCAGCCATCTCCAGGGTGAAATGCAGCAGTAGTTTAACAGTGCATGGCAATAAAGCAGGTTGATTTATAGAGCCTTCTCCTCTAGTGCTGCTTTCTCTACTTGAGGAAAGTTTAAGAGGAGAGAAGAGAAAAACTGCTGGAAGATATGCTAAGCTCCTGCCAGGGGCTCCAGCATCTTGCTGCAGTCCATGGGGCAGCAGCTCTGGTGGCTCCAGGCATGTTTGTACCAAAAGGCTGGGGGCCAGGACAGGAGAAATCACAGGAGTGATGGCTCATGGGGTCCCCAATTGCCATAGCATTTTGCAGGTTACTGTGCTGTGGGAAAGACCACCTGGAGAACGACAAGTTCCTCATGCTTTGACCCAAATTCTGACGAGGAGTATTTCAGGAGGATCCTACCCCATATTCCCCTAGCAGCTTGCTTTGTGTTGAGACAGCTGTTTTCCTCTCATCGCAGAGCACAGGCGCTAATCCCTACATCGCTTCATCCCCAGAACCGACCGTATTTTGGCAACAAGGTGAACCCTGCAGAAAGACTGCACTTTGTCAAATTCTCTGGGAGCCTTTGAGGCTCAAAGGTTTTAAAGGATCATAAACCATCATTAACGCTCAAAAGTTATTTAAGCCCCAGGTTCAAACCCTGCCTTGCACCCCCAGCAGGATTATAGGACACCGTGGTCTGGTAGGAGCGAGAATACCTTCCTGTCCCTCATCTGATGGATGAGGGGAGATGCAAGGGGACACCAGAGACACTGGAAAGCTGCCACATCCCCTGCTCAGCTCTTCCCATTGGGAATTAGGGAAATGGGATGGGAGCTGCTCTGAAGCCTGCTGTATCCCCAAAGGTGTCCTCTCAACATCTAGCCATGCAAAAACTGAGCTATATTTTCCACAGGAGCAAAGGACCTTTGCCAGCCTGTTGTATCTAGGTCCCAAAAAGCTAGAGATGTTGGAGACCCAGTCCTGGCACAAACTCGTAGGACTGCGCTGAAGACACGGTGCACAGCCCCCGTGGCTCCATTCCTATTGCAGGACCCCACACCTTGCTGCACAAACCCCGCTTTTCATTTCCCTCCACAGGGAAAAACAAGGTCCCCTTCCTCTCAGAAACCCAGTGGGGATTTCTGTGCCCGGGCTGGGCCTCAGGAAAAGCATCTGGTTTGTTCAGCAGCTCCCTCTGCCCACACCGCCTGCTCCAGAAACACTGTCAGAGAGGAGAAAAACGCACAGCGAGAGGCTGCCTAAGTATCAATCAGCAGTACAGTCCCCCGGGGAGGAAAGGTTTAGTTCCCCTGCAGAAGCAGCGGTCAATAAACATGGCACGTGCTTTATCTCCTGTCAAGGCTGCCCTCTCCTATTGACAGACCTGACACCGGCCCCGAGACAGAAGAAGAGTCAGGAGCTCGAAGCCCATCAGCAGCAAACCGTTCCACCTTATTTTACTGGGAGTGGAGTTGTGAGCGGGTCCTGCCTCCTGCGAGGCAATGGCAGATGTCCTGGGGAGGAGAGGTGCCTGTCCTGCACAGAAGGAAAACAGCAGAGCAGATCCCTGAGCCGGCACAGCACAAGGGCATCCTGGGAGAAAGGCTACATCATACAGCTCCAGCCCTGCTGAGCAAGGCACAGCTTCAGACCGACCAGTTTTAGGGTCTTAAGTGATGCAGAGAGGTTTCTTAGCATTTTTCTCATGTTAAGCTAAAAAGTCCGGGGCACCTCAGCATTGCCTACATGGAACATAGGGAAGACAGTAGCTCTGCTGCTCAATAATTCAGTATAATATATGAGAACAGTGACACATCAGCCCAGGGTTGGTGTCTTGCTCAGACATGCCCCATATTCTCCATAAATCCATGTGCCCCTTTGCATTCTGAATTAAGCTGGCAGTCCACAAACAGATTCCCCCAGTTCCAGGGGTTAGGATCCTGCAGCTCCCTCACCTAGAGGGACCTTCCAGCCAAAGAGCAGGCAGACCTGACCAAAGAGCTCAGCCACGTGGTTGTCACTCGCTGGGACAGCAACATTCCTCCAGAGTCCTGCCTCCGCAGCCTGCAGGCTGGGTTTGCATCTTTGCACAGGCAGCCTCGGGTGAACACTGTGCAAAGCACACCAATGCCAGCAGTCTTTTCCAGCCAGCGCTACAATATGTCATCCAGGGCATGGAGTAGACCCCGAGCACATGTAGGTACACACTGCACATCGCAGACCACAGGGGATATGTTTTCCACCACTGCCTGTTGCCTACAAGGTGTTTTGAAGCACATGTGTTTCGGGGTGATGTGCGGGGACCCGGTCCTTCAGCCACCCCCTCTTCCCCCTGACTCCTGCAGCCTCACCGAGGGGCTCTTGGTCTCCTTTGATGTGCAGATGAATCGAACCTCAGCCGCGAGAAGCCCCGTGGATTTATGAACTCCTCCTCTATGATGTCTTTCCAATAGTATCCCCCAGAAGAGCATTTGCTCTCCCCTTCCTCCCTGGCTCCACCGAGCCAAGCATTCCTTTCTCCTCCTCCATCCCAGGCCCCTCTCGGCTGGCCCGGGGAGCGATGTTGTTCACCCGGAGCACACGCTTCAGAGCGAAAGCTCCGCTCTGCAAACTGGGCCACTTGTCAGCTGACTTTATATATTCCAGCAGGTTTGATGTCTCCTCACTGTCAGCCCCACGGAAGGTAATACAGGCTCACTTGACAGCCAGAGATGAAATACTGCAATTCAATCTACTCCCACCCCAAATCATGCCACGTCTGCAATTCTATGGGAGTTGCCGTAGACTTGAAAAGAAAGGGACAAATAACTGCGATGGAAACCATTCACTGGAGACTTCCAGGGGAAATTATACACCCGCAAGGGGAAAAAGGATCATTAAGAGGTGACAGGAGAAAACATTTGCATTGCAAGTCAAACCAGCTGGAAGCTAGGAGGGAAGCATTGTGGTCACTGCCCTCCCCAGTCCAATTCAATCAACTGCAACAATTGGTAAACCCTCGAAGACAGGCCCTTTAGCTATTTGACCCAGATCCCCCAAACACAAAAGTCAACCTCTGCCTATAAACAGAAATGGAGTGTTGCAAAGGTCCCCCAAAGTTCACCTCCTGCATTAAACCCAAGCAAAAAAAAAAAAATCTATGCATCTGTCTCCTTTTTAGCAGTCACCTCCACCTCAACAACTTTGAGAGCCATAACTGCATGGGGAGATTGCTTCGCTTGGCAAACAAACTGAGATTAAAGTGAGTTCACTGGGAACATCTCTAGTTTCTGGGCTGAGCATGCTGATAATGCAATGGCACATTTAACTTTTTGATGCTTGAAACAAAGCACAAATTGATGGAGGAGACAGAAAAATAAAGGAGAATTTATCTCTGGTCTGAGCATCAGACCAAAAATCCCTGTCCCTAAATGCAACCCAGGCTGGGCAACTGCCAACAAGTGGGTCCCGCACCACTACGGCAGGCACAGGAGAGGCAAGCCCGGCTCCAGCAGCAAGCGCTCCCCAGATCCAGAGAGGGGGGAAAACACCCCCCCCCCCAGGGGAAGAAAGCCTTCACAGCCCACCCCTCATTTTTCTGTCAGAGCATTAGCGCAGACTTCCCCACAACCCTTGAGAGGAGGTTTGAGGAACAGGAGTGATGAAAGAGGGGCTGAGAATGGCCATCTTCCAGCCAGCTGGAGCAAGGACTCCTCATCAGCCCCCAGGGAATAACCAGCCTCTCATTCCATCCACACACAGGATGCGCTCAGAAGCTTTTCCTAACATTTGTACATCAGCTTGAGCCAGAGGCACTAGACGTGCAGCTCTGCCTTCCAGTCCCAGACTTTGGCTATTAAACACAGGGTGGAAGTTTGCAAAGCTGCCTCCAGTATGTCCTCAGATAGCCACGCTGGCAGCGCAGAGCGGACAGGGCTGGCTGAGAGCATTAACAGTCTCCGCACAGCCGGGCCAGCCTGGAAGAGACAGTTCTCCCCAGTGGGCAAATAACAGGAGAGGGAGGAAGTAATATACTCAAGTGACATTTGCGCCCGGGTGCAATGATGTGTCACTCATCGCAGCCAGACCAAATAGCATCTCTGGGGCACCAAAATTACACAGCCAAGTAAATCCTACAAAATCCATCTGCCCTTTTCAATATTTGGAGATAATTAACTTCTCCAAGCTGAGATATTACAAAAGAAAGCTGTTAGTGAATCTGTTCAGCCACAGGTCTGGCTGGATGTGGAGCCTGCCAGCACCAGGGACACTGAAAGGGCAAGGAGGACATTTCATATTGCCATGCATTCCCAACTCCCTCATAGGAAGATTGCAGGGAAACACATGTAATGCAGTGGGTCAGAAGAAAGAAAGACCAAGGGCAAACTTACCAGGACAGACACGACATCTCTACCCTTCCATCGGTACCATCCGAACCACGGCCAACACCAGACAGGAGAGCTCACACCAATCCTGGTGCCAACACCTCACCTACAGCCCTAAGGTGACCTACAGCCAAACCCTCCACCAGCCCCCTCCCTGCAATAAATACAAGGCCTGCAGCTGGCCCAGCCCTCCCACCAGCAAATCCCAGTTGGGCCAGTTGATTGCAGCATTCCTTTGCCCAGAGGGAGGCAATTAACCCTTTCCCTTCCACCATCGCCCCAGAGCTACATACCCACCTCAGGGTGATGCCAGGAAAAGCAAACAGGAGCGCAGTTCCGCTCTCCTGTCCCACTTGCTGCTCCGCACTCCCCCCGTTCATCTCAAATGGCAGGAGATGCTGGGAGGCATGATGTGCCTGTTGCCGTCTGGGGGGCTGGCACTGCTCTCCGTGGGTGCGTGAAGCCGCGGGGCTGCTGCACTCCCCTGTGAATCTGAGCAGATGTGCAGGCTTATCTTTAAATTAAAAAGCAAGACACTGGCCAACAAGCAGGGCAGGAGGGAAAACACATGCCCAGAGCGACTGAGTGAGGGAGAGACATGTGCAGACTGAGAGAGCAAGCAAGGGATGATGAGATGTGCAGAGCCCTGGGTAGAGCTGGGGAACCTCCCCGAACAGAGACTTACGCGCACATCTCCTGCTATGAGTGCATTACCTTGGTTTTGACAGACTTCTCTCACCCTGTGGCACAAGGGATGTGAATCACTCACAGGTACAACTCTGGGGCTGAGGGGAGAGATAATGTGCTCTACTAACGCCAGCGCTGCCTGAGTGCTGCCCAGCTCCTGAGCTGGGGAGAGGACGGTAGGAGGCTGCATGCCCCTTCTGTGTGCCGTGCTCCTTCACCAGCCTGCCGGTGTTCCTCTCCCAAGCCTGCACCCAGGAAAATCACAGCCTAAAGTCATTAGGAAAGAATCTGACAGACTCGGGATGAGGTCCTCAAACCAGCCGGTGAGATTTTTCATGCTCCCTGCTAATTGGTACAGTTGTGCAAAGACTGGAGAGCCCCAGAGCTGGAGCAAGGCAGATGCCTCCCGCACCAGTGACCCCTCGCAGAGCTGCTGCTTCCCACCCGCTGCTGCCTGTGCTGCCTCCACGGGTCACGGGGGCAGTAAATATTTGCACAGGGCCGGACAAGGAGAAAGCAAACAGGGTTCCCTTATTTATGGGCCTTGGCAGCAGACTCCTTGGGCAGCTCCGCAGCATTTCCGTCCTCTCCGCACCCCAGCTGGGACTCAGCCCCGCCGTGCACCCCGGCCATGCTGGCTGCTCCGTGGGGTGCTACCGCCGTGCCGGGGAGAGGTGGGGAACAGGCGGATGGGAAGCAAAGAAGCAGGATAGGGATGTGAGGGCGAAGGCGGGAAGGACTGCGGGTAAGTGTGAGTGACAGAGAGAGGGAGAGTGTGAGAGTCTGAATTTGCAGGAGCAAGTAAAGTGACATTGCCTGTGTTTATTTTACCTGTAGGCTAGAAGTAGGGAAGATGGATGCATCTGCTGGTCTGGTTCCCTGGCAGTCCCAGGGGCCCTTTCATGCAGTACGTCAGCGCGGTGAAGCCCTCAGAAGGGTTAAAAGTCATTACCGAGCCCTTCCTTTCAGCAGGGGAGAGTCCTGGCTCAGAGAGGCTTCCAAGAAGGTCAGTGAGACAGCCTGAACCCTTCCTGCATGGAAATGCGTGTGCCTGCCAGGACATACACACACGCATGCACACGCGCGTACACGTGAGATGAACCTCGCACGGACCGAGTTTTTCTCCCTACAAGTGCTGCTGCTGCCCCTGGCTCTGCACGGGCCAGAGCTGGGAAGAGGAACCCGGGAGGAAGCAGGAGATGTGGGAGCGCTCCCGGGGTCTCTGGGTGGGAGGTCTGTGTCTCCTGCACGAAGAGTGCCCGGAGCACAGTCCTGCCCCGTCCCTGCTCCAGAGACACAAACCATGAACATACCTTGAAACAGCTGGGTGTCCCAAGTGTGCCTCATCTGCTTCCCATCATCCACCCCGAGACGGATGGCAGGAGGCAGAGGAGAAGGAGCTTGGGGATCACTGACCCCTCTTCGTGCTGAGTGTCTGGGTTTAAGAAGGATTCAGACTTATTACAAACCTCCAGACTTGTTGATTTCTTGGATTTCTGTCATGTCATGAGAAGCTTTCTCTGGGCTGAAAAGGGCAAGGGTGTGTATCTTACTCCATAAACTCCTCTGAGACAAAGGTAAGCCCAAGAGGCCAGGGGTTAAAAAGACCCGAACCAGGCTGGAAATAATAATATGAAGGAAGAGGGAGGGAAGAAATATGTGAACAAGAGGATCCTGGTGGCTTTTCAGGAGGGGTCAAGGTGGGTTGGTGGGGATGGACGATGTTTGCTATCGCACTGGTGTCCAGCATGAGGAGTTGTGTTGAGACCAGTCCCATCCCTAAATTTGCTAATAGCTCAGGGGGATAATCTGTCCTGCCCTGTTGAGCCTAGTGCTGTCCATCGGTTTCTATAGTCTGGTTGACAGAGTGCTTTATTTACAAACCATGACCAACACAGGCACTGGTCAGTCCATTGTTCACTCCAGCAGTACCAGCAAGAGAGTTTCTCCTGACAGAGGGATTGGTGGCATCCAGCTGGAGGTCTCTGTGTGCTTTAGGATTCCTCTCCCAGATAAGCCATGGTGCAAATTGCTTCTCTTTCAGGCAGTCATTTCACCAGCCAACGAATGCATGAGAGTGGGTTTGTGGGAGGTCAGAGCAACCAGGGCCATGCTGCAGAGGTGAAAAGGGAAAGCCAAAGCAGTGTCCACTCTGCAGTGCACACGGTGGGGTCACCTCGCAGCCCTTGTGAGAAGCCCACATCTTCCCACCCTGGGGTTTTCTGCATCTGCAAGGTCCCCACAGACCGCATGGGGATCTCAGGTCAGTCCTACGGGCACGGCCTCTCACCCAAAGCAGGCTGAGAAGCACATGAAATGGTCTGCACTGCTGCATAAATGCACAAACCACGCTGCCTCCTGTCCTTCTGAACCTGCCTGCGTGCTGTCACCCGCCCAGAAGTAGCTCCCAGCCAGGGCTGGACCTTCTGGACAAAGGGCTCAGGGTATTTGTCATGAGGATGGAGGCTGGTGTTTCCCTCAGGACTGAGGGACTTAACATTCCCGAAATAACAGCAGGAGCAGACCAGGGTGTGACCAGGCTTTGGGCTGGAAAAAGTTCATTTGCAGAACCTCCAAACCGGCAGCCCTGGCTGGGTCTGACTCTCTTGCCTTGCTCCTTCTGCCGTAATTTATCCTGCAGCAAAGTGAGACTAAACGGTTACCATATGGATTCGATAGCACGCTGCACCTGTTTCCCACCGTTGATAACCACATGTGGTACAGCGTGATGGAGAGGCAGGGCTGTGTGTAAGTGTGCGTGTACAAATCAATCACAACGCCAGCCTTGGCGAGCCTCGGGGGTGGCTGGTGCTCCGCACGACTCCTCACGGCTGGGCCAGCGGGGGCTGCTGGAGTGATGTTTCTCCCTTACGGAGCTGCTGGACTTGGAGAGGTCGTTGGTGGTTTGATGTCCCAAGGAACAGACCCTAAGCAATGCAGAAGTGCCCAAAGGGACACTGCCAAGTCCTGCCCTGAGCTGCCACCAGGAGCAAGGCAGCAGCCTGGCTGGGGGGTCCCACAGGGACAGGGACAGTGCCTGCCGAGGGAAACCTGCCCGGCCGGGGGACCAGAGCCCCCTCGGCCACCACCGGGTGGTAGGAGAGCCAAACGCCCCATACCCATCAAGGGAAGAGGGAAGAGAAAAGGAGCTTGGGAGGCATTTTTCTCTTGCAATCTATATGTTTTCTTATAGGGAACGTAAATTCCCATAAGGAAGTAAACTGTCACTGACCTATAGAAACCATCTGACTGAAGCTCTGGGAATCTCTAGGATGAGTTTACAGAGCTCTGCATAAACACGGCAGACGAGGCGCAGGCTGGGGTCAAGGCTGCTGCCGGCTGGGGAGGAGTTATGGCTCCCACCTCCACGCTGTTTAGGGATGCCACTGTCCTGAGTGCATCTCCCTGGCACAGAAAAGTCAGCAGAGGCAGGCAGAGGGGCAGAGCGATGCCTGCATGGATGATGCCAGAGGACATCAACAGCAGGCAGATTCCTGCCCTGAAGACGAATCTGGCTTGCTGGGGGTCTGTGTGCAGGCAGAGCCCCCTTAACCCTGCCGTGCCCGAGGAGGATTTGCTGAGACTCACACTTTGGCTGACTTTCTGCAGTCGGAGGTCATTCTTTTTTAAATATCTTGCAGAAATAACAAGCCAAACCGATCTGCTTAACACTGAAGAAAAGCCAGCATGCATTCACTCTTCTGCTGCAAGCACATGGCACTGACAGAGATGGAGCACCCGGCTGCCTCCCAGGGCCCTGCTCTATGGGCAGGGGCAGGAGAGCAGCAGCACTGGGGTACCCTCAGCTCCAGCGCCAGGCAGCCCCTCGGGCAGTGCTGGGGGGCTCTCAGCAGCCCCAGGCCGGCATGACTCTCCAACCATTCACCAGGAACCCTGTGCCATGCCTGCCATCCCCCGGCCAGGCTTTTCCTTGCACTGCCATGCCCTGGAAGGTGCAGCAAGCGATGGCACGGGTTAGGTGCTGCTAGGAAGGACTACACGCTTGGATGTGCCCTGCGGCTGCAGCCAGCCCTGCCAATGCAGCCCCTCCAGCACCCACGACAGGCAATGTTCCGGGGGGCTCGGGGGCTCCCAGCCCGCCCCAGCAGCTGGTACTGGTTTTACAAACCAACATGAGGTCAGGAGGGGCTACTGGTCCTGGATGTTCCCAAGCCCCAGGGATCTGCCGCTGGTGGAGAGGTGAAGGCATGGATGCTCCTGCTCTGCAGCCCTGTGGTATCTCCTATCACCTATTTCCACTTTGTCCCTCCCCAAACACTAAAATATTTATGTCAAAAGTAGACATTAAAATTTAAGGAAAGCTAAATAGAAATTAAACTTGTGTATTTTGAGAGGAAATGAGTCCCGTAAGGTGATCATACTGCTATGCACAGATGATTGATGTAGGTTTATTTATCTGCTACCGCTAAATGCTTGCAAAGGAAAGAAGAAAGGAACACAGCTGAGCTTGGTGGGGCAGGCGCAGCTCCAGTGATTTCAGCAGTGTCCAAGACAAGAGCTGGGCAGCCCTGATCAGCCGCGGTGACCGACCTGTACAGCACAAACTGAATCAAAGCTCTGGGACTTCCACAGTGCAGATCCCAGGCTTCTCACTGTTCTTTTTTTCCTTTTTCCTTTTTCCTTTTTCTTTCCTCTTCTCTTCTCTTCTCTCATTTTCTTGTCTCCTTTTTCCCATCACTGCCAAGAAAATCACTCTTACCCACCCAAAGTGCCTTGATAGCTTCTTTCACAGACTCTGCCCCTCGTGTGGATAGCACCCCAGTATTCGCTGGCTGTGTCATTACGCAGGTAATATCTTGCTCTCCCCTGCCTGGAGATCCCAGAGCTGCTTTTGCTGCTTCTATTCCCCTTTCCTTATGAGGCCGCTTTGTTGGCCTGGCTACTATTTGCATAATGGTGCCCATAATCACTTGAGGAGGAAATCATTTCCTTTCACTGGAACTGGGGACCTTTTCATTGCATTTATTTATATATATACATTCCTGAAAGCCATGCACTGACAGATGCTGGAAGCAGCCGCCCCTTGCAATGCAATCAGACACCCCTCCACCCCGGCCTTGCTGCTTCCTTTTAACAGTCTTTTTTTTTTCAGCAGAAAACAAGGATTGCTGATTGAACGGTGGTGCTTTTGCAAATGCTGTTCATTGGGTCCCAGCCATCTGTTAATGCGCTCAAGGTTATCCAGGGGCTGACTCACGCTCGTGTCTCTCTCATTCTCTCTCTCTTCAAATCCTGCTCTTCCCCATTTTATACTTCCTTGGAAAGAGATCTGTGACATGGTATGTTTGACACCCAAGGAAGTGTTAGTCATTGCTTACTAGTTGCTAGGTGACAATGTCCTCCTGCTGCGCTTGGCCACACGTGTCCCGGGGATGCCATCCCTCCTGCCTGGGATGCCATCCCTCCCGCCCGGTCCCCTGCTCCATGCAGGGACCCTCTGCTCTTCAGCTTAGGGAGAAGGAACTCTCACGTATCACCATCCTCTTCCAAATTCGTAGCTGCAGTATCCTTTTTTTGTGGGTAAATAAATACGTATCTGTAAACAAAGTCCTGAGACAGGGAAAGAAACCTCTCACTCCAGGAATGCACAGTCAGAGAGAGCAAAAAAGGGGGAGTAGGGGGAGAGAGGAAGAAGAGAGGCAAAGAGGCGAGAGAGGAGCGGTCCCAGCAAGGTGTAAACAGTGAAACGAGGCCACTTCTCAGTGCAAGCATGCAGACCCGCAGAGAGAAAGGTGCATGAGCGGTTTGTTCTGCATGCAGCAGACCTGTGCTTACAGGGGAGGCTTTGACTGCCAAACCTGTGAGAAAAGTCTAGCAGGAATCCAGCTGAATTGACCCAAAAGCACATCCCCGAGGGCCCTGCGGGACCAGCCCCTCAGGCAGACCCTCCCCGAGGACAGCCGTGTGCTGCCGGTGAGCGCTTGGACCAGACCTGCCCCTGTCTAAGGACGGGCTCATCCCAGCAGCACCGCGTCTGGATGGGCAAACTGCTGCCCATCCCAGGACAGGCAGGGGCTGAGGCACCGGTGACCTGTGAGGGTCCTGCCCCGTGCTTGGGCACCTATGGCCCATGCTGCCAGATCTGCCCTGGGGAGACCAGAGCAGAGCAGGGAAGCTCAGAGTAGGAGTTGGGATGGACTTTTCCAACCAAATGGAGAGAGGCTGGGGTTGGTTTTGTTGTTTGGTTTTTTTCCTTGGAAAAACGCTGATGTGTCAAAACAAAGTTTTTCTACAGGAATGTGCTAGTTTCAGCTTAACTCTTTTCAGGAATTCCTGCTCAAAATTGAAAAGCAAGAGAGCGCTCCCATCTCATCCCATCCCATCCCATCCCATCCCATCCCATCCCATCCCATCCCATCTCATCCCATCCCATCCCATCCCATCCCATCCCTTCCCATCCTGTCCTGTCCCATGCCGTCCTGTCCCATCCCATCCCATCCTATCCCATCCCATCCCATCCCATCCCATCCCATCCCTGCTGCCCTGCCAGCCATGTCCCCCGTGAGCTGCCAGCCCCATGGGGGCACAGACTGGGGGGCCCAAGGACAAGTCCTGCCCGGGCTGGTGCTCTCCTGGCTCTGCCGGGAGCCCGGCTGTCTGGGCATGGGGCTGGGGGCAGGCGAAGTGTTGATGTCTCCAGATGTGGTTTTGATTAGAAATTTTTGGAATAAAAATGAGCAAGTAAAGCACAAAACAGTCTCATTGCCATTGCTCTACACTTCCTGTAAATGTTTGTATTTTGATTAATCAACATTCCTCATGAAAATCATCTCCTTCCCCTCCCTTAAAAAACCCCAACAGTTAGAGCCTTTCAAGATTGCCCCTGCCACAGAGCAGGGCAGTGGGTTCAACCTCCCAAAAGGAAGGTGTGGGTGTCAGCACATGGCTTTTGTCCAGTGAAATACAACCCCCCAGCATCTCTGACCACGGTCCATCGATGCCTTGGGTGCCCCATGCTTGAAGGAACCTGGGCTGCTGCAGCGTGGGCAGCAGAGACTCATTTCAAATGAGTTTTGCTGCAAGTTATTTGGAAAGGGAAGGTTGAATGGTCAGTCCCAGCAGAGGAGCATCACGGGGAATTTGGGGAGATGCCCGTCAGTGGCTCTCACCTGCATCAAGCCCAGCCAGCTCCCCTTCATCCGTGGTGTCCTCCAGGTCTGGAGGATGAAGGGGCTTCCATGCCCAGTGCTGGGCTGGCCGCAGCAGCTATCAGAGGAAATCTGCAGCCCTTCTAACTCCACTTAAGAGACTCAAATCCTATTTAATGAATGATCATTAACTGGGGACATTTCAGATGAGAAAATTGTTTTAGGAACGAGCAATTAAATCCTAATGCTTAGATCACGTAACTCATTTCTAATTAAACTCACTGTAAATTATAGCAACGGTATTTATTTTTAATGAGAAATAAAACTGAAAAGAAATTGCGGCCCTTCAAAAAAATGAAATGAGCCGGGGGGAGGTAGAGAGCGAGCGAGCGATGGAGGGGAAAGGAGCAGAGAGCAGCGAGAGAGTTCAAAAACAGGCAGAAAAAGGCTATTAAAGCCCTCCCCACCGGACCCGAGCAGCAGCCGAGCAGCTATCTCCATTCCTGCTTTGTGCCTGAGGACCTCCTGGCAACAGCTATTTATATTTCTGACCTTTCCCAAAGGTGGGTAAACCTCCAGAGCTGTGGCTCTTCGGGGTTTTGCCACTGGGAAGAGGACTCTCTTCCCTCTCTCTCCAGATACAGCTGCGGCGTGACAAGGAAAAATGGTGCCCATATGGAGACATTAATGATCAGAGGTTCAAAGCAAGCATGGAAGGATCGACTGCTCTCCAAGCATATATTAATCACATCCATCACGGCACGGCTCTGGGTAGTGGCGGGGAAGTGGCAGGCGGCTGCCGGCAGGGAATGGGGATGGAGATGGGGATGGAGAGGGGTGTAACACCGCAGGCTGGGTTTGAGGGAAGCTGGGCAAAGAAATTTGGGGGTTGCCTGGGATGTGGGTTGAGGATTGTCCTCTCATGGACTCAGAAGTCTCCAGGGGTTTCTCACCTCCCATGCCATGGGACCTTGTGTACAGGGCACGGAGGAGGAGGGGGGGAAGCATCGGCATCTGAGTGTCCATGGCAGGTGGAACCCACAATTAACAGTGTAGTTAGGGGAGACAGAATACCTTCCAAGTGATTACTGCAAACTCAGCAAGGATGCGTAGCTGCGTAATAGATGTCCACGTGCGAGCATACATCTGTTGCTAACTCGAGTAAATAGTCCCTTCCTACCCAACACACCAAAGCCCTTCGGGCCGATTGCACAGTGCCATTGCAATCACGCTCTGCTGGCGTCTTTCACCCGAGGACCTCAAAGCACTTTACAAACAGCAATTAATTTGAATCACTACCTTTCTGGTATCTTGTTTATCCTTAATTTTCAGATGGGGAAACTTAGGGCTGAGGTCTGACTCACCCACTGGCACCCACAGGAATGGGGGCAGAGCCTGAGGTGCTGCCCTGGGCTGGGTGATCCAGCCATCCTCCAGCAACCTCCATTCAGGCTCCCAAACCTCCCCAGGCATGCCGACAGCCCCCACTCAGCACCCTACAGCACCCCGCTGCGGGTGTATGAGCTGTAAGTAGGGATAGCCCCATTCCGTGGGCCAGGAGTTTATTTTTAGTGGAAAATGTGCTGGCTTGTATCCAATAATGATGGGCTTAACCCCACAAAGTCAAGTTCATGCCAAGCCTGCTTGGAGATTCATAAAAGTTTAATGTTTTTCAGCAATGTTTCCGCTCTCAGCGCCGTCTGCACCTCTCCGGGACAGAGCCGGTGGTGCAGAGGAGTGGGCTGGTCTCCGGCTCCCAGCTGCAGCCGGAGCAGAGGCACACCGGGGCGAGCCTGGGGGAGCGCAGGGTGCGGGCAGAAAGGGTCCAGGCTGAGCAATGCCTGGCTGAGCCCAGCCCAGATGCATTCCCAGCTCTTATGCAATGAAGGCAATGGTTCTTTGCATGCTGGAGGAGAGAGATGGGTCCTGGTTCCCACCCCTGAGCTGGAGCTGGTGCTGCAGAGGGGAAGGAGCAACAGCCGCTCACCATCCCACAGCTCACCATCCCACACCGGGGCTGTCCGCTGCACCAATGCAAAGGCGAGGGGTGCAACGCCCCGGTGCAACCCCTTGTGGGTGCAGGACAGGGAGTGCATCGCCAAAAGCACGCCAAAAACGGAGCCAGAGCTTGGAGCAAACATGCCTCCTTCAGCTTCCCGGAAACATTCCCACGAGGCCCCTGGGGAGCTTTTCCTTTCACACTGGCTCTGTTTAAACAAGCTCAGTGCCTCGGCACAATGGTGCACGCTCCTTCCCCGAAAGCCTCACTAATGACTTTTTAGAAGGGGCCCTCTCAGGCTGTTAAGTCAGCGTCGGATTTAGTGTGCGTGGTGTGGCTTGCCAGCTGTCTGCACGCAGATTTAAATCTGATCTGCGTGGAACAGCGGCAGCTCCGGCGCTAGATTTCGAACAAAAGTCATGATTATTCCCCTCTTCCCGACAAAGCCGGCTGTGTCCAAAGGCTTCCTGGCCATCGTGCCGCTGCTGCCCAGGTGCTGAGCTCCCTGGCCCTGCTGGCACTGTCTGTGAAATAGCTGCACGTGGATGCTGACATTGCAAGCTCTTTCCTCTGTGGAAATAGTCTCATCACACCAAGCTGCGACCAAAATACTAGCACTAGTGGTGGCTGCGTTAGGCCAGGACAGAGATGTGCAGCTGGAGAGAAAGAGGGTGATGGGGACGTCTGTCCTGCCAGCACCCTTTACCCCATTTAGGGAAAGAAGAGAAATCCTCAATACCTGGGGCCGCGCATAGAGCACCTCCCTCCCAGGGGACAATCAGAGTCCTTGTCCCTGGCTCTGCCTTTACTTCTTTGGGAAATCACATTGCTCCTGTACAGCATTACGGGACAAAGTCAGGTAGGAAGGGACCTCAGGGGTCACCTGGCCCCACCTCCTGCTCAGCGTGCCTCAACTTACCCCTTGGTCAGACCCCAAATGCTGTGGGTCCAGCACTTACCCAAAGAGCTGGCATGCATAAAGCTCTACATGAAGCACCTGAAATGGGGCCAGACCCAACATTTGGGGTGTTCCGCTTTCCCCACCAAAAAATCAGGAAAAATGGTCAGCTTTTAGGGTGCTCCTGACCTTGGGGGGGGCTCAGGGCTGGGCTGAGCTGAACTGGGGTTAGTGGTCGGCTGCTCAGGCACCATGCTGCTGAAGCAAGAGGCACCAGTGGTGGGTGACAGAGATGAGGGTCCTATTCTTGTATTTTCCCCAAGGTTGGTTTATTTGTGTTTGCAGAAATGACTGGAAGAAATTTCTCCTTCTGGCTAGGCATGGGCCACAAAATACAGCAGCAGGGAGAGACAAGCACAGGAGCGAGATGGTGTTAATGGGCAAGGATGCCCTTGCTGCCCTGCAGCAGGTGGCACGCAGGTCCCTGCAGCAGGCAGAGAGCAATGCACCATGGCATGGCACGTGTGACAGAGAAAGATCAGTGCAGAAGTACTCCCATCTCTGTGTTTTCTTTCCCCCCATTAAAAGAAACACTGACTTGAAAGATCCAAACCACCTACACCCCAAATTTCAAGTGGAAATGGGGCCATCAGGAGTCCCCCCACCCCATCCCTGACCCAGCACCCTCAGAACCTCTCAGGGGAATCTGACAAGCTAGAGGACATCATATTTTCGTCATCCCCTTCTCTGTGTTTTCTGCCACCAGATCTCAGGAGCAGGGTTTCCTCTCCTGTTGTAACGCAGTGGTGCATCCCCACCAGGGACCAATTTTTTGCACTTCAGTATTGATGTTTTAGCTATGAGGGCTTGGAAGGCTGTCACCTATAGTTGTTCTTGGTTATTTCCAAACATGAAACAGCCCTCAAGCTTTTCTCAGTCCAGCCACGTTTTTACTCGAAACTTCCTCCTATTCTGCGAGATGAGCAAGGCAAGATGAGCATGACTCTCTAATATTTGTTCCTCGCCCTTTGAGCATTGAAGCCCCACACCCAAAGGCAGGCATCTTCATCTGATGCCCTGTGGGTCATCTCCAACCCCAGGCATGACCTTGCCCATGTGCAGACTGACGGCGGGGTGACTCCTACCCGTGCTGCCCCGGAGGCTTCCGCAGGGATAATGCGCACGTGGCCAGACTATCCGGAGCCAGGGCTGGCCCCAGGAGTGTGTGTGTGTAGGAGGTGGCAGAGAGGTGTGCGAGCACCCGGGTCAGGGCGGATTGAAGTGCACACAGTGTGCAAGGGGAAGCATTGCCTTGCGCAGGGACTGCTCGGGGAGGAGCATCGCAGGAGCATCTTGGCAGGACCTGGGCTTCCTCCTCACACGGGAGACTCAGAGAGTCGTTCCAGCTCCTCTCCAAACCCCAAAAGTCCATGCTATCACATGCACGCTTTTAACACCTGGAGATTATTCCTGGTGGTTGTTGTCTGGCTGCTCTTTAAACCAGGAGATTCCCAGCAAGCAGGTTTCATCCTGCCCTGCTCCTCTTCTTCTTCGCTCTACCTCAGATGGAGGCAGCAGGAGATACGGCCCGGCCGGCAGTGAGGTAGCCGAGTCAGCACTCTAGCTGCTGAATTTAGCCCCGCTGTTTCTGTCTGAAATGGCATGTGCACATGGGAGAGGCCCGGCTGTGGGCTGCCTAACCAGGTCAATGTTAAACACATGCCCCTTCAGAAAGATTATATGGAGCGTGTTTTCCACGGCCTCGGACAGCTGTGCTCTGGCAGTATCATCTGTCTTTTAATGGTGCCCTGCAGAGCTCTGTAGTTGCCACTATTTAGGCACGAGGGGAAGAAACAAAGTGAGAAAAGGAGCGGAGAGGCGGCAGCCGGAGGAAGCACGGGACCCTGCCTCCACCGTGTTTGCACAGGCAGCCCCTTACACAGATCCATACATAATCGGGGCTGGGATTGGCAGCCTGGCGTGGCAGGCGACGATGGGAAGGGTCATTAGTGAGGGACTAGGGTTTCTGCCCTTCTCATGGTCCCCGATGGAGAAATGCCCCACGGAGCAGCCCTCACCTCCACCAAACACCAGCCCGGTCCCGTAACCGGAGCCTAGGCAGGAGGACAGGTCGGAGCCTAATGACTTCCAACTCCCAGACTAGGGAAACGGCAATCAAAAGGCTGGTTACTGATATAAAGAGCTACTGTGCTGCCCCGACACCTTCAGCTCTTGAACTGCTTAACCACCTGCCTGGGGAGCAAGGACAGGCTTTGGTACGGCGCTGGCTCGCCGGCACCGGGGCTCTCCTGGCACCGTGAGTGGGATGCAGCATCTCTGCTCAACAGCGGGGCATCCTTGTTCGGGTGCGGGCTGCCTCCACCCTGCCACCAGCCACGCATCTCGCAGGGATGGATTCCTGCAGGACGGGGACCGGGAGGACAGCTCTGCTGGCAGCAGCCCCACGGGGTAGTGTGTGGGTCCCTGTGCGAGCCTATTCCCCTCTGAGGGTGTTTGTCCTCTGGGTTGTGCATCCAAGGAGATGGCTGCTGCGATGCTGATGAAGGGGAACATGTGGAAGCAGAGTGATGGGAAGGGATGAAGACGTCTGGGGAGTGGTGGGGGAGGAATTCCTCCCTGAAATGGATGATGGTATTAGATCCAGATCAACCCAGGAGCTAAAACGTCCACAGCTCGGTCTGCGGTTTGGAGACGGGCCCTGTAGGAGCTGGAGCATTAACACCCACACCACCTTCCCACTTGGTAAGCCTGCCCATCCGCATGTCTCCCTGCAAGGAGGCACAAGGGCCTTCCCCAGCTGTACTTAGCTGCCCCAGATAACTACCCGACAGCTGGAACAGAGAAAAATGGAGCTGGTTCTCTAACTGCCAGCACGAGCCAATCCATCACGCTGGTCCTGGCACCTCTTTTCGGAAGGGAATCAAAGGGCTCCTTAGTGAGAAGGGATGAAATGACAGGTAGAAAGGCCAGAGGATAAATCCTGTTGCCTACTGGGACTGTTAAATATTAGGAGAGATTAGTGTCTGACAGGGGAGAGTAGGGCAGCAGCTCTGCTAAACAGCCAAAGAAATGCGTGGAATTCCTGCTCCTTTGTCAGTGGCAATGCTCAACACTCAGGGTGGAATAAAAGGAAGAAGAAAAAATACCTTTCCCTGATTTAAACTAAAAAAGGAGGCGGTGCAGAAGCCTGTACCTCGCTCAGCCCTTCCCAGAGTGGCCTGGGACTGTGCAGCAGTGTGCAGGCGCTGCTGGAGGGGGAGCTGAGAGGTGGAGCAGTGCTCCGGCTCCACACCCTCTGCCCAGCATCCTCTCCCCATCCTGCTTCTGCGCATCACCTGCTTAAATCACAGCCCCTCCGAGCGGGCACCTCTCTGGGAAGGTGCTGACACAAGAAGGGAGAAGGGGAGGATGGATGCAGTGAGCATGGTGCAAAGGGCTGCCCAGAGACATCTGCTTTTCTGTCCCTCCTTCTCCCCCTGTCTCCCCAGCCAGTCGGGTGCTTCCCTCCTTCCCCCACTCCCGAGGCACAGAGGTCTCTTAAAAGTCTGGGATATTCGCCCTGCTGATCCGCCACACACCGAAGGTGTGGGGAGCCTGCAGCAATCTCTGCCTAAAGACCATTTCCAAGGAGCACATGGGCATCTCAGAGTATTTTCAGCCCCCTCTCCATTCTCTCTTACGCTCTGTGGCAGAAGTCCTCCCAGGAAGCCATCACTTTTTCTCATTACAGAGAAATAAAAGCAAGCTGTGCTCACAGGCTGCAAATCACACACCTCATCACAAGCAGCTCCAACAACCGCTGTTCAGCCAGTGAGGTCCCGACACCGCAGCACCCACTGGACAAGCCTAGGTGCCATGTTATGGGGACAGGGCACAGTGGGATGAGTGGGTGGGGGGAGAAACACCTTCCTTTGTACCCCTTCAGCTGTTCCCAAAGGGGCTGCACCAAAAGATGGGATGCAGACAGGATTTTCCTGCTGCCTACGACTTTGTGCACCAACTGCACCGTTTCTCTCTGCACAAGCAGCATTTGTAGCATACGCAAGGCCAGCGGGGCAAATCCCTGAAAGGTGGAAAGGGAGAGACCCCCCTGTCTCCTGTGTTTCCTGCCTGTGCCTTCCTTTGGCCATCATCCCGCCAGGCAGGACATGGACCGGTTTGCTAACATCATCCCCAGTGTTAGCGACCGCAGCCACGGTCGCTCTCTGGGTACTTTCCCCATCTGGGCAGCAGAGGCGGGAGCAGGGGAAGGTGGATACTGGGAGGAGGACGGGTCCGGCAGGGATCAGGGGATCAATCCAGCTCAGGCAGATTATACAAGATGATAGTTTCCATTTCCTTGCTGAGGCGTCATAAAGCACTTTGCTCAGACCAGTAAAATATATGTGATGGGGCTTAAGATATTAAAAAATTGGCCAATTTTCATACTTTCGATGTCTGGCATGTCACAGCTTATTAACCAGCAGAAAAGCCTCTGTGCCAGGGACAGGTTAGTGGGGGGGGATTGTGCGCAGTGCAGGGCTGCACGTCGCCTGTGCCTGTGCGACCAGGCAGGGAGGAGGAGATGAGTTTGATGTGAAGGGAGCAGAAGGGCTCTCCACCTTACACAAGTGCAGGGAGTCTTGGGCTGAGGTGGGACTTAGTCAAGAGGGGCCAGACTGTCAAATTCAGCCCCTTCCTAAAACGAAATTCAGAAATTTGTCAGACTCCCATCTTGAACTAGTTATGTTTCTTCCCTCAATTACCCGGCTGGAAAGCTATTTTATAAACTCCCTCATCTGATGATTAGGAGAAACCTCCTTCAATTTTGAGCTGACATGTATTCACAACAGGTTTCTACCAATTTATGCTTATGCCAACAGTGTCCTTCCACTTATAGAGTTCCTTGCATTCCTGGGTGCTTCCTCTCCAATGCATTTGTAGGCAGCAATCATAAACATCTTAGCCTCTGATTTGTTTCTAGACTAGAGAAGCAAAACTCTTTCAGAACCAGTTGTCCTGTCTGTGCCCACTAAACCACATTTGCTCCTCTATTTGGGAAAAAAAATCCACAGATGACTTGTGTCAGCCTCAAATCAGTAAATCTCATCCCACCTCCTCATTTTCAATAAAAAACCCCAAATCCATTGGCCTAAATACTCTTTTCTAATCAGCAAACCATGATATCTGCTATCCTTTTCAAGCATATTCAATGTAAGGTGAGAGCTGAATAGATCATCCAGAAGGCAGAGAGTCTTTTTCCAGTAAGGTCGTAGGGTTGAGCAGGCATTTAGCCCATCCATATTGGAGTAACGAGGCCCAGCAAGAGAAAAGCTCTCTTGGAAAGGAACACCTCTCCTATGAGGAAAGCCTGATAGAGTTGGGGTTGTTCAGCCTGGAGAAGAGAAGGCTCCGGGGAGACCTTCTTGTGGCCTTTCAATACTTAAAGGGGGCTTATAAGAAAGGTGGGGACAGACTTTTTAGTAGGGCCTGTAGCAATAGGACAAGGGGTAATGGTTTTAAACTGAAAGATTGGACATCAGGAAGAAATTTTTTATGATGAGGGTGGTGAAACACTGGACCAGGTTGCCCAGAGAGGTGGTCGATGCCCCATCCCTGGAAACATTCAAGGTCAGGCTGGATAGGGTTCTGAGCAACCTGATCGATTAGAAGACATCCCTGCTGATTGCAGGGGGGGTGGACTAGATGACCTTTAAAGGTCCCTTCCAACCCAAACCATTCTCTGCTGGGTGGGCTTGGATGAGGGGCAGGGCAACGGCTGCTTTGCTCAAAGCCGTTGCAGCAGCGTTAAGGAGGATGGGCGCTGCCTCCCAGGGCAGAGGAGAGCGGCAGAAACCGTGTGGCTCACACCGCACAAGGAAGGGGACGACTGGCGAGGCTGGCGTTTCTTTCGGGCTGCTGTAAAGGGCAGGTCGCCCCTACCTGCCCCACCGCGCCGGGGTCAGCCGGGAAGGCAGCGCCGGGCTGCGGCGGTACCATGGACAGCTGCCGCCCCCCCCCCCCCCGGGGGTGCCCTCCGCATCCCCCAGCGCTCCCAGTCCTCCCTGCCTGCATCCCCCAGTGCTCCCTGCCTGCATCCCCCAGCACTCCCGCCAGCCTTTGGGGAGACAGGAGGGCGATGGCACCGTTGCTCTTCTCCATAAGGGTGCTTTCCAGCAACCGCCCCCCCCCCCGGGACCCCCCCCTCCCTGAGAACTTGCAGGTGATCCCACACCCCTCTGAGCCCAAGGCTCTGGTGACACTGCAGTGTGGTGAGGACCTTCCATGGCACAAGGACGTGAGATCACCGCACTCTTCTTCTCACCATCCTCTTGGGGCTGCCGTAGAAGCCCGCTGCGGCTAACATCGGTCCAAGATGCATGTCCCAAGGCTGCCAAACCCAGCTGTCTGCGCCCACAGCATGTAATGATTGCTGAGAGCACTTGCAGAGGCCGTGCCGAGGCATTTGTCATGGACACAGACCTGAGACAACCCGCAGGTGTTTCCTTTCCAGTCCACGAGCTGTCAGAAGCTGCTGGAAGCCACGGGAAGGCTGCAGGGACCCCAGCCCCATTCCAGCTGGGTCTTGGGAAGGATGCACTTCAGGACCTGAACTTCTCAGTGCCCAGGAGCCCTGAGCAGGGCCATCAGCAGACAAACAGCAACTTCTCCAAATCCTCCTGTCTGCTGGCTCTGCGCCGCTTGCTCTGGCTGCAGCAGGTTATGTCACATCTGAGAGAGCAGGTAAAGCAAACACTGCCATGCTCTGCAGCTGGCAGCAGCCCCCGCGGGGAGCACAGCACCCGCGGTAGCTGCGGGCTGGCAGGTGCCCCATCGTCGCCACTGGCATTGCCAATGTTATCTTTGGATGCAAAACCTGGGGAAAATTGAGTGTTTGGAAGAGGACGGGCTCTCCTGGGTCAAATTAGTCATTCCTCGTTAGAAAAGCCCTGCTGGTTTCTTTGTTTCTCTTGCTCTCCAGTGTACCTAGATAAATACATTTTCTAATTCTCCAAGTCCCACTGAATAGGAGAATGGCAAGGTGAGAATATTAAAGCTGCAGATTATCAAGTGCTTCCCGTGAATTGAGACTCCAGCAGAGGAATGAGGAGGAGGGAGGCTGGGGGGTAAACTGCAGAGTGGGGGAGAAGACCAGGGAAGTGAAGGAGGGAGGCAGGAGCAGGAGAAAGAGGAGGATGGAGGGGGCAACGCCGGAGGAGAGAGCGCACGGAGAAAACAGAGAGGGGAGAAGGCTGGTGGAGGGGAGCAGAAGGGGGAGAGCTGGGCTGCGGAGAGGTTTGGCAGCTGCTGAAAATGTTACACATTTCAATTTTTAATGATTCAAAAATACAACCATTAACATGTCAGAGGCAGAGGTAAATGGCAGGGCTTTTTTACAAGCCTTAATGTCTTTGAAGAACAAATGCCATATAAAAGGGAGGCTTTTAAAGCATTTTGGCTGAGCTGTGCTGCCTGCCCCCCTCCTTTCCAGGGCAGTGCTCCCCCTCCAAGACTGCCAATATTTGCATCATTTTGTTTTGGTTGTTTTTTCTCCTTTTCATTTTTCCTCCAATCTCTCTCTCCATCTGGGATCTTCCAGTTCGCAACACAAACCTGTGAAATCAGGAGCGTTCTGCTGTTTGCTCCCAACATCCCCTGGCAAACGGATTTGCATCAGGTGCAGACAGTGACAAACTTTGAGCCGTTGTTCCCAATTTCAGCTGAGAAATTTCCCTCCTGCCTCAGTGATTTGGCTTGCTGCTCTCTCTGCCTGCTTCTCTCTGGATCCCCCTTGTTCTCTGCCTTTTCCTCCTGTTGCCCTGGCTGCGGAGACACTTGCAAGAACAAGAAGCAAAAAAAAAGGCCAAGCTCTCTATGTAGGAAGGACTATAAGCTCGAGAGGGGGAAAAGGTGCTCCAGGATGGTCTCTCATGTAGGACCCTCACAGCCACAGCTCAGATCCTACGCTCCTGGCAATGCAGCCGGCTCCAATGCTCGTGATCGCATCGTCCAGCGACTACGGGCACTGGCAGCAGATGCCATCGGCCGGGGCAGGTATACAGGTATTGCTGGTGCAGAAGCTGCCTGGAAATGGGACTGCAGCCAGGGTGACAGGTAACAGGTATTTGCCTACCACGTGGTGTGGTGTTCCTGCCTGACCTGAATGACCAGGGGTGCTGATCCAAGCCACAACTCTCTGGAGGGAGGAGGAACTGGGCGAGCTATGGTGCTCACATTTAATCTGTCTCTTAGGAGGTGGAAGCAGGAGGGGATGCTGGTCAAAGCAAGTCACTTTGATTGCCCTTGCCACCATCAGTTCAGGGCACGCAGAGTACAGTGAGCACTTCTGCCAGCTCCAGGGCATATCTTTCCATACAAAATAAATGACCTAATGCAAAAATAAATGAGAACCCAAAAAATTTAAAATAAGGAAGGAGGTGGCGCATGCCAATTGTGTATACAAGGTTCGAGTCACTTGCATTTATCCCATGAAGGAAACATCAGACTTCTTTTAGAAGCTGAGTTATGGCAATGGGAATAAACCAGCAGCATTTTAGATGGGGAAGTTATTAGATCCCACAAACAGTCTCCAGGAAACACTGAGACAGAGGAGTGATGGGCATCAGAAAAGAGCCCCTGTGCCCATGCACTTTATCAGACCTCCTGTGTCCTCCAGGTACTGCCGATCTGGAGACATACAGATTCCCGACGTGCTGGGAGCGGACTCATCCTGCCCCTGTGGGCTGCCAGCACCAGCTCGGGTGTAGACTACCCGGGTGTCCCACTCTCTGAGCATGCTGCAGGTCATCAGAAATCTTGGGTCAGCATCCCCCAGGCAGGCCCCAGATGAGGACTCACCCAGGAAAACACAGACATGGGGTAGCCCACGCAGTGATCTGCTCCCGGGTGGGCACATGGAGGAGAGGGCAGAGAGGAGCACTTGCTTTCTTCCTTCTCCCCAGCAATAGATTTCCCTCCTGCCCTTCTGCTGATCTTACATTTTCTATTCCAGCTGGAAGTCTCAAAACAACTTCTGAGAGGTTGTTCTCACAGCATTCCTGCCCTGCTCAGACACGGGAAGCAAAAGGAGCCTCCGGAGAGAAAAATTCCTGGCCAGAGAGCCCCGCACAGCCCTACCAACCCCAAGGCTTTCAAAGAGCTGAGGAGTCTCCGAGAGGACCCACCACCGGTCCCTCGAAGGGCTAGCAGACAGACAGATAGCTGGATCTTTGCACCTTTGAGGGAATTTCATCACTCAGTCTTAGACTGAATGCATGTTCATCATTTATGGATTTCTTTTTAATGGATAAAATATCTTCTTTTTAAAGAGAAGCCCTACTGCTGATGGCACAAACAGCTGTGCAGGGAAATAGCGTCAGAGCAAACTCAGTCAATATGCCTCCCTGGGCGTCCAGGGGAATCTAACAGCTTTTGACTTTTAAAATGACTCTGAATGCAAAGGAATTTCAAAGAGAAGACAGAAAGCCTTCTCTGTCTGCTCAACCACATGAGCTGGGCAGTCTTCCCATGCCTCTTAGCATCTGCCCAGTGTTCCTACCCCTCTTCGGTGGGCCTGGGTCAGGGTCAGGCACTTTCGTCCCAGCCTCTCCCGGAAAAGATGCGCTGCATGCTCCCGTGTGCCGGGGCAGGGAGAGCTGTCTCATTTTCACAAGCAGTTGACTCAAAAGTTAGTCTTCCCAACTGCACCCCAGGGAAGGAGCTTCTCAAGCCTCCTGCCACCACCCCTCGTGAACCCTTATTGAGTTTGACATGTGTTGTTCTATTCCTGATGGATCCCGGCCACTGGAATATCCATCTGATAATCAAATAAAATAGCCAAGCCCCCTGCGTGCTGCATATTTTATATGCTGCTCCCTGACTTCCATTGTTTCACATTGTTTAGACTATTAGTCAGAATAATTTGTCATCCTACCCCTGCTGCCTAGTGGGATTCGGCTTGTTGTGGGAGAAAGCGAGCCCGTTCACTGCTGTGCGTGCTGCCAGCGGAGCAGCGGCAGAGATGCAATGCTCAGGGGCAGCCGAGCCCAGCCAGACCCACGCTGTGATTCATTACAGCTCAAACCCCCTCACACCAAGGGGTTGGTTCATGAAACCTGGAGAGAGGCTCATTCCCTGCCCCAAAGATCTTGCGGGCTGAGAAAAACAAACCGTGTGAGCTTCAGGGTGGGAGATGAGGGAAGGAAGAGACTGAGGACTACGGGCAGGAGCAGATGCCGAGAGAAGTTGGAGCCAGCTTCAGAGAGGCAAGGCATTGACTGAGAAGGGGAGAGAGGGGTTTTCTGGCATGGCACCGCAACGTGCAGGGGGCTGCTGAGCTCTCAGTGCTGCAGGAGCTCCTGTCAGCTCCACTTCTCGCTCCTCCTCCTCGGGGTAAGAGCCTGGAGACCGGCTTTGCAGGCAGAGCAAGCAGGCAGCTCCGCTGGCTGGGCTCCACACGCCGGCTTACAGGCAGGAGTTCAAGCCCAAGCAAAGGAGCTTCTGTTCCCATTCCTGCTTAGATCCCTTCAGGGGTTCCTCGCCTTATAAACACCTCCTCAGGAGACAGTGATTGCTCTGGCTGCTGTTATTTTGTCTGTCGAGTTGCCCTGTCAACTCCACTTTGGTGTCAGGAGCAGTATGGTTCAGCCTTGGAGGGAGTCTGCAGGCGAAGCAGCAGCAGGGAGCAGGAGGCCCGCAATTAAGGAGGGACCCAGCCTGGCGAGTTGTCCCATCGCACGCTGGTCCCCTCCCGAGGAGTCAAGGGGATGATTCCTATGCTTGCACCAGTCCCAGCGGGTCAGCCAACTGGGCAAGCCGGAGGCAGTGGGAACCACCGCTGATGAAACCTGTTGACCAGGGGAGCGAGTCCAACCGCCGAAGCCCAGCTCTACGCTGCCGAGTCGTCCCGGGGCCGTCTCCAGCCTCACCCGGAGCCCACGCAGCTGCCAGAGCCCCTGCACCTCCCATCTCTCCTCCCTTCTCCCAGCACAGGCTGAGCAGCCGCCGTAGTGCCTGTGTCAGCCCAGGAGCAAAACTCACAGCTGGTTTTCATCCAGGCACTAAAACCTCCTCCAAAATCTTTCTTGGCCTTTACGACACTTTTCGCTGCCTCGGCTCTGCCCATCACCATGGTATCTGGCAGCCGGCGCGCAGGCGGGAGGCTGGGCTGTGTTTGACAAAACCTGTCACCTGCCTGCTCGTGACCTTTGCCTGCCGACATCTCGCCGCGTGTCGAGCTGCCAGCGCCAAGCAAGCACGCCGATGCCTGCCTCCATCGACTGCTAAACTCACTTAAATCTGTCCTGGGAAATCACCTCTGGCTGCCAGTCAAGCACTGGGAGCGGAGGCTTGGCTGCCAGGGGAGGCTGTGTGGGGAAGAGGAGAGCGTGGCACAGGCTGAGAGCCGGGTGGGCTCCAGACCCCTGCGGACAAGGGGCAGCCCCGCTGCCTGTTGGGCATCCCGTTGAGGGAGGACTCACTACCTGCCTGGTCATTGTGTTTTCTTGCCCAAAAAGCCCTACGGCCCCTGCACATGAGTCCTGTGGAGCAGAGGGTGCTTCCCGGGCTGGACCCAGCTGCGGGGCAGGTAACATGCTGCTTCCCCTGTCTCCCATCAGGCTGGTAATGGAGCTCTGGCATCACTGCAGTTGTCGGTGATTTATTTCAAGTCCTTGATGCTAATCTGGGGGGGTTGACTGTAAATTGCTCAAAAGCACTCAGCGTTACACACGGCTGCTATGTGTTCCCCAGTTTACCTAAGCCTGTGCTGATGTGTGCAGCTGTGGGACACCCTCCCGCAGTGGCTTTCCTTGGGGATGGCAGCCCTGATGGCTGCACCCCGAGCCTGCAGCTCCAAAGGGAGCTGCTTCATCGTCCCCACCGCCCATGGGCTGTCTCGCAGTCGTGATTTGCAAGGCCTCCTTCCCGTCCCTGCCTGACAGCTATTGCCTCCCGACAGCCACCCCTCTGCCTTGCCTGGGGTCATGTGCTACAGAAATTTGGAAACTCCTCAGGGTGCAGTGCGCTGCCCTGCACCGGAGACGTAGTGTCTCCATCTCCGTTGGCACTGGCTTCCTATTAGACTCCAAGGTTGAATTTCAGGAGTTGGTTGTGACCTGCGGAGCCCTTGCAGTGCTGGCAAAGAATAGCCATTCCCTGCCCAGGGTCTGGAAAGGCTGGAGCTGGAGTCTCCTGGGAGCACAGGGAAAGGGGTCACCACTGAGTCACCCCCTGGAAGATTTCCATCACCTGGATGTAGGTGCAGTGGTGAGCAGTGGCAGACCTGAGTGCCGGCTGGACCCTCGCTGTGCGGACACTGGGATGGAGCTGCGGTTCATGGGAGAGGGCTGGGGAGGGTCTGGCTTCACCCATGCTGCCTGGGAAAGGAGCTGCAGGGCCAGCCTGGGCATCGCTTCCCAGCCAAGCCGAGGGGGGAGAGGCTTCTCCTGGTCACGCACTACCAGAGCATCCATGACCTGCTGTGGGGCCACAAGGCTCTTGGCACTGGGAAGAGCTTAGTGGGGCAGGGGGACTTTGGATGGCAGAAAATTTGGTCTTTTGACCAACCCCTAAAGACTTGCAAAGATGCGGTAAAGGCTGGGAGAGGAGGAGGTTGTGAGGACCTGCCTTCTTTCCCAGACATCCACCTTACAGCAAAAACGTGCTGTCCAGATTGACCGCCCTTCCTTTTAAGCAGGCGGCTGGCCTCCTGGTCTCACCCTTTATCTCCAGGCTGCTCATCAGAAGCCAAGCACAGCATCCCTTGGAGCTGCATCCCAAAGCAAACTGGAAATTCAGGCCTTGCCTAGGAGGCAGAGCAAATCCCCATAAAACCTCTGAATGGAAACAGAAGTGCATGTTATTAAAAAAAAAAAAAAAGAGAGAGAGAGAAAGAAAGAAAGAGAGGGAGGAACCTTCCTCCCCATCCATGCACACAGACACGTCCCTACACAGCAAAAGCCCTTTGCACCTGCCAGATGGCCACCTTGCAGCGTGAGGAGGGGTGTCCCAGCCACGTCCCCATGCCCACGTCTTCCCCGAGCGTGGCCACGCTCCGGCCAAGCTCAGCTAGCCCGCGGCAGGCGAAGGGGTTAACTCCCAGCAGCTGCTCCCCAGATGCCGGTTCTGGAATTCACATTTGTGTAATAATAAACCTCGGGGTAAGCGGTGGTGATGGGGGGGGGGGGGTTGCTTTGTCCCCCCCTCTCCTCGCTCCCCCCTTCAAGCAAGCAGGCGGCTGCCAAGCGGGGCGGCTGGGAGGGGGAGAGGGGTAGCAGCCCAGGTGCTGCAGGATCCCTTCCGACGGGACTCACAGGGAGATGAATTAGGGGGCCGCCAGGAAAGCCTGGCTATTTTTTATACTGCTTGCCCCCGCCGTGCTAGCAGAGGGCTGGGACGTCCCGGGGGCCGGTGGACCCCGGGGGGGCCAATCCCGAGTGGGTCTGCCTGAACGGGGCAGGACCATAACGTAATTTGTTTCAGGAGAGAGGGGTGAGGAGAGACAGACATAAATTTTATTTAGAGGCTTTCTCTTTAATGGCTCCCGTCGCCTGGCAGGGCAGCACACCTGCTTCCAATAGCGGCCCTGAACTTCTGCTGCCCGCGGGTGCGGGAGGCGAAGGGCTGTTCTGCCATCACCTCTGCCCAGCCACGGGCATTCTGCCCAAGGCGGGACAGGAGTTTGCCTGTGCTTCAAAAGGGATGGCGATGCACGGCGTCAAACCCCACGCTTTCCCCTTTCCTGGCGTGTACAGTTTTCCCCCCCCATCCCAGCTCAGCAGCCCCTCTCCCGGGCACCTCAGGGCTGGGTGAGCTCCCAGCTGCACAGTGCTGCTCATCCCCGCAAGCATGGCTCGTCCGGCGAGGATGCTACGGAGCCGCGCAGCCTGATCCGAATAGGTCACGGACCTTGGTGAGCCTCAAGCAGAGGCGGGCAGGAGGCTCCAAAGCCCTGCCGCCTCCGTAGACATCTCCGGCTTCACGGTCCCGGCTCAGACCCACAAAAGCCCCAAGAGTTATGCAGAGAGTTGGAGAGAGATCAGAGGTTTCGCTGCGAGCGGGGGCAGTGGCAGGAAGAGGGTTCGGGGGGTCCGAATTGAGCCGATCTGTTGCTCCATTTGGTCTGAAACCCTAAACCGGGTCATCTTTCAAGTGAGGATTTCTGCTGCCGGCCACAATGCCTTTCTTCTTATCCCGGTGCCGTATTTCACACGGCGGGGAGATGGGAGGTGGCACCGAGTCAGAAAAGCCTTCTGCTGACCGGGGCTTGCTCCCCGCGAAGAGAAGCCCACGCAAGTCCCCGGGTGACGGAGGGGTCCCAGCTCAGCGCCTGCCTGCAGACCCTCCCGCAAGCCCCCCGAGAACCGTCTCTTCTCGCGAGATGGCGAGGACGCAGCCTCAGCAGCTGCCGGTGGAGGAGAGGGAAGGGCGGGAGGATTTCACACCTCTCCCCAAAGGCTTTATTCGCCATCACGGGGAGGGGGGGGGGTCCGCTCCCCACCCAGGCTCACCCGGAGGACGGGCGTCAGCTGCGGCGGTCCTGGCGACGTGGGTGGGTTCGCAGCCCTCCCGTGGCCCCTCTGATCTCCGGCGCTCTGGAGCATCTCTGCTTCCCCCGCCACGGCCGGGGGGGTGGTGTGAGGGGTGGGGGGGCTCATCCTGCTTCTTCTGAGCCACTCGCTGGGGCGGCCTCATCTGTTCCTGCTGTTTGGCAGCTTCGCAGGCAGTGCTATCCCAGCCCACCCCAAAGGAGCAGGGTGTTGGGAAGCAGCTGGGGAGAGCGATGGGAGTGGGAGAGCCTTTGAAACATGAAGAGCCGGTGGCAGGGGTACGGCGGGGGCAGTTGCTCTTTCGGTGCAGGAACCCTGGCTCTCTGGGAGAGTGGACGTGGAAAACATCCTGCTTTCCTTCCCAAAGAGCTGAAAGAGGACCAGGGTTCCCTGTCTGTGGCCAGCTGGCACCTGCTTCCCTCTCAAAAAACATCTTCCTGACAACATCTATAGATGGTCCCAAGCCACCGAGGATGGAAAAGTGCTCTCTCTCCTCATGGGCAGCTTGTACATACTTGCTTGTATGGCAAGGCTCTGCAATCCTCACAGGCTCTGAGGGGACTATTTCCAAAACCACCACCACCTCTGCGGGATCTCTGTGCATCCCTGAGGAAGCCCCTGGGAATTTCCCCCCAGCCTGGGTGCAGCCAGCCCAGGAGCACAGCTCTCCATGCTCAGCCGGCCGCTGGAGGGCTCACAGATCGCTCTGGAAAAAGAGCCGGAGCCAGGGAAGGGGCAGGAGGTAACCCACGCCTGAACCCACACCCGAACCCATGCCTGAACCCGGGACTGCGGAGTTCAAACAGCATCCACGTTCCTCCTCGCCCCACGGTCCCGGCACACCACGAGCACACGCAAACCCAGCTTTGTTGTGCCGACCAGGGCAAGAGGCTCGTGCTTCTGCCGGGATGGAGCCTGCCACAGGTGTAAGGAAGCGGGGAGCATTTAAAGGGAAGACTAAAAATTGCAGAGCTTCTTGCCAATGCACTAAACTCCCAGCCCCGACCCAGCCCACAATGGACGACCTCCTCATTTTCCTTGGCTTGCATCCCTCCTGTTATCAGCCAGCAGCATCAGCCCACAGCAACTCAGGCACCCTGATGCAAGGGGTTCACCCTTGCTCTTCGCTCCCCATAATGGGTTTGCTGCGTCACGCCGGTGGCACTTGATGCAGCCCCATGTGCAAACAGCAGCGCAGGAGGCTGCTGGCAGGGCTGGGAGACAGCAGCCACGTTGGCTGCTTCTTGCTGCTCTTCCCAGCCTGCTCCATGCACGTGTCTGCTCCTCATCATCATCCACGGAAGGAGCTCGGACCCTCCCTGTCACCTCAGCCTTGCTGGGACCCAGCACAGCCACAGTGTGATGTCTGGGCAAGGTGCTGGCACACCAGCCTGGCACGCACCTCACCACGAAAGCGGGCAGCTCTGGGGGAGAAAATGCACTTTGTGGTGAGCCCCGCGGTGATGCTGCTGTTGAAGCTGCTGCTGCTTCCCCTGGGCAAAGCGGTTTCTCTAACAGAAAAAAAATATTAAAAAAAGCAACCCAAGTCTCCAAACTTATCTCAACAGACCTCGTTATGACTATTTTATTTGCTGGCTTCAGCCCAGCAACTCGCTGGCCAAAGAGCCTTGATTTCTCCCTCCAACTCCAGCTCTTCGGGGGGAGCAGCCTGGCCGGGGTCCCATGCTCTGGATTCAGAGGAGCCTGGGTTTCCTTTGGAAAGCACCGTTAATTGACATGAGAAAATAATCCAAGCCTCTTTCTCTCTCGAGCAGCAATGGTTCTCCTCACAGGGTGTCTTGAAAAGCAGCGCTGCTTTTTGGGGACTGTGCAAATGCATCAGTCAAAATAATGCTCCCCGGGCCAATACTTTTCCCTGGGGCAAGGCCATCGGCTTCAAAAGACTTGCTCCGGAGATGCCTGCAGCCGCTTGTTTTTCAGACTCGCTGTGGACCGGCTCCAGCCCATCAGCCTTGTGTCCCTTTCCGCTCCCCTTCCTGCTCCCGCTGGCACCCGCATCCCCTCCGCTCCCTCGCCTGTCCCCCCGGGTGGGTGCAGGATCCCACTGCCCTTCCGCCCTGCTTCCAAAGCGGCTCCGCAGTGAGCCTCTCCAGTGAGCATCCCCGGTGAGCATCCCCGGTGAGCATCCCCGGTGAGCCTCCCCAGCACAGGCACTCTTGCCAGCAGCTCTCTGCCCACTGCATGGCACCCACGGATGTGCCCAGGCATCGCCCTGGGGACAGCGAGAAGATTGCTGTCACCCCCACCCCGCACTGCCCAGGTCATCCCACCCTGGAAGCCACTGGGAAGGGCCCAAAGAAGAGGAAAAGGGGAAAAAATGCCATCTGGGAGGGTAAAGCCGGCTGGCAGAGGGAGGGAGGGACTGGGGGACCCCGGGGGGACGGCGTGGCCGGGGATCCGCCTGTGGGAGGTTTCGCAAGGCGCTTGTTTGTTTGTTGGCTGCCCAGAGTTTGTTATTCTTAGAAACAGCTTTATCTTACTAGTGCAAAAGCAACTGAGGCATTTTACAGGAAAAATAAATCCTCCCTCCTTTCTCCCCACCGACACATCATTAGACCCCAAATCTGTATCAAAAGAGCATAGGACCCCAAGACAAGCACGCGTGGTTGGAAGTCCCTGACGTGGGTTTCCCTGTGAGCCCATCACCCTGCCGCTGCGATGGGGTCCATGGAAGGCTAGGCTCCCTCCTCCCAGGAAGAAGAGGACAGGCGAGGAAGCTGATGGCTGCCCAGCAGCGTGGACGCCTGCCCCTGGGGCGTTTGCAGGAACCAAGGGCTGGAATCGGTCCCGAGTGCATCCATAGCCGAGAGCAGGAGCCAGCTGCCTCCGCATGGATCTGCTGCAGTGTAGCCCCTGGCCCCTTCCCCTTCCACCCCTCCTGGCCCACCGCCCCCTTCCCCCTGTTTCCAACCTCAATGTGTTTCTCATTAGACTTCACTTGTAATTAAGTTGGTAGC
The DNA here is from genome assembly GCF_026419915.1 of Harpia harpyja. Lineage (NCBI taxonomy): Eukaryota > Metazoa > Chordata > Aves > Accipitriformes > Accipitridae > Harpia > Harpia harpyja. Next base: position 25,362,941 of record NC_068957.1, on the reverse strand, counting down.
ACTTCACGCGCTGGTGAACCAGGAGCTGCCGGCCTCAGGGGGCTACGAATGCTCTGCAGAGACTTTTTTGCCCCAAGGCTGCTGGTTTAGTGCTGGCCTGGGTGGGTTGTGCTGAGGGCTGCTGCTATCAGATCAGTGCTCCGAAATCAGTGCTGCTGAGCTCCAGCTTTCCTGAGGAAGTATCCCCGGACCAGGAGCAGCCCACAGTCCAGCGGGGACTCGGGATGCTCTGAAAGCTTGCGGCTCAGGGTAACTTCTATGGGTCCTTTGCCAAGGCAGAACTTGCAGCAGCGAGCCCCTCTGGCACTGGAGATAAGCAAAGGGCTCTGCCATTATCGCTGCAAGCTGGTAATTTCCACTAGCGGTAGAATTTCCTTTTACATTTATATAAAATACACTTAAGTGCATGCTAAATGCAGAGTGAACGAGACAAGAATTGCAAATGGAGTGGATGCCATATTGATTATTGAGGATTTATTCCCTGAGGTTTAAGAGGTTTGCCATAGACACAGATCCCTTTGCACATGGCTGTCGTTAACACTCATGAAATCTGCTATTAATAGTTAATGGATAATTTAATAATTAATTAGTATTTAACAAACGGAGAGCAGAAGAGCAGCCTGTCTGCCACCAAAATAGAATAATAAAGAGAAAAAGTTTACAATGATGCCATCCAAGTGATTTGGGGTTTTTTTTTTTGTTGGATTCTGAGGCTGTGAGACGAACCACTGCAAAGAGGGCTGTGGGACACCGTTGCCCCCGCCTGACCCCCGCCATCCCCCAGGCTGCTTTGGGACCCCTCACAACCTGGTCGGGCTCGCAGTGACCAAGGGCACCAAAAGTGAGATGCCCCGAGTTACAGGGGGCAAGAGCCCCCTCCACGTAAGCGGTTAAACCGGGACATGCTGCCAGCTCCTCTCCCTGGCCACCCTGCCGCCGAGCCCCCATGAATACTTTATGATTACAAATGGATACAGCATTTGCTGCTGCATGCTTGCTAATTGCTTCAATTGTGTTTTAAACAGGCACTAATCATTTCATAAATATTGATATTTGCAGGGTGGCATCCGCAGGTGGGGGCCAGGAGGGGTGGCTCCGGAGAAGCCGTGCCACCGCACAAGGGCCACCACCCGCCGGGGACCCTCCATCCCTCCCCGCACCCGGCAGGGCAGAGCAAGGCAGCGAGCTCCCGGGGCCGCATTCGGAGCACCGGGAAATGATGGAGGCTGCCCGTCCCGCATCCCAACCGCAGGTCGTCCACTGCCCTGGGACGGGGGAGCAATGGGCAGGGGGGACGGTGGGGAGGGTCTCCCCGGCAGGTCCGGGCACGGGCGTAGCACCGGCCCCTCCACCACGGGACGTGGCTGCTTTGAGCCAGCCTTGGGCATTTGTAAATTAAAGGCTTATTATTAGCAGTACTTGAGATGTACATGTTCTGTCTCCCTCGGGATGTTCATTTCGTGCTGATTATCATATTTTTTAAAATGTAATGAATTTATGGAGATAATTCAATCCCACTGACTAGGAATGTGTCTTACTTCTGCCACAAGTAAAGATGCTGTGTGTGTGAAAATGGAAATTGCTGCGGCACTTTCCATGTCTTTTGCCTGTCTTCCCCTACCAAAGGATCCCAAAATGCTTTGCAGACTCTATCTGCTGGTTAGATCGACCAGAATCACATCGCTTCGCAGAAACGTAGTCACCTCTGGGCTGGAACACAGAAACTCTTTAACTAGAAGCAAAAATGTAATCAGATTAATTAAGTAAGTACAATTCCAAGGCGAGAAAGTCAATTAAACGAATCATACGTCAATATGTAAATAAAAGGAGCTGGCTTTGAAGCAGGATTAGAGATAGTGAGAATCAAGAGTGATGCTTCTTGCAGAGCTTGTTCAGACGTCCTCCAAGAGCCACTTCTCCGCATCTCTCCCGGCAGAAGACAGCACCCAGCAGCCGCGCCGGGCTGCCTGCGGCCGGGGATGGGCTCCAAGCGTGCACCGAGCGTGTACCAAGCATGTACCAAGCGCGCACCAAGCGTGTAGCATGCGCCAAGCACACCAAAGCAGCCCTAGCACCTCTCTGGGACACGTCCAAGGGGGCCACTGGTGTTTGAGGGCACACAGGGTGGTCTGTGCTCCCTCCACGTGCATGCATTTATGCCCACACGCTGCTGAGACTGAAAGCTTTCCATGCCCACGCGTGCGTCCGTACCCATGCGAGTGCGTGTGTTACCACGCAGAGGAGCAGGGTTGTTTCCCAGCCAAACCCAATCCTTGGCGATTTGCCTCTGTGGTGCCTTGCTGCTCTCCATTCACGGCTCTGGGTATCCTTTGCTTTTCCAGCACGTTTCCTTTCCTTTCCCTCCTTCCTTTCTTTCTGCCAGCGAAGACTCCCTGCCATGGATGTCTTCCTGCACCCATAAATCTTTTGCATGGGCTGAAATAGTGTCATTGAAGAAAGATCTTTTTTTGTGCAAATTTCAATAAATGCCACTGGAACAACGCGGTAAATGATCCTGAAAATACAAGAGCAAAAAGGAGAGAAAGAAATGGCAGCCGAGGGGGAAAGAGAGTGAAACGCCTGGATTTAAGGCTGCCAAACAATGCATTTAAATAATTCAATTTGCAAAAGCAGAGAAGAAAGGGAAGAGAAAAGAAAAGGGGAGGAAAAAACCCAGCTTGTGTAGCAACCCAATAAATAACCTTGGAGAGCGTGAGGCTGGGAATGCAGGACCAAGATAGGCCTTCTCCTGTTTACAAGAGTTTTCATTAAAATGCCAGAAAAAAAAAATATTTTGATAGATTAAGGCTGTAATTTCACTTTTAGTTCCTGAAATCCCCACAGAGACATGGTCGTGTCGCCTTCCCAGCCTGCGCCTCTGCTCTCAGATCTCTCCCCCTCGCTCTCCCCTCGGATGCTCTCAGCAAGGCTCCCGGGATAATTGGAGGGCTGAGGGCATCCGGAGAGCTCCCGCTCCAGCCGGGCAGGTACCTCTGCAACGACACGGGTTGGAGCCTCATTAGCCGGCGCTTACAAACCCTCCTGTAACAAGCAGCATTTTGTAGAAGTAGGGACACACTTAAAGAACTGCAGCTCCAGTGGGTTTGAAGCGAGGCACCCGAGGTGTGCAGGAATCTCATCACCCCTCCGACAGCGCCAGAGCAAATGCTTCCCCCCATGACTGATGGTCTTTTTGCGCGGCTCCCTGTTATTGCCCCTTAATTACCGTGGCTGGCAGCCAGCGTCATCACCGGGACTAACTAGTTAGCTTGGATTTGCAAACGTCTCTGGGAGAGAGCCTTTCCTTCCTGCCAATACCTGGTATAAATCCCTATTTATGTCAATGGTGTTGGGAAAATGAATCAAAATGTTGATCACTCATTGCCTTTTACTGGTGAGCGCAGTCCTGGTGCAGGTCCTCTGCAAAGATGTCAAAGTCTCAAGTGGAAAAATAAGCCGGAAGGTCACAAAACAGACAGGAGAGGTCCATGTCAGGTCTGCTCCGTGCTGGGTCAGCATTGCCAGGGAATCCACTGCTCTATCTTAAAACCAGCGTGCCACCTCGGCCCCGTTTAGGCATTTGTCGCTGGACTCTGCCCGCTCTGCTCCCCGCACCGCCATGTCATGCTCAGAGCCCCCCCGTGCCCTCCTGGGAGCAGCATCTCTCCTCCTCCAGCCCTGCAAAAGCCCCGCAGCACCCTCAGGGGAGTCCTCAGCACCCAGGGCAGGGCAGGGAAGGAGAGGGATCCCCCAGGTGCGCTTCGGACTTGGCATCTCGGGCTCCTCGGTGGGACAGGCAGCAACCGGCAGCTCCAGGCGGGTGCATCTCTCTGCCTGCTGCTGCCTGCGAGGAGGGAGGCTGGGGGGGGCCAAGCCAGCCCAAGCTGTGCCCAGCCTCCTGCAGAGTGCTCCCTGAAGAGACCAAAAGGCTTTTAAACTTAGAAAAGCCACATTTTATGTGAATACAGACGAGAGGCCTCCCTTTTCAAAGGGAGAAAACTCAAAGCAACCAGGGAACAGAAGAGAAATAAAACGCTCTCCCCTGCCCGCCGCATCGGCGAGGGCAGAGCCTTGCTTCCACACTTGGATTCAATTAGCTTCATGACTTGCAGAGCTGCGGCAAACTCTGCCGAAGACCCTCCGGCTGCCGGGACGTCCCCTCTGCCCGTGGACGCTGCCGGTCCCTGCACCCCGAGCACTTCTGAGCACCCCCAGCCCCCGCCGCAGCATCGGCCCTGGCAGCGCCTTGCACCTCACCCGGGCTCCTTCAAAACGCATAAAAATAAACAGCTCGGTGCGCATTGCAGCGGGGGCTTCGGCGCGGCAGGGCAGCCATCCCACGGCTTGGCCGAGAGGATGTTTGCAGAAATCGGGCAGCGTCGGCCCCACTGTGCGGGGTGGGCTGGGGAGCACTGCGGGGGCTGCAGCTGTGTTTCGAAACCTTCCCGACGCCCCTGCAGAGCGTCGGCACTGGGGAGCCGTCTCAGCCGGGGGAGTGACACCGGTAAGAGGAGCAGTTGGCAGCAGATGAGCCCAACAAATCCTCTCAGACGTCAGGTGAGGAAGAGCACGAAGGTGCGAGGTGACGCCGGTCCGAGGCAGCCACGGCCACCGCCTGCCCCCGAGCATCCCGACATGCCGAGCCTCACCGCCCGGCACACGAGTGCTCCCTCGTCATACACAAAACACTGGCGCCCCTTAAATGGGTAACATTGGGTCATATATTTGAGAAATATTAAACTGCGAGGAAATGTTTAATTATCTGTTTAATGATGCTTAAAACGTGCTATAAATATTGTTCTGCAGAGGAGAGCAGTGTATGGCATCTCCTCCCAGCAGCAGCTCCTTACCCCGGACAGTTTTGTGTTAGTCACAGAATTTAGGTTCTCATTTTATTCCCATTCACACCCCGCTGGGGTCCCCGAGCTGGGAATAGAGGCTCATAATCAGGGGCAGAAAAAATACCAGCAGCAAATGGGTCCCGGCACCAAAGATTCAGAGACCAGCTGCAGCCTGGGGAGACCAGCAGCACCTCTTACCTGGGTCCCAGCCCTGGACCACCACAAAGTCCAGGCTCAGCTAACAACAGCCGGTATTAAGCCCCTGGGAAAACACCCAGGCTTTCCTCGCCTCAAGCGCAGCGCAGGGCAGGTGCCTGCAGCCAGGCTCCATCACCGCATCTGGGCTTCGGTGGGGGAAGCGATGCTCTTCCTCGGTGACCTGGCAGGGGCCGAGGCGGAGGCACCGCCAGGACCTCTGCTCTCTCCCGACAAGCTTTACCGGCCCCACATTTCACCAGCTTTAAAGTGCTGACACTCGTGCCCTCACTCATTTCTGTGAGGGCAGCTTGTTTCAGGGCTATGAGGCTTGGAGAGAGCTGCTCTGATTCGCTCAGGGGGGAGATGTAAATCCTCCACGGCACAGCGGTCCAGCCCCTCATCTCAGCGGGAAGGTCTCCCGTTCTTCCTCTGCTGCTGCTGCCCAGCCCCGCTGCCAGCTCTGTGCCCCGATTTTGGCTAAAAGCCCTCTCTTGGCAGCAAGGAGCCGATGCTCCAGCCTGCTGGAGCTCAGCTCTGACCCCAGTAAGCCAAGCGGAGGTTTTGCCGATGGGGTTAGCAAGGCAAGGACCTGCCGCGGATCTCTTGCTGTGTCCTTGGGAGCTCAGGGACAGGCATGTGTCCCACGGGTCCCTGAGAGCCAAACACAGCCCGGCTGCGGCAGGGTCCTTCCCTAAGCAGATGCTGGGTGCGGATGCCGGTTTCAAAGGGTTGGGGAGAGCCTATTTCTGGAGAGGACAAAGTGCCGTTTCCTGATTTATTTGCAGTTGAAGTGGGTCTGCAAAGTCCCTTTTTGAGGTTGCTGGGGAGGGCAGAGGGATTAGCCCACAAACAGCTGCGGTGCCTTCAGTCCTAAAATACTCTCTGAAAGGGGATCCTAGCCCTATGGCTGAGCTCAGCGAAGAGCTTCCAATTTATTGTTCTTTTTAAAAGCACCTGTGCTGTAAAATGTCATTTGTCTCTGTCGAGGGGACAGAGCCATATGATTTAGGTCCCCACTGCCAGGCAGAGAAGGGGCCCTGCACATCCCTTGATCCCTGCCGGCCACAGGTGCAGCTCAGCCGGGTTTCCCGGTGTCGATCCCAAGCGGAGACAGGCTGGCCGGGTGGTGGGGGGCAGCAGCCCTGAAACAGAGAGGAAGAGGGCTGAGACGGAGGGTAGGACCGAATTATTGATGCTCAGAGGGGCCGTGAGCAGGGCAACGCCATGCTCCCACCACAGGGGAGCAGACTGGGGGGGGAGCAGGGGTGGCATCCCCTCCACCCCGCGCATCCCCAGCAAATCCCAATAATCGCCTTTCTAAAGCCCTTCCGCACCATTGATGCTGTGCCCCCTGCAAGCACCCTGAGTGCCCCTGGTTTTGCTGTGGGCAATGGGGAGGAATCAGAGCACCGAATGGTCCCATTCAACGCAGCCCAGTCATCCAGCAGTCGGACTTTGGTGAGTTCCAGGCACCTTCCCAACAGAGAGGAAACCTCCCCAGCAGCCTGGGCTCAGAGCCCAGCCCCAGGCAGCACACCTCAGGGGACACTTTGAGCTCCAGAAGGGCTTCGTAGCAGTGGAAGTGAAGGAGAAGAGACTTCAGATGCAATGGCTGCATCATCCCCGTCACACTGTCCTACAAAAACCAGAATCAAGGTGTGCCATCATGTCAGCCTCTACTCAAAGAGTAGTTAGTCTGGGGTTAGATTTCAGCAAATGTTTAGCAGGGCATTTAGGTCCCAGATGTTAATTCGTGTCTTTTCTTCCCTTTGTATTTTCTCATGGGATCCTCAAGCTCTGGAGCAGGTCCCTGTCGCTGAAGGGAGAGGTCTGAAAAGGGATGTATGAGCTCTTCAGGTCCTGCAGAAAGGTCCTGCACCTCCTGTGCTTGAGTCCCAGAGTCATTAGTGAGGTGTTTATTCCCACAGGCACCCAAGAAGGGTCTTGCAGATCAGCTTTGGACAAAGAAGAAAACAATGACATCCCCATGCTTTCCATGCAATTCGCTTTCCTCACATTTGGGAGAGTAAGCATATACTCGCTTTCTCCCCAAAACCTCCAAAGCTTGGATTTCAGGATTAATTACTGCTTTTCCTTCAGCAGTAGCATTAATAGGGTTCCTCGTGGGGCCAGGGCATGTTACAGCCCAGCTCTCCTGAGAACATCTCCTGAACATCAAAGCCCTGATGGTTGTTCTTGCCATTGCCTGCATCTGCGTGACCACAGCCCTGACTGGTGGGTCTGAGGCAGGGTAGGAGCAGATGGGAACTTCATGGTGAGGCTGGTCCGGGCCAGGCTGGACAGGACATGACTGCCTGGGTCTGCTGTAGCATCTGGCCTGCAGTTGGCAGACACAACACTCAGCAACTTTCTCTGAGCTGAGGAAAGAATAACGACGGAGTAAAAAATAGTCCTAGTCCCTTGTGAGTCTCGTTCATTAAAAGACAACATGTTTTATGGCTCACGCGTTCTTCTCTCGGTGGTTTCCCCAGAACGGGACTCAGCCAGATAATAAGCGAGGCTCCACAAGCCCTCCGAAACCATCTCCCGAGCGCCGTGCATGCGGAGCCATAACTCAGCCTCTGTCAGCGGCTCCATCAGTCCCACCCCGGGACCACCCGAACTGCTGATTTCCTCCACCCTCCTCTCCGCTGCTGACCCTCTCCTGCTGCAGCCGTGGGGAATATGAGCTCACTGATTAGAAATCAATAGGACTTCAGCTCACACCTGAGGCACGAGCGCTGCCAGATGAGATGTTGCTCCCTACCCTGTGTGGCCTCCCAGTTGTGCCCGCTCAGCAGATTTCAGCAGCTCTGGCATACGTAGCTGCTGAGAAGGTGGCCCTGAGGAAAGGAAACCCTGAGCAGTGCCGTACTGCCGTGCTGCAGCTGGTGTTCAGCCCCATGGGACGGCATCTTTCCAAGTCTCTGCCGTGGGTCATGGTCTGCTGAGCCCCAGAGCACCCTTGTCCCAGCAGGGACGGGCTGGCTCGTCCTCAGGGTCCTTTCTCCCCACCAGCCTTCAGTCAGGACACAGTGACCAGAGAAAATGAGTAGGACCAGGGAAGAAGAGAGCTCTGTCAAGTTGCACAAAGGGGCAGGATCCTGTTGGCGGACCAGCAGGTGGGGATGCAAAGTCTGTTGTGGGTCTGCATCTTGGGGAGATGAGAGCTCCCCATACTCGTCCTCCACTGCTCTCTTCAGAAAGGCTTCTCCACACCTACAGAGACACTGTTGGAAGGACAACTGAGCCGATCTGTCCTCACCGAACCACTCTCCCTCCTCCTGCTGCACGGGTAAGGATGGCCCTTCAGGACATCTGTACTGAGTGTGGTGGGCTGTGCCTTGCTCCATGTGCTTGTGGAGGTGGCCCTGAGTTCCCAGAGCTGCCCTGCACCAAGAGCTCAGACCGATCTCCTGGTGCCACCCGCCTTCCCCTTCTCACCCCAACAGTTTCGCACTCCAGCAGAGAAACCAGTGCCTTGGCAGACAACTCCGGCAGAGAAACCAGTGCCTTGGCAGATAGGCTGGGTGCCTTCTGGGAAGCTGCAGTCCCAGGGTGGCTGAGAACAGCTCTGGGACCAGGAGAAAGAAAGGTTTTAGGGAGTGAGAGGTTGAGCGATACGTGCCCTCATGGCTGGTGCTCTGCCTCTGCTCTCCTGCTCAGCACGGTGGATCCGTGTTTTGGCTTTATAGCTCAACAAAATTTAGGCCTGAATTTCCAAATTCTACCTGTTCAAAGCCCACTGTTAATGCTGAGCTCTGTGAAGACCAAAATTATTCAGATTACCTCATGCTCCATCTTACACCCACTGCCTTCTCCTCCAGCCCTCTCCTTAGCTCTGAAGTAGCATACTGCAGCTTGGAGGCCAAGGTGAAACATCAGGGCTAAGTAACACCAGCAAACCCTCCAAGGGGGTTTTACCTGCCTCTGCACGAACCAAGAAGGCAGCCAACAGCTCAGTCCCACTTCTCAGCTCCACCTTCTCAGCAGCAGCTTCACGTGTCCTGCTCAGAGATGGTACCTGCCCTTAGGATCCAGCATGGGAAAAGTCTGCCTGATCATGGACTTCCTTCACATCGAACAGAATTTGCATTCTAGGCTAATGATGTGCCAATTGCTTTTACAACAAATCCTCCCCGAGGTCTCCCAGGTGGCTAGTTGATTCTTGTGGCCTGCTCTGTATGTAACATTATGTAGCTGCTGCTAACCCCTCCATAAATATGTTTTTAATGTTTAGTTTGCATCTCACTCACATTCAATAACTGGTCTGGGAAATCTAAAGTGCATCTTAAAAACTGAGCCACAATAATTATTGAATATTAGATACCATCATTGGAGTATTAAAAACATATTTCTATATAGAAATAGAGTTTGAATACACAGTATGGGGCTGTACCGCACACATTGCATGCTGATCACTGAGAAAGTGTCCAGCTTCCTATCACACTAATAGCAACAGTTCGCATTTCTGCTGCATTTCCCGTCAGGAGGATCCCAAAGCACTTTTCACACGTTGACAGTGGGCGCAGTCACTGCTTCCCCACAGAAATGCAGCATCTCTTCTCCCAGACTCAGCATCTCCACCGGCAGCTCAGACAGGAGAGGGATGCAAAGGGGGACAAGCTTTCTGGAAGCAAGCGGCACCGCTCAGCCACGTCCATCAGCTCAGTCCCCGGGCATGGAGTCCAGGACCGCTACGAGATGGTCCAAGGCTCTTCCCTCAGAGACCAAACCATGGGAACACTGACCTTTTAGACGAAGCTATGGGTAGCCACAAGTTAAATTTGTAAGCCCAGCAATGGCATTTGGGCGCATAAGTGGACAAATGTGCATTTGAGAAGCCTCTCAGCTGCGTTCACCCTCTGCTTCACCTGGTTTGCTCCCTCCATCCCAGCGAGCACACAAGCAAATGAGACTTGCAGCTGAGCAGAATCTTTTTAAAGCCAGCCCCAATTAGGCTTACTCACAGGATTAGTATACATATTTTAACAATGCAGATAATAATAAATATAGGGAGAACATGCATTAGTTCCACCTAGGGCCCTGCAAATACCCAGAATTAGTGAGTTAATGTAAGAATAGAGTATGTGACTATTATTTCCCCATTCTCAAAATTTTCATTCTCTGATGGATGCACTCAAGGGAACCGTTTGAGAGTGTCTCTGTAAGATACTTTCTTAGTAATTTGACTGTAAGGTTTTTGCTTCTGTGCTCCCAAGCAATCGGAGGAGAATCAGCACTTCCCTTGATCATGCCAAACTTTGATATCACCAGGCAGAACTGCTTCACACCTCCAAGACCTGCATGTTTTATGGTCACAGAGGTGAAGATCACAGACCCCATCAAAAGAGGAGCATCGCTAAACAGAGAGATGCTGTGATCTGTCACTGGAGTCCTTTCAGACACCATGAATCAAATCTCCAAGGTTTTAAAAGCAAGCAGGCACCGAGGCACCGGGCAAGTGCTCAGTCTGAATGGCTCTTCCTAAGGTCAGAGCCAGGTGCAGGGAGCTGATCCTGGCTTAGTCTCTGAGCTGGAATATGAGTTTGGGCAATTTATTTCATTTTACTTTCCCTCCCTTTCATGTGGGTAACCTAACAGGTCTGTTTCTACATGGGCACTTTTGTGGTTCCCTATAGACTACTGGTTTGGGGTGCGGGGGGGAATCAAAACCCACCCACCCCATTTCTCTATTTTGCCTTTCCTGGGTTAGAAGCAATCTCGTTTCACAGAGGAAGAAGCTGTGGTGCGAGGACAGCGAGGGAGCTGCACAGCACTCACCTTTTCCCTCTGTCAGGACTGAGCTGGAACCCCCAGGTTTCCCTAGAGTCCATTAAGGTTAATAAATTGGCTTTTCTCACAAAGGCAAGATTATCCTTTGGGATTTATTGCCACAGGGTTTAACAGCAGCATGGCTACAGACAGGCTCAAATAGGTGCTAGATAAACTCATGGAAGAGCAGTCCATCCCAGGCTGTTACGTGTACCAACCTGGATGCTCTCTCTGCTCAGGGAGTCCCTAAATCAGAAGGTGAAAGAGCGAAGTTCATCCTATTCTCTCTGATTTCTGTGTTACCTCCGAATTGGTCCTTGGGCTGTGTGGTAGACAGGGGGTGGGCGAAGGAGGCCCGTGGACTGACCCAGTGACAGGATTTTCCTGGTCTTGTCATCCTGGGAAAAGAAAAAGCAAGGCATGATGTATGGAGGTGTTCCTGGGGCACATCAGGGCTGGTTCCCAGCCACTCAGCAGGGGACAAAGACAGACCAATGTTCTGCTGTGTGGCAATATCTTTATTCCCCAGCCCTCCCAGCACCGAACTCTGGGGTGGGACTGGGAGCAGCACAGCACAGAACAACCCCCTCTGGTCCTGAAGCTGACTGGCAGCCCTCAGAGCCAGGCTGGCAGTTGGAGGGGAAGCAGCAACTTTTGTGCTATTTCAGTCCCAGCAAGAGCTGCAAAATTCATGAAAAATCAAAATACATGACAGCAAGAAGAAAAACTCACATTTCTGCAAGCTGTTTCAAGCCTGGGTTTGATGCCTGTGGCTGGCCACATTGCTTACCCATTTCCACATCTCTTGGAAAGCTGGATGCCTGGCTGGAGCATGCACCGTGCACCGGCTGCGGCTGCAGCCCTGCTGTTAGGGACGTCCCCTGCCCTTCGCCAGTGCTGCACCAGGCACAGGCAGCAATATAACCAAACGGCATTTAATAGCAGGCTGTCGGAGTCGGTCTGCAAAGCTGTCAGGGAATCTGAGAAATCCAAGTGTAAAATCAGCATGTTTTGTGGGACAGTGGGCACAGACTGCCCATATGTTACCCACACACATCACCAGTCATCTGGGAAATGCACACATGTTATAGGCTTTCATTTTGCCATTTTTCCCTGTTGGACTTGTCAGAGAAATTTCGCTGCCAGCCCATATACCTTTGCGAAGAACGCATGGCTCAATCTTTCACAGATGGACTTCCCTCACGTCTGGGCTTTGATCAAGGAAAAAAAAAACAGTGGAGGCGGGGGATTATTACCTAGAAATGTGTCTGTGGAAGCATTTGTGCATGCAGACTCGCTCCCGGTTCGTTCTGCGTGTTTGTTTCTCCGTGCATGTACCTGCGCTGCCGTGGCTACGAGGGGATGCTCAATCCTGTCCTGGGGTTACCCACTGGGTACCACCGCGGGGCAGCTGCATCCCATGGGGCTGCTGCCGGTGGGCACAGCTCGTGCCGCGGCACCGGTCCAGGTAGCCCAGTACGGGAGGGTGCTCGCCCGCTGCATGTGATGCAAAACAATCTGAGCCTCTGAAGTGACCTTTTGCCAATCCATTCATTCCCCTGATCAAATTGCCGCTGCACCAACCCCTAGCATCACTGTCAGGTCTGGGTTTGCCAGGTCTGCACATCAGATGTGAGGTGCAGGGAACCGGTGAGGTTCGGGGTGCAGGGAGGAGGAGGGGGCTGGGGGGAGCAAGGCTAGGTGGGGAGCAGGAACTGGGGACAAGCCATGCTGCTGGCTTTTCTGGGGAAGCACAGACACTCAGTAACTGTCTTTTGCAGGTTTATTCCCCTCTCATCACTGCAAGGGAGGAAAGCACATTGAAAGGACTAGAGCCAGGACTTTGCCAGAAAAAAGACGTTAGAAACACTGGTCTTCTCTGATGGTCTTCTGTTGGGGGGGGGAGATGAAACAACCTACCTCCTTTTTACTCCTCTCATCTTTCCATCAGGAGGTGGAGAGGATGGAAATTTTCAGCACAGTGTTTTCACTGGGATCCTGGGAGCCCTCCTGAATACCTCATCTGGGCTCATCAGACTGGCTTTGTCTGCGTGCTCTGAATTAAAGGTGTCAAGGAAAACATTTTTAATCCCGACTGCCAGTGCTGGAGGAAAAGCGCAGCCCCCCCCCCGGTCTAGGGGAGCTGAACCCAAAAAGGAGGCAGCTCGTTTGGTATCTGTAGATAGAAAGGGAGATAAAGCCAAAAGGGATGGAAACATGGGTGGGTCTAAACCATGGCACTTGGATGCAAACCGGTTCGTTAGATTTGGCAGGAGTTCTTGGAGGAGCTGCTTTGGTTTGTTGGTTGAAAGAAGGGCATGTCATGAAAAGCAGAAAAGCTGGTGAAGGCAGCAGGGAAGGGAGCTCGTGTATGCGAGAGGGGGGATTAGTTCACCGAGCACCAAAAAGTTTGTTTTAACTTTCCCAGGAGCCTGAGAGGAGGCTGGAGCTGGTTATTTATTAGCAACCCTTTCAAAGGTGAACCCTGCCCGGCTGCTGCCAGTCAATTCCTGGCAGCGGTGATGCTGGTGTGACACCCCACGGCACGAGGGGAGCCCGGGGTCGGCACCCCGGCTGCGATGCGCTGGCTGGGAAGCGCCTGCCTGCTGCGGGCGAGAAGGTCTTCCTCGTCCAAGGGAGGATGCACAACCCCGGGGGTCCTTCGGGATGCACGCTCCTGCGAGGGGGGGACGGCCACGCTCCAGGAACGTATCCCGCTGCGGGGAGCGTTTCAGCGGAGCGAGGCAGGCTGCTGGCGGGGAGCTCTGCTCGGCCGAGCGACGTTCGCACTGCCAGCTCAGCAGATCTGGCACCTGCTGAAGGCAAGGGCAGAGCCGGCGCGTTTGAAATTTAATGAACGGAAAATCAGCCGGAAACCGGAGTTTCGAGAGGGGACTATGTCCAGAAAAACAACAACAACAAAAAACTGAAGGGTAGACAAGAGTGGAAAAAAAAGACCCAACAGCTTACTTTGCCCTTTCTGAAAAAAGCTCTGCTTTTCAGAAAACTTGGAAGCCTTCGTCTTGCAGGTCACATTTTTCAAGTAAAATTTCAGGGCACATCTCAGAAGGAAGAAAAACAATTTAAAAGGATGAAATAACTGGAAAACAGCAAGCACAAAGAAAACAAAAATTTGATAGTGATCCACACTGATTTTTTATTTGGCTGATGACTCCCCCAAACTCCTCCGACCTTTCGCGACGACGTGACAGCCCTGCCGAGACGCCCTGTGCAGACCGGCCAGTGGTTGCACCCCGTGCTGTGCCACGCTGTGCCGCTGCCTCCGTACACCCTTTCTGCTGCTGCGGCCGCTCGCGTGGATGCAGCAGACCGGGGACGATGGGTCACCTTCATGGCCCTGCCCCCAGCCATGGAGTGCTTGCACCCTGTGCAAAAGTGATGTGCAACGTGTGCTGCATCTCTGACGAGGCTTCTGATGGCGTTGCATATCCCTGAGCAGCAGGGTTATTTTTGGGATTGCATATCCCTGGCCGGTGGGGTTGTTTAAAGCACATGGAGGGTGCTGAAGGTCAGGATGGGTGCTGGCAGCCTGGGCTGAGGGCTCCTCTGCACGGCTGTATGCAGTGCAGTCGAGGCAGGGCAGGGCAGCCCAGCCAGGAGGATGCTGCCAGCGAGGGTATGTCACGACAAGCCCCAGCAGTTGGGGTAGGCTGTGGGAAAAGCAGCAGAATTGAAACCCAGTGGAGGCTGCGGAGCCAAGCCGTTCTTTTTGCATGCTCAGACCTCGTGCTTTTTTCTTGTCTCCCACCCGCAAGCAGATTTGCAGCTTCAACCACCGTCCCTTCCCCCCTTTCCTGCCCACCTCAGACTGCCCTGGCAGCCAGGCAGAGCAGATCAGGCTGGGGGAGAAGGCAGGAGCCAGAAAAATCCCCTTGGCACCATGCACAGAGCTGGGCACAGCCAGCATGTGTGCACCCCCATCTCCCCGATGCCAACCCATCCCTCGAAGGTGACCACGACTCGTCACCCCGCAGCCGCCGGCGCTGTCGGGTCCCCCCCGCGCCCGTCTCCGGCGTGACATTCTGGCTCATTAATTTATCCCATTAGAGGCTCCAGAGGGAGCTGAGGAACTTGGGTGTGATTTTTCTTCCCAGTTTTCAGCCCCTGAGCACATGTGAGAAGAAACACATGCAGCCCCCCCCCCTCTGCTTCCCTCATCACCGGCGTTAGGGTCTGACCTTTTTGCTTTCTGCCCTGATTTCTAAATAATGTTTAAAATTTGTCACTGGGCCCCTGTCATTCTTCAGCCGTGATCCACTTGAAGGGGACGGTTTGCAGAGCCAAAGAAAACACCATGCGTGGGACCTTCACAAGAAATGCCAGACCTGCTTGCTTGCCTCAAAAGCGACGTGCGCCGGAGACCATACGTCCTGGCTGACAAGAGCAGCTCCAAAAGCAGCCTTGGGAGAAAAACGTCCCGGGAAATACCCTGAAAAATTAATTCTTACATGTTGCCGCCTCCAGAATAAATGAGATAACGTCTTTAGCTCTAATTGGGCAAACGGAAACTCTTTTCCACAGGGAGCTTCAGCTCTGCGTAAGGAGCCATTAATCAGCAGGGGAGCGGGGAGCCCCGGAGCCACGCGGGTCCCACTGGGATGTGTCCTGGCGCCCCTGAAACCGGGACCCCCCCAGTGCCGGCGGCTGCCAGCCCACCCCGCGGCCCCGCTCGCCTCATCGAGGGCAAGCTGGGAGGAGATCAAGCCCTGGACTGAAACGTGCCTCTGTGAAGACCCCCGGGCAGGGGACAGGCGGGTGGGAATGGAGAGGTGCTGGCAGCAGTTGCAGGCTGCTCTTGCCCTGCGGTGTGATCACAGGCTGATAATCCCCTTCTTGCCCCATTTCTTAGTCTTTAAAACAGGGATGGATCTGCATCCTTGGGACTGGCATCCTCACTGAATTGGGGTTTTCTTTTTTTTTTTACTTAGACAAAGCTGTGGAGAGCCCCATGGGAGGGCTGGCATGCTGCTCTGCCACCTGGCTTTGCCATTCCTCTCCTCTCTCCCATCACCCAGCCTGTGCGGGTACCCTGGGGACTGCAGATGGGCTCCCTGCCCACCATGCCACCATCCCACCACTCCACCATCCCACCATTGCATTACTCCACCATCCCACCACCCCATCGTCCCACTGCCCTACCATCTCACCACCATCTGCCTGCCCTCCACCTGCAGCACCCCTTCATCCACCAGCCCAGCTCAGACTCCCCACAAGCCCCAAGACCATCCTCAGCACGGCCCCCCGGTCCCTCACCCTCATCTGGGCAAGAAGCAATAATTGGAGCCTGACATCCCATCTGGAGCCGATCAGCGCCGGCTAACTCAGAGATGTCGCTAATGGAAACTTCAGTGTTTTATTTCCAGGGGCTTCTGTCGCTTCCTCCTTCCAGAAGCGATAACCGCTTTGCAGAGAGGCTGCAGGGCGGCCCCAGCCACCCCTCAGCAGTAGCGGCTCTCTGAAGCCATCTGCAATGCTCAAACACAGAGATCCTCAAGATGCGCTGAGCCCTCCCAGCCCCTTATAATTAGTGGTGCAGGCGACTGGCTGCAAGGGGTTAACGCAGCTCCTAAAGCCCTTTGCAATGCTGGGCTTCACAGCCCCAATCCCCCCCCGCCACCCCTCCGCTGCCCCTCCTGCCCCCTCCTCCCCTTGTCTGGGACTCAAACTTGCTTTTTTGGGCACGCATGTGTGCACATGCGGTCCTGAAGTATCGAGGTCTCGAAGATTAAAAGGCACCATTATGGGAGTCAAACATAAATTCTCCTTTTATTAAGCAGAGTAAATGTCATCAGTGAAAAAAAGCAGAGAAGGATGGAGGGAAGAGGAGGATTTCATTCCAACTTCCCTTTACTTTCGTTCCTGCTCCTGGCCCTGGCTCCGTGCAGTTGTTTATTTAAAAGTCCAGTAGGGAAAGCTCATATCTTACCTGCTTTCTGTAGGGATTTTCTGCACCATTACCGTAATGAACAGCATAGACAGTGTCAGCGCCGTTTGGCTGGGGGCTGGCTGCTGAAATCCTGGGTCGCTGCCTCAGTATGGACTGCCACGGCCAAGAGGACTTGGGATGGGAGCCGGTCCTGGGAGCAGGAGGGTGAGTCGCTGCCACCCGTGCCCACGGTAGGCACCCATGCCATCCCTCGGTGTGTGTGTAGGGCAGTGCCACATCACCCCAAACTTCCCCATGCCAGGTCCTGGGGCTGCAGGCCCCGGCAAAAGCGCTTCCCCAAATTATTTAAACATCCCCAGCTTCGCAGCAGCATCCCCAGGAGCAGGAGCAGTGGCTTGGACCGGGGCTGGCAGCAGGGCAGAGGAGGATCCCCTGCAGCTCCTGCCTGCCGCGGTGCATCCTAAATATTTCCTGGCAGGCAGGCAGCCCCTGCACTGCAGCCGCTGGACCCACTGCCCGCAGCAGGCAAATGAAGGCCACCAGGTAAGGGCTGCAGTGGCCAAATTCCTACCAGCTTCCAGGGATGGCCAGACAGCAGCAGCTCCCACACCCAGACAAGTCCTGCCTGGCCGGGCTGCTGCAGGGCGGTGGGTGATGGGGAGAGCACCGGGTCGGCCCCGCGGGGATGCAGGGACGGCTCCAGCTCTGCTGCATCTTTGGCATCCCGGGGCTGGGGCTCCAGGGAAGAGCTTTGGTTCAAAGGCCAAACCCCCACCAGGTGAGCTGAAAAGTTTCCCTTAACTTGATGAGACAGAACCAAATTTGTGTCACATACTCGCCTCACCTAATTGCCCTGGTGCGGCAGCTTTCTGCAGACCCTGGAGCCAGCGCAGGGCTTGGAGATGCTCGCAGGCACGGCATGCCCAGACAGGACAGGTCTGCAGCTCCTGACACTCCCTTGGCTCCATCCGTACCCCGCCAGAGAGACAGGGACCTGGGACGTCGACACATGCCGTGACAGCAGAGGGCTGCTCGAGAGCGGCAGAGGCACCAGAGCACTGGGCATTGGTGTTGGACAGCATTTGTCAAGGCACAAAACTGGGAGACTCAGAGCTCATGGGAAATGTTTTTCCTCCTTTCAGGTTTAATTCTTCTGTCAGGCACTTGTCTGAGATGGTTTTATTCACACACAGCAGCAGAGAAATGGCTGAACAAAGGGGCTCCCTTTTTTATGCTTCTTGTTATCTGTGTAGTCTCAGGAATGTGGCTGAATTTAATGGATGCATTACCCGGCCGTGCGTGTGTGCGAGCGTGCACGAGCGGGAAGGGGAGAGGGAGGCTGCGGAGCAGCAGGGACACTCGCCTGAGGAATACTGCGCACGGTGGTAACCACTTAATGCTTCAGGTGAAGTGTTTACTTAAGTAGGCTTCACAATATGGGGGGAGCACTCAGGACACATCTTAAACAAATAACAACCATGCACAGTAAATCTGCTGGAGAGTGGGTTTACTCTACTGCCAGGTGCTTCTTCCAAAAGAGATTTTCATCCTCCTGCACTTAACTCCGGTGCCATGTAGTTTGGGAGAGGCAGATTTATTCAAGCACCAAGCCTGCTAATCACCGCATTCCCCCGGGACTGATTTAAGGGGTGGTTGTGCTAAGCCTGGGCTCCTTGCAGCAAGCTCAGCTGGGGCGGCAGGGACCCTGGCAGACGCCGGTCAGCCCCGGCACAGCGTGGCCGGCAGCACTGCGGCATGCCCCCTCAGGTTTTAACTGCAGCCTTTACTGAGTGAGCCCCAAGCCGGGGTGAGACTCCCTGCCCTTGTTGGAAGGAGGCACAAATCTCAGTTTATCCTTTAATGAGCCACAGCCATCAGGCGGGCAGAGTCCAGCTCCTCCTTACCCCCACTTGGGCTCCTGCCTCCTGCTCGGGACCTGAACTTCAGCCTCTCGCTCCTGCATAGCATCGATTGCGGTTTGTGCTCCCCAAGCTGGATGGCTGCATGGGGCCACTCAGGACCAGCCAAAACCCCTTCAAGTTTGTAGCTGTAGGGACCTTTTCCCTAGAAATCCTTCCTTAGGAAATGTAGTATGAGCCCACAGACCAATCATCTGGCTTTGGTTATCAGGACACCTTTGTCGCACTTAGCCTTCTGTATTTCATGTCCCAACCTCTTGCTCCAGCCCCAAGTTTAAGGTGCCTTAAACTCTCTCCTGGGAGCAGCAGCCGGCACACAGCCAGGCTGGGGGACTGCTGGTGTCCCTGCAGCCATCTCTGAGACATCTCTCCATCCCCCACAACCAGCTCCCTCCTCTCTGTCCCAGTTCCTGGAGGTACCGTGAACTTCACCATATGATTTATCCTCACAAGACAGCTGCTAACATCACGGGGATGGTCCCTCCATGCACCTCCGGACCATCCCAGTAGCTGAAACCAGACCCACCTGCACCCTACGACCTGTCCACGTCTCCTGATGTCCCTCATCCCCATTGGTACCTAACCATCCACCCAATATTTAAAATAACAAATCAACATAAAATTAGCCTCCCTCTTCCTTTGCCACCATCTGGAAGAGCAAAAAAAACCAACCCCAAACCAGCACTGCGGTTTGAGTAGTTGCAGTACATGTGGTTGAGAGGGTCCATCTCTCTGTGAGTGTCTGCATGGAAAGGGCTGTGGCAGGGGAAACAACACCGTGGGTGGCTTATGAGGATGATTACTATCAAAATTCTTTCTGAGAGAGGGGATGGATCCAACCCCAAAACAAAAACAAAGGAAAATGGAAGGGTTTGTCCTTTGAGTTTATTATTTTTTTTAAACCAGCATCATGTTCAGGATCTCTTGCCACAGAGAGTCACTGGGCAAGCGCCATGGTGACAGGCACATGGCAGAGGGGATGGATGGGCTGAGCGGGCACAGGCTCTGCCCCATCACATCGGCCCCCCTGGCCCCATCAGCTCCTGCCGAGGCCCCGTGGAAGCCTTGCCCAGCACTTAGAAGCATGCAATAAATAAATAGATAAATCATGCACCGTGGAGGATGACCTCTTCCCTGACCTCTGAGTAAATCACCTCATTCTCTGTATCATGACATCCGATCACTCCTGCTGTGGTCTGCAGTCCAGGAGCGATGCAGCCAGCACGTTCCAGGTCTCCGTCACCCAACCCGGCTGTCACGCCAGTGGAGCCTCCCGAATAACCACACTGACGGCATCCCTCCGCCTGTCAGCCTGTGGTCCTGTCTCCTCCTGACTCTCCTCCATCAGGAGAGGAAAGGCGATCATCTCTGATGCTGTGAGCCACGCAAGCGTCGTGTCCCGTGGCACGGGGCTGAACTGCACGCTGCGGCTGCTCAGTTCAAAGGAATCGCAGCAAGTTCATCCTTGGCCCTACAGCCCGGGGAAGCAAGGGATCCTTTGTGCATCTTCGCCTTTCCCCTAATGAATTCCCCCAGCAATCACCCCCCTCTCCTTTCTGCCCCCCCATTTCTCTCACACACGTACAGCTTCCTTCTGTTATCTTTGTCAGCAAAGAGAACCTGATCCAGTCCATTAGCTCAGCCCCACTCCCCTGATGTCCCCCCACTGACAGGGAACATGACACTGCACCACCAAGCACAGATGCAAGCTCTCCGTCCTGACAAACATGTGTTGAGAAAGCATTTTTGACCGAGTTCCATATCCAGGGCTAGTGTCAGACAGCAGAGGTGGAATGAAAGGACCTCTTGGCTGGAGACACTGGAGATAAGCAGCAACAGGAAGCCTGCAAGCGAAAAAAGATGCTAGCCTGAGAAATTTTAGAGGGGAGAGCAGCAACACAAAATAATTGCTGAAAGAATGCAGCTTGATTGCAGACAGCAGGGAGAGTCTCAAATCCTGCATGGAATGAAAGACCAGGATGATAGCTTAAGGGGAAGAGAAGTTATCAGGCTAGAAGGAGTGATTTATTCAATGAAGGGGATTAAGAGTCCAAAAGTTAATGTACATAATGTAAAACAGGATGGCTGAGGACTCTGGGAAGGGGGATGCAGGCGGGAGAAGTGCACATGGTGCCCGGCTGCAGCGCCGTGCACAGAGGTGTCAGGGTGCTGTCGGCCGCACCAAGCCCTCCGTCCTCGGCACCCATCACGGGACTTTCTGCATCCCTCCTGTGGACAGGCTGCGGAGGGGGAGCAAGCCAGCCCGGAGGGATGCAGTCAGGTATGAAACGACTCTTGTAGTCAGGACCTGCAGGTCTGGGCGTTCACTGATGCCAGCAGGAATTTGGCTGCTGGGCAGTTTTCATAACATCGCAGAATGGTTTGGGTTGGAAGGGACATTTAAAGGTCATCTAGTCCACCCCCCCTGCCACGAGCAGGGACATCTTCAAATAGATCAGGTTGCTCAGAGCCCCATCCAGCCTGACCTTGAATGTTTCCAGGGATGGGGCATCGACCACCTCTCTGGGCAACCTGGTCCAATGTTTCACCACCCTCATCATCCTTTGAGGGCAAGGGCTTAGGTGGGCTGGTGGCTCCATGGGGAGACACCCCCAAGCCCGGGGTCCTGGCTGTGGGCGGCCTGAGGGGTGCCAGGCACCACCATGGCCCATGAAGCGAGGTGATGTGTCGCTAGGTCTGGTGGAGGCCAGACGGTTTCGCCCCTCTCTTCCACGTGCAGATGGAAACCGAGAGCAATGTCCTCGGTACCAGAGAATGCTCTTTCCCCAGCACCGTGCTAAGAGGCCGTGAAACGGGATTGGTATTATGGAGGTGTCATGAAGCACGCAGCAAAGGGCGTCTTCCCTGGATAGGAACCCCAGATGCCCCCCACGCTCTGCTCTGCTCCTTCATCTCTCTGCAGACTGTCAGCAATGGGCCAAATCCTCTGCTGGCTCAGCCCACTGGAGCTGGTGGAGCACTGCCAGCGGCACGGGCCAGCGTCCCCGCATTGTTCATTTAGTCCTTCCTCTATTCATCCCTCCTCTCCTCCCAGGTGCCTCGCCAGAGAGGGAGGGAATCCTGTCAATCGCTAACAAAAATACTGTGCAAATCATATTAAAATAAAAGGCTCTTGTAATTTTTAGTGTTTATTGAAGTGGTTTCTCTTTATTTCTTTTTCTTTTGGCTCCTTGAACGTTTTGGAGCACAGCTGCCAAAAATGAAATGTTTGACCGGCCCCAGTGACGCTTCTATTGGCCTCTTTCCCTTCCTTTCTCTCTCCTTACGCTTCAAAGTCCCTCGCTCACACTATGCTTCTTTCACGTCACCTCCCGCTCATCCTGCCCCTGCAGCCTGCCCATCCCTCCCGGGTCCTCTTGTCTTCTGCTGTGCCCCATCGCTCCCCAGTGCAGCCCCCGAGCAGCACCTGCACACAGAGGCACTTCTTGATGCGCAGAATTTCCCTTTTGCTACTTTTTCCATGCAATCCCACTTCTCCTGATGACATCTTCCTCAAAGCGCCTCACCAGAAACCCCTGCCCCTTCTCCCTGCCCAGCCTCTGGTTTCTCCTGTTCCTCCGGACTGGAGTGGAGGGTGCTGGAGGCAGGGACTGGGAGCCCTTTGCCACTGCAAGGGTGAAGAGGAGGACCTGCCGCAGGGGCCAGCAAGGTGAGAGGATGCCCCAAGCTTGGCTATCGTTCTGGGATAGGAGAGCAGAGGAGAGCAAGCAGCTGTCTTTTCCACTGGTGACAGGGGGGGACAGGTTGTCACAAGCTTGAGTTTGTCATCAGAAAATGAGCAGTAAGGGGCAGCGACTGCAAAGAAAAAGCTGCTTCCCACTACGTGGGAGACGTGCAGTCACATCACCGAGGCACAGTCACACTGCTGCTGTGGTCACCTGGATGGGGCATCAATACAGGCAGTGCTAATGGGAGTGAGAGTCCTCTTGTTCCCCCCCACTTCCCTCTTCCAGCATGTGCCCACTGTCTCTTACGGGTAACATCATTGCTATCCTGCTCTCCTGGAGAAATCTCATCAGGAGCTTTCAGCAGATGATGGAGCAATGTCTTTGTGCCCATCTTACAGATGAGGAAACTGAGGCTTGGCAAAAGCAATGCACCCAAAGTCATTTCTCTCGAGGCTCCATCCAGCCTCTGTCCCATGGCCACCCTGGTATGGCACCACCCAGCCCGTGCATACTGGTTTGACCTTGTCCCTGGGCCGCGCACATCCTTGCACAATGCAGGGTTGCAAGAGGACACCAGGCTCCACCATGCCAGTGTGTGTCACGTTGCCCAGCCTGGCTCCTTCCCACTTCACTGTCAGCGTGTGATAGATACACACACCCCCGTCTGCTTCGCTGGAATGAATGCTGGCATATTTAATCCGCTAATGGTATTAATTCCCTATTAAATTAAATAGTGCAAATATGTTGCTGGTTTGGTTTGGGGAGGAGGGGGTTGTGCCTCTCCCTCCCCCACCCTTTGATCCTGGTAAAGACACTGGAGCATTTGTTAGAGGAGAGAGGGGGAAAAAAAAATCCCACAAAGAATTGCAGCATTTATGCAGATATAAAAAAAAAAAATAAATGGCAGATTATTTTTCAAAAAAAGCCAAAGAAAACTCCCCTTTTTCTTGCAAACAAGCTGCCTTCTCTCTGGGAAGCGGCCCTCCATCGCTCAGCCCCAGCGTGCTGGGAAGACAAAAGCCTTTCTCGGCGGGGCAGCAGGGCCGGCGGCGGCCGGGGAACGCCGGGAGCTCGGCGTGCGGTGTGGTGCCCAAGCCTAGCTCACATTTCAAAGCTGTTGTTTTTAAATTGAATGTCCTTTTTCTTTTTTTTTTTTTTTTAATGCATATATGTATTCAAAGCGAAGTTATGATAAAAATCCGACACAGAGCTGAAAGCGAGGGGTTGAGTTGCGTTTTGGCACAGATGGGGCTCATCCCTTCTGCGGGAGGCTCCTTGCCAGAAGACATCTTGGAGTGGAAGGAATTCGAGAAATCAGGGGGTTTGCATATTATTGGGCTTTATTTGTCCCATTGAGGGAGGTGAGAGGAAGCGTGAAGGGTTTGAGTGTAAAAAAACCTGCCCTGGGATTTACCTGCGACTGAGGCAGGTGAAAAGTGTTGGATGATGGATTCTTCCCGGTGAATGAAGAGACAAAGGGGAGTCTCTTCCCTGTCTGACACTTCGGTAGCAGCAGATTTTCAGGCAGGGGAGGTGAAGTGAAAAATCTGGTCTGGATCAGTGTGCTTGTACCCTGTCAGATGGACTCTGCGATGCCATTTTAGATAAAGGCGATTTGCAACAAGCACCTATAGAAAACACATGGTGGGAAACCTCTCCCTGTAGCTGGAGCTGTTTGTTAGAGATACCAGCTTGCACTAGATCATCGGCTGTATCTGACTTACTGCCTGGGAGAGGATTTTGTCCTCGTGTTTGTTGTCTCAGTCTCCTTTTTCACCGCTTGCTGCTCAAGACCAGCATGAGCTGAATGCTTCCAAAACTTCTCCCTAGGATTTTTGGATGACATGCCCCTCTCTTCCCAGGAGATGGGCTGGGGAGCCCAAATTCACACCCCGGATTCTTATGAGTTTCCAGGAAATGGCTACAGAGAGCTGAATTTGAATTCAAGCACGTGTGCCTGCATCACTCAGCCAGCTAGGAAGGAGAGGTATACTGTGTTCCTCGGCTGTCTGATTAAAATTAACCAATCCTAATCAGATTTTCAAATACTGAACGTTTAGAGGAAGTATGGACAAATGCATCGTGATGATTTGTTAATATTGTTCAGAGACTCATAGCCCCTAATTAATGTATTCATGAAAACCACACACAATGCAGGTTGTAGATAGAAAAACAGGTGGAACACGGCGATTTCATTATTTATGAATTTCTGGTCACAGTCTCCCCAAAGCACCGATGTTTCTGCCATCCACACCTGACTCAACTCCGTTTGCCCATCAGTGGTGTGAGAGGAAGGGCTGTTAGGACGGGCTGGTGCTCCTCGCCTTGTCCATCCCCGGGCTCCCTGGTGCTTGTGCCACCCTGGGTGCAGACCCGGCTGCCCTGACCGTCCCCAAAATCCCGCATCCCAAAACCCCAAATTAGCTCCAGAAGAAGAGCAGAACCTCCCTGCCAAACGCAGCAGCAGCTCTGAGCGTGTGAGAGTTTCGGGGCTCGTTACCTGCTCCTGCCCCAGGGAAAAGAGTGGAAATCTAAGACTAAGTGCAAACTTATGCCATGGCTTGCTTTGAATGGGACATAAATGGCAGTTCTGGAAACATAAAAGAGTGAGTGTGAAGTTGCCTGCCTGTGAAATGGAGGCATGCAGACGGGGCTGTCCCCGTGGAGCGCAGGCGTGTGGTGTTTGGGTATGGCAGGGGTGACAGATGGCGAGCATCTCAAAGAATCTCTTCTCCGACCCCGAGGCAACTCGGGGGGATGCCGTATTTCAGAGGAAGATCCTGAGGGGCTCAGGCTGGGGGTGCAGGAGGGGAAGGTGATCCCTCAGTCCCTCCGGCTGTCACCTTCATCCCATGTGAGATTCAAGCACTTGAGGAGAGGCCACCACAAAACTCTCTCCAAAGTCCTTCTGTTACAGGACAATCAAATGCTGTTTCCAAGGACCCAGGGGAAGGTCAGCAAAGTGCATCACAGCTGCAGCATTTACTTGATATCATTTCCATGAGGATTTTGCTCACGGTTCTTTGCTAAGACCATGGCTCGCACCAAGCGCATGGCAACAGCAGATCTGAATTGCTGGTTAGTGCAGAAGTCGACCTAAGACCAGTAACTCAGTTACCCGCGGGTGTCCAGACTACTGGAGTACAATGGGAAACCCAAACCTGGCCAAAGACTGCCACAGCATAGCAAACCGCCCGTGGGACAAACGCTGCCCTGGGCGCTCGCAGCAGCCGTGCGGATCATCCTTGTGTGAGCTGAAACACAGAGCAAGTGAAAGTGAAGGAGAAAGGCGATAGCCTCTAATAAACAGATCCCAGGCGCTTCCCTAGTTGGGCGGTCCTAGTAATTGCTCTTTATCATGTGTATTCCTTCCTTTTTGTGCGCCTATTAGCATGTGTATTCCTTCCTTTTTGTGCCCTTTATCACGTGTATTCCTTCCTTTGGGGCCTATTATCATGCGTATTCCTCCCTTTTTGTGCCCTTTAGCATGTGTATTCCTCCCTTTTTGTGCCCTTTAGCATGTGTATTCCTCCCTTTTTGTAGAGGAAAGGGATTTTCCGATGTGTACAGCTGAGGGTACTCCAAAGAGCAGTGCCCTCTCACCCAGGCTCTGTGGGGCAGCTCGGCAAGGAGAGGGAGACACAGAGAAAGGCCAGCGGTTTTGGAGGACTCCTTTAGCATCCTTTCTCTTTGCAGAGCTGTGGCGAGTGGTGGGGAAGGAAGAGTGGAAAGGAGGTATTTTTTCCAGGGAAGTATTCCAAAAAAACAACTACCTGCCATGACACTGTGCATTCAAGCCTGGCTGTGCAGCAAATAACAGAGCGGCAAAACACAAGTAGAAGGAGCTGATCTAGCTCACAGACGATTAAGGCTTTGGGAAATCTATTTCTATTAAACTGCCAAAGGATGTGGGCAGGAGGGGGAGAGCAGGAGCAGACATCTAAGTGACACTGCCCTGTGAGTGTATCCTGCATGGTTGAGTTACTGGCTGTGATTAAAGTCCCAAGTCCTTTCCTGAAGACTTAATCTGGGCTCAGACAACCAACTTTGCCCTCAGTTTGCTCTGCAGGGAGGCAGGCAAGTATCTGAGTCAAAGCGGAATCCCAAGGTATGCAGAATTAAAAGCCAGGGTGGCAAATGTCACGAGCAAAGATGCTCTTTGCTTTCTTTTCATGTAGAAATAGAGAAGAAATGAGGTGGTCATCCCAAAAACATTTGCAGGAAGATCACTAATGCAATACCTGAGAGAAAAGGACATGGGATTAGCCAGTCCCCAAAGGACTTTTTCGGAGGCTTTGCACCAGAACAAGCATAGAAGAAGCCACTTTCTTTTTGGCTCTATCTGTATCTTATCCAGTGGACATTCATTTCATGTGAAATGAAATTTGATGTCATTTCATGTCATGATACCAGCAAAGAAACTCATCTCACCTAACTTTAGAATAGCCACCTAACTTTTAGATGGCAGAGAGAGATCCAGTTGTCTCTCAAAGTCAGTGGTAGAACAGATGTTCTGAGGGGACAAACACAAGAGCTTTTTGCAACGGCTTTTTTTGCAATGGTAGAACTTGAAGTGAGTATCCAAAAGCAAAAGGTGCCATGGCATATGAGCTGGGGGGTTGTCCTCTTTTGAGTCAGTGTAGCTGAGTCCATGGAATAAAGGACAGCTTAATTACTGTTGTAATAAATAGGATTGTAGAGGCATATTATAGGCATTTATTTCACGTGGCGACATACTCAGTAAACATGCTTTGCTCAACATCCTTCTTCAGTCATACCCATTAGCAGACTAAATTAAGAGCTACCATGGGTGCTGGGCGACAGGAGTACAATCTCCAAAACTCAAACTTCAGGAAACTTTCTTTGCACTTTCCCATTCCACCAGAGGAGATCATCTCTGTAAAACATTCATGAGCAGCTTTAAAATAATAAAAAATTAAACAACCTTTGCTATAAGGTATGAAATATTTACCATGCTGCTGTAAGCTAATTGCGTACGGAAACAACGAAGTGCCTGGGCTATAGGCTAAGTGGCACCACCGGCATCCGATGGCTGCGGCCCATCGCTGCTGCGCTGGTTCCTCTGCCTGATGGACTGGAGAGGGGAGTGGTGGTGGGACAAGACAAGCCACCAGCCTTTGGGGTTTCCTCGTCATCTCCTCCCGGTGATGGCAGGACGCAGCCCCGGGGCAGCGAGGACTAACAGGACGGCTGTTATCTCGAGGCCCGGGTGTATGTCCGCTTGTGTGTCCGAAGGCGTTAGCTGCAGCAGACTGCATGCTCAGCAAATGCTCGTCAAGCTGGAGTCTCATCATACTTTGTCACTTCTCCTTCTCATCCCAGTTGCAACCCTGAAGTGCACTAATGGAAAATAGCAGAGCCAGCTGAACAAGTCGGTGCAAATGATATATGTGACAAATTAAGCCTATGATTCTGTTCGCTTTAATCATTGCAATTTCCTCCAGTTTTTCTTGTTGTTTGGAAGTATTTAACATCTTTGGGAGGGAGATTTTCTTTTTTTTTTTGGCTTGATTGCAAACAGCTCGCTGCGGGTGCTCAGTATTCAAGCTGTGTTTTAGCTGGAATCACAACTGATCGGATCAGTCACCTGGTGCTGGGGGTTGGCTGCCAAGGAACCTCAACCCATGCAAAGCCAAACACCGGCTTCAGCAGCCGCTTTGGCGGAGGGACTGAAACACGCTTTCTTTGAGATAGGTAAAGAGCAAACACACAAATGTTTGCAAAAAGCGAGTAGTACATGAGTGGGATGTGTCCGGAGATAAGGAATTGGCCTTTCCTACTATCCCTTTTCCTCTGAAAAACCAGGCGTGCCTGTCCCTGCCAGCCCTCCTGCCTCCCCTCCTGCCCAGGGCTGTACGCGCAGTGACATAGCCCTAGTCCCAGCAGATCCAAAAAGCTCTGTATCACACTGTTTTCATCAGCGAGGATAAAACCCCTTGGTCCTTCAGGGCATTAAAAGGTCATTTTGCTCCCTGATGCCGCAGCTGGGATCCAAGCGAGCAGAACCGCTGAGGAAGAAAGAAATAAACAACAGGCGCAGAAAGTATCCGTTCTTTCCATTATTATAGGATTTATCTTCCTAATATACGGGGAGTGTTGCCTGGCAACACTGGCTCTCCCGACCTCTGCCATCTCCCCCCAGCACAGCCCAAATGAGCTCGAACCGCATGGAGCCTTCTCCGGCACAATCACCAGCTGATTTACATGGGCTTGGTGAGTCCTCCGAAAGCACATTGCTCATCTCTCAATCTCCAGCTCTTCCTTTCTTCTCTCTGGTGGCAAATGCCTCCCAGGGAGGGACATGGCTCAGGGCAGCTGCTGGCTGGTTTGGAGGGAGGACCACCACAGCTTCTTCACTAGGGCATCTCCGTGCTGGAGAGCCTGGCCATGATGCTGAGCTGCTCCTGGAGCTCACCAACAAACTTCAGACAGCACCTATGCCTTCAAACACAGCCGTCCTATGGCAAAAGCCCCACAAACAACTTTCAAGCAGAAGCCACTGATGGTGTATCCATGGATGTTCATCCAGGCTCTGCTCTGTGGTGCTTAAAGTTCTCCACAGCACTTGGCGGAGATGCTCCGGGATGTTTTCAGTCCTTCATGCAGGGCCATGGAGCAGAGAGAGGGATCCTTCTTGCACTGGAGAGCCTCCTGAAATGGGTGGGTTTTCTTCTACATAAACATCGAGGATTTTCCACAGCTGCAGCTGCTTCACCCACATCCTTCCATCCCTCGCTCCTAACTCACCATCCCTAAACTCCTTTCTGCAGCTTCCCAATTGCTCCCAGGTCCCCAAAGCTGGTGCACAGCAGGGCTGCCCTGCAAGGATCATGCCCATCGGGACTCCTCCGGGATGGGAGAGCTTGCTAAAGCTAAAGCGAGCTCTCCCGTCCCAGAGGAGTCCCAACGGGCACGATCCTTGATGCAGCGAGGCAGGATCTGGCCCAGCTGCAGCATCGGGTGGGAATTTGGACAAGCGCCGGTGTTTCCAGAGACCTCAAGCCCTCTTCTGTCTTGGGTCTCCTGATGCTCACAAGCAGCCGGTTTTGTTCCACTGACATGTTACAAGCGAAGTGATTAGTTCAGAAGGTGGGAAAATCCTGCGGGTATTTACTAGAGGAAGAGAGAAATGAAAATACGCTGGCTTGGGTGAGTTTGCAGCAGAGCAGCTGCGCTAACTTTTATAAACCTCTTTCCAAATTCCTCACGTCTCAGTAACACAGTAACATCCTTGGGTGCGGAGATGGGCTTGAATGTGATTTACCCCCCGTCCCGTAGCCCATCAAACTATCGCTAGCCCTTTCAGCGGGCTGTATTTGCGCAGCAGCAGATGCCATGGTTACTATCTGTACAGCCGGGACGGGAACCTCTCCTGTTCCCCTGACAATAGCAGCGACTGAAACTTTATTCTTCGCTCGGGACAGCATTAATCACTCACACATCACCGGAGAGAGGGGGTTCTGGCAGAGGGGACGTTCGCCCTCCCACCCCAGGGAGAGCTGAGTGCTGCAGAAAACTGCCGCTCTTGCAGTCTCGGTTGTGGAAATGTTTGACTGTCGTGCAGATTGCATTTTCGCTAACCATGATATTTACTTTTTTCACACACTGCCCCACCCTGGGATTTCAAACGAAGGAGAAAACCATCCGTAATGACAGTGGAAGGAATCGTATGCTCAAAACTACCGTCCGAGGCGCGTAGCACAGCCTGAGCATACAGGCGCAAATATCATTTGAGTAACTGCAAAATCAAATCAAGGTATGCTGAGGTGCCGCTGGCAAGGCTTGGCTGAGGGAGGAGGGCAGCGGGAAAGCAGGGATGAGGAAAAGGGGGAACAGTGAGGGTTCGACCTGTGGGTGTTTTCCCAGGCAGTCAGCTTCTCAAAGCAGACCAGTGATTTTTGCGAACTCCTCCAGCTGAACCTCTCGTGTTGGATGGCAACCTGCCGCCCGGAGAGACCGCAGGTCAGGTTTGTGTTAACAAGAGAGCAGTCCTCTTCAGACTCAAAGACTTTTACTTTAGAAGAGCCACACGTCTCTGCTTTTGCCTTCTCTAACACTAGCGCACGGCAAGGTGCATAAAGAACCCCCCCTCCCCTCCAACCCCCCTGCAGACCCGGAGAGAGGAGGGGAGGACAACCAGAGAGGAGCAGGCGTGGTGCTCGGTGGAGAACAAGGAGCTTGCACAGATACTATGGTGACGAGCATTGTGTAGAGACCTGAATAGACCAGAATAGAAAAAAAATTTCAACAGTATCACAGCCAGGATCCAGCGTGGCTCCGGGAGAGCCGAGCCACTGCCTGCACTTGTAAACTTGAGGGTGGGCTGCTATTGTAAAGCGGGGAGCTGGCAGGAGAGGTAGGGGCAGGGAGAGCTGGAGCGATGGAGAGAATTCAGGTGAAAAAAGGTTAAGTGCAGCCAGATATTTAAGTGAGACGGAGTCGCCCATGAGAGCAATGCAAACAGTTCATTGCAAGGAAACCTGATCCAAGGCCATTCACAGCACAAACCCAGAGACAGGCAAGTGCCCCCTCCCCTTACACTCCATGGGATCTGGCAAGGACAGTGCTGGCTCAGAGTTCATAAATTCTTCAGCAGAAAATACTTAGATACTTAATCAAGGGCTCCTCTGTTACTCCAGAACAAGTTTACATTATTAGAGAGAGAAAAAAAAAAAACCAACACCCAACCCTCAACCAAACAAAAAGGGTCCTAAATAAAGAGATAAAGTAGTATGACAGAACAGCAATAATAGCTTTCAGGTGTATGTTCTGCATAAGATTTCCAGGCAGTTGGTTTAGTTAATGGATTCCCTTAATCTTTCAGCTGTCAGCGTGCAATCTATAGTCTACTGTTTCTTCCACACCGTATTTATAGGGACAAATTCAAACTTGTATAAACAGACAGGAGTATCTATTGTTGTGCAAGAGCAGGACACAAAGGGAGCTTGTCACCGATACATCACAGCTGTCTGAGAGCGGTGCCTGGAGAAGCCGGGAGTTAGGGGGCAAACGCAAACCGGGAGCCTTGAAGGATCCGGAGGTGTTGGGGAGTGTGGGAACCGGGGCAGCAAGGGCTGCGCGGGGAGGGAAGGGAGCGGACGGGGAGCTGGGCAAGGCTCGCTCCTCAGTAAGGGACCGCAGAGGTTTAAGCTGCTTCTCGAGGCTCTTTGGGATGCTGAGAGTATCAGCAAAGCTCTGCCCTCCTGCTGCACATCTAGGTGCAAAAGTAGAAACTTGAATTAAAAAAGAGGAGCTGACTTGGAGCTTGAGTTTTCTAAGTTGGTTTGTAACCAAATCACGAGGGGGAAAGATGGGGGTAAGGTGGTGGTGAACAGATGATAAAAATAAGACATGCTTGTGCAGAGAGCACATCCTGGGAGCAGCAGCATGGCAAGGGAAGGGGAGACCCGGCAGACATATCGCTCTCTCGTTTGAAGTCCAGCTGTCCTGCTCCCTGAGCAAAAATCCCCTCACGTTGGTGGAACTGGGATACATCTACATTAACTGGCAGGGGTGAAAAGAGCCATGAACCTGCAATAACTTGTGTTTGGCCGGCAGGGCAGCCTGCCTTGAACGGGAAGCACTTCCCAGCCTTGGAAGCTCAGTTCCTGCCCCTCCGCTCGTATTCTCTAACCCCCTGTCGCAGTGTCACCGGCTGCTTTGGGCAGGGGGGTATCGGGGTCACTGCACATTGCCACAAGCTTCTCAGGACCCCCAGACCAGGAAAACATCATCCAAACCCAGGGAGGGATGACAGAGTCAAGCCAGCAAGAGGTGAGGGTGAGAAGATAAGGAACAGGACTGGAGCAGTAGGACGTCCTGATAAGGAGGAGAAAGTCAGCGAGTAAAATCCTAATGATGCACAAAGGAAGGAGAGGAGGGAAAGCCGCAGTATCGTTATTGCCACCGGCTCGCAAGGGATGCATGTGGCACAGCCAACAGCTGGAGGGAGCAGGAGATGTCGTGAGGCCATTGCAGGCGCTTACCACACGGGCTCTGCTGCTGTGGGTATTTAAATCATGTGGCACGGCCCTGTGTGGAAAAGCTTATTTTTCCTTCGATAACTCCAGTTTGAGGCAAGGGAGGTATCTCGCCATACCCTGCAGCAAATCCGCTCCTGGCACCAGTGGAATGCAAATAACCAATAACAACCAGAGAAGATAAGTTGCTGTTGTAAAAGTTTGACAGAGCCCTGCTGAAGGATGCTACCCAGCACAGCCATCGTAGATATTTTTATTGGCAAAATGCAGAACAAGGAAGATAGGGACTAACTCCTTGTGCTGGTCTGCTTTGTGTACTCAAGCACTCAGGGAAAATGCATCTGAAAGAGTTCCCCTCCAAACCCACCCCTCTTTGCCTCCTGCTTGCTTATTTGAAAGCAAGGCTTCGCAGAAATGGTCTCTCCTGCCTCTCGGCCCCCCCGCTCTGCCCTCTCCCCGTCCTCCAAGCCTCTGCAGGGTTTCTCAGGGTGGGTACAAGGCTTCTGCTGTGACGGATCCAGCCTGCCCCAGTTTCAACTGGGAAACCATTCCTGCTGCTGCTGCTGCTCTTTCTCTGCTCTCCGGCTAATGGAGCAGCATGCCTCCGGCAGTGCTGCTGGCAGGTCTCTGCAGGAGGCTTGCGGTGGTGCCTGTCACAGGCTCGGGCTCTGGGGCAGCACCGGGGCCATCTCTCATCTCTCATGCAGTGTACATGGGGCTTTCGGGTGGTTCTGGAAATACTGAGTAAGAGATGGGTGAACTGCTGCTTCACTGCTGCACAGCGGAGCCCAAGAGGAGCGAGCCCAGCTCCTGCCTCCTGCCGCTCCCTGACCAGGTCCTGCTTTCCGCCTCAGTGAACTCTCAGCCTTGTTCAGCTCCCAAAGGAATGCCGGGAGTCACCAGCATTGATATGCATCTTCCACCTGGATAAGCAAGGCTGGATGGAAGAGACACACAGCGCCTTCACCCAGCACCTGGCACTGGGGAGACCAGCAGGTCCCGGCAGCGAGTTCCCCTGCCCCAGCACTCCCCTCCCAAGCTGGGAGCACTGAGGTGACTGGGAGGAGTAAGCAGTGGATGGCAGCCTTCAGCTCCCAGGGAGCCGCAGTGATTTGAATATATATTGAAAAATTTCCCAGTGCGTTAAATAGGCAGGAGGGTGGCAGGGAGACGGCGCGGGAGGGCCGAGCGGTGCAGCTGGGGCAGCGGGAAAGGTGACACTGGCTTAGCACCGCTGCCACCTCTGCAGCAGAGGAACCATCCAGGAGATGCTGCATTTCCCGGGATGGAGGGAGCAGCAGCCCAACCAGCCGGAGGGAGCATCACGGAGGCAGGCAGACATGCGTGGATGTGGCCACGGAGGAGAAGGAGAGGTTCGTGCAACAAGAGGCAAGAGGATGCTCAT
Organism: Harpia harpyja; assembly: GCF_026419915.1. Taxonomy (NCBI): domain Eukaryota; kingdom Metazoa; phylum Chordata; class Aves; order Accipitriformes; family Accipitridae; genus Harpia; species Harpia harpyja. The sequence continues at coordinate 25,329,205 of NC_068957.1, read as the reverse complement.
CGTCAGAGGGGCGGTTAATGGTTTATTAAGAGGGAAGGGGTCAGGAAGGCGTCATCAAGCCCTGGTGCAATTATGCCCCGTATCCAGTTCTGACTCTTCCGGACACAACTCATCTCTCTCCAGGGTAATGCAGGCCGCCTCGTGCACCTGATCCCTGCATTAACACTGTCACAAGCTGATGATATTATCAAGTGAAGCGTAGCCTCCGGGGGAGGCAGGCTTTAACCCTTCCCACGCCAGCAGTGTAGGGAGGATGAGCCCTGGAGCATGTCGAACAACAGGTGAAAAGGGACCTTTTGAGGGTCAGTTGAGTTTGCAGAGAGAAATGTTTGGGGGAGGAGAAGGAGGGTCAGCGGAAAGGCAAGGCAGACCATGATGGATGTAAACTGGTGTCAAAGTTGAAAGTCTCGATAATATTTGTGGCTGCATGCTGGCCCCCAGGGTTTTCCCAAAGGACCAGATTGGACGAGCCATTGCTCTCTAAATGGATCATTCTCAGAAAAACCAAGCCTGCTGCCATCTCTCCTCCCTCCTGACACTAAGCAGAGATGTGAAACAACCACATCAATGTGACTGCATCTTCGTGGAGCCCCGTAGCAATGTCACAAGCTGCAGCCACAGCAGGCATGGCCACATCCCTGGTCCTACAGCAATCCCCGGCTCCCGTGCCGGGTCTGGAAGCACAGACCCTGAGCAGGGCAGGACCTCCCAGAGGCTGAGAAGATGTGTGAGCGGCTCTCTGCAGGCTCCCCATCGGTGGATTTAGGATCAGAGCAGTGCAAAAGGCCTCCAGCAGCCAAATTTCCAATGTCCCTCCCTCCACCCTGGTTGATCCCCTGGCACCGTCCTCCCAGGTGCCACCCCCCTCCCACGAAGTGTGGGAGCTGTGGTCCACGAGCACCCAACCCCCTGCATCCCTCTCTGCCTCCTCGAGGGGCAGGAGCCTCCTGCGCTCCCACACTGGACCTTGGGGCCAAAAAAAGGAGCGTGTGTGACGGCAGCAGGGTCGCTGAGATGCTGCAGAAGCCTAATCCTGCCAGGCAGGAGAGTGTTCAGCCCCGCCGCACACACCTCCCCTCGCCATCCATGTCTGGCATCCTCCAGCTCCCTCCTCCCCAGGGAACCCACTCCAGTTCTCAGAGTTGCTGCAAAGGTTTAAATTGTGCTGTTAAGGTCTCCAGGGTAAGAAAAGCAGGAGGAGGCAAGTGCCCGTGTTGGGGAGCCAAGCGGCTGATTTAATTCAACATTCCCACCAGAATTGTTGTTTTATCTGAGGTCGGAACAGGTAACTACAGCATAAAAATAAAGCGGGTGCCAGAGCGCGTGCCAGGGCTGTGTTCTGGAGGCAGCCTGGTGTTTCAGCCTGTTCATTCTTACTCATCACCAGCTCTGGAGGCAGTGTCTCCAAATCCCTCTAAATTCCTGTTCTCTCTCTCCTTGATTTCCCTCTTGTCCTGCATGCTGAAGTCTGCAAACAACTCAAATCTGTTCCTCCACTGTCCATTAAGCTTTTAACACTTGCTGCTTTTCCCGACAATGACGCAGATTATATTACAGCTCCTTAAATGTTAATTTTTATTGATTCTATATATATACATAAAAATACACATATGCACACAAGAATGCACGCATATATTGATATATATATTGATATCCAGCAAGTGGTTCCCGTAGGTGGAGGGTACTGGAGGCTGATTGCTGTTACCTCTGGGGAACAGGAGGATCCTTGCCAGTACGAAAACAGAGAGGCCACATGCAAGAGCAGTTTCATAAGCAGTAACTTATGAAGGAAGGGGCCTTTCCTTGGGGCGTACCCAAGGTAAAGGACAAGAGGTAGCTGCCGGGCTGGCTTGAAGCTGAGATGAGAGAGTAGTTTCTTTTTAAAATGCCCTATACCAAGAGGTTTACCAGTGCTTTCATGGCCTTTGGAAGATCAGCAAAGTGTGCGGGGTGCCTGGGCACTGGTTGGGACCTGGCTAGGGACCAGCCTGTCATTCTTCAGCAGACGATGTTTTGAAACCTCTCTCAAGGTTTCAGCGATGGAGGAGGGGGCCAAAGCAAGTATCTGGGGGTCAGGAGCCCTACTATGGGGAGACTGGATCCGTGCAATGAATTTGGGACTCCACATTTCAGATATGCCCCATGGCTGCAGCCCAGTTACTTAGTCTGCCTCAGTTTCTCCATTCTCCATCAATTTACTCCCATTTTTTTAGCTGGGTGGTACAGTTTGATTCACAGCACTATGTAAAGGCTCACCATGAGGCAGCTCACCGGGACCTTCTTCCAGGGCTGGTAAGTCAAAATCAGGCACTTCAGGTGGCATTTCCACAACCGCCTCAAAGACCTGTGCCTCTGTCATACAGAAGTGGGGTTTTTTTCCGAAGTCCTGGTCTCAGGGGCACCCAGACAGTATTTTCAGAGCTGCCGCGGGCTCATGACTTCTCACCAGCTCCACGGGAGCTGTGTGTGCCCCAGGCTGCTGCAGTCACTTGGCCAGAGTGGCTAACAGGGCTCGGGGTGCCCCCCCCTTGCAGCACCCATGGGGAGCAATCAGCCGGGGAGCTGTGCTTGAGAGTCGCAGCTCTCTGGAAGCAGCCCATGTCAAGGCTGTGATGAAGACAAATTCCCTCAGCAGATGAGGTCGCAGAGCCCATTTCCATTATACTCAAAGAGCTGCTCTGCTAAAAGCAAGTTAACATGGTAAAATCGGGCATTTGGACACGGGAAAAACAGCACGGGGGGGTGTTTGTGAAGTCTTTGGTGCCTCTTCTTGTGGTGCACTTTCCCAAGGCAGGATCACACTTATTTCTCCTCTTGCTCAGCCTGTCCAGGAGCTTCTCTCTGCAGCAGAGCTCAGCTGCCGGAGCTGCTGGTGGGGGGGCTCTGCCTTCAGCCCATCCCGCTGGCATGGAGAAACCTGGGGTCCTGGGAGCATTTTCATCCTGGACAGAATCAACACCAAATCTGTTCGCCAAACTGTGTAGGAGCAAACTTGGATTTCTTTAAAAGTTTATAGTTTGGTTAACTTGGGTGGATTTTGACTGGCTCGGCAAAAGGCACCTTCGGATGCCCTCTGCCCCTCAGAGGGCACTGCATTCAGCCAGGTCTTTGTCACTGAAACAGTGCCACCAGTTTTGTTCTTGTTGGTTTCAGTATGAGAAAAACAAAGATGTTGTCCCCCCAGCTTGTTTCCTTCAGAAACCAAATTAACTGTTTTTCCATTGAAATTTCCAAGAATCAGAACAGCTGGAAGCAAACTTCAGCCCAGAATAGTTCACCCTGGATAGCGAGAATGTGGTGAGCACTGCTTTAAGCCTTTAAAAACAGAACCACGCGATGGGAAACAGTAAGCCATCATAACTGAAGGACTTGCTGCTCGTATTCCCTTTGCCACATGTGAAAATCAGGTGGTTACAAAGCAGCTCCCACTGTTTATATGAATTATTTTAAGAAAGTAAAGGGAAAGAAAGCTCTGGGTAAACCTTGAGTAATTGTCCGTTGTTTTTCTTTAACTCGAAGTCCGTGCTCACAGCACGGAGCAGGACAGCTGAGGAGCTGGGAGATGTGTCCAGGACTGACCTCCACGGTGGATGGCACCAGGAAGGGAGGGAATTCCCAGGGGTTTCTGCTGGGATGAATGCTTTGCTCGCCGCATCATCCGCCAGCAGCCAGCTGCAGCCCCGTGCCCGATGCGGTGCCCGGCGGGTGCGTGCTCCCCGAGCCAGCAACGCAGCGAGCATCCCGCACCCGACCTCCCGCGCATCCTCGCGGAGGAGGTGGATTTCCCCAGGAAAAGGGTTGGTTGGCTTGCGGATTAGTGGAGTTGTTGGACTATGTGTCGCGGTCATGGCAGAAAAGCAGAACTGAGAAGCCAAATGGTTTCGCTAATCCGCTTGCTTTGATTTAGCAGTACCAACCGTTTGCAAACACAGCTTTAATCTCCGTTGCTGATTTCCAGCGTGCAGGGCCTGAGCTCAACTAAAGAGACTGGAAAATGAGGATGCTCAAATAAAAATTGTTCAGCGGAAGCCGGGCTGAGGAAGACCCCACTTTGCACAAGCTGAGGGCCTTTGCAGAGATACTGGATTTTGTTAGCCAGACCTGCACCCTCACAGCTGCTTGGTGATTGCATGCAGTTGCCACTCAGCATCCCCTTTAGCCACAGAAAATACCTGCGCTGGCTCAGAGCTGCTCACAAAGAGCACCAGTGTCACCTGCCGCAGGGCAAAGGCTTCAGACAGGGACTTTGCAAGGAGGAAGAACCTGGTGCTTGTATTTATGATAATAAATAATAATAATAATTATTATTTATTGATTGATTATTAATTATTAATTTAATAATAATTATTATTTATTTATTTATGCTTGCATGAGAGGGGACACAAAGGAGGCACGGGGTCCTACATACTCTCTGGGGTTTTCAGAGCGAAGCCAGGAGGGACGGAAAGCCGAATTTTTAGCTGCCATCAGTCTTCTACCGCATGAGCTCCATCCAAGCACTCTGTGCATACATCCTCCCGGTGCACAGGGGTCAGGATCAAAAGTAACATTTTCAGGCTTGTCCTCAGGGGAGATGGGACACAAGGAGAGGAGCAATGCCCCGGCGGTGCAGACCACCGGCCCAGCCAGGCGGTGGCTGTCCCTCCGGCAGTGCCGGCAGGAGATGCTGCTGAGGGATGGGACCCGCAGCTGGAGCGGGTGTGTGGTGGAGAGCGATGACCAGCCGGACATCTGCCAACACCTCTAGCCAACGCCACGGGGGAAAGCAGTGTGCCCCCTCTTGTCCCCCCCCCCAAAAGTAGGGGAGCGTTTGGAAGCGTGCAAGGCCATGAAGAATTTCCTCTCGTTAATTAGCTCATGGAGAAGGTCGATCGTCTCTCAAGATGAGGCATCACGGATCTTGGTCCTACTCCCTAATTGACACATGAGCCATTTTGCGGCATGGATGATGACTGGGGCGGTGGCAGGAGCAGATCACAGGCCCCAAGTAAAGGACCTTGACAAGGGAAAGGTAAGGGTTCTTCTCACCCTTCTCTGCTCCTCTCCATCTCATTCATCACATCACAAACGCATTAGCACAGGGTAATTATTAAAGATCAAAGGAAGACATTTGCAAAGGTTGCGCAGGCAATGAAGCCCAGAAATACACTTCGAGAGAGGCTGTGCCTTTGTGCCAGGATCTCAAGGAGAGCATTGTAAAGGACTGATGAAACAGTTTGACTGTGCTTCAGTGTCGGTATTACCGTGGTTCATTTAAAACTTGACCCACTTTTATTTTCCATATTGGCATATTTTATCTTTTTTTTTTTTTTTTAAAGTGGAGAATAATCGAGCATACTCAGCAAAATTGCAACAAATGTTTTGTTTGAGCCCAATCTGTATTTTTCAGGGACAAAGCAGTCGGCAAAAGTTTATTCCCTGGAATGAGAATGAGGGAGAACGAGCATGTGCATGCCAACACGTGAGCGCAGGCATGTGTGTGTGCTCACGGCAGGGACCTGCCCAAACCCAGGGTGCCAGCGAGCCAGCTGTGCCCACGCAGCGTGGGGAGCAGCCTCTCGGGCTCCAGGGTCCTTCTTCTGCCTCTCGCTGAGAGAAGGAGACCTGCGCAGGAGTGAGTTTTGTCCTGATTTAGTGACCGCTCGACAGAAATTATACAACCAGATCGTACGGCAGATGAACGGGCATTGCTGGGCAGCCGGAGTGGCAGGAGGAAGCGATGGCCTTGCTGTGTCGGTGTGCCTTCGATGAGCTCCTGCTTGTGATAAGGGATTTATTGCACACTTGCGTTGGGGCACACCTTCACCATTGTCTGCACCAGCGACGACAAAAGGAGTAATGAGCCGTGTTCAGTGGGAGAAAGACTCAGCATAGTGCTGCTTTTTCTGTATGGGATGTGCACCTCCGCTCATCTGGCTATTTTACCTTCAGGGCATGAAAAGGAAGCAATTTTTTCACCTAATAGAAATTTTCTTTGGCATGGAGACCACAGAGTAAAAACTGCCTCGTGTGCAGGTAAGTGGAGAAGGAACTGAAGGAGAGCAGTCTGAGGTTGCAGGGAGGAGCTCAGGGCACAATTAAACCTGAGGCAGGCAAATACATCAGGAAGAGAAAATAAAGGGCTCGCTCGTGACAAGTCCATGTGCTTTGCACCGCCGGGTTCGTGTCCCCACCAGGGACATGCTCCTGGGGCCGCAGCCTCTTCAGAAGAGAGGAGCTCTTACAGGAGAAGGGCAGAGATCAGCAGCAGCATTTCTCTGCCTCAGCCCAAAACTTTCCCTCTCCCCCGGCAGCCTTGCTACCACCGTTTGCCTCCCGGAGAGGCCAGGGGACACCTCTCCATCCACACTGCCTGCCAGGACCGGCGATGTCCCATGCACAGGACGAGCTCCTGGAGCCGGACAGGCTGGGCTTGGCATCCCGATGCTCCCTGGAAATGCTCCCGGCAGGGAGCTGGAGCGATGCTAACCAGGCACGGCACGTGCCGGGTGCTGCCGGGCTGAGTCCACCAAAGCCTCGGCTCAAGCGCCGGCACGTCGGCAGCAGAGAGGAGCAGGCCGGGACTTGTCTCTGCTGCCCCTTCCCTTCGCTACCCCTTCCCTTCGCAGTTACACCCCCCTGCAAGAAACAGAGCCGGCTGCTGCCACGGCTGCTGCTTTTGAGGGGATTTAGTCTTCTCTAAGTAAACATGGAGGCAGTTGATACACACCTTATAATTACATTGCTCCACTCTGCAATTATTACATTTTCCAAGCTACAGCTGCTTCCTACTCATTATCAGGTTAAGAAACTTCTCCTGATAGTAACATCGCATTAACCCTGTAATTAAGAGGCAGACCACCCAGCGACTGGCTGCTGAGAGGGGCTTCTCCGAGCAAGGAGCGGCCGTGCCTGAGCTTGGAGGTGGCTTTCCATGGTGCAGAGTCACTTTTCCATCACCCACACAGCTGCCCTTCCCCCTGCTTTATTTTTTTTTTTTAATGACATGACAGGAACATCCTCACAAATATGCCACCGCAGAGGAGATTAGCCGAGCGCGCGGCAAGGGGGATCTGCTGAGCCCTGCGTTTCGGCGGGCACGGATGCTGGAGCTCCCCGGGCGCCTCACTCGCAGCTCGAGCAAACAATTTATCTGATGAATTTTGCGTTTCCCATTTGCAAGCGCGGATTTCTTTAAATGAAATTCTTTGTTGTTGGAAATGCCTGTTTCCTGCGACCCTGCCCGCGGGCTGTTGGCTGCAGCTGCTGGTCAGCAGCGGTTGGGTCAGATCCTTCTGGTTTTGTCTCCATCAGCACAAGGGATCGTTTCTGAAAGGTGGAGATGTCACTAAAGCAACATGGAGAGGTGCCAGGAAGGCTGTGACGGTGGCTGGCCACGGCCCCTGCAGTGCCCACCCGTGTTTCCAGCCCCGGGATGCAGCACACGCGTGCAGACAGCAGCCCTCCGGCTACCGTCCGGGGACATATCCAGAGAGGACAAGGTGCAAGGGCTGCAGATGGGCTTGAGCCAGAGATCGAGCAATTTTAACCCTGATCCTAATAAGGCTCCTCAGCCAGGTCACTTTTAATTTGTTTTGGACCTGTTTATGAGAAAAGGGCACTTCTCAGCCCAAGAAGTTCAGGGCACCATCATACCCTCACCCTGCGGAGGCTGTAATTTCATGACACTCCAAGGTCTAGACAATTTAATGTACTTAGGAAGAACTTAGCTGCTACTGCTGAATTCAGTCCCTGGCATAACTTGACACCTTTAATTACAGGAAGCAGAGCTAGGCTCCAGATACAGCAGCATATCTGGAGTGAGATCGTATCAGTGCAATCAAATCCACCAAGAGAGCACCCACAGGCCGGCCGGGCAGGGTGCATCTTTAGCAGAGGAGCAGCTGAGCTCGCTCTGCCCTGCAGCCGGAGCGAGACCTCGAGCTGCTGCACACATTTAGCTACCTCCTGCAGTTGCTTTCTTTTGGCTTGAGAAATAAATCTGGGAACAGTTCTACCTGCTAGAGTAGTTTGCAAAAAAAAAGGGATGGAGCAAACATATTTCAGCTCTTGCTGTGCTCGCCGGGAGCAGCAGAATCAGCGAGGGACAAAACCCTTCCCAGGCAGGAGAGCCGGGAGGTCCACCTCGCTCCGCTCGCCTCGGCTGGGATGGAGCCCTGCTGTGCTTCGCACTTTGTATCGGCACAGCAGCCGGTGCTGGAGCAGAGCAAACAGGGCAGCAGGATAAGCTGACAACGAAGCAATGCCTTGCACACCCCAGCACCCGTACGTTGGACTGCTGCTTTCGGTACCTCCGCCTGCAACCAGGACTGCCGTGTGAACCACCTTGCCCAGTGGATCCAGGGCCAGGAGCCAAAGGCTGTTCCCCAGTGCTGGAAAAGCAGTGACAAGTATAACGAATGCAGGCGCAAAATTTCCCTGGATTTCTTTTCAGGTTCACATGCAGGAAAATCAGTGGCCCCAGGCACTTTCTGAGGCACGACTCCGTGGCTGCCTTCTCGAGCCTGTTCCCCGAAAAGGACAGCTCAGGGGGGGCACCGACCTCCAGCACACCTTCCCCTTCACCCCAGGCAGAGGAGACCAGCCGGTGCCCTTGGGCACAGCGGCGTCCAGCACGGAGCACGGGGAGGGCTTGGGACAGGAGTGCAGCGTCCAAGGGTGCTGTGTGGCCAGCCCCAGGGACGGGGGGACAGCCGGCAGCAAACCATGGGGGTCCCCTCCCCAGGCTGTGGCCATGGGGGGTTTCAGGGGGTGAGGATGGCAGCCCTTGCTCCAGAAGCTCCCCTTCTAATAGGACATTTCCCGTGTTATCCCGACAGCTCTGGTTTCCAGGCAGTTTATCACCCACCTAAAAATCGATGACAAGCCAGAGTGAACCCCTGACCTGGAAGTATAAATTGCCCCTAATTATCACAGTGGCTCATCATGCGCTGGGTGCTTTGACCGGGGCCCCGAGCTGGGAGCAGTCCTGCCCTCTGACCCCGCTGCATTTCTCTTGGTTTAAGGGCTTTTCTCCCTGTCCCAGCCTGCGATTCCCCTGCCTGGGGTATCTGCAGCCACTCCTGGGTCCTTCCCGCTCCCTCCAAGCCTCCCCGGCATATCTGGGGCTGCCGAGGATGGTGCCAGCGATGCTGCCAATGGCACAGCCCCTGCCAGGCAGAGCACAGGGGTGTGGGGGGGAAGCCAGACCATTAAAGTACCACCTCCCCCTCCTGGGTTTTATTCCCAGTCCTCAGACACGCTGCTCATTTTCTTTGTCTTCAGCCAGTCCATCTTTAAAATGGGGGTAAAGGATACCCTTAGGAGGCATGTTTAATTAAAGTTTGCAAGATGCTTGAAGAGTGTCAGATAAATAAAGAGGAACCACAATGGCATAGAAGTATTCCTAGGAGTGATGGGTGCCTGGGGAACCAAGGCAGGTTCCCGGGGGAGACCCAGGGGAATGCAGCGGTTTCTCCCCCATCTCCTTCCCAAGCCCTTGGCATTTGTTTAGCCCCAGGCTCTATCCAAGGTAAACGGGCCGCCCGACCCTGCCACCTCTTCCCACTCCAGTTGCCAGGGGCTGCTGAGTGCCCTGGCAGTTGAGCAACCCTTGAAAGGCTCCTTTCACTGTAATTAGACATGTAAAAATGAAAAACCTAAGGAAAAGAATTTATGCATCTTCTAATAGCCCTCAAGTGTCCATCCAGCCACAGCCTTTTTTTCCCTGGGCTTTTATTTGGAGAGTTGCTATAATTTATGTCATGCAATTAGGTTTTTGTCTGCAGGCTCTGGGAGGGAGTGTGAGTGCCGAGCAGGGGAAGGAGCCCTGAGCTTGGCAAACAGACGGAGAAGGCATGTGTGCCTCCGCTCACCCCAGAGAGCCGGCAGCCTTGCCCATGGGATGGCAGAGCCAGGATTCATCCCAGCCCAGGACTGACCAACTCGCTGGGCAGCAAGTGGGTCTAAAGCAGCCCAAAAGTATGGACCAGAAGAATGATAAAAGAAGAGGGGGGAAAAAAAAATCCCCCAGTTGGAGCCTAGCTCTGATGGGAACTGCACCCATTCCTCCGGAAAACTCGCAGGGGAGGATGGTGCTGGGTACCGAGTGGGGTTAAAGCTGCATCCTTCAGCAGTTGCTAAGTAACAGTGTCCTGTCCTCAGCATCACCCGTCTGGGGTGGGAACCGCTCCTCCCTGCCCAGCTGGGGTGAGCATCTCCCCCTGTGCAGGGGGGAGCGGAGGGACCCACTGGGAAGGAACTGGTGAGAGTGTCCCAGAGCGCCTGGGGCTGAGCTGCTCCTGCTGTCATAAACGCCTGTCACGCAAGGGGTTGCGCCTCTCCTCATTCCTCCAGACAGGCTTTTCCAAACACAACAAGGCTGTGTTTTTCAGAGCGCCAGCCTGCATGCAGCAGGATAAACCCGGCAGATAGAGCCAAACACTGAGCAGAACATGCTTCCTGTGACTATTTGCTTTATAGTCATGTGAAATTTGGAATCAGAAACACCCACGACCCACTGACTCTTTCTTTGCACAGCAAAATCCTTGAACATGAATCCCCAGAAGAGGGGTTTTAGCTCAATGTCTGCTTTATGCCCCTTTCATTGCCCACGGCCTCGGTGTTTGCGGGCCAGGCTGGCCACGTGCCGCTTCCCCGGCTCCTCGCTGCCCGACATCTACAATAAATCCCCGTGGCTGCAGAGAGCTACAGACAGCGGCCGCAGGCTCCTCGCTGCCCGGGGCTGCCTGCTGGGGAGGCCAGAGGAGACTTAACAAGCAGGGGTGGAAAAAAACCCCAGAAACAGTCAGAAACCGTGCTGCCAAAACATGCACGCTCAGCAAATGCTGTATCTGGGGTATCAGCAAAAGTAATCACAGCCCGGATTGTGCCGGGCAAGGCAGATCCCAGGGTGCAGGAGGCCCCTTATCTCCCCCAGACCTGGTGAGTGACTGAACAAACATGGGCCCCCGCTCCCCCCCGGAGAAGCGAGGTCCTCCCCGCATCCAGAACCCCACCGCACAGGCAGGACTTTCTCCTCTAAAGTCGGGTCCGAGCCCCCATCCCCGGCGCAGCGCGGTGCAGCCAGCTGTGCCGAGCCCCGGCAGCGCCAGCAGATGAGAAAGCCAGATGATGCTGCCGGCTCCTGTCTCTCTCTCATCTCGCCGTCAGAGGAAAAGCATCGCCTAATCCGACACGCAGATGGTGCGGGCGGATTTTCCCCGCGCTTGGCCTGGCACCTCCCGTGATCTCTGCCTTGTCACAGGTCACCGGCACTTGGGGGGAGGCAGGAGGGGCCGCGCCGGAGCTGCAAGGTACCGTGAGCGGGTGTAAATGCTAACTGTGCGTTCAAAGATCCTTCTGACAACAAGGGCAGATGAGATAAATGCAGCTCCCGTGCAGCGCTGCCGCTCCACGGGGGACCCGCGGCGTTCCGCACCTCCCAGGGGTCCAATCCTGGGGAGGAAAACGTTTTAGTAAAATAGAAATTGGGTCATATCCCCTTGTTTGTCTGAGTAAATGGGACAGTGTGTACATTTTATTTACCTTCCTACAGGGCAAATGTAGTGAGCATGTAATAAATAATTTCTGCAGCTGCTGGGCAAGCCTCCTGCTGCAAACCCAGCAAAATTCATGCATACTAAACCTGCCCTAATTACAGCTCCCTCTCCTCTTTCACTCCTCCCAGCTCCTTCATACATACCCACTTGCTCGCTTGTCACTCTCTCTGTCTCGCTCCTCCTTTCCCCCATCTGCTCCTTCCTTCCCCTTTGCTATTTACAGAGGGACTCCCTGGTCACCGCCAGCACCGCTCCTGCCCTCCGGAGCACGTGCTTTAGCTCCAGCTTGGCTAACGCCAGTCGGGATGTAAGTGACCACCATTGACTGAGGTTTGGAAACCTCCTGAGTCCCTTTGGGAGCACACGGACTAGCTGACACATCCAAACCTTGTTTTTGGCTCTTTGACCCGAGGTTTCCTCTTCCTCAAGGCAGAGCTGAGGAATCGCCCGGTTTCTTTGGGATGGCAGCAGGGTAGGGAAGGAGCTCCTCGGGAGGTGACCTCCCATGGGTGTCCGTGAGGGTCTGGGCAGGACCAGATATTGTTCAGACCTGAGGTTTCTCACAGCACTTCAGACATTAGAGCAAACAAGCTGTGGCTGTGTCGATGGGACAAATGACAATAGTCTTAAATTGCAGCAAAAAAGATCCAGATTGGTGTTTACAAAAGCCTTTCTAAGGATAGCAAATCGCTGGAGCAGATTGTCTGGGGCAGTGCCAGACTCCCCAGCACTCAGATCTTGTGGGAGCTCAGACAAATAGCTGTTGGGAACCAACTAGGAGGAGCTGGTCCTGCCTGGGAGAGAGGAGCGGGACAGGACGGAGGGACCCCTGCCCACCCCCAGGACACGGCCCTGAGTCCGTGCCTCCGGGGAAGGCTGGTGAGATGGAACCTGGGGCTGATTCCCAAAATCAGCTTCCTGACCAAAGGCAAGATGGAAGCAGAGACACGTACGGGAGCGAGGTCCCCAGGAACCGGAGGTGAGCCCAGAGGGAGGACCCCAAAGGAAGGGGGCAGGTGGAGGGGCCGCCCCAGGGCACACTGCTGGGCTCACAGGGACCCCCCGGCCCTGGCTCCAGGCAGGTTTCCAGCCTTTACTCTTGGGACATGGCCCGGAGCACCCAGGTCACGGCAGCACAGCAGGTCCCGAGGCAGCTGCACCAACCAAGGGATGCAGCGAGCATCGTTCAATCAGCGATGCTTTCTCCCATGGCAATGAAACTGCAGACACGCTGAGAGCCCTTGCTCCCTCAAAGCAGAAGGGAGCAGCACGTCTCCTTGGCGAGCAAGGTAAGCTACCTTCACCCTGCAGGTAGCGGGAGAAAGGGGGATACGAACTTCCCCCGTTTCTCTGCCATCAGAGCTGTGGCTCTCGGCTGTCGGTGAGAGGAACAGCCGTGCAACACATGTGTTGGGCCTGCCTCTCTAGCTGTGGGGACCTTGAGGTCCTTAAAATAATCCCAAAGAAATAAACAAACAAACAAAAAAATTAATGCCAAAAGCAAATACAGAACAGGCTTATTCCAGTCATTTTCTCCAGCAGAGTCTATTCAAAGACCAGAGAGAGGATGACACACTGGGCCAAGCTAAACACCCCTGCAACACATTGCAAACAATAGCTTCACAGAGCATGAAGCCAGAGGGAATCATTGTGGTCATTTACTCTGATTTTCTGCAGAACATATGCCATGGCACTTCCCAGAATTCATTGTTTAAACTAGGCAAGGCTTGCAGAAAAATATTCACTCTTGACTTAAACTTTTCCAGGGAGGGTGGATGCACTGCAGAACAGCACCAGGGAAGAGGGGGGGGAAGTTTCTTCCTTTAACCAGTTTGAGGACTGTGTAACTGGAGTGAAAACCCCATTGACTGGAAACAGCAGTTCCAGGGAGATGGAAACTATTTGCAAATTTGGGCTAAGACCAGACTTAACTGAGCTGGGCATTTTCAGCACAAAGTGCTTGGACTTTTCCTCCTGAGATTAATTCTTCTCCAGAGAGGGAAGGGGGCCAAAGCAAAAATGCCACCACCTAAAACAAAAAATAAATATTCTGTTTGAGTTGGGGGGGGTGCCCCCTCCCTGTGCTTTGCTTTAAAATTTGCCAAGCTACCTTACTTTTAGCCTAGGGCATTTGACTCATTAGAAATACCTGCCTTCGTTCTCCATCTCTCCTCAGCTGTGATGCCAACTAATCATTTTTGTTGCACTTTTCATTTCAACACCCCATTTTCTAATCCTCTTCCTTGATCATCATCTCTGGTCAACAAATATGGCAATGCCGGAGAAGGGCACTTTATCTGAAAGAAGCATTCTCTGCCATGAAAATCAAGACACTGCCCAGAGTTACATGAACCCAGCTTAGCCCTCGCTTCCAGCCCATGGCTTAATCCAAACTAAGATCCAGCCAAAATATTCCCTCAGCCGAGGGAGTAGAGGAATTTTTCCTGCACCTCAGGAATCTGGACATTGCTGTGCAGCACAGGGTTTCTCCACAGCTGAACAAGACCTGGCATGACGAGCCAGCAGAGCCGATACCACCAAAACACTTGCATCAGGGCTGAGCAGCGCTCAAGCAGGGGGAAAGCTGTGTGCCACGGAGTGAGCAATGGGGCTGCGGGGCTGCAGCCCTACGCATGCCAGGAGACACACACGAGCATTTCTGGGTTGCATTTTGGATCTCCTCCTCCTCTGAGCTGCAACTCCTATAAGCAATGTGCTCATCCCCCACTTCTGCACAGCAGGGTCAGAAATGGGAAAGAAGCCAATTTCCCTTCCAGTGTGCCTGGTCACATGAAAGCTAAGGAAAAGTAGAGAAGGAGAAAAATAAAGGACTTAGGGCAGCTCCAACAAATGAAAGGGCAAAGAGTGGGCAAGGGGAGGGAGGCTGGGGAGCAAGGAGGTTATAAGCCACTGCCAAACCACTGCAAACCCAGCGACACAATTATACTTGGACGAGGCTCCTGGAAAAACCAGCTGAAGGAGGGAGGCAAATCTGGCCAGGGATTAATGAGCGCTGAAATCCACTTCCACTGACAGTGCCCAGTGGCTGCTGGAGATGACAGCCATGCCTGAGTCAATGCACTTGGAGAGGTGTAGCTACTAATCCAGCAGCATGGAGGCCTGGAGCGAGGCAGACAGACAGGCAGACGTCATCCAAACCACGGGACACTCCCCAAGCCCTTTCCCACCGCGGCTCGGGAACCTGCCGGCCCTCCTGCCCCAGGGCTTGGCTGACCCCGAGCCCAGCAGGAAGGGGAATGGAGTGGTTTAAGGCTGGCGGGAGCAGAGCCAAGAATCAGGCTTAGCAGGAATAACAATGGGCATAACGCATAACTTCATCTAAAAGGAGCTCAGAATGTGCGCACATCTGTGCGTGGACAGGGAGAGGGCAAATAGCGTGATTGAGGTGGGATGTAGCAACTTCTTCCTAAGGCTGGGGATGAAGCCTGTGTCACTGGGTATGACGGACCCTGGGGTCCCCCAGAGGAAAGGGAGCACCGATGGGACGAGACGTTCTGGTTTTCCCCCGAAGCAGCAGCTCCGGTGGGTTCAGGGAGATGCATGTGAAAGCCTCTCTCCCCTATGGCTCCCCAGACCCAGCGAGCCCCTGTGCCACCCCAGCCTGGCTGCGGGAGGGTCCCCAGGAACCAGCGAGGACCAGTGCCTTCGGAGGAGACAAACAGGAACCACGAACAGGTTTTGGTGGAGGTCGGTCTCTATCCAGGACCCAGCTCCGGTGAGGGAAGAGCCCGCACATGCAGAAGCAGCTTCTCAGCCGGGGTGAATCTCAGGCTCGGGAAGGACCCAGCTACTGCAGCTGCCCTGGAGAGGCTGAACTCGGGAGCTCATGTAAACAGCCTTTCAGGACAGACAAGTTTTGAAAGATGCAAAGACCAGGCCCAGCAGTAACTCCTCAGTAGTGACATCCTTGCAGCAGGCAAATCTCTTTTATTAAGGGAAAACCACTAAACAGAAGCACTGGTTTCAGAGAAATAAGCATTCAAAGCCCACCACAGCCAAGGAAGCCAAAGGCCTTCCCCGCAAGCCCTGGGCTGCTTCCAAGGGGCTGATGGGTGTCAGATGCCCGTCCCATTTGCAAACACACCGGGCTCTCGTTTTAAAGACAGTGATTCCTGAACCTCGGGTAAGAAACGTCAACAGCAGAGCTGCCTTCCTCACCCTGATGAAAGGGAAACTGATCTATTACTATTTTTTCAGTAAATGTTTTTGCTGGCTACGGGACCCGCTGGCTCTTCAAAGGCAAGTGAAAATTTGGTTCCATCCAGCTGTTCCCAAGCACTGGGAGCGGGGGTGAGGTGGGAAACCAGGGCTGGCTGGGCTGCAATGGAGCAGAAGGCCAGGGAATGACAAGCTGGGGAGCAAAACCCATCAATCACTGCTCGGGACCTTCCCTGCCCCCAGGTCTCCCTTCTTGCCAAGCTTGCGGCTGCAAACTGAGGCTCTTGGAGCCGAGAGTCAGCATCAGAGAGGAGCCCGCCATGGCCCCTGCCTGGGCCGGGGGGTTGGGGCTGAAATCTCCCCCATGCTGCGGCAAAGGCAGCAACGGCTCTCGGGGGGGCTCATTATGGACACCCTGCTCCAGCCAAGCTCCGGCCTTAGCGTCAAATGACTCAGGCTGGATGCTGCCCTTTCTAATCTCGCTGGGAAACAAATACCATTGATGATGGAAACTTATCTGAACTCATTCCCACTACCATTTTTCCCTTGCTGGATGATCCTTTTCCGCCACAGTGCTCACCTGCAGCTTCACGCACGTGTGTTGTTCCCATCTCAGAAAACTCATCTTTGTAAGCATGGCCATGGCAAAATATTTCTGACAAGCAGTCCTGACACTCACAAAGAGACCTTTAGACCTACAGTCCTTTTTGAGTTCCCTTATTTCTAGCACAACAGCTCTTTTGGAAACCACCTGGCTATCATGGTCCCTATTTTACAGATAGGGTAGCAGAGATGGAGAGAGGTAAGCTTGACCCAAGCAAAGTCAGCCAGCAACTGCTAGAGAAAAGTGATGCTAGTACCCCTGCCAAGCCCTGAACTTGTGTTCTATGCACTGAGTTACGCAGAGGAGCAAGTCGTCTGCTCACCCATCCGCCCAGTTATTCACCTGGAGGCTGAGGTGCAGGGAAATTAAAAGATTTGTCCAAGGAAGCCAAAGGCTGTTTTGCCCAAGAAGCCGTAGGAAGCCAATGGCAGAGCTAAGGTTTGAGTCGAGATCCCATGAGCCTTGACTGCAAGAGCATCCTGGATGCATCTCACACGCCTGAATATTCATGGGAAATCGGTGTTAACACCTCAGCCAGGGAGCCTGACAAAGGTCTACCCAGATGCTTTGCATCCTGGCCTGGGTATCCACACGGGGCTGCTGTGAGCGTGGTGAAGAAAATGAAATGAAACCTCAGCGGACAAACCTGACAGTGGCCTAATTTGGATAGGCAACACGCCCCAGGCCGTGCCTGCAGGGCTGGGAAAGCAAAGGTTTCTAAATGTTCGAAAAATCCCTCAATTCTGCTCCCTCGCCCCAGGAGACTCAAAGCCCCAGGAGTGTCTCCGAGTGCTTCCCGTGGTCCGCCTCATCCAGCTGGGGATGTGCCGCAGCACGGGGACGGGTCGGAGCAGTCTGAAGGGAGCCAGCCGGGCTGTCGCTCGGAGCTGCACATCACTCCCAGCTAATTGCTTGTGATGAATCAGCGTGCAGGGCTACAGGATGGTGCTGCAAAAACCGATCTATCAATCGGTCCCTCGGGAACACAGCGACACGGAGTCAATCTGCATCCCTGGGCACCTGCCGGGGGACAGTCCTTAAGCAGGGTGAGAAGCCAGATTTCCTCATGACTTACGCACTTGGATGATTTTGCTTTTGTACTGCCTTACATTCTGCAGCCCTTCGGGTCTCATCTGTTAGCTCTCCCACCATCCATCCACATGCGCTGTGTCCTCCCTGTGCCTGTTAACCTTGTGCATATTTTTAAATGATGCCATTTCCTTTGGCTTGCACAGCATTTTATTTGTTCTTTATAGCACCGGTCTCACACAGGGTGGATGTTGCTTGGAGAGAAATAGATGCTGCTGGCTGCGGGGAAGAGAGGACGGGCTGGCTCTCGAGGCTATAACCCTCGCTTTGACATTGACTCACCGCAGGCCGAGTGCCCCCTCTCTGCCTGTAAAATGGGGATGATAATATTCACCTGGCTGCTGGAGGAGGTGGGAGAGTGCATTAGCCATCTTAGACAAAAAGCACTTTTTTACCAGGTGGCACTGCAAGTGCAATGGTCAGGGGAAGAGGTGCATTATAAGTGCTCCTAGTGTGAGCACATCTGGGGTGGACAACGCTCGCGTGCCTTTGGGCCACCTCTAGTGCATGATACAGACACCGACCGCGAAGCCCAAGGCAGAAGGGAGGATTCTCTGCTTTCAGAGGTCTAAAGTATTTGGCTAAATTCAGCCTAACCTCGATTTACACATCTGGTCCCTGCGGGGCTGCATGAGTCACAGCACTGCTCCCATGCCAGCGAGGATGAGGAGCCGGCAAAACGCCCCGGCACTTGCTCTTTTCCCTTCAAAGAAAGTTGCAAGAGGTGATGGATGCTGCTCTTTCATACTCGGTGATAAAGAGGAGAGGAAAGCTGGGTTCATCTCCTTCCCACCTCCCAGGGAACTGCGGGAACCGCTCCACGCCGGGCTGGAGCAGGAGGGATGCACCGTGCCCTTCCCAGCGGGGCTGGACCACGTGCGGGACTCATGGCACCTCTGCCATGCCACGCCACAGCCGGACACACAACACCGAGCACCTCAGCGAGCGGCTGTGGGCATCCGAGGCTTTCCTTACCTCCTGCCCCTTGCCTCGGGTCTGCCTCTGGACTAAGTCCCCTGAAACTGCATCTCGTCCTAGATAGCGCAGCAGGTTATCTCCCGGCTGACTCCTCATCCCCGCGGGCTCCACCAGCCCTTCCTTCTCTGCTTGCCATGCCGCTGCGCACGGGCTGCTGCTGCCAGCTCTCCCCACTGGCCTGGCCCAGATCTTCCTGCCCGGGTCTCTGCCCTCGGCCTCTGCTCCCACCACCTCCCTCCCCATGGCTTTTCTCCTTCCCAAGGGAGACCGCCCGTTCCCAGGGGTCTGGTCCTCCCTGCCCGCCTTGGCAGAGCAGGCAGCTGGGGGCACGGTCCAGCCCCAACTCTCTGCCATCCCTGTAGGAGCATCGCCCCACAGCAAAGGAGGGACCGTGCGGCACGCTGTGGTGTTTCCAGCTAGGATTGCTCCGCTCAGGGTTTTTTTTTTTTTTTTTTCCACCATGCAACGTACCATCCCATCTGCAGAGACCTGCTGGGCAAGCATGCTCCTGCTCGGCAAGCTGCCTGGGAGGCACGATGCCGACCGGGGCCGTGCCGCCCTGGCGCGGGTCCCTCAGGGATGCCAGCAGCACGCCCAGCACACTTTCCACGCCGCTGTGACTCTGTCCTTTGCACAGCACCAAATTCTGCTGGCCCCGCTTGCCAAATGGGCTGCCGCTGCTAACCTTGCAACACCCCACGCTGGCTTTTAATGGGTTGTTTCACCTGCTGGGCTACATCTCGGGGATGTAGGGAGGGAGATGAGCCCTTCTCCCACCCCCAGCCGCAGGGCCGGCGAGGCATGGGGGAGATCCCCTGCACCCATCCAGCAACCTTTGAGCACCGACCGGGACAAGGCAGTCTCCAGAAGAGCTGCCATGGTTAATTATAAAACAGTCATCACCCAGACAGCTCTTTACTGTGCAGGACAAGCCGTGAACTCAGACCCAACACTTGTAAAGCCTCTTGCCCCTTGAGCCTTGTTTTGCATTATGGTACTAGCTAGGAGGCAGCTTTTTACTAGATTATTAATTATACTCCTATATAAAGCTTTACATCTCTGCCTGCGAGTTGCCGTGTTGTGAAACATGATTAGGCTTTTGTAATTCTGTCCCGATGGTTCCCTTTGTGCCTCCCCCTCCAGCCAAAAAACGGGGTTATGGATCAGCCCGGTGGCAGCAAAAGCATCACACAACTTCCCAGGAGAAAAAAGGCCAGATTTCTCCACCGTGGCAGACCCCAAAAAGTATACCTGGAGCTGGCCCAAGACAGCTGGCCAGCCAGAGGAGGAAGAGGAGTTAATGGATCCCACCGGCTCTCACTCAGCAACAAACAGCAGCGATTAACTGCGAAGTGCGAGAGACTAATTGGACATTTAACCCAAAGCTGGCACAGGAGGCCTTGTGCTGTAGCTGAAGAGAGGAAAGAAAATTCACTTCTCAGCTGCAGGCTCCTCTAATGTGCCCTTGGCTGTAAGCAGATATGCCCCGATTGCACCCCATCTTTCTACAGACAATTGTCACCCTGAGGGATGGTCGCTGGGGACCAGTGCTCGGGTTGGGTGGGTGAAGGAACAGGAGGAGAGAGGAGCTGGCATGAATAAAACCATTCCCTGATCTAGTTCTGTTTGTCTTTTTTGTTAGCTTTTCTCCTGGGTCTGGGTTGGGTTTGTTGTTTTTTTTTTTAATTCTCAGAGAAAAACTGGTTTTGAAAGACTTCAGCTTTCCCCACGGTGCTTGAAACCCAAATGTAGCAGCAATAGTCTCCATGCAAATGAGCAGAAAGCGAATATGACCGCTATTTCTTGCGTGCCCATGGTGTGCCCAGGGTGTGCATACGTGTGCACAGGAGCCAGCCTTGCTCACCCCGAGCCCGGCATCGCAGGCAGCACCCCACAGCCTCCGCCAGCCCCAGCTCCCCACAAACCCCACGGGAGATTTGCCTGAGTAAATACTCAAGGCCCTAATTAGAAAGGCATTGCAATTGAAAATGCTACACGTACTCTCCCAAATATATATGTTTAGCACAGCAGACAGTTCATCCTGTGAATACAGTGCTTTTGGCTGTGCCTAAATTATCTGCAAACTGCTTGATTTTATGCCATTGCCCATTATTCAGAGTGAGTCAGCGGCTGTAAACACGGGAAATCCATAGAAGCTATAGGGCCGCGGCAGCTCTTCCCATAGCAGTCACACCAAATGCCATACGAACAGTCACGTGAACCTGATGGTCTTGGACTGGATGATTCCCAAATCCACAGGCACTCTCTGGATAACTGCTCCAGCATTCCCATCCTAAATAAGCATTCAGGAGAGCAGTGTTCATGTCCTTTACTGTCGATCAGCATTGACAGATGAATTTCTGTTAGGGCAAATGTCCACAGAGAGCATGGACATTTCTCCACAGGCCTTTCTCTCCCTGTTGGCCACAAAGCATCCTCTTCCACGTGCCATCTCCACAGCCCTTCCCTCGCTGCTTTAATCCAAAACCAGGCTCTGCCTGCTACGTTCAAGCCCTTGCACACGCCGGGTAGCAGGACGGAGGTTCCCAGATGAGCTCCGGGCACACGCAGGGGTTTCCAGGGTTTCACTGGCAAAATTTCACAGGAGCCGAAGCCGGCAATGCCAGCACATCTCCCAGGCTGCCAGCCAGGACCGCTGCAGTGTCAAAAAGCCCTCCAGCCTCAGCCATGCACTACATCGAGTCTCAGTCTCAACCTCACTCACAGAGCAAGACCTGGATTTTCTTCCAACTCGGTCTCAAATCAAACCATGGGATGGGAGCAGCCTGTGCACATGGGCAGGTATGTCGGGGTTTGGTAGCATTTGCTGTTTCAGGCTTCCAGATGAGCAGAAAGGACTGAAAGCCAGAGACTACCCACAGCTCCGGCACTGGGAAATGCTCTCCCAGCGAGTTACTCCGACGCCTTGGGCTCCTGGGAGGGATGTCTGCTCAGGCTCAGGGCATTTCCTCTCTTTGAGAGCCACCACCCCGGGTGGGTTCCCCTTCGCTTCTGTTCATCATCTCAGTAACCAGCCCACAGCACAGTCTGGGATTGATTAAAAAATACCAAGTGGTTCAGGGCAGGGATAAAAGCTTGCAGACAACAAAAAGAAGGGCCAGAAGGAGAATCCAGCCTGCCCTTGTCCAGATAAGGTGCTCGCGCAGCAGGGATCCTCAGCTGTCCCAGGTATGTAGTCATGATTTCTTAATGCTTCGCAGACTTCGCGGGTCCATATATCAGCACGCCTTGCCAAGGGAGCTTGGCTAATAAGGGTGATTTATGCAGCGGTCACTAATGGCTGACCTGGGCTTCCATCAATCTCTCCTGGAGGTTTCTGAGGATCAAGGGAGATTACAGCTTTACTGCCATAAATATGGGAAACGGTGCAGTGCCAGCATCACCGCTCCAGGGAGGGGAGAGGAGAGGGAGAGGAGACACACGATGCCTTGCCAGCCAGCAGATGAGTTGGAGGCAGGAGCACCCGAGCCATGCACCGGTCTCACCAGCAGCCGTGATGCCTCCACAGGGTGCCCAGCTCCACACTGCCAAAGCCAGGGCAGGGGAGCAGGACCTATCTTGCACAGCAGCAAGAGACAGTCCTGAAGACACCCCAGGGCACTTCTGGCCTCCCACCGCTCTGAGATGTTGCCGCAACGCATGGCAGGTATCTCGCTCTGTTTCTGAACTCAGAGCCATTCATCCCCTCTGCAGCGATTTGAATCCTCGGGAGTGAACAAGGGAGGGAAACCTCTGGGCTGGGGTGTCCCACGTCAGCCTCCCGTGGGCAGCCTGCAGCGGGTCTCCCGGCAGAGACGTGGCACTATTTAACAACGGGCATTACGCTGAGGCAGCCAACCAGCACACAGGGGTTTTGCTTTTAAAATAAAACATCCTGAGCCAGCATAATTTTTTTACGAACTGCAAACAGCAGAGGAAGGGTTAACCCAACCCCAGCCAAAAAAAAGGTGGAAATGGAGATACAGGAGGATAAAAGGGCTCTCAGGAGGGGTCAGCTTGAGAGGAAGAGAAACAGAGGAGAGAAAAGGAATTTGCTTCCACAGAAACCCCAAAGGGTTGAAAGAATTTGTGAACTGAAGGGCCAAAAGGAGGGGGCACAACCTGCCTCAGGTGGCACGTCCCCAGGAGGCACAGTGACTGTGTCACCCAGGCACAGCTCTGGATGGGTGGGTACAGCCTATTTCCTGGTAAAAGATGCTTAAACAGGAGGAGGAGGAGGAGGAGGCCAGCCTCAGCGATGGGGCAGAGCAGGTCTGCAGGAGGCAGAAGGCTCCAGTGACATCTGAGCAATAGCAGCGGCAGCTTTCTCCTTGGCCTGTGATCATTAGTCAGTATATTGGCTCAAAACGGGAACTGAGGACATTTAGGATGCTCCCAGCTCCTGCCTTTTCCTCTCCACTTAAGGTCGACTCCTCAGCTTGTTGCTATGGGGAGGAAATAAATGGTGCCCTAGATGGATGGGGAGGAGATGTGCTCTGCTCAGGGACCGCTGCTCCTCACGGCAATGCTAAATTTGGCCTGATGGACTGGGAACAGATGAGACTCCAGGGACGTAGAGCCTTGCTTTCAAGGTGATGCCTCTACCCTTGAACACAACAGTTGCTAGAAATACCCTGCTAGGACAGAGGCTGCCGATGAGGGATGAGGTCCTGGCCCACCGCATTTTTTGGGGCATCAGCAAGAAATAGTGAGAACAAATGGGAGCACAACCCCCGGGCAGCCGGCAGCGAGGATGGCTGTGATGGATGAAGCACCTCCATCCAAGGCTCTCTGCTCAGCTGAGCACCGCAGGCACGGGCCGTCGGCTATTCTGGCACAGCTCTCTCCTCTTGGCATCGTCACCCTTCCTATAAAATACATTAAATATTTAGTGGAGCAGAGCGCTGAAGCTGTCCGCCTCCGCGCCAGGCAGGAGTTTCAGCCATTGGGAAGCAATCCCTTCCCTGGCACTGAGAAGGGTGAAATATGTATTGAGGAGAGGAACGGCTCCAAAAGGAAAGACAGAGAGACAACTTTGTTGTCCTGGCCAAATTCTAGCCTGCCAAATTCCGCTTCTCTAAAATGCTGCCTGCATTTTCAATAAATAACAAAAATCAAAACAAAACCCAATCTCTCCCATTCCTGCCTGAACTGCTTTTGCAGTGGGCTGCGCAGACACCTGCCACATCCACCCCAGCAGCGGCTGCCTGGCATTGTTGGGCGAATTGATCTTTGCATATAGCTTGCACATTTGTCTGTAAAGCTCATTAAGATCCGGCAAGATGAAAGGCTGTACAGAAATGTAAGATCATTATCATTATCAAAAGAAACACAGAAAACTGCTGCTATAGAGGCAGATTTGTTTCCATATAGAAAGCTGTTCAAAGTTCTCTGAGAAGCTCTTTAATAAGATGGCTGTTATATGAATAAACTTCAAGAGCTTCTCTCACGCTGGGGAAAACTTCCAAGGACCCTTTTGCCTTTCACGTCTGTTGCACAAATTTTCCTTGCCATTTCTGACATCTCGAAGATAATTTGTACAGGGAAGGGAATCCTGTCTCCCAGCCCTCCCGACTTGATGCTGCTGAAGTCGTAATGCACAACGGTGATGCTCCGGCTAGCGGAGGGATGGGACGGACGGTCGGGTGATATGACCACCGACGTCGCTTGGCTCATCCCCGGCTGCCTCCCCGCCGAGGGCTGCGAAAGCGGCTCTCCCTGGGGAGCGAGTGTGGGCAGAGGCACCCGTGCCTGGGACGGGGCACAGTGCTCACCCCCAGTACCCACTGGGCAGCAGCGAGCAGCACCAGCAGCCCTCCAGAAAACAACGGTTTGGGTTTAAATACACCAAATCCAATTCATAGTGGTCTCCCCAGCAGAAATTCCCCATCGAATAGCCCCAGTGTGCATCACCGTTAGCCCCTCACGTGCCGAGCAGGGACACCCATGGCCAGCGCCAGACAGGCAACGCCACCGTCTCACACCTCCCACCAGTGCATCCCAGTCACGATGCCAGAGACCTTGGTGCGTGGAATCCTGCTTGCCACGGATGCTCCAGGAGGGGCTTCATCCGGGATCGCAGCCCCCCATCCCTGCAGCCTGCGAAGAGGAACTTGTTTTAAAATAGACTCTGGTTCCTGCACCAGGAGGTTGCTGGTGCCAAGCCTCAGGCTCAGAGCTGGCTGACAGGAATTCGGATGCAGCAAATCTGTTCCTGCCTGGAGGAAGCAGAAGAGTTAAACTTGCTCAAGGCACCATATTTTTCCAAGAAGAATCAGTTCTTCCCACACAGGGTCATTTCTTTTTTGAAACCAGCCTCCCTTTTATCCACAAGAAAATCTGCTCATAATTATAAACCAAGGAAGAAGAGGTTTCTGGAAATATTCATTTGCAGCTGAGCCATTTTCACCCTGGCACAGGCAGAGCGAGCCTTCCTCGCTCCCATCTGTCGCGTTCGCGCCGAGCGCGGCGGCAGCGATGCCAGCCAGGCTCTGCCACCCAGCGTGGCACGCTCAGGCGGGAGAACGTGACACCGTGGTGGGATGAGGAGGGGGGGTCCACCGCAAAACTGGGCAGGACTTGGAGCTCGCGTCCTGCCCAAGATGTTCGCCTTACACATGAACAGCTTGGCACCACGAGGGGCAGGGGGAAGGAGGAGGAGGAGGAGCAGCGCAGGCATCGTCTGAGCTCCGTTAGGGAAGAAACAAAATGGAAAAGTCTCATGGTGCCGAGTTCGATGGGTTCCACAGGGCCAGGGCCCAGACCATCTCAGCAGGCAACGTCTGCAGCCGTATCGGCAGCGAAACGGAGCACAAGATGCCACTCGAGCCAAAGCTGGGCAGCAAGCGTTCCCCCTGCCCGCTCGGTACCTCCGCCGGGTACTGAGTCCAGGCGATGGGATCCTTGCTCCTTCTGCAGGGAAACATCTACAGCTTCTCCCCGTCATGTCTCTCTCCCTCTCCTGCATCCCATTTACATTGCCATGAATAAATCAATCTGCTTCTTGGTGCCTACACCTTCAAATATTTATAGACTGTTATTATACTTTTCACTCCCTCCCTATACACACATGCCCTTTCCTTTAAACGTCTCTCCACCAAACTACGTATATTTAGTTCTTTTAATCCCTCCCCATAAATCTACCCTGATCCACTCCCTGCACTGTATCCATTTATTTCTGTTAATGAGAGGCACAGCAGAGCGCACCGTGGCGGATGGTCACGGCAGAGTTGTCCAGGAAGGGGCTGTTGTCACCTCCCTCCATGGCACGGTGCTTGGGGACCATGGCTCAGAAGTGCATTAGACTGCTCAGAGCATCTCCTGGGCACCTATTATAATAAACGGCTTTGGGCTCCAGCCAGACTTCTGCCCTCTTTGGATTTCATGTTTTCTTCTTCTTTTTTTTTTTTTTCTCCTCCTTTTTTTTTTTCCCCTTCTCCCAACTGCAAATGACAAAATTGTGAGCCGCTCCCAGACAACGTGCAAACCCAGAAATAAGCTGTTTCTGGTGAGTGAATTTAAACGTCCTTCCTTATTTGCAAATTGCCTGTGAGCAGCTTGCACGTATCAGGAAACCAGAAGTCAGGGAAGGTTGCAAGTTTAGGTTTGGATGCACACACCACGTGGGATCCTTCCTTGGTCTGGTAAGCCCAGAGCCATCAGGAGCAGCAGCCCCGTTCCCCAGGCCTCCACGCTCAACATCCCCATTTGGCAACCGTCCTCCAGCCTCTCCTTGAGCTCAACCGTTGCCGCGGGCATGCCAATATGCTGCAGAGCAAGCACCCAGAGCGTGCAAGACCCAGGTGGGGAGAGGACTGGCTGAGCTACAGGGCTGGCCCTTGCCCTGCAGCACCCTCATAGCATCCCTCCCCACCCTCGCCTCCCTCGCCGGGACCGAGCGCTTGCAAGCCGGGACAGGGATGGATAAAGAGCCCCGCTGCACGCGGGGAAGGAACGGGCACAGCCCGGCAGCTCTGCCGCGGCCAGCGCTGCTCATGCAAAGTTTGGTTGTTGAACGGGAAAACAAAGTTCATCTTTAAACAGAGAATAAAAGAGGGAAGAAAGAGACTGCTGAGGGAAGCATGTTTGCTAGTGCCAGGCGGGCCACAAGCAGAGCTGCAAAATCTACTCAGGTTTATAATTTGCTGTAATGAAGCTGCTTCAGGCAACAAACCCCCAGCGGCCACAGCTGATGGAGCTGGTGACATGGAGCACCAGGATTACAGCCTGTCCATTGAGTCCTATCCCCTGCCAGGATAACCCATGAGATAATCACAAAAAATGACTGATTAAACAGCCTGTGCGAAGCCGCTGCGAGCCGTTGGAAAGGCTGCAGGGATTTAGCGAGCTCAGGATGGTTTTTCCAGTCAACAGATCAGACGAATGCACTTTACCCACACAAAAAAAAAAAGCCACTCCATCAGCACCCACGTGTTCCCACGGGGACACAACAGCAGGCAGGGTCAGAGGCAGGGTTCAGCCCGCTGGTCAGTGCAGCATGAGGCACGACAGGCTCGGGAGGGTGAGCAAGGGTGGCTGCATGGGAATTTGAGACAGAGGTACAGTGGCAAAAGCATTTGGGCCATCTCCAAGGCTGCAATGGAGCATCCTCCCCTCCAGGGCTTGACTGGCTTTTGTCCAGCTGGAAACCTCCCCTATGCGAGAGCATCTCGGACATCCCACATCCATCCCAGCTCTCCTCTTCCCTGAGCCCTGCAGCCCTCACCTCCACAGGCAGCCATCACCCCAGGCACATGCGCAGGGGGGATCCCCGCTCCCCAAAAAGGTTGGAGGAAGGGATGATTACCCTGAAGTCACTGGGGAATGACAACTGGCCACCCCACGTCCCCCGGTGGCCAACGGCCGCTGGCAGGGGCGCAGAGCCCGGTGCTGCCCGCTCCCTGCGTGGCAGGCAGAGCACGTCATGCCGATGATGAGGCTCCTTGGGTGGCTCACGCTTTGCTGCCTGGGACGGAGCGTGACACCAATCCCACCCGAGGTGTCGGTGGCGGCTGTGCCGACAAGCACTGCCTGCCTGTCACGTCCAATTGCTCAGCTCACAGAGGAGCAGGCCGTCAGCTTATTAGATCTGTTTTGGTTTAATAGGTAGGAAACACATCCACTGAGCAGACCCCCCCCGTGTCTCCCCGTGTGTCTTCCTTCCTCGCACCAGTACCCAAGGGGATGTCACCCAGCACTGCTGCAGAGGGCATGCCAAGCCCTGAGCACCGGCAGTTTGTCATAGGGGCTGAGCAGGAGGAGGGGATGATCCTTCAGCAAGGAGACCATCGCCACCAGCACAGCATCACAGGGGGCTGAGCACTAGCTTGGGGCTACTCCTATCTCAGCCTTCTCAGTATTTTCTTTTTTGGCCAGTCAAGCTTGTATATCTTCTCCATATAAGAACCATTAACCCTCACTGCAGTGATTGCTTTTTCATTCCCTTCTTTTGTGGGATCTTGAATCTGACAAAACTTTGCTCCTGGCAGCAGCTCATCCTCTCTCCAGGTCCCGCAGCCAGCCCCTGAAGCTCCTCCATCACGATGGGTAGAGCATCAGTCCCAGGCAGAGCTCTTCCAAAACCATTCCTTTTCTGTAAGGGAAAGGTCCTCAACCCACCTGCAGATCCTGACCTCCATCTCTCCCTGCAAAAAGGAAGAAACAAACCTCCAGCCCCTTCATTTCTGAGGCACCTTCTGTTCTCACCCAACCTCCCAGCACTTGGCCACTTCTCCATTTCCCACCCAGCAGGTGCTGCTTTGTATGGCTGAGCAAAACCCCGCTCAGCTGGAAGCCCTTATGAGATTAAAACAACTTCACTCCCATTACAGTAGGTTCTGTGATCCTCTGCAAATTCTGGGGCTCACAGCCATGCAAGCAGAGCCCGTGTCAGATGGACTTTTTGTTCACCTTCAGGGTGATGCTTGTGCTAGAGCACAAGCACTGCGTTTCTGCCCTTGGCTGCTGCCACGGTGAACTGGGATGTCTCTTAGCCATGTCCCAGTCTGGGGCAGGTGAGATGGACCGGTGTCCTTGAGCGAGGGGTACACCTCCACCAGGACACCAGCTGCTCACTGGGTTCCCGACCTCCGAACAACGGGGGCTGTAATTATCCTTTGGCCCTCGCACAAATTGCTCGTTTGACTTCAAGCGCTGAGTGCTGACTCGCTGGCTCAGTTTGGAATTGGGGCTTAAATCAAAGAGCTTCCCTCAAGGGATCTGGGGGAGAAGGAGACAATTAGATTTGAGCCCTGAAGTTTTACAAGTCTAATAAATTTCCTGGTAGCCTCCGGCTGCTGGGCTGCCGTGCGAGAACCAGGCGAGAGACTTCGGTGAATGAAAGCAAGCATTTCTCAAGACAGGAAGCCACACCGGCACAACACGGGTCTGTCTGCCGGGGGACTGACTCGTCTGACCCCCCTCCTGCTGCCTCTGCCCGCTCTGCGTCTGGGCTGAGCGGTGGGGATGGAGAAGCCGCATCCCTCATGCTGCACCGGGACCACATCGGCAGGCCAGCGCGCAGCCGGCGGTGACGGCCCTGGTTGTCCTGCATCCCGCTCCTCGCTCTGCCCATCTGCGATGGCGTCAGGGCTGGTCGGTGGCAGAGGAGAAGAGGAAGGTCAGTGCCAGCAGTGTGGAGGGAAGCAGCTGGCTGCTCGCTGCTGGAGACGGCAAGAAAAGAGCATCTTAATTGCGCTTCACGCAGCACCGCTAGAAAAGGGGTCATGGCAGAGAGGTTACAGAGGTGTTGGCACCAAAGCAGAAAGCACCTGGGGGGGGACAGGGCAGAGCAGCCCTGGGAGGGGAAGCTTTCCCCCACCAAGCAGGATCACCCCCAAACTCTATGCCCCTTGGAAGGCATAGCCTCGCCTGCAGCCTCGCTATCCTGCCAGAGCCGCTCTTCTAACCAGGGACCCAAACACACCCTACCTTTGCTTCAGCAATGCTAACGGACAAGAGGCTGGAGAAGGGAGCTCCCTTTCTCCAGCAAACCCAACTTCTGAGAGCCCCTGCAGCAAAGCCCCTGCTGCTGCCGCCAAGCCTGGTCCCCCAGCTGCACCAGGGAGGGTTTCCATCTCCTCCCACGGGCAGGGAGATGGGAGCAGCTGTGTGAGCTGCTGCTGCTGCGGGGCTGCTGCCGGCTGGCCCCGAGGGGAGCACGTACCCCAGCGCAGCGACCTGCCTGCGCTTGCCTGGGCTCTGCGTGGGGCTGCAAAGAAGGACGCCCAGAGCCCCACGGGGTGCTGTGTCCCACGTACCCAGCCGTGACAGCACAAGAGGGGCTGAGGCAGAGACACAGAGCCCAGCGAGGAGGGGTCCAGGTCCGGCAAGCTCTGACTCCTTTGCTGGGCGAGAAGGGCAGAGTCATACAGGAGGGTAAAAATGAAGAAGAGCCTGTGGCTGCCTGGGAGATCTCCTCCTGTGCTGCCTTGCCACAGATGTGGTGGCACTGGCTGTCCCCTCTCCTTGCCCTGGCACGGCCGGGCGCAGCGGTCCCGGCGGCAGCACCTCTCCGGAGAGGTGCAGGAGAAGCACCGCTCTCAGCCGTGCCCTTTCTCCATACACCAGAGAAGAACACGCCTTTGCTTCTCAAAAGGAAGCTCCTCTGCTCCGTCCCCCACTTTTCTGGCTGCCTCTAGTGTTTGTTTAACATAATATTGCTGTAAATTACATATTCCTCTGACACGATGTAAAATATATTTTATGCTCCCATTTTGCCCCTGTCTTCCTGCTAAACCTTTTTCTTTTCCAATTTGAGCTGGATACACTGTGCCAGGGATTAGCAGAGACTTATTTAAGCAGCCTGTCAACTCTAAACCACTGCTCATAAAACCTGGAGGTCTCTGCGAGTCCTTCGCACTTGTCGCCGGTGACCATAAATCCCCATTTCGTGGGGGCCTTTCTCTCCCTCCCCCTTTTCTTTCCTCTCTCCCGCTGCAGGCTGGCAAGTGATGCGGAGTGGTGTGGTGGCCTGCCCGTGAGCGAGCACCCAGCCTTGCTCTGCTGGAGCTGAGCAGCACATGGAGCGGGACTGGGTGGGCTTCAGCGAGGTCTGGTTCCCCGGCCAGACCCCGCAACCAGCCTTACCCAGAGCTCACCAGGCAGGGGGGCACGACAGAGCGAATCCCCCCGTGGCTTTCCAGGCTGGGTTCCCAGGCAGGCATGGCTTTGAGGGTGCCTCAAGGCAGCAGATACAGCCATGAGCATCTGAAACATGTCCCACTGCAACCCATCACCACGCTGGGAGCTGCAAGACCCCAAGGGAGACGGCAGCGGTGCAGCGTGCCCGGTGCTGGGGTCCCCTCGCCCCAGGGCTTCTGGTTTGGGGGATGCCCGGCACAGGGTGCAAGTAGCACCACGTTACAGAGGTTGCTGCCAAGCGGGGAGGGAGTGTGCAGTGGGGGGGCCATGCAGCAAGCTGGCCACCCGCCCCGCTGTCCTCTGTGCCACATGCCAGCAGCAGCATGCAGGCCACTTGGCATAAGCTGGTCATGTCGGTGGCAATGAGGAGGAGAGATCCAGGCTGGGGGGCCTTGATCTCCTCCTTTAAAGCAAATATTTCCTTGCAGGGACTTTGCAAACCCCTCATCCCGATAGGCTGAATTCCTGCATTTATGATCTGCAAGAAAAGCTCCAAACAGAGATTTCACTCTGGAGGAATTCGTGGCACCCGCACCAGTGCCGGGCTGCGAGGCAGTCTGCGCTTTCCCCCGTGTTTGTATTTTGTCTTGTATTTTTGGATGGAAATAGAAGTCTTCGGAGCACTGGCAAAGAACAGAATATCCCGAACAAGCAGAGCCTGGGCTGGGTCCAAATGCTCTGGCCAGGATCAGGGGGAACAGTCACGGGCCCTCAAGGGAGAGGGTCTCCATCGCCTGGTGACAGCCAAGGAAGGGCGATTTGGGGCTGCTGGGGCAGCCAGCGTGGCTGTCAGCAGAATCCTGCCTTCCTTAGGGATGGCAAACGTGCCCTCTGTGGCTGGTCCCGAGGGGTACGGTGCAATCGGAGATGGTAGGAGGACACAGTCTCACCTGCAGACCTGGGAGGAAGACCAAGGCAGGACGAATTTCCAAGAGGGCATGTAGAAACACCAATGCTGGGAGCAGCTGCCAGTCAGGACCAGTAGAGCTGCATGCTGCAGTGGGGTGGGGGCTGAGGTCTGCAGCCCCCTCGCCACCACACATGGCCCCAACCCACCGCACCGGCGCTGTGCCCCGGGCTGCCGGTGCCCCAGCCGGGCCAGCGGACTCAGGCCAGTGCGGACTCTGACACCTCGCCGTCATTTCATCACAGTGGCAGCATCAATGGAGGCATTGGATGTGTTTCGATCTGGAGGTTTGTGGAAAAATATATTCCAGAGTGAGATAGAAAAAGTCCTGCAGGAAGGCAGGTGCAGATGCAGTGGCGGTGAAGGCTGAATTCACAGCCTGCCCCAGGTCGTTATGGGCTGAGATGGGACGAGCGAGGGGGGCTGCCGTCGGGGGAGAGGAGTGCAGTGGCGACCAGTCTTCCTCCCTCCCCCCCCCCCCCCCCATGCCAGCAATAATCCTGACCTAACCTGACACTGAGACAGCACTTACAGCCAGAAAAGACTCCAAATCCCTCGGCTGCTCTGGGCTCTCTGCTCCGCCGGTGTGCATGGGCACAGGGGCTGCTCTGTCACCGGTTAGGCCCCGCGTTACGTTCCCCCACGGGAAACCCACTGAAGCCATAAGGACTTATACAGGGGAGACGGGACCCCTCCTTTTCCCTGGGAGCAGGGTTGGATCCTGCTGCTGTGTAAAGCAACAGGACAAAATGTTGGCACCGTCCGCAGGAGCAGGATAGGACCAGATGGCTTCGGTCTTTGTTTCTTCTAGCTTGTTTGGGGTTTGGGTGGGGTTTTTTTTTTTTCCTCCTTTTCTTTCCAAAGGCGTGGTACAGATGGGGAAGGAGCAGGTTATGCAAATGCTCCTCGGGCAGCTTTACCTGCCGTCGCCCTGGCAACACAGAGCGGGCAGCGGGGCTGCGGGCAGCCGTCGAGCATCCCACCGACCCTGCGGAACCCCCCGCTTCGTGCAGCGGGACAGCCCCCCGCGCCCCTCGGGGAGGAAAGGCAGCTCCGGCAGCGAGGGCAGAGATCGGGGTCCTGTCCCCCCTCTCCGGGGCAAACTGCTCTGCAGAGCCCTTGCCTGGTCGGGTACCCTCGCAGGTCCCCTGGCTCCCCGGGACCGAGGGGATGAACACCCAGCAGCAGCTCAGAACAAAGAGCAGCAGGTAATGAGGAAGCCTTATCACCGTTTTCTTTTAATTTTCCAAGTGCACCACAAAAAAATATTGTCCTGGGGACATATGTAACTAATTAAATGGTACAGGGAGAAGAAAAACACAGATTTTTTAAGAGACTTTGAATTATGTCTGGAGGTGAAGGAGTCAGCAGGCTCAGGGGATAATTAATCACCAGAGGTGAGATGCCCCAGCTCCCTGTGCCAGTGCACGCTCCTGGCTGCCGGACCTTGCAGGGCACCGGCCACCGCCAGCACTGAGAGCAGCCTGGGGAGCTGGCGTGGGGCGTTGGGGTGTCTGCCGTGCCCTGGGCAGAGCCACACGCCTGTGGAGCACAGGACACTGCACCTCCATGCCAGGTTCCCCACCGCATCAGAAGCATCCTTCCCAAGCAGCTCTGTGGAGGCTGGCATGGAATGCATCCATCTCTTGCTGCATGTTCTCCTCCACTCAACTCAACTGTCAGGGTCACCCAAATTTCCTCCATATCTCCTCGGCAGCCTGAGACCAGCACAGTGAGCCAAACGCCCGACTTTCACCACTGCACCTCTCTGTTGGAGAATGTAATTTGAAAAGCCTCCTAACATCCCAAAACCAGTTATGGTAATGGTCCAGGTAAAGAGGCTGAGAAGTCTCCAAAGGGAAAGAAAATGTTGGGGCACCTGTTCCAGGAAAGAGTGAACTCACCCCAACAGAGAGCGGTGGAGGGTGGGCTGGGGAGGGACTGTTTCCTGATGCTGTTCTCCAGGGGCTGCAGGGGGGTCTGGTGCAGACACTGCAGAGGTGAACAGCTCCGGATGCAGCTTCTCCCAAGCAGCAAGCACTATCCTCCCAAAACATCTGAGACGTCCAGCCACTTAATTACAAGGTTGTCCTTCCCAGTCCCAGAAAAAAGCCCTTCCAGGAGCAGGGCTTGTAGGCCCCAGTCTCAGCTCCTCTGCTTGGAAATTTTACCGCGGTCTTGTTTCAGTGTGTTTTGTATCCAGGTGAGCAAGAGCTTTTGTTAACTCAAGAGTTGCATTTGGTACAGCTCTGCTGGAAATGGCCATGGAGATACCCTGCAATCCTACATTAGCTCACATCCTTTTCCCATCCCGCGCAAGCACTAAATCCAAACAAACACACTGCCTGGCTACGGTAACCATGGCCCTTCCCCGGCTGCCAAGGAGGAACACGATGCATTTGGGGCACGTCGCGGAACAGCTCCCTCCGCCTGGCCGTGGTGTTCGGGAGAGGGGATCCGCATGGACCCACACCCATCTCCTCTCCTGCTGCTCTCCGAGCCGTATGTGAAGCTGCCTCCAACCTCATCACCTGAGGAGCGGGGTGAGGACCAGCCCTGGCACAGCGCACAGCCACCCATCCCTGCCCTTGGAGAGCGTGGGCAGCCTGTGTCCTTGGCTAAAGTCAAGCTGATCCTTTCTCCCGTCCAAGAGACCAGCAAGGAAGGAGGCTCCCAACTCCTGTCCGAGCTAACTAAGCTGTGGAGTTGCTGCTGCCCACCAGCCCCGAGGCATCCCGGGCGGACGGGGGGCACCTCTGCGTGGGAGGGAGGGATGAGCAGCTGCCCAAAGGTGCCCGCCTGGAACGAGGAGCAAAGAGGGCTCATCCCTTCCGACACCCTGACATCAGCCTGCCCTGGCCACTCCTGCCCGGGCTCCTGCCCCAGCCTGTGCTAACACGGCCCGAGGAGGCTCCGTCTGATGCAATGGTTTGTGGGCTCCGAAAGGCAGCGCTTGGGGAGCCTGAACATGCACGGCCGGGCAAGACACGGGGCTCCCGTCCTGGGGACGACCCCCGAGCCTCCTGCTCCCTGGCAGTGAAAGAAATAAAAATCATTACCTCAAGCTTCTCCACTATTTCCTCTTGCGCCCTCAAACTAAAGCCCACCTGCTCCCCCTCCTTGCCCCTAAAAACCCCAAAGAGAGGGAAGTCACCCCAGCCTGGCCCTCGCGGCGTGCCTGGCAGGAGGGAAAGAGCCGAGGGCTTTCTGCTGCCAGACTTGCCCGTGAGATGCCCGTCCCAGCCCTGCTCTGCACAGAGCTGCAGCATCCAGGGGCTGCACCCTGCCAGGATGGTGGGTGCTGCCTGGGTGCAGGGAAGGGGTGAGCGTGGGCAGGGTGGGCATGTTCGCCTCGGAGGAGTGCAGGCATTTTTGAGAGGTGACCGAAAACTTTCCGATGGAAAGGTGTTCTCAGGAAATGCTGATTCAATGCATCAGAAGGACTTTGTGGAAACATATATATTTCATCAATGTGTTTTGTGAATAATTACGAAAACATACTACAAGGTCCAGGAGTTTAATTTCAATTTTAGCATTTTTCCTGTTAGTTGAAACATCAAAATCAAAAGAAAATGCTCTAACTGCTTCAAAAAACACTTCCAAACTTCACAAGAGGAATTTTTTTAAAGATAATTTCTGTATTTATTAGATCACAATTTTTTTTCTAAATTTTATGATCAGGTGAAATTTCCAGATTCGAACTTCTGCTCCCAGGGAGTGAATAAAGAGGTGTCTGGGCTTCCCAGCTTCAGCTTTACTGTGAACCTGACCGTCAGCCTAGCATGACATGGAGATGCTGAGGAAGGACTTATGGCCTGATGCATATTTGAGCAACAGCTGGCTTGGTGTCCATGGTGTCACATCCTGTATTTATTACCCCGTCCCCCCTCCTGGGACTGCCCGGTCCCTCGCAGGCTGGCTTTGACCCCGGCTCTCAGCAGGGACGTGCCACCGTGCCGTGGCAGCAATACCTGCCAAGCAGGTAGGGGCTTTCCCCAGCTTGGCACCGAGTCCCGGGGGGACGGTGACCTGCCACGGCAGAGGCAATTTGGTGGCCTTTCCCCTCCCGTCACAGCAATTAGACACCTGCTCGTTTCCCAGCAAGCAGCTCGGGAGCAGCAGTGAGCGGGGCTGTAACTTTGGGCCCTTTCAATTAGCATTTTGCTCTCCTGCGCTAACCGGCTATTAGAGGTGTGCCTAACTGGCACCCAGGGGCCCTCCCAGCCTATCTGAAAAACCATTTCCATTTCTGACCAGAGTAATTGATGTCCTATTTTCCCTTCATTCATATGCAGGTGGCATGGGAAGACTGGAGCGATGCGGGGCTGGGAGCAGGATGGAGCAGCGGGCTGTCCCTGAGCCCCTCGCTGCTGGCCGCCAAGCTGAGCCCACTGCACTGGCTTTACTGGAGCTTTACTGGCTTTACTCTGCCCCACCAAAACCCATAGACCGGGGGGGTCTGCGGTGCCAGAAGCCAAGCCAGCAGCCTCTCCATCCCAGAGGGATGCCTGCTTTAACATTCAGCTCAGCCGCAGTGAAAAATACAAGTCTGCCATCCACTGCGGTCCCCAAGGGGGGTATTTGTCTACATCGCTCTTGGTACTTGTCGCAGGGATTGTCAAGGTGCGTGTCTGTGTGACAGCCCCCCGCCTGGCTCTGGCCGGGGTGGGCTCCCTAAGGGGGGGCAGGACTGGTGGAGCAGGGACCCCACTGCCAGGGCAGCCCCACAGGGTGCACAGACCACGCACAGCCCCACAGGGCACGTGCCCACGCGTAGGTCCTTGCTCGTTTCCAGCTGCTGGGGCAGGTTGGGGAGCTCCCTACCCTTGGGGGTGACACATCCAAGGGGACAGAGGCAGGGTGGGGGCAGGATGCACCCACCTCCCGGCGCAGAGCAACAGGGCTTGGCTGCCTGGAGGTCCCAGCTCCGTGTCCCACCGGCCGTGCCGGTCAACCCCCCCCTTGCAGAGGTCCCCTTGGGTTTTCCAAGTCTTTCTTCACAGCAGGTCCCTTTACTCGCTGCCAGGACAGCGCTGCCCGTGGCAGGGAGTTCAGCCAAGCTGGATGGAGCAGGGACGAGCCACAGCGCTGGATGGGTGGCCTGGGAGGACAGGGTCCCCAGAGTCCCTTCCCCTCCGCTCCCAGGGAACAGTGGCGGATGGGAGTATTAGGTTTGAAAGAGTGGGTGACAAGAGGGAAGCCCCCACACAGCTGCGGCTCAGTGACATGAGACAGGGACCACCGATTACTCTGACAGCCCCCAAGCAGACACCCCGTAACGAGGCAGCGAGGGAGCAGAGGCAGGGATGGGAAGGATGAACAGCACGGATGCTGCAGGGCTCCCGGTGCCACCGCCAATCTGTGCGTGCGGGGGTGTATCGCCATGAACTTTATTTCTGCTTGATTCTTGTCTGCGGACACGTACTCAGGCTGGCTCGGCACCGGGCATGCATGTGTGTGCCTGCCCGCCCTCCGCTTCGTGCAGCAGGTCTGTCCAGCCCCTGGGCTCCGGCAGCCTGGTCCTGCTGCCTCTTGCTGTAGCTGTGAGTCACAGCCAGCAGCAGAGCAGGAAGGGCAAGACTCAGTGTTAACTGCTTCCCCTCCAACAAAAAAGCTTTGCCAGCTACTGGGGAAGAGAGGCGTTTGCTTCGGAGGTGCCAAGGCAGGCAGGCAAAGCGTTGCAGTGCATGCATGGCCTCCTGTGAGCGTGGTGCGTGTGTCACGCACAGGGCTATGTGCTTGCAACATGGAGCAAAGCCTGTCTGCCGTGATGCCCAGAGTGTGTCCCAAGAGGGGGGGTCCCATGTTTTTCTCCTTCCCCCAGCTGTCAGGAGGCAGAGGGTCTCCCTCAGACTGACCTCCTCATGTCTGTGCCGCAGCTGACCAGAGGAAGGCATCCTCTGCTCAGCCCCCTCCTCCCCACCCCAGTCCGGGGAGCGTAGATGAGACACTCAGGAGGTGAAGGAAATGGAAGAGGAGCACTGAGACTCGTGGCCACCTCCTGCCAAAGCCTCCAGAGCATCTCGGAGATGTGGTCTGTATTCCCTCTGAAATTCCTGCAGCCACATGGCTTCTTGGGGCTCTCCTGGGAGCATGAATTTATTTGATGTAATTTCATTTTGGGGTGCTTTTTAAGTAATTAAAAGAGATGAAGGAAGAAAAGGCGAAAAATTAAAGGAAGAATTACCAGGGCTGTGAGGGAATGCCCGAGGGAGAGCATAGCCCCAGTGCAATAGGCTTAAAATCTTCTCTAAACAGAAGTGGCTTTTACACTGGTCTGCGTAACCAGAGTTTGTCCGAGGTACCAGGCACAAGGCATTGCCAGAGCTCTGTGTGCCTCTCCTCACACTGGGAGAGGGAGCAAATTCCACCTGCAGGAAAGAAGCCAGGACTCCCTCTGGAGCTGAGGAGCAAGGGTGGAAGCTGAGACAGCAGTCCCGGTGGGCGGCAGACCACCGTGCACGGTGAGGTTGGCTGCTTTGGTGGAATTTGGCAGGGCTGCCCGGGAACAGGGAAGTTTCCCTGCTTGGACAAGTGTCTGAGATGTGTCCTGATGAAAATCAGTGCCAGGATCGCTCCGACAAGTTGTGCTGCTGGGGTCACTGCACAGTCTATGGCCCGTCTCTTGCCTGGGGTTGTGTGCTGAGGAAGCAGAAGACCCTGGCTGCACTCCAGGAATAGATAAGCTCTTTAGTTATAGGATAACTAGATTAACCAGGCTGTGTGGGGACAACAGATCATGACTGCTAAGCCAGAGATGTGGGTCTGATATGCCCCTTGGCCTATTATGATAAAGCAGCAGGTTCGACCTGGAGCAAAAAGAAAGGTGGGAAAAACCTCATTGCAATGTCAGGAGGAGCACACGTACCCAGGGACCTGACTGACGCCTTCTGTGACAGCTCACAAAGACAGAGAGATGTTGTTGGCTACGTAACCCATGCCATGCCACATCATGTCATGCCATGCCAACCCATCCCATCCCATCTCCCTTTCCCTGGCAAGCTGGTGGCTATAGCACGGACCTCCTGAGGATCCAGGTTTGCCCACCCTTTGCACCAGAGAGTCCCAAGCAGCAGCCGTGCCGTGTGGGAGGGTGCAATGAGGCATCTGCAGCTACACTGATGTTAATTGAGCTCTACCCAGCTCAGCCACAGCAGCCCACACTGAGCACCCCATGCCACAGCCCGTCCCAGTTCCTCCCAGTCGCTTCCCTCGGCTGTGCTGGTTCTCCCCCAGCACTGCCGCTGTTTGCATTGCAGCACTGCTTGGATTCCCTCTAGCCCTGCCTGCAGAGCCACCCTGCCAGCCAGCACGGATCCTGCTTGGGGCAGGAGGCTCCTGCCAGCTGGCCGTGCCTCTGCTACTGCAGATACTCTTGCCCTTTCCCATTCCCCCCAGCATCCCCCCATCACTTCTGGGACTCCGGCTGCCTGGCTCCTAGCCTTGCCTCCTCCCACACCCCCAGCTGAGCACTCCCAGCTCAGTCCCTCTGTGGCTGGCCCAACTTCAGTCGCTTGCTTTCCGAGACCCCATGTATTCACTGACTGCTTCCCAGGTTTCACCTCACCTCGTGGCTGAAGGTTCCTCGTTATTGCAGCTATCCCAGCCTTTGCAGCGAGAGCTGCCATGCCTCCCTGGAGTAAGCGCAGGGCTGTGAATCGGTGGCCCATCTGGCTTTGCTGCTGGCCCTGGATAAGGCATTTAATGCCTTTGGCTCTTAGCTCACCCTCTGAGTCCTGGAAGTAGCACTACAGATCTAATGGACATGACCTGATCAGTTAATGCTTGCTGTCTGCTTGGTAGATACTGTTAAAGGTAGTTACCTGAAGGCCAAAGTTGGAAAAAAAGATGAGACTTTTCTGACTCATAATAAGTGAATCTGGGAAGGGAAGAACACACAAAACTTCCTACGGCCATAGCAGCTTCCTGGGGATTAGCTGGAGAAGGGAAAGTCTGCTCATCCCGGGGACAAGCGGCTCATTTGCTAAATTAAAGCACTAACTGAGAAACCAATTTTGGGGGGTGTAATTTCTCACTTTGTTATACATGGTACTTATCCTGCTAATTGCTTGTGCTCAGGTCAAGCCATGCAGGGTGTTTTCATAGCTCAGCAGAACCCAGGAGCTGTGCTGTTACTGCGCAGGGGCCACGTAGGAGCTGGCGATCCCTCTTGCGTGGAGGAAGGGCTGAAGGTCCTCTCCTTCCCTAGGAGAGAGGAGCATCCACGACGTGAGCTGCTCCTGTAAGCGCTGCCCGCCATGTGCCAGCCCCACGCCGGGGAAGCCGCCTGCTCTCAGGACATGGCCAGCATGGTTCAGTCTCATCTCTGCATCCGTACCCAGACGTCCATCAGGGTCTTCGCTGAGAGCCTCTTTTCTCAAGCCATCTCTTTTCCCACTGGCTTTACCATGCAGCTTCCCAGGGCGTTCGAGCTGCAACTATTTAAGCGAGGCAGATTTCAGAGACCGGTGAGCGAGGTTGGGCTCAAACCCACGGCCAAATCCTTTCATCAAAAGAGCCAGCAACTTTTAAACACTCCTTCAAAACTCCTCCAAAACTCCTCCTGAGGACGTGGTTAGCAGTGGGTCCATTCTCCCGCCCCCAGGTTTTGGATGTCCTTCAGCCCAGTGCATTTGTACCTCTTCGTCTCCCTGTTGCTCCAGGCATGCTGTGCCCAGGACCCAGCCA
This sequence comes from Harpia harpyja, assembly GCF_026419915.1. Classification (NCBI taxonomy): domain Eukaryota; kingdom Metazoa; phylum Chordata; class Aves; order Accipitriformes; family Accipitridae; genus Harpia; species Harpia harpyja. Next base: position 25,289,079 of record NC_068957.1, on the reverse strand, counting down.
GTTCGTCTTAACATTAGCCTAGGTATGGCTCATTTTGGCCTTGACAGTGAAGCAATCCCTCATGTCATGGGAGACATGCCACCATATAGAGGACAGATAAGTGAAAACAGCCATTTCCATCCTTCAGACAGTGAGATGCAGAAGAACGGACTTGTGGAGATGGAAGAGGTGTGAAGGGATGGGCAGAGACACGATGCTGGCTTGGCTGGTCCCTGGTCTGTCACGTCCTACTCAGTTTTCTCGGTGGGTTCCCCCCTTCCAGCCACCCAGCGCTGCAGGGTGTTTTCTTTGCACCAGAGATGTCTCCACTTTCCCCACAACACGTAATAACGTAACCACACAAACCAGAGGATGTGAGTCGGAGCGGCTCCGAGCGCATCGGGCAAATCTGATCCTGCCAGATTAGGGAAGGCATTAACGAGGCTTTGAGCCCTTGCCTGGGTCTCGGGTTTATATATGGCCACGGTCACCACTCTGAGAGTGACATTGTAATACATCACGCCTGCCAGCCACAGCCCGCGGCTCCCTGGCACCTGGCCAGGCAAAGGTAATTTTGTGCTGAGTGATATCAGAAGTCGAAATGAGCCCCACATACTTTGTGTAATTCCCAGAGGCTGTAAAACACCTCGGCCGTCTCCCATCCAACATTTATGTGTTTTGCATTAAACTTCCCCAAATTAGTGCTAAGTGCATTAAAGTTGTAAAAATAGCCTGCGTAAAACCCCATTAAATGCTTAAATATACGGATCCGGTGTACGGGGATCTATAATTTAGGTTTAAATTCAGGAGCCCTGCAAAGCCCAGGTCCTGTGCCGGGAGCAGCCCGGGGAGCGCCGGAGCTCTCCACCACCGTGGCAGGGATGTGCCAGCCCCACCACCAGCCCCCAGAGCAGCTTTTTTCCCAACAGGGGATTCCTTTGAGACGTCAGACATTGCAACTCTATTAATACTCGCTGGAGCATCGGATGCAGACAAGACGGGATGGGAGGGGAGGAGGGAGGTGGAGAGGAAACATCCAGGCTTGGATTCGTGTCCCACCGTCCCGGCATGTCTGGGGGACAGCGGGGTGGAAGAACGCCCCGGGGGACGCGGGCTGGCCCCCGCTTGGCTATTGTCAGGAAGCAGAAATCTCACTCCTGCCCCGGCTGCTCTGGATGAGGCTGCTGCCACATTTCGGAGGGAGCCCGGATTGCTGTCAGCACGTTGGCAGGAGGCTTTGCGGGGATCCTCTGCCCCGGCATTCACTGCTCGGGTCGGAGGGACCGGTGGAGACCCCCCCGGGCAAGGCAGCAGAGGCTGGGGGGCCTGAGTGGCCCGAAGCACATTTCCCAGTCCCCCCCCCAGCCCTCCAAGTATGCCCCATCCCCCTGAGACACTCTGCTAGAGCCGAACGCCCTGTGCCACTGGGAACCTGGCACCGAGCCTGCGTTTTTCATTTCATCCCATCTCCTCTGGCAACCTCGCGTGTGTTTGGTGTTTACATCCCGGGATGCCTGGATACTGTCCCTCCTCGACCACACTCGTGGAGCTTCCCAGTGCTTCCCGTCATCGGCTGACATCTTCCTCGTGGTGCCATTTCCACCACAGCCTTTCCCCTGGAGCTCTCCCAGGAGCAACCGGGCAGCTCTTGCAGTTGATGCCCAGCCTCAGGTCCAGAGAGGAGGCTCTTGCTGGCCAGCTTGGCCACAGCCAGCCCTGCTCCCAACCTGGGCAAGCCTATGGGTCTCTCCCATGCCAGGCACAGGCACAGGCACAGGGACACTTTCCTGCTCACCCCAGAGGGGCTCCCTGGGCTGCCAGGCTGGCTACTGCATTTTCTTCTATTTGGGGCTGCAAAGGACTGTCATCTGTGCGAAACCAGTGATGGCAAAGACATTGCACCAACAAGCCTGGGGAGCAAAATGTCCAACAAAATGCCTACGGAGGGGGGATGGGGATAGAAGGCAGGCGAACTTGCAGGCAGCCACAACGACCCTGGCAGGCAGGGCGAGCGTGCGGACGGGCAGGTTGGTGGGAGCACAGGACGCCTGGGTGCTGTGATTCCCTCGGCACTCTGCAGCAAAACTGAGCCTCCGATCGCCTGTGCATGGCTTGCAGCGGCGCTGGATGAAACCAGCCTGCCCGGCAGCGCGGCAGCATGGGCAGGAGCTGCCTACGGGGCAAGGGGAGGGAAAGGAAGGGAGATTTCCTTGTATTTGCTTTTCCCATGTGTTCCCAGAAAGGTGGGGATCTCTTCCAGGCTGTCTCCTGGCCAAAGTGAGCTGGGAAACGTGCAAACAGCCATAAAATTGCCCAATCTGAAGAGGAAACAACTTTGCCTTCCTGGTGTCTTTTCATAAGGGAGCAAAGTATCAGCTCAGCCTCCAGCTCAAGGAAAGCAGTCAGAGGGCCAGGGACAGAGGTTTAGCTTCTTTGATCCAGCTAGTCAAACTCCAAAGGCTCTGTCCCATTCCCTCTGTTGTGCTCCTGCCACCACCATGCATCCCATACCTCCCACTGTTTCCACAGGCCCACTCAGAACTCAGCCTGGTGGAAAAGAAGCTTCCCATCCCATCCCATCCCATCCCATCCCATCCCATCCCATCCCACCCATTTTTCTGTTATTATTATTATTTTCCCACCCCATAGCATCTCTCCCTTGCTCTGCTCCTGCAGCAAGAGGAGAAGCCCACCAGCGATGCCCAGGATGGGTGCACGGCCAGGTCTGCGCGGGCTCATGGCCATTACATCCCGCGCTTGTTCTCAAAGGTACCTGTCCGGTTTTATTACTGTCACTTCCCAACCCTTTGGAAACCTTCCCAAGATGTACTTACGGAATTACTGTTGCCGCTCTGAAGAGAAAACAGCTAAAGCCTTGTTATAACTCCTTAATGTTAACATCTGAATGGAGGGATTATCCTCCTTTACAAAAGGCTACATGTTTGTTTAACGCTGTTTTCACTTGTTTGAAAGTGAATTTTATAGTCTGTTTCTCTCCCTGCGTCTCCTCCTGGCTCCAGCCCTTCGGGTTCCCACCAAGGACAGGAAAAGCCCCGGTCACCTTTAGTTTTTCCTGCTGGAAACACTGGTCTTAAAACCACACCAGGATCAGGAATTTGATTTGATTTTGTGCAAGGTTCCCAGTTCATCCTCCCCAGCCCATCACTGGTTGTACTGGAAGGTCCCAGGGTGAGTACGGCGTGGAGGGGGCTGCAGCTGCCCTGCAGGCTGTCAGTGCTGCTGATCTGACCAAAAAGAAATCCAGCATCAACAGGAGAAGAATTTGTCCGGTCCCCAGGTCAGGGTTGGAGGACCGACCCCTGCAGAAAAGAGATGTGGTGCCTTCGCTATTTTCTGTGCCAAGCAGCATGCCCATCCCAGCGGTGCCGACAGATCCAGCCCACGACCAGGCAGGATAGGGATGGGAGCAAGTCGAGAACAGATTTCCCCGCAGTCGGGAGCAGCTGCAACACAGATTTCCCCACATTCAGCTCCAGGAAACAGAGAGATTTGGGAGAAACAAGAACAAAACTCCTCCAGATCTGAAAACCTTCCAGCAGGTCCGAGTCACCACCGCCATCTCCCGTGCCGGATCCCTCCATCCTGCTGGACTGCACTGCTGCCGGCACGGCTCGCACCAAGCACGAAGCCTCTGAAGATTTTTGACCAACTGTGTTGTTTTTTTTAGCAGCCACGATATTTATAAATGGTTGGTAAAATATTTATGTTACGAGCCAGTTTGCCTTGTTGGTTTGAAAAATTAATATAACATTAACTCGGCTCAGAACATTTAGGTTTTTAAAAATTGAGCTGAAAATTAAACAATCGTTGAATTTGTGGTGGGAGTAACGTGGCAGCAGGAGTATTTATCACATGCAAAACAAATGGGACCGCCACTTTTCTGCCAAAGACATCAGAATTCAGGGGTATTTTTATGTCCTGAATAAATATTCTCAATTTTTTTGGAATAGTTTAAAAAAATAATAATAATAAAACCTGGTAGTTAAGGACAATCAAAACAAAGCCAAAGACATTGATGTCATATTTAAAAAATACAGGAGACTTAAAGATAAACTTTTACATTGGTCAAATATAGAAACTAATTATACCACCGGAGCCCCTACAAGGATTTCTCTGTAAAGTCCCTCTGGTTTTGTCCTCCTTAAAGAACTGCTGATGCCTCATGGAAAATACTGATAAACAACTTGTTCTCAAGCACAGCCTGGCTCTTCCCTCTTTCTTTCTCTTTTTTCCTGTACTGCTGAGCTCCATGAATGGAAACAGAGGCCAAACTCATTTTTGGTGTGGTTGCACTTAGCGGTTCACACCAGAACCAGGCCATGCGGGGGGCTGGTGGTCCCACCACGGCCACCCCCAGGCAGCAACTCTGTCCCCACCACTGCCACCATCCCCAGGCAGGGCTCAGGCCAGGGAGCAGCAGCAGCAGCCTGTAAAACTTCAGGAAACACTGCTTTTTGCTTTCTTTTCCTGACCTTTCCAAGCCACAAGAGTGTGGTGGTGCCAGAGGTCCACAGTCAGGTGGAGAAAGGGTAGAGTCAGAGGAGGAAGAGGAGGAGGTGGCTTTTGAATGGTTTCCTCCTGCCCTAAAGACAAATCTTTCTCTTTAAGATGGTACGTGCTGGAACCTGAAATAAGCCCTTGAGTTTGCTTTGACAAAAGAGGCAGAAAAGGGTGAGTGAGGACGAAGAGCTCTTCTCATGGGGATAAATATCTAGTTGAGTAACCCTAGTTTGAGTAACCCTACCTAATAACACTCTTCCATTAATGCTTAGTGTTAGTCGAGTCATTGGCAGAAGAATAACAGCCTACATTTTCAAGAACCAGTGATTTTGTGAGCCCAACTTGATGGCACTTAGAAAGCAATCAGTCCTGTATGCTCATCCTCCCAGCGTCAGGAGGCTTTAAAAGGTCTTGAGATGGGCACCAAAAAAGCCCCTCTGCTTTTCAACTGCCAGGCAAACACTCATTGCGAATCCAAGAAACATTTTCATGGAGTAATTGTGCAAGAGCGGGCTTGTCTATTAAACTGTTAGCCCTACCCACGGTTATAAAACCAGAGGTGAAATGGCTGAGATGGAGCAGCCAGCTGAGGAAGAGGGGGGGAGAACAATAAACCTTGCAGAACACCGCAGAGGAGAAAGGCTGCCGAGAGTATCAGATCGGGCTTGATAAGCTGAACCACCAAGGGAGCAAACCAATTACTCGCAGAAAAAGGACATAATGTAGAAGGTCAGAGTGGATTGTCATGCCAGTGGATGTCCTAAGGTCAAGGAGAAGGAAAAACAAGCCTAAGCAAGGCGTGGCAGCAGGGAAGGAGTCACTAACCTCCCCTACTCCTCGCATTCTTTGAATAGCTAAAATAATAATAATAATAAAATCCAAACTAAACTGAAGACACTGATGTCATCTTAGAAAATATTTAAAAGACCTGCATTTTTTATACTAGTAGAATAAAGGCAGCAATTAATTAAATCCCAGCATGCCTTAAAAGGCATTTCTCTCGACAGCGTGTCTCCTTTCCGTGAGGTGGTTTCTGTGCAATGGCGATGACACACCAGTGCGGGAACAGGCTATTCCTGAACGAGAAAGGAGGTCATGGAGCTGAGGAAGGGCGAGCTCTGAGAAAGGGAGGTGAGAAACAGAGAGACGCGTGTCACGGAGGAGGAAGGGCGATAGCAGGCGGGGAGGGAAGCGGAGCATCAGCCGTGCCAGGACCGGCTGCGTGGCCCCACCAGCGTGGGGAGACAGCAGTCTGCAGAGACTGAGACACCAACGTAAGCTGGGAGGAAAATCAGCAAGGGAGACCTTACGCTCCAGGTCTGCAATGGACAGTGGCTAAGTTAAGTAGGCAGCTTTTGTACTCCTTTCAACCATCCAACTCCAGTCGTGGTCAGAGAGAGGAGATGAGCATAGGTGGGCCACCTCTCTGTTAGCCCAGGCCACCCAAGGAAGCCCAGGAGGAACGCGCTGGGGCCACCACCGGTGCGAGGACCTCTCCCGTCCCTGCGAGGGCAGCTCTCGCCGTGGGCAGCACCGACGTCTCCCCATGCCGGCTCTCCGAAGGAAGCGGTCCAGCCCCATGGGCCAGGCAGCAGCGGAGAAGCCTCTGTCTAAATTGCTTCATTTAATCTATTGTTCAGCTGACTACATTGAAAATGGAGCATGTAATTGTTTCCCCGAATAGAGTCGAACACCATTAAACGTTGGTCTGAAGCTTTGCCATCCAGCAAATATTCCAGCTGGCTGGGGATCCTCTGGGATTGGCTCCGCGTCGCCATGGTTACGGACTGTCCACGGCTTTATTCCTACGGTTAATTAAAAAGCCTGTTTTACGAGGTGGCTGTGCCCGGAGGTACGATGGTATGCCAGCCCTTCTGATGCCAGTCCATGAACTCCGCACGACCACTGCGGCACCGGGCACCCGCAGCCGGCGGGAGATGCTGCCGGGGACGGGCGTCCCGTGCACAGGGCTGTGGGCTTTCACGGGGGTATTTTGGGTTGCAATGCAAGCAAAAGGGCCAACCGCAGGTGAGGGATTGCATAGGGGCTGTCTTGCTGGTCTTGGGCTGGCTTGGTCCCGGCTGGTTGTCCCACGGATGTGCCAGAGGTGGTCCTCGAGCAGAAGCGGGTCCTCTCCTCCAGCAGCGAGAGCTGTGCCCGCCGGCGGGGCGGATGGGGCTCAAGGGAGCAGGATGGTTCTTGCAGGAGCTTTGTGCCCCCAGAAATCTGAGTTCAAAGCCCACCCCAGCTGCCAGGCAGAGGTTTTGCTGTCCTAGGGCATGCTTCTAGCAGCAGAGCTGTGAGACCACCCTCCCAGGCCGGGCGATAGGGAAAGTCCCGGGGAGGGTCTGGCTTTGGGACCCCAAGGCTTGGACAGCAGAGAGGGTGCAGCAGAGCAGAGGGAGAAGCGAGCACAGACGGGCTGTGACAGACCATGTGGAAAATCCTTTCACCCCTTCCTTCAAATGCAGCGTTAGTGATGGCCCTTCCAGCGCCTTGAGCTTTCCAAGGTGAATCCCACTGCCCAGGGGAAAAGCACCGTGGCCACCGGCTGCGTGGGGGGAGGCAGACGCCAGCAGCCGGGCATGGGGCATCACCCCCCCCCACCCCCCCCAGCAGCCCCAGGGACACCCCAGCAGAGAGGGTGCTACCGGACAGACCTTGCGGGGAGTGGGAGCATGGGGAGCCAGCCAAGTTATGTGGGAAATTACCTAATTAGTGCACCAAATGAGCGAGCCACGGGGAAATGCAAACAAACAATGCTCCAAAATGGCCGGGCGCAAATTACCGGAATCAGCCCAATTAGGAGAAATAAGCCCCATCCAAGCGCTGCTCACAAATGACCCCGGCAGCAGGAGACCCTGGCTTTCTTCACCGCCAGGACTCGCTGCGATTTATCCCCAAGAGCTGTGACTGATTTTAATGCCACCCAGAGCCCTTCAGCTGGGGGGCACCCTAGCCTGCACCCCGAGCTGGCCGAGCACCCCCGCAGCAGCAGCCCCCTCCCCACCGGCTGCAGCCGCTGCCGGAGGAGCCGGCATGCTCGGTGCCTCGCCTGGGAGACAACTCCATCGTTCCTCAAACGGAGGGTGGAGGGGAAAGTCTGGAGGACCTGGGGTCTCAGCCTGGCTGGGAAAGAGTGGGTCCCTGGGGCGGCCACTGCCTGCAAGGGCAGGATTTGTCCCTGCAGCCTTGGAAGGGGCAACCCTGACAGTCAGGTCAGCCTGTGCTTGCAGCCAGGATGAGGGTCCTATGATAGGGAAGGAAGGAAAAGAAAAGAGGAGAGGAGAGGAAAGAATAAAGAAGGAAAGCCTGCACACAAATGAGGCTTAATTATAATAATGGTATGTAGCTGATTATCAAAGCTAACATTTAGGGCTGGATATCAGATACCATCTGGTGCTTTGCAGCAGGCTGGGAAGGGCCAGGAGAAAACAAACTCAGGTTAAATCACTGAGAGTGCTGGCTGCGGGGGGGGGGGGGGGCTGTGCTATGGGCTCAGCTTTCCCTGGGCTGCTGCAGCATGTCCTCTGCCCCTCCTGCCTTCAGAAACCACCCCTCCAGGGCTGGACCCTCTGGGGCTAAACCCCACCGGCTCTCCTCTGTACCACCGGCCACGGCTCTTGGGGCTGCGTTTCATACTCAGGTTGTTGCAAAAGCAAAATCTGCATTGCATGAGAAATTCAGTGCCCGGGATTTGTGCTGGTAAGCGAGCCGGCTGCTTTATGAAAGAGAATTTTTGAACCCTTTTGTCAACAGCTAAATGTTTCCGTTGACAAAGTCAATGCATGATGCGATATTATAAATATTAGATTAATTGTATTGTATAGAATTTATATCACATAAAGATCCAAGGAGTTATTTTTACCTCTGTGAAAAATAAAGCAAGAAAGTTAAAGTGATTTGTTCAGATGCATTTCCCTCAAAAACTTTGTCAAAATCCCCTCATTCCCAGGGAACACTTTGATTTCGATAAAACTGCATTTCTCAGTAGAAAAACCAACCTGTCAACAATTTCAGCCAGCTCTGCTGAATATAGCTTGAGCGCTCATAAAGAAAGAAACTGGCTCCAGAGAGGCACTTCCCTAATTGTGGAGGCTGGTTTCCTTGCGAGGGGCTGGGGGAGCCTGGCAGCCCCCCCCCGGGGGTTACACACCATGTCCCTGTGGCAGTTGTGGGGGTCCACTGAGCTCCATCGCCCAGCGATGCCGTGTCCATCGCATCCCCGTGCCGGTGAAGCCTCGGAGATGCTGCTTGCCGCTGCGGCACCTCGGTGCAAGCTCCCACTGGGATGGGACACAGCAGCAGCCGGGGGCTGATCCGGCACCCCCCCGGGGGCTACCCGAGCCCCAGCCCTGCTCAGTTGTTGTCGCCCGGGACCCCCAGAGCCCTGTGCACACACCAGGGGACGGCTGTAACACAGCGGTGAGGGAGTCTGTGAGTCTCTCCATGCATCGAATGGGCAGAAACTGTCAGTGCGGCTGTCTCATTAGCTTTGCTCTCCTAGCAATAAAAAATAGGTAACCTGCAGTCCACCTCATCACAGAATTAACTGCAGCCTGGAGACGTCCACATGCCTGCCCTGGTGCAGTCAGGGCCGCAGCGTGCCAGGCTCACCCAGCTCTCCCCGTGCCCTCTGCCTCCGCTCTGACCCAGCCCAGGCAACGCTCCTTGGATTCGAGGCATCCCGGGATGCACAGGCGGGTCGTGCCAGGCTGTGCCGAGCCTCCATCCCAACAGCCGCAAGGACGAGATGCGTTCTCCTGGGCACGCAGCATCCCTGCCTGGGAGGCATGGCCCTGCCAGCTCCTGTTAGCTCCTGAGAGTCTCCAACCTCCACTTAAAACCCTTTATAGGTAACAAACTTCAACGTTCGAGCCGTCTCTTTCTGTCCCTGATGATGCTCTCAACCAGATTGTCATCTCTGAAGGAGCACATGTGCCCACCTGTGTCCAGAGCATCTCTTGCCGCTGATGGATGCACTTTGGAGCAAAGATGATTGCGTATTTGTTTGCTCTATTTCCAAGCAACCACTTTGCTTCCCGTGCCGAGGCAGCCCTGCGGCACACGTGCGCGAGTGCTGGGCTGGTGCGACCGGCAGTGCCACGGAGGGGATGCCCACCCCGCCACAGCCCCCCTCCGCTCCCAACTCTCCCATGTTTCCCACAGCCCCTTCCCGGGGCTGCTGCTTTCCCTCCGGTCCCGGCTCCGGCGGCTGCTGCTAAAATTAGTGAGGAGCTTCTGTCCATTCTAATACTAATAGGCCCATTTTTAATAATTATGTTTTTGCAGCAATTTCAACCCATCATGGTGTCACAGGGGTATTGATGAAAAAAAGCATCTAATCCCTTTTAATAGATTCCATTTGACAGCGAACGTGTCTCAATGTTCGTTCCCAAAGGCCCCGGCAGTTTCAGTGTCACTTATGGCTGACCTTGGAGGGTAACAAGACCTTCTCCAGAAGAATGGCCCAGTGTCCATCTGGGACTGGGGTCCCGGCCCCCCTACTCCCCTTCCCCACTTCTCAGATGACGAGGCTTTCTCGGCTGCTGCCGAGGTGCCCAGGGAAGCTCTATTTGGGGAGGTCCCACAGGGCTGGTGTTTTTATTTACTCTTTCTTCTCTGCTGGACAGGAGCTGGGCACAAGGGTGAGTGCTCCTTCCTTCGCAGCTCAGGAGATACGGATTTTCTTTCCAGCCCTGCTGCGGGGAAGAGGAAAATCCTCCTTCTCCACACCTAGGAGGTGGGGAGAGAAGAGACAAGGGGGAGCAGCCGTTTGCAGAGCGGTGCCTGCTCGGGAGCACCCGGCTGCCGGTCCCAGTGGTCCCACTCCTGGGTCACCCCCAGACGGGCACGAAGGGGACGGCCACGGCGAGCGAAGCAGCCTGAAGCCTCGCAGTCTCTCCAGAGCCAGGCTGCCTGACCTGTATACATAAATATCCCAGCAAGCACCTGCTGAAAGGTGCCAGACAGCACGTAACGAAGCTGCAGGTCCAGAAATCATTAAACAGGGAAGAATAATTGGCAGCTTTTCTCCAGCATCGCCAAGGTTGGGAGCTAAGGCAGCACCCTCCAGCTGGAAGCGTGTCCTGCCCATCGTCCCACTGCAGGCAGCAAGGCACAGGGAGCTGCAGGATCCGTCCCCCAGCACCTCGCAGGATGGGACAAGCGAGGGGTGAAAGGGGTTTGCAGTGTGATGGAAGTGCCCTACAGCCGGACACCCTCCTGCCTGGGCTCTGCGGAGCTGCAGCCGGCCGGGAAGGTGCAAAAGCTGGCCCCGCTGCCCCCCCCCCCCCCCAAAATGCCCCGAGCCCAGAGGTGGTCTGGAAATGGGCAGGTCATCCCCGCCTGGCTGCGAGCCCTGACCCCTGCGAGCCCCCAGCTCCTGACCCCTGCTCCCCCTTGCTCTCAGCTCTCCCCCCACGCCTGCCCCCCGCTCCGTCCGATTTCTTCCCCTCCTGTCCTCTCCTTTCATCTTCCATGGGTGGAAAAGGGAGCTCTGTGTGTGTCCAGGGCACTGGAGGAGCGAGTCGTGCCTTGTGGCGGGGGGCCGGGGGGCTGGCTCCCCTGGCAGTGGGCTGGGGGGCAGGAGGAAGGGCAGAGCCCTGCTGTAGCTCACAGCTAAATGCTGCCTTTCACTCCAGCATTCCCAAGGAAAGTAATGAGAATAATTAAAGGTAATTTCATTTATTTCAGCTTCAGCATGTAAAGCAGAAGGGGATGGGGGGGTTTCCAGCTTCTCACTGAAGGAGGGAAGGGAAGAAAGCAGAGCTCCGAAGCTGAGCTGCCCGCAGGCAGCAGGACCTGCTGGCAGCCCCCTTTACCCTCCTGGGGCCACGTCCCCTCTCTCCGGACCCGGCTGTTTGTGGGGCTCACCTGGGAGAGGGGGTTCCACCGTGGCATGGGGTCACTCGGAGAGTGGTTCTAGAGAGGGGAGGTGGTCCCAGGGGGGAGCCTTCCCTTCGAGAGACCTGTGCTGGAAATGCCTGAGCAGCCTGCACTAGAATTACCCTGTTCCACAGCTGAAGAGAGGTGCAGAGTGGGGAGAGCATCAACAGAGCTGTGCTTTCCCCCCATCCCTTGCAAAGGGAACGCAGAGTGATGCTTACTGAAACAGTGCCAGCTCAGATCAATCCTGGCGAGGCGGAGCCGTGCCTGCAGCCCATCCATGGGCTCGCATGAGAGCAGGGACCATGGTCCTCGGGGGGCGAGCCCCCCCAGAGTGGTGTCAAGAGCTCATCAGGCACTACCACCGCCCTGCATCACTGCCTGAGCCCGAGGAAAGCAGCCCCGGGGAGCTCAGAGCGGGGACTTTAATCGGTGGTTAGTTACACAAATACCCCGGACTGAAGGGACCTAATTGGATGGTGACAATGCTGAGCTGGGTAATTAGGAGACCATAAACCACACAGGTCACAGCTCCTCCAGCGGTACATTGAATCACCACGCCACGAGCACGGTGATCCTTCCCGAGCCCTCCTGCTTCTGTGTCACACGCAGACACTTCTTGGGGCTAAAGGAACTCCCCCTTCAGCCTGAGACTTCACCTCCATCCTTGGCATCATGACAGCAGCCCTGGGAGGCTGCCTGGTGATGGGAGAGCTGAGGACACCACACTTTCCAAAATTTGGTCATTTTCTAACTTCTGTGAGTGCAGGGGACCGTATCCCAGAGCATCCCAAAACACCTCCCTGCAATAGGGGGACAGGGTGGCAGTGCTGCCAGGAGGTGATGGAGCAGCCTGAGCGGAGAAAACCGCATCCCACAAGTGCTTGTTCTGACATGGGGACCGCTTCAATTCACCTGTGCTCTTGACCCCATTGTGTCTTTTCTACATGAATAATGCCAGCGCTCATACTTTCCCAGCACACGCGCTCATTAAATATAAATTTTATACTCAAATATTAAACAGCAGCATTTTCAACGGCGTGTTTGGGTGCATTTGAAGTGATCCCTGCTCCGGTAAGTGACAGGAGCCATCCAACTGCAGGAGAGGAGAATCACCGGACGATGCCCACGGCTGGCCAACACAAGCAGGAGTTGCAGGATGAGCTTCCAAGCATGTGATCTACAGGCAGATTCACAGACAGGAATGAATGTCAGGGAGAAATTTGTAAATCGTTCCTCACAGCAAATATGATTCGGAAAAGCAACCTCCTCGATGAAGTGCCATTAAAAAACAAAAGCAGGGGAAAAGGGCAAATACCTCAGAAGGGATGCTTTCACCGCATTTCTCCCCATCTTCACATCACCAAAACCACACCGGTAGCTTTCTGGCTTGAAGGCATCTGAATGGCCAGTGGGTGCATCCAGTACAAGAAAAGGGTCTTTCCACTGTTCGATACCTGTCGTTGCTCATCCCAGGGGCTGTGAAGGTGCCATGAAAGCTCAGAGCCGCGTGTCTGAGGGCTTTCCCCCACCTCACCCACCAGCCCTTGGTGCATCTGGGGTTGAGGCTACCCGCTCGCCCTCCCCTCTGCTCCCAGTTTCCGACGCGGCTGTGTGAACATGCTGCCCTTTCCCAGTGCCCCCCAGCCCAAGGGGAAGGTCTGCGGGGGATGAAGGCTGGCAGGGAGCCCGTGGGTCCCCTCTGTCCCAATCAGCTGTGATTGAACGCAGCCCCCAGCCCCTGGTTCCTCTGCACGTTTGACGACGAGCATCCGTGGAATCTGCAAGCCATTAGCTCTCTGTTATCTTTCTGGAGATGCTGAGGTGAGCCATATGGAAGCACTTACTCGTCAACAGCCTGGGACAGAGTTTGGTGGGGTGGCCAGGACTCAGCCCTTTGTGAACTGCAGAGAAGCTGGAACGCGTCCATTGACCCATTTAATGAGCTCCGGCAAGGGGAATTTCACACTGTGCCTGGAGCGGCAGTAACCTTATATGTAGAGAGAGGGGGAGATAATTTCTAATCTTGTCAATCACGCCGTTGTGAAATCCGCAGCAGGGTTTCTTATAGCATGAGGGCCAAGGAGAAGGCGGAGGGCCTGATCCAGGTTCTTGCAGAGCAGGAGTGCACAAGAAAGGCCTTTCATTATTTTTCTTTGCAGTCTCCTCATTTCCTCGCTGAAAAAAACAACAATATATTTATTAACTAGACAAATATTTGACTGGGACAACATGCTGAAATGACCTGCAAACGCCTCCTCGTTCCCACCAAGAGGGGCTCCTGCTCCCACCCGCAGCCGCTTTCACACACCGCGTTAGGAGGTGGGCTGCTGCCTGCTCCCCCCAAACCCTCCTGGGCCTCCAGCAGCTCCGTCCACCCCCTCCTCCTCCTCCGAAGGAGGAGGAAGAGAGGAAAATACCTCCCCCAGGTACCTCACTGGCTCAATCCCGCTTGTCTGCATGCCAAAGTTACTTGGATGGTCTTGCAGACACTCCTGCAGGGCTACCTACGGCTTCTGATTTGAAGGCACATCCTTGCTACGGGAACCACGGTTGGTCCAAGCATCGTGGCGCAAAGGAGGACAGAGGACACAAGGGCATTTTGCACCAAAGACCTGTGTCCCCACCTGGTTTGGCTGGGGAAGCTCTTTCTGCTGCGCTGTGTCCCTGCAAGGTCACCTGTATTTAGGGGCCGGCAGTGTTACCCCAAGCCAGCCCTTTGCACATCGGTGGGACACTCTGATGTCACGGCGCTGGCTGCACCATCGTCTCCACCGCAGGGAACCTCTCCAAGATTGAGCTCCAAGCTAAAGAAACAAACAGAGTCTTTTTTCCCTGTTGTTTTTCCTGTTTGCCTAAGAAACATAATCTTCCCCTGAAATGAAAAAAATAATAATAACTTACAGGAAGGCCCCAAGCATGAGCCGGTTTGTGTGTGATTTCAATCAAAACAGGCTTTAAAAAACAAATTCCTTCGATATTCGTCACATGTGTAAAACACATTAAAGGGGGACGGTGGACTGGGCCGGAGGAGCGGAGCCCTTCGGCTCCTGCCCACCCCGGGAGATGCGGCTGAGCATCAGCGAGAGCTTCTCCTGCCTGGTGAGACCCTGCGTCCCCATCGGAGCTGGGAGAGGACAGGGCACCCTCGCCAGGCAGGGACCCAGAGCTCACTGGGAGCGAGTACCTGACCGTCCTAAAAACCTGCCCCAGTTTGATAGCAAAGCCAGTAAGAACGCTAATCAATAGCATCTGTCTGATTGCCTCCTCTCACCCTACTAGACCCCAAAGCCGAACAAGTAATGCGTTTTACTGCTGTGGTGGAATGCGGCTGCCTGGGGAAGGCAGCCCTGCCTGGAGCTGCGAGGGCAGCGGGACGGACCGGGATGCTCCGGACAAAGGGGCAAACCGTGGCTCGGGACAAACTCCCCTCATCTTGTGTGTCTGCAGATAGCAGGAGTGATCTGGGTTTTCCTGGTCTAAATCGAGCCTCTGAAATGGAAGATTTCAGTTCTACATATTTGGGTTCACTTTACAGAATCAGTTTTGTAATCCCCACCTTACATTCTCCTTCAAATCCCTGACATCCAACACCCTTGCAGTACCGAGGATTGCCATATTCCCAGGTTTGATCCTGGCAGCAAGGGCGGACAAGCCAGAAATCACAGTGATGGGCTCTCCCTGCTTGTGGAGCTCTCAGCAGCAAAGTCTTTGCAGAGTCCAGCTCTGCGTGACACCACGAGCAGCCTGCCCTGTGCAGCTCACACCTCTATCGCACGTCCCCCGCCCACTGGGGCATGTTTGCAAATCTGCTTTTTTTTTTTTTTTTTTCTCTCATTATGGTGGATTACTACTTATTTGCACATATGCCAACGCAAAGTGACTGACACAGAAACGAGCACACACCCCGCCCCGGGTCACACTTTCCTGGCAGGGTCTCTGCTCTCCGCTGGAGTCGCAGCCCTCGCTGCACCGTGCCGTGATCATTATCCTCGGAGTAACACAGCCCGTTTTCTGTGGGTTCCTCATTTTTACGAGGTGTGATGGGGAAGGAATGCTGTGTACAGTTTAATTAGGGACTAAGTGCCTTGGGGGGGAGTGGAAAGCAGCAGATACCCCGGGCACTAGCCCCCAACACTCGATCCCCCATTAAAGCAGTCCCTTTGATGTCTGCAGCCCCGGTGTCCCACCGCGCGCGGCCAAGGGCAAGGGGAGGAATCGGCAGCCGGCGAGGATACAGGAGGCTGCACAGCTAGGCAGCCCCTCGCCCCGCACCCCAGCCACCGTGCACCCCTCGGTGCATCCCCGGCACGGCCGGAGCCGGACACCTCTGTGCCTGGGGTGGGGGTCTGGCAAACCCAGGAATCTAGGCAGGTGATGGGAGAGAAATAGGAAAAATCAGCAGCAAAGGGAGGCAAAGGGGAGAAATCAGGGCTCTGGGTTTCTGAGGGCTGAGCTGGGCTCCTAGCTTGGAGGGAAAGACCCCCGGGCAAAACCTCTGTTGGGGGGAGCCTTGGGGGACCTACCGCCCTGCGGAGCCGTGGTCGGGACAGGACTGCGGGACGGCACTTGGGTTTGGTCCCTTCCCCGGGGGGTGAAGCTTCACTTTTCCCCAGCTCCTTTTTCTGCCTTGTTATTTTGTCCAAATGTGTCTGGGACAGGGAACCAAGGGTGAGCACAGAGAACCCGCAAAACAGCCAAGGACAACACGATGTCCCGGCCGGAGGCTTTACCTCCACGTCCAAGGCGGAGGGGAGGGCTCGGCTAGCTCCCCAGGAGCCCGGGTCTGGATGCCGCTCTTCCCTGCCTGATGCAGAGCAGCTACACAGAAATGGGATTTGGCTTCAGGAACATTTTAATTCCTGACACCCTCCACAGCAGATCCCTGGCCCTGACAAGGAAAGAGGCCACAGGCTAAACTGTTTTTCCTCTCTGTGGTCACTGCAGGGAGGCACAGCGCCCGCTGCCCCGTCCCACCCGGGGGGATGCCCGGGAGCCGCAGTGGGTCCTCGGCAGTGCCGGGACCCCAGCCAGGCTGGGAGCCCTGCTCCCACACGCCGGGGCAGGTGCCTGCTCCTCGCCCCGTGACTCACGGCACAGCCGGGCACACGGTCCCAGGGAGGCTGAATCAGCACCCCGAGGGCAGGAGGGGGCCCTTCCCTCCCCCTGCACCCAGAAAGGCGTCGTGACCTACCCCTGCTCCATCTCCCGACTTGTTGCGGGCTGCAGGCACACGTTGTGGGAATTGGTGGTGTTGTGTCAGCATTTGCTCATCCCGCCCATTGCACGACAAGCTGCAGGGGCCGGGGGCTTGGGGGGGGGGGGACAGGGGGGTCCCAGCTTGGAGACACGCTGGAACCAGCACATCGCCCACGCCAAAGAGCCGAGGCCGGCGGCGTGCACCGGCCTGCCCCATCAGAGCAGAGATGCACAAAGATGGCACCGGTCGGGGATCCGGGTCTCGGGATGCTCCCCAAGGTGCAGGCTGGCTGAGGACACGTCTGGGGACAGGACGGAGGGGACCCTCTGCCCGGTGAGCTGAGAGCCCCCCTTCAGCCCAACGCGGCTTTCCCCTGCCGCAGCCCTGCCAGCTCAGCAGGATGCTCCACAGGGAGCGGCTTTCCCAGGCTGGGTTTGGGCCAGGGCTGGGGGTGCACGGAGAACCCCGACAGCATCCTCCTCGCCACCGTCCCTTTCACTCTCAGGGCTGGTTTGAATTACAGTGGCGAAGCCTCATTTCTCTTCCTCCTGGGCTGGTGGGGCGCCGGGACCGCGCAGGGAAGGGAAAGTGAGGGAAGGGGTGTTTCTGCTGGCAGCATTGCCAACCATCAGAGGAGTTACGGACACTTCATAAATATCCCGTGTTTAAGAGCTCGCAGGCTGCAGATGGCCACAGCAGAGGAGGGCAGGGAAACTCAACCGCCCCCCCGCCAGCGCTGCGAGGGGAACAGCCTGACACCCCCAGCCAGCGCATCCTCCTCTCCCAGCGTCTGGGGGGAGTATTTGTCAAATATTGCACGGAGTCCCGTGCTGCCCGGGATGCTGGGCAAGGACTCGCTGGCAAGGAGCAGGATGGCTGCAGCTCCCCCTTTGCTGCCTGAGCTCCAGTGCTGAATGCCTTGCCCTTCCCTTGCTGCCCCACAGCACCATTGCTCCCTGCAGAAACAGCACCCACTTCGCGTGCACCCACTGCCACGCAAAGCCCGGTCCCGTGCAAAGCAGTGTGGGCAGTCCACGGGGTGCCATGGGGTGCGGGGGCCGCCCTGGGGACACTGGTCCAGGACCCGCAACCATGCAGCAAGGCAAAGCCCAGGGCAGATCCATCGTCGACGTCCCCATGTGCCTCTTCCCTGCTGGGGCATTGCTCCCCACGCAGCCCCTGCAGGGCTGGGAGCTCCTGGTTATCAGTGGGGTGCAGCACCCAGGTCATCCCACGTGAAGTCTGTGGCAGAAAAGGCAACTAAACCCAAGAACCCTGCCTTTGCCGGGCAGCGCTAGCATCCCTCCTCCTCCTCTGCAGGGCGCAGCCTCCGTAGCACCCCGCATTTACAGAGGGGTCCAGTGTTGCAAAACGTGGGTCAGAGGGAACAGGGGCCACTTTCAAGGCTGGGCGAGACCCCCTTCCCCATCCTTGTTGCTTCCCATCCCCACGGGGCTGTCATCACGCAAGACGGGACAGTGCCCTGCCTGCCGCCCTGCCTGCACCTGAGGAGCGCAGCCGCACAGCACCGCTCTCCTGCCTCCTCGTCTACTGCAGTGTGACTCCTCCGTTCTGTAAATAATTTCCATTTTCATTTCTTAGCACCAGGGTGACACATGGAAGTGGAGATGTGAACTCAGCACACACACACATGCCTCCCCTGATTAGGACAACTTTTAAGTAGGTCAGAGCCTGGATTTAAGCTGCTTGACAGTTCCCCTATAAAACATACCTAGTTTAATGCCCTGTATATTTTTTGTGATGTGAAATAGGAGCAGTTTATAGGGGCAATGTGGGGTAGCAGATGTTATTCCCATGCTGGGGGAGGGCAGCAGTGGGGAAAGTGACTGCTGTAAATGAACTGGTGATTAAGGTCATTAAAGAATCTTAACCCAAGGGCACTGGGGGACGGGAAGGGGATGGCCAGGCTCCACCGGCACTAACAAGCCATGCTCGCCAGCCATTCCGTCCCATCCCTGCGGTCACAGCTTCCCAAGAGTGCTGGAGGAGTCTCCACACACACCTCGGTTTAGGCAGCTTAATGCCGCCAGTGGGCATTATTTATATCACTATATTTATATCTTTCCTTAAATCTCCAGCTCCCGGAGTCCTGTGATTATAGGAGAAAGGTCACTTTTGGCCTTGCCTTTCCCTTTCTATTTTTTGGAGCTAAAATAGTAGGTCACCCATGTTTGTGGCTGGCAGAAAAACACATTTCGAAACAAGATCCCTACAGAACCAGACACCACAAGGCGAGCGTAAGAGAAAGCACTCATACCAGTGGAAACTCATCATCACCTGGTGCTCCAAAGCCCATCTCGCAGTGCCCACACACTCAGTGTCAGCAGTGCTGCATCACCACACAGCTTTGCCATGGCACCACAGATGCTGGCCATGACCAGGAGGCCCCCAGGCCCCCCACCCTGCCAAGGAGGGGCTGATCGAACACCCACTGCCATGGCCTGAGTCATTTGGGGACCTGTGGGTCCCCCTCTGCAGCCCCACTCTTCTGGGTCAGAGATAACAGTAAAACCCTGGACCTCTGGCAATGGAAGCTGACCCTCCTCATCTTCCCTCTGGCCATCGGAGAAGTTTGGATGGGGACATCGTGGCAAAGACCTTTGGACCTGCAGCAACCCTCTGCACCTCCTGGGCTCCCTCGGGCCACAGAGCACCCACAACTGAGGATGCTCGGCAAGGCTTTGCTGCCTGGAGAAGCTGCTGCCTTTACTGGGGCTCTCTTTTAGCAGCCCCCCCTCACCCTAGCTCACCTGGCATCCCCCAGCTCACCCCGCAGTGCCCTGTGGGCAGCTGCCTGGGGGCTTATCCGCCAGCCCCCGGCCCCCACTCCTCCCGCACACCTCCAGCCCCTCAGCGACACGCTTTCTGATGAGAAAGGAAAGAGGCATGATTTAAACCTGACCTCTCACCCCAAGCTGTGTCTGTAATCAGACGAGCAAACATTAATAGGCCGAGCCAGGCAGCGGAGCCCAAAGCCCAGATAAAACCCAGCCCCGACGACAATTCAATTTCCTTCCATGAGATCAACTTGCAGCTTTAGCAAAGCCACTTGTGCGGTCGCTGGGCTGAAACAATCTGGGCTGGCAGGCACGGCCGCCCTGCCTTCGGCTGGCACCGCCTGAGATGCTCCCGCACTGCAGCCCCCCCACCGACCCACACCTTCGTGGGGGCTGCCCACCACCCCAGCACCCTCCCGGGGGCTGCCCACCACCCCACAGCACCCCAGCACCCAGCACAGCCCAAGGACACTGATCTCATGCATCCCTTTGGACCAAGGGTCGGGAGCACATGCGACTTAGTGCCTTGCAGGAGAGGGCTTTTATTTCCAGGGAGGGCTTTTTCATGCACGTATAACCCGGTGAGGCTTGCGGGCTGCCCTGGGGAGGCCAGGCTTGCCCCCCTCCCCAAAGCACCCATGGGCATCATCAGCCAGGCTGGCCAAGGTGGCGGGAGGGTTGCAGCGTGCTCCTGGAGCTGGGACAGTCCTGCCTCCAGGCTGGCCATGCTGATCCCTCCACAGGCATGCAACCTTCCTCCTCCTCCTCCTCCTCCTCCTCCTCCTCCTCCTCCTCCTGCTCAGACCCGGTGTACGCGGGGAGGTGGGGAAGGCTGGAGACTGAAGTGCAGGGTGGATGTGTTTTCCATTGCAAGCAGCAAATAATGTCCGCATGAAAGGCACAATGCTGGCTTTTGCTTTCTCTTCTTTTTTTTTTTTTTATTGCCTTTGCTAATCTTTGACCTAGATAGCAAGGAAACTTGACAGGAGAGGAGGGGGGCTGGCTGGCAGGGCTGGGGCGCAGGCCAGGGCTGCAGCAGGCAGCCTCCTGCCAGGGCACGGTGTGGGGACAGCACGGGGGGTAGGGAAAGGCAGGCCGCAGAAACGGAGCCCTTCATGGGAGCAGTAACAGAAATTTTTGAGAAAAAGCAAATAAAAAAACCTATCAACCCAAATTTTCTTGAAAAGCATTCAGATGATGGAGTCCATGTTTTATTGTTGTGTTATATCATTATAATGCCAAGTTTTCAGTGAGGTTTGGAGTTTCTTAATGTCTTTGTGTGTATACATTGATGTAAGCACACATATATGTTGACTTTCATGTCACATTTCCATGCAAGGGAGCGATGCGGGCAGGGAGGCAAATGTCCCTCCCAGGAGCCAAAACCCCACTTTAAGTGAAGGGCAGGAGACTGGAGCATCGCCCACCACTCCTTTCCCAGCAGAGCCTCCCTCCCTCCACATCCAGTCCCCCATTGCTGGGCGGGAATTACTTTTATTACTGGCATACAAGCCCTACTAGACACTTCCAGTTTACAACCCGCTGCCACCGATTTCCAACCCACTGCCACTGATTTCCAACCCACTGTCACCAATTTGTTACCTATTTCTCTCGGTTGAGCACACACAGGGATCCTTTATTAAAAAAGCAAACCTGCAGAAGGAGGCTTTTACTTTAAACATGCACCTCAATAACCACAGAAAGACCAAATGTAAAAACAATCATCTAAAGTCTCAGTCCTGCATCTCCTGCATTGGCACTCGCTGGCTTTACTCAGAGATCACAAACTCCCTTGTGTGCTGCATGCACAACTCCAGCAATCCCAGTCTCAGGGAAAAGATTAGCTCTTAATTCCCCGAAGCCAAATCAGGACACGACACAGCCCATATTGTTCCAATTTACACCTCCTTATGAGTTTCCTCAGCTCCCTTTATAGTCTCAGTCTCTGTGCTGTGAATCTTCCCCATTTCCAGTCGCTCCAGTCTGGGGGCCCAGCAGCCCTGGGGTCCCACGGCCCCCTGCCCCGCGGTGGGCGGCCGCTCCGGAGCCCGACGGCTTTCCCTCCGTGGGCTGCACGGACAGGACCCCCCAACAGCTCCCGGCCACCTCCTGCCCACAGCCTGCCCCGGGCTGCTCCCGTCCCCTTGCACAAGAACCTGGGCAGAGCTGACCACCGTGCACCAGCAGGCAGCGGTGCGGGACCCGGTGTCCCTCGGGCATCTCTCGGCAGTTCGGTGCCCAGAGCCCTGCAGCTGAGCTGAGTTCAGAAGTGCCTTGGCTAAGAGCTGGGGTTTCAGCCTCACATTGGGTGCTCCGTGCTGGATATCATAGCTTCAGGCACCGAGGGTTTTTTCTCATAAGATGTTACAGGTTGTTGTTACTCTGATTTGGAGGATTTTAAAATTTTTTTTTAAATTGGAACATGAGGATCTGATGAGCAAGACAGCAGCCTCAAATAACCTCTAGCTTGGCGGGAAGGCAAGTCCCGGCTGTTTGGGATAAACACAAGCTATTAGGAAGCTGCCCTTTCCCAAGCCCAAAGCAGGGATGCTCTGGGAGGGGATGCAGCGATGGCAGGAGGGCAGCCATCCTGCTGCAGGATAGGGAGCCCTGAGCACCCGTCTCTGCTCTCACACCATTTTCCTACCTCCGTAGCCATCAGCAGGTGAGGTCTCTGCTTCCCTGCCCTTCCACGTTCCCAGACACGGCGGTTGCACTGCCATGGGTGCTCCCTGCTTGGAGCGAGGTGCAGCCCCAGCACCAGCCCTCCGCACTGGGGACTCTCCCAGCCAAACCAGCAAAACCCACAGGCCACATGTGCAGGCGTGCCAAGAACTCCTCTTTGTGAGAGGCAATTTATTCTCACATTCAATCCGCTGGCTTAAGGGATCCGATCTGGTATTTTCTGCTGTTAAACAATGGCTCCCGCAATGGGATGAGAACAGAGAAATGCAGAAAAGGTTAGGCGGCTTTGGTGAGCCTGGCATGGGAGGCCAAGGGCTGTGCTGGGGGCAGAGCACCAGCCCTGGGCAGAGCCCTGGGTGCCCCTCGCGAGGGAGAAGCTGGTGGTCTCTAGGGCAGCAACAGCGGGTCCGAACCCAGGCACGGACTCCGCTCCCCGCAGTGCTGCCGCAGATGCCAGGTCCCCATGGGACGATTTTTCCCCATGTCCTTTCTCTCCCCCCAGGGAAGGTCTGGCTCTCCCCTTCATTGCTGGCAGAAGAGGATTTTATCCTCCCCATGTCCTCAAAGAGCCACCGGCTGCTTCTTCCCGCAGCTACGGTGCCCTGGCCAAGGCTGTCAGCAAAGCCTGGGGCTTGATGTGGCCGTGGTGGGGTTTCACCCTCTCTGGTGCATGAAGGAGTTAACGCGCTGAAAACCCCACATCCTCCTCAGAGGGTTTTCCAGGGACGTGGACCAAATCCTATTACAGCAACACTTACCTGGGGAGCAGTGGGGAGGGCAGCCATGCAGCAAACCTCAGTGGTTTGCTACTTGATTTGTTCCTCAGGAGCAGAGAGCTGATGGTGGAGCAGCCCAAGAGCGGCTGCAGAAAACCCTTGCAGCCCAGGAGCTGCTTTTCTGCTCTAAATACCGTAACGGGGGCCTTGGAGATGGCACCTCTGAGAGCACATTCCTCCCCTTGAGCCAGGATGCTGCGGAGAGCAAGGAGCTACTGCTTGTCGTACTCACGACCACCCTTATGCCTTAATTTTGGAGGGCTCTGAACCATCAAATTCACGGTTCAGGCTGGCACCCTGCAGCTGCTGGCGTGCTCAAGGCACAGCCAGACTCATCGGGGAGCCACATCTCACCCCAGCCAAGCAGAGAGGAGAGAAAAAAAAGGTAAAAAGAAGAAAAATGAGACCAATTGCCCCGAGCAGAGGAAGGGGAAGGCGAAAGCAGCCATTTGCCATATCCACAACCCGGAGAGAGCGGCCGACGGCCGCCACGTGGCAAAGCACCTCGGCAAGGACGGGTCTGCTCGGCTGTCGGAGCGCGGGACAGGGAGGGTTTGTTTTGTGCAGGCTAATAGAGACCTAGCGGGATAATTGGCATGAGTGGAGGAATGACACAGCCCTCTTCCGGAGAAAGGAGCCCTCCTAATGGGAGCCAGGTGGCAATGCCCCCCCAGCCCTGACCCCGGGTCTCTCCGGAGCGAAGCTGCGAGCACGACCCTGTCTGCGGGATGAAAGCAGCCGTCCCTCGCCCCCACGTCACCCAGCGAGTGCAAACAGGTGTGGGATCGCTCCGTCCCATCCGAGCGCACGCTCCCTCCGGGCCGGGCTCTGGCACAAGGAGCAGCTGTGTCCCCAGGCCATGGCACGTTTCCTAATGGACTGCAGGACCAGCGAAACTGCCAGCGGGTCACAGCCGGAGAGCGGCTGAACGGCTCTGCTGGAATGTCAAGGACGGAGGGGACAGATGGTCTGTGTCCGTCAGGGAACGGAGCGGTCCTTGGCCCTTTCCCCCCCCCCCCCAGCGCTGCCTGCAGGGATTTGCTTTCTGCTCCGGGGCAGCTGCCGGGGAGCGGCAGGCGATGGGATGCGGGGACGAGCCGCCCGCCATGGCCATTGCCACCTCCTCCCTGGTGCCAGCCACGGCCAGCCGTGCAGCATCCCAAACCGCTGCAACCAGCGGGGTCTTTTGTTCGGGAAGGAGGGATCTTGGGATCAGGCTTGCTGTCTGGACAGCAAGGCCAACCCCACCGGCAAGGCTACTCGGGAGCTCCCTCCCGGCACCGAAGCCGGTGAGATGGCACCAAACCAGATCCCATTCCACTCCCTGGCCCTGAGAACAGTGGGTGACTGGAAAGAGCTTTTTTTTTTAACCACTATTTCTGGAGGTACAGTGATCCAAGAATAGAGTTTATGCATAAAATTGGACTCCTCAGTCAGGGTATAGAACACCAGCACAGCAACCGGCCCCATAAATCATGCCTCATAAATCTCCGATAATGCATAACCTGCGTGCTGGCTGCAGATCAGCTCCAGGTAACTGGGCTCAGAGAGGAACCAAACTTGGCAGCAAGGTGGAAATCAGAGACGGTCGGACCTATCCAGGCCACCCCTCTGCCCCAGCACGCCCGGCCCGGCAGCGTCCCAGCCTCCGCGCTGCTCTCCTCTGAGCTACCCCAACCACAGCTTTCGGGGAGGGGGACAGTGGAGAGGGTGAACGGACCACACACTGCATGGTCTCAGGCTGCCGAGGCCAGCGAGCCCCCAAAAGCACCACCACTTGCCCCTGATGCCCATGAAGTAACTGGGAATTTCCAATCGCATCTCTCTCCTCTTTCTCTCGTCCCTGCAGATTTTAATTCCAGCCTGGCTGCCTTCAGCGGATGGACCTCATCCTCCTGAAGTCCTGCGGACTCTCATCTGGAGGTAGACATCGCCACCCCTCCTTGCTCCACGCAAGACTTTTTCCCCACCTGCTTCAGAACAGCCATTGTTTCTCAGTGACCGGTCAACCCAACAGCCAGGTACACGAAGCCAGGAGGAGTTTGATGGAGGGTCGTGTTTTATTATGTCCAGGTGCTGCCTGGAAAAGCGGGGGGGACAGGATGGTCTCCCCCCTGGCAGGCAGGCAGCTCCTGGCTCTGGGAGGGGAAGCAGCTGGCAGTAGCTGGTGGGATGGTGGGGCTGCCTGCAGATACGGTGCCACAAGAAATGGGGCGGTGGTAAGAGGCACGTTTCTAGGTAGAGAAGGTACGTTTATAGTCCTCCATCCAGGACCACCATTCCTGGCAGGTGAGCAACACAGCCCTGTGTCAAGAGAGTCTTCGGATGTTTGGTTAAAGCATCCAAATGCAGCAGTTTTCATCCAAAGCTTCTCCTAAGTCCATTTAAGCTTTCCAGCTGAGCTGGAAATCTTGTGAGATTCCCATTACACCAGATTCCCATGAGTATACTCTCCCTCACAGGCAGTTCTGATCATGCTGCCGCGCTGCCTACTGCTCAGAAAATAAAGGAGCCAGGTTATCCCCTCCATTCGGAAAAACCAAGACTCCTCTCTCCTCTGCTCGTCTTAGGGGGATAAAAAGAGCGTCTCTCCTTGGATGCACCTTCCCCCGTGGTCCGGTGCCACGCACAGGCAGGTTTCCTGCCAGGATCTGCCCACAGCTGCTCCGGCAGACACGCGCGAGGCGTGCAGCATGGGGAGGATTTGCATAAGCACCAGTTGTTATTTATGCTCGGTTCTCGGTAGCTCAGCAGAGCACTCGCACTTCCCAGCCCAAAGTGCTCTCCCTCGCACAGCAGCACGAGGGAGGGCATCATCATTTTCCAGCCCGAGCTGCTTAACGTACCCCTCTGAAAAATGAATGTACCTCTCACTCCCTGCGATAGATGGGAGCTGGTTATCAGTTCCTCTCGGTGGAGCACATCATGCCCAAATCAAGCCTAACATCCCACCAGCTGTAATGAGAAGGAGGAGGACCCCAGATGTTTCCCTGGGGCACATGAGTGGCCCCCCCCCCCCCATCCGTGTGGGGGCAGAAGCCAGCCCCAGCCCCAGCATCTCCATCGGGTAAGAGGAATCATCCCTAAACAGCCTTGTAATGCCAGGCGAAGGCTGTCACCGGCCCAGGTGTACCTGGCAGCTGGAGAGCGGAGCTCACGGCACCAAAAGCCTCGATGGAATTTTCTTGCCCTGCTGCCGTGCACGTATTTGTTGTTTTTTATAATATGAGGTTAGACTGTTTCCATCCTGCCTTCCAAAAAAAATCACATTAGCATCGGTCACGTCGCAGCAGGGATAAGCAGAGCGGCACGGCCGGCGAGCGGCTCAACAGGAGCTTCCCAAAGCCGGAGCACCTGCAAGCAGGCAGCGCGGCTGCATGGGCAGGGCTGCCGGCACCGCCGCCGGCACGGCCCCAGCCACGGCACTGCTCCTCCAGGCCCCGGGGCAGAGGGACTGTGCCAGCCGGGCATCATTTTAGATGCAACGCGGTGCAGGCAGCATGGCAAACACGCTACGGTGGGAACCTGCCACCCCGGGGTGCACCGGCAGCACCGGAGGAGGCGTTTTTTATTCTTCCGTCAGGCAAATAAATGGACACCGGGAGTGCAAAATTTGTAGCTCCTTTGCCAGATGTGCCCCATTGCTGTTATCATGGAATATTAATCAGAAAGGCCTGTGTGTAATTTTGGAGTTTTGATTAGAGAAATCTCCCTTACAATAATAATCACGCTGGGGCCTGTATAAATACCAACGGCTCCAGGTTTGTTGGCTGGATAAAGTGGCATGTTGATTGCTCGGCTCGCCTGTTCATCAATCATTCCGCGTTGCCCCCACGTTAGCCGTCCTCCTGGAAAGCCCCCTTCTCCCCAGCTCCCCCGGTGCCTGTCCTTTCATTAATAGCCGCCTTCCTCCTCCCCTTCCACCTCCGTCCTCGCCGCCGTCCCCTGCGCTCGCTCTCGGCCCCCTTCCTCCTCGCCTGCTCCCTGATCCCTGCATTCATCTCAGATTATATAAAGTTTGGCTGCCTTGAGTGAAATAAATTGCAGGCTTTTGAAGGGCTGGGGCTCTGTATATTTTTACGGTTAATGAATCTTCCTGTTTGAGTTTGGAAGATGGGAACTTTGCTTTCCAGCTGCCATGTGCGGCTCTGGCCAATTAAATCAATGGGGGCTGGAAATATCACACCGGTGTGGGAGAGCATCGGGTGGGAGAGCATCGGGTGCATCCTCTGACTCCCTCCCCACCGGCCCTTTGACAGGCAACCCCCCAGCAGCACTGCCCAGCCCAGAGCCGCATCAGCCCATCGCCCCGAGTTGCACCAGGATAAAATGAGATCAGCCAAGAAAAGAGGTGGGGAAGGGGGGAGAACAGCACCATTCGTGCTGCTCGTGGCCACGGTGATGCTACCCGGGTGGGCAGCCACCCAGGACGCTCTGCGTGGGCTGCAGCGGGTCCTACTGTGCAGCTGCTGACTCGACACTGCTTGAGCAAAACCTACTTTTTTTCACTCATCCAAAGCCCTGCAGAGGAAGCATACAGCCTGCCCCAGTGCTCGGGGCCACGAGGGAGAAGTTTTGCCAGGAGGAAAAGTGAGCTCTGGGCGAATAACTGGCAGCGAGTCCTATGTGTGCCGGGTTTTTCCTTCTTGTCCTCTCCGAGCCGCCTATGGGCAAACTGTTACAGTCCCTAATTTATTCATCATTGCAACTGATTCATCATCTACTTTTTATGTCTGGTTTCTTGGCCTGTAGATTATCCGCCAGCAGTTTGTTGAGCATATTTGACATGTGAAACTCAAGCTGTGTTTACTTGTAGTTCATGTACCATGGCGTTTGGATTGGCCGCCTGCCATCAGCCACGTGGTGCCTGCGCCGTGCCCGGGTTGGCGGAGCGCGGCTCGGCGTGGATGCTCGCACCAGCTCAGCCTTTCCCCGGCTGCAGATATTTCCCGCTGTTGGTAGCACTTGCCTCGCTCCTCCCGGCTCTCCTCTGAGTCAGGCAGCGAGCAGGGAAACCATATTTCTGTGAACGTTCAAACGCATGAAATCCCATAAAACCTGGGGGCAGTGCTGGAAGAAGAGCCGGGGAGGACTTGCCAACCCCGCACACTGGAACAACTTTCTTCCTCCAAATTTTCCGAGCTATACTGAGCACAAGGGAGTCTCCGAACGTGAATTTCCACTCTCGCTGCATATCCATGACCTCAAGTAAAATAAAGGAAACCTTTCCCAGTGCTGGGTCCCAAGAAGAGCCGGAGGGGTGCCTTGCCCTGGTTGTGAACCCATAAGTGAATCAATGGCAGGGGAGAGCGGGGGGACTCCAGCCCTCGCCACGCGGCGCGAGGCTGACCCAGACAGGGGAAGGCAGCTCGGTCTCCTGCGATCGGTGGTGTCACACCCTTACGACAATAACCCCATTAACGTGTGCGCACATCAGAGACATGCACGTGCCGAGGGAGAAGCAAAAAAAAAAAAAAAAGAGCCCTTTCTGTCTGATAGGCTTCAAAAATATGTATTTGATTTTCAGATGTTAAGCTAGAATTGCATCCAGATGGACTCGGGGTCACACTCCCTGACACTGGCTTCCCATTACACTGATATTGAATGCAGATATGTTTTATATAGATAGCTTACAAATATAGCACAGTGTTGTTTCGGGTGAGTTTTTTTAAGCCATTTCCCCCGCCGGTCCCTGTGGTGCTGTGATTCCCATGTCTCCGGTGTCTTGTTGCTGCAGGCTCGGGGTTCCCGGCTGGCCCCGAATCTGTCCTGCTAGGACAAGGCCGTTTGGGAACAATTCCCTCCGCCTCCCAGCACCACGGCAGCTCTCGTGGTCTGGCTGTTTTCAGCCCCGGGTATATTCCCCTCCATCATCGCCGGAGATGGGACGCAATTTTCGGAGGCGAAGCAAACTTGTCCAGCCGCCGGCATCATCCACCCATCGTCCTGAACAACAAACAAATGCGAACAAAACCAAAGCGGGATAAAAAGCAGCATTTAATAATATGGCAAGATTTGTGGGGCTTAATGTATAGTAGTAAATGTGGCAATAAAAATATACAGCTATTAATTGTGTCATTCCGGCACTGAGGGCCTCAGGCGATTTCAAGCCTTGCTCTTCTCTTTTATGGTGTCACCATGATCTGTTGATGGAATCACTGCCATGTTATAATAGGAATAGTCATAATAATAATAATAACAACACTAACAATAATAATATATTTTGCTGGCATACTATTCCTCCTAACTCTCCCAGGGTACTCTGCAATTAGATACTTGGAGAAGCCACAACAAATAACCATCCCTTCAGCCTGATTTACTCGGGAAGGGATGAGCTGTGTGTTCTGGGGAGCAGCGAGCATGCAGGATTTGGCCTTACCCGATCTATTTCCATGACCTGCCTTTCTCAGGCCCCCCGTGGGACCCTGTGGAAGGGGATGCATGGGGCCAGGTTGGCGTTGTCCCTGCGGGAGGTGTCTTGTGCTAGTCCCCATTCCCGTGAGAGCTGCAGCCGTGGAGAAAGGGGTGTTGTGCATCCTACAGCACCCAACACGTCTCCCGCGGCCGGGGAGGAGCAGATGCAGCGGGGGCGAGAGCCGCTCAGCTGGTTATTTACAGCCCGTAACTTTGCTCGCTGAAGTTTGCTTCTTTTTTTCTGGTTGTTGAGTTATCCGGGAAAGGATCACTGTTTTCTCAAATGTATTCATTATCCAAAATTATTTGGGGCCTAACATAGGGGGGATCTTTCCACTGACTTAGCTGGGTTTTGGATTAGGCCCTTAATGAATAATTTCTGCAAATAATTCTTGGCCTGTGTCTTGTTCACAGGCAGTTTACTGCAAGAATTCAAAAGTCAAGCTGCTTTATTGGCCGTATAGGTCATATGGGATTATTTCCGTTCCCTGAGTAGATGACTCTTAGCATTGGGTCTTCAGTGCACACATTTTGTATTAATTCAAAATTTGCTTTCTATGAATATTTTACAAGAGTGCCTTAAAATTCACTGTTTCCATGGACATTCCTCCTCATAACTCATTCTGTTTGCTTGAATATTAACTGAAGGCAAACAGAGCAGGGGTGTGCAGGGAGCCTGGCTGAGCGCACTGGAGGAACGGGCACAGAGACCAGGGGGAAATTCCACTGAGGAGTGCTTCACAAATGTCAGTGCAGATGAAATAAATAACTGTGCCCGCTCCAGGCCCTTGTCTCCACTCCCTCCTGCCTCTGCGATCCGCTGGCTGCCAGCGTTTGCTCCAGAAGAAAGGAAAGCAATCTGTTTTCACCTGGTAATCTGGGCTGTCCTTCCTCACCAGAACGGAAGGACTTGTGGTTTGAAACATTAATAAAGCGTGGAAAATGAGTTACTGGGGAGCGGTGGTCATATTTACCTTGCAAAGCATCTGCGAGCAATCCCGTCCACCCCACGTGCCCCGGAGGACCCTCGCTCCTGGGACACGTGTGCTGGCAGGGGATGGCCGGGGTGACCGGCCGAGCATCTTCTGCTGGCAGCAGAGCCCCAGGCAGGACGGTGATTCCCACCCATCTCCCCTCCACGTCTTTGCTTTCCGCCGGCGAGCACACAAGAGCTGAGCTGAACAAGGGGCTCTTTCTGTCTTGGACTCATTTCCAATGTCCTGCTTATGGACACTCCTGAAACCAGTTTGTGTTTCAGGCCCTTCGCACAGCTCTACCGTGGGCACCAGGGGATGGAAAAGACTGGTGAGGCTGGGACGCGTTGCTGGGAGGCAGCGGGGAGAGGAACCCCTGCCAAAGCCATCGACACTCCTGCCTTGGGCTCACCTCTCCTTTGAGCTGTTTCTGCTACCCCAAAAGCAGCATCCCGGGGTCCGAGTTCCCTGCACCAAGCACTGACGGTGGAAGACCAGCAGGAATGGAGACTGCTGGGGCAGGCTGGAGGGGGCAGGTAGGACTTGACCTGGGCAGGTTGGTCCTGATCCAGATCTGGAGGGAAGAAGAGTCCCGGGGGCATCACGCTGCGGGACCAGGAGGTTTGCACCGTCCCTTCCCCTCCTCTGAGGGAGCCAGAGCTGGAGGGCTGGGTTCAGCTCCCAGTAAGAGCAAGGGAAAACCAGAATACCCCAGTTGACCTCAACCCCTTCAGTGCCTATTTCCACCAGCGCACACCAAAGGGGAATCTGGCCCGCAGCTTCCAGGCTGTCAAATCCATCACCTTCCCAAGAAGCCCAGACAAGAAAGCACATGTTTCCTGGCTGTCATGTAGCAAGGAGCTGAGTAACGGGGCAGTCTCTGCCTGGTGAAATGTGGATTGCATTTGGGCTGAGATTCTAATAGATTCTGATGCGATTTTTTTCCTGATTCGTACCAGGCCATCTGGATTTGTTTCTGTGAGATGCTGGTTTAATACACTTAAAATTTCCCATTGAGTCTCATGCACCAAAGAGAGGGGGAGGGGGCGAATGAAAAGCAAATTTAATAACAGAAAGACCTGAAATCTATTAAATATACATTAAAATACATTTGGTTTCCCAGTGGGTGCAAAGTGCCATAACGTTTTACTGGGTTTATGACGCTGGCAGAGGCTCTGAATGAAAATGGAGGAGAGAGTCCAGGGTCCCTGCTCAGTAGTTCACGGTGGAGAGACAGAGTCGTCTGCAGTTTGCTAACGCAGCAAAAACGGAAAAGGCTTCTCGGGTAGATCCACAGAGAGCGTGTTTCACATGTGTTTCCGTTAAGGATGTTCACAAAACCTGAACAGCAAGAGACATTCAGGTTCTCAAATTATTTGGGACTCTCGTTTTCCCTCTCGTGCTACAACTTTGGCAGGGCCCCTCCACACAGCCCCCCCCCCCCCGGCTCCTTCCCACTGCACGGCTCCTCCACGGCCCACGGATTTGGAGAGCCATGCGGAGAGGCTCTGCGGCTCTGGGCTGCCGCTTTGCCCCAGCAAAAGCACCATGTCCAGAGGCAGGGCTGGCTCCCTGAGCTCAGGTTTTCTCATCCCTAGCACGAGCAGGGAGCAGCCTGGTGCCAGCAGCGCAGGGCAGGACGCCGGGGCTGCTGCAGCCTGATCCCGCTCCCTATCACAGGGCAAAAAGCCCGCAGCATCCCTGCAAGACAGCATCCCAAGCCCTAGGAGTGTTGCAGCTATGTGCAGCATCTTGCATTTTCAGCAGACGAAATGCCCCATGCATTGCAGCAGGGAGAGCAACGAGCCGCCCCGCGCAGCCGATGCCCACCTGTCCCGTCCCCGCAGCTCCCTGCGTCCCACGGGGGTATAACGCTGCTCGTGCTCCCACCCGGCTCTGCCAGCACCCGGCCGTCCTCATCGGCAGGTCCGTGGCTGGAGGCATTGCCGGTTTATCCGGACCTGCTGGTCTGGCCGCTCCGTGGCCCACCCAGTGCTACGGCTCACCGGCCAGGACCAGCTTGGGGGCTTAATTCCTCCCTTAACTGATTTGGGCCCTGGCACTTTCATCCAGAGAGCACTGGTGCTTACTAAGCAGACTCCTGCCAAGGGGCTGAGATAAACCCCTGGCTCCTTCCAGACAAGACGAGGGGGATGTCCCAGGTGAACGACCTTCCCCTTGGCCAAGGCCACCGTGCTATTTGTGTACGGACTCAGCCCTTCTGCATTTCAGGCATTTGCATCAAGCAGAAAGGGCTTTTCTTGGCATAATTCCGCTTTTCTCAGTCTGGTCCCAGTCCGCACATGGTGAAGCAAGTCATGAGAAAGTAACAGGAGGAAATACATGCACCCGTAACCACCAAGGGCTTCAGAAAAACGTTTTGTTTGCACTTATCCAAGGCTCCGGCTGTGCCTGCTTTGATGTAGAGCAGTTCAGAGACGAATTCTGCTCTGCAGCAGTGCGTGCGCGTGACCGGCGAGGGGTGAGCGTGTGCACGCCTGTTGCACGCCTGTGCGCACACGTGAGCCGTGCCCGCAGCAGGGGACGGGCAGAGATGGACGTGCGGTGGGAACGCACACGAGTGGGTGTGCGCACGTGGAACGGGCGCTGGGGTGGGTGCCGGGGGTGGGTTTCCCGGGGGCCGTGGGGAGCCGGAGCCCCGGGCTCTGGCTGGGGGGGGGCGGCGGGCAGCACGGTGCGGCATGGCACGGCGCGGCATGGCACGGCGTGGCACGGCGGGGCTGCGTGTGTTCCTGCACACCCCCCCATGTCAGCGCCAGCGTGCAGCCCCGCTCCCCGCCAAGCCGGCAGCAGATGTTCAGGGCAGAGCGAGCCAGCGGCCGGCCAACTTTCCATGCTGGGAGGGAGACTCTTTCCTCTGCCAAAGTCAGGACGAAGCTTCCCCCAAGATAGGGTTAGCCAGCAATACGGAGATAATGGGAAGATGTTAAGGCAACACAGCTGGCAACCATCAGCACGCTGCTATGTGTCGGCTGCTGCAGCCCAGCGCTCCATTGTTCTGAAGGGAAGAGAAATACCGACCTCTGGCCGGCATCAGAGCCAAGCCTGCTCGGTGGGTAGGGAACAGGAACAGGATGGGCTTCGGAAAGGAGACCAAAACACAGCCCGGATGGGTCACAGATGATTAATCTTGCAGGGAGCCGCTCTCACAGCTCCAACAGCTCCAACAGCTCCAGGAGACCCGGCACTAATGAGCCAGTGGGTGAATCCCACCACGCTGACTTTTAACGACGAGCTGGACAACAGCCAGCCCTTCCTCTCCCCCTCCCCGTTCCCACAGCCACCCCTACCAAGCCCCGCCGAGCTGTGCTTGGCCCTTATAAATCCCACCTCATTTCAGCACCAAACTTGGGAAACTAGGTGAAAGAGGACAGGATTAGGAGGGAGTTAAGGGGGTGGACAGGGGTGGCTGGGTTCCCTCTCCTTTCCCCGTCTTGGGCAGCCAAGCCTCGAGCAGAGCTGGTGGCGCAGCTCAGCCTGTCCCGAGCATCCCTGCCTCCAGCTCGGTGGACCCAAAATAGTCAGGTCCCGTGGACCCGGCAGGTGCACATGCATCTGCAGACAAGCCGCCCTGTCCTGCTTGTGCCTACCCTGGCAGGCAATGCCGCTGAGCGGCAGCGCGGCCCCGCAGCCCGAGCAGCATGCACACGGGCTCGGGAGATGAGCGTCATCCTTGGCTGCATCCACAAAAGAGGAGGGAGAAACGTTGTTACCCGGCCACATGGCACGAGGAGCCCACTGCAAGGATGCTGCCTTCAGTGCTCTCGTCTGCGCTTCCAACCAGAGCAGGAGAACTTGGAGCGGGTTCAGAAAAGAGCTGGGAGTGAGTCAAGGCGGTGGAAAATATGCATTACAGTGACAGAGCGAAGAAGCTCCGGCTGTTTAGTTTATTGAGGAGACCAAGAGGTGGCTTGCTCACGGTCTACAAGCATATGCATGGGGAAGAGATTTCTGATAGCAGACGGCTCTTTAATCTAGCAGGAAAAGGCATTACAACATCCCTAGTTGGAAGCCGAAACAAGACAAATCCAGATTAGAAATAAGAAGCACATTTTTAGCAGTCAGAGCAATTAAGCATTGGAACGAATCCCCAGGGACAGAGTGGGATCTCCATCACTCGAAGTCTTTTAATGGAGACTGAGTATCTTTCTAAAAAATATGTTTCAGCTTGAGCATAAGCGATGAGTTTTCTGCCAAGGCAGCGGGCTGTGGAATGCAGGAGGTCAGCCTGGCTGGTCACAGCGGTCCCTCCTGGCCTGAAAATCCATCAGTTGTGCTATAATCTTCTGAAATGGGCAAAAAAATAACCCAGGCCCAGGCTGGCACATTTATTGCCCTGTGCATTGGGTTTTGCCTGCAGAGCCTCAGAGCTGGAGCTCAGTCCTGCTGCCCAGGGCAGGGCTGCCCACACTGGGAAGGTGAGGACAAGCCAGGGCTGGAGCAACTGGTGCTCCCGGCTGGTGCGATGCTCCTGGGCCACTGCAGCAGATCTCTTCTTCTCCGCTGTGTCCCCGTGGCCAGCAGCCATGAGAAGTGCTCACGTTGGGGGACAGCCGCTGTCCCCCAGGGCAGAAGTCCCTATGCACTCTGCTCTGGGGGGGGGGCAAAGAAACCTCCCCCAGGCAGGTCTGAGAGATGTGGACTCATGCCTGGCCCACCTAAGGTGAGGCAAACGCAGCTGGAAAACCTGTTAGGGCTAGAAGAAAGCCAGCTTTGAATGGCTCCCTTTTAAATTAATTTAATTCCATTTTTAATGATTATTTTAAGGCTGCTTTTAGTCCCTAACAAAAGGAGCTTTAAAGTCTCTAGGAGCGGTGACTGTTATAAAAGGGGCAAGGGAAGGTGGGAAGCCCACGGGACTTCGTTAGGAACGCTAATGCTGATCGTAAGCCCACCGCTCAGCACGCCTCGTGCGCCAGCGTGAGGGAAGCCTGACAATTAGTACAGACCCAGCAAAAAAAACCTTTTTTCCCGTCCTTGCCCCCTGGTAGGGCTCAAGGAGAAGATAAAGGCGATACGGTGCGGGCAGACACACAGGCACTGTGCCCGAAGGCAGAGGTCCCACGCTCGGCAGCTGCCCAGCCTCGCCGGGATCCGGCAAATGCCGAGCTGCCAATCCCACAGCCATTCGGGACCACGGGTGATTCCCCTACACGATGCTAACACTGGCCCATCACAGCTCCAGCTGGGCGCTGGGTGTCCTTGGCTCTTGCAGCTCCTCCAGGAGCCACGTGTGTTTGGCCATTGGTACCACCACAGCCCTGGGGACTGATGGAGATGCGCTATTAAGGCCCCATCCAGCAAACCACTGGCGCTTCCCAGTTGTGGGACGATGCCTGCGGCCGGTTACTGGACGTCCCATCACCAGCTGGGACAAGGCTGAGCCTGGTGGGGACAGCAGCAAGACAGCAGACGTCAAAACACCCCTTCCCAACGGAGGGATGCCGGGGGACTTGGGGTTACCTGATGCTGCGCCTCTGCGCTTGGTGTAGGTGTGCCACAAGGTCAGGATTAGTCGGTCTACACCACGGCAGGCAGCAGACAGGCAGAAGGACAGGACGGCGGCTCGACGGGTGGAAGGCAATCCAGCAACACCTGCCACTTGCCTAGGGAACTCAAGAGACAGTTATGACCCCATCAGCTAAGAATCTTCAAGCTTTTGATACTTTATTTAATTTAATGCTCCTCTCTCTCATCCTTAATTGCGTTTATCGTCATTAAAATATCAACAAAGAACCTGGCTCCAGCCCAGGCTCACTGGTGCTCGCAGGAAATTTCCCATTTATTTGATGGATTTAGCCGATGCCCTGCCACCTGCTCTTGGCTCTGCCCTGCTCTGTTTGCAGAGGGCAAAACTTAGTCAGGGGTGAAGTAATAGCCAAAAAATAGAAGCAAATACACATGGGCACAGAAATTCAGCCGTTATGGACCAGTTGGAGCGGTGGTGGGGCAGGATGTAACCTGGCATTCGCAAACCTCATCCTCACCGGCCGAGGGATTTCTGGTGGCGTCAGTCCATCTCTCCGAGCTGCTAATATTCAGTATTCATGGAGCCATTTTTTCTCCTTCAAAAGGAGTAATAAAAATGAGCTAAGTCTCACAACCACTTTGGCACAACTCAGATTTTACAAATGGCAGAAATTAAAGGCAGAGTGGAAAGTGGCTGATCACGTTGCTGATCAAGGCAGGGGCTGAAGGAGAGGCAGGTTAACACCAGCATCCCCCCGATGCCGGCTCCATGGCTCCCTCCTAGCCCGGGGCTGAGAGCCAGCTGGTGCCTCCTCTCTTCTGTACCTTCCTTCAGCTGGCTGCCCCTCTCCAGAGGCCGACAAAAGGGCAGCAAGGACCTTCCCCAGCCCAGGAGCCAGAGAGCGATGGGAAACGGCTGCCTTGCTCTCTCTCTGGAACCCGGGAGCCACCTCTGTGTGTGTCTTCATGGTCCCTAAACTTCATCTCACAGCCTGTCCCCTCTCCAGCGGAGGGGAAGAAGGTGCTGAAAAATTAGCAAAGCATCAACCAGCAATGGAGTAAAGGAGGAGGAATTGAGAGGAGTAGTACCTAATGCAACATATTAAAGCATTATTCAATAAGATGTGGATGCGGCTTAAGGTTTCCATTGCTCCTTCAGCACAAGCATCTCCCTGAGCATCCTCTGCGCATCCTCACCCCATGAGGGACGTCGCAAGGGGACCTCAGGCAGGGCTCAGTCTCTGGAGCGGGATACCGTGGCACACTGCAAGATGGAGAGGAGCAGGGAGGGAGGGATCCCATGGATTCACAATGATGGGATACCAAAGGGCCTGGGAAGGTTGGGAAGGCTGATGCGAATCTGCCAGTGTCCATCAGCAGGAGGACACGGGACAGCTCTGCCTGCCCAAGGACGGGCTGCATGACACCACTGAAGTTACACCGAAAGGTTCCCTCTCAAACTGGGGCACCAGATCTCCAAGGACATGGAGTATATAACCGGCTGGCCAACGTGTGCCTCGCTGTGGGGAGACTGGCAGTGGTGGTGGAAAAATCCCGTGTCTCATTTGGGGATGTCCGCAGGGCCTCTGATTCAGGGGATGAGAGGCACAGAGATAATGCAGAGATTGATAGAAAGATGGCACAGCTTGCCCCTTCCTTCCCTTCGGGTAGGGCTTTGATTTTCTTCAAATTACAAGTCAGCTGCTGCCTTCTGTTTTCTTCCCAGAAGAAAGACAATACACGTCTTCAGATTTCAAGCCTCTGCCCAGGGCAGCTCTGTTAACCAGAAAATAGGAGGCATGAAGCTACTTTGGGCTCCAAAATGGAAGAGAAACCAGACGCGTTTGCATATGAACATTTTTGCTGTCTCTGGAGCAGCAGAAATGCCTCTCCATGGACTTCTGTGGTTTCATTCTGGGTTTGTGATGAAATATGTGGCACAGGGAGGGGTTCATTAGCAAAGCCCCGGGAAGGTCTTGCAAAGCCCTCAAGTTCTCCAGCATGCTCTTTACCACAGGGAGAGCCAAAGAAAACTCCCTGGCCCCAATCCAGGACTGCCTTTATCACAGCAGGCTTTGAAACCAGGCAGGGAGGGCCGGAGCTCCCCAGTGCTGCAGAAACACACAGCTCTGCCAGCATCAAGTCCTGCCCCGGTGGGTAAGACACCCATGGAGGATGAGCCACCCATAGCAAAACCTCCCCGACAGCTACCAAGGCTGGGGAAGGATGAACTGATGCTCTCAGTATCCAGTCCCTGAAAGACAGAGCCAGACAGATAGACGACAGCTTTCCCTAAGTCCTCATCCTTACTCCCTGGCCGGGGGTGACCCCCTCCTGCCCCACCAGCCCTGCGCAGTGCCCTTGCTCATGGGTCACATCTCCAGCCCCACTGCTGGCAGGTGGGATACGGGCTGTGCCCCATAACTCATAGACCCTCTGGATGCTTGCGAGATGGTGTTTGTCTTCATTGTGTCTTCAAAGCTCTTTTATCCCTCCTCCGAAAAGGAAAGCTTTCAGGTTTTTGTGCTGGTGATGTTTGTCAGACAAATCCCCTCCAGTGAAGTCCTCTAAGGGAAATCAGACTCTCTCGTCGCTGGCTCACCTCCCCGCTCCCCGGGTGCTCTCAGGCGTGCCATCAATTGCTCATGTGTGTGGAAACAACACAGCCCACATCAGAGGCGAGTCCAGCCTCCCAGAGCACTCAGAGGAGGCTGCAGGGAGGTGGGATGCTCTCCCACCCCGAGGCGAGGGGACAGAGAGGCTGGGGACGGGCAAGTCACGTGCCTGATGGCATTTCTGGAGCGCAGGCAGGACGGAGAGCCAGCAGGGTAGAAATGATCACATTTAAAATACATGGCATGACAGCAGAGGAGCCGGCACGGCTGCTCCTGGCCACGTCACCTCTCAGGCGAGGGGCACTCGCTGGGCTGAGCCCCTGCAAATATCAGGCAGCAAAGGGGAGAGGTCCCGGCTTCGGCGTCTTTTCTTTCCTCCCCAGCCGCCCCACCTAATAAATAAAGAAACTTGCTGGTTCAAACAGAGGAAGCTGAAAATTTAAAACGTTGATTCTGGCACAGATGAACACTTCTTTGGGGAAGAGGCTGAGCTTCGGCTGTTCCCTCTTCAAGCAGAAGATGTACACGTGCTCTTCGATAACTGGGGCCACCTCTCAGCAAGGATGGGCCCATGGAAGAGTTCTCCCTTTGCAGTCTGGCAGAATAAACCCAGAAAATAAGAGCTGAAGCGGCAAGCAGGTGCCTCCATGCCTCCTTCTGCAACCCGGAGAGCAAGAGGTGCCCGAAGCGGAGATGCCAGAGGAGATCAGGGCTCCGGCGAGGGCCTCCCGCCAGCGGCACAGGGCAGGAGAGCTGCGGGGACGGCACGGGGCAGCCCGGGTGGCCGGGGACACCCAGCAGACAGCCGCTTGCTGCACAAGCAGATTCAGCCCTCCAGATGGTAGAGAGATAACTAATTACCCACTAATTATTAATCAGTTCCCTGTGATTTTATCTTAATTGGGCTTTTTCCTATCCAGCCTTCTACAGCATCTCCCCGGTTTTGAGCGAGCGGCGCTGAGCCGCGGTCCCCTCGCTGCTGGGGTCACCCGTGCCCCGTCTGTGCGCACCCCGATGCGGGTCGGCAAGGGGGGGCGGGGGGGCAGCCCTGGAAAGCACTGGGAGCTCTCAGAGTCGTTTATGGGAGCGCAGCACCTCGGGGCATCGCCCGCCGGCTTTGTTTGCCTATAAAAAGCCTGAGCACTTATGGTGCAGTATGAATAATAAATACATAAGAATAATCGATAACAGGAGAATAGCTAGGTTGGGGCTGCCAGGGGCATGCGACAGCATCGTGCCTCTCCTCCTCTCCGTGCTTTTCCCCCACCAAGGCAAGGCAGGACTTTGCCTCACCATCCGCAGCGGAGCTGACACCGCTCCATCACCCTGTGTCTGTTTGCAGCCTCCCCCTCGCCAGACCCCAGACCCCCCCAGCCCCCCCTGACCCCCAGGGTCCCAGCTGGGACAGGCTGAGCCGAGCAGCCCCTCTCCAGCCCGGCACGCAGTGGCTGTCCCAGCTCTCTTCCCAGCTCCGGCCATCCCTGGTGGGAGCAGACAGCCCGAGCCCAGCGAGCGGCATCGCTGCCCTGGCTCCCTGGCCCCGGCCCGGAAAACTCAACCGCATCCGCACCGACCGCGAAGGGAAGAGAAACAAACCGTGGACCATTCCTCGGATTTCCTCCCAGGAAAGGAACTATTGCAGCAATTAGCACACACAGACTCTAATGATCCCTTGCAATAATTGCGGGAGGGAAAGAGGTTTGTGAAGGTAGGTGCTGAGAGCGCTGGGTTGGGGGGGCTGCCCCGTGCCGGAGGGGTTTGTCCAGGAACCAGAAGGGACGGTGGGGCTGGGAAGAGGAGCGTTGGCATCCGGAAAATATAGTTTGTGTTCAGTCCTGCCACCGCCTCCGGGCACAACCGAGCAGCACAGGAGGGTGAAGCATCGCACTGCAGCATTTCTGGGCTGGTAAAGGGTGGCAAGTTTTCCCTTAGGCCCTCCCTAACAAATGCAGCCCGGCACTGCCAGCACCCTGCGGGCGATGCCAGCCCCAGGGCACCGCAGGCAGCGCCCGGCTGCTGGGATCTGCCCAGCCTGGGCTCTGACTTACGGGCAAGAGCTCCACGGCAGCACTGAGATGTGCAGGCACCCAACGGGGCTGAGCTGGGGTCCCTGTCGGGACCCCCGTGTGCAGTGGCGAGGTGGGGAGAGCTCGGGGACAGCAGGAATCCCTGGGCAAATTTTTACATGATTTATTCATATTACAGGTATTTCGGTGCGTTGGCTGTAATTAAAGTTCAACATCTGAAGCAAAATAAGAGCAAAAATCTTCCAACCACTTTAAAGAGAGACTTTGAGAGAGGAAAGCAATAAAACATGCCGTGCTTAAACAAATCCTTTCTACCTTTCATCATTTCCCTTCACAGTCCTGGCTAATTATCAAAGCTATCTGTGTTTCGGGAATGAGCCCCACTCCTAGGCCCCTTCCCCTGCTCCACCCTGCCTTGCAGTCCCAGTCCTTTCTCCAGTGTATCCCAGTCCTTCCCAGTAAAGCACCAGCGATGCCAAGCCCTGGCTGGCAGGAGCCACTGGGAAGCCAAGCCCCAAGCACAGCAGGCGCTGCCGGGGTCCCAGCCCCAAGGACACAGCCTGGGGTCCCGCCAGCAGCACGGGGGAGGTGACAGCAGCCCCGGGGGGGGACACAAGCCTTTCCCCACCACAGGGACAGGGCAGGGTGCTCAGCATCCCAGGGAGCCGCTTTGCCTGCGGCTGGCCTTCAGCCACGCTGGGCATCTGCCGCAAATAACGGAGCCCTTATAGTCCCTGCCACGTTCCGGCTGGCAT
This sequence comes from Harpia harpyja, assembly GCF_026419915.1. Classification (NCBI taxonomy): domain Eukaryota; kingdom Metazoa; phylum Chordata; class Aves; order Accipitriformes; family Accipitridae; genus Harpia; species Harpia harpyja. Next base: position 25,247,957 of record NC_068957.1, on the reverse strand, counting down.
TGTTCGCTGGCACGAAATTCACCCCCAAAATGATTTATTTTAAAAAATGCGAACAAAGGCGGGGTTCTGACTTGGCTGCAGGGCATGGCGAGAAGGGAAGGAGAAGGAAAGACTGAAAGCTCCCATTGAGCGGGCTGACTCCGGGATAGCGCTCGGCCGTGGGGAAGCACCGGCACGTCTGGGTGCTTTGTGCCTGACCCTGCCCCGGCGGTTCCCAGACTGGCTCCCTCCCGGGCTGGAGGGCTGCCTGCCACCCGAACCAGCTGCGTTTTCCCAGGAGAGCGGCGTCCAGACCATGTAGCATCTCGCAGCAGCCCTCGGGGCAGACACCACTGCTCCCACCCACCGCAGGACCCCCACGTTCCTGCTTGTGGACCCCAGAAAGGGACAGAGAGCTGATGGGGTGGATGCCTGCCCAGCCCCACGGCAGCAGCTCAGCCCCCATCCCCTGCCCCATGCAGGCTGGATGCAGCAGTGGAGCAGAGCGTGGCAGCTCGCCGTCGTGCTGTGGGGTAGAGCTGCAGGAAAACAGCTCTCGGGGTGAGAAAGGTGGCTGCTGGGCAGAGGGAATGCCTGTGTCTCCAAGGGTCTGTACAGCTGTTGCTGGATCCAGTGGTCCGTGCTTCAAAGCATCCATTCGACTCCCAGCAGCACGGGAACAGCTATCTCCCACACCTGCTAGCAGAACTGATTTATCTATTTAGGTTTCCCCTAAAGCCTGGCAGGAAAACAAAGAGGGAGAAATATGAGCACGATCACTAAAATAACAATCACTTTAATGCATTATCAAGCAAAATGATTTCCTAGTAGCAAAAGGATGATGGAGTGAAGCCATCAGGGCTTGCGGGAAGGCAGCATGCAGCATCCCTTGAGAGGCCGGAGCAGCCCCGGGGTGCCGGGAGCTGCCTTGGGAAGACCCATGGGGATGGGTGCTGCAGGAGGGGCTGGACCAGCTTTTGGGAAGGAAACACCAGGAGATGCAGCAGAGTGAATTAACTCTTCCATTTGGGAAGGGGGGACGTTGGCAGAGGGGGAGACCTACTCTCTCCATAGAAAGAAAATAGCCTCCCTCTTAACGCAGATGGGTTCCCGGAGCCAGCTGTGTCCTCTGGAGCAGCGGCTGCTCACCAGCAGATGAAGGGGGAAATGTGGAAGGAAGAGAAAACTATATGAAAGCCCTGGAGTGCAGAGTTCACAGCGTTACGGCAGCATCCGCAGCAGCCTGCCAGAGTCTGGGGATTTCCCTTCCCGTTTCAAAGCCAGCTACTCAAATAGCTGATCCCTGCCGAAACGTCTGCTCCCTGGGGAAAGCTGGATGTACTCCACTTAAGTGCTTGTTGGCAAGAGGGATGCACAGTACAGCAAGGGCAGCGCACATGGAGCGGGGGGAGACCTGCCGGCTCTCTTCCCCCTTCGTTACTGGGACCAGCAGCACAAAGAGGAGGGAGCCAGGGATAGAGCCGTCAGAGCTGCCGGCACCCGCGTGTGTGCGGTATCTGCCCCGGTCCCGGTGGCTCATTCAGCCTCCGGAGGCCCTCGGACCTGCCGGGAGCCAGAACAGGAGCTGGAGAGGTAAAATAGGCAGAAGGGAGAGGAGAGAGGGCAACCCTGGAGAGGATGCCCAGTGCTGGGCTGGGACCCTGCTCCCGCGGTGAGGGGACACGCAGGGATTAGTTGGCAGGAGCACCCGGCTGCAGTGCAGTATGAGCTGCTTTGGATGCAGCAGCACTGCCATTGTCATCCCGCCCGTGGGGAACGAGACAGCACCGGGACCCCAGACCACTCTCCAGCAGCTCGGGGTGGGCGTGCAGGTGGGATCCCACGCTCCATCCCACCCCCCGTGGCTCTGCGGGTGGTGGGGGTCCCTGGGAGCCCGGCTCTCCTCCAAAGCCCTGCGTGGGCAGCTCCAGGGCTGAGAAGCTGGCTTGCCCCTCTGCAGTGCTCATCGCCCACCCTGTGACCCTCACACAGCATCCATCACCTTCCCACCCCAAAATGCCCCCCCACAGCTGGCTCTGCACCCTTGACACTGGGACGCACACTGAACTCGCTCACTCCACCGTAGCGATGCAGGGCTCCCAGCCCTGAGCCACCAGCATGAAGCGGAAAGAAGAGAGTGATGCTGCTCTCCAAGTCAGCATGTTTTTTTGGTCTGGGTTTCTTTTTTTTTTATACACAGTACTGAGAGGCTTTTGGCAGGTCAGTTCTGCGGCCATGCCAGCACGGCGAGCCGCTTGCCAGCTGCCTGCTTGCCACTGGCTGCCTTCTGGTTTGAGTTACCCAGGCTGGTCACATTCCAGTGTAAAGTGCATTTTTTTCCCTCTCTTCCCCTTCCCCCCTGACTCCCTTCCAGGAGCCCCCTTTGATTTAGTGCTTGTGAAAAGCTGCAGGACATGGCCCCGAGCTGCGGTTCAGGTACAGAGCAGCGGAGCAGAGCGCAAATTGCTCTGGATTAACCTGCCTGTGGAAATGGGGCCCGAGCATCCCTGCGATGCCAAGTTCTGCTTGTGCCCTGGTACCCGACAGTGAGAAGGGCTGGGAGGAAGAGCACCCGCTTCAAACCCCCCCGGAGAGGGGTCGGACACCCCAAGTGCCGGCTGAGACGTGCCGGTGAGCGGTGTGGGTAAAGGCGCTGGCAAAGGTTGTGCCAGGGACCCCCAAGCCTGGCGAGGAGAGAGGCTGTCCCAGCCCCGGTGCTGCTGTAGAGGCTGGACCACAAGCACCAAAGTTTTCTGATAGTTGAAAAACTTCACAGAGCCCGTGCAAATGCAGAAAGCCAATAAAAATAAAATCAGCTACACCTGCACAGAGGGAGGAGGGGACCGACTACTGTATAACCTTAACACAACATCCTTTAGAACGTATGCAGAATGGTATTAAACAGGATCAGTTCCGGATTGGTAACAAACCCCAGGAAAGCTGAAGTGTCAGGCTCAGAAATGCTGCCCTGAGTGTGTCCCGCGCCTCGCCGGGGCTGTGGCTGGCCTGCAAAGAGCCAGGTCCCCCTGTAGCCGGGAGTCCCCGGACCCACCGGTGCTGCCAGGATGGACGGGTGGCAAAGGAGGGAAGGATGCAGAGCAGGAGCATCCCTGCCGCTCCATCCCTGCTGCTCCATGCCTGCCGCTCTCAAGCGAGCCGGTTCCTGCGCAATCTCCAGCCCAGCTCTGCAGCTCGGTGGGGTAGGGATACTCCTGAGATGCAGCCACACATCGGGATGATGCTTCGGAGCGTTTGAAATTTGACCACTGCTAAGGAAAAGATGAGGAAACCGAAAAAAAGAAAGAGGGCTAATGTGAAAATAATAAATTGCAAACATTCCTGTGGTGGAAGTGGATTCTCTGCCTCCTTTTATCCCTGCATATTGTCTTCGCAGCAGCCGTCTGTGAAATTGCACTGTTATTGAAGTAATTCTGGGGGTAATTAGAGTTAATAATTCAGTATTTTATTTCTATTCTCCAGTTACTGCAGGGGGAAAAACATACATATATATAATCCAGGGAGCAAAGGCGGAGTTTTCCTTTTCATGGCAAAAATAGCTTTGTCTGGGTCCAATCCTTCCCTGCGCCCACCCACGTCCCGCAGCGCCCACCTCCTGCCTGCTCCCTGCCTGCGAGCAGTGCTGCCTGTCCTGCTCCCCGTCCCCTCCGCCGGCACCTCGCCCGCTGGGGGACCCCGGCCCCGCAGCTGCACCCGCGGCCTTTGGACCATCCCCGGCTGGGATTTGGGTTACCGGAGAGGGGAGAGCCGGGTGCTCGCACCGCTCCGAGCACCCACCGCCCACCGAGACCACAGCCCCGGCCTCGCCGTGGTCCCGGCGAGGGGCTGCCCGAGCCGGGTGGGCGCAGGCATCCAGCCAGCGGCATCCGCAAAGTGCCACGGGCCGGTCACCGTCTCGTTGCGTTTACCCCTCTGAAACATTAAAGAACTTTTCTGTTAAATTATTTGGAATTAAGTTTGGCAGCGGAGCCCTTTGGGAGGGATCAGATTGATTTCCTCAGTGAAATGAGTTTGGAGAGGACTCAGTCTGGTTCCCTGTGCTAATTATCCCATGCAATAATTAAGCCGTCAGCAGTTTGGGAGATGGAGGTTTATCTGGGGAGGGAAGGGGAAGGTGAGCCCACCCCAGGGGCTCCGCTCAGGCCCAGGGCTGGGCTCAGCCTTTCGAAACAGGATTAGGGCAAGAGACAGACCCAGCGCAGGAGTTATTAGAGCAGGAAATTTCAAATTATATGGAAATAATCTTCTGAGTGAGAGTTTATTTTGGAACTTTAGACTTAATAATTCAGCACTTCTGGGATTTGGCATGTGAAGTGACAAAGATTAAAGGCATATTGTCAGGTTCACAATTCGGTATTTTCAAACAATGCAGTTCCTTACCTGGGTTACAAACACAGTGGGACTTTATCTGCTCCTCACTAATTCCCACGCTCCGGGCTCCACATGCGTGGAAGGTCCTCCGCTCCCCGCTGAGCCGCGGGGATTTAAGAGCCCGGACAGTGCTGGAGCGAGGTCTCAGATTACTAAGACTAAAATATTCTTCAGAACATGTGCTAGCACATTATGAAGTATAATCATAAATAATTAAAACTTAGCTACACTTGTCAAATAAATGAACAAAGTACATTTTGTGATGTATTATCCTTGCCTTCCCTTGACTGTGTTTGTCACTAGCTCTTCGAACTGGGCAAACTATTTATAGCAAACAACTTATTCAAAGCATTTTGCCTTTTTTTCTTTCTTCCTGCTTGTGAATTGTTCATGAACAGACTCTGATTCTTTACTAATTTGTTCGCTCTTCATAATTGCTCAAAATACGTTTCATGTGCATCCACTCCAGCGTGTGGGCTGATTGCAAACAGCTTCCATGACATCCAGTCGCTATTTTTGTTGCTTCCAGCCTCGGGATTGCCGCTTCAGCCCCGTTTCCCCCCCCAGTGCAAGACAAAGGGACCAGAGCCCGGGTTCACCCGGCAGCCTGAGCCCGTCGGAAGGAGGCCGGAGCTCCATCTTCCCACCAGCGGGATGGCCAAAGACCCGACTTCAACTGCAAATCCCCATTCCAGCTGCATTAAGTTCAGCCTCTCCGTGAGAAGAAGCATTTTCGCTGGTCTCCACGGACAGGTCCCACTCGCCCGCTGGCCAGGAGGTCGAAGGAGCAATGAGCCGCGGGGTTCAGCTCCCCAGCCCTCCGGGCAGCTCCGGGCTCAGGCGAAACTGCGAGGCGGGTCCAGCCTGGGATGTGCCCCGGGAAGGGAAGCCAAGGCGTCTGGGGTAACGTTGCTCAGGGGTATCTCTGACTTGGGCTCTGGCCATTGGTGCAGGATTTTACATGACCCAACAGTTCTGCTTTGTGGCTGGGTTCATGGCAAATATGCAGAACGAGCTACTTGGGGGAGGAAAAAAAAGGAGTTCAGAGCAAGATTTTAGCATTCAGGTGGTTCCTCTTTCATTGGTTGGGTTATTTTCATACAGAACTACATTGCTTTGTTTGTTGTTTTTTTTTAATAAAAGAGAAAGCACCTTTAAAGCAGCATTTCCGTTAACCCCTCGCTGCCTGTGAGTCCCAGTGCTGCAGGTAATTCCAGCGTGCAGCGAGGCAAGAAGCCAGTGGTGGTGGCTTTTGGCAGGCAAAGATGATGGAGGAGACCAGAAGTCCCCTACCCCTCCTGAAATTCAAGGGAACCCCCTGAGCCTCCACGCTGGCTTCTGCTGCTGGGGGACCGCTGGAGCATCCAAGATGTGGACAAGGAGAGTCCTGGCCACACAAGGTGAGATGGGCACCATGGGTGCGGCCATGGGGAGCTGCTGCAGTTTTGTTATCAGTTTTCAGTTTTGCAAAAAAACACTTGTGAAAAAAAATTTGTAAAAAAAAAACATAATTAAAAAAATTCAACAGGGACACTTGTGAGAAGCCAGAAGAGGAAACAAGAGAACCGGTGGCCAGGGAGGAAACCTCTGCCATCACCCAGGCAGAGGACAGCAGCCCTCGTTTCCAGATGCCTGCCACTTCCCCGTTGGCAGGACCAGCCGGTGCCGGCGTGGTGCCGGTGCCGGCTGCGGTGGCGGTGCCAGCTCTGCCCTCGCTGCTGCCAGTCCCGGGGCTGGCAGCGGGGCGAGCCGGGGGTGACTCAGGAGATGCAAGACAGCCGGGCTCACCTTGGCCTGGGGGGGGAATGTCTGGCATCTCGCCTCCTCCGAGGCTGCGGCGGGAGGTGTTGAGCCCATCAACCCACCAACCACCGGCCATGAGAGCGTAGCTGGGGGTGGAGGAGATGAAAGCGGGGCGGTGGAAGGCACCCGCAGACAGCGGGATGCCGACACGCCCGATGGCTTGGTTTCCGACTCGGGTCCGCGCCCAGGTGAAGACAAAGAACCTGAGCAAGAATTTGACTGCAGGCTGGTGTCTCGTCAAGGCATCGTCATGCCGGCCTCGTCTGGGATGTGCACAGCTCATGGGAAATTTCCAGCCAGATCACCGGAGGCACCCGGTGCCCCACACCTTCCCACCTGGGGGGGCAGCTGCCCCACACCTCCCTCACCCCCGAGGATGCTCCGTGCTGGCTTCTGCATCCTCGGTCCCTCCTCACCAGCAGCTTTCCCAACACCTTTTCCGTCTCCCCCACTCCAGACAGGCAGCTCCCCGATACAGCCATAATACTCCTGGTATTTCTGATGTGTCTTTGCCCCAGGGGAGCTGGGGACCTTCCAGTTCTCCTGTTCCCAATGCGGTTAGTCAGGAAACGCAGCCCCGTCATCGCAGCCTCCAGTGCAGTCACGGACCAGCTCCCCGGGGAGCACCCCGCCGCGGGCACAAGACCATCACCCAACGCCTGGCCCATCTCTGCTCAGGGCTGCGATGATGCTAAGGGATTTGGGAGGATTTTAGGCCTTTCTGTGTCTTTCCTAAACGCAGAAAATGAAGAGGTACTTAAGAATCTGCTGTTTATATTGAAAGCTAAAATCCCTTTAGAATTTAATCTCCCGGTGATGGATTTAAAACTGTTACAGACAGTCGAGTTCTTTTTTTGTCGCGGGAGTCGTGGCAACTCTTTGAAGCGGGATTTTATTGCAAACAGGGTATCTGTCCCTGAGGCCCCATCACAGCAATGTCCGTATCTGCCTGTGGGAGACAGACGTGGCTGGGGACGGGAGGTCCCACAGGGGACATTCCTGCGCCGTGACGTACGGAGGGCGCGCGGTGGCACCTGGGGATGCACGCCAGCGAGAGCATCGCTGCGAGGACCGGACCTTTGCTCTGCCTCGTGCCGTACCTTCTCCCCAGGGAGACAAGCGATGCTCCGGGCTCGGCGGGATGCAGCGCTGGCCCGGGGAGCTGCCCGGTACTTACAGGGGATGCGCTGGATGCCACACTGGGATTTGCACTCCCTCTCTAACATAAAAGCAACCAGCTTGCTTTAAATGGGTACAATTACAAAAAAAAACAAAAACAAAACCAAAACCCTTTATTTCCAGCAAAAAGGGAATGGCCAAAAGACTGGGCCTGCAGCAGCGCAGCACCCCTGGCACCGCTGAATCAGCCCTGGCTCAGCGGAAGCAACCGCCACCCTCTGAATCACCAGCCCGGTGCTTGCGAGTGCCGGCTCCGCCACCCCGGCTCCCATCGCGGCACGGCTGACCCAGTTCCCGCTTCACATGTAAAAGCTGGTGAGATTATCCACCCCGGCCATCGGGCTGCAGACACCGTGCGTGCCCGCGGGGGAGGAAGGGCTGAGATCATTTTGATGTCATGCGGAGGGAGGCGAAGGAAAAGGGAGAGGGACGGGGGGGCAGACCCACAGGGCTGGGTCACAGACCTTGCTGTACCTACCGCTCTACCCCACAGAGCCCACACTGACCCGAAGGTAGGCGATGGATGCTACCTGCCATTACCATGATGGGTCCCCCATGGCCCCACCGCTACCGGCGTGGCAGCAGCCAGCGAGAGTGGAGAACAGCACCGAAAGATGGAGGGATGGAGGGCAGTAAACACTTATCCAGCCCTCTATCCCAAACCAGCCCCATCATCTCGCAGAGAAACACTGCTCCCCCTTGCCCTACCAGCACCCCACAAGCTGGGGAGGTGCAGGCGTGCTTCTGCGTGCGCTTGTAGCATCTCAGGGAGCATCCCCGACACCCAAGCCTGGAGACGAGCTCTCACCCCTCCTCGGCAGTAAACCTGCCGGCAGGAGTCACTGACCTTGTCCCCATCTTTCAGCTGCTGTTTCAGGAGACTGAGAGGGGAGACACAAGGTCACTGTCTCTTGCCTGGCAGCGATTGAGCGGCCGTTTCATCACCGAGGAATAGGCTGGTGCTGAAGAACGCCTTGGCCGGGGGAGAGGAGCTGACAGACGGGCAGGGGGCTGGGAAAGCGGGGAGGGCGGGGGGCTGCAGGGAGCTGCGGGAAAGCTGAGACCCTTTGTCTTTATCCAAAGACCCCTTTTAAGTTCCTGCCCCACGGGGGGGCCTGGCACAGCCCAGCCAGACCGCTCGGCCACGTGGCACAGGGAGTCCGTCTCGGCACAGCTCCTTCTTCTGCCTGGAAAAAGCAGCTCTAGCCCCAAACCCCTCCTAACATTTCCCTGAGCCTGGGCATTGGAGCTTCCCATCGGGTAGCTGCCATGCTATCATGCATCTGTCTCGCTGGAAACTTGCTGGAATGACGTGCTCGAGAGACCTGTCAGATTTGGTTAAAATTAGCCAGTGGACTCAAAGTTATTACCGGGGGACAGATGGACGCTCGCGCACACACTGAGCGTGCGGCGTGTGCCCAGCAGCTCTGGGAAACCAAGGTCCAATAACCGCGGTGAGTCTGTGCTTGGAGAGGACGCGGGACCGGAGGTTGAGCGGGGACTGTGAGACATGCCGGAGTGGGCTTGGCAGATGGTGTCTGTGGCAGAGGGGCTGGAAATTGGGCTAAAACCTGTCCTGGGGGGGGAGCTGGCCCCGAGCCGGCCCGACGGTACGTTGTGCTGCTGCTTTCCCCACAGGAGGGAAGGGTCGGCTCCAGAAGAGCCCAGCCGCAGAAGATGCTCCTGAAATCTTTCATAAAGGAGCAGGAGAGGGCGAGCGGCCACCACCCCAGCCTGGCAGCCTTTTAGCAGCCGTCATCAAGGAGAGAAAGAAATGCTCAGCAGAAAAGCCTGTCATTTGATAACAACCACGAGAGATGATAACCTCCTCCTGTTTCCCTGTGGCCGGCCGCAAGACCAGGAAGGACAAAAGCCCATGTGCGGGCAGCGTGCCCCGACCATCCTCGCTCCAGGGGCTGAGAAAAGCTGCCTGGGAGGCCCAAGGGAAGAACCAGGGGAGAGACAGGGCAGACAACCCACCCCAGGGCTGTACAAGCTGGAAAAACCTCCTTTCTGCAGGGCTCTGCGCTGGGGCTACTGAAAATCCCGACCATCCTCCCAGCACAGGCTGCAAGGGTTCAGCATGCGGGGATACATGTCAGGCGCCTGCAGTGAATTTTCTCCTTTGCCAGTCCCTTGCAGTCTCGTTTTATGCTGGCCTGTCACCAAGCCTGTATCCATCCCTGCGAGCATCCCTGGTCACTGGCGCAGGTACCCGCTCCGTGCTGCCTGGCCGTTGATATTGCCGGAGCCCATCAGCCGGTGCCGCTCTCCTGGCAGGTCCTACACCCTGTTCCCTTGCAGGCAGATAATTACCATCTCCCGGACTCGGTCGTAATGAGCCCAGGTGCTCATTTCCCATCCAAGCAATTTACTCTGCAGATCCTCCAGCAAAAGCGGAGTCCCACCGAAGGGCCTGGGAGAACGGCTGTGCCTGTGATGGATGTGTAGGACATCTGAGCAAAATTGCTTCCTCAAGGCGGGAAGTGAAACAACAGATAAGGAAAAAGACTGGAGAGCAAGGGGAAGAGGGAAGGAAGAGAGAAAGAGATGAAAGGGGAAAATGCAGCCTAGGTAATGAAGGCAAGGGAAAGCAAGAGAGGCTCTAACAGATGTTCTTCTGCAGGTTCCCTATGCCCGAGCCCTCCGGCACCTTAGCAAATACAGTCCAAAACAGCATCCTAGTAAACACAGGCCATGCGCCTATAGAAATACCAGCAACCAGCGAGCTACAAAGAGTATCAAAACACAAATGGGAAACTCAAAGGCAAAGGAAAACATCCTGCTCTGCAGCAGAAGCACGTGCAGGGTGAGGGATGGGGAGCATCGCCGGGGGCCCTGGAAAAGCAAAAGGGGAACCCAGGAGCCCGCAGCCGGCGCTGGCTGCCCAGGCACGCTGATGCTCTGCACCCTGCAGCTGAGGGCTGCGGGTGACATTCCCTGCAACAGCTCCCGAGGAAGGAAGCAGTGTTTTGGAGAAGCGAGAGCTCCGTGAGCTGCCCAGCCTCCAGCCCAACCGTGCTCAGACTGACAGCCAAGCGCCCGCTGCTGTGCGGAGGTCAGGGGGGGATCAAGCTCGGCCAGGGCTCAGCTGAATGTTTTGCTTCTCAACCGCCCTCAGACTGGGCTTTTGCAGGGCAGGATGAGTTTATTGACACCGGCGAGCTCTGCAAGACGCTGCGTGGTGCAGGCGCCCCAGCAGCAACAGCGTGCCTTCGAAGGGGAGTAGAGGGGAAATATTATTTAAAAATAGCATCTGGCTTCACCTTGACATCATCCCTCTGAGAATCTCCAATTGCTTTTCACATGCCCCATCCTTCATCCCTTGCTGAACGGAGGCAGGGTAGGAGATTTGCCCATGCTGCACAGCGAGGCTGTTTGCACCAGTCAGCTCCCTGGGCAGACCCGGGCATCTCGCCTGGCGCAGGCTCCCGCGGCTGCAGTCCTATCCAGCCACAGCCCAAAAGCCAGGCTGCTCCACGCAGAGAACAACCCCAGCTCCCAGCCCTGGACCGCCAGAGCTCCGTGCACGGCTACCACAGGTGGAGCGTAGGGCTGATACAATAAAAGCGTAATTCACACAAACAGCAAACTGCCAGATCCTTCAATCTGACAGATCAGACACTCAAATTCCTGTTAAACTTCCCCGTGTTTGGTGGGCTTAACGTTCAGCAGCACAAACTCCTCCATAAACCCGCTGAGCTCCCTCCCAGACCCAGCCAGTGTCCTGGTCCCCGGCCGGCACATCCCCCTCCCCACAGACTGCTCCAGACTTTCACCCTTCAGCCGGTCAGAAATCTTTTCCTGATTTCCAGCCTAAATTAATTAATGACTAATTTACAGCCATTTGATCTTGTGCTGATACTACCACTTAAGGTAAATGGTTTGTCTCCCTCCTTGGCATTTGCTCCCCCAGGTATGTTTATGAAGAGTCATTTATATCCTCTCTCAACCTCCGTTTCACGGGGCTGAACAAACCACTCTCTGTTCATCTCTTGTCTTACGGCAGCTACGGTAGATACAGAGCTTGAAATCAGCTATTTCGGCCACAGGCAACTGCCTTCAGCAGCCCAGTCTGAGCAAGGTCAAGTCCAAAGCTGCTCTGAGCATCATGCTGCCCTAGTTCTTCTCTTCACATTTATCTCATTTGCAACTGGGCATCCAATCCAAATGTGAATGTACCCAAAACGGCCAGTTCAGCGTCCCCGGTCCCCTGAAATGGGTCTTTTCCTCGTGACTGTGTTGCAGAATGAGGGTCTTGGGTTAACAGGGGAGACAGCAGTAGCTGGGGAGGCCCAGGCAGAGATAAAACGCTATTAAAAAAACCAAATGATCTAAACGTTAAGGGAGGAAAAACTTAATAAATTAAATGTAAATCTATTTTTGTTACATCTGTTCAGATCCTTTAAGGAGCTTTAGGACAGCTGTTTCTATATCCCATTTAATCTTGCTGTTATTGTAATGAGCTAAGTCTTGGGGTCTGAGCTGATTGTCTCTCCAGGCAAATTCTTCAGTACCAGTGAAAATGCTGCACCCAGCCAGGGGCGGCTTCCCCAGCTCCCCGTCTCGGTGTGCAGGGGGAGCGGGGGTCCCGCAGCATCCCCGGGCTGCGGGACCTCGGCAAACGCCGGTGCTGAGCATCGCTGGGACCCCGGGCGAGCTGCTGGCGGGGGGGCGAGGGTTGGGCTTCCCAGGAATAAGAGGGGGCTTTCGGTGGCCGGCGGACCCCCCGAGACAAGAGGTGCAGAGGGGCTATGCCGTGCCAAGCTGATGGGAGTGGGGAGCAGAAACGCAGCACTGGGGTCCAAGCCCCGTGGTGCTGGCAGCCCCGAAAGTGGCGCCGGCCCCCTCCCGCTCGCAGCAGCCCCCCTGCCAGGACCCGGGGGTGGGCTGCAGCCCCACCGCCCGCCAGACGCCCGCTCCTTGCAGGCAGGGAGGCGAAGGCGAGGGACGCACCCCGGAGCCTGCCCCAGCCTGCACGCCCAGCACTGCCGAGGGGGGCCTAAAGCTGAGGTCCCCCCCCCGGGCCGAGCTGGGCTTTCCTCCCTCCTGCTGCTCCTCCATCGTCCCTCCCGGGTCTGAGTGGCGGCCGCTCCTCTGATTTCCTCGCCCCAAGTTGTCACGTCCCCCCTTTGCTCTTCATCTCTTCCCCCTGTTTGCTGGCACGGTTATTACTCTGACATTAGAGGCTTTGTTTTTAATTTCCTAAATTACAGCATAATTTAGGCTAATTATTGCTTTGTCCCTCTGATCTTATTAAACCTTTAATCCCTCGGTGATTCCCCACCCAGAGCAAAGTCTGCTTTTCTCACATTCATTCCTGCGCTGGGTCTGCTCTTGCCTCTTGCCCGAGGCGGCCTCACCTCTGAAACAGGCTGCAGATGCCCTGGATCTTCACTCCCCGGCTCCCCTTCCCGGCAGTGCCATGGGAAGCCCTTCTGCGGGCAGAGAGGTGCTCAGCACGAATACACGAGCACCTCGAGAAGGACGTGCCATCCTGCTAGGCTGGCCGATATTTCTGTCGCTGCAGTTATAAACCTTCCCGGCTTTTATCTTGCACAATGTTCTCCAGTTGCCTTTTGATCCTGGGCTCTTCGGCGGCCGCACGTCCCACCGAGGAGCCGCACGGCGTGGCGGCCCCGCTCCTCCCGTCTCCAGCCAGGTCTCGTGATGATGGGCAACCCCTGGCAGGGATCTACCCCTCTCCCTCCTTGCCAAGCCTACTGATGGCTTTTAATTACCCCTTCCTGCCCCCCACCCAACTGCTAATGACTTCCCATCTGCAGCCCCAAGGCCTGGAAGGCTCCTGTAGGCACCATCTCCCCAGGCAACCCAAGGCTTCTCCTTGCTGGGATGTGCCGAGTGCGTCATCCATCCCTCAGCACCCTGCAGCCGCCCAAGCTGCCGGTCCCTGCGTAGGAGCCCTCGGCAGACCCCAGCACGTGGGGGGTAAGGACCTCACCTCGGCAGCTGGGGAATCCTTCCCCCCCCCAAAACCAGCTCATCTCCTGGGTCCTCGGGTGCCTTCAGCATCCCGGGGGCATTTAGCAGGAGAGATGTGCGTGGAGCAAATTCCCAGGGAATACAGCAGGGACTGGCAGAGGGGGGACCGCGTCCTGGGTGGGTGCTCGGCACGCTCCCCCCCACCTCCAACCTTCTGCCCAGCTCTGCTCAGCCCCGACTCAAAGAGTTTTCTCCTTCCAGGACTCCTGCCCGGCAGAGCCCAGCGGGGACCGAGCCAGGGCAGGGGGAGATCCCCAGGGACGGGGACACGCCAGGAGCGAGCGTGCTGCAGGAGCGGGGCCACGTCACTCAGGTGATCCACAGATCAATGCAGCCAAGGCGCCAGCCACGAAACACTCGCATTAATTTGCTTGGGCAAAACAGATTATAGAAATTTACTTTTTATAGCTACAAAGTTGAAGGATTTTCTGACCACAGGCTGCAAAAATCCCCTTAATGAAGCCCCACAGCTCTCCAGGGCTTTAGGAAGAGCTCTGGCCCTCGGCCCCCCTTCTCCACTTGAAGTATTGTTTCTGTCTTCAGTCTCCTGCCAAGAATCTCTTCAGCTCTGCAGCTGGATTTGATACAGGGGTGGGGAGAGGAGCTTAATCACGGCAATAAAGAGAGCGGGAGAGAAGCTGTTCTGGGGGAGTCTTTCAAGGAGCAGGGTTTAAAGAGTCCCCGAGAGTGAAGGGGGCTCCCAGATGCACTGCCCAAGCTGGAAAAAAAAACACCCAGAAAGGCCAAACAAAACCTCTCCCAGGCCTTTTCTGCCTCTAATTTATCCCAGTCCCCGGATTAGAAGTAGGTCATTAAAGCGGCTGCAGGGAAGGGGGTGAGGGTAGCACTGCTCGTGTCAATTAAGCGACGGTAAATCACGGCCCCCAGCCTCGGCGGAGGCTCGCGCTGCCTGGAACGGAGCCGAATTTGCAGCCGGGTGCGAGAGGCACCGCGGCAGCACCGAGCCCCGGGAGAAGGGACAGAGGGGTGCAGCGTGCCGCGGCCGGAGCCACGGATCCTCCGGGGAGAGCTGCCTGCTGCCGGCACCCACCGCCGAGGACGGGGCAGGAGGAGGATGGGCAGACGCAGGACTCAGCTGGCTTTGAGCGAGGGAAGCAGGACAAAGACGCCGGGACCCGTTTTTGAGGACTGAATCGGTGGCAGGGCTCCGGAGAGAGCTGGGGCCACCGCTGGCTTCGCATCTCCTGCTCCGGCATCGCTCCCACCCCGGAGCCACGGCACTGCTTCGGGCGTGGGGAGAGGGTGCTGCCATGAGGCACGGCACGGCATGCCTGGGCGACGCGAGAGACCCCACAAATCCTGGGCTTTGCTGCTTCTATTTCCTTCTATTCCCTATCTGTGCCACTTAAAGGTGGCAAGACTCAAAACCTTCCGCGCTCAGGTGTAAATAAGCACAGGGAAGCAGCCGGGTCTGCAAGCAGCACGGGTTTCTGCTCCCGTCCGCAGGGCGTGAATCGGAGCTTCCCCAGCGGCAAGCGGCGCGGGCAGAGAGCGGTGCCGAACACGCCGGTGCTCCCGGAGCACAGAGCAGCCCGGCAGCCTCCCTGCCGCAGTCCCTGCAAGTGTTTCCAATTACCATCTCCAGAGAGCCGGCGAGCGCGATACACCTGCAATTACCAGGCAAAGCGGCTCCGAGCGCGGAAGACAGCAGAGCTCGTGTTGCTCCCGACTCAGCACAAAGAAGCCCTTACATCAACTCAGCAGCCGACATGCGCTGGAGAGAGGAACAATTATATTTTTATTCTCTCGTTTCAGCACTTATTAACATTCCTTCACACGGCAGCCAAGGGCCAGGCCAGAACAGACGGGAGCCGCAGCGAGGACGGGCAGGGAGGCAGATGTCGAGCTTGGTCCAAGCATCTGCCGACAGCCCCTCCGCTGGGCACGGTCCTCATGGGCCAATGCAACTTGTGTGCAACTGGGGGAAGAAACCTTCCCGCCAGGGCTGGGGGAGATTTGGGGATGGCCCTCCCTGTCCTCCCCTCATCTCCGCTCCGTGAGAGCCTGCTCCTCCACATCCCTGCCTCCGGAGAGGAAGAGCTCCCCATACCTCCTCTGCTCTCTTTTCAGTTCCCAGCAGAGCTTTCCCTCATCTCTCCCTCCCCATGCGCTGTCACCTGCCATGGGCTTGGGGACAGGAAAGTTTCGTTTGCTTCCCGTGACTCGTGCCGCCGGGAGCACACGCTGCCTTGGGGTGCTCGGTGCCGCTCGGACAAAAGCTGCTACACAGAACTGCAGGACGGGATGAGCGCGGCAAGAAACGTGCGGCTCTCCTCGGCAGGGTGCCTGGCAGTGCCTCTTAATGATTTCCAGGTCAAATTAGCTCCTGCTATTCAGCTTCGGTGCTGCCGGGCAGGAGAGCTATCACCCAGGGCCAGCAGCACCCAAACCCTGAGCTCAGCTGCCCCCCAAGGCAGCATCTTAGCTGAAACCCCATCTCCTGCCCCCAAAAGCGCAGGGGCGAGCAGGGCTTCCCTCCCCGCAGCCACCCAGTCACTCTCTCCCAGCTCTGTGCTGCTTCTCCTGCGATTTGCCTGTGTCTGTTCTGCCCTGAGGGTACCGGGCTGCTGCCCACCCACAGCCCGGGAGGGACCCATGCTGGCACCCCGCTCCGGTGCCATCCATCCTGGGAGCAGCAGTACCAGCATCCATGGCATCCATGCCCGGTGCTGGCTGGTGGGCAGGGTTAGAGGGTGGCAATAGAGCAGCACGTGGCTGTATCACGTTCATTATTGCTTCCAGAGCTTTTATGCTCTGGGAGGGACTATGAAACTTTTGCAGCTTGAAAAAGCCAAGAGGGAATATATTTCCCATGGACCCTGTGATGGGGAATGGCACCTTCCCCGCAGGTGGCTGTCCGAGACCGGACCACGGGGCCGGGGGCTCGGCGGCTGCACGCAGAGCGTGCCGCAGCTCCGCTTTTCCTGAGATGAGCAGCCATCGCACAAAGCCCTGAAGGGAGAGGAGAGTGGGGGGGGTCAGCCCCAGCTCTCTGCTATAAATAATAATAAAAGACCTGTTTGCCTCAGCCTTAAAAGGAAGTGCAAGTGGGAAGCCATCAGCTGCGGATCACGGAGCCCAGACACGCTTCGCGGAGCAGCGGGGAGTGGAGGAGAGGTTGAAATCCCCAGTAACACTAATTACACCAAGCACGAAGCTGCATGGGGCTCAGGAGCTGTCACCATCTTCCAGGGGCTCCTCCAGGTCTCTCAGCCTCCTCGCCACATGCCGCGGCGTGCTTTCACCCCAGGCTCCCAGTGAGGTTGGAGATTTGCCGTGAAAGCGCCTGGCAGGGGCTGCTCGGGCTCTCCGGGGACTCGGGGCCCCACGGTGGTGGCGAGTCCTCAAAGCACAGCCTGGGAGCTGGACCCACCAACAGAAGGACTGACGGCCCCACGGCACAGATGGGGACCGTGTCATGAGACATCCGTGCGGGAGCATCCTGCTCATCACCTCGCACAAGGGATGTCAGCGGGGGCTGCCTCCATACTCACAGGCTCGTTGAGGTCCCAAGCTGCTGGGGACATGGAACAGCAACGTCCCACCATCACCCACCTCCGTCAGCCACCAGAATCCTCTGCCAAGGGGAGAATCAGCAGGGCTGCAGGCAGGGCTGTTTCCTTCCCACACTCCCCCTCCCTTCTCTCTCCCTCTTGAGAGAGGGCTCTGAGCGGGGAGGAGAGGCTCAACCCCACGGCAAAGTCGGGGTGACCCTGTCCTGGGGCATGATTGCCCCCAAATCCCCACCCTGGCAGCGGCAAGCAGGACCCGGCCCCCCCTCTACCCTGGTGCACTTGCAAGACGACGGACCGGGTAGGCAGAAGGGGTCCAACCCGCTCCAAACCAGGCTGACTCCCGTGGTCTTCCAGGTGGCCGAGCTGCCAGCCAAGGAGGATGCTGAGAGCCGCAAGACCCTTCTGCTCCTGCCGGAAAGAAACCACAGTTTCACACCAGGTGCGAGCGTTTGGAGGCCAAGGAGGAGGAGAGCCGCGGGGGCTCGCCGTGCCCGCAGCACCCGGTGCCGTCCCCCCATCCCCGCAATGAGGGACGCGGCCCCTTCCCGCTGCCTTTTCCGTCCCCTGCCAGCTGATGGCTTGTCCCGTGGCCAGTGGGACAGAGCTGCGCTGCTGCCTCCAATTAATATTTTATGCCTGCAGCTCGGCCAAGTCCGACCAGGCGTCCGAGAGAGAGATCTTCAGCTGGCCACAAGCATCTCCCCCACTGCTCCAGCTCCCTGCATCACCCGCTGGGCTCCTGCCATCAGCCTGGGGCTGGGGGAGAGCAGGCGTGGGGACAGGGAGGATGGAAAGGGCTGAAAATGCTCTCCTGCACCTGGAACAACTCGGAGGCATCTCTGCCCCCTGTGCCCAGGCACCCCAACCCGGGGGGCTGCTTTCCACCTGGCTCCGGGGCCCCTTTGGACCATCCCGGCTGACGGAGGGGAACTGTGCCTGGGCTCGCCGGGACCCAGCACGCCGTCAGTGCTAACAATAGCGAGGAAGAGCTGGCTCCCGCTGGCGCCGTGAATCCTGGGCAGCCGGGCTCACCACCCACGGCACAAAAGCAATTAAAAGTTGCACACAGAGGCCACTGTGAAGAATAAGGGCACGTAGCCATGTCACTGCTGCAGCGTTCACGCCTGTCACACCAGCGGAGCCGGTCCCGGGGGACGCAGCCGGGCCGGAGATGCTGGGGTGTGCCGGAGAGTTGCTGGTCCGGTGGGGCCGAAGCCTGGGCAGCCGTCAGGAGTGGGTGCAAAGGGGGTCCCGTAACCCAGCCCCAGGCAGACCTTCCTCCTCCACCATCCTCTCCGTCAGCCGCGGCTCGGCTGCTCCCAGCCCATAAGACCCGTGACCAGCAGAGCATCCTCAGTGACCGTCACAGCATCCTCATGGAAAATCCCGCAGAGAGGCACAGAAAGCAAAGCAGCCGGCCAGGACGATGCACACTGGTTTGCAACCTGGGTGCAGGAAGCCCTCCCATGTCGTGTGTCCCCCCCGCCATGCAACAAGCATGCAGCGCGGGCCCCGGCGTGACCCATGCGGGGGGCTGTCTGCGGAGGGGGGCCCCGGTCCCCGCAAAACCCCGTCCCCCCTCCTCCCCGCCACAGCCCATTGTATAACATGGCCGAGCCGTCAGGCCGCATCTCGTCAGCCCGTGCGGCCGGTTCCCCCCGGAGAGCCGGCGGCAGCAGCTGCCAGCACGCATTAGGCAGCTCTGCCTGCACCCGCCGCGGCGGGGAGGGTGCAGGCAGGGGCAGAGTGGGGAGAAAGGGCTCCGCTCACACGGGACACCCTCCTTTGGTCCCCATGGAGCATCACCCGCTGCCCACCCTGCCGCCCTCCCGGCCCCAGGGGTGCCGGCGTGGAAGGGGGGCACCGGGGACCACCCCCAAGGAGAAAGGGTGAGTCGGTGGCGGAGTGGGACACGTCCCTGAGGATCCCCACGGCTTCCGCCGCCTCCCTCGCCAGCTTCGCTGCTACAGCATCTTCCCAGCCAGGAGGCTTCATGGGTGGTGGGGGAGAAACGCCGCTCGCTGCCGGCTGAGAGCTCTTCTGCCGCAGAGGAGCCCACCGCCCTCCAAAAAACAGCCGACCAACCCAAAAGGAGCCGTCTGTGGGAAGCGATGCTCCGAACCCCTTTTCCTGCCGGTGGGTTAAACACCTGGTAATGCACCAGCGCGGGACAGCGCGGGAGAAAAACCCACTGCCACAAGAACTGTCAAAATAACTGATTTGGGATTTCCTTCAGCAACCAAATAATGATAAAAAACAAATCATTTTGAGCAACCGGAAGCAAACAAGAAACACTGCAAAAGCAAACGCTGTTGTCTCCAAGAGGGTAAACAAACAAACACACATTAAATACAGCCAAAGAAAAAGCAAAGTTTATTTGGGGAAGGGAAAGTTATCTTTTAAAAAGTGTTCCATATAGCTTAACTTGATCTCCCAGTTTTGACTCCAAAGGCAAAGCCAAAATCCTATTTAAAAAATGTCAAAGTGAGACAGTTTTATATTTTTAAAAATCCATTTTTTTGGCCACGAATCCAGAATGTATGAATAGTTTAGGCCGGTCCAAAACTGCATATTTTTGTCGAGCAAAGCATTCATTGGAAATGTTTCACCCCGCTCTGCTAGAAACAAAAGCGGCTGCAGTTGAAGCCGCTTCCATCGTCCGTGCTGTAAGCGGGGAGGAGCTGGGCAAGGGAGCCCCAGCACCGGGCAGTAAATCGGCTGTTTACAGCCCCTTGCGCGTCCCTGAGCGAGGAGGTGGGTAGTGACACAGTGAAGGGGGCTGGTGGGAAATTTTAATATATGTGATTTATACGGCAAAAGCATTTCTTTAAAAACCTGCTGGCGGGGGAGGGAGGCGGGAGGCAGAAGGATCGCTTCGCCGATGGCCAGTTGCTTTCCCGGTGCGGAGGGTGAGAGCCGGCGAGAGCCAAGCACCCCGCAGAGCCCCCCCCACTGCCACTGCCCCAGCACCTCCCAGCTCCTGGGGTGATGCTGGGAGCGCTCCCGGCTCCCTGGTCCTGCTCTGGAAATCTGGCGAGACGGAGCCCACGCGGCCGAACAGCCTGCTCGCTCCTGCCAGCGTCCCACCCGCAGCGCGTGATGCTGCAGCGCCGGGGGGGACCACGACCCACCGAAATGCCCACCCTGGCTGGCATTTGCAATGGGTTTTCGGCACCGGCTTTGTGCGGCTGCCTGAGCCGGGGGGGAGGCTGGGGGCAGGCGACGACTGGGATGTTGAGGTGCTGCAGGAGGACGGAGCGGGGCCACCCCACCCGCAGCGGGAACAGCCCTGGTGCTGAGTCGGGATGCCGCAGAGCATCCAGCTAACCCACGCCAGCTGCAGGTCACGGGCCTCCATCTTCCCTTGCCCCTGCAAATTTTACTCACCCTGGGGCTCACAAAATCCCCTCTGTGCATCCAGCCATGGTACAGCAGGATGGCGGGGGCATGGGCCGGTGCCCACCACCCTGCCCGCACCGCTCAGGGGATTCTCCGTGGGCCCTGGCCGTGCAATGTGCATGGCTGAACTCCCTGAAAGGTCCTTTCTCTCCCATTGACGCCGGCCACGGCTGATTTTGTCCCGTCACCGCTGCACGCAGGCCGTCCCCACCGGGCACGCATCCAGGCTTGCACACAAGCCGGCAGTGCCGCGGGGAAGAGCAGAAGGAACGCGGGGTGCAGGCAACGCCGGAGCATCTCACCGAGGCAGGGCACGCCGGGAAACCCACTGCCGCTCCTGGGAAGACTTTTTGGCTGCTGCCAAGCCCTCTGTCCCATCCCCAGCCGAATGATGGGGCTGCCAACACCCAAACTGCATTCACGGGTGGGAGCAAAGCCCCCCAGTCCCTCTCAGCCTGCACGGGGGTTCCTGCTCCCACAAACCCACCTCCAGCAGCTGGGACCACCTGGGAAGGTGCAAAACCAATGGTGGCAACACATAAAACCCGCAGGACGTGGAACAAAATCCATCTTTCTGACCCCCAGGCTTCACTGCCTTGGCTTGAGCTGCAAGATCCTTACTGCCCGGGTGTTTCATTGGGGTGCAGGATGAGCCCCCCAGCCCTCAGCTGCCCCCAGGCACTGCGCACCCCACGGACACCCACCCCTTTGCACCATTCGGCATCCCCGCCAAGGCTGGCCGGGCTCATCTTTCCCTTTTATTAAGAGCTAATTATCCCTCTATTAGTTTGGGGAAGGATAGTGGCGATGTTTGTAAAATCAGCATTCATTAACCCTTTCACCCCAGCCTGGGATTAATTTCCTGCTGACCCCGTGCTGGGCGATGCGCGCCCAGGGGGAAGCGCGGCCGGCCGGCAGACAGTGGGGCTTTGTTCGGCCGCGCAGGCTGCGGCTGTTGACGGAGTATCGCCTTACGTGTCGAACGCTCCAGCCCCACTCCCGGCATCCAAGAGCAGCAAAACCCAGCAGGCACCGGGATTTATTATTGGAAGTCCGGGGAGGGTGAGGAGAGGCGTCAGGCTCTGGCAAGGCTGCGGCCGTGGGTTCGCGGGTGGGAGGTGGGAGCGGGCAGCGTGGGGAGGGGGACGGGTAGAGCCGAGGGGCAGCGGCAGGGCGGCGGGGTCCACGCACCCCCTCCCTGCCTGCCCAGGGCTGCCTTCTCCCGCTGGGACAAAGCTCAGCCCTCCCCATCCCTTCCCTCTAGCACAGCTCCGGCTTTACAGCTCAGCCCTCTTCGTGATCTGGCCACTCGCTGCTCGAGGTTCCTCCCCAGGCTGGCCTGTTAAGCACATAATTAATGGCCGACACCTTATTACATTAAGCAGCAGGATGCCAAAGTTTGTCACGCATCTTTCTTACAAGCTGCTTTTTCATTTAGAGCCAGTCCAAAGCAATCCAGGGACAGGAGCTGCCATCCTTGCAAGATCCCGCTGCCCTGGCACAGTACCGGCACATGGAGCGAGCTGGGCATCAGAGCCAAGGTCACACGAAAGGTGAAACTGGGCTGCCCACAGGTAATGGCTGAAAACCCCTGGTCAGGGTGCCGCCGGCACGCACCGAGACATCTCTCCTTGGGAGAGCACGCCACGCGGCTTCCTCCCACCGCCCTGCCCTGCGCCGTGCCCTCCTCTCCCCATCACTGCTCGTGGCCGCAGCTGCTGCCAGGCGCCGTCTGGCATTCATCCATCCATTTCTCGATGGCCCCAAGGCAGCGAGGAAGATTGCCCAAGGGGAAGCTCTGGCGTTGGCGGGTGATGCAGTGCTGGCCTGCAATATGCACAGGCAGCTCTGGGGATCAGTGGTTTGGGATGCTGCGGGCACAGACCTGGGTACCGCTGCCCAGGAGCTGCAGGTTCGGTGACAGGAGAGCACGGTCCCCGGCGCCTGCTCCTCAGACAGCTCCCATGCCCGTGGCCGAGCACCAGGACCACGGCTGCCCTTGCAAGAGCATCATCCCAGGGGCAGCCAGGGAAACGGCACCTTTTTTCTCAGGAGGAAGCCTGTGCCCAGATTTTCCCATCCGAGATGGGCAGCACCAGTCTTTGCCTTCCGCCCCAGAGGGAGCCCCGGCTTTGCTCGTGGAGAGGGACCCACAGCCAGCCAAACCCCAGGGGGTCCCAAGGTACCCGGGCAGGGCAGCGAGCAGCGCTGGGCACAAGCCACCTGCCAGCAGCCCGGGCAGCCCCCCCGCCGTGGGGCCAGGGTGGTAGGAAGCCTCCTGGTGCTTTCATCTCATTAATGCAAAAAGGAAAATAAACCCCGCAGGCAGCTGCCTTTGTGCTCCTGGCTCTGGCCAACACCGCTGCAAAAGGGCATTTCCCCGTATCCCTCCCGCAGCTCCATCCATGCCACAGCGGCTTTGCCTTGCTGTGAGAGGGGAAGGACAAAGACCCTGCGGAGAGGAGGAGAAGCCCACCTCCAGCAGGGACACGTCCCGGGCGCGGGGAGAAGCCCTTTGCCTCTTGCTGCTGGGCAGGGCTGGCACCCCACAGGCACCCCATCCCCTGCCCCATGCCTCGGGGCCGGCCCCACACCAGCCCCCCAGCAGGATTCAGGGCTTTTTCCACCCCACGCCAGACACCAGAGGGGCCACGTCCCCACCTGAGGTCCCCCGTGCCCCCGACCCAGGCAGAAGAGAGCAAAGCCTCCCCAGCCCCTGCCCTTTTGAATCACCGGCTCTCTTTTCTTTCTGGCTCAGCTACCTTACAAAGACCCCAGAGCCACAGCAAGAGCCAATTTCCAGCAGGAACCTGGCGCTGGGCTCACTCGGGAGGATTACACCAGGCTGCAGGAATTAAGGGGGGGAAGCCTGGCTGAAACCAAAGCCTCGCTCGGCCCTTCCCAGCCGGGGCAGAGAGTGCGGGTCCGAGGCAGGAGGCAATCGCTGGGACGAGGGCTGCAGGAGACGCGCTGGGCATCACCCCAACACACAGCTCTTTGTCGTGGCTCTGCCCAAATTGCATCCCTGTGCTCTGGGCGCTGGCCTTGGGGATGCGGGAGGTGGTAGGAAAGGCTCACCCGCATCTCTCCACGGGGCGGGATGAAGTGATGGGTGCATGGCTCACGTCACCCCCCCCCAGGACACGTCCACCCTGCAGTCACGGTGCCCTTATTCCCCTGGGTCCCTGGGGACAGGTCACTGCTATACAGGCAGAGGAGCAGAGCGACCAAATAAATGGGGTAAACCCCCCCGGCGGGGTCCCAGGCCGGCTGAGAAGCAGGATCCCCCCCAGCTCGCGGGGTGGCCGCCGCGCTGACATTTCACATTTACCTCTCATCCTCCGTCAAGACAAGAAAAAGGAAAAGCTCTGTGTTTCCTTCAGACCCTGTTCCAGCAGCTGGGGGACCCTCTCCAAGGGTTGTGTTTCAGTAACATTAAAACCTTGCACATAATTAATTTACGTTTGCTGTAGAGCAATACTTGTATTCATTCCTTTTTAACGAATGAAAAACTACTGAATTTGTCCCAAAGCTCCCTGTTTTGCTGGGCCTCATCCTGCTGGAAGAAAGCTCCCTCCCTCCTCCCTCCCTGGCTTTCCAGCACCCTCCCAAAGGTCCTTTGCTTTTCCCAGCCCTGCTGCCCCTGCAGCCCAGCCCTTTCCTCCTGGTTGTCCCACCAGGCTGCTGGCAACCCCAGGGGGAGGTCGTGCACAGGAGCCCCTGCACGGCTGCATATGTCCCGGCTGGCTGGCTCTCCCCTCCCCGTGCACAGCATCCCTGCTGGGATACGTCCAAGGAAGAGCTGTTTCAGGATGCTGGAAGCCCTGCCAGGGGAACAAGGCTGCAACCATCCCCCTGGCTTCGGGCCTGCCGGCAGAGAAAAAAAACCTTGGCAGCACGTGACGCCTTTCTTAGAGCACTTGAGATCAGCTGGTTTTAGCTACAGAAAACTGCCGGTCCTTTGTGTCGAGCCTGGGCTGGGCTTTTTCCCCCGTCCCAGATTTGCTCTGCCTTGGGGCACAGATGGCTTCGCTATCACGAAGGAGGGTGCTGCTTGCTGGTCGCTGCACATAAACACGGAGCAAGCGCTGCATCCCGACCCACCGCCTTGGCATCCTGAGCCACGTCCTCCTCCTCCTCCTCCTCTTTCTCCTCCTCCTCCTCCTCTTCTCCCACGCGGAGGGCCGCAGCACATGGTGCAGACCAAGCCAGCGGCAGCGGCCAGCCCTGGGGCAGGGTCTGCTGTCCCCCATGCCCCGGCACCGTCCCCACTGCCCGCGCGATGGGCCGGTGACAAACGGCCCTCCGGTGCATTGCCGTTATTGCTCTCATTACGGAGCCCGCGGGACTCGTTGCATACCACGACAGCCTAATGGATCTTCCAGGCTCCTCTCCGTGCGAGCGTGGAAACCAGGTGCAGCCGCGTCGGTGGATGCCGCAGAAACCCTGGCTGTGGGAAAAGCCCATCGCATCGACCAGGGGAACCTGTTAGTTATTTTGGATATACTACAGGGAAAACAAGGATAAACTTCCCAAACCTCATTGCAGCAGCTGGCCCAGCCAAGGTTTATTAAAAGGGATTGCTGTTATATAGCCTCTTACAGGCTGGGGTTTTTCAGATGCTCCCCTTGGAGTGGAAATGCCGGAGAAGGAGGCTGAGCGGGCTGGGAAGGGCGGCTGTGTCCGGGATAGGGCTGCAGCGAGGGGGGGGAACAGGGTGTGATAACGGAAAGGGAACTCGGAGCAGCCATAAGAACTGGGGCTCCATTGCCCTGCTTACCCTCGGTCCAGCCAAGACCCAGGACAACACAGCCGAGGCCGGGATGAGCAGGGGACTGGAGGCACTGGTGCTCCGGCTCTGTCCCTGCTGCCTCCCGGGGCCGGCTGATCCCATGGATGTGCAGCAGCAACCGCTGCTCAGGGCCTTGCAGGGAGAGGGAAGCTCCAGGGGAGGCAATGGCTCGACAGTGCTGGAAATAGCAGGAGGAGGAGCGGTGCAGTTGCGAGAGCACCCATCGAAGCACCAGTGCCACCGGCACAGCACCGGTGCATGGAGCCGCTGCTGCAGGCTCGGTCCCCCCAGTGCTCCTGCCTCCCCTGCTCGCACCCCCCGGCGCGCCGGGACAAACCGGACGATCCTCGGGAGGCGCCTATATAAACGGAGAGATCAGAATACACCAAAAACATCTGAAAAGCATCAAGTCTCTCTCTGCGGTCTGCTTTCCATTCGGGGAGGCTGCTGCCAGGTTACATGGACCCGCTGGTATGCACGTCTGTGGCCACGAGGCCAGAGGTGGCCCGGGAAGCCTTTGCTCTGATCTCCCCGTCCAAAACAGCCCGACCCTCCCCTGCAGCACAGGGATGCTGCGGGGGTGCAGCGTGAGACGTGATGCTGCAGCCCCAGCGCAGGGACCTGCGCCCCGAGCACGCATCTGCCCTGCATCCGACGGCACCTCCGGCAGCTTCAGCCGGTGTCCCGGGGGCTGCCCGTTCCCTGCCTGCCCGGGCTGCTCCTGCTCTGCGTTCCCCACGCCAGGGCTCAGCCCGAGCCCCGCAGCAGCCCAGCTTGATGCCCCATCTCCAGTCAAGCCTCGTCTCAAACCGGCGCTGGAAGTGCTGCAGATCTGTTATTCCCTGGCCACCCACCACCGCGGCGGTTTGAGCTTCCCATCATTTAACCAGGTTGTACAGGTGCTTCCCATACGGGCTGCCCCTTCCACGGAGCAGAGCAGGCACTCGTGGGGTGCCACCCTGGCCATGCCACCCCGCGGGTCGGCTCCTGCGCCCCAGCATCCAGCCTCCGCGCAGCCGCGGCTCGGGGTGCGCAGCCGTTGCAAACACTCCGGCTCTGCTGACCTGGCAGCCGCTTCAGACCCGAGTGGGATCCAGCCAAGGGCGAGTTAATAAACTTGACAGAAAGCTCCTTTATGTTAAATAATTAAAATAACTTATCCAGGCCTGATGGACGTCCAAAAACATCAGCAGCTTTGCAGCTGTAATGAACTTTCCAGATCTGGAGGCTCCCAGGCGAGATCCTGCCGATCCCCCTCGCTACCAGCCGGCCCTTGGGAGCAGAGCCACCACGTGCTCGCGTGCCCTCGGCTCCCGTGTCCCCGTGGGCACCGGCACCCGTGGCTCGATGTCCTCTCCCCACCACAGCCAGGCGCGAGGATGCTCCCAAGCAAAGCCCTTCCCAGCCCGGGTGCTTTTGCAGGACCTTGCACCAGGGTGCAAGCAGGAGGGGAGCGTGGCGGCTCCCCCAAGCTCCCTGCAATGGGGATGATGCCCCACGGGACCCCCCTCGGCAGCAGCCTCGGGACTCGCAGGGGTAGGGGGGATCCCGCGGGTCCGAGAGGGTCTGTCCCACCTGGCCCCGCTGTGGGTGTCCCTGAGCCCGTGCCGGGTCCCCGGCTGGACCCAGACGGAGCAGCCCCGGAGCCGGGGGAACCTGCTGCGCTCCCGCTCCCCGGCCGGGTGCCGGGTTACGGAACCTGTTAAAGTACTTTTCTCCTCCTCTGGCAGGTCCGAGCAAGTTTGGCGCTTACAGTTTTACCCTTTGGGCATCAGGGACCAGAGAAGCTGTTTAAAATTAAAAGCATTATTTAATTCACACTGGGATCAAAGCATGCAGAGAAGAAGGGTTTTCAAACCAGCAAACCACATATAAGCACGTCCGTCACACCCAAAGGCCCGCTCCCCCCACCCTGACCCCGATCCCAAGCAGCCCCTGCTCGCTCCTACAGACACCTTGGCATGGGCCCCGTGGCTCAGGCTGCGCCCCAAGCACCTCCGAACCAGCCTGCTGCGTTTGATCTCCTCGGCCCACCTTGTCTCTCACCCCTTGCACGTTGGCCAAGAAGAAGTTCATTCTCCACCCTCTCTTGGTGCCTCGGCCACATTTTTCCTCCGAGACCCCATAAACCCGACCCATCCCTTCCTGCATCCCCGCAGTAACCGTGCAATCCAGCATCCACAACCCCTGATGGGACAACCTGGCTTGGCGCAGACACGGTTTACACCAGGCAGGCAGAGCTTCGACTCCTCCGTCCTCTCCTAGAGCAACTGCTGGGCAAGCTAGAGGGAAGCTGGCCTCGCTCCCCTCCTCTGGGTGCCCTGGTGCACCCCCATTTTCCCCTTGCCTGTTTGTGGAGGAGGCTCATTCCTACCAGCAGGTCACTAAGAGCCTTCCTCCTCCTCTGGGCTGGAGACTGGCGAGGCCGTGGTGCCCCAGACTCCCCACCACCACGCCAGTCCCCTGGGATCGGCAGGGAGGGATACCCAGAGGCTGCAGCCTCCGCCCGGGACCTCAGTGGCCGGCACTCACGCTCCCGCATCATCTTGAGCCCAGCCTGGCTGGCAGGCGACATCTTCCCCATCATCCTGCTCCATCCCCGGCACACATCCCACCTCCCACGTCCTGCATCCCGCATCCCACATTCTACATCCCAGATCCACACCAGCAATGTAGACGACATGTAACCGCTCCACCACTGCCCTTCCCCGGGATATTCCTTCTTCAGCTGTCCCAGGCTCCCCGAGTTGCCTTCATGCTACTGCTATCCCATGCTGCCGGACTGCCGCCCCGGGAGAGGCAATCCTCGGACGAGGCGTCAGCTGTAGCCGAGGGAACCAGGGAGAGAGGGCAGGGGAGCCGTCCTGTCCCTGCAGCAAAAAGGTGTCCAAAGTCCACCTAAATCAGAAATACGGGCTCCAGGCCGAGTAACGCGTCCGAACCAACCCGTCGAGCGTTTCCCATCCACACCCCACTTCTCATTCATAATGTATTGCATTGCGTGGTACTTTATAGCAATGCAAAGTGCCCTATGAAAGCTGGTTATAAAAAGCAAGAGCAATGACTGTGGTAGAGCCCATTTTGGAGCCAGCAAAAGCACCATCTGTTAAGGATTTATTACCATCCCATTTCCTAAAATGACTTTTTAATAACTTATCAAATGAAGGTACATTGAGGAATGACTAAATAAATATCAGTCACTAGATGGGACGAACATCACTGTCCTGCCCCATCCGCACACAGCTCCTGCGAAGCTCTGCCTGCTCCCGAGCGCGGGAGCAGCCCCTCGAGCTCCTGGGGGACGGGGACCACCGGGCACACCGCGAGCCCGGGGGCCGTGCCGGCACGGCGGCTGGGCAGGCAGCTCTGCTCTTGGGAGCAAGGCAGGTGGGCATTCGCCCGGGGGGAGCTGGTGGCCTCCGAGAAGCCTCCAGCAGCAGGGACAGAGTCATAGAATCGTAGATCCATTTAGGCTGGAAAAGACCTTTAAGATCATCGAGTCCAACCGTATCCATCGAGTATCCAACCGGACCCATCTGTGTCCAACCCCAAGTCCATCGAGTCACTGGGGCCATGTGAGCTGCTGCAGGTATTAGACAAAAATCTCCAAATTTTTAACGCTGACCAAAACAAACTCAACAGCTCCGTCTGACACCAGCAGGAAAAGCCGGCAATGAACTGCGCCAGCTAACTTGTCCCAGATCTCTGCAGACCAGGCTGCGATTTCAGAAGACAACGTGGGGCAGCAAAAAAGCACACAGGAGACAGCCGGGTTTCCATAGGAAAAAAACCCTTTTATTTAACAATATATCAGGTTCCATCACGGCTCCATGGAGTTCAGATGCCACAGAGCTGGTTACCGATGCCGATGATATGCTACTGGGCGGGAGAGCTGGGGAGAAGGCGAAAGGAATCAAAAAGAGGAACATGACACGAAGAAACAAAAGTCTGCGGCGCCGGGGAGAGCGGCCGACGGGACCCCGGCGCCCGGCACCACCGGAGCCCCACCGGCAGCCGAGGACGATCAACCAGCGCGGGATTGCCGAGCCCTGCTCCGGGACGTGCCCCCTGCAGCGGCCCGGGGAGGTGCTGGCACAGAGGGTCCTCGCTCCCTCCGTGCCCCGGCCGAAGCCCCGGCGTCCCCCCGCACCGCCAAGCTGCGCGGTGCCCAAACCGCTCCAGGCGCTCGCCGGCGGCAATTCCCGGCCCTCGGCCAAAGCCCGCCATCCCGCATGCCCTGCACCGGCAGCAGGACCGGCCACATCCAGGCTCCAAGTCCGAATCCACCTCTCGGCTAACGGCAGCGGAGGACGGACAGGGAAAACCTCGCAGCCTGGATGTTCCGGCGGTGCCGGCACCGCGGCAAAGGCAGCCGGGCACGGCGTCGGGGCAGCGGCCCCGCGGCTGGTTGATCGCGTGACGCGGGGCCGCCCGGGAACGCGGGGACTTTTCCCACCTCGGGACGCGGGA
This sequence comes from Harpia harpyja, assembly GCF_026419915.1. NCBI lineage: Eukaryota > Metazoa > Chordata > Aves > Accipitriformes > Accipitridae > Harpia > Harpia harpyja. The sequence continues at coordinate 25,218,407 of NC_068957.1, read as the reverse complement.
CCGTGGCGAGGGTGCGGATGCGACGCCGTGGGATGTAGACGTGGTCACAGCTCTGAAATGTGGGAGCGCGCGACGCGGGTGTGCTGGTGCGCGGTGCAGCCGGGAGGGAGGGAGGACCAGCCCTGCTCCAGCACCTCCAAATCCCCCCCCCCAGGGGCAGCGGAGGCTGCGGCAGCCCCCCCTCACCCTCTGCTGATATAATGCAGATTCACAGGCAACTGCCCGGCTCCTGCGAGCAAGTGGGACTACAGGGAGCTCCCGGCTGCCCACGGGGAAGTGCCAGGCATGCCGGTGACACCGGAGATGGCTTCGGTGGGCACGGCCACCTCCCGGGGGCAGGGACCCCTGGCACTGCCCTGTATAAAACGTGGGGGCTGCTGAAGAGGAGCGAGCCACCCCCAGCCCGGGCACCAAGCAGAGATCGGGCTACCGTGTGCTTGCGGTTGGCAACTGGAAGATGGGGAAAGTTGGGGAAAGGGATCTGCAACAGCAGCAGCTCCGCGGGTCTGGAAAAGTGGATCAGGATCTCGGGATGCTGCATCGAGTTACGCATCCCGAGGTTCGGGTTTTTTTGGTTAAAGACAAAAAAGGAGACAAATTTGATGCTCCTTTTGTTCACCTTGTGCTACTGAGCCTCTTGCCTGTGCTCAGGCTGGGGCTGAAAGCTCTGCCCGGACCCAGGACGGCCAGAAACTCGCTGGGAAAAAGCCAAGTCTGATCCTGCCGCGAGTGCCGGGGCTGTGCCGGCGGCAAGGGGCACGACCAGCCCCACTGTGCCGCGCTGGGGGCAGAACCGGTGCTCCCGGCCTCGATCTCTGCTTGGGGCCCGGCAGATCTTGCATTATATCAAGGGCATGGCCCCTTACCCCATCTCGACCCCCCCAGGGGGGACCGAGCCCCCCCCCGCAGCCATTCTGCCCGGCAGCACCCGCACACCAGCACAGCCCCGCGGGGCAGCTCCGGGGCTGAGCGCAGTATGACAATGTTTTACACCCGTTCTTGTGGTTAAAATTTCTTTTTTTTTTCTTTTTTTTTTTTAGTTCTCATTTGTTTTTCTAAGAAAAAGCAACCAGAAAATAATTCAGAGTTTATACAAAACATCTTTACATTATTTCTTCCAAAAAAGACTAGTATTTACACAAACAAAAGGGGGGGGGGGGGCGGAAAAAAAAGAAAAAACCAACCAAACCTCAATGCTTTCAATGAAAAGAACCGAAGGGACACACTCCGTTTCAGGACCCAGCAGACCGAGGTGCTCAGCAAAAACCAAGAGTTCGGATTTCACCCTTTCTTCACATATTTACAAGGTTTCTCAGCTGCCCCCAGCAGCAGGAGTGAAGCTGATGGGAGCTGCTGAGCCACAGTCCGGCTGGGGACAGCCACCGTGCCGGGGAAGAGCCACCGTGGGAAACCACCCGGGGCCATCAGTTTGCTTTTGGTACGACCCATGGCCAGACTCCTTCCCTTCTCCTCTAAAAACGAACCAAAACTAAATCATTTCCCAACCGCCTCCTCCACGCCAGCCGCTGCTCTCCGGGCTGCGGGGAGAAGCTCCCCATCGATAAAGCATCCTTCACCACTGCCACCACCATCACCACCGCCCAACTGGGGCTCTGCTCGCTTCAGGAACCGCAGGTCATGATTTTGCAGATGGAAGAGGGCACCGGTGAGGGAAAAGGGGGATTTTCTTTAAGACACAATTTTCTGTGATTTCTGAGAGCAGACCCTGTCCCCCGGCAGGGAATGGGGGTCCCGACTGGGGCGGCTCCCGGCCCTTCAGCAGCAGCCTGGGGTGGGCAGCGCTGGCATGGATGCCGTGGAGCAAAGGGGGCTGAAAGGTGCTACGCGGGGGGCCAGGGGAGCAGGGAGAAGGGCTGGGCAGGGGCGAGCACCCACCGCGGCTCTTCTCTCCCGAGGGCAGTAGCCGGTTTAGGACCCTGGCAGCCGTCCTCACTTCGGGATGCCGAGAGCAGGAGGAGAGCTGGGGCAGCCTGCTCCGCTCCAGCCCAAACTCCTTTTTAAAAAAAAAAACAAAAAAAAACAAAAAATACCCCCAACAACGCGACACCAAGGGATGCTCCCGTCCCGCTCAGGACCGCGGCCAAACCCCCAGTACAGCATCCGAGCCACCAGGTTTCACCGTCCCCTGCTCTGCCCCTCCTGCCCGCTCCTCGTCAAGGCACTTTTGCAGAGCAGCTCTCTCGCTCTTTGGGCACTTCCTAACGCGGGTTTCGAGGCCCTGGGGACAGGCAAGGACAAACCAGGCCAGGCCACCCCGTGCCACCGCAAACCCACCGCCCGGCAGCGCGGCGAGCCGCCCCGGAGGAGCAGAACCGCCTGCCCCACGCTTGCTCCCTGAGCAAAAGCAGCTACTTCTGAAAGGAAAAGAAAGCGAGGAAGGAGGGGGCGGCCGCCGGCCCCCAGGCTGGGACAGCCCGAGGACCGGAGGGCAGCAGGGCACGGCCGCGGGCACCGCCAGCCCCGCCGTGCTCACCGGCATCGGCTACGGCGCCGGCGGGTCCTCCCGGGGAGAGAAAGCTGGGAACGATCCCGCCAAAAGAGCCCAAGGCTCAAACCCCTTCCAGTTTTGGGCAGGAGATGGGCAAGGCAAGGGCAGGGGGAGCCCGGGCTGCGGGACCCCCGGGAGGCGGCACGGCCGGGCGATGCTCCTGCGGCGGGAGCACGGCCGGGCGGGCGGCAGGCGCTGCTGGGGACCGGTTCCCGAAGGCAGGTCCCGCAGAGGGGCACTGGGCTGTCCTGGGAAACCAGGTGGGTGGAGAAGCCTTCAGCTCCGCTCCCAACCAAGTCAAGCCCGGTGCTCCAGCCGGCCGGAGGGATACCTCCCGGGGGGCTTCCAGCTCTGAGCGCTGGCCTCCTCCTGGCACCCCCAGCTCCCCCCCGCCCGGCACGGGCTGTGGGTCAGGAACGTTTGTTTTCCAGTTTTCCTTCCCAAGGACAGCCACCCGCAGCATCGCCGGCCGGGGTCCAGGACCGGGGGCTGCAGCTACCCCCTGCCCTCCCGCCGCCCCCCACTTCGCTTCCAGCAGGCTCAGCCCCAGCCCGATGGAAACCTTCAGCAAAGGCTTTTCTCTGCAGCGGGGTGCCCTCGGGGGGTCGGGAAGAGCTGCCGGGCCGAGGCCGCTGCTCCGCGCGGGGCAGGAGGAGCACCCGGACTCTCGCGCACTGAATGCTTGAGACATGGTATAGATATAATTTTTTTTTTTTCTTTCTTTCTTTTTATAAAGAGACTAAAACAAGAGTCAACAGCTACGAACACAAAAGTTTAAAAGGGCAGCGGCGGGAGCAGCGGGGTCTGCCCCGCGGCCGGCGGGACGGCGTGCTGGAAGGAGGCGACGGCGTGTGCCCGAAGGCGGCGGGCGGCGGGCCGGAGTCCCGCCCGGAATTCACAAAAATAAAAATGTTACAAAAAATTAAAATAATTATAATAATAATAATAGTAGTAGTAGTAAATCGGGTTTGCCAGCTTCCTCCCTGCACAGTTGTCTGCATCTTGGCACCTAGGCAAAGCATCCTCCTCCTCCCCCCGCGGCTGCTCGCTCCTCCTCGGACCGAGGCTCCTCGCCGCGGCCCCGGTGTCGGTCCGGGCTCCGGGACCCAAGCGGCGGCCGACGCGGCGCCAGGCGCACGGGCACTTCACGCAAGGACGTAGGGGCGACGCAGGGAAATCCCAAAACGAAAAGGGGAGGTGGAGTGTCCGGGATTGCCGGCGGTGTCCGAGCGAGCACGGAAAGGCACGGCGCCCACCCCCTGGCCGGCCGCAGTCTGGAGAAGAAGAGGAGGATGCTGAAGGCTCACCCTCGAGTCTCGGGATTACAAAAGCTGAGAACTACAAAACTAAATACAAAGGGGAGAAATCAGCGCGCGAGCGTGCGAGCGAGCCATCCGCTCTCCGGCGCCGGACCCCGGCGCTCCCCGCGCCGTGCCGTGGGGTTCGTTTCGCTTCCTCCCTCCCGGCGCCAGACCGCCCGTGGGGAGACCCGGGGGGGCGGCTGCCCCCCGCGCTCGGCGCTCCCGCGCTCCTGCATCGGCGGCTTGCCCAGGCTGCTCCTCACACCTTGTAGTAAATGTTGGCTGGGCTCTGGGGGGGCATCTCCTGGACGATGTAGACGGGGTGCCCGTAGTCCCCGCTCACCTTCTCGTAGTGCGGGCAGTAGTTATTCTCTGTAGTCCGTAAGGGGATGATGATGTCGCTGGGCTCGGAGCCCGCGTTCCCGCTGCATTTCGGGCTGGCCAAGGTGCTGAGGGACAAGGCTGCGGCTCGCTGCTGCGTGTGCTTCCGGTGCCGCTTGCGGATCTTGATCAGGAGGACGACGAGGAAGATGATGATGAGGATGAAGATGACGCAGCCGGCGCCGATCGCCGCAAAGACGGCCACCTTGGAGCTCAAGAAGCCGTCGCTGGGACCTTGGGTCTCCTGGCCGTCCTGGTTGACGGAGCCTGCAAGGCGAGGGGAGAGGGGTGTCAGAGCCCGGCGGGCAGCAGCCTGCACCCCACCTCCGCGCGGATCGCATCTGCGGGGCGGGTGGGCGAGCCGTCCATCGGAGCCCCTCTCCACCCCCCAAAATCGGCGCAACGGCTTCCCTCCGTGCTGCCTGGGGAGGGGAGCAGCCCTCTCGCCTCCGAGGGGCCGGCAGCATCTCCCCACCTTCCCACCCCGTCCCTTCAGCCCAGCCTGCAGGCGCTGGGCAGGGCAGGCAGGAGCCCTGGGCATCCGCAGGGGAGGGACCACGCACCCTCTCCCCCACCCCGCATCGCTGCTCCCCCTTTCCATCTCCCGGCCGATGGAGCAGAGCGCTGCTCGTGTCCGGGTGACGACCAGTCCGGACCCCGGGAGCCTTCGCTCTCCGCGACAGATCTGGACGCTCTACTGAAAGTGGGCTCTGATACCCGGAGCCCCGCGATAGCCGATTACTGACCCCCCCACCTCCTCCTGACCCCCGGGCCGGGGCAGCCCCAGCCCCCCGAGGGAAGAGTGCTTGGCTGGCCGAACCGGACGAGAAGAAAAGAGCAACTCTTCCCTACTTCATCTGATTTCACTTTTCTCTCAGCAGGGTCAGGAACTCAGGAAACCACCTTCAAAGGGCTTTCGCACTGGCTCAGCTCAAAAACCCGAGGACCTCACCTCCTCCAAGCCCTCTCAGATGTACTGCGAGGAACAGATGGTCAGCGAGGAGGAGGAGGAGGATGAGGAGGAGAGTGCTGAAACAGCACTTCCCTGCAAAGCTCCTGCCAGGACATACCGGAGCTGGGAAAACAAACTCGAGCTGCTCCGCACTGCAGCCTGGCTGGCTGCACCGTGCCCTGAGCCAGAAGGCACAGGGCTGGGGCAAGGAGATGCTGCGAGCAGTGGGGACGGCAGAGATGGGCACAGGGCTTCCAGGAAACCCATCTGGATCCTTGCTCCGGAGCGCCTGGTATCCCCAGGATCCGTGGAGCAAGCCCGGCTTGGAGCTGCTCTGCCGGCAGCAGCTGCCTGCCAACCTCCAGCCCCGCCGGCAGGCAGAGACCCCATCCCTCCTCTCCTGGGGTGTCCCTGGCAAAACCCACCTGGCTTGCCAGGCTCCTCCACCGCGGGGACCTTGCTGCGCGGGCTCTGCGTGACGATTTTCATGGTGTTGTCAGACTCCTTGCTCGGCCGACTCGTCGTCAGCTGCTCTGGGATCACCGCGTTCGGATCTGGGGGGGGGGGAGAGGGAAGGGACGGATGAGAAACCTCATTCAACCTCGACGGCGGCAGCTCGCTTCCCCGCCTAAAGGACAACTGCCCCCAAAATCCCAGCCAGCCACCCACCACGGGGCGTGGGGAGACGCAGGAGCAATGGGAGATGCCGAGAGAAACAGAGCAAGGCTGAGCTGCTTCAGGGCTTGTGGGAAGCAGCCTCCCCACCCTAATCCCCCCCCGCTTTTATGTTTTCTGAGCTCCTCTGCGTGGGTTGGGGCAAGTTTCTCGCACGGGCAGCGGGAAGAACGGGAAGGGAGCCTGCCAAGGCTGCAGCGCTGCTTCTTCTGTTTATTATAAATACTGGGCCCAAAGTGAAAACACAATAATGAAAAGCAGCCACCAGGAGCTGTGCATCCAGGTCGGGGGCCGAAACGAGCCCGAGGCATCGCTTGGACTGGGAGGCAGCCGGCAGCTCGGGACGGGAGGCGTTGGGGAGCTCCCTCCAGGACCAGAGCACGCTCTGCCGCAGCACTACCGTCGGCGATACCCTTGGTGTCCCACCGCCACCGTCAGCCTGCATCGTCCCCAAAGCACGGTGGCCACCACCGCTGAGAGCTGCCGGGACCACGCTGAGCCCAAGCACTAATGCCTGCCCAGCTCAAACCCTTCCTTGGGTGCCTGGCAAGTCACGGGGGCACTGTCTGTGCCAACCCCCCCCCACCGAGGCACTCGTACAGTTCATGGGTCCCGCGCTGAGCTAGCTTCCCACTGGGACACCAACCACCAGGTTAACACAGAACAATTACTCCATTTTAATCCCAATGCACCAAACGTGTGCAAGTGTTGGAAAAGAAAAAAGGGAGGAAAAAAAGACCCTAAAAAGGAGATTCTGCTGAACTAACCGAGGAGGCTTCGTAGGCTCCAGGGACCAGCTGGCCTGGCCTCAGTTTCCCCAGAACCCCCACAGCACAGCAGGACAGGGGCCAACGTTTTGCTGGGCAAAGGCATTTTGGCGACGGGAGACCCCAGGGTGCAGAAGGACTCACCCTGCCCCACTTTCATGACAATCTTCATGGAGCGCGTCTGGCAGACCCCTCCTTCCCGGTTCTCCAGGCCATCCAGTGTCCCGTTGGAAGTGGCTGCAAGGAAAGAGAGGGAGCGTTAGGCAGGGTTCCTGGGAGCTGGAGTGGCACTGCTGGGCACGTCCCAGTTCCCCCCAGGCACCACAGGGCAGGTCCCCGCTGTCCCCAGGCACCACGAGAGACCTGGCAGGAGCTCAGCACCTCCCGCCACAGGGGCTTGCTCCTGACCTCCTGCTGCGGCCACTTCTTCATGCCCCAGTCCGAAGCCCACCACAAGTGTTTAATACACCAAGTTCTCATTTTCTGCACCTTCCAAGGCTGTTTGCAGTGGTGAGGATGTGATCCCTCCAGCTTCCCCTCACTGCCACATCCACACAAGCGAGCCATTCTCCGTGCCTGCACCCTCCTCCCCCTTTAATTCCTGGATAATTTCCTTTGCTCCTTGGTGTATAATAGGAACACATGCATATGCACAGTTTAAATTATACATATATAATTACACACTGTGCCTCAGTAAAGAATGTAAACTCAGAGCCCCAATAGGGTTGAGTGGCTTTAATTGCAGGGCAGAAGTCAGTTATATTCACATTAACTTTTTGCTTTAGCCGGCACAGATTTTTAAGCCCTTCAATCCTGCGGGAGCACAGGGAGCTGCACGTCTCCCACTGCCACCACGCAGAGGAGGACCCCCACCCACGCACCCACCAGCCCTCTGCCGTGGCAGGGACAGCTCGGGGCAGGGGTGGATACGAGAGAAAAAAACCCCAAACCAGAGGATTACAGGATTAAGAACCCAAATGGCAGATTCTGCTAAACATACTCAAAAAACTGGCTTCTGATCCCAAAAGGGCCCTCGTTGCCGGCAGCAGTGAGCACCCGGTGGATGCTGCGCCGAGATGGGTGATGCGTTGGGTGGCTCTGGCACGCAGCCGGCTCTCCCCAGCAAGCAGGGATGGTGACCAAGCCGGCACCTCCATCCATCACGGCAAATGCAAATCATCCTGGTGCTCCACCAAATCCAGGCACGGGGACTCATTCACCCAGAGAAGCAACAAAACCTGGGAGGAGCACGGCGACAGCATATGGCATGAGCGGGGCTTAGGAAAGGTGATGCAATGGAGAATCACGAAGCTACGGGGATAATTTTACAGAGACAAGGCAGTGAAGCAAAGCAGGATTTGGCCAGCACAGCACAGCCAACACCTACCCCGAGCCTCAACGCCAAAACTCAGCCCCGGGGTTTCAGATTGCCTGTGCAGCCCAATTCCTGCCTCCACCCTGCAAAAACTGGGGTTTGGGGAGGGGGGGTGACTGATGGTCGGTGGGGACGAATCCATCAGACGCCGCTGGGTGTTGGTGAGGAGGTGATGGGAAGAGGCTGAGTTATAGAGCAAGGTCTTTCTTTTTCTTCCGCACTCCCTGTCCCGCAGCAGGACCCTCGGGTGCCTCGATGAGGACTCGACGCTAGGCTACACTGGAAAGCGAGCCTGGATCACGCTGGGATGCAGGCTCAAAGTCCAGCAGCTCTGTCCAAACGCCTCTGTGCAATCAAGGCTCTCGTGTGAAACACCAGCAAATGTTTTACTAATCAGAAAGTCATTGGGCTGTTTGCTGAGTTATCACCTCTCTCGCGGCAGGGTTTCACCTTCCAGCAGCTCCCTGGAGCTCCCTGGACGGAGCCGTACATCCACGCATCTGGGATTCACTGGCAGGCGTTTTGACAGGAGCACTGTCAGCACAAATCCTGATGCAAACGCCTGGGAAACAGGATAAACATCCCCCTACAGCCTGCACAAGTTCCTCCCAATGTGAACCAGAGTCAGGGCCTGAGTAAAAACTCCCCATAAAAACATCTTGGGGAGATAACTCCGGCAGAAGGCTCAGCAGCCCGGTTCTCCCAGGCCAAAGGCACTGGTTGCGGATGAAATGAGCCGATACGTCCCAGCTCATGGCCCTGAAGCGGTTCCACGAACAGCTTCCCAGCACCATGCCACAGGTTGCTCCATCTCGAATAGACTTCACCCGTTCATGCTGCAACACAGCGGGGCAGGGGAAAACAGAGCAGTCTGTAAAAACCAGCCTCTGAGAGACCTCGTAAGGTCTTACTTATAAGGTAATAACCTAATTATATCAAAACGATCTACAAAGTGCGGCTCAAGTGTGGGCAACTAGGAGATCCTGCAAAGGTAGAGCACGCAGCACTAATGGGAGACAGCAGTTCCTCCAAAATAACGACAGAGACATTGCATTTGGATACGACAAAAATATTAACGGTTCAAGCAGGACAGAAGAATGGCAGCTGGAGTCACAGGGACGGACGAGGGGACGCAGCTGAGCATCCTTCCTCCCGCGCCACACACAGGACTTTGTTCAAGAAGCCTCTTCTTGTTCTGATCATCATAATGATGAGGGGAGAAAGTAGCTTTGAAAGGGAACCGCATGAAAAAAATGAAGCAGCTACTTGAGAGAACATAAAAAGGGGAGGCTAAAAGGGTAAAACGCTTGCAAAAACCATGGCGATCATCTCCGGTACAGCCTCTTGAAACAAGGACACACGCTGCCACGCTCTGTACAGATCCAAAATGGGCCAAACCAAAGCAAAGCAAGATGTTCCACACAGCTGGTGGGGCTTCCAAAAGTCAAAATCCCATCCAAACGGCTAAAAGAGAGAGTACAACATCTGGCGGGTTTTATATAAAGACGTAGGACAGGCTGACGCGTTGCTGAGCAGCAGGTCCGGAGGCGGGCAGGGGGCTGCGGCCGGGGGGGTCCCCACTGACCCACGGGCAGGGGGCTGCAGCGGTGGCGGCACTGCAGGCTCCTCCGTCGTGCTTTGCTCGGAGCTCAGAGATGGAGAGCTGATCCTCCCGCTCTGTTTCTTGCTTTCAGTGGAAGATTTACCAGCAGAAGGCCACAGGATCAGGCCGGCACCGCTCCAGCAGAGACGCGCAATCCGGGAGGCACCGGCAAGCAGCGAGACGGAAGCCCAAAGCGTCTGTGATACTCGCCGCTGCACTCATGGGAGAGCGGCGGAGGCACCGCCGATCCTCAACGGCGGACGAAATTCAGCGTCAACGAATGCGCGGTAACGCAGGGGAGAAAAAGGTTAAATCCACAGGCACAACAGCGAGCTGCAGGGAGAGGCGAGAGGCAGCCTTGAGCCTGGGGAGAGGTGGCCGCAGGGCGGTAGCACGAGGCAGAGCTGTAAAACGATGGACGAAGACGGGCAGGGAGCTGGGGATACCCAAGGGATTAGGAAACGGCAGGCCTCAAACGACGGCTGTGATCTCCACGCGCCGCATTTGCAACGTGCAGCTCTCGCATCAGCAAGGCTTGATCTGGCCAGCCCCAGCAGCACGGAGTGCGTGGGAGCATTTTCTTGCCCCCCTTCCATTTTGGAGGGACTTACTTACAGTTTGGCTGTAGGACCGGGAGAGCAAAAGCAGCCTCTGGACAGATGACTTCTACTCCGGCTTAAAGAAAAGGCAGCTCCCAGCCCAGAGAGCTATTAGATGCCTTTCCCTTAATGAAGCATTAAGCCTGAGGCTGCTGAGTGATGAGGGTTTAACATTGATACCATTAACCATGTAATTGCTTGTCAATTTAGAAGAGATGCTCAGCGTGCATGGAAGCACAGGCAGGACCTCCACTTGCTGGCACAACTCACCCCGGTCCTCGGGCACGAGACCAGCGAAACACCAAGTCCCAGCCCAGTGACACACGCCAGCCAACTGGGACAGATGCCTCCGAGAGCCCCAACAACCCCGGGTTTCCACCTCCAGCAGCAAGCGGTGCCACGTGCTGTCCCCGGTGCCTCACAATCTGCCTCCCCACCGCTAGCACTCAGAGTGTCACCATAGCTTTTCTTCCTCCCCTAAAAATATTTCAAACGAGAACTTGGGTTTTGGCAGATGGGAGACTCTGGAAGTAATACCTGGCAGCAGATGAAGGCAAGGGTCTCTTAAACGGTCAGCGTTGGACAGAGCGAGACGCTTGGTTTCTCTTCTGGATTCCCTCTAGCAGGACTCCGTTATGATTTGGGCCCCAAAGCACAATTAATGTGCTGAGACTGTAGCGAATCCAAGTCTCTTTCCTTTTATTATTCTTAATTACTCTTCCATCTGTGCACCGCAGCCCTGCTCCAGACCCAGCCAGGCGCTGTGTGGACGCAGCCCGGACACCCGCCCCGCGATCCCCCCCCCTCCTCGCCCCCAGACCTGTCCAAGATTCCCGTTTCCATCGCGCAGCTTTAGGCGGAGGCGGCAGCATCCCACCGGCACCCACCGCCACTCGCTGCCAGGGCTTCGGGAAGGCACGGACCGACCTCGCTGAGGGGCAGCTGGTGCAGAGCAGCCTCAGATCAGCCACAGCTCAGCCAGGACACCCACACCAGCCTGAAAGACCCTCTTGGCACAGGTGAAGACCCTACGGGTGGCCCTGAAGATGCGCCTCACACACCTCCGGTGTGCTCGGACGCTGCGCCGGCAGACCCTTGCACGAATCCACAAACAGACTCTATTCAAAATAAAAACCTAGCTCCTGCCACCTTCCCTCTCCTCCAAGTCTTTCAAGCTGTTTTAAGCACCCTCCGTACCGAGGTGCGGGTGTTGCATCAGCAGAGGTGCTGTACCGGTGCCCAGCTCCCTCATGGGCACCGGGGTCCTTCCTCCCCCCATCCCGGCCAGGGCTGGCACCCCAGGGGACCCCCAAAGCCACTCCAGGTCACCCAGCAGAGGCACCCGCCTGCTCCACCGCACACAAGTGCCCTGGGGCTGCCCAGAGAGCAGGGCTTAGTTGCAGCCCCTTCTCCTCCTCCTCCTCCTCCTCCTCCTCCTCCTCCTCCTCCTCTCCGGCTGAGCTGGGAGGTGGCAGGGGCACGCAGCCTGGCTACATGCAGCCTACACTCACGGTATCACCACCATTATTATTATTAACATAATAATAATAATAATTATTATTATTATTGTTATTATTATTATTATTTCCTTGTCAGGCCCCACTGAAGGGAGGTGAGCCCCCCCCTGCCCCTGCAGACAACCCCCCTCCCAAGCCCTTTCCATCAGCTCCGGCACATTCGCTGGGTCGGCTGCCAGAGCAAGGGCAGGGGCTGCGTGGGGGGGAGCCGAGCCCCACGCTGTCACGCTGCCAGCGAAGCCGGCAGGAGCCTTCCAGCCCAGAGGCAGCTGCACCGGGAAGGGGCCCTAAAGCCCCAGAAATGCGTGTGCAAGCCAGCCCAGCCCTGTCCCGTCCCCGAACGGCTGCAGGAGGTGCAAGGCTTGGGTTTCACACACCCTCCTGGCAGCTCCAGAGCTGCTCCAGCCTCCCAGTCTGCAACCGAAAGAGAAGAGCCGAGCAGCTAACCCTGAGGGTGCCCGGGGGGTGCAGGGGGCTGCCCCCTCCCCAACTCGCCACCCCAGTGTCGAAGGGCACTGCCGGGTCCACGCAGCCAGCCAGGACCGATGCCACGGTGCCAACTGGGATTTCTCTGCCCCCCACACCTATACTGGGCATGCAAGAGAGCCCGTAACTGCAGGTCAGCCTGCAGACAGCCCACGCAGCCCCGGGTCCCTTCTCCCCACCGTCCCTGGTGGGCACCAGGAGACGACCACCACGGGCGGGCATTCCCAGCCTGGCAGCTGCCACCGTTACTCCCCGTTACCCCAAAAAACCCTTCTGGCAGGAAAAAGCTCTGCTCCAGGCTGCTCTGTGCACGGCGATGGCAGTTGCCACGGGGTGGGAAACACGCAGAGATCCTCGGAGCTGGGGGCAACCACCACGACCTTCCCGCTCTGCCCTGCCAAAGCACCCTAAGACCCAAACCTGGGTTTCACAAGCAACACCTTCCCTGTTCGTTATCTGCATCCTCCTCTTTGCTCCTTGGGGTTTACTGTCTCAGGGTCCCACAAACACAAGCAACTCAGAAAAACGCGGGTGTTTTCTAGAAAACAGCCCGTCCCAGGAACTGCCGCAGCCGGGGTTTTGAAGCACCGAACGGCGAACCCTCCTCGTGTCCCAGCGATCGGTTTCGGGTTCCCTCTGCCTGCAGCACAGCAACTCTGGGGGTCTGGGAAACGCCACCGAAGGGACGCGGAGCTCATCTCCTCCCCTCTGCCTCCGCAGGGGACGAACGGGGGTCCCGGCAGTCTACACCCACCGAACCGAGGGCTGACCACCGCAGGCTGCTGGAGGAGCGGCGGCGGGACCCCCGCCAGCGCGCGCTGGGCGATGGCGTGCCGGGGTTCACGGCCACGCGTACTCCTCCAGCGTAGCCGTAAAGCCTCCCACCGCCACCGCTTCACGCGCAAAGCCAGGTGTGGGCGCGCGGTTTGCTTCCGCGGCTCCTTCCAGCCCGTGGCTCCGGTTTTTGCTGACGGCATCAACCCCTCCGGAGCAGCTGGGAGCCGCGAGCGGAGCAGCAGGCTCCCAACCCAGCTCCCGCAGGCGCAGCCCATCTGCCGGCGTACGCCCACGCCGAGCGGGGCGAGGAGCTGGAGGGGCACACGGCAAACCCAGTTGCCGGCCGACACAAAGGTCCCATTTACGGCTGTGGTGTTTGCCGGGGATTTCGGCTCTCTGAAGTGCTACGTCTTCCCGGGAAGCCCTGGAGCAGCCGAGTGCGGCTGGAGGGAAGGGGGATGCCAACACCTGCCAGCACCATGCGCCCAGCCATGGAATTGCCTGGCTAAATAAATAGATTTTATGTATAAAAACACGTGACTCTCCCTGCACTGGAGAGGGAAATGCTAGCCTCCCCGCCGCAACCTCGGACCAAGTCCTTCCACCAAGGGGGAGCAAGCAGGTATGGCCAAGAGCTGGTGGGTCTCCAAGCCAAGGCAGGAGGAAATGACCTAACAGTGCTGATAGAGGCTGAATGGGTTATAGTAATAACTTTGTCTTGTTGAAAAACCCTACAAATTTTCACCACCGAAGGGAGAACCTGGTGTGCTGCTCTGGTCCGCTCCCGCCAGCTGGGGCCAAGGCACAGCGAAGGAACTCGGGGCTTCACCTCCATCCTCCCCACGCACATGGCAAGCAGGGGACAGCCGGGGTGACCGCAGAGGACGGACTGCTTGCTGCGTGCCCTGGGGAACCCGGACATCCCAGCCCACGCTTCTTGCTCCAGCGAACAGCAAACGCACCGCAATGTGAAAATCACCAGGCTCAAATATGCTTCTGGAAATAGGAATGAAAACGATAGCAGTGGGTCTGGTTGGGACGGAGTTCACCTCCTCCTGGCCAGGGTCAGCCCCCCCACAAAGACAAACAAAAATGTTGAATTAGCCCCATCCCTTTTAAAGGGCAGCAGCTACGTTCGCAAAGCACAGGTCCAGCAGCGCCGGCCGGGTTAAGGGGTAAGAAGGGAGGATACCACGCGCCCACACTCATCCTCGTGTGCCACAGCACTGCTCCCACACCCAAGCGCTGGTTTGGGACTCTCTAGGGTGCTTTCCTGGGGCGAAGGGAGAGCAACAGGCAAACACCGAAGTATTGCATAGAAAAAGACACTTTAACACAAGTAATGCTTAAGTGAAAACCTAATTTCCCATTAAAACAGCTTTCTGATGGAAAAATTATAATCAACCCCAATTAGCATCATAATTAAGAGCCACAGCTACATCGCAGGTAACCTCATCAAGGCTGGAAAGCACTTCTTGGTTGCAAGACCACTGCTTGCTTACTTGCTCGCAAGCCCTTTTGCACGAACGCTGCCCAGACGTCCGTGCGGAAAAGCCTTGCAAGCTTCCCGCGTCCCTGTCCCGCGCCGGGGAGCATGCGCGGCCTCGCTTCTTGCGCGGCTCAGGAGGACCACGGCACTAAATAAAGCCTTTGTCTTCAAGTCTATCCACCCCCTTCCAAAAAAAGAGAGCGTCGGTGGAAGAGAAAGGTTATTTGCACAGTCTCTGCGGTAGCCCCAAGCAACTGGTTATAGGTCAGGAAAAAAGTGCCATGTAATTCTCCACCTGATGCTCTGCCAGAGTCATTTGTGGGCCCCGCTGGGAGCCGGAGAGGAGGAAAGCACTTATTGCGTTTTAACAGGGTGTAAATCTCTTCGGTTGGGTAGCAAAACATCTGCGACTGACTGAGAAATCTGTCGTGAAGGGGACAGAGAGGGACGCGCAGGGGGACGGTGCCCCCCCCCGCCTCCGCCGCCGGCGAGGCCGATGCCAACGCCAGCTCGTCCTCGCACGCGAGATGCTGCACGGAGGGATGCGGGGATGCGGAGCCAGCGCTGCTCGCCGAGACTGCAGCTGCAGCAGCCGGCTGAGCTTAGGCTACACCATCACTGCCTGGGTGCCGGGCTGGAGGCGGCTCAGAGAAAAATCAAAGTTATCAGGGACCGGAGAGGCTGATTCACGTGCAAATCTTCTGCCTGGGAGAGCGTGGGGAGCCGAGGAGGTGCAGGGCAGCAGGGAGGGACAGGAGCTCAGGGTGCACTGTGGGACAGCCGGGAGGAAAACCCACTGATATTAAAGGTAAATTTTGCATAAGCATCAGGAATCTGCAGGCAGCAGGGAAGCTTACATTGGTGCAGCTCCTGGCCCGGAGTTGCAAAGAACCCCCGCGGCCGGGACAGGAGTCGGCCCAGGCACCGCTTCCACGGGGGGAGCAGCCGCCGCTGCCGTGCACCCACCGGCGTTGCACCCACGCAGGGACTGGAGCCCGGCCTGGAGCAGGATCACCCTCGGCTCCCAGCGCTTCATCCCACGTCAGCCGGCGCAGGAGCTCGCCGACACCTCTGCGCAGCCGTGCCCGCGGCTCTCCCAGGAGCAAGCACGGCAGCACCCGCGCTCGCCCAGCGGGAAGCCACCGGCTGCAGAGCCCAGACGTGACCCTGGGGTCCCAGCAGGACCCCGGGAGGTGGTCTCAGCCCTCTGCTCCGGGAGGATGCCAGCACACGGATCTAACGGTCTCCAGCAACGCCCTGACTTATAGGATGTGGACGTTTCCAATAAATGCTAAAGAAGCTTCTGAGTATCCAGACGAGGACTTGCCCCCTCACCGAGCAAAGGATGGAGGGAAGGGCTCTCTGCCCCCCAGGTTAGGGCCGACCCCCATTGCAGAGGGACCAGCAGCCACCCCCCCCCCGACCCCACTGCTCCCCACCAGCCCACCGCGGCCGGCTCTCAATTAGCTGTGTTAACACCCGCTCCGCGCTGCCAGGCGGGATCAAAGAGGACAGTCATTACACAGCAGCAGCAGAAAAACCATCATTCCTAGGGCAAAAAAAACTTCAAATAGCAAGTAAAACCAATTCTCCCCAGAAAGGCAAGCTTTTAAAGGTGCCGCATGCAACCTGGGCAGCCCTCCCCAGCACAGCCAGCCTGGTCGAGAAGCGTTCAAAACACAGGTCGTTAGAAATTAGAGATGGAAAAGGGCTGCGCGTCGCAATTCGTTAATGTCAAACCTGCTTGCACTCTGCATGTCTCATGGTCCAAGCATGGCATCAATTCTTGGAGCCCCCCCAGCTTGCTCTTGGTCCGACAGCCAGCGCCCACCCCAGCACCCACGGTCGAACACGCACGCCCCGGGCAATCGCCCAGCATCCCAGGTTGCAGCCAAAGGTACAACACGCAGCCTTTCACACCAGGTTGGAGCTGCGGTGGTGCCTGCAAGCCTCTTCCCTGTGCCCCGGCAGCAAGAAAGCACCATAGGTACAGGAGCAGTAGGGGATCCCAGGGGAAAAGCCCAGGGAGAGGGTCTCGATGAAGAAGTGGTTATTTAAAAAAAATATGCCAAGGAAGTAGTTGCCTGCACTTATCTACTGTACGCCCTTCCCGGCCACTGCTGTATGCTGGGATTTTTTTCAAGTCTTCGTCAAGCTGAAGGCTTCTTCTGCCTTTCAAGTCTCTTACTGGAAGTTTAGTCCAAAAGGAACCAAGTTTTAATCTCTTCCAGCGTTCCAGAGGAAGCCCTCAGAGGTGAGCGTCACTGGAGAGCAGGGTCCATCAGGGTCCGTGCACCTGCAGCTCCAGAGGATTCCCTGGGGTCCCCAAGCCCCGCTGCTGCCGACGTGCCGGGGGGAGCAGGGGCTGGAAGGGGGAGGAAGAGGACGGGGGCAGATGCGTGGCCACGGCGTGCACCACAAAACGCCTTTAGCGCTGGCCCTCCACCACAGCTGCCAAGGGAGCACCTTTTGGGGGGTGCAGGCAGAGGAGCAGCGTGGGGGGGCTGCAGAGCAGGATCAGGCAGGCGATGCACGGCTGCCAGCTGGATGTCACCTTCCTTGCTGCCATCGCCCCGGCTGCACGTCCTGTCCGCACGTCACCTCGGTTTTCAGGAGCACCGGGGAGTCGGACGCGTTTTATTTTGTACTAACGGGTCGCGCCAACGTTAGAGAGTTGGTCTTGGAAATCGCTTCTCCTGGGGAAGAGCATCCTCGGATGCAGGCAGCCTGGTGCCCAGCAGCCAGAGAGTTAAGCGGCACCGGCACCCCTGTTGCAGGCAGGGCCCCCCTCTCCCCGGCCCAGGAGCAGATCAAAGCGCTGGGTATTTACCTCCTGGCTGGGTGCGGGACACTGGCCCTTTCTGATAGGGCTTTTCATCCCTATTAGGGCCGTGAAAGGCTGAGCTATGAGATCAGCTGCCAGGGGCTGTCCGTGGACAGCGCTGAGCCGAAAAGGTCAGGAGGGAGGAGGAGAAGAGAAAAGAGGCAGAGGCTTAAGGGACAGGGCTCAACAAAATCGCATTTACTGTGGTCACGGTCTTCAGACAAGCCTCCAAGACAAGGAACCGCGTGTTGTCTAAGGGCCATTATTTGGGTTTGACATGTCCAGCGCCCGGGCTTTGAAGTTGGGAGTGGGACACCGTTAGAGACCCGTTTGTCTCCGGCGCAAGCCCGCCGGCTCCCACGCGGCATCTCCTGCGGGGAGAGGGTCTCATCCACCCTCTGCCACCAGCTCCCGGCAGGATGGGGATGGAGGAGGAAAGCCGGTCCCCAAAACCAGACGGTTATGCCGCCAGGACGGCTTTGCTTCGCCCAGGCTTTCCGCGTTGCCGCAGGTATGTCGCAAGCTGGTGGGACGAGGACGGCGTCGGCCCATTTGGGTGAAGAATGAGGAAGCCGGTTAATTGGGTTTTTATCAGCAGAAGTTCATAGCGCTCATCACGGCATCAAACGGCACTTTTGCTTTCAACTCATCTTCACCAAACAAGTTGTGGGACGGAAGATGAGGAGCACATGAAAGTGGCCACATTCAAATGCAATCAGCAAAGAAAGCCACCAAAGAGCTGGCGGGCTGACAAACCGCCCCGGGGGGGCTGTGCCCGGCCCCCCCCCGGCACAGCACCCATCAGAGACGGGCAGCCAGCGCGGCACTTGCCAGGGCAGAAGGAACCAGGGAGGAAATTATTAAATACCAAGGGTTGCAGAAAGGAGCCAAGCGGCTCTGCAGACACTCTCACACATGCTGGCATGGGCTAAAAGGCTTCCCAAACCAATGGCAGCTATTTCAGAAGCTGGAGGAGCACAGACAGAAAAGCAAGTAAGGCAGCGTGTCCCAAAAAAAAGAAGGAAGGATGATCCTGGCAGTTGCCAGTATATAGGTGACCCCCTTCTCCATGCTGAAGCGCAAGCCATAGAAAAATGCTGATGTAGAAAGGCCCAGGGATGAAGCCCACGTCGCAGAGGCAGCCGTGGTTTACAACAAATAATTCTTGCCAGGTTAAGTCTAATTGCATCTAAAAACAGAAATGCAAGACAAGGGGTTTAAAGAAACACTCAGGGTAATATATCTGGTCTCGCTGAATCCTGCTGCCAAAAAGCGTTAGATTGGATTACGAACATTATTACATCAAAAATGGATTGAAGGGCTTAAAGACTAACAATAAACAGCAGACGTATTAGATTTATGGGGCAAACATCTACCGGGGCCTCACTTTTACTTTAGCATTTTCATCAAACAAGGTCTCCTTGCCTTAAACAGGCTCACAAGAGAGGCGGGACACCGTGGCCGCGCCCAGAGACTTGGCAGAGGGATGGGCAAGAGATCCCACCTGGAAAAACACCGCAGCGCTGGTTGGCCGAGGCGCTGCCCATCACATCTGCAAACAGCAGCCTGGAGAGCATCGAAAGGCCGAGCGAGGCTTCGCTTGGGGGTCTTCACTCTCCCGCAGCCCATCAAACACAAAAAGGGCTGCAGGGACCACCACCACCACCGTGTCCAAGGATGAAGCAAGCACCGAGGCTGAAGAACACGTCACCCGAGGCAGCTCCCTGCCAGCGCACGGTGGCACCGGCAGCAGGCAGGGCACTGCTGGGCTGCATCCCGAGCTCCTGCATCTGCATGGCAGGGAGCTGCGCCGGGAGCTCCTCCTCACGCCGCCCCGCTGCCAGGACATCGGGATTAATGCATCTCTATCTAGGCACCTCATTACCGGAGATAGTAAAACTGGAGCAAGTTCAAAGAGTAGCAGCAAACGCAATTAAGAGCTGCAGTGAATTAGGAGGTGAGGTGGAGAGAGCCAAACCTGCGCGGCTGGCTAAGCGGTGGGGGGGCCGGAGCTGCCCACAAGCATCCCAGGAGCACAGACACCAGGGAGATGGGGAAGGCTACTTGCGTGGGACACCGACAGCCAAGGAAGCAGAGAAAATCATCAGAAATTCATAAAAAACAAAGCTGAGGAGAAATGCTGGTATGGTCAGGCTCTCAGACCTGGTGCAGATGACCCACGGGCACAAAGCAGGACCCCCACCCCGCCTCTAGGACAGCACCTTCACAAAACAGTCTTCAGTTTCCACCTTCCTACAGCCTTTTGCTCCTGCTAGCCCAAAAAGCAATCGGATGGATTACTTTTAAGTACTTGGACACATTCTTCCCTCCCATTTCAGCCATTCACAAGCAACCAGCTTCTCTACCAGCTCAGCGGGGATGAAGGGAGGAGTAACCACACGCCTGCTAATGAGCCAGAAGCACCTTCTGCCTTGATGAGGACGGTGTGAATGATCCAAACCTCGCTGCTGGCCCAGGGAATGGTGGCAGCAGTAGCATCCACACACAGGTCTGCAAGTACAAGCTACCCTGGAGTCCCCCTCAACCTTTCCAGCAGCCTGCCCGCAGCTTTGTATTTGGCCGAGGAAGCCCCAAAAGTACTTTCTTTTGGGGCAAAAAGCAAGAATTCATTCCTGTTGGACCTCACCTTCCTACCTCCCACGCAGCACAGCAGGAGGAACCGCCTGGGAGAGCCACCACCGTGCGCTTCCCTCTGTCTGCCCGCGGCGTACGATGGTTTTGCAGGGAGGGGACAGGAGACTCCCACCCAGACACCAAAGGCAGGCAGGGAGGCAGCCGCAGGAGACCAAGGGCAGAAGAAACCACAGGCTGCCCTGAATCCGAAGCCTGCCGCAGAGCAAAACACCCAATTCCCAACTTCTCCGCCCTCTCAGGGCCCCATCCCGGGGACGGTGCCCCATGTCCTGCTGGAGCCCCACGTCCTCCACCAAGGACCTGCAGGCAGGAGCTGCCGCATCGCATTCTTTATGAAAAGGCTTAGGAAGAAGCATCACCTTCCCCTGCCCAGCCCCGGGAGAAAAGATGCTTTTAACGAAAGCCTGGGGCTGGCGCGGAGGGGCTCGGTGCAAGGCTTTGGAGAGGACGGGGAGAGGTTACGTTCTCTTTCAAAAGCCTTTTTCATTGCTAAGCCGAGGGCTGGGGCCGTGTCCCTCCGTGATAAAAGTGGCCCTAAACAAGGCTTGGCATATCCAAGGCGAGGCCAAGGAGGGGGGAGCAGCCCTGAATGGGGAGAGACCCCGGGAAGCCCCCCGGCTCCGGCGGGGAGGTTTTCCAGCCGCCTGGGGAAGGTGGGGGCCAAGCGGCACACGTCCCGCTGCTGCCTCGCTCCCCTCCGCTTCAGCATCGCTTCCCCCAGCTTAGGGCCGCCGGCAAATGAAAAGGAAGAAAAAAACCCTTTTGTGCGTCAAGGCAAAGCTTGGGGAGAGGGGAGGGGAAAGGGGAAAAAAAAGGAAAAAAAAAAAAAAAAAGACAACACGTGGGTGGTCTGCTCAGGAGACTTTTGACTTTGTTTTTTTGGCTATTTTATTTCTTGGCAGAAAGAGCTCCTGGGGCTGCTCGGCAGAGGGTACAGCCAGATCACAGGAGCATCCTCGGCCCACCCAGGGGCCAAAGTTCAGCTGGCAGCGGCCGCTCGCTCCCAGCACCGAGGGGGCTTGCATCAAAGCGCGGAGGAGTCAAGAGAAATTAAAGTCAGAAACGGTCCGAGGAGGGGGCAGAGGGCACTGTCGGCCCCCCGAGGAGAGAGGGAGGGACCCCGCAGGGATGCTCTGAGCACCCCGCTCACCGCATCCCTATTCCAGCCCTATACAGGCTCCAAGATGCTGCAAGAGGAGACTGGCAAATAGAGGATAAATAGGATTTTATGGCAGTCTCTTTAGAGATCCCCCCACCTTGGGATGAAAGCAGGATCGCATTACAAATACAGAGAAAAATTCTAGATAGGGGAGAAGATTCCCACTGCCGGCAGCAGAATCAAACCAAAAAAGGGGGCAAAAACGCAATGAGTTTGAAAGCCTTAGCCAAACCTCCAACGGGATGCACAGTCAGGATTTTGCAAGCTGCGCAAAGCCGGCACGGCGCAGCTTGCAAAATCCCGGCTGTGCATCCCATCGGAGGTGCAGCCAGCCGGAGTCAATGGTGACCCAGGTGTGCTGGCAGCGTCGGAGGGGAGCTGGCACCGGCTCAAAGCCATGGGGGCCCTTGGGGAGCCACGTTTGTACTCGGCAGCGCGCCGTCGGCCGCTTGTGAAAATGCCACCAAAAGCTACGGGCAGTTGATTTAACTTAAGCAAGAGCTTTCGTGTGAAATGCAAAGCAGCTCCTTAAAACTTGTGCAATTCAGAGCCTGGTAAATCCCTCTGCCTGCCCTGCCCGCACCTTCCTGCCGGACTGCGTTGCAATGCGAGGCACCCCACGTTTCTCCTCCCCAGCGCTTCGTTAGGCTCCCGAGCTCCTTCTGGGAAACGTATTTGTCTTTGGGGGCTATTTGCAGCCCCGGGGTCCCAGGCGACATAGCAGCGGGGCACGAGGCAGGACCCCGCTTTCAGCCCTCATTAGCTTGACGACCGTGCCACTGCTTGAACTTGACCCCCGAGCACGGAGGAGCCGCTGACCGAGTGCTTCAAGATGTTTGCCTGACGTACAAAAGGCAGACTCACGGCTGTGCATCCAGCCCCTCTCCCCCCTCTTTGCCCACTGCAGGGAAAGCTCGCTGTTGAATTAAGCCTTGCATCAGCTGAGGGACAGCAGAAGGGCTGACCTTTCGGGGTCCCAGAGCCACCGGCCACGGTTCCTCGCGGAAAGGGAGACGGGAGCCTGCACGGGAGCTGTGCCAGGGCTTTTGGCGTTCCCAGCCCATCCCCGCGGCGCCTGGGCTTGCAGCCAGGGTCGCCTGCACCCCTGACGGCTGCAAAGCTGGTGACCCCACCTGTGCCCCCTGAGCGACGGCAGGCAGATGGCCCCAAATCCCGAGAGCGAGAATGACCGAGCGACGGCAGCTCTCGGCAGAGACCGGCCCTGCCAAACAGTGACTCAGCCCCGCGCAGCCCGCGGTCTCTGCCGGCACCACCGCCACGCCGAGCAGGCTGAGCGGGTTGTTGCGCCAGGTCCCCCCCCCGCCATCACCCCCTCCTACGGCCACGCGGTGCCGGTGACCAGAACCCCCCGCGAGCCCCTTCGTCACCACCCGGCGCTCGGCCAGGCGTTAGGAAGCACTACACAAAATTCACCACCGAGGAAGCAAGGGTGGGCGCGGGGATGACCTGCCGGAGCCCGTCCCGGCTGCTTTCTGTGCACCGGGTTTAGTCAAATTATTCTGCAGCAAAACCACAGGCAGCCCCAGCCCCAGGGAGGACTCGCTGGGGAAATCCAGGCTGGCAGCATCACCGTGGCACCGCGCTACGGCAGAGCATCTCCTGCCCCCAGCCGCCTGCAACGTCCTCGGCAGCCCCTCCGAGGGCAAAGATTTCAGGCTAAAAATACATTGTTTACCGACTGGAAAGCACCAGCTCCCACAGCTCGGCGCTCGCCTCCCATGCAGGTAGCTGACCTCTGCGCCGGGCGGCGAGCCCGCGGCATGCGACGGCGAGGGGAGACACGAGCCGCGCGGCCACCGTGCCCTTTGCCGGCCGCTCTGCCGCGGGTTCGCGTGCGATGCGCCGAGCCAGGCGGGAACAGTGAGGTTGAGGAGATGATGAGCAGGAGAAGAGCGAGCTGGCAGGCATCGCCGTGCCCAGCGCTGCCAGACCGGCTCCCGAGGGACGGCCGAGCTCCCCGGAATCCTCGCTCCATCCTGCCAGAGCCGGCAAAGGCAGATACATCCCTGTGCAACGGTCCCCTACGCACACAGACCACGGGCTCCAAGAAAATTCAGCCCTCGTTTCCCTCTCCCCTCCCTAAAATCACGTTATACCAAGAAATAAGAGGAACAGGCCGCTACGCAGAAGTTTTACAGCCATTTAGACCACAGCAAGCCCTGGGCACCGCCGGCAGCTTCCCGCTGCCAGGGCTGCTCTCGGTGGCAGCACCCAGGTAGGAGGACGAGCGTCTCCTCTGTCACCGTCCCTCCCCATCCTGACTGCCCCACCAGAAGCTTCCCAGCCCCAAGGCGAAGCCCTACGAGAAATGCCCTGCAACACCTCCAGCAAAGACGGCAGCAAAAAATAAGCTCCGGGCGTGATGGTGCTCCAGACACACGCTGCCCCTCCTTGCCAGGGCTGACCCCGGCAGGGGGACATGCTCGTGCTCCTGCTCCCGCTGCGGGCAGGGCAGGGGACACGGCACAGCAGCCACATACAGGCCGGTGACACATTCCTCCCCCTTCTCTCATCCAGCGGGGAAATATTTTCCGTACGTGTCAGCTCTTTGCACCGGCCAAGTCGCGAACAAAGCGCCTGGCGACACTCTCCAGGCCCCCGCCGCCCCCCCCGAGCCAGGGACGGCGGCGAGGAAGAGGAGGGCAACTCACATGTGATGAAGTAATCCTGCTGCCGCTTGAACTCCAGGCCCATGTAGTTGGGGCTGAACTCCTGAAACTTGATGGTGAAGCGGATCTCCTGCTCGGGCCGGTTGCACGTCACCAGCACGTTGGGGTCCATGACGGTGCTGCAGGCATCTGCCTGGTCCTTCTTCACCAGGTACAGCTTGTAGTACTCGTAAGGCTTGGACGGCTCCGCCTTGGGGCAGATAATGTCCAGTTTATCCCCAATCTCCGGGTAGATGACCAGCCCCTTCCCAGTCATGAATCTGGAAGAGAGGAGGGCGAGAGGTTAGCCACGTGCAGGCAAGCGGGGGCCACGCCAGCCCGTCCCACCCCCCGCAAAGCCCTGCTTTCACACCGTTTATTTTGTGCTTAAACTCTGCTGCTTTCCCTCTGCAAGATGTTTTTTGACACCAGAATACAGCTCTCCTCTTCCTTCACCATCACTGCACGTGCAAGGAGCCAGCGTCGGCTCCCACCAGCAAAAAGAGGGGCTCGCTCCGTTCATTCCCCCTCCCCAGCCCTCCTGCCGCGACAAGGCTGAGCACCCTTCCCAGACCCCAGCCTGGCTCCCAAAAGGGAATGGAGTCTTCCCACAAAGGGCTGCGGAGCGGGCGGGCTGGAGACGCCGCGGCTCTGCCCGACGGCCAGGCAAGGAGCTTCCTGCAGGGACAGGCGATAATTAGGCACGGGGAGAAGTCCTGACAATGGGGTGCAGGGAGGGATCCCTTCCACGCCCCGGCTCCCCGAGGAATTCCTGTCCTTAAATGGAAGGGAGGGAAGCATCCTGCAGGACAACTTCTACCAGGCCAGGCTCAACAGCGTGCCCAGGAGCGTGGGAGGACCGGATGGAGAGGAGTGAGGAGGGCGGAAAGCTATTTGGGGCTGGAAGGCAGGGCATTGCGAAGGGAAGGAAGGCAATATGCTGATAATTAGCATTCAGATTTCATTATTGTGGAGCAATACCCTGACTACTTTTTTTTAAGCATGAAGTAGAGGATTAGGGCAACAAGGAGGGAAGCAGCAGATCATCTACTTTGATGTAGGCAACGTAACGCGTTCTTGATGGAAGATAAGGTGGGAATGGATGTTCCTGCAAAGTTATCTCTGCTGCGACTCCCTCGCGTAATGTGGGCATGGCAAAAACCGAAGCGTGTGCTTCAGCAGGCTCCGCGTCCACGGCTTTCCCTTCCTGCTCTCGGACACGGCGAGTCCCCGTCCCATCCCACCCCAGCAGTCGGATGAGGGGATGGGACACCTTCTCCCCCCCCCAGCCAGCTGCACCGGCTGGGGCTGCAGGCACCGCGGAAGGAAGATCAAACACACAAGACCAACCTGCTCCGTGGCTCTGGTACAAGTCTTAGCAAGAAGCCACGGAGCTGAAACTAGCGCCTGAGCAGCCCAGGCTCCAGGCCTTCGGCTGCAGGAGCCCCAGCAGATCTGCACGCCGACCGGCCGGGCTGGGAGGAGGCAGGCAGAGCCGGAGCCCACGCATACCCCGATGCCCTTGGCAAGGGCTCCGGAGCTCGGTGCCAGCTGTAACAGCGGGAGGGATGGCCAGGACAGACAGACAGACATCAGCTGCACCTCTCTGCCAGGTCGCAGCCCCGGTGCTCGCCCTCGCCCAGCGCCAGGAGAGGAGGCAAGGCACAGGGACAGGGGGTACGGTCCCCTTCACCCACGCTGCTCCGAAGGTGGGAGCTGAGTTCAGACCGGTTATCTGCCCCATCCTCCCTGCCGAGCCGTGGCACAGCCTCCACCACCCCAGCTCCAGCGGTACCCGGAGAAGCACCGTGGCCATGGGGGGGGACACTTGGGATCATCCCAACCCCGGCACCACCGGCACAGCGGCTGCACCTTCGCCGTGCAAGCTGGCGGGGAGCAATTCAGTTCTACCAAAGTCATGACTTCTGGAAGAAGGCGAAGGCAACAGCCTCACGAAAGAATAGGAAACTTGTAGGAAACTTAACCCCTGAACGTGCAGGTGGGATGCCGCACCGCTGGCACGGCAGAGCCCGGCTCCATCCCCGGCGCTGCCGGCAGGTGAGCCGTGCTTCGCCTGAACGTTACCAAGTAGGTCAGCTGGCCCCCGGCCAGCACGCCGCTTCCAAAGCCTTGGGAGCGATAAAGGCTTCCCCCACCCACAGCCGGAGCCCTGACGCAATCCCGGGAGCCGTGCAGCAGGAGATGCAAAGGAGCCCCTGCCCCTCCCTCCCCACCCCGCGCCGGGCCGCAGACATGCAGCGCAAGTGAACACTTGCACGCTCGCTCACGGGTTCCCACCCCGAGAGGCAGCTGGATCCCACACTCGTTTCTCCACGGTTGGGCTGAGTCAGAGGCTTTCTGGCACAGGACTCACGAGTGACTCAAATTCCCTCCTCCGGCCCCTGCCAGCTCCCTCCTGCCCAGAAGATGCCAAGCAGGAAGCCACAAACAAGTCAAGCAGATGTCTTGCAACGCCGGAGCAGGAGGAGAAGGCTGCTATCCGTCCCCCATCTCCATACCAGGAGGACCTATCGCACCTCCTCGGCCAAAACCTGCAAACCGACCGGTCCGCGCGACACCAGCCCGCGCTGACGGCACGGCCGTCTGGGATCAGGTCAAGCTGATTTTTAACCGTAAAGCAATCAAGGGAGCTGAGAATGTCCCAGCACCACAGCCTGCTGGCACTTCTTCATCCCAGAAACTTCAGAAAGAAGGCCGATGTTTGTTTTATTTGTTTCACGGATAAAATGACGAGCCCAACTTCTTCTGCGAACGCTCAGTCTCAGCTTCAGAAGCACCCAGCTCCTGCCTGGGAATTAGCCCAGGAACGTTTTCCAGATCTACACGAACATCGAGCATGACAGAGCTACCAGCCGAAGCAGGCAGCACTTTTGGGGGTGCTCCCTCCGACCGCTGCTCCCTGCCAGCCGCATTCCTGCCTGCGCGCACAGCATTTTACCCTTTGTCCTCCGAGTTCCCTGATTTTTTCCTCCACCGTTTCCCCCTTAGCGTCCTCCCTCTCTTCTCTAAAAGCAGGGCTGTTTCCCAGCCGAGAGGCCGGGCAGCACGAGCGGTGAAGATAAACCCCCAAAGCATACGCCTTCAAAACCCCTCTCACGGCTCTCTGAGCTCTTAACCACACATCGAGACTTTTTTCCCCCAAAAATTTTGCTTTGTCGTAAGCAATGGCTTATGAGGGCCACGCTAGGGAAGACTGACAATGGTTCCCATCATGCAAAAGGCCCGTTCTCCAGGAAATTCTCCTTTAAAATACAGAAGGTGAAAAGCAACATTTATCACAGGAACAGCAGAGAAAAAAGTGTCCAAAAATTGTCACAAGTTGCCCATATGCAGTATTACAGCAAGTTCTGGGTATGAGAAATTTTACTTCAGAAGGACTGTTGAAGGCAAAAAAGAATTACACTCTTGACTTGTCTTTACAAGGACACATCTTCAAATTTATCTTAACTGGGAAGAATGAACAGATCTCCTTTTAAATTAATAGAGAAATTCATTGTGCCCTCAGAGCACATGCTGTATCCTCCATACCTTACAGTTTCATTTCCCCGTTTTAAGGTGGGGAGGGAAAAAAAGAAAAATTAAAATTCAACTCAACCTTAACGCTGGAACTAAGATTGACACCTGCATAATAACATGCTCTGGGACACGGCCCCAGACACGCACTCTATTAGACAGCTTGAATTTGGGTCCAGCAGAGCAGCAGGGCACCAAGAGGGAACACAGCTGCTGCTCAGAGCCGTAACCTCCCAAAAGCCCAGTTTCCGACCCCGTTCCTGGGACACGAGCAGACCCCTGCCCACAATCCGCCCCGGCGAGCCCAGGCTCAGCACGCCCCGTGCAACGGGAGGGGGACGACGGACCCACAACCAGTGACCCACTGGCGAGCGCCCAGTGCTTTCGGGGCGAATCCTGCGCAGCACGTGGAAGCCCGTGAGCCCATACCCGGCACCCCAACCACCCACGGCACTCGGTGGGGTCCCCCCACGCATGCACCTTCCCCCCCCGACCACCCTCCTCCACCTCTCCCACCACTTGGGAGGAGGATGGCGGCTCAGCTCACGGATAACATCTCAGCATCCTTCCTCCTGATGCCAAAGGTGGTGGGAAAGACTAACTACAGCCATTAAAGCTTAAAAAAAAAAAAATTTTTTTGCGGGTGCTGCAAACTGCACCCAGCTGAGCAGAGCCTGCCCGGGGGGAGCGCTGGCCTCCACTCCCATTATCGGCAGCTTCATCACCTAAGGCCCCTCAAGCTGATTTTTGGGTGGTGGCACCTGCGGTTGCCCACCCGCAAAGCCGTGCCGGCTGCCGAGGAGCATCCCGGGCAGGCGTCCCCGCCGCCGCACCCCCGGCCCCCGGCTCCCGGCCCCCACAGCCCCCAGCTCCCGGCCCCGCAGGTTCCTTGGGAGCGATCAGGTGGCGGCGTCCAATTTCCTCATTGTTTCGGGAGGTGTTTTCTGATGGGAAAGGTGAAAAGGGTATTTGTGAGCCTTGTAAACCGATTCCTCCGAGTTGGGTAAACAAGGGGAGCTCTGTTGGCAGCGGGATGCCGGGATGCTGGAGCAGAGAGATGGGATTAAAGAGCAGCCTCTCCCCTGCCCCGAGTTGGGGGGCCACTGACGGGGACCCCCAACCCTCTGCGGACCAGGCAGCCTCCCCCTCTCACCAGCAGGGAAGCTTAGTCTCCCCTCAGGGGTCCAAAAACCTCCAGTGGGACCTGCTGGAGTGACCTGGGGGCTACCAGTGGGACCTGCTGGAAGGGCCATGGACTCGGCCGGTGCCCAGCGTCAGAGGCGGCCGCCCTGGCATGATGGAGGCGGTTTGCAGGGAGAGGAAGAATGGGGCAATAAGAGATGCTAATCCCTTGAAATACACGGGAGGGCTGCCCAGGGTTCAGGGAAGGATCGCAGCCCTCGTGTCCCCAGGCTGCGCCTAGGCAGGAGCTCAAGCCACTCCACGGCACCGGCGCGTTCCCCGGGCGAGCGCAGACCAGCCCCGCTGCTCCTTGGGTTCAACCCCAACACGGCTGGGCACAGACCCACGCGACGGCTGCGCACACCGAGGATGACCGGGATCCCCGTTGCAACCACAGGCAGAGAGACGCCGTCCTTCCAACCGGCAGCCGAGAGGCTCACACCTCGGCTTCAAGGAGGAGCAGCCGCCTTGGAGGGTGGCGGGGCTCCCGGCAAACCGCCTGCCAAATCACGAGCCCACGGCTTCCCCGGCTGGCCCACAGGGCACCAGCCACGCCAAGGAGCGCCGGCAGCACCGCGGTTCCTGAAACCGGCAGACCCCGCCGGGCATCGCGCAGGGATGACCTGCTCCATCCCACGGCTGCTAGAGGCTCGAGGAGCCCAGGAACACAGGGGTAAGAAGGAAAACCATGCAAGTTTGGTGGGAGCAAGCTCAGGACCCGTGTTGGGCATGGTACCTCCCTCCTCCACACACACACACACATACCATGCAGGCTCCTCTTCTCCACATGGGCATGCACGGGCTAGCAGACTGGGTCATGGTTAAACGTGGACAAGGTAACACGTTCACAGCAATAGCTGCAAACACAAGTGTCCTGCAGATAAGGTATCCGGCACCTTTACAAACATGCTAGCAGTCCTTCAGCTCTTCCTTAGGGAGAACGTGACCAGTAAATTGCTTGAAAATACAATTTTTTAAAAGAATGGGTTGACACGCTTCCAGCAACCTCTCTCCCCCCGGCACTCCTTGCACCACGTGAACCACAAAACCTTTGGGGCAGCATTGCCTTTCCCCATGTCCAAGAAACATGATGCACCTCACCTTATTTCATGCTTTGCAAAAAACAGAACAACATTTAACAACAATCTCCTCCTTGGAGAAGAGGCTCTAAAGCATTAATGCTGACACACACACAAGATGACATATGCTAAATGCTGTTTTCTTCAAAGAAATCCAAAAATAACTGTATCGTACAAGCAGGACATCTACTTCTGGCAGTGAAGGCTGCAGGAAGGCTGCCGATACCCGGCAGAGCGAGAGGAGGGCAGCGATAACTGAGGTGCATATGGCATTTTCTAGTATGCAGGAGCTGTGTGTCTTCCTGGTGCCTGGGCAGCTGAAGGCCACATTGGCACAGCTCTCCGTACCAACAGAGCATATGGGTCGTCCCAGCAGGACCACGGCTCCCACGAGCCACCGCAGCTCACACCAGCTGGGAACCACCCCAGAAAAGGGATGGGAAACGGCTAGCAGCTCCACAAGGTAAAGAGAACCAGTAAAAAAAAGCCAAAACTCCATGTGCAAACTGGGTGTGTTCTCCTGGAAAACACTTCTGAAACCTGCGAGAGCTTCACTGATGCCCAACGGCACATAAAATTGAACACCTGCCTCTCTCTGCCTCATTCTTACTTGCTTTTCTAGGACACAGCACCACTGTTTCACAGCAGCCGCCCAGGTTCAGGGGACTCTCTCTGCCCAGGGCACTTGGCCACCACCTAGAAGAAATCAGTCCTGTCCCTGGAAGAGTTCTCCAGACCCCCCATAGCCACAGAGCCAGGTCACACTCCAGCCATCGGAGGGGTCCCTCCAGAGCTCACACTCCGGCCGTCGCTCCAAAGCTCCTCCGGTGACGCCCAGCCACCTCTGCGTTTGCCAAAACCCGTATTTTCACCGAGCAAGAGACATCAAGGGGTTGGTACCAAATACTGGGACCTTACTTGGGCCGTGTCTTCACAGCACCGCGGCTGAAGTCAAACAGCATCGTCGGACAGGGACAACCACACGGTCCCCTGGGAGCTTGAACCGAGAGCATCAGATATCCCGTTTCATGGGGACGGTTTTCCTGGCGATACCCCAGGCAGGGCTGGGCTGCCCGCAGACACTGGCACATCAGTGGGGGTCCCCAGCCAGCCCTGCGGGACACCACAACCCGCCACCCAACTCACTTCACCTCTCAAGAGCCGAGGACAATTAAAACGACGAAATTACAGACTTAACCCAACGGCCCACCTCATCCCAGTACAACAGCAGCATCCACAGCCCTTTCCCGGAGCAGTGCCAGCACCTAAAGGCACAGGACCCTTTCTCCTTTTTGACTCTCCTTAAATTCTTGGGAACAAAGATATCCCATGGAAGGAAGTTAATTACAACTTGAATAAAAAGGTTCCCCGCTCTCCTCTGCCTCCCATCTGTATCTGTCGCCTTCTCGCTTGTTAAGTCAAATTATTTGTTACCGCAAGAGAGGGTAAATAGGAGCACGCGAATCCCCACACTTTTAGATCCCACTTCTTTTATGTGCTCTTCTATTATTAAGTCTCCTCTAAAAAGAGCCTTCAATCTTTCCCCCCCCGCTAATCTATGCATAATTATTTTCATTGCCCTTCTGCAGACCTCTTCTATTTCTGCTGCATCCTTTCGGAGCCGAGGTGGTCAGCACAGAACCCAGCAATTCCAGGTAACTCTTTCCGAAAACAGCCTCATACCTCCTTCACTCCTTCGACCTCCGCTGCTCAAAGAGATACTTTTCAGCTACTCACAAAGGCACCTTCCAGCCCCCCCAGCATCTTGCCATCCCCGGGCAGGGGGAACTGCCTCCGCTGAGCCCCCGCGGCCGCCCCACGGGGCCGTCCCGTCCCGTTCCCCTCCCAGATGCACTCTAAGGCCCTTTTTCCACATCTCGGGTTTAATGAGGCCCTTTCAACCCTCCCAAAGACAAAAGGCCCTTCTCGTTTCCAAACGGATTTACACGACGCATCAGTGAGGCATAAACGGGTCGCCATGGCAACCCGCACCCTGACACCCCCCCCCCCCAGCACGAGGATGCCATTTTCTAACTCCGCTGCTCCCCAAAACCCCTTTGTTGCTTTAATGTCAGCTGTAAGGCTCATCACAGGCTGGTAAAAACACCCACCCACCCAAAAGTGACCCCCCCGGGCGCCAGGGATGCCATTTTTTGAGATGAAGTTAAAAGACGCTCAAGCCCCAGTAAACTCTGCACCGTGACCGACTCCAGGTCATGGTCAAGCTGGGGTTCAAATTAAGCAGAAGGCAAGGAAACACCAGCTGCAGGGGGAAAATGAAACCAAAACACCCCTCTCTGCCCAGAAAGAGGTGTGATGCTCAAGACAGTGCAGGCGAGCCCGTGCTCAAGTGCCAGCCCCAGCCCTGACTCAGCTCCCAGCATCTCTCCATAGGGAAGCCGGTGGCTTTGGTGATGCCAGGAGGCCACTCCAACGCCTCACGCAGAGGTTTAGTAACCATGAGCCTCACGTTCAACGCTTCGTACCGTAACTCTCCCTAACCAGTTTCAATCACTGAAGGCCGAGTGAGCATCTTGTTTACCCAGCGCAGAGCTCCCTGCTCCAGCTGGGAAGCAGGAGAGATCCCATCACGCCTCTTCAAGCTTTGTTCAGAAGTTGCCCAGTTGCTGCCGTAACTCTGAAGACCAAGCCCTTACAAAATGTAAAGGGGGACGGCCCAGTTGTACCTGATTAGCAAACGGAGAAAGACCAGAGAGAACCTACTTTACCATGAAAACACACACAACTGCAGTGTCTTTCCGCAACGGGAAGCCAAAAGGAGAACCCAAGCTCCCGCTGCAAACCTGCAGCTTGGAAAAGGGTCTGATCTCCCCTCCTCTGGCCCAGACTCCTCGCCCAGGGAAAAAGAAATCCAGAGCAACACTGGGCAAGGGCTGACTCAAAACTCCACCCGCTACCACCACCCAGCACGTTTCCACTAGCAGAGGTGCTCTTCAGCCAAAAAAGCCACCCACCAAGCAGCAATGCAGTCCCCCCGTACAGATTCTGCTTTTACTGTCCCTGCACCAGATGCCCCGGCAGGAAAAGTCCAGATGAGGAACACCTAGCAGAGGTCACCAGGCCAAAACGACGATCCCACAGGTCTGACTCTGCCCTCTGCGCCGGCTTTGCTGCCGCCAAGCTCAGGAGTCTGCTCTGCTCCCGAGGGCTTCTGGACCAGGCGGTTCCAGCAGCGGTTCCAGCGAGGTTATTGCCAACCGAGAAGAAAACCAAAGCAGAAGAGGGCTCCAGCCATCAAGGATGCTGCAGAAAACGGCTCAGCAGCCAGGTTTCAGGAAAGCAGGCACGGGTGCTGCAGGGTGCCGTCCACACCTCCGTGCCCGTCACCGGCAGCTGCCACCGCAGCCGGCGACGTCCCCGGTCCCACGGCCACCGGCAGCCAGGGCCAGCCCTGGTGACTCCGAGCCCGCGGCAGGGCTTTCTCCTCGAGCCATCCACGAAATTGGAGAGAGTGGCGAAGGTACGCGCCGCCGGAGAGCACCCGAGCCCCGGACTCCCCACCAGCCCCAAGGAGGATGGGCGATGGGAGACCCACGGTGCCGGCTGACCACGGACGGACACCAACGCATCCAACCGGGCAGGGAGCCCAGGGAGAAAGCTCTGCCGTCCCCTCCCGCGGCAGGGACCGGCAGGTTCACGTTTCCAGCTGCCTCTCCTCCTGCCCCATCCCGACCGCAGCCCGGCAGCCACCCACAAACACCCAGCAGAGGTGGGGTGGCTTCGGGCTTCGTCCCGCAGAGGCCAGAGAATGCACTAGCGATAGCAGAGCCGCTGCAGAAACCACCGGCACAAGGTCCTGTCGTGCCGGGGCTTGCCGGAGGGGGGGTCCCGTGCCAGCCTTCTTGCTGCTGGGTGCCCCCTGCTCGCTGTCGATACACCCCCTCCCCTCGGGATGGGGATCTCGGGGCTTTAATTACCTCCGCAGCATCCTGCCTGGATGCTCGCTGCCTCCCCTGTGGCTGGAGAAAACACGCGTGGGCGGTGGGGGATGAGCTGGGACCCCCAGCCCGCCGCCATGCCGGGGCCGAGACCCGCCAAAGGCGGGTGGCAGCACCCACCAAAAGGCGGACGTTTTCCTTTGTCCCCTCGTGGGCTCGGCCAGGATGCCTCCCGATGGTCATCCACCACTTAAGGGGACGGCTGCTGAGCACCCCAACGCCCCGAGGAAGAGGAGGAAGGCTCACAGCCCCTGCAGAAGCCAGGCGCTGATGGGAGCAGCCATGTGCTCTTCCATCTTCCCACCTCCGTGCAGCACCCCGTGCGTTCAGATGTTGCACTCAAACCATGCAAGCAAATGATATTAATCCAAACCCTGCGAGGGGGGGGGGAGGGGGGGTTAAAAAAAAAAAAAAAAAAAAAAAAAGCTGGTAATTGAGGGAGTTTGGAGGAGATTTAACTGGGGCCAGAGCACTGGCGCAGGCTGCTGCTGCCACCTGCAGCGCTCTCCGCAGCCGGTGGCGTGCGGCTCCGGGGACCCCGGGCTCCCGCCAGCGCCGGCATGGGGTGCAGATGCCGTTTGGGCAGAATAAGGAGCACTGGGGGTCCCCCGGGCTCGCCCCCCCACCCCACACGCACTCCCGCAAACTCATTATTTTTCAGCACAATAAGCAACTCTGCCGGCGATGGAACCAAGGGCTTGGCCAAGAAAATAAAGAGGAAAAAAGCCATATTTTCTCCCTCAAGTAATATCGTCCCGCACCTCCCCTCGGAGAAATAAAGACGAGCCGAGTTATCTAATTAATGCTGGCAAGAAGCGGGGAGGCCGGGGGCCGGGGGGGGCTGCCGGCGGCCCACAAAGGCAGCGTGGGGAGCGGTCTCCCCGCCGCCGCCGCCGGCATCTCCCGTCAATGGGGCCCCACGCTGGGAGTGAGGTAAGAGGGGATTCAAAGGGGGGTTTGTCAGGGGTTTTGTTTTTGAAAACGGGGGAGGGGAAGGGGACAGGGCTTGACAAGAGCTGACAGACAACTGAACAAAACCATAAGGGCCATGAATGGCAACGCGGCTCTTTAATTGGCGTAGGAATGGAGAGAGAAGTGAGACAATGAGGCGCGGGCAGCGGCGGCGAGGGCCGAGGCGTGGGCCCAGCTGCCCGGCCAGAGGTTGGCAGCTGGATGCCGCAGCCGCACCACCATCCCCCCCCCCCCAAAAAAAAACCCCAACCAAAACCCCAAGGAAGCAGGAAAGCAGTAAGGAGCAGAGCCCGGCACCCCAGCAGGCATTGCAAAAGCCAGACGGCACCAGAAGCGGCACGAACCCAAACCCCAAGTGCTGGATGCTGCAGATATTAAATGATCCAACGGAAGCGGATCAGGTTCCCCGCTCGGCCCCGTGTGTTTTTCGGCTTTGCTTCGGTTTGGACGCTCGTGCCCTGGCTGCAGCCCCGCTCATCCGGAGGACGGGGGGCCGGGAGGGGGAGAGACGAAGAGGCAGGTTAAAAGGGAACAAGGTTGGATCAGCGGGGTTCCCACTCCTTCCCTGACCCCTCCAAAATAAGACGGAGGAGATTTTGTCTCCCGGTTCCAAAGCAAAGAATTACTTTGGCAGGGGACGCGGCAGCGGCTGGGCGCCCACTTGGAAGGGAAAGCGGGAGCGGCAGGAATATGCCCAGGGAACCCAAGACCAAGACCTCCCCGCCAAGCCCCGCTAATTGTCATGCAGATTAATCCCCAGCCGGGACAGAAAGGAGGCAAACTGCAGCCCTCCACAATGCGGGGTTGGGGGCGCAGGGAAAGGCAGGGGGGGGAAGCTCAGCCCACCAGACCTGACACCAACTCCGGTGTTTTCCAAAGACCCCCCCCCTGCTTCCCACCTCTCACTTTTCCAGCTCGGTTGGAAAAATGAAGAACTGAAAGCAAACAGCCAAGAGATGAAGTTACAGCCTGCGGTTAGTCCTTGGGCGAGAGGAAGCCCCTTCCTCCCTGCACCCCCGTACCTGACACCCCGGCTAACCCTGCACCCCACAAACCCAGTTTGCAGCTGGGACCCCCAAAGCAGCCACCCCCCGCACCCGGCCGACACCAAGTGCTGCAAGTTGCTGCTGCTGCATCCCCAGGGGTACACGAGGGGTCCCCAAACTTCTCGGCTCCCCGCTTCACACTACGCCAGCCGCACACGGCCACGCGGCCGCCTCCGAAGCAAGGGAGAGGAGGCAAGTAGCCTCACTCGTTTTTCTGAAGACTTCCACAAAAATAAAACCCACGGCTGCCTTGGGGAGCAGCAGGGAACCTCCTGGCCTCAGCCAAGTCACCGGGAAGCCCCTTCCCCCGGCACCCGGGAGCCCCCCACGATGTGCCAGGGCTCGCGTCTCCATCCCCGGAGATCCCACCGAGGGCTGGGTGACAGCCCCCACGCACCGACCCCACTCGTGAGCAGATCCCCGGGAGGGCTGGGGCTTAGGTTCGCCCCGGGGAAGCGATGCTGTGGTTTGAAGGATTAATCCCAACATTAGGAATTGGGCAGGGAAGAGGAGAAAACCCCGCGGATGGTTACCCACAGCCCAGCTGCGGGATGCCCTGCCCTGCACCAAACAGGTCTCCCGGGTTTCGCCAGCCGTGCCGGTGGCGGCTGCCAGCCCCTTCGTCCCGGGGGAGCAGCGTCACCCCTCGCCACGCCGCCGTGACTCACTGCCGGGCCCTTTGATCTCCCAGATGTGGCCAAACGAGTTCTGTCATTCTGGCTCGGTCTGGAAGTGCCATCTTCCCAGGCAGCTGCAAATCACC
Organism: Harpia harpyja; assembly: GCF_026419915.1. Lineage (NCBI taxonomy): Eukaryota > Metazoa > Chordata > Aves > Accipitriformes > Accipitridae > Harpia > Harpia harpyja. The sequence continues at coordinate 25,182,134 of NC_068957.1, read as the reverse complement.
GATCCCCCAGCCCTCGTGTCATTACCGGGAACTCGCTCGACTGCAGCCCGCCTTGTAACTTATTAAGACCTTCTTAACCACCCCATTATAACGAAGTGCCTGCGTACAACAACCCCAACAGCTGTCCACTACAGCCGTGCAACCACTGCCCCAGTAACCAGGTCACGCAGTATTCCTCACCTCTGAGTCAGCCCTATCGTCGCGGCTCTTGGCCGTACAGGACCTTCAGCCCCACACCACGGGGGTGGATGGGTCTGGTTTAGGTCTGGGAGAAAAAGCTAAAGATGAGTCATAGGACCTCAAAAGATTATTTCCCCCCACACACACTCTCTTCCTTCTGCACACAACTGTGAGCGATCACCAAAGCCTGGTGAGCAAGCTCGGCAAGAAAAGCGTGAATCCAGCCTCTGCCTCAAGCCATGCTCCTGGACGTGACTCCGCCGGGGAGAAAACTGCCCCTTTCTCCCCAAAACCTCTTCCTAGGGCTGCCCACATTCCCTCTTCACGGAAAGGTCCCGTTCAGGCGCAAAAGGCCCAGATTTCTACATGTCTACAGGCTGCGGCAAAAAGAAAGACCCTCCTAAAGGCTTCACCACTGGAAGGGGCTGGGACCCCCTGTGCTTCCCCGTGCCTGCCCCTTCACTGCTCCCAGTTTACCCAGTTCGGGGCTGGTCGGCACAGTGGCAGCTGAGAGAGGGGCCGAGGGAGACGCCAGCACAACACAAGAGTGTCAGGTTTAAACCTCTCCTCCTGCTGAAAGAGATCTGGCTCATGCTTGCTTTTATTTTTAGGCCAGATACACGTACAGCTGAACTTTAATAAAATGTACAACCTCCTGCTGGGAACAGGAGGAGGAGAGGAACCAGAAAGCCCACTGCTGTCTCGGGTGTCGCAGATGCTGCCAGACCCAGAGACCTCGGGACTGGTGCTCCTCTCCGGCCCCTTCCCCAGGGATGTCCCCCCAGACCCTGCCGGGACACACGGCCCCTGCTCCCAGCGGGAGATTTAACAAGGCGCTAAGAAAAGCTCGGGTTTTAAACCTAAAAATAAACCAGCCCTTGGGCCTGGGGAGGAGGAGGAGGAGGAGGAGGAGGGCAGAGCACCCAGCCTGCCACCTCGCTCCCCGGCCGCCCTCGCCAGCCCGACGCGTGGCAGTTCCCAATTGCCCGCGGACGGGGAGCGTTCGGAATCCTTCCCCCCCCGCCCCGAGACGAAAACCTCCGGCTTGCCACCCACGCGCATGGAAGAAAGCTGACGAGATGCCGCAGGAGAGACCAAAGTCTCCCCCCAACCACTTCCTCCCCTCCCGCTTCGCTGCCAGATGCGATTCCCCAGAGCCTTGCCCCAAAAATCCCGCTAGCTCCGGCATTCCCGGCTGCCGTCCTCGCCCCGCCGCGCGCCGTGCCACCGGCTTGGGGACAACGTCCCCGCGATGCCACCGTGCCGGGAGCCAGAGAGGGCTGATGCTGCAACCCTTTTATTGCAACGGGGAGTTTATTGCAAAGCGCCCGCTGCATGCGTGGGGACGCTGCCAGCAGCGGGGTCTGCCCCACTCCGGTGCTGGCACCCCATCATCCCCCCCCCCGGCATCGCCCCAGCTTTTCAGGGCGCTGCGAGGACGCACGCTGCCGGCAGATGTTTGCGGAGGAGGGCTGCAGCCTGGGTGGCACGCTCGCTGCAAACCCCTCCCCAACGCGGAACACGAGCACTCGAAGCGACCGGAGCTGCGGGAGCAAACAGAGATCAGACGCTCACCTTGCACGCGGGCGGCGATGGTTTCGGGGCATCCACCAGGGAAGGGGGTTTATTTACCATCCCTTAAAAAAAATCCCAAGTGAGCACGGGTGCTGCTGCAGAACCGCCCCAAGTCCTGCCCTGCAGCCCCCGGCATGCAGGCAGGACTCACCCCCCCTCCACACAAACCCCACGACCTGCTCTCGCTTGCCGGGACCCCAAATCGCCCCCCCCGGGACCTTCAGCTCCCCCCTCGCTTTCTGCCTCCCTCTCCCAGCTCAGGAAAGGCCCTTCTGAAGGGCTCCAGCCTCCAACCGTCCTGCTTTACTCCGACAAGCTAAATGCATTTTAGCCTTGCCTTCCATTTAAGGTGCTTTTTCTTTTTTTTCCTAACTTAAGGAGAAAGTTCAAAATGTTTGCAGTGACTGCGACGCACTAATTTGTAACTTACTGCAGTGTCGACATTGCATTAAGTATTTCTGTCAACCGTGAGGACACACCATGTCTATGTAAGAAATTACACTAGCAATTATAGCTAAAGAGGCATGTAAAATTTCAAAAAAAAATTTAATGTATTCAGAAATGATAACTGACATTCTTATTAGGATTAATCTAATTTTAGTAGAGTCATTTATATCCTGCCTCTGGATAAAAAATGAATTTCAATTTTAAAACCTGGATAAAAACTGGCATTTAAAAAAAGTACTTTTAGAAGTCACCCTGCATGATTAAGCATGATGATAATACGAGAAAGCTTAACAAAAACCCTTGCCATTAAAGAAGATATTTGTTAAACAAAATGGAAACCGAGATATTTATCAACCTGAGCAGACTATTTCAGGCTAACTCAGGACCCAGCACCGTCGGGTGTTGCTTGTGGTCGCAGGTTAGTGGAGAGCAAATTGGCAACTGCAGATAATGGGGAAGGGCCAAGAAGATGCTCAGGGCTGGAACAGAGTTTTGGCTCTGGATGTGGGGACCATGGGATGCATCCTGCACCCACGAGCAGGGAAACACCAGGCAGCAGCGAGAGCGATACTGTGCATCCATAGCCTGGACGAGCAATACTGCCCATCCATAGCCTGGACAGTCCCCATCGGACATGGACGGGGAACAATTGCAAAGCACAGAAGCGAGTCAAAGACTGGAAAGAGAGTGGCAAAAAAAAAAAAAAAAAAAAAAAAAAAGTTGGGTCGGGTCGGTTTAGCTTATCCAAAAGAGGGAAAACAGGAGATTTAACACCAAGGTCCTTCGCAAGGAGAAGCTACGGGGCACTGAGGGCTGCTTTAACACCGAGCGGGGCTGCGGGCACAGCGGTAGCAGAGGGAGGACAGCTCAGCATCGCCCGTGCCACCCAGGGAGCAGCGCAGGCTCCTCTGCGGCGCTGGCATAGATTAGTTGTCTTGTAGAAAAATGTGCTGTTGGCCTTGTGCATGGGTCTCAGTACCGTGGTAACTCGATGGAAATTGATAGTTTGAGTGGTAAAGGTCCTGGCAGTCTCCGTTTCCCCGAAGCAGTAAGGAGGAGGAGGAGGACAGCCTCCATACGCATCGCCGGGCCAGCAATGGAGACAAGGAGCTGCTTTGCTCCCTTCCCCGACCGACCCAAGGAGGATGCCCTTCCACAACTTATGTTTCCCATTACATACATCTTTAACAACAGCGAAATAAACCCAAAAAGCACATGACATTTGTAGGACCCAGCTACCCCAGGCGAGAAACCAGCTGAGACTCCTCCAGGCAGGCGTATTGCTCCACGTCCCCCGTGTCCACATCGTCCACGGCAGCGGTACTGCCACGGACGTGCCCACGAACACCGCACACCGTGGTACACTGACTAGATGTTCAGCCTGCCCGGGATGGGGAGGACGGGGAGGCAGGAGAGCGTGCGGGGACGGGAGGGCACGGGGAGCCTGTTCCCGGCCAGGGATGGGACCTGGGGTGCCCAGCACCGACCAGGGCTGCATCCCCCTCCTCTCACCCACAGCCCCCCAGTTAGAAAGGCATTAAGCATGTAGGCAAGACACAAAATGATTTAAGAATATGTGGAAGGAGTCAAATGCCAAAGAGGAAAAAAAAAAAAGTCCCGGGCTGATTATTTTATTTTCTACTGACAGTTTCAGCCACAATGGCCAATAAATCCTGATTACGGATTTTAAAAATGCTTCCTGCAGACACTTGGACCATCAAGGCAATTCTGGGCTCCCATAACTCCTGGTTTATGATGGTCATACATGTCAACTCTTCGCAGAGCCCAGCATTTCAATAAAGATGACCATAAACCTAGATCAGAGATTAAAGGACTGACTCAGAAGTTTGTCAGAGGAAGAAACAAGTTTCCCTGCAAATGCCTTGCCATTTTTACCGACTAACAGTTCAGTTTTTTGATGGTTTTAATACCGGCAGTAAATTTTCAGACTGCCAACAGCTCGGTGCGCAAGACAACAACTCAAAGACGACGAACGTGGCAGCGGGGAGGTGCAGGGAGGACACGGGCCCAGCCAGGGGCTCAGCCGACAACACGGAGATGAGAAGTGACAGGTCTCCTCCTGGGCTACCCATCGCCTGCGACGGCACGGGGACGCGGACGCCAGCTCCGACCGACCTTCCAACTTCTCCCCTCCCAGCCCCCCGACCTGTCAGACTTCTCTCCGGGGAGCAGCTCTGTCCTCATTTCTTCTCCTCTCGCCTTGGCAGGGTCAGTAGCTGCCAAGCAGAAGCACACGAGCACGTGGGAAGGCGACAGGAGATCGGTGACACCCCCCCCCGAGGGCTCCCCGCCGCCGGGCAGGACCAGGGACCCCAAGTGCGATGCGTACGGGGAGCATCCCCGGCCCCCCACCGCCGGCAGCCGCCTCTCGCCCCCAGCTTGTCAAAGCAGCAGCGACAACCACGACGGAGACGCCTTTTAAACTATAAATGCCGTGTGTTTATTGTGCTCTTGTTTCCTGGATGAATATGCTGCTTCCTTTTAATAAGTGCTCTCTTAGGAGAAGGAAAAGGGAAAAATAAAAAAGCAGCAGAAAGGAAGGAGGATGACTCACGGCGAGGCCACATCTCCACAAACACAGGAGAGCTGCCGAGACGGTGCCAAGGACGAGGGCTGGGATCAAAAGGACGAGAGCGGATCAAACGCGCGCCCTCCCCGGGGAGGGGAAAGTTTTGCGGGAGCTGCCGGGGGGAGGAAGGTGGGATGGAGCCGTGCCCTCCCGGCCACCCATGGATTGCCTGCTTGGGTTGCAAGAAGCCACCTCCCTTTCCCAAGACTCAGCCACTACTTTCCCATTTTGAACAGGACTCTCCAGTTCATCAGATTTCGTGATGATGTGCCCATGGGGCTGCCCCATGCCAGGACGCGGGTGGTTATGAGGATGGGGAGGACCAGTACGAACTGTGGGTGCACCCAACACAGATGAAAAAAAAATGCCCTTTTCCCGTGCAAATGAAAGAGCCGAGCCCGGAGCTCAGCACGCTGAAGGGGGCCTGTGCCCTTTCTGCCGGTGTCTCTCAAAGTCTATCAAAAAGTCCCATTTACATCAAAATGCCCTTCCAGACATGCTTCAATTTTACTTTTCCCCTTTCATCTCCTTCCACCCTCCCGCCCCACCTCGCAGCCCTATTGTACTCGCAGCATCTCGCGCGGTGGAGAGGGCCGAACGGGCTGCCAGAGTGAAAGAAACAGGAGAGAATGAAAAAAGCTTTAAACTAAGGGAGAAGCCGGAATCGCTCCTGGTCCTGCTCCAGCCGGAGCTGTGACCCCCCCCTCTCCTCCCACCCGCTGCTTGGCGGCCGCCCCGGGGGGACGGCGCTGGCCATGTCCCCAACGTGGGGACAGGGGACGGGGACTCGGGCTGCCCCAGCCTCCGCTGCCGCCCCGGCTTTCTGGTCAGGCTCCGGTAACCACAGATGGTTTTAATGAGCTTTAACAAAAGCCTCGGGCAAGGGTTGCAGAATTTGCAGTCCTGCACCGCTCAGCACCCTCCCCTCGGCACCCTGCACGCCCCGCTCCCAGCAAGGTGGCTACTGGTGGCACTGGGACAAGCTCGACAAAAGCGCTTTGGGCACAGCACGACTGCGCATCCCAGCTGGCAGATCGAGTTTAAGTCCCTCCCTCTCCAAATCAGTCCTAAAAAATGCCAGAGGAGCTGGAACATTTCCATCCCGTGCCAGGCTCTCCTCTGCCAAAGCCGTGCCCCACCTGCCCTCCTCAAACAATTAGGATTTAATGAGCTGCCTTCTTCTCCCAGCCCTGGCCCCGACAGCACCGCATCCTCGCTAACAAACTTTTGCAAGACCCTTAAAAACAGAGGCACTTTCTCCGGGTTGACTGACTGACATCCAAGCCCAAGAGTGAAATCCGCTCCAGGTTATGACAAGTGCAAATGAGGTTTAATTTCAGTCTAACCCATTAAAGCCCAGCTCTAACAGTGCAGCGTAATCCTGATGCCTTTCACTGGGCTCCGTCCACCTCCCCTGACACGGAGCTTTTCCAGTCCGCCCTTCCTATTGTCAGCGTCTATTTTTAACCCCAAGCATTATTTCTCCCTGCGTGACTTCAGACACTCTCCGGGGACGAGGTGGAATTGCTGAGCTAGTACCAAGCAAAGTGACTCAACTCTCACCTTCAGAAGCACTACAGGAATCACAGGAGTAGTAAGTTTTCCTCCGTTCACATTTTCCTTTCTCCTTCCCACCAAGCTTTGTCTGGGGCTAAAAGCAGGGGAAATTGCGGGGAAGTAAAACCCATGTCCATCAGCAAGCAACACGCCAGCAAGCCATTTTGCTCCCTTTTCTTGGCCGGCACCTTTACCATCAGCTAGATTTACCTCTATAGCAGTTACCTTGGGAAAAATCCTGCACCGACACCCATTACCGGTGTAAATCAAGGTCAGAACCGTAACCTTAAAATCGGTCTTATGAGCTGAGGCTCCGATCTACCAGGCATGGGGAACCAGCTCGATAAATATGCAGAGAGAGGCACACATCCCCGGTGCAAAAGGGAGGAGGCGTTTTCCTCACGGGGCCCTGGCCGGGCTGAGCGCGCCGGATGACAACGCTTCATTACTCCCTTTCAGCTGGTCCTCCCGGCGCTGCAGAGCAGTAATTAACAAGAAGGTCAGCAGCGAAGCCCTTCAAGAATCTCTACCTTCAGGGGAGTTTATCAAAACAACCCACCATTTGCCGCCTTCTAATTCATAAAGCGCGTAAACCCAACGCCAAACACTCGGAGATGTCTCATTGCGCGAGCAACATGTGCGCTGCGTTAGCCAGATGTTTACATTACTTGGCATTAAGAACCAATAAATAATCATTAATCTATTGCTAGCAACGATGCTCCCTGCAAGAAAGCCCGGATGCCAAAAAACGCGGTGTTTACAGCAAAAGCATCCCGAGCCGCGGGGAAGCCGGGCGCAGCGGAGGCAGCCTCCTCCGGCACGGATCCGGGAGAGCCGCCTGCCGCGCACAACGCGGCCGGCGCTGCCAATTCCGGATTGCATCCCCAGGCCGGCAGCACTCAGCATTTCTCATAAAGCCCCAGCTCGGGGGCTCGCAGAACCCCAAGAGCCGCAGCTCGCGAGCCGGCCTGCTCCCACATCCACACAGGACCGCTCCGGCTGCCAGAAGATGCGGTGAAATCGAGAGCCATCGCAGTATGAGCTGTTTGAAACCGCTCGGGTCAGCCCTGTTTTTTGGGCTGACTCCCTGGTTTTGCTTGCTGGAGCTGGCAGGGTGCTGGAACACACACGGCTCCGGCGACGAGGGGAGGCAGCATCTGGAAGCAATTATCCCACCGCTCTTGTATCTGTCACCCGCTCCCCGTCCTTGTGTAAGGAAACCATTCGTACTATCAACAAATCTCTTTAATAAACTAGGATTCTCGCCCCGCTCCCCGACAAGAAGTAGGCAGCGGAGGCTTTCCCATCGGAGGGCACAGGGTAGACGGGCAAGGTCCCTCCTGCCAGATCTCGGGCACGCGGGGTGAACCAGGCACACCAGGGACAGGCACCCATAGGTACCTTAAGGAGAAAGCCCTCTCGGATAAGAAATACAAAAATTTCTCTGCTCCGTCTGTGCACTGGTACGAAGCTGCAGCACGTTAATGCTCTACTTGCAAGTCTGACGTCCCTCAAACCTCCAACACTGCTTTACAGGCAGGGAGGAACTCCTGGGAGCACTGCGAGATGGTCCATGTGCCTCCATCTTCAAACCGCACATCTCCATCCTCAACCCATGCGCCTCCATGCTCGAAGAGGTAAAAGGAGAAGGAAAGGGCCGTGCCTGGGAAAGCAGGAGCCAGGAGGACCCCGCAGCTCTCGCCCACCCCTGGCTGGGGACAGCAGCAGGAGTCCCTGCGCTCTCCCTGCCACCGCCACCGTCCCACAACGCGTCCAGGCACGACGTGCAGCCTGCACCCCGAAAGGAGTAAAATCCAGCCGAGAAGGGATGCTAGGCGGGCACCGGCGCTCTGCCGGCCGGGCGGCATGACCGGCAAACCCCCAGACCCACTGACTGGTTGGCACCCTTAAAGGGGGGCAACCCCCCACCCGCCTTCCCAAGCCCACGGGCTCCACGCGCAGCAAAGGGAGGCGGTTTTGGAAGACTTTCGTGCCTCTCCTGGATGTTATGAAACCAGCCAAGGAGCATGAAACTGCCTGCCGTGGGTGGGAGCACCCAGGGCTATATGAAGAGCGCTGTAGGATTCCTGCGTGGTATGGGAAAGCACGCTGCGCTCCCCCACCCCGCACACACCCTTCCAGGGTATTTTTTTTTTTTTTTTTTCTTGAGAAAGAGAGAGAGAGAGACCGGGTAAGCACAAACAACCAGCGCAGCCCCACATGAAGGGGGTAATTAGGGAAGCAGCGCCCATCGCTAACCAAGTCAAGGCAGAGATCAAAAGCATCATCAAGTGTTAAACCTCCCGGGGATCGGGAGCCGCTCCTGGGAAGGGGTTTGCATGGGACTCCCCCCACCCCGGCCACGCGGGATGGAGGCAGTCCCTGGAAGGGCACTGGCTGCTCCCCACCATTACCCCGGGGTGCCATCCTCTCCCCGCCTTTTTGGGAACAAAGTTTAATTCTGCAAAGAAAGCCTGAGACACGAAGCCGGCAGACTGGCCTGTGCACCATTCCGTGCCGTCCCTGCAGAGCCACCCCCCGAGCCCCAGCACCCATCGCTCGTGGGGAGGGAACACCGAGCCGACAGCCTCCAGCATCCCGCCAGCCTCCGGCATCCTGCCAGCCTCCAGCATCCCGCCAGCCGGCTCTCCTCCATCCCCTATCCCCAACGACGAGTTTTTCTGTAGCTCAGGCATGGGGAAAAAAAAAAAAAGAAAAAAAGAAATAGGAAAAAGTTATCCTAGTGCAGCAACACCAGCAACAGGCACAAAGCCGTGCCGGTGCAGGAGGGGTGGGAGAGGGCTGGGGGGGGCCGGGAGGCACAGCCATATGATGGACCCTCCTCTCCTCTCCCTCCGCTGACCCCGGCCCAGCACTGCTGCCCTGCCAGGCTGTTGCTGCCCCAATTATTTCAGCAATTAGCTACAGCTGAGGCACCGCTAACGGGGGTGCAGGGGAGGGAGGCACACCACCGGAGAGCACACACCGGCAGGGATGCGCAGGCAAGGGCGTGCAACCAGGCCGTGTCCTCGCGGAATTTACACGAAAGAAGAATAATACAAATTTAAAACCAAACACAGCTGAAGGGGAAATTCCAGCCGCCTCCAGCCCTTCGCACCTCCGAGCGCCTTCCTGAAACCCCAGCCCAGCCGGGTCCCCCCCACTCCCCGGTCCCCACCGGGCACGGCCGCTCTGCCCAGCGAGAGGGAAGGGGGCTCTGCACCCCCCCCCCGACGGGGCTGGGACAGCCCTTCCCCACCTCCTGGGGAAACATCTTCTCCTCCTCCTCCCGCTGCGAAGGAAGCTGGGAACAATGGGATGCACCAGTGCCAGCTCTGGAGGGGATGCTCATGGACCACCCGCCTGGCTGCCCGGGGACAAGGGACATGCTGGGGGGGGCACAGCCGAGTGCAGGGGACACGGGCAGCGAGCCAGAGTGCAGGCAGCTGCCAAGACCCCATCTCTTGCTTGGTACAAGGGGCAGCACCCCGTCCCACCAACACGAGGCGGGGGGACACGGACACACACGCCCGAGTTCAGCGACTGCAGGGGCTGTGCAAAGCCCCCCCCCAGCTCGACCCCACCCCAGCGCTTCCCACGGGAGAAAGGCTGCCGGCTGACGCATTGGCCAGACCTTCCCCTAAAAAAAAAAAAAAAAAAAAAAAAAAGATTTTTTTTTTTTTTTTAAATTTCTTCTTCTAAAATAATTGACTAATTGGCCGAGCCCCAGTTCCATGCTGGGAGTGGATCCCAGGTTCGCTCTTGCATGAAGCATTTATTAAAGACATCAGAGGAGAAGAGGAGGGCAAGGCAGAGCCCGGCAAGCCGGGGGAGCGGGGCGGTGCCCACAGCCAGGTGGAAATTTCCCATCGCGCCCAGAGGGAGGAAGCCCAAAAATTAATCCCGGCCATCCCCCGCAGCGCACCTCTGCCCCGGGCAGGGCCTGAGTCAGCCGGGGCGAGCATCGCGGCCCCCGCGCCCTGGGGAACGTGCCGGAGCGAGCGGGAGCGCGCGGGGCTGCGAGCACGTGCGAGGGAGGGGGTCCGCAGCCCCCGTCCCCGCGGCCGCCCCCTCCTCTCCTCCCTTTAATCCCCAGCCCCAAAGCAGAGCCCTTTTAGGGGAAAGTGTAACGCAATACCTGGAAAATTTCTCCCACCCGCTCTCCGCTGCCGGCTGCCAAATTTAAAACATATTTGCTGCTCGGCCTTGAAGAAACGTAACCTGCTGCTTAATTCCGACACGTTTATTCTTTGGGGGCAACGAAAAAATTCGCGCTGCCGCTAGTGGCTCCTCTCCTTACACCCCGCAGCCCTCAGGGGTGGGAGCTGCCAAAAAGCTGCCTGGGAGCCGTCCACCACCACGCCAGCACCGCAACGCCGGGCAAGGGCAGGAACCTCGCTCTGCCCATCCCGCCCTGCCCGCGGCACCGGTGCGGGCAGGGCAAGAAGTTTTTGACCGGTGAGTAGGTGCCCTTGAGCCCCGAGCATCAGCTGGGGGTGCCACCGGCCCGAAAGAGCCCTTGGGATGCGCGAAGTCCAGGGCAACGCAACGCTCCGGAGGACGGGAAGGGGCAGGGACCACCACCCCCCCCCCCGCAGGGAGAGGACCCCCTCCTCGAAGACGGGTCCACTCCATCCTCCCCTCGCTTTACGGAGCCCCTGGGGGGGGGGGGGGAGGCCGGGTGGGTCCCCAGGCAGCCCCCCCATCCCTCGCCCCACCAGCCGGGCTCCTCGGCAGGAGGAATTTTCCAGCGGGGCTGGGTTTGCGAAGGGGAGGCTGGAGCGGTGGAAAGGGGCCGCAGCAGCGCGGGGCTGGGGGAGGGCACAATGTGTTTAGCAGACTGAGCGATCCGACAGGGCCCATTAAAGGAAACAATTTGTAATACAATAATTATTATGTCGTTTCTCTGGACTCTTTCCTAAGCCTCTCTTTAAACAGTTAGGGGCTTGTCGTGCCTGTAGAAAGCAGACACGATCTGTAGGGCTGAGGATGCTTAAGTGCCCACATGTGCCGAGACGAGGCAGACGGGGTGGGGGCACGCCGCGCGCCCGGCGCTTGCCCAGAGGGACGGGAGCGCATCCCGGTTTGCTCGCGGCCCTCGAGGGATGGCAGGGGGATCAACCGGGAACGCGCGGGGGCAAGGGGAGCCGACGGTCCCCAACCGCAGGGGGGAGATGCGGGCGTACCCCCAGCACCATCAAATGAGGGGTCCTCACCCCGCACGCTGCTGGGTCCGGAGCCGCCTTCGCTCAAGATGATGGCGGGGGCCGCATCCTGGCAGCATGGCTGGGACCTGCAGCTCCTCCAGCTCCGCTGTTACGCTCCGACGTTCTCGGCCGCACATCTGACGAAAGCGGCGGTAGCCAACAACGGAGCGAGAGCGCGCAACACAAATCCCCGGGATAATGAGCCCGGAGGAGGGAGACGGTGGGCTCCGTCTGAGGAGGGAGCCATGCTTTTATTGGAGAGGCCTAAAAGGGCTATAAATCCTCAGATTCAAAGGCGAACTCGAGCTCTTTCAAGTCCAAGGAAGGCCTGGGATGTGTCAGCCGGGAGGACTAACCACGCCGCGTCCCCTGCTGAAGTGGCCTCTTCAGCAAAGCCGCGCTGCAGCCCGGGATATTACACCCAGATCCTTTCCATATGCTGCCCGCCCGGCGGCAGGCAGGGCACGCCGTCATCCCTGCCGGCATCGGGGGGGGGGGAGCCCACCCTGACCCTCCGCCCGGGCAAAAACTGGCCACCCCCCGCTTTAAGGGGGGAAGCGCCTTTGCACCCATTCCCCCTTTCCAACGCACATCAACAATTTGCCCCCCGAAACGCCGGTGGGAGCCGGGGGGGGCCGCGGACCTCCCCCTCGCGTTCGGCTGCGATACTACAGCGAGCCCAGACAAAGAACGCCGGAGCCCAGCACCATCACATCCCCGAGCATCACCGCATCCCCGAGCATCGCACCGCACTGCCGCCAGACCCGAGGCTGCCATCCCTGCGTGCAAACCCACGCACCAGACTGCGCTCGCGCGTTTCGGAAACCCATTAAAACGTTAAAATCGGTGGCATATAGAAGACAGCGTCGAGTCTCAGCCTTGCCACTAATGCATGTGCAACCACAGACGTTTCCTAGCCTTAATGAGAAGGAAAACATGCAAACGCTCCGTGATCAATATTAATGGTGTAAGGGTATTTCTGGCCAATAAGCCGTGAAAACGCATTTTGTTTTTTCTGGAGTACCTGCTCGGAAGCCGTTGGATGCCGAAAGCCAGGCGGGGCAGACGGTCCCCAAGGCTGGGCTCATGCTGCAAGCCAGGGAGCCACCAGCCGCTGCCGCGTGCAAGGAAAGGGATTGCCGGGAAATGGGACGCTCGTGTCCCATCACCGCACATGGAGCGGCGAGGGACACCGGCCACCAAAACCAGCCGGGACACCCCTCCCAGGGACGGCACCCACCCCAGGCCCTTGCAGGGGAGGGGGTCCCGGCCACCACGAGGAAGGCACTTCCAAAACTCCGGCCTGAAGGAGCAGGGGCAGAGAGCTCCTGCAGTGTCCCCTGGGCATCCCACCCCCAGCACCTCCGTGTTGGCACCAGCGAGAGCCAACCCACGTCAAACCGCGTTAACACGAAGCCTCCCGCCGCGGCCCAACCCCGCCGACGGCCGAGCCGGCAGACGCGGCACACGTGGACGTAGGCGCAGGCGCAGCATCACGGCGGGACGGAGCCCTGGGAAAACACCGAGGGAAGTTCACGGTTGGATGCTAACAAGCCCCCCCCCGCCCCGCTGTCTCTCGGCGCAGCCCCCACGGCAGCCCCGCTGGCAAAGCCCGGTCCCACGGCCTTGGAAAGGGGGAGCAGCCCACCTGGGAAGGGCCGGCTGCGGGTAGGGAAAGGTTATTCCGGAGCAGCCGAGCCAGGGTTATAAATAGCTGGCATTTTTGAAGTGCAGCTGCTCGGCTCGGCCGGGGCGGCACTGCCACGCCGGCACCTGAGCCGGGTCGGATCCCGTCCGGGGGCGCCGGCGGGGAGAGCTCAGCGAGGAGAAGCCACCGCTCGCTGAAACACCACGAGTAACCCCCCCAAACCTGTCCCCCCATCCTCTGGCTGGAGAGGGCTGGAGGCCCCCCAAGCCCCCCCTCCGGGCATCACCCACAGCCTCTGCGGGGTTTGGCTCCAGCCCCAGAGGAAGAACCCCCGCTCCCCGAAAGCGAAGCAGCCGTGCAAACCCCACCCCGTCCGCAAATCCAGCCTAACCAGGCAGGACGTTTAGCCCCGGCTTGTCCGACTCAGCTGGGACCGAGCCTGGACAGGCTGGTGGAGCCAGCCGGGAGCGCCGGGATGCCGAAGCTCCAGCACAGCCGTGAGCAGAACACCAGTGCTCCAACCGGAGACAAGACACGAGGGGCAAGAAAAACCTCCCCGAAGGATGCCGGGGATGCACGGAGGGGCACCGAACCTCTCTGCGAGCAGGCGATCCACCACCACCACCCCCCCTGCTCGCCCGAGGAGGTTTCTCTGCCATGCCACCCGCCCCAGAGCCAGGGACGGGAAGGAGAAAAGCGTCAGAAAGCAGCAGAAAGGACCCCGGCTCTTTCGGCTCTTTCGAGGCGAGCACAACAAAAGCCCCACAGCACCGCCGCCACATTCCTGCCCAGATGTGACGCCAAGATAGCGCCGAGCCCAGAGTCCTCCTCCTGCTCTCCCGATACAAGCAATCATTAATTAGACACAGAATGGATTTCAGCTTTGTTTCTCCCCACCCTGTTTCAGCTGCCAGACTCCAAGTAGCATGTGCTACTGATCGGTACAAGATGTTTTCCCACCGGACCCCAGTGCTCCTCGGGTAGACCGGCTCCCCAGCAGCACTGCCACCGCTCTGCTGATGACGGGGTGCCCTGCCAGCGGGGCAGGGACCGGAATGCCACTGGGAAGCTGTGGGGCAGGCGGGACCCAAAATATCCTACATGGAAAGAAAGGGGTCACCCCTACAGCTAAGCCCCCAGTTTCCAGGGGACAACCCAAACACCTCCCGACGTGTGTCGTGCAAGGGGCCGCACGGGCATCGCCGCTCTTCGCGATCCCCGTGACCCGTACAAACACGTGCAGGGCTCGGGGGGGACCCCTGCCCGCCCAGTAAAGCTGCTCAGAGGGGACCCCTGCCCACCCGGCCAGGACCGGGCTGCGCGAGGCCACATCCCACCCTGCCGCACGCAGCCGCTCTGGGACCAGCATCCAAGGAGCGGCTTCAAACCAAAGGCGATGAAGCCGCTCAGGTGCGGCGGCGGGGGGAAGCAGCCCCCCGCCAGCTCCCACCCAGCCCTCCACGGTCAGAAACGGCACAAAAGCCCCGTCCCGTCCCCGCTGCCATGCGGCCCCGAGGAGCTGCGGCAGCTGTTTTGCTCTGGAGAAAGCTACGGCTCCTTTTACAATCAATCAGCCACCCCATCACGGCTCTTTTTTTCTTTTAAAGGAAGCAGTTAAATCCATTTTATAGAATCCAGTGGTATTTACCCAGCTACTGCAATAGCCGCAGCCCTGCCTTCGCTTTTTTTTTTTTTTTTTTTTTTTTTTAATTTAAGTTAATGAAGTCATTCCCAAACGACACGCAAGAAGCCCTGGGTGCTCCTTTCCCCCAGGCACAGCAAGAAGGGTAACCTGGCCGCGGCAACGTCGGCCGGGCACCGGGCTTTCTGCCTTGGCGGGGAGCGAGAGCCCTCCATGCTGGGAGGGTGCTCAACAGCCTGGCACCCAGCAAAGGGTCCCCCCAGCACCGGAGCGTGCAGCACCCTCCCAGCCGCGACCTCCTGGCACGCTTGGAAAGGGCTCCTCCATTCCAGAGGGAAACTCCAACTGGGATGCAGACCGTCCAGGCTCACCTAACCCAAACCAGCCTTCGGAGAATAAGCAAAGCCCCGGGGAGGCAGAGGGGTGTGCGGGGGGCCATCGGATCCCTTACGGGACCATCCGTCCCCCCCAATCCCCCGGGGAGCCCCCACCTCCCGGCCCAGCGCGCTCCCCAAGAGAAGGGAGTCTCCGAAGGCTCCGTGAGCCCAACGGGGCTTTTAATTAAAAATAAGCAGCGTGTTTTCACTATTTCCCAACTCCTTATACTGCAAAGCGCCTCATGCGCCCACTGGTACGGTAATTAAATTACATCTGCTCCGACAAGTGTGAGCCCACCGATGCAGAGCTCCAGGCCAGCCATTCCCCTCGGAAACAGCCTTCCCGCAAGCACTTTGTCCCTCGTAAAAGGCATTAAAAAAAAAGGCAAAGATACGCCAGGCTTCAAACTCAAGGCTTACAAAATTCAATAGGACACCATAATGTCATTAAAGACAGAATAAAAATACCACAAAAGATTAGACTTCTGTCTGGGTTTTTTTTCCCCTCCTTTTTTTTCTTTTTTTTTTTTTAAATGCATGCATTTATTTTGTTTTTAGAAAGTTGCTGGGCTGCTCTGCAGAGCTGGTGAGCGAGTAGAGCCGAGTAAAACTTTATGTAGGGGAAAGAGAGAAAAGCAGAGCCGAAAGGACCGGTTCTTCAGAGCTGCGCGGATGATGTGTCCCATTTCCCCCACCTCCTTATTAAAATACTTTCTGGAGAGGCGAATTCCAGCCTGAAATGAATTTTCCAAACCATATTTTACTAGGAATGCTTCCTTTTAACGGTCGGCACAGGAGCCCACCAGGGTCAATATTTCTCCAAAATTACAGCCAAGGGAGTTCAGAAAGGATTTAGCCAGAATTTCTCCTGCAATTCCCGGCTGTCCAACAAGAGCACACTCCCACCAGGCCCCTGACTGAGCAGCAAAAGGGCCGATTAAATCCCAAAAGCACCCTCCGGCCCCCCCATGAAACCCCCTTCGGACACGATGGAATAAAATTAAAACCATATTGGCTCCCCGAGACCCCTTCCAAGGGGCTCCGCAGACATCCCGGGGAAAGCTCGCTCAGAGGGGATCTCATTTAGGCTGAGCTTGTCCCAAGCACGGGTTTGTGACCATCATCACCTTTTATCCAGCCGAAAGCATTTCTAGGCCTATTTTTTCCCCTTTAAAGACACAGAATTATTCACACTAGGAAGACGGTGACGATTTCACTGCTGGCTTTCGGACACGCGCCTAGGAGCCCAAGGGAAACCTTTCCCCAGCGCAGCATACAGTGCTGCAGCTTAAGCTAGTCTTAACTCGATTAGGAAATCGTTCCTTCCATCAGATGCGTTATCAGCGTCCCTCTGATAACCACCACGAGATCAGGAACCCGCCGGTGACGCCCCGGTGAAGTTACAAGCCCACACTTAGTAAGCGCAGCCCCGAGCTGCCCAGGGGAGGAAAGGGCAGAAAAATATTTTCATTATTTACAGTGACACCACCAAGGCCAGACGGCCCAATGCGCGACGCTTTCTCCTTCTATCTGTTGGAAAATTCCACTTAGCGATGTTATTTTTAAAAGGCTTTAGCTCTCTTTACTCTAAAAACAAGAGTTAAAGCTCAGCGGAGCAGGGCGGAGGGCTGGCACAGACACGGCATCGCCCGCGGAAGGCACCTGAAAGCCCAAAGTACGGTGGCGAGCGCGCATGGGGGGGTTTAATGCATCTATCCAGGAGAGTAAGCCCAGTCTAACAAAGAGCACGGCTTCTCCTCAAACTGGAACCAGACTTCCTTGCAGCAGGCGGTTCCCCAGACCGGTTTGCTCAACTACGTTTGCAGGCAGGAGCGGCCGCGAAGAGGCTCTGCCCAACGCCATGCAACCCGCAAAAATCGGAGGCGGGAGCATTAAGGCGCACTGGAGCATTAAGAAAGTGAGGGACCCCCAAAGATGGACCCCAAAGACGAGGGCGCGGGGTCAGGCTGACGGGGCGCGAGCGGGAGCACGGCCGGGCACCCACAGCCCCCACCACAGCAAAATCCAACCATGGCTCCTGCCCTGCCGCTGGGATCCCTCCCCAGCGCCCATCCCGCCCCGGCAGAGCCGTTTCTGGGTGGTAACGGTGATATTTCGGACACTTCCCACCTTCTCCCATCCCTGTGGGGTCCCGGGGCTGGGGAAGCACCGGCGTTGCCCCCGAGCCCCCCGGGCTGCTGCCCCACGCCAGGCATCCCCGGGAGCAGTCCCCGCGCGGGATGGCATGCAACCAGAAAGCTGCGCCGAGAGCGGACAACCACCGAGCTCCAAATTGGGGGAGAACCCAGAAACACCCCGAGCTACCCCCGGACACCCCACCGGGAAGGGACATCTCCAAGCCCACCGCACCCGGGGCCGGGGGCCGGCGCAGGCAGCCCCCCCGGCAGACTGGGAGGATGGTGGAAAACCCACCGGTGTGCAACCCCCCCGGCTTCCAGCCTGCCCACCGCATCGCCACCGCCGCCTCCCAACTTCCCAGGCCTTGGCAATTTAATAAAAGCCAACGCTACGAAAGCGGACTGGGGCGACGGGGGCAACATGGCGCTCCCCGACACCACCGAGCCGAAGCGATTTCTACCTCCAGCTGCCTTTTTTTTTTCAAAGAAAAAGGTATTTTCCGGAACCCATTTGCCTCCCCTTCGCCGACGGAGCAATTCCCGAGGGTAACGGCTCTTTCTGCTCCCAGCCAACGGACACATCTCCAAAAAGAAGGACCAAAAAAACACACCAAGCAGGAGAATTAACTTACAGGGAGCCCCTGCAGCCGCCGGAGCCTTCATCCCAACATTTCCAACGCGCTGGGCTGGAGCTCGAGAGCGTGTGTGCACACGCGTGTGCCCACAAAGTTGCCTTCCCACCCCAAAAAAAGAAATAAATGTTTGGTTGGAATAGAAGCATCCAAGCGCGGAAGGCTGTCCAAATTGTTTCGGTTCTCTCCAACCCTCAAAAACTCTTTTTTTTTTTTTCCTCTTCTTTTTTTTTTTTGTTTTGAGATATGTGGTGGGAAAGAAAAAAAAAAAAAATCAGGCTAAAAGCAGGATTTTTTTTTTTTTTTTTTAAACCGAGAAGGGGCTAAGATAAACAAACACTGTGTGATCTACAAGATAAAGCCCAGCGAGAGGGCTACCAAAACCATCCTGACACCACATCCCCAGGTCAGCAGCGACTGCGGCCGAGCACCTTCCACTCCTCCTCCTCCTCGCCCTTCATCCCGGCGCGCTGGAAAAGCCCCTTCTCATTGTTCCTGCACCTCAGCCGGGGCAGAGACACGTACGCAGCCATACAACACATACATATATCTAATTTAGCTGTATATGTAGCCGGAGCTGGGCTGGGGAGGAGCGCCGCAGCCCCGTCGTCGGCTTTGTTCGGACCCGGACCGGGGGGGTCCCACCGCGCCCTCCGCCCCCCCCCCCGCCTTCCTCCGTGGCCTGCTTTTAGAAGGGAAAAAAAAAAAAAAAAAAAGAGAAAACCCAGAAAAAAAAAATTAAAAAATGATAGTAAATCCAACTCTAGCGTCGGCGTGGTACAGGGGAGCGGCGATCCGGCCCGGTGGCGGCCCCCCCGGCGGGCGACCAGGCGGGGGGCGGCGGGGCTCGGTGGAGCCTCCCCAGATCCCGGTGAAAAAGAGAAGAAAAAATAAATAAAAATTTAAAAAAAAAAAAAGGCATTTTAAAATGTCAAAAAAAAAATCTGAAGAAAATCTTTAAAACCCGAAAGAATCGTTAAAAATCGGGGAAAAAAAATTAAAAGTACATTTTAAAAAAAAAAAAAACCAAAAACCCGAAGGTGAAAGCCCGCAGCAGCCGGGGCTCGGCGCGGGGTCCGTACTCCAGCCGGGGGTCGCTCCTTCTCCGTCCGTCGACCGCAGCCTCCAGCCGCTCTTCGCGGTGCCCTCTCCGCTTCCCGGGGAGGGGTTTTTTCCCCTTAAAAATCCTGCCGGTTTGGTTAACCTTTAATTTTTTTCAATTTTTCCTTTTTTTTTTTTTTTCCGCCGGGGTGCGGGAGGTCGCCAGACGGGTTCACACACACATTGCCTCTCCTCTCCCCCCCCCCCACCACCGCCGCCACCCTCCCCGGTTCCCCCCCCCCCCCCCCGGCCGCCTCACGTACTTGGGGTTACCGGCGCTCCAGGAGACCGGTTCCAGGCTCTTGGCGAGCGGCGCGGCCAAACGGCACAGGGCGAGGAGGACGCCCAGCAACCACCGCCCGCCGCGGGGCCGCGCCATCGTCCCTCGGCGGCGGGACGGGCCGGGCGTCAGGCGCCCATACCGCTTCCCCGCCGCCTGCCTCCGTCTCCCGTCCCGCCGCCGCCGCCGCCGTCCCCTCCCGCACAGCGGCACCGCCCGCCGCGACGATCCCTCTACTCCTCCGCGCAGGCAACGGAACGGGCAGCCCTGAGCGAAGCGGCCAATCGCGGAGCGGCGCGGGGGGGGGGGGGGCGGGGGCCTTGCGGTGAGGGGACACGCCTACTTTCTCTTCTTAAAGGGCCCGCGCAGCTTTCCTTTTTTTTTTTTTTTCCCTTTAAAAAAAAAAAAAATTTTATTCCCGCCTCCCCCAAACGGGGACCGGCATCCAGCCGCGATCCAACGGCGCCCCCTAGCGGGCGCCGCTGGCCCCGCCCCTGCCCGGGAGCGATCGGTGAGGAGACGCCGGTTGGACCCGGCTCGGGCCGCGGCGGGGAAATGGCCCCGGTCGAGGACCGAACAAATTCACCTTTTGGGGAGATCTGGGGAAGTTTTATGGAGGTTTTCTGAGATTTTTTTTCTTTGGAGGATTTGAAGATTTTTTTTTTTGGAGGTTTTTGGCACTTTGTGGACTGGTTTCGGGGGGTTCGGAGGGGTTCGGAGAGGGGGTTGGACTTTTTTGGAGGGTTTGGGGATGTTTGGGGGATTTTTTTTTTTTTTTGCTTTTGTTTGGGAGGTTCTGGAGATTTTTGGTGGGGTTTGGAGGTTTTCTGGAGAGTCTTGGGATGTTTCAGGGATTTTTTTGGCTTTTTTTTTGGAGGTTCTGGAGATTTTTGGAGGGGTTATGGAGGGGTTTGGAGGTTTTTTTGAAGTTTTTTTGGAGGGGTTTCAGAGTTTTTGTGAAGTCTTTTGAAGTTGTTTTGGAGGGGGCATGGAACTTTTTTGGAGGTTTGGGGGAATTTCTCTGAGGGGTTTGGGAGTTTTTTGGAATTTGGGGGGAGGTTTTTTGGAATTTGAGGGTGGGAGGGAACAAACTCCAAAATCAGTTCACTTTCTACTAAGAAAATTTTTTAAAAGCCTCTGGAGTCAGTTCGCTTTCTATTACAAAAATAATAACACCCCCACCCCCCCCAGAGTTTGTTCAATTTCTATTAATAAAATTTAAAAAAAGAAAACAATGCTGGAGCTAGTTTGGTTTATATTGCAAAAATAAAAAAACCCAAACCTTTGGAGTCAGTTTTGTTTGTATTAAGAAAATTTAAAAACAAACAACTCTGGAGTCACTTCACTTTCTATTACAAAAATACTCCAGAGTCAGTCCTCTTTCTATTAAGAAAATGTAAATTAAAGCTCAAGTCAGTTCTCTTTCTATTGCAAAAATTGAAAAAAAAACCCCTTCTGGAGTCAGTTCGCTTTCGGCTAAAAAAGCATTGAACGCCCTCGTTTTGCAACACCCCGAGACACATTTCTCTCCGTTACTTTTTTTATTTCTCCATTTCCGCCTTTCTCCTCCGGCACCTTACATGGCAAAACGCTGCCGCCAAATCGGGGCGGCGATTTGTCAGGTTTCTGCTTTTTAAAACGAAATCCCCAGGCGGGGAGCAGCGTGTTGCCGCACAGGAGCGGTGCGGGGGCTCCGGGGGCGCAGGCACGCGGCGGGGGCTGGCGCTCCTCTGATGACACCCTAATTCAAAAGCGATGACGATCCTTGAGGAAGGAGAAAAAAAGAAAATAGGATTCTCTTCATTTTTTTGGAGGGAGGGTCGAGAGGGCGACCTGCCCCGGCCGGCCTGGGCCCCGTGGCTGGAAGCGGTACCTGCCCTGCCTGCTGCCTGCCCATCGCTCGACATCCCTGCCCATCGCTCGACATCCCTGCCCATCATCTCTGCCCATGACATCACGATCG
Source organism: Harpia harpyja (assembly GCF_026419915.1). NCBI lineage: Eukaryota > Metazoa > Chordata > Aves > Accipitriformes > Accipitridae > Harpia > Harpia harpyja. The sequence continues at coordinate 25,160,797 of NC_068957.1, read as the reverse complement.
GTTGCCATGGCGATGCCGGCTCTCCCGGCACAGGCTCAGGTGGGGATCCAGAGCCCGGGAATCCTTCGGAAGGAGGATGCTCTTCCCCTGCGTCCCCTGCGCCCAAACCGCCCCGACGGGCAGAGGGAGAAGGAGGCAGGATCGTTTCGGGATCGCCTTGGGATCGGAGCCGCTCGCCCGGAACCAGCGGAGACCAGTTTGGTGCTGGCGCATCCCAGGGATGATCGGAACGAGGCGAGCGCCGCAGATAGGCAGAGGCACCAAGGAGCATCCAAAAGTCACCCGGTGCCACCTCGTTGCGGGTTCAAACGTCACGGCCACGCGCTGGGTAAACACGTACAGGAAGGTCTCGGGACACCAAAGCAAACGCTCCTAAGGTGGGAAAGGCACGGCGGTGCAGGGAGAGGTCTCATTCCTGGCAGCAGGGCACCTCGGAGAGGCGGGCGTCAGTCTGGGAGAACGGGAAAACCCTTTCCCGGCCCTTCCCGGTGTCGCTCCTATGGCAGGGAACGGCCTCCCAGTAAAGTCACTTGGGGACAAAATCCTGCTTTTCCCACCCAGCCCCGGTAAGGAAATCAGTGCTGCCGAACCAGGCCGATTCCTCAGGTGGTTCTGGCTAAAAAACCCAATAAACTAACTGGAAAATGGTTCCCAGCCTCAGCTGCGCCAGTGACACCGGGGAACTGGGCTGAGCTCCAGACAGAGCAGCGCCGGCAAGCAGCAGGAAGGGATTGCTACCCTGGAGGGCCGAGGCGAGGATCTCTGAGCAGTTGTTGGGGCAGGTGCAGGGGGGCAACGACACCCCATCCTCCTCCAAAAATCCCGGGCTTTGTGCTTGCACGAGGAGCTGGATGCAGGTGAGAAGTCACCAGGAAGCTGCCGCCCTGCCCACGCCCGCTCGTCAGCCCAGGGAGCGATGGGGATTCACGTCTCCCTTCCCTTCTTCTGCCTTTCTCCTTCCCCAGCGCGCTCCCAGGGTTGGCACGGACATCCCCGCGCGCTGTGCCTGGCCACGGGCACAGCCTTGCCCAGCCCCTTCCCCGGAGAGCACGCGTGGAGAGCGCACGGAGAGCAAGCGTGCATGGAGAGAGCGCACAAGAGAGCGTGCGTGGAGCGTGCACGGAGAGCGAGCGTGCACAGAGAGTGTGCGTGGAGAGCGTGCATGGAGCGAGCACGCATGGAGTGTGCACGTGGAGAGCGCACAGAGAGAGCACGCACGGAGAGAGCATGCATGGAGAGAGCGCACGGAGCGAGCGTGGAAGGAGCGAGCACGCACAGCGAGCGTGCACGGAGCGAGGGTGCACGGCTTGGGCGCACCTGCTAGCAGCACTGGCTGGAGTTCAGTCGCTGCCACGGCAGAGAGGGATCAGAGAGCTCCCGTCGTGCCGGCCCCAGCCCTCCCAGCTGTCCGGAGGATTCCCATGCTATACATCAGGGGAAGCAGCGCTTACATGATCCCACGCCAAGGGCACGTATGCGCACACAGGCGTGGGGGGGCCGAATATAACTACGTACGCAGCGTGGCCCCGGACCAGCTGCGCGAGGCATTCTCCTTCGGGACGGCCACCCAGAGCTGCGGGGGAGCAGACGGAGACGCAGGCGCGGTGTGATGCAGCCCTGGATGCAGAAGAGGCGATGCGGGACTCGGCCCGCGCTCCCCGCTCCGGCGGCGAAGGGCGGCTCTGGCTGCCTTTGATGTCCTGAGTGGGGACAGCTGCCTGACGTATTAAATGACTGCGGGTGTCATGAGTTTCAGCGGACTCAGCTCCCACGCGGGCTCCCTCCCCGGCGCCCAGGAGGGTAATGCCGCTCTGGGGTCCCTTTCCAGGAGGGGTGCGGGGTCTCCAGCAGCCCGCAGACCTGGTGCTCCCCCAGAGTCCTTGCCTACAACCAGGGGTGGGGGGCCTGCGGGAGAAGAAAGGGCATCACTTAATTCCCACGTTCTTCCTATTTTTGGGGCCCAGGAGTTGCCTTGTGCCACATGCACGCTCACGAGTGCTTCCCCTGCCCGTACACCACACTGTCCCCTTCCCACACCGTCGGTACGTCTGTACTCTGGTGTCTCGGCTTCCTTCTCCTCCCTCTTCCACCTCCCTTGAAACCTAATATAAAATGATAATGCAATTTTGGGGGGTGATCACCCCCACCTGCTTCATTCTAAAGGGACAAGGCGAAAAAGAAGTTATTGTACGCCCTTTGGTAAGACCCAGCATCACCCCCAATCTACTCGGTTCTCCGGCAGCTCACCATCACCCCCGCCTCCTCCCGAGCAGCCGTGGCTTGCAGTTTCTTACCGTGCACAATCACACCCTCATCAAATGATGATCTGCATCCCAAAATCTATTCCACAGCTACTTCGTATTTAAATTGCCTGCAAAATTTTATAGCGAAAGAGTAATGGGATAAAACAGAGCAAAAGAAAATTTAGGCTGAACACCAGGAAAAACTGCTTAGTGCTGAAATCTGTTCGGCTGTGGGATGGTTCCCCCTGGGAAGCGTTCGAGTTATTTAAAACTCACCTAAATAAAAATCGGTGGGGAATAAACTTCACTCATCCCAAAGGCATGGGCACCGTGGGACCTGGTAGGTTTTCCCCCTAACTATTTTCTGGGATGAAACGGATGAGATCTCACCAGGCTGAACTCACGCAGCACGTGTATCCCAAATGGCTTTGCAGAGGCACAGAGCCTTTCCAAGGAGACAGCCCCGTGCAGATTGGGGCCAAAATTCATGATTAATCCAACCCTCTTCAAAAAAAAACAACCACAGGGATTTTTTGAAACGCCAGGACATCGGATGTGTGGAGATGTCTGACAAGCCTTGTACCTATTAAATAGCGAACAGCCAGGCAAAACGGGTGCCAGAAAGCCAGCGTTGCGCTGCTAAATCAGAGGATCAAATTCAGAAATGAAGGTGATGTCAAGAATTTGCCTTCGCCATGATTTATACCATCATTCTTGCGCTCAGGCTCCTGGAAACTTGCACCTTCTGCAGATGTGCTGGCTGATTAAAATGATGCAACCTATTCGCTAGCTGTGTAATATGATTTAAATTAAAAAGCCCATATTCTAACTGAAAATCTGCTACGGCTGCTTGCAGCCCCACCACCGCCTCTGGCGCTTCCCACCTGCCTGGGGTGCTGGGGAGGAGCGGGGGGAGAGGCAAGGGGGGAGCTGGAGGCCCTTGAACCATCGGGGCAAGGACCGAGCAGGAAAATGCGGCAGCACAAGGCCATCGGGTTCCAGAAGGCACATTTTATGGGGCTGAGAAGTCTACTGCATAATGGTCCGGGGAAGGAAGTATTAAAATCTTTAACCAGTTTTCAGAGACGCGATAATTAAGGTGGTGTAAGCTACAATTGCCTGGAAAAAAACCAAAGGCAAGGAATAAGATTTTTATCACTTCAGAAGTGGCCACTCATGGATTTGAGGTTTTTAAAAAAAAAAAAAAAAAAGAGAAGAAAAAAATCCCTGCAAGAAAAAGAAAATGTAAAAGGCGACTGAAGAAGGGTCCGGCCAGCGGCTGCGGGGAAGAAGAGCGGCAGAAAGCGGGAGCTCGGTGTGCAGCCGCCGGCACTGGGAAGTCAGGGCACCTGATTCAGGAAAGCACTTAGCATTGTCCCGAGTCCAGCCATTCACCGCTTTAATCAGGCGCTTTAATGGAACTTGAGTACAGGCTTAATGCTTAAGCATCTTCAATGGAGTTGCTCTCTTTCATCAGGACCTCTGGGGAGGAAAGAATATTGGCTTAAATTAATGAGGCCTCAGAAATGGGTGAGAGAGGCTGAACTTACGGCTTTACTCTGCCTTCTGCGAGGAATGAGCGGAGGCAGAGAAGGCGGCAGCTGCCGGTCCCGCGCATCCCTCACGCTCCTCCCGAGGGCAGGACAAATCATTGCCCCATCTCGCCGTGTCGGGAGCAAATTCATTTCTTTGGCTGTGCCTTGGACAAGGGGGAGAGCAGGGGAGCGGAGCTGGTGGGCTGCCGAGGGGGAGAGGGCAGCAACACCGAAAACCGCATCCCTGGCAGGTGGCTGGCATCACCCTAAAACACGAAGGGAGAGCAACCGGGGGCAAGAAGGTCCCGAGCATCTAGAACTTACCGAAAGCCAAGCCATGGATGCTAAAAGTCCCCGCCAGAAGTAGATTGCCTTGCTCTTTTAAAGAGTAATGGCAATGGGTGAGAAGCAGTAGGGAGCTATTTTTAGCTCTTTGAACAGTATTGTAGAAAACATAATGAAAATTACTCAAATTGGCTGGAGCGTGAGCAGCCCTAAACTGCACGGTAATATATCCCAACAGCAATATGGTGGGAATAAATATATATATATATATATATGTATGTATATATAAGGCAGCAACCTACCTACTTGCGCAGAGCTTGCTGGAGGAGGCAGGCGGTGGAGTCAGGAGCATCTAACAGGGTACTGTGGAGGTCATTCGTTAACATCTTCCTTAATGACCTGGCAGAACGTGTAAACAGCATGTTAATGACCTGGCAGAGAAGATAAGCAGCTTGTCAATGAAATTCCCGCAGATACCCCGATGTGCAGGGCCGCGCATACTTCCACAGTCAGGGAAACATGAAAGGGGCCAAATGGCTAGAAATATGCACAGGAAACTTAATGATTTTGTTAGGGGAAAAAAAAAAATCTAATCAGATCTATCTGGGGCGAGTGATTAGAAACTTGTCGGAGGGGGAGAGCGCCAGCCGGCAGCACAGCAAAGGCTGCTGGGGACAGCAGCGGCGGCAGGTCGGGTTTAATATGCAGCTATGCCAGAGCTCTTCTCATCTACCTCTCCCAGGGAAAACATAAAGTGCATTTTCAGGTCACTGATCCACTGAAAGAAGGAAAAGCCCCAAAAAGGAGCAGAAGCTGGAGGAATGGTATGTAAGCCGAGATTTTAAAACACATGGATCTGTTTTCTTTGGACCAGTAGCGGCTAGGGGAAGTCACAACTGCATGCAAATATCCCGCAAGGTTTTAACACCAAAGGAAAAATGATTGAGGGTGGCAGAAGAACAGAAGGCGACCTCAGGCCGTATCCTACCCAAGGGGAAACTGCCGGCAGCCCGGAGGCCACGCTTCGCACCATGCCGGCGTCGTGCCGGGGCACGCGGCTGCCGGTGGAGGTGCCCAGGGCATCGCACCTCGGCTGCTCGCAGGGCTGCTCTCCCGCTTGCCACAGCCTCTGCCCCTTGGCCGGGGCAGCAAATAAAAGCATTGCTGTCCCCAGGGTCAGACCTGCCACCCCCAGTGTCAGATCTGCCGTCCCCAGTGTCAGACCTGCCACCCCCAGTGTCAGATCTGCTGTCCCCAGGGCCAGACCTTCCATCCCCAGGGTCAGAGCCTGTGTCTTGGCGTGAGAGAGGGTTTCTGCTAGCTGGCTGGAAAAGGTTGGGGGACCGCTGTGCATGGCCAGAGAGTCACGATGCTGCTGCAGAGAGGACCTGGAGGGAGAGGGGCTGGGCGGGCTGAACTCTTCTCCCAGGTCCCAACTTGTGGGCAGCCCCCCAGGGTAGGGTCCCCGCGGAAATCCCAGCACGTACCTACCCGCACAAGTGCCCCGAACGAGACGGTGATCTCACGTGAATGAGCTAAGAGCTGGCTGGGTCCTGCCAGGATTTACATGGGAGGCTCCAGAGAGTCTGTGTGTACTCACAACCCTCCCGCCGAGAGCCACAGCTCTCCCCGAGGGGAGGAGGAGCGGGGCTCCCTTTCCTGCTTCCCCACCCTGCCCTGCCAGCTCCGGCTCGCTGGCAGCCATCCTGCGCCGGGCGGCCCACGCTGCCTCCCCGTGCGGCTGCGCGGCCCCACCGGCACCATCTCCGCTGCCCCGGGCCAGAGAGATCCAGCACCCGAACCCCTGCACCCCTGCACCCCTGCATCCCTGCATCCTCACACTCTGCACCCCTGCATCCCCACATTCTGCGCCCCTGCATCCCCACACCCCTGCATCCCTCCATCCCTGCATCCCCACACCCCTGCATCCCTGCATCCCCACACCCCTGCATCCCTCCATCCCTGCATCCCCACACCCCTGCATCCCTGCACGCCACAGCCCATCCTCACCCACCCCGGGTGTTGGGAGGGGAGCCCGGTTTCCCACGGGGCACCAAGGCTATAAAATCCTCCCATTTAGGCAGAACGCGGTGTCGCGCTGCCTGCTTGGACCATCGCTCCATGCCCCGCCGCAGGTTTTGCCGATGCAGCCGGGGGAGCCCGCGGCGGGCGGCGTTGCTTTTCCAGCCACGCTGAGACGTTGGCTCCCGGCACAGAGCAGGACGGGGCGAGAGGCAGAAGAGGAAAGCGGAGAAGTGATGCTTTATCTCAGCAATCGCAAAAGGGATAAACTGACATCATGAGTAGTTGCACAGCAGCGTTTCTTTTGTGAGGCTGGTAATTTGTGACAGCGAACATCACTGAAAATATCTTAATTAATGTTTATTTTGATGGCTGTGTAGGTTTGGGGTGACGTGTCCCTGAGTCTGGAACGGGGAAGGGGGCAGGGTGGCGGGAAAAAAAGCAGCAGATTTTTTTGACTTGCTTCCCAGAACCACAAAAATGTCTTTTAAAGACTCCCTCCCTCGCCCTAACAGGCTCATCAGGAGCAGAGAAGAGATCATGGAAAGAAGAGAGATAGAAAGATAGACATTCAGAGGAAGGGGGTGAGGGGCAAAGACATGGGAAGGAGACAGACAAACACAGAGCAATTTGCATGTTTTATGAGTCTTTGATTTCAGTGTATTTACAACCTCAGTGCTAACACCCTGGTGGGAAGTTCTGGAGATTACTGTATTTACCCTCTATTTCGCTTTACATCTTTATCAAGCGATCTGTCTGTCTCGCCTGCAGCCAGTCGTTTAACGAGCTGCATCTACGGCAGGTACCGGCCCGGTTCAGAGGAGCCCCTTGCCCGCCAGCCTCCGGCAGCGGTTCCCATAACCGGTACCCCGCCGGCGCTGCCTCTCTGCCAGCCGAGGGACACCCCTGCAGCCCCCCGGGTGCTCGGCTCCCCTCTCGCCACGGCTCACCCCGATCCAACCTTGCGACGCGGCTGCGAGCTGCCGGGGTGCCGTGGGTTGCCGCATCTGCCCCGCCAGCCGCCGCACCGGGCCCGGGGATAGAGGAGATTTTTGCTGGGGTGCTGCTGGAAATGCAAAGATAATCTCAGGAAACAGCAGAGCTGTTGACGTCTTTTTTTTTCTTTTCTGGAGGGATCTCAACTCGTTGTTACTGCCCTTGTTTTTCCCCAGCTTCAAAGATGGGCGACAGCATTTCTGGGATCAGGCTGGGCGGTTTCTGGTTCAGCACAGGGGAAGGGGAGCCCGAGCCCAGAGCATTTGGTTCCTAAATGGGAGAGACGCCGAGGGTGCAGGAGGTCCTGCCCTGCGAGTGTCCCATTCTTCTCCCATTCCTTTCCCATTTTCCTCCTCTTTGAGCCATTTTCTTCCTGTGTTTCCACCAAAAGAACTGAGTTCCCTGCTTTAATCAAGCGTGCCACAGAAATGGGATGGCTGGCAGGACCAGCGGGGTACAGTGGGCAGAGATGCACAGCCAACGGCTTTGTGTTCATTTGATATTTGAAATATTGACAACCAGCTCCAGAGCAACTTCTAGAAACCTCAGTGTGGGAAATGGCTTTTCTACCAAGTGCCTTTCTGCTGAGAGAGACAATTTTCGGCAGAAATTTCAAGCCCTGGGTGAATCTGTCATCTCACTGGAAAGCCCCCATCACCCAGACACAACTGTTCGCTATGCAAAGAGCAATTGGCTCGCGCCGGGTTTCGCAGCACCATCCTTCCAAAAATCACGCCGTGACCCCAATTAGCACTCTGGAGAAGCAGATAATGAGCGCTTCTTCTAATGCCCTTTTCAGCATGTTTGCTTAGTATGAATCTTATGATCTGCCTCAATCAGTCAAGGCGCACCCAGAATTCATCCCTTATTCTCCGACCCTCCGAGCGCACCAAGTTGTGATCAAGGGAAGTTTTTCCAAAGGATTTTGGCTTCTTTTCGCTCTTGGATTTCCCCCAGATAATCACGATATTTTTTTTTCTCAGATTTAGACACCCACGCGCACACCAGAAGAAAGGATCTGCCAAGAGCAGAGCGAGGGCAGTCCCGCACCCGACAGCGGTTTCTCTCTGCCCGGCAGGGTATTTTCTACCAGGGCTCTGCCGTTTGAACTGCGGGAGCTGGCTCCAGTTGGCTGCAAACCCCCCAGTATCGTTTCCACTCCATAATTGGGCAAGCGCTGCTCTTCCTATCAGATCTTCAGCGCAAGCACTAACTAGTGTCTACAAGTCTTCAGTGAATAATAAGGAATATTCAAGGAAAATCTTGCACTTTTTCTCATCTCCTTTCTGCCAGGAAACTCATTTTTTGGGATACCTGTGGGAAGCGAAGGCAGCTGAAGCACAGGCAGCTCACAAGCACAGGCAGTTCTTGCATGACTATTCATGGGCAATCTTCGGAGTATTTGCTTAAACGCAAAGCAGATTTGGAGGAAAAATAGGAAACCTGCAAGCCTCCGAAAGGCAGAGCCGGGGGAGCGGCGCGAAAAGCCTTTGCCGATGACTCCTCGCTGTAACTCTGCTGCTGCTAGGACTCATCTCAGCACGACGGGAAGCTTCTCTGCTAGCTCCTTCAGCTCATTTATATTGCGGGTTTTTTCCCCCCCCCCGACATTATTTAAATCTTGTTCCTTAATAACTCCACAACTAAAAGCAATTAAGGAGTTCAGTGAGCAGCATCAATTTCAGCAGTGCCTCTAAAGCATGTCCAGCCCAGATAAGCCCTGCCTGGAAGGCAGCGGGAGGGCAGGGGGAGCCCGGGTGGGTGCCTGGCTGTGCGAAGCCCCACGCCGCGGGTGGCACGGGGGGGTCCTTGCTGCCCCCAGCCTGAGCCCTCCCGCCCTCCCAGGTGCCCCCAAGCCTTTTGCTCAGAGGGTGGATGGCTGGCGGGGGGCACGGCCCCGGCACCCTGCCCACACACCCCATCGCCAGAAGGTGCTGCTCCTCCAATAAACGATGCTTAAAACAAAATAAAGAGAGAGATGGGTTTTTCTTTTCCAAGGAAGCAACAGATCAAAACCAACTGTATCCGTGAGGCAGATGACAATTACTGGCAATAACCTACCCGCAGCCGCTGCTGGGGAAGCGACGCCGAGCGAGATACGGGGGGCTGAAGGGGTCCTCGGAGAGACTGGCTCAGAAACGCAAGGGACAGACATAAACAGGGGTTCAGCCATAAAAAGAGATATTCAGCTTCGCATACGGGGCAGCCCGCTTAAAAGCCAGACTGTCCAAAAGCCAAACCTGCAGAAAGGGTGAAGCGACGCAGACCTCGGGGACCAGGGCAGCGGGCAGGGAGCCGGCTCTGGCCCCAGGAGGGTGGGCAGGGTGGGGGGCTGCAGGGGTCCCCTTCCCCGTCCTCCCCCTGCCAAAGGGGAGAGCCTTTGTACCGCCGTGGAAGCCAATACGGACACGGCCAGCTGCCCAAGTGCCCTCGCCGGCACACGGAAAGCCCTTTCAGGCAAAACTACTTCGCATTCTCCCTGACAAAGAGCTTCTGCTTCCATCTCAGCAGTAATAAACACCGAGGCAGGAGAGGTAACCTCTTCCCACAGCATTTTAATGAAGAAAACACCCACTGAGATGTAAACGGCAGCCGCGGCTCGCTGCCTGACGGTCTTCCTTCTACCTTGCCTCATGCAAGGATGCGGCTAACCGCCCTGCTGCAGCCGCACGCGGCACCCCGGCAGCAGAGCTGCCGGCTGCAACAGGCGCCGGCCATGCAAGGTCACCGCAAATGCCACATCACGGGTCTTTCGACGCCGGAGAGCAGGGCATCCCCAAAACAGGGCACTGCGATGTGTGGGCAGCGGGCTGGGAGGGGGCCGGCAGCGGGCACAGCCCAGAGAGGAGCGGGCAGCAGCGCCCAGAAAGAGGGGAGGGAAATCTGCATAAATTAGCAGGAGGCAATTTTCCACTCATCTTCTAATCACCCGCTGCACACGCCGCTCCGCAAAGCTAATAACAAAGCGGGGCGGTTTTAGTCCGTAAGAATGCTTAAACAAAATAGAGATACCCGGCTTTTAATGTCAACACATCCTTAATTACCAGGGAGCAGGTACTTGATCCGGGTAAGCCCATGCCAGCTTTCTAGTAACAGGGTTGTGTGCACCCCAGGCAGGACCAGCCCCCACAGCGTGGTGCCAAGCACTGGGGCAGGATCCTGCCCTCCCTTTGGTACCCACAGCCCTCCCTCAGCCCGGCTTCTCAGACGATGCTGGTCCAGCCTGCTTTTCTTCTGCAGCGTGGTCTGGTCCCCACTACCCCTGCATTGCTCCCGCCTGCCTCCATCCAGTGCCGAGGTGTCGGCTGCTGCGATAAGCAACCTTTGCTGATGGGCGAGGGCGATGTGGCTTTTTCCCCCCCTGGGGATCCCATCCTCTGAGCTGGAGACCTGCTCAAAACCACACGAGGGTTCATTACATCGCTCGGGTGTGCAATACGCAGCTGCAGTGCGCGCCGGTGACTTGCAGTACAGTTATTTGTGCTGTGCTGCTTGTGGTTTGAAGGACTGTAAAAGAGGAGATGGGGAAGGTGTCTGCCGCTAATGTAACCCCACCGGTCCCCGGGAACCGCTGGCATTTCCCCGCAGCTCCCTCGGCCTCGGCAGACCCCGGCACAGCTCACCCCCCTGCCCCTGCTGATGGCTCGATCTGACTTTTCTCTAAAGCCAGCCAGCCAGCAGCTCTGATGCCCATCTTTAAGTATTGTCTGCAAAACAATTAAATAAAAATGAGAATGATTTATTGAAATGTTCCAATTTTCACTGAAAACACAAAGGATTTTTCCTCCCAGAAATGTGGTTTGCAGCTGGAGGTTTCTTTAACTGAAAAAAAAAAAAGCATGAAATGTATACTAACAAAAGACAACTGGGGGTGGGGGGGGAGCAGAAACAACCTGAAAGCCCAAATATCTGTTGGAAAACCATCGCTGGGATGTTCGGAAAGCCCCACTAACAACAAGCACCAGGAAGATAAAGGCTGCCAAACGCTTGGGTTAAAGCAGGCAAATTCACTTCTGGCAGAGTGGCCCCCGGGCAGAGGGGCCGGGGGAGCAGCAGCCTGCCCGTGCCCCTTCCCCAGGGTCCCCAGCACCCAAGGTGGGCTCACCCCTAACACGTAGCTGTTGCACCCAGGACACCCGGGTCCCTTCGGTGCTGTCCTCCCATCCCTCAATCCAGTTAACTGCAGTCGCCCCACTGTCAGTGCAAATAAGAAGAAAAGCTAAATTGACCTAAATGCAGGTCTTTGGCCCAAGCCTGATGCACCCTCGGCTCTTCTGCAGAAGCAAGGTGGGGAAACGACGCACCACGAGCAAGTCAAGTCCTCCCTGGTGAAACCAGACCCGGGTTGCAGCATCACCAGGGCTGGCACCATCTCCCTCACAATTCCCTCTGCATTTTGCCTTTTTTTAGGGAAAAGCCAGTCTGTTGGAGCATTTTCCCGGCCACAGCCAGAGAGTGTGGCCCCGAGACTCCCCGTGGCGGGGAGATGCGGCTCCCGCGGAGGAGCCCAGACGGGTGAGGCTCGCTTCTGTCAAAACATTTCAGAATAATAGTCATAAAGCACAGCCAGATCAAAACAAGTTAAAACAGAGCCGCCAAGGTCTGGTCACCTCATAAACCACAGATAAAGCCAGAAAGGCCTCGCTAAAGCAGGTTTGATCTTCCTCCCTTCCTGTATCTCTTTCATAAACATCTTTGGGAGCCACAGGAGAAGAGTCTTATTGATGAAGTCCGAAAACTAACATCCTATGGATGCTGGGAAAGCCCAGCTAACTATCCCACGCTTAATCCTCCTTGTCCGCAGCAGCACCAACCTCAGCAAATTCTGCCAGCTCTGCAGAATGGCTGGCCATCCCGCCCCAAGGACTCCTCTGTTTACTTTAAGCTGATTCCTGTTAAGCTCCTCACTCAAGAAAAGAGAAAAATTGGAAAAAAAGAGGCCCTTCAGCCACCCCTTTCCTTCCAGCTGTCTGACCTCGGCGGGGTGTTGGCCAAAGGAGCGGGTACCATTGACAGCAGGAGAAGCATCTCAAGAGCTTTTGTCAAGCCTGAGGAGCTTTTCCAAAAGCCCCCTCTACCCTCCTCTACCTTCTACTATTCTTGTGCTGCCATTCCTGGAAGCTGTTAAAGAAGGAGCATCCCTCAAGGAGCATCCCTCCTGGCCAGCCCAGCTCCTCTCTGGCTGGGCTGAAGCTGTAGAGCAGAGCCCTGAGGAGCACAGCATCCCTCCCCTGAATTCCAGCCCACTTCGCTCCTGCACCGTTTGGACAGTGACCTGCAAAGTCTCCAGTTTTAGATGCTCCGGGAGGAAAGCAGGGTGAACTCCGCGTCCTGGCAGGGATGGAGTTGTCCCCGAACTGGGACCCTGCCTGGGTCCGGCTGCCCCACGGCAGCTTACAGGGCTGGGGCAGGTCTGCCTGCACCCAGCCGTGCCGTAATGCGAGTGCAATTAGAGTAATTGAGCTCAGCTCTCGGAAGATGTTTTGAGCAGGGAGGTTGCTGTGCAATAGTTGGGTTTTCTAAAAGCTTTCTACAAGGTCGCTCAGCAGAGGCTGGTGAGGCAAGAGAGCTGCCCCGGGTTAAATGAGAAGGTCTTGCAGATTAATCACTGGTTAAAGACAGCAGGCAAGGATTTGGCGTGAACAGCCTGCCGCTGCGGTGGAGAGGGCTTTCAGCGAGGTCCCACGGGAGCCTTGGCCAGGGACCTCCAGTGGTCCCCTCCCAGAAATGATCTGGGAGAGGGGAGAGCGCAGCGAAGCAGTGAGCTTGTACGTGGCACCAAGTTATTCAGGCAGCCAAATCTAATGCTGACACTAAAGAATTGCAGAGAAATGTACTGATCGTGCGGAACAGGGCAATAAAATGGCAGATGAACTTCACTATTCATAATTGCAAAGTAATGAACATGAAAAGCATTATCCCCACCGTACACGCACAGCGACAGGCTCTGTATCAGCAATTACTGGTCTTTAAAGAGATCTTGGAGACATTGCAGAGAGCTCTTTGAAGACATCCTTTCAACGATTAGTGAGAGTCAAAAAAGGCAAGTGGAATATTAAGAACTCTTAGAGCCAGAAGAGAGAACAAAAGAGAAAATGTCATTTTTCCTTCATCTGGAGCTGTGGAGCTCCTGCAGCTTGGCTCCAACTGACCCATGCCATAAAAAGAAGAGAGGGTGCAGAAAAGCATTGCACCACTGATCAAAGGTTTGGGATAGCACCTGTATGGAGAGAGTTAAAATGGACCAGGACCCCACAGCCTGGAAAAGAGGATGAAGAGGCAAATAACTGAAAATTATAGAGGTTTACAAAAGAGTGAATGGAAAAATTGACAACACAATCCTTAGACAACAGCTTTAATGCGAAGCAGTAGAAATACTTTTCCCACAAAGTGGCTTCATGGAATTGTGGGACTTGTCACCAGAGGAGACTCCTCGCCACCCTGATGGCTCCCTGCGGTCAGCTCAGCAGCCCGAAAACAGGCAGCAAGCAAAACCAGGATCAGCTCCAGTTAAATCCTGCTGGGGCTCAGGGCGTGCTGGTGCTTGCACCGAGCGATGAACCTGGCCCAAGAGTTTGCCCGGCTCTTGCAAGCGGCAGCTCTTCCCTCCGCCAGCAGAGCCCTTTGATGTGCCATGTCTGTTTGACCATCGCAATCAAACAACACGTCGAGGTCCGTGAGACAAGAAAGTCATGTCCCACGAGTTCTGCACGGCTTTCCGTGAAAGATGGAGAGCTTAGGGATGAGGAAAAGAAAAGTGAAGAGGATCGAGCTGAGCACTGCATTTGAGTCCTTCACCTGGAACTTCCTGGGAAAGTTCTGGACCTTTCTAGGGATCCAGATGTCCACGGTTTCTAGAGGTTTTTTTCCTAGAGCTATGAATTTGGGTAGGGGGTGTTCCTCTTAAATCCTTCATCTAGATCCTTTCTTACAATGCCCCACTGTTTTCTAGGAATTTTCCATATCTTCCTAGGAATCCCTCAGTCTAAAGCCTTTCTACATTTTTCACAGGTCTTTCTAAGACTTGTGTCTAGAACATTTCCAGGAATATTCGAGAGCTTCATAGGGCTTCCCCGATCTGGAACATTTCAAGGAATGCCCTAGAGCTTCACTGACGTTCCTCCATCTAGAAACTTCCCAGGAATTTTCCAGTTTTCCTGGGAGTTTTCTTTCTTTCAGGAGTTTTCTGGTATTTCCTTATCTACAACCTGTCCAGGAGAATCCCAAAGCATTTCAAGAATCCCACAAGGGCTCTCAAGAAATTCCTCAGTCTAGAATCCTTTCATGAAATTCTCCAAATACTTTTCAGAAACTTCCCCATCTAGGAAACCCTCAGTCTAGGACTTTTCTCAGACTTTTCCACTGCTTTCCAGAAATTCCTCAGATGAGGACTTTTCCAGCAATTTTCCTGGTGATTTCTAATAATTTTCTTTGTGCTTTCCAGGATATTTTCACCTGCACTTCAGGAACACCTCCAACATTCCAAGGAATTTTCCAAATGCTTTTTTATGAATTTATCCCTGTTTTGTGGGAGTTTTCCCAAGCCTTCTGACTTCTGCAGCACGCCCACTGGGATACCAACCTCCCTGGACAGCCCAAGTCAGCACAGAGGAAGGGAAGTCTCCCTTTGCTATTCCACCCCCTTGAGCCATCCCGACATCTGGATGGAGAGCAAAGCTGCAGCATCCCAGGACCCGGCTGCGGTGGAGCAGACTCGCTCCGTGGATGTCGGTGCAGCCCCATCAGCTTGCACCAGCTCTGCATGATGCGTGTGTCGGCGGCACACGGAGGGGTTAATTCCACGAGCCCCACAGAGCTGGGAGGGTGGGGGGGAAGCATCTCTGCAGCATCTGCAACGTGCCCTTGCAAATCGGATTTGTCCCCAAGTGTGGCCGTGGGGAGGTCGGTGCTCTCCTGGGACCTCCTCTGCAAGTCCCCAGCGACTGTGCCTGAGCGAGCAGCCCAGCCTGAGCTCCCCGTTGGGTTCGAGGCGGCCGATCTGTCACTGTCACGCCGAGAGCCGTATTCTGGGATGCGAGCCACCCTTCCGCTCCTTCCCTCATTCATCACCGCCAATTAGCGGGACGCACATGATCTGCAGGCACGGGGGTGCTGCGGCAGCCAGCGCTGTCACAGGCACATGTGGCCAGATGTGAGGAGAGAAGGAAAAAGCAAAGTTGTGAGCAAGGCAAGATAAATCACAGCGCTAAGCACCCAGATTACTGCAGAACATCTCCCGGCCAGGCCGGCTGCTCTTGCTGCTCCTGATGCCATCCGCGGCCCCCGCTGACGTCCCTGGAGGTGCTCAGGGCTCTTCACAAGCCCCTCCGCACCGCCTGGAAGCTGGACTCTGGGTTCCTGGTTTGACAAACTCAGCGACCACTGAACCAGGCATCCCCTTGCTTTGCACTGGGGGTTGCAGAACAAGCATCTCCCAGGGACTCCTCGGGGAGCTGGGGGGCCACCCAAGGGTCCTGACACCCACCCTGGTGTGAGGTGACCTACAAGCTCTGCACAACACAGAGGGGGTCTGCAGGAGCGGGCAGCTCTCCCCCTACACGGACCCCTGGGTGCCCACCACCCACCCCTGCCCAAGGGCTTTGTTGCAAATGAACAGCCCGCAGGGCAGAAGGCACCGGGTGCCCCTTTACGGGCACGGAGGAGAAGTGCCGGGGAAAGCCGGGTGCTACACCCCCGGGGCCGGTTTTGGGGACCCCCCGCGGGCACGGGCAGGGTCCTGCCACCGTCCCCCCACCAGCCGCACCCTGCCTGGCCGCTGACTCACGCCGGGTGGGATGGGCGCGCCTCTTCTGCAAATATTTTCTGAAATGAAATAGCCGAGGCTGTATTTACTCTGTTTATCTTTCTGACATTATTTATTTCCTACCTGTCGATTGGAGGCTGGGGGACTGTCAGCACCGGGACTGGGCTGAGCGCGTCGCCGGTGCCGTGTTGACTTTGGCAGAGGGAAGGAGAGCCTGCCTGAGCAGGGCGGGATGCAAAGCGCTGCCGCCATGTGCAGCAGCCTGTGGCGAGGAAGAGGAGGCGAGGAAGAAGCAGGCAGAGCTGTGGCATCGAGGGGAGGGAGAGCTGGGTCCGGGTGTCCTGGGAGCGAGGCCGCTGGGCTGCGGGGACAACCCACAGGCAGGAGCAAGGGGCAAGGTGGGGACATGGGTCCTGCAGCCCCATTTTGCAGGAATTGGGGTCGCGATGCCCCGGGGAGGGCAGGCAGGAGTGAGGGCTGGGGTAGCAGAAAGCGCTTCTCCTCCTGCCCTGGGGCTAATTCTGCAGCCAAGTGGTCCGCAGCGATCCCCGAAGGGCAGCAGAGATGGGGTTGGATGGGGGACAGATGTGGTGCTTTCTCTGGGCAAAGCAGCCCCAGCACCCACCTTCCTTCTCCTCCTCCTCCTCTCCTGCCGCCTGACCCGCAGCCTGGGCTTTCTGCTGACAATAACACCCCATATTGTAAAATATCCCAAAGGACCCCAAAAGCAGCACCAGCTCTCTGACCCCAGAGAAGAGCCACCCTCCCGCGCCTGGGTGTTTTGCACGAGCTGCCAGCTCACGCGGGGACACAAGCGAGGGGTGACATCCGTGGCTGGGGACAGGCTGGACCCACTGGACCAACCCAGAGGCACCCGATTGTGCAAGAGGTGGCTTAGAGAGGAACTGGAGGATTTGGATCCTGTTTCTTGCTTAATTCCCCCGACATCTGATCCCTGGGGAGGCAGAGAGGATTCCTCTGCCCCCCGTCAGAGGGGACTTAAGACCGGCGACTAAGCAGGGCTGCTGAGCTCTGAGCCTTTCCTAGAGCCCTGACACTGCGGGTGATGCCTCGGGCTGTGGGTGCAGGATTAGGGTGGGCTCCCAGGGCCGTGCATGGCCCCGATGCTGCCTGGGTGAGTGGGGACGGGGGGGGACAGTCGCTGGTGGCCACCCAGCCCCGCTGCTGTGAGGAAGCACCCAGCCGTTCAGGAAAGCAGATTTCTAACAAAGCTGAGATCACATTGCTGTTTAACTTAATCTAAGGCCATTTTGTCTTCAAATCCTTCCTAATTCCCCACAGATATTAATTACAACATATTGTACCCAGGCCTCGGGAACGGTAGCTCTTCCCGGCATCCCGTGCTGAGTGCCTTCCCTGAGATCCTGTTCGCAGCCAACGCTGCCTGGGCCAAATAAGCCCCTGGCCTAATGCGCTGACTTAAATTAGATTTGGACCCTCCAGCCCTTCTCCGCCGCTTTCTTCTCATTTCCCTAAATCTGTATCACAGAGAAAACAGAAGGGATTTGGAGAGGCAGAGTTGGCTGCCTTCTCCAGCTCGCTTGGACCGCGGGATACGGGCTTCGCCGGCGGCTCCCTCTCCCAGGACCAGGCAGAAGAGTGCGACAGCGGTCGGATGCAGCTCTGGTGTCACCATTGTCACCCCGGCTGGCTCGGATGGGCTTTTTCGTCCTTGCTGCAGGGCTGGGGATGCTGCAGCGAGACACAGAGCTAAGTTAAGCTGTTGTCAGAGCCCTGGGGCACTACGGGGCTGTCAGACCTTGAGCAGCCCCACCTGGGGCTCCCCACCCCTGCCTGCGGCTCTATTTAAGCTCAGCCTGGAGCCCCCAGCCCCTTCCTCACCTCGCTGCGGGCATGCCTGTCTCTGGTCCTGCCTCCGGCATGGACCCGAGCTGTTGCAGGTAACTCATCTCTGGGGTGGGATGTGGATGCCCATCGTGGCTTGTCTCCAGCCCCAGCTTCGCCCCTGGGGGGGTTCGGAGCCGCGGTGCAGCAGTGCCTCCAGCCCTGGCAGCGGGCAGGGGTCTGTCCCCCCCTCAGCACCAGCTGGAGACCTGGGAGGTGGGCAGGAGGTGGGCTGCGCACCCCCGCAGCGGGGACAGCTCACGGTGGGGGGGGGGGCCCGAGCGGTGAGCTCAGCCGGGGGTTTTGTGCTGACCTTTTAGCTGAATACCACTTTAATGAAATCGCAGTTTCAAGGGAAAGATGGGAGCGGTTGCTCAGCCTCTCTACAAACAGATTGCTCCCTGTGGGCCCTGCCTCGCAGGCAGGAGAGCATCCCACGCGGGAAGCTCTCCCCTGGCCGGTGCACGGCTCCTGCGACGGGGAGAGCGGGGCTGCCTGCAGCACCTGCACCCAAGGGTGCTGGAAACACGTCACAGCACGAGTTGACAGCCGGCCGGTACAACCGCCACGCACGGGATGGGGGATTTGGGGGCTGTCATCACTTCTACGCTGTATACGCAGATGGGCTGCCCGCTTCCCCGGCGGGTGGGATGCTGGGGGGGTGCGAAGGCACACGTGGCGCGAGTCGAGCAGAAACTGTTATTGCAGAATCGCCTCCCAGAGCAAACACGAAGACCCCGGACAGTGCCCTTTGCCCACAGCCGGTGACCTGTGGGCAGCACATCGTGGCGGCCCAGGCTTTGCAGAGAACTCCAGCCTGCAGACCCCTTCTCGGGCAATGATTTACGGTCGTCTCGGCCTCAAGCAGGCAGAGACTGTCTGCCTGATTGCCCGCAGAGCCCGGCCCCATCTCACCACCCTGCTGGGACAGGGCTGGGGTGAGGGGCTGCCTGCGGGCGGGCTGGAAGGTATGAATCAAAGCTTCAGAAATGCCCTTAGAGAAACCCACGGGGAGTGGGGGGGAGCGCAGGGGGTCAGACACATGGTCCTGCAGGAGGGCTGGGGGTCGGGCAGGGGCTGCCCGGGCCCTCTCCTGCCCCGGGGATTGGCAGGGTTTTGGGGTGCCCACCAGGCACGGCCGTACCCTGCACTCCCCGCAGCACCCCCCCGAGGCATTGCCAAGAGACTAGCCTTGCTCACCTTTGCCCTCCCCTCATTCCCCTGGGGAGTGCTTTAGTTTCAGTGGGGATTTAGTTATGTATTTTTTTTTAAATCTGTTAATGTTTATGCCCAGGCAGCTGTCCAGGTTTGCTCAGAGGAGAAGCCCTTTCCCCATGGGTTCCCATGGGTGCGCCCAGCCTGCCCCCTCCTCACATCACCCCTGCAGCCTGCCCAACCCCTCATTGCTCATTAACCAAGTCTTGTACCAAAGAATAATGGGTTGTAAATCACACCAGCAATCTGCCTGGACTTTAAACACCAGCCCTCGGTGGAGGTGCCCAGCAATCCTGTGGTGGGAAGGGGGAGAGTCCCCTGATCATCCTGACCCAGCCTCCTCCGGGCTGGCTTTCCTTGGACTTTTGCATCTTGCAGGCTTTGACTTAATCTTGGAGCAAACAGTTGCGGGAGATAAGGAGGCCGGGTGACCCGCTGAGCCCCTCTCCCTCCAACCCACACATCACCTTTGTTTTCCCTGTGCCGAGCCCTGCGGGTGTTTGCTCTGAGATCAGCCCTATCGTCCCGGGATGCCGGAGCAGCCAAAGTCTCCGCCAGCCAACTGGGACCAGCACAGGCCAGCAGAACCCCAGCTCCATCCTGGTTATCCACATCGTGCTCTCGGTGGTGCCAGGTGCCCGTGGGCTCTTTCCTTGTGTTTACCCCAGGCCAGCCCAGCTGCAGCATACAAGTGCTTGCAGCCGGGGCGAACATGGGGCAAAACATGTTCGCTTCCATCCCGGGGGGATGAAATCTCTTTCATCTCCTCCTTTACCTCATGCTTGCCGCGGGCTGCGCCAGCTCACGGCCTTGCCGCAGCTTTGCCGACGTGGGTAACTCATTAAGCGATAACGCCATCGCACCACATCCGCCTCGGTCCTGGCAGGGCTTCCACGGGCACCCGTGACTCAGTCAAATAAAAGGGGTGAGGTAAACTGGGGGAGTGGGACTAGTTGTAAACCAGACAACACCTCCCCCAGATGTAAGAAAGACGGAAAACTGTGGGTTTTCAGAGTCTTTCATTGAAACTGGCAGGGGACAGAGAATAGGAGTTTGTTTCTTGGAGTCAAACAGGGAAATATAAAAGCTCCTTCCAAAACTTTCATTTCTGAATTTTTCTCTTTCCCCACCCAAAGTCTTCCACGTCAGGACTGACAAAAAGGAGGTTTCCACATCAGCCTCTGTCTGCCACAAGGTGGGGAGGACTGCCACAGGCAGTCCCACCGAGGCTGGACTGGTTTAACATCGCCCTTTTTCCTGCCCGGGTGCTGCAACCTCCTGTCTCCCCCCACCAGCACCGCTGTCCCGCTGCACCCCTGGGCTCGCACGTGGAGCCCGTGCTCTCCTTTTGAACCTCCCCCTGCAACGTGCTGCTTCTGGGACACCTGAAAGACATTACCCAGCAGATGCTCCGTGGGAAGGGGAGCGGTGGGGTGGCTTCAGATGTGTTTACAAAAGTGACCTATCTTTGATCCAGACCTTTGCCTGCATCCTCCCTGCCCCGGGTCGATGCACGAGGGCAGCGCTCGGTACAACGCTGCGGGGACTGTCCTGCACCCAGAGCCGCTTCAGTGCGGGGGCATCCCACCCCCCGTCAATCAGGTCCTCTCCTGGGACACCCCATGGGGACCTTCTCCTGCCGTGCCCTGACACAAAGGGCTCTTGCACACCCTGTCCTCCTGGGAGCAGCGGCCGCAGCGTTTGGCTGTAGATGTCAGCCCCGTGAAACAAGCTGTTGTTCCAAATCGCGACAGCTCAGAAAATGGCTGGGACCCCTGAGGGGGCAGAGAAAGCGGCTGGGGTCTGCAGGATGCCCCCCCATTTACACGGCTGATGGGTGAGTTTTTAGGGTGCGCTCCCCATTGCTGCCCCGTGGCGAGGTGCTGCCGGGGCCGCAGCTCCCAGCTTGTTCTGCACCGGGCTCGCATCAGGTAAGGGTGAAACCGCAAAGCTCATCAGCTGCCCTGCAGGGGCCGGATCCTGGCTTCACGCTTTGCATGTCGGGCGGCACGAGGACTGCGGCAGCATCCCTGCACTGCTGGGATGGGGTCAGCCCAAGCGCCTGAGCAAGGGGTGTTTTTCCAGGGCACTGGAGTCCCAGGAGCTGCAGGACAGGAGGGGCCGCATCTTCCCCAGCTGCCTCCACCCGGTTCAGGAGCAAAGTCCGGACGTGCAAATGTCTTGCGGCTCTGCACCAAAATAAACCCAGTCCCACGTGAGCCCTGCATGGGTTCCTGGGGCCAGGTCATGGCCACCCCAGCCACTTCCCCGCTTGTTGAGTGCACGCATTTTTGCGGGATAGTTTAATCGGCTTTGCAGCCGCATGAATCTCCCCGACATCGGGTCTGTGCTGTGCACATCTCCCCCGCGGGTCGGGACCCTGTCAGCAGCGGCGCAGGAAGGACGGCTGCGCTAAATCGTCCGTCCCCACCACACATGCTGCTCCGCTCATCGCCCCTTCCCTCCCCAGCCCCGCGCATCCTCTCGGGTGCCCGGCCACCTCCTCCCAGCCGGGGCTGTGCAAGTGCTTCCAGACACGGTTCAGGGCACGGGGGGCTTCCCTGGCCTCCCGCCGGCAGCCGCGAAGGTGGGAAAACAAGACCCCAGCCCGGCTCTGCTTTGGTGTCTGGTCATCGCTGCTGAGCGAGCGGGTCGGCGAGGCAGGATCCCTGCCTGCGGCTCTGCTGTGGGCTTACGGCACTTGGGGGTCCCCATTCCGCAAGCCCAGGTTGCGAGTGCTGCCAGGTTCCCGCAGCTGCACCGTCAGCTCCCCAGAGAGGCTGTTTTCCCAGCAAAAAGGATGGATTGCCGAGCTCGCCAGCCACCCCACCAGCTCTCACTGCCGGCAGTGCTGCCATGGGGCACGGCACAGCGCTCCCTGCTCACGCTTCTGCTGGGGGCTGCAGGTGGGAAACCAGCCTGGAAATATGGGGCTGCAGGGGGGAGCGCCCCATTTTGAGGAGGAGGGAACTGCTAGGACCCACCATGCTCCCACAGAACCTGCAGCTTCTCACCAGCCGCTACCGCTGCCGCAGAAATGCCCCTCGATGCTGCATGGGACTGCTGGGCTCGTGTCCCTACACCCCAGCAGTTTCCCCACCGGAGTTTCCCTGCCCCTTCCCTGCTGCCCTCTCCTCCCCGGCAGAGCCCCCTTCCCCAGCGTCCGTGCCGGTGCTGCACCCAACCGAGGTTTGCATGCACGGCACGCTGCCATCCCAGCAGCCCGGGTCCTGCAGGGACGTGCCTTCCCTTGCACAGGACAGCAGAGACAAGGGACTTTTGTCTTGTTGTAAGGGACGTTTCACAGCCCCGCCGTCACCCTGCGGTCCTCTGAGCCGTGGCACAGCCAACTGCGGGGAGCATCCACCTGCTCCCCAAGCCCTGAACCCTGCTGCCCCAGGCCCCCGGGATGGAGAGCTGCAGCAAAGCTTTTCCCTTCACAGCAGCACGGTCCCCGAGTCTCAACGGCGATGCCGCGGCGGCTGGGCAATGCCACTGTTGCCCTTCCTTCAGGCCAGCCCCGCGCAGCCACCAGCGCGGTCACCCAGGAGCAATCGTCGCTCCGAGCTGCTCAAACGCCTCTTTCAGCTTCCTCTTCTCCACTAAAAATCCCTTTTCCAGAGCAGCCTTGCGAAGCGCCTCAAGTCTTTGGGTTCACCTCTATGTTTATAATGAATTTCTCCCATGATTAATCTTTCCGAGAATCCTCTGCAGATCCACTTTGCGCTGGGGAGGGGACATTTCGGCTGTTACTCCAAATTTCTCTGGATTAGCAATTAAGACGTCTTTTCTCACTCTATATCCAATGGAGAGAACTTCTGCTAGACCCATTACTGGTTTCACACAGCCTCGCTCTTTGTACAGGAGATATTTCCTCTGCAGTATTTTCTGCAATCTTTCATTGAGATATTTTTTTAGGGACCACAAGCTTAATTAAAGCATTATTCATTATAACTTTAGCACCTAGTAATGCCTCAAAGACTTCATAATCCCTCTCTGAAAACTCACAGGAACAGAATACCAAATGGCTTCAACGTTGGCTTGAAAGTAGTCAAGAGGTGCAGCTAAAACTACCAGCTCACGGCTCGATCCACCCAACGCGATGTGCCAGCATCCATCCCTCGCGAGCGCCTGCCTCCCACCTTCCTCGCAGCACTTTGCTGCTGCTGCTTCAGCGGTGCTGGTGGGGCAGAGCTTCCCTCCATGGCTCTTGGCAGGAGGATCCCTGGACCACCCAGACCCCCCCCCAGAACCCCAGCCCCATCCTCGTCATCCTCAGGGGCTCAGTGGCTTCCCCTGAGCCAGGGCTCCTCTCGCCCCTCTCCATCCAAATCCAGTCACGGCTGCAGGGCTGGGCAGTAAGGGTGTCACTTCTCAAAAAAAAAAAAAAAAAAAAGGAGCAGGGGAAGGGAAAATAATTGCAAAGAAGAGCTCAGGACAATCAAAATGTGCTCTCCCCGTATTTTCATAAGCTTTTGTTTCAGTCATGATGGCCATTTATTTTTAAATATGTTTTCCTATCATTAACTTTAATTTCAGGGTATTTTGAAACGGAAAAGAACTAAACATTCACTAATTTGGAGAGTTTTTCCCTTTTTTGCAGTGAAAAAAGAAAACAGTGCTGATCTGTTCATGACAAAGTTGATGAATCGGCATTTTTAAGAGAAAATTTTTTTCCTTGGCCAGTTCTCAGCCCGATCTATGTAGTCTAGCAGCTGAGCTGCTTCATCCTTCTGGAGTCTTGGAGGAGGCTGGCTGTCCTTGTGCTCTCTGATGTGCCGGTGATTTCGGGAGCCCTCTTCGGCAGCGGCAGCTCCCTCGCCCCTGCCCGCGGCTGGGCTGGCTGGCATCACCGTCGCACGTACACTCGCTCTGAAAAAGGCTGTGCAGAGAAATCCTCTCTCTCCTCTGCAGTGTCCTTCCCTCCTTCGTTTTTCTTTTATTGCCTGTGGGTTTCTCGTGGATGCACGAATTCCCTTGCAGCCCTTCTCCCTCTCATGTGCTAGAGGACTTTGTTCCCTACCCTTGCCTCAGTCTCACCGTATCCCCCCTAAGCCACATCTTACAACTGACCTACCATATTTTTCTGCTCCTTTCTCTTGCCTTCAGGCAAGCTGGGTTTCTCGATGCTGAAAGGAGCCTTTTTTAGCTCGAGTCCCCGCGAGCTCCTGCCCTCTGCCTTGCCTTTCCCTTTGCCGCTCGCATCCCTTCTCTGCCGCTGGAGCTCCGGGGCCGTGCTCGCCGCTCTCCGGCCGGCCTCGGGCTTCCAGTGTCCTCCCCGCTGGCACTCAAGGACTCTGCCTTTCCCAAAGTGTTGCGGCTCTCGGCACTCCTGCCTGCACCCTGCCCGAGCGCTGCCTGCACCGCCAAAAGCCGCTGCCGAGATCCCACGTGGGGCATTTCTGCGTGCTGGGATGGTCGCAGCTTGTCCCAGTTAGAGTGTGGGGCCACGCTGGGAGGATGCTGGTGAGTGGGAAGGGGGTCCCGCAGAGGATCCTGTTCTCCAGTGTTGTGGGGCTGGGACCCGAAGTTCCCGTTGGGGCTCCCCGGCAGCCCAGCCCGCTTGGGCAGCAGGGCTCAGGCAGAGAATCAGCGTCCAGCGCTGTAGCGAAGGATTTGGAAAAGAAGGTCACTGGTGAGCGCCTCAGATGTGGGAACATGGAGCTTTTCCTGCCTCACCAGGGACTGGACTCCTAAGGACACTCGCTGCCTTAACGAGGGGGGCACTGGGAGCAAGAGCGGGGGGGACGCCTTCGCTCTCCCTTCGCACACACCCGGGGCGATGCTCCGCTGAGCTGGCACCAGCTCCAGGAAAGTGTCCCCATCTCCTTCCCAGGCGGAGAGGGGCTGACACTGGACAGCATCTGAACACGCAGCCTCAATATATCAGGAGATGCAAAGAGACCCCCAGGGTCCCCGACCTTTCAACAGCCAGATGCAAAATACCCACTCCTGTTACCCAGGTACTTACTCATTTCCAGTTGATTGAAACATAAATACATGTCCTCAGCCTGATGAATCGCTTTTGCTCTGCCCAGCATTTACCTTTGAGGGGGAGTGAAAAGGAGAGGAAATGGTTTCCTATGTGTTTTCCACCCAGACCACTGCATGAGAGAGCACAAAGCACATGGAAAACATCAATGCTCTGCGGATAAGATACCGATTCGCCTTCTAGACCTGCTGGTATGGTCTTAGGAAAGTCATTTATTTCATCCCTTTCTACCACAGCTTTTCTTTTCACCATTTGTCCTTTCTATTTTGATTTTAAACGCTTGTGGCTGGTTTTAACCATTTGTTGCTGTTTGGAGCATCATTAAACAGCCCTTGGGCCAAAAAGGCAATGAAGTCACCATAGAAAACCCCAGCTGGGAAGCAAAACCACCAGGATCCTCGCCCAGCCCCGGCGCTGTCGGGACCCTTTACCTCCCTGTGTCCCCAGAGCAGTGGCACGTGCTCCTGCCCCAAAAGCTGTGCCCCACACTCCTGCGCCGGGTTAACAGCCAGCGACCCCAGGGAGGGAGGTGATGAGCCTGGAGTGCATTGGGGCGATGAGGGGGACCCTGGCAGGAGAGGGCACGGCCGCCACAATGCTCAGCCCTTTATAGAGCAGGGATGAATTCCTAGATAACCCCAGGCAGATATATGGCCGGGCTGAAGGGACCTGCCCTCCCTCCTCCAGTGAATTAAAGCAGCCCTGGCAGCCAAAGCCTCGTGACATAAATTAGTGATGGAGATCAGAGATAGGAGCCAGCCCTTGGCTCGGAGGGGCCAGGACTGAGCACTCCGGGGGCCGCGGGTGCCCGTCCCCGGTGCGGCAGCGCAGGGATGCTCTTTGCCTCCCCAAAGGCAGCGGGGATGTTCTTTGCCTCCCCAAAGGCAGCGAATTCCTCGGCAGGCTGGGCGCTCGTTCCCCCCGCCAGGCATGAGGGGATCGTTAATACCTGCTGACACCGAGGTCACGGGTCAGGCACCAAACCGTCCCACCGAACTGGGGGAAGCGGCCTTTGCAGTGACACGCATCTGCCCGAGGCACCGCTGCCATGCTGGGGGGGGGGACTGCCCGGGCTGGGGCCCCGACACCCCACGGCGCTGGGGTCGGGGTGGTCCCTGGGCGCCAGGCAGGCTGCTGGGAAGGGATGCAACCTGCAGGAACTGGAGAAAAGCGAAGCGTTTCTGCCTTTTCTCAGAGGCCAGGCAACAAGAAGGTAAAAGTTTCCTATGAGCATACATGTGCCCTCATCTCCTTGTCCCTTGCTTGCTTGCGCGTGTCCCGCCTTTGCTAAAACCTTCAACCTTCTAGCCCGAAATTTCCCACCACAAGAAACTGGGAAAAAAAAACCAAAAAAACCAAAAAACGTTCGCAGCCTCTGCCCAGCTGTGCTGCTGGCTGCCCAGGGCGGTGAGCACAGCTCATCCCGGGTATCGCCCGGGGCTGCTCAGGTCACCCCACGAGCGTGTGCTCCCCTAAAGGTGTTGGGCCACTTCTGCACCGGGTGAAGCCCCAAGATCCGGGCAAAGACCCTGCAGGCGAAGGCAACCTCACGGCTTTGAAGAAGCCAAGTGGAAAACTCCCGGCAAGCCGGTCTGTAAAACCCCCCTTCCCGCCGACGGGATCCCCCCGCACCTCCCGCGTCACCCCGGCTGGCAGCGCGTTAATAACCCCTGGCGCCGAGCTCAGCCGTCCTGCGCCGTGAGCGCGTGGGTCACTAATGAGCCCCCGTGCTCATTAGCCCCAGCTGCGGGGCGAGGGCCACGCTCCCGGCTGCTGACAGCGGACGTGGGGGTGTGTGTTCGATTACTGCCCCACGGGGCAGGGACCCCCCGCTCCCCATTCCCTCTCGTCGTCCCCTAATAGATGAGATGTGAAATAAAAGCGCATCCTGCGAGTGCTTACGGCTTCTCCGGCATCACCCCATTAACCGCCCGGGGCAGGAGAGCCCATGTTTATCTGCCAGCATCCCCGAGCGCTCCCACTGCTGCGCTGGGCAATAGCGAGGACCCGAGTTATTTACCTGGCCGGAGTGATGAATGTCGCTATAATGAACCCAAAATGGAACAGGGTAAAGATTAAAAACAGCCCCCACCTCCCCCAGCCCCCCCAGTGTTAACATTTTCTTGAGTGCATGAAGCCCAGATAAGAACAAGTTAAATTTATCTTCAAAGAACCCCCAAAAGCGACTCTCTCTTAACCCCCTGCTCACCGCCTCCCTCCTCGCCCGTATAAATCTTCCCCTTATCTGAACTTCCAAAGAGTGGGGCTGGGCAGGGGAAGGAGCGGGAACACAGCAGACTTTTTTAAGCCAAAAAAATCTCTGGTTCGTATTAAAGAGGCAGGATAAAAGAGCGCGAAGGGTCCCGCTGCGAGCATAAATAATGCAGGATGGGCCCTTTGCAGAGATTTACACCGGGCGGTTTTCTTAGAGAGAGACAAAGCCCAAAACAACAACAAGGGAGGCACAAGGGAGGTTTGTCCCCTGCAAAGGGGTGCCGGTGGCTGCGGCGAGGGCAGGCAGCGTGGGCAGGAGGCACCGGAGCAGGGAAGAGGGTCTGCAGGTGGGATGGGGACCCTGCGATGCTGGGCTCTGGCACAGCACCGTGCGCTGACCCTGTCCCTCTGCAGGAGGGAGGGCCTGGGCAGGGGAAAAGGGGAAGGGAAAAGGGGAAGGGAAAGGGGAAGGGGAAGGAAGGGGACACAGTGCCCTGCACTGCAGCACCCACGCCGCAATGACCTGCGTCTCACACGCCGGCGCATCCGCAGCCCTGCTGATCGGACAAAGGAAACTGGGCAGACACAGCCAAATTCCAGAAAATTATTTTTTCATTTTCTCCTTTATTAGTTTTTTATTAGAGGAAAAAATAAACGTAAGCCGACTCTGCTCGAGTGCAATCTTCAGCAGAAAAGCTCCTGGCTACGCAGAGGCTCCCCATGGGCTCTGAGCACTGCGGACCTGGCTGCCCCCCCACACCCCACGTCTCCCCCCCACCCCTCCATCTTCCCATCACCCCTGGACCGCAGCACGGGGGCCAGGACACAGCCTGCAGCCTGGGAAGGATGCACAGCGGGTGCTGACAGCAGGTAGGGGCTGCGGGAGGGCACCCAGCTCTCCCTGCTCTTGGAGCCAGGAAAACACCCAGATGTTGGCCCCAGGCTCCGGCAAGCTGGCAAAAGGCACGTCCCTGCTGCTGGGTCACACAGAGGGAAGGTTCAGGAGAGATGCGGTGGTATTCAGCAGCCACCCAGGAGCCGTGGGGCTGCAGGCGTGGATTTTGACACACGGTCGGTCCCGTCCCCCTTTTCCCAGGCACGGCCATTCATCCCTCCATCCCTGCACAGGGGACGGGACAATCCTGGGGATGTGCAGGGGATGAGCCACAGTCGATGCTGCAGGACGAGCAGCCCTGTGCACCTCCACTGGCTCTGCAGCCAGGGCCTGGGGGGGGGCAGAGACAGAGTTTAGGGGGCTGTTGGGACCCCCCAGCACTGGTCAGGGGGTCAGGGGGAGTTTTCCCACACACACAGTGCAGATGCTTTGGCCGGAGGTCTCCAGGAAGGCAGATCCAAAGGCGGCCCCAAAGGATCCACATTCTGTGGGACCAGCAGATGGGTGAATAAATGCGACCGGGATGGGAACATCCCAGCCAAGGAATGAGCTAACCGCGGGGTCGGACACGGCGGATAATGCAGAGCCTCTCGCCTTGATGCAATCTGGGGAAGACGCAGCCCCATGAGAACCACTGAAAAAAGTCTTTGACCTTCCTGAACTCTCGGAAAGATTGAAGCTGCACCTCCGGCCTGGAGAGCCGGGGGAAAGAGAAAAGCACGAGCAGATGTCCCCCGCGGCGGGGGACACGTGCAGCAGCCAGGGCGGGTGGGTAGGATCAGCAGGGGGGTGTACCCGCAGTCACAGCGGGCAGATCAGGCGGTGTGGCATGTACGACGGCCACCCACGGCCACCCTGGCTCTGCAGGACCGAGCACTGCAGCGGCACGGGGAGCTGATGCCCTCCCCGCTGCCGTCCTTCCCGCAGGTTCCCCGCGCCGCTCACGCTGGAGGTGGGAAGGGCTGCCAAGATCCATCGCCCTCCTGCAAAAATGCTCTAGGATCTGGAATCAATTATTCTCTGGGCCCAGGAATTAGCACATTACAAAAGCAAAATGACTTCAAGAACCTGGTATGGGATCAGTTTTTGCTCAAATTGTCACCTGCTGACCCTGCCCCTACCCTCGGTGCGGGGAGGGGAGGCTGCGGGGCAGCTACACGCGGCGCGGGTCCCTTTGAGAGCAGGAAAACCCTCACCCGCAATCAGCAGCTCCAGACCATGGTCAAAGAGAGGTGTCAGTGCTCGCTCCCCACGTCAGATGAATTATTGTCATTCCTGGTTGAAGTTCTCCAGAGCTCACTCCAAGGCGAGAAGTGACCCCGGGGCTGCCACGCGTGCCCTCCTCAGCGCGGTCCGGACGGATGCTCGGTCGCACCCGGCCACCTCCCACCCAAAAGGATCTCCAAGTTGTCAGCAATGCGTCCCCCCAACCCCGGCCAGCGGGAAACGTCCCTCTGCACCGAGCTGCCGGCAGCATCGCCTCTGCTCTCCTCTGCCCGGGGATTACAGGCAACTCGAGCGACTCGAGGAGATATCACCGGGGAGGCTCGCAGGCATGAGGAAACCTCGCGGAGCCGTGGTATTAATCAACAGGTGACTGAGCCACAGATTGCTTTTGGAAAAGCGGATTCTGCCTCAAGTGGCTGCGGGCGCTCGTGGCGAGCTGCCCACGCTCATTCTCAGCGCTCCTCTTCAGGAGTCATGGACCATCCCATATTTCTACTTAAGCCTGCAAGAAAAAGAGTCTTCTAACGGTGATAAATAAAGCAGAACCCTCTGAAGGGAGCGGGTGCCCACTGGGTAGGATACACCTCAGAAACCCTTCCTCGGGTGCAGGCTGCAGCTCAGGCCGTGCCGTCTCTTTCTCGGGGCACAGGGTGGGTGTTTATCCCCTGGACACGGCAACTGCCCACAATTTGGGGAGTATGATCTCCTGAGCCCAGCAAATACACCAGAGGGATGTCTGGGGGGGCACGAGGAGACCCCGGTGGGCTCCTCCCCACGCTGCCCGGGGGAGCGCGTGGGTGAAGCCAGGGACGGCTTCGATGCCCCGATGCCCTCGCCGCTGCCTGACCGACCCCCCTCTCCTCCTCCGCAGCCCTGCCTCCTGGCTCCAGCTGGAGAGAAATCCTGCTTTTTTGCCTTGCGACCGAGCTAAGTGAGCTGGAGAAAATCAACACGGGATTTGCATTAACAGCAGTCGCTACAACAAGATTGCAGCCAAACACAATATTAGAAACTCAGTTTCCCCTCCGTCCTTAGTGCTTCCAGATGGAGCCCCTCGCGCAGACCAAAGGGTAGGGGCGAACCCCCCTTTCTGCTCTCAGCACGGACCTTTTCCTCGGCCCCAGGCTCCGGAGGGGGCGAGCAGGGACAGATCTGCCCTTTGTCCAAGCTCTGAGCCTGATGCCAAAGCAGCGAGGGGACCGGCAGTTTCCCCCGCTTCCAAAGCAGCAGATTTATTTCCGCTTACATCAGAGAAAGTTAAAAAAAAAACAACAAAAGAGAAAGAGATCAGGATATTCTGTAGGTCCCTTGGGATCTGTATAGGGGAAGACATCTTTGGAATAACATAAGCAGCCCCAGCACCGCCTTCTGAGGCCGGCCAGGAACCGGCCTCTCTGGGCACTAAAATCACTATAGCAGAGTGCTAAAAATATTCATTACCCAGGAGGGAGTCATCATAATTGAACAGGCCCCAGGTATTAAGTAGGTAGCAAGACCTGGCACAGGCTCCTTGGCTTACACCTAGTCGCACACATTTGCGTTTGCCATTAAAGCCTTCAGGCAAAGATGTTCCCAAGGAACGGCTAAAACCCGAGCGGCTGGCTTGTCCCCCCACCGCCCTCTGCCAGGAGACCCCCGTCTCATGGAGCTGTCAGCTCGTTTATTTGAGCTGAAGCAATTCGCCGGCGCTTGAGGCTTTGCCAGGTCGTTTCTGATAAGAAAATAAGTTGCCTTGTGCAGATGTGGGGTGTGCGGGGTGCAGCCCTGCCTGCCTGCCGGGGCCAGCCCTGCCCCAGCAGCACCTGGACCCCCCCTGCACCCACCCATGCTGCTGTCTCCCCCTCCACGGCTTGGAAACCCAAGCTCTGCTCATGTCCTCATCCTGCGGGAAGCTCATTAAACAAGCCGGCCAATTTTTGTCCAGACTTCCGCATGAGCCCAGCACTGCCTTGGGCAGGGGCTTCTGCTCTTCCCAGCCATCACCGTACAAAATGGGTTTCACCGCTTCCTCCAGGTAGCCGGAGAGCAAGTTACAGGGCTCATCTGTCAGCACTAAGCCAACTCATGCGTAACTGCCACTGAATTCTCCCAGAATCGCAGCAGCTCCCGTTAGCGCTCGCACAGGATCACTAGCTCCAAGCCTGTACAAAGCACCTTCAGGCAGATATGAAAACCAAATTCAAGTCACAGGTTTCTTGTTTTTCACCAGGAGCTTTTGCAGCTGCTGCCTTCCAGCCTTCCTTTGCAAGCACGAGAAAACGGAGGCGAACCATCCCGGCTGCATGCGGAGTGAACGCGGAGCATCCGCACATCCCCCTGTGTTGGGGGGCACTCGGAGGGTGCAGGATTGCAGGAGCGGGATGCCGTGGCTGGGTGCTATGTGCTGCAACCCGGCGGGGGCTCAGCACCCCCCAGCACCGCTGGCACCCAGCCCGGTTCCCCCGGTCCCACCGGGAAGCGCCGTGTCCGTGCACCGGCAGTGCCGGCCCTGGCGCAGCCCAAGGACGGATGCGATCGTTCATGTCCTGTTTAGCCCCAGCCTGTTTACGGACCGCCAGCAGTGTTTACCGGCCCCCCCGGACCCTCTGCAAACCGGAGGCAGCTGCAGCTGGAGGAGGGATGCGGAAGGGGGGTTCTGCGATGCTCTCCGGAGCTGGCCGTGCGGGCGGCCCAAGGAGAGAAGGCTTGTTTATCCTGCTGTGGCTTTCCTGGCCGAAACCCCACGGCTGAACTCTGCACGGGGATGCACGGAGCGCTCCAGCTTGCTGGCTGCCGCGATCTCTGTGCGTGTGGAGGTCTCGAGCCCCTTCCGCGGGAGAAGGACAGATGTGAGGGCTGCTAAAGGCAGGAACGTTGCTTGGATCCTTCAGCCAGCAAAGCCAGGCAGGTTTTTATCTGGCAGCTACTTCCAATGCCACATTTTACGCCGGTAGCGTTGTGGAGAGGACCCCAGACCTGTGTCACCAGCCTGCAGCACCCGCTGTACCTGCAGCATACCGGGCTCTGCATTTATAAGCAACAGATTTGCTCTGCGTCTTAAAGAAAAGCCCCTCATAAAAACTGCCAGCCCTGCAGAGAGATAAGCGGTGTCTCGGGGAGCCCTTGGCTCAGAAAGGTGTTGTGGAAGGAGCCTCTGTGATGGAGAGCCAAGTGTGGGGACAGCAGACGGAGAGGAACACTCTCAGGCCATTGCAGAGCATTTGCCAGCCCCCAAACCCCATCTCTGAAGCCCTTTTGGAAAGCTGCGTGGTGGGATCTAGTGCAGCACACGGAGCACGAAGCCGCGCTCCTGCCACCTCCCCACGCAGCTCCCCGGGTGGGACTGCGGCCATCGAGGGACCCCAGCGGTCCCAGAGCATCAGAGACACCCCGGAGCGGTACAGCAGTTGCTTTATCACTGGTTTCTAGAGCGGGACCCGAAGGGCAGCACAAACACACACACCGACACTCACACAAACACACACACAGAGGCATCGCTGCTCACAGCACAGCCCTGACCTGAATTTGGAGCTGCTGGATGAGAGGCCGAAAGCAGCTGCCTCCCCTTTGCTGTCCCCCAGGGTCTCATCCCTCTGTGCCCCCCTCGGGCAAACGCCACCGTACCTGCCTGCGAGGCTCTGACGCAGGCTGATAAGGGCTGATAAGGAGCTAAAGGAAGGAGCAAGTCTCATCGGGACAAGTGTTGCAGGGGGAATTGGCTGCGGGAAATCGCAGCGTGTGGGGGAGCTGGGAGCATCTCCCATCAAATGAAGCCTCGGGAGGCAAAATTGCAAAGTGGGACACGGCCGCTCTTCCTCTGCAAGGCGTCGGGCTCGGGCGGGTGGAGCGTGCGGCAGCTTCACGTGTTTAAACAGTCATAAAAGCTGGGGTGGGGTAAATTCCCTTTAGAGCAGCAAGGGCAGAGAGCAGCTGGGGCAGCCCCGGCCAAGGACAGGGTGGGTGGCCCCGCTCTCCTTGCTCCGTACTGCACCGGAGCTGGGGGTGGCAGAGCCCCCTGCACCCTCCCCATGCGCAGAGCAGTTTTAGGGGTACCTTTGGGTGCTCTGCAGCTGCACTAAGCAGAGCAGCGGGCATTTGGGGGAAAGGCTGATGGAGCTACAGGCAGCTGGTGCAGGATGGACCAGCCCAAAGGCTGCTCTAAGTTACCCGATGGGTCAGTTTGGGCTAGAGTTGGGGCAAGGGTGACCCCTTCCAGGGTGATGCCCAGGTGCTGCAGGCAATGGCTATGGGAAAACAGCCACAACGCTCAGGTTAGAAACTGCTGTGAGCGAATGCCCTTGCTCAGGACCGATTTTAGGGATGCTCTGCGTCTTTCTGACCTGCTACGCAGCAAGGGCAGGGGGGACCTGGGCTCGGATGCCAGTGCGATGCAGCCGGTGCTGCGGGGGGACGGGTGAGAGGAGAGGGGTGGGAACACAGGGCAGCACGGAGAGGAGGCAGCACACTCCCCGCAGATAAGGGAGGATATAATGACTAGTTTTACACGCACGGAGATACAAAAAGCCAAATCGTGGAGGATAATTGCTCAAAAAAACAAAGGGGCGCTTCATATTTCTTGGCTCCCTGACAGAATTAGCACAGCGAGCGTTCCCCGGCTTTCCTTTCATTCTTCTCCAAAAACATCACTTTCCTCCGGGGGGGGACGAGGGGAAGGGAGTGGGAAAGAAATGAGCATCGCCGGGCCCCCGGCAGCGCATCGCGGCCAGCTGCATGCGGGGAGCGGGGCTCTGCCCGCGCCCCTTCCCGGCTGCCCCCGCCACCCCCCTCGCCCACCCGGCCCCGTTGCCCTCTCCCAGACCCCCGTGCAGCGGGGGACAGCCGTGCCAGAGCCCATCCCGGTCCCCATCCCAGCCTGCCTCGCCGGCAGCTCCCGGCAGTGCCCGGGCTTGTGCGTGTCCGCTGCAGAGGTGGTATCGAGAGCGTCGGGGAGGCAGCGTGCCAGCGGCGTGGTCTAATCCACGAGTCTCGGGGAGGCAAACAGCTGGGGAAGAGCCTCGGAGGCTTTTTCCCAAGCTCGGAGAACTCTCTGAAGCCGCGTGCTGCTCGCCCCCGTACCCAGGTGTCCTTTGAAAGGGAGCAGGCAGCCCTGGCTCCCGGCAAGCCGTGGCACGGGCAGGACTGGGGAGTGCCCGTGCGGCAGGGCAGGGCGAGCGGGGCTGCGTGCGGGGGCTGCTGGGGAACGGGTGGGCAGAAAGGGCGATTTATTACAGGACTTTGAGATGGAAGCTCACCTGCTACCAAAGCCTCAGCCTCGAAAACGAACATTTATAAATGTGCAGGACGGCGGTTTTAGCGCTTTGGTGGAAGAAATGGCGTAAAAGGAGGGCGGCAGGCGAGGCGGGGAGGGGAGGGGGATGGAAAAATGAAAAGGCAAGGGGGGTAAGGTGAAGAGGAGAGCGGCTGTGCTGGACATCACCACACACCCCCTGCGAGCGCTCCACCACGGGGTGCCACTGCCCCAGCCCAGCCCAGCGGGCTCAGCACCCCGGGTGCCAGGGCATCCTTGGGATCCAGGCGCCTTTGGCTTACCTCAATAAAAATGCACATGTGAAACCCTTTTATTTATCAGTCCCTGCTCCTCAGGTCTAGTTTAAAGCCGCCCAGTGCCACCCGTCCCATGTCCCTGCCACCTGCAAACCCCATGGGCACCTGCCCACTGCAGCCCCATTGCACCTCCAGCTCCCTCCTCCCCATGCCGCAGGGCTGGACGGCAGCAGGGTCCCTGTGGGTGCCAGGAGCAGAGGCAATAGCCGGGGGTCCCCCCCACACCCCCCCGGCAGCCCCGCTCACCCTCCACCCCTGCTCCAGCTCAGTGGAGGCTGCGGCTTTTCAGGCCTCCCCATAAAGAGTGTTATTCAGAGCTGGAATTGAAAAGCTTAAGTGTAAAAGAACGCTAAAGGGAGCAGTGGAAGAACCGGATTTTCTTTTATTTGATTTTTTTCTTTTCTGAAGGATGCTGTATTGAGCCGAACATGACAAATATGCCAGGAATGTTTGCCCTCAGGGCCTGGGAGAGCAGGGAAAGGCCCAGAGAAAGGCACCGCTGGCACCTTATCAACACACCAGCCCCACTGTTTGAGCAAAAACAAGTGCCAGGGGCAGGCCCTCGGGGCGGCAGCTGCCCGCACCCCGGAGCAGGATGCCAGCGGGTACAGTGGTGCCAACCGAGCACACGGGCACCCGCTGTGCCGTGGGGGGCACATCACCCCAGTGGTGATGGGGGACCTGCCCTCCGGCTGCACCCAGGGCAGCCCCATGCCCAAGCCCTGCCTCGTCTTCAAGGGAAGAAGCCGCAGAGCCGAGCGGCGGCAGCGGGCGATGCGATCTGCCGGGTCGCAACCATCCCGGACTAAACATGCAGTGGCGGAGGGGAGAGCACTGCGTGCCCCAAGGGTGTGCCAGCATCATGCCCCGGTCCTCCCCATCCCTCCTGGGCTCCTCCGCTGGATCCCAGCAAAACCCTTCCCAGAGAAGCATCCTCTTGGGAAGAGCTTAAAGCCACTTGCTTGGTGCTTTTTAGGATCTTGGTGTTTGCACCAAGGAAAGAGCTGCCGCCAAGCTGCCACGCTGCTCCGGAGAACCCCGGCCCAGCTTCAAGGAAGCCATGCGCAGCGGGCTGGGGCCGGGGCTAATTAACAGTCCTCGTTAAAAATATATTGTGGTTGGTTTAAACAAGGTTCCCCCAAGCCAGAACAAGCCGGTGAGGGACTGCAGAGAGATAGCGAGTGAGCGAGGCGGCCAGGGAGGGGGAGGCAATGCCTGGGTGCATTTATTTCTTTATTTACTTCCATTTCTAAAATAAAATAAAGTGCCTCTCTGTAGCTGTAGGCGCCCTAACGTCTATTAAAGTACCACATAGGAAATTGTAAAGTACAGGAAAACAACCCAATCAGCCTGACCCCTTAACAAACTCCAGCCATAGCCAAAGTTGCAGAGTAAACAAAGCAAAGCTGCCGCTGCCGCCAAGCATCACCCGGGCGCTGGGGCTGCGCTCCCGGCCCCGCCGGTGGCTGGACGGCCCCGCCGGTGGCTGGACGGCCCCGCAGCCCTCATCCCGGTCCCCAGCCACGGGGCTGCCCCCGGTGCTCGCCGAGGATGCTCCACGTGCCGCCTGTCCGAACGGAGGATGCTCTGCTGCCACAGCTGCAGCATCACCCCCAGCGCTGGCATTGCCGTGCATGGTCCAGAGAGCATCGCTCCTGGGGCACAGGCTCGGCAGCAGACACCGCATTTCAGCAAAACCCCACCTTCGCCCAGCCCTGGGGCAGCACACGCAGCCCCTGCCCCTCTCCGGGCTGTGAGGAAAGAAGGCAGCTGGGCTAGGGCATTGCCTGACCGCACTCCTCTAAGTTTCCTTGGCCAAGAAGGGGATGATGTTAAATGAGTCAAGAGTTGGCCTGAGCGCTGGGGTTGGGAGGGTAATGTTTTCTTCAAAGTCAGATGCTTCTTCTCCTCCTCACTGGAGATGATGATGCTCTGAGCCAGCAGTGGTTCTCGCCTCTCATGGACAGGGCAGGACTGGTGTGCCTCTGAGCCTCGGGGTTTGTCCCAGGCCCCCTGAGCCCTTCTGACACCCACAGAGGGGCACCGGCACCACTGCAAGCCATTAGCATCAGTCCCACCGAGGTATTGCTCCGTTTCCCTGGACACCGATAATTCAGCCAGAACCTGAACAATTTTCTGTGCATAATAGCCCGAAATTTGCTCTCAGCAGCAGGCTCTGAAATCAGCATCCCAGCAGAGACAGCCTGGATTAATCAGGCTGGCCACAACTCGGAACAAACCTGCTGATTAAGCCTTGGCAGAGGTGGCGGTGTGTGCTAAGGGCCTTCCCTTCGCCTCCTGAACAGGCACAGCACGAGGGTTCAGAAATCTTTACAAAGCGATTGACTGCATTCTTCCGGAGCCGTCTGCCACCAGCGCTGCAGCCACCTGCCCCGTGTCCCCCACATCCCCCGTGTCCCCCACCCCGGGAGCCACAGGGACTGGGCACACAGGAGGTGATGTGGGGCCACTGACCTGGCTCTGCCATCGAGGGGAGGGTAGCGGGGTGTCACGAGTGCTGCAGGGAGGTAGCAGCCCTGCGCACCCGAGCTTTCTCTCTACAATGAGGCTTGGGGGGGGGGGTTATGCTCCTGATGACCTCCACACTCCCCCTCAGACCCCGCAGGGCTAGAGACCCCTCTCCTATCTAGGGACTGGGGGGAAACTGCTTAAGGAAGAGTGCCTGGTCATTGGGATTCAAATCACAGGACTCGATGGTGCCTGGGGCACCCTGATGGTTAACGCAGCCGCAGACCCCACCACGAGGGTGCCGGTGCCCCTGCCTGGAGTATAGGGGGAAAGGAAAGCAAAGCAAAGCAAAGCAAAGCCTCGGGGGGTGCTTGGAGCAAACCCCACACTTTCACCGCAGTCCCAAATCCAGGTGCTGCTCTTGCCTCTCTCTAAGCCTCCCCCTGCACACTGTCCCCCACGCGTTCTCCTGCTGACCCGCCGCTGCCCACGGGCTACAGCAGGCACCGCACGGGTTGGTGGCATTCCCTGGGGCATCCCAACCCGCTGCCCCCAGGACATCCTCCTCTCTCTTCCCCCAGAGAGGTACTGCCCAAAAACGCCCCGACACCACCTCCTCTCCCTCCAGGCAGCCTGGGCAGCCCCTGCCTGCAGGGAGAGCATGAACCATTTTTTGCAGGATAGTCGGCAGTTGGCCGCTGTGCTCGGGGCTGGCACCGGCAGCAGGCTGCAGCCCTGGTGTCTCGTGTTTTCCTGGGGACCCGTGGGGTCACCTGCGCACCCTTCACCGG
The DNA here is from genome assembly GCF_026419915.1 of Harpia harpyja. Classification (NCBI taxonomy): domain Eukaryota; kingdom Metazoa; phylum Chordata; class Aves; order Accipitriformes; family Accipitridae; genus Harpia; species Harpia harpyja. Next base: position 25,122,739 of record NC_068957.1, on the reverse strand, counting down.
TCCGGCCCCGCTGCCGCAGGGACCACACTGAGCTGGGGGGGGATGTCAGCACCCTCCTGTGCTACCTGGTCCTATGGTGGGTGGGTGCGCAAGAGGGGCAGCCCTGCAGAGCGGGAGGCGGGACACCTCCTCCATCACCACGTTCTCTCCTCCTGGCGAAGCAGCAGGATGTTTACATGATGGTTTCTGGCTGGTGAAGGACACACAAAGCCTCAAAAAAATAAAATAAAATTAAAAAAAAAAAAAATCCCCTGTTGTTCCCTCCAGCAGATGGAAAGTAAACACAGCTGCTCTGCTCACCCCAAGCAGGGTCCGTGAACCCCGGCCCCCCTGCCCTGCCCACCCCACGGTGGTCCCCGTGCCGAGCCGGTGAGGACGTGCTGCCCCGGCAGCCGCATGCCCACGGGCCAGACCCCACGGCAGTCCTGAGCCCCCGGAGCGGGTGGCGGCGTGGGCAGGGGACACCCAGCCTCCCACGCTGGGTGGTGGGCGCAGGTGCTGAGGCAGCGCTGCCTGCCCCGGCGAGGGGACGGGCTGCGCGGGAAGGCACGTCCCAGCCCCCAGGAGCCACCCTAAAGAGGTGCCCGTCCAGCTGGTCCGGCCTCTGCTCTTTCCTTGCAGGAAGGAATGGATGCGCAGACCCCTCTGGAAGGAGATGCGTGGGAGAGCAGCGTGAGCGGGGCAAGGGACCCGTCGCCCCACGCAGCCTGGGGACAAGAGCAGCAGAGGAGGGAGGACGCAGCGGGTGTGCGGGAAGAGGACGCGCTGGTGAGGGAGGACACGGCTGCCCGTATCCACGTGGAGGATGGGGTGAAGTGGAGGTTAAACATCAGGAAACACTTTCCGGCTCTAGACGGGATCTGGGCGGCAGAGCCGGTTCCCGGACCGAGCTGTGAGCCACCTCTGCGGGGACAGGCTGCGGCTCAGCGGGGGGCTGGCTGGGGGGACCCCCGGCACGGGCTGCATGCCCACCACACCACCATGGCTGGGATTTCTCATATCCTTTTCTTCTTCCTTTATTTTAATGTCAGCAGCAGCTCCTGGCAGCAGGGCCTGCTGCAGCTCCCCAGCCTGCAGAGGTCCCCACCCCGTCTGACCTGAGACTGAGGAGAAAGGAAGCATTTCCCATATTTACTATGCAACGGCATCAGCTCCGGGGCAGAGCCGTGAGTGGGAACCTTCGCAACTGCTTCCCCCAAAGTAACGCTCCCGGTTCTGGATTTAAATAAAGCGCAAGGATCTCTAAACCCCACGCACAAGCAGAAATACCAAATCCCCACCGACTTCACCTTTGCCATGACTTGCTCGGCAGGGTTTTAGGAAGCGGCATCAGCCTCCAGGTCTGGGAGGTCTGCGAGCCCTGCGAGAAACTGGGCTGCGCTTGGGGCTGGGGGATGCTCGGGGCGGGGGGATGCTCAGAGCTCCAGGGATGCTGCCAGGGATGCTGCCAGGGATGCTGCCAGGGACACTTGGGGCTGCCAGGGGTTCTCTGGGCTGCAGGGCTGCTCCGGGCTGGAAGAGCGTTCGAGGCTGGCAGGGATGCTCGGCGCTGGCAGGGTGTTCGGGACCGGCAGGGATGCTGGGGGCCGTGGGGATGCTCGGGGCTGGCAGGGATGCTCGGGGCTGCGGAGTGCTCACGGCCAGGATTTTCGGGGGCTACAGAGCGCTCCCGGGCAGGGCAGGGGGCTCGGGGGCGGGGGCTGCTGGCAGGCAGGGCAGAGTGTGCGGGGGGTTCCTGCCCGGGCCGCTTGCGTGGAGCTCGGCTGTCCTCTAGTGCACGCCCGGCTCCATGACACGGCTCCGTGGGGCCACGGCCGGGCAGGCAGGGCAAGGCAGGGCAGGGCAAGGCAGGGCAAGGCAGGGCAAGTCAAGGAGGGAGCCCTGCCCCACCGAGACCCACATGCCACTTTTCAGCCTCCCTCTCCCTGTCAACCTCCACATTTTTGGGGGGGCTCCGCTATTTATTCAGCATCCCACTCTTTGCCCTTCACTTTTTTTCCCCACCTCCCACACCCCCTTAGCTTTCTACCCCTATTTGGCCTCAGCTTTATATTCGCCTCCACTCTTTTTTAATGGTTCCACTTTTTCTTTAGAGTCCCGTTCCTTTTCAGCCTCCCATTCTTCAGTGGCCTCCACTCTTTGTCAGACTCTTTCAATCTCAGACTCCATTTCATCCTAAAATTTTATTGGCCTCCCACCCCTTTTCGGCCTCCCCTTTTTCCTGGCCTCTACTTGCCCTCCAGCCTCCCACTCCTTTTCGGCCTCCACTTTTTTTGACCTCTACTTTTCCTTTGGCCTCCTACCCTTTTTAGCCTCTCCATTTCTTTCCCCGTCCCACCCTTTCTTGGCCTCCTACCCTTTCACAGCCTCTCTTTTTTCTGACCTCCCAGCCATGTTTTGGTCTTGCACTCCTTCTCAGCCTCTGCTTTTTCTCTGTCTCCAATCTTCTTTTTGACTCCACTTCCTTTCCAGCCTTCTCCCAGTTTTTAGCCTCCATTTCTGTTTCAGCCTTCTTTGTTTACTCCGTCTCCAATCTTTTTTGGCCTCTACCTTCTTTGCTCAGCCTCCCACTGTTTTTCAGCCTCCCACTCTTCTTTGGCATCCACTCTTCATCAAACTCTTTCAGCCTCAGATGCCATTTCCCCCTACAATTTTCTCAGCCTCAAACTTTTTAGGCCACCACATTTTTTTCAGCCTCCCACTTTTGCTTGGCCTCCTACTTTTTTCAGCCTCCAATCTTTTTTGACCTCCAACTTATCTGTCTCCCACTATTTTGGGGAGGCTTTTTTTTTTCCAACGGGTGGGCAGAGGGATGCAGCAGCCACTCACACGGTGCCTGGGGAGTGTCCTGGTTTCAGCTGGGATTGACTTAATTGTCTTCCTCGTAGCTGGTATAGTGCGGTATTTTGGGTTCAGTATGAGAAGAATGTTGATAACACACTGATGTTTTCAGTTGTTGCTAAGTAATGGTTAGACTAAGTCAAGGATTTTTCAGCTTCTCATGCCCAGCCAGCAAGAAGGCTGGAGGAGCACAAGAGGTTGGGAGGGGACACAGCCAGGGCAGCTGACCCCAACTGGCCAAAGGGGTATTCCAGACCATGTGACATCATGCCCAGTATATAAACTGGGGGGAGTGGGGCTGGGGGGATTTGCCACTCGGGAACTAACTGGGCATCGGTCAGCAGGTGGTGAGCAATTGCATTGTGCATCACTTGTATATTCCAATCCTTTTATTATTATTATTATTTTTATTGTTGTTATTATTATCATTATTATTTTCTTCCTCTCTGTTCTATTAAACCGTACTTATCTCAACCCACAAGTTTTCCTTCTTTTCTTCCAATTTTTTCCCCCATCCCACTGGGTGGGGGGGAAGTGAGTGAGCGGTTGCATGGTGCTTAGTTGCTGGCTGGGGTTAAACCACGTCAGAGAGCCAACACAGGCATAAGGGAGGGGGAAAGGAGAGAGCTAAGGCAGAGGGACAGGGCTGTCAGACCCTGAGCAGCCCCACCTGGGGCTCCCCACCCCTGCCTGTGGCTCCATTTAAGCTCAGCCTGGAGCCCTTAGCCCCTTCCTCACCTTGGTGCAGCCCTGCCTCCGGAGTGGACCTCAGCTGTGCAGGTAACTCATCTCTGGGGTGGGATGTGGATGCCCATTGTGGCTTGTCTCCAGCCCCAGCTTTCTCCTGGGGGCTTTCAGAGCTGTGGTGCAGCCGTGCCTCCAGCCCTGCCTCCCTTTGCTCCTGCCTGGATGGACCTTGGACCTGGCTCGGTGCTTGCCTTGGCTGGGGCTGCTGATGGGATGAGCTGTGCTGCCAGCATTTGGCTCTGCCTGCCCTGGGGGGTTGCACCCTGTGGGTGAGGGTGCTGCCTGTGCTGGGGTCACCCCTGGCTCCCAGCTTGGCTGTCCTTGGGGAGCAGCCACCCTTCTTGTCCCTGGCAGGGCTTTGGGGCAGCAGGCTCAGCTCCCACAGCCCTTAGCTGTGCTCCAGCCCCATCGAGGTGACACCAGCCCCGTCCCTGCTGGGGCTGTGGGCACGAGGGAGGCTCTGTCACCACTGCCATCGCTGCACAGAGGGACGCCCAGCCCTGAGCCACGGGGATGGGTGTGAGCCCCAGGCCCTTCACCGCACTGCCCGCCAGCTGGACTGGGTGCTCTGGGCTGTTTTGGGGCTCCCCTGGCCCTGGTGCCCCCACACTGCCCCTGCTCTCCCACCACACCATGTCCCTCCTTGCCGTCCCAGGGTGATGGCTGCGGGTTTCAGCAGTGGTTGATTGTTTTGGTGGGAGCGCCTGCTCGGGGCTTCTGCCAGGGGCTGTGCTTGGCTGGGTGAGAAGGGCGAGTTGCTCCTGCGTATGATGCACACTGCAGAGATTAATCCTCCTGTGCCTGGGTACAGGGCTGGGCCAGCCTGGGGGCTGTCCGGAGAGGTGAGGGTGCTTTCTTCCTGCGCTCCCTTCCCCAACTTGCAGTACCCTGCATTGCCCTCTCCGCTCATCCCCCTTTCCCTCCCTGCACAGAGTTTGTTTTCACCACAGCCTTCTCCATCCCTCAGCCCGACTCCTGATGAAGTCCTCCTGCGCTGCAGGGAAGCCTTGTTTCCTGCTTTCCTCCTGGGACCATTTCCCCAGGATTCCTTGTTTTTTATTATATTGGAGCCAAAAAGACACTGTAGAGTGGGGCGAATGCTTTGGCCCTTTGCGGAGCAAAGGGATGGGCAGCGCAGGGACGCAGTGGGGTGCAGGGGGACCTGCCACCCCGGAGGAGCTGGGAGCCCTGGGCACACTGTGAGTGGGAGTCGGGCACGAAGGCGTGGGAGGCAGGTGGCCAGCATTCAAGGCAAAGGGCAAACCAGAAAACAGCGCGGACACATTCACGAGTGTTGTTCAAGAAGGGCAAACCAGAAAACAGTGTGGATGCGTTCGCGAGTGTTGTTCGAGGAGAAGGGCGAACCAGAAAACAGCGCAGATGTGTTCGTGAGTGTTGTTCGAGGAGAAGGGCGAACCAGAAAACAGCGCAGATGTGTTCGTGAGTGTTGTTCGAGGAGAAGGGCGAACCAGAAAACAGCGCAGATGTGTTCGTGAGTGTTGTTCGAGGAGAAGGGCGAACCAGAAAACAGCGCAGATGTGTTCGTGAGTGTTGTTCGAGGAGAAGGGCGAACCAGAAAACAGCGCAGATGTGTTCGTGAGTGTTGTTCGAGGAGAAGGGCGAACCAGAAAACAGCGCAGATGTGTTCGTGAGTGTTGTTCAAGGAGAAGGGCGAACCAGAAAACAGTACGGATGCACTCACGAGTGTTGTTGGAAGAGAAGGGCGAACCAGAAAACAGCGTGAACGCGTTCGCAAGCGTCGTTCAAGGCGAAGGGCAAACCAGAAAAAACAGCACAGACCCATTCACGAGCGTGCGCTGGCCGAGCACCTGGGCAGAGAGGGAGGAGCGGGTGCAGCACCTCTGCTTGCACACGCGTGTGAGCAGCGTGCGTGGCCCAAGCACACCCAACCCACGCCGGGAGCCGCTGCCGGCACACGGCGTCTCCGAGGGATGCCCACGCGTGGGCGAAGCTTTGTGCTGGGGTGCAGAGCTGCTCCCCGGGGTGTGTGGGGGGGGGGGGACACACACACACGGGACACCCCGCAGCGCCGGGGCAGCCCGCGGAGCCCCGGTCCCGCTGCGCGCCCGCGCAACTGGGCGCGCAAGAAGGGCGCAGCGGCGGCGGCGGCCCGCGGGAGGGCAGCAGAGCGGCAGGGACGGCTCGGCTTTGCCCGCCGTTTGCAGGGAGCGGGGGGGGGATGCTACGGGGAGAGGTTCTTGCAGACGAATGCAGGTAGCTGGCCCGGTGTTCTCAGCGGGAGCCTAGGTGACATCCGCGGTCACAGCAAGGCTGGCTGTGCCCGGGTCACCCCGCTGGGCAGACAGCGAGACTGGCGCTGATGGAAAGCGGGAAGGCGGCCGGCTCCCTGGGCAGAGTCGGGTACTGGTGAAACTCAGGCTCTAACCGAGTGTGGCCAGAAAGGTGAGGAAAGGGAAGTCGGAGGGTTTAGGGAGCAAGGGGTGGCTCCGTGATCAGAAAAGCAGCTGGTCGGAGGCTGTGACTACTGGCAAGCATCCAGGCTGATGGGGAGGATGCTCTGATCAAGTCAGATGGTCAGATCCCCTCTCCTTCCTAGGCAGCTCCAGCACCTGCCATTGCTAACGAGGGCTTCTTCATCTTTAACCATCAAAGAAAATAAAAGGGAAGTGAGTAGCCACCAGTGTCTGTAGGTACCACTCTCCCTCCTGTGCCAAGGCATGAACCTGTCCTGGCCCAGATGTGGCTGAGGAGCAGATGTGAGGACCCTCACTCCAGGGCTCCTTTGCTCCAGTGGGATGAGCTTTGAGCCCCAGCAGCCGCTGGTGCAGAGACACGGGTCTATCAGCCTGGCTGCGGGCTGTGTGCCGAATCTGATAGGCATGCACGGCCTCCCCCTTGCCAGCCCCCTCTCCCACCCCCACCGTCTTCAAAGCCAGCGACCTGGCAGTGGTTCTGAAACCCGGGCAGAGCCTCCATGCCATGGCTTGGCATGCAGCTCAAAGGCTCAATTAGCAACATCTGCTTTTGTGGGCTGTAAAACCCTCTCCCTGCTCCCCTCCCTTGCTCTGAGCACTCACAGCTGGGAGCAGCATGGGGCTGCAGCCAGCCCAGGCCAGGGGAGCTCTGCCGGGCAGCCACAGAGGCTGTCCCTGGCTGGGCGGCTGTCCCTGGCTGGGCGGCTGCCCTGCCGGCGTGGCATGCCGTGCCACCTTTGCCACCGCTCTCCTGACCCCTTGGATCCAGAGCCTGACTGCAGCTGGGGGCAGCGGAGCAGGCTGGGGGGCAAGGGGCAGAGGGCCATGGGGGAGCATGGGGTGGTGGAGCCTGAAACAGAGACCTCTCACCCCAGGTAAGTGTAGGAGCACTGGTGAAGCGTGTGCATCCAGGTAAGAAACATCGGGGAAGGAATGGGAAAAGCCCGGGGTGGAGGTCTGCAGGGAGAGCAGACGGTGCTGCATCCCACCCCTGCTCCCCTCTCAGGTGGGGATCCCTGGCCTGTACTGGGGTGCAGGGGCAGCAGGACCTGGTATGGGATGGATGCAGATTGGGGTTAACACAGGGAGGACCCACAGGAGGCACCTACTCTGAGGGCAGCAGCACCGGGAGAGCAATGAGTTCTGTGCTCTCTGTCCATCCCCACTCCTTCCTTCTGGAGATACTGGTCTGGCGCCAGGCTGGCTGCTTCACCCCATGATGTCTGGGCTGCAGAGCGAGCAGCTGGGACAGGCTGGGCAGAGAGGACCACCCTGTGCAGCTGGCAGAGCTGGGCCCCAGGGGACCCAGTCAAAATGCTCCCAGCAAAGCCGTGGGGCAGGCAGAAGGGAGAGGCGCTGGGGCGAGGGGGGTCAGAATGGCCTGTCTCCTGCAAATGTAGGATGGAAACCCAAACTAATTCCTGCCTCGTCCATAATGCAAGAAAAGGACCCAGCGAGAGGGCAGGGAACGAGGCAAGTAACAGGGAGATGGGGAGCTCAGCCATACCCTCTTCTCCAGCCTGGTGCAGCACTGCTCTGGCACGACACGAGTGTATGAGGTCTCAGGCAGCTGGTGGGTCCCTCTCACCACTGGCACAGGCTCTTGTTAAGGTGCCACCATTACAGCCCCCCTTCTGGGAGCACTGGCAGTGCTGGGAGCCCAGTCCTGTGGGCTCTCTCATCATCGGCTGCCATTGCTGCCGCAGCTGCCACCTGCACCCAGCAGCTCCCGTCTTTCCCAGGAGGAGAGGCTCGCGACCGCGGCCGTTCCCAGGAAGGGGTGCGAGGCAGCTTCCCCCTGGGCTGCGTACCACGGGTCCCGGGACGCGGGGCTGTGCTGAGAGGTGATGTGGCAGCACCAGCCATGGGACCTGATGGGAAAACCAGCCCGTGCCCTGGACACCAGCTGAGAGCCCCCACCACCGCCCATTGTCTGGGAGCTGAAGAAATAGGAGCCCTTGCCCAAGGAGCCGGGGGCCTGGCAGGTCTGGCCAGCAACTCAGCTATGTGGTCTGAAGGCTTTCCCAGGAGGGCCGTATAGAAGCAGGGCTGGACGCTGTTGACATCATCCCGGGTATGTCTAGAAACGCGACCAAGCGGCGCCGCACGAGGGCCACCGAGGTCGGGAGGGCGCGGAGCCAGCTTGGGGACGAGGATTTGTGAATGAGAGCGGTATGGGCAGCGCCAGCGGGGTGAGATGGCGGGGTCCCCGCTACAGAGGGGCTCCCCGAGTCCCTGTCCCTGCAGGCAGCCGTCCCCTCACAGCCCGGCGCAAGGCAAGAGCAAGTGGGTCCCATGGGCGATGCCGGGCAGGAGACTACCGAGGTCTGACACCAAAGTGGCAATCCCTGGGCACCAAGGCATGGCTTCCCTGCCTTTCCCAGCCTCATTGCAAGAAGGTGCAGGTGTACATCCACTTCTTGCCCACCTTCTGGCTGTTACATCTGATTGCACTTGATTTACTTGCTGCCAGAGCAAGGGCTGCTGTGGCTGGGGATCTCTCAGGGCCTCTCTCTGTCTGAAGTAACCTCAGCTGCATTCTGGCTGCAGCAAGCCATCCCACACTGGGGGCATCCCTTAGGAGGTCTCCCTGAGACCCCAGCAGTGCTTGCTCCAGCTGTGGGGTCCCTCACCTCCCTCCTGGCTGGGAGCTGGTAAGCAGCAGGGCTTGCTAGGTCTGTCACTGCATTGCAAACCAGATGAGCGATCACAATGCAAGGCTCATTCCAGCTCAGCGCATGTAATGCTCCTACGATGGGTAAAGCATCTCCTGCTGCCAGCCTTCAGCGGGAGCACAGGGTCTGTGCTTCAGGGTGGGATTTCAGTGACTCTGAGCCAGACATTGGCCACCACAGCCAGGTAAGGAGTAAAGGGAGGGGGCTGCAGAGCAGCACTGGGAGGCAGGGAAGGGGTCTGGGCAGGAGAGTTCACGCACATACACGCACGCATGCCTGAGCCCAGCTATACCCTATGCCGAGCCCTGGCAGGGGGGAGGGCAGAGTCCTGCGGCTCAGGGGCTCGGCTGCAGGATGCACGGGGATGAGCATGGCCGGGACTGCTCCTGGGTCAAGCCCTCGGGCAGGACTGCTGCCCCTGTGATTCCTCTGGCTGCAGGTCCTCCCTCTGCCCTGCGAGGCAGGGGCTGGCAGTGACGTCCCAAGTCTGGGCTCTCCTCTGGGGCTGCGCCAAGCAAGGATTCTCGCGGGAGCTGGGGCACACGAGGCTACCTGCCCTGGCCTACCCTCTTGCTGGCTCAGGCCCCAAAGCAGCCAGCCAAGCTCTGTCTCTTCACCACCTGACTTTAATCACAGCAAGCAAAGGTTTCCCTGCACCCTGGGTATTTGGGGCTGGTCTGGAGTGGCCCTTCCCAAATGCCGGCTGGGTGCAGAGGTGGTTGCATCGCAGCGCTGTGTGTGCCTGCGGCAGGGTGACGTGGGCGCGTACACGTGTCTGGTGCAACCGTCCCTCCTGCCACCCCATCGTGTCTGAGTGTCGTCTTCAAGGTGCTGCGATTGTCCCTGGGGATGTGTGTCCCTTGGTGCCGCTGATTGCTGCTTGGAGCTTGGGGTGGTCCCCCTCATCCCTTCCTCTGGTGCCTGGGCCCCCTCCTGTTGCGGTTAATAATTTGCCTTTCCCAGCAGAGCCTCGAGATCCCATAAAAGCGCGTTGTGGAGAGCCCATCGCAAAGACCAGGGCAAGCCTTGTCCGCTGCAGCATGTGGTAAGAAAACACTGGCTTTATGCTGGTGGTGACTTCCTTGCTGGCTTATCCCCACCTGAGGGTCTGCCCGATTAGTCAGCTAGCTGATTAGCATCAGGTAAGGATGGGAACTCTCCAAATCCCCAAAGGTGCCGGTGCTCCCCGGGGAAGCCTCTGGAGCATTGGGGCAGAGGCTGGTCCAGAGCTGCCTCTCCAAGCTGAGGAACCCTGGTCCTGAGAGCCAGCCTATCCATCTCTGCTTGGTGTGAGAAAAACATCAATAAACCACGTTGCCCTGTGAATACCAGCAGCAGCAGCAGCAAACGGAGAGAAACCCGAGGAAGGCTGAGCAAAGAACGCGTTATCTCACAAAGGGCCATGTGTAAGCTGCTGTTTTTTGCAATGCAAGAGCAGGGAGTGGGAGGAGTGGTTAACGTTTTCCCAGCAAGGGGAAACTCCCGGGTGGGAATAGCGCTGTGCCTTGGAAACAAAGCCCTTCACCAAACAGGGCAGTGCCTGTGCAGCCTCATCTCAGCTGGGTGATGCTGAGCAGGGTACAGGCTCTGCAGAGGAGAACTGCTCCCAACAGGTATGGGAGCGACGAGCTCCTCTCCAAGCCCTGCACGAGCACGCAGGGAAGCTGAGGCCGGGGATGAGCTCAGGCTCACAGCGTCTGCCTGCACGGGTGGGCTTCCCGGGAAGTCCTCCCCATGCCCTCCCTGCTGCCCGTCCTTCTGGTTGCATTCAGCCCGCAAGTACCCGCTTGCCCCAGGTGCACAAAAGGACCGGGAGTGCAGAGGCAGAAAGAAAGCAGAGTCCTCTGGCTGGGGAAAAAGCTGAAATAGGATGGGAACAGTAGGGCTTTGGGGAGGTAAGTGGGAAATAAGAGAGAAAAGGCTTGAAAGAGGCTTAAAGAGCCGCTCCCCACTGAAGACAGAAGGAAGAGAAGATCCACTCTGCTGACATAAATAGAACCTAGAGCGCTGGGCGTAAGTGGGAGCCAGCTAGCCTTTAGCAGGGGCCACTAAAGCCACTGCTGGCAATCTGGGATGTTGTCTCCCTTCCTGTTCTGAGCTTCCCAGCACCAGCATGCAGAGCACTAGAAGGGAAGGAGCTGCCACCAGCAGCCAGGGCCAAAGGACAGCAGGGCTCAGTGTCAGAGACATAACGGGGTATGCAAGGGTTTGAGGGGCTCTGTTATTGCCTCAGCTCTTTTGGGGCCTGACAACATGCTATACTGCTGGCCTTCAGCCTGGAGCACTCTCCCTGAGCCATTTTGGATGTGCAGAGCATAAAACTTAAACCCCTCTGGGCTGAAAAGGCAGTACCATGGGGAGGGGAAAAGCCACTGGGCAACACAGCCTGTCAAGAGTGTGAAAGACTGAACTGGAGTCCCAAGGCTGCTGCCTCTTGGCTAGGCAGCACCGCTTAGGGAGCCGAGGTCCCTGCCAGTGTGCCCAGAGCCTGTACCCAGTGTTCTCAGACTGCTTGAATTTTTCCCCATGTACCTAGTGCCTCGATTCCCATCAGAAAGCAGGATGCTCGGCTCTGCCGGGCAGGCTGGGGCTCCGTTCCCAGCAGCAAGGAGTTGCTGCGGTCGCAGCCTTGTTGCTTCCTACCTGTTGCTCGTGTGCCGGCGAGCTCTGCCTGCGTGGCGCAGGCACCGGAGCTGTGGGACACGCTGCTCCCATGCCATGGACAAGATGGTGAGGCATTTGTACCTCGGAGCCATTTCATTGCAAATACGGAAGGAGCACAGTTAGTACTTATTTCCAGAGTAACAGCTCCAGTGCCCCAACCCTTGGTCTGATCCTGCGTGTACAAGGCAGGTGCTGGCAGTCCCGGGAAAGGAACCCCACCAGAGAAACCCCAGACCTCCGGGAGTAGCTCTCTCTGCTATTCCAGCATCTCTTCCCCCGCTGGGCCATGGGCACGCCGGAGGGGCAGGAAGGGACGGGGTGGAAGAGCTGGAGGAAAGCTGCCTGCTGAGCTGCAGGTGTCTGCGCCACGGCTCAGAGAAGTTCAGCCTCCAGCCTGGGTTGCAGTCTTCCTTATATCACTTTCGGTGATGTTCGACATTTGTTCGTTCCGGATGTAAAACCTCTCCTGGCTCTACACCAGATATTTTCTCACCTCAGTGCCTTAGCCAGAGCAGAGCTAACTGTTTGAGGATGTGCAGCTCAGACACGTTGGCCTTCGTGATTAACGCGCTCTTTGCTCCGGGCATGCTGCGTGGCAGGAGGGGTGGGAGTTCAGCTCCAGCTGTACGGCCCCCCGAGCTGCCCTTGCTGTGGCAGAGAGAGGTCGGTGGCCCATTCCCTGTTGCGCAGGGCATGCCTTCCGAGGAGGGTGGCTTTAAACAGGAGCGGGGGCCCAAGCGGTGGCCGTAAGCGAAGCCAAATCCTGATCTGCTGGCCTGGGCCTGGGCGTTTGGGATCAGGAGCGCGGTGGGCAGGAGGATTTCCACGGCTTGTGCTCACGTCAGAGCGGTGCTCTGAGCACCAGCTGAGACACCAGCCCTCCTGTGCGTGCCCAAACACCGTGAGCTCCCCGTTCCCGTGGGGCTCGCTCTCCTCGCCGGTCAGGCTGACAAACAGGAGAAGGACAAAGCCCCCAGTGACTTTGCCCGTGCCTGCGGGATCCCACCTGGGCCAGCCCGAGGGAGCCCAGATGACCAGCTCCAGCACCTCCGTTGCTGAAGGGCTGTCGGCACGGCTGAGCGGCATGAAGGAGCTGGTTCACTTTGGGACAGGGCTTGATGAAAACCCCAGAAATAGGAACACTTGAACCAGTTCCCTCCGCCAGGTTAGTGCCCGAGGGCGAGGATGACTTCACGTACGGAGAAGGAGCCTGGGAGCGGGATTTCACGTTGCAGAGCTCTGTTTATTTTTCGCTCCCAGCAAGCTGACGGTCTCTTGTTTAACTAGCCCAAGAAACCCGTAACGGGGTGCCAGCAGGGTTTGGGACACAAAGAAGCGACGTTCCCTGGAAGCTGGCTTCCTCTTCGTTTCGGTGCCCGGTCAGAATTCTCTCTCCCCGTGACCCCGAAACGGAATTGTTGGGGGCTCTTTTCAGGGCAAGGGGGGGGGCCGAGGGCGAGCAGGCAGCGAGCGCCCAGGGGCCGTCCGACCTCCGTCTGCCCCGGGAGAGCTGCGCGACCCCCGGGGGCACCGAGTCCCTTGCCGCTGTTGGCGGAGCACCCCGCCGCCCCTCTCTCCTCCCGGGATCTGCCCCCGTTAACGGGCACCGAGGCCGGCACGCTGCCGCTCGGCTTCGCCCGCCGCGATGTCGGCCGGGGCCCGAGCGGGGTGAGAACGCCACAAACCCCGCCGTGCTCCCGGGACACCGGCGGGGGACGGGGCTCCCCGGTGAGGGGACGGGGACACCCGCATCCCGCCCGCCGCCTCCCCCGGGAAGGGGGTCGGGGGGGGGTCGGGCAGCGCTGCCCGCCCCGGTCCCCGGTCGCGGCGGGGCGGGCGGAGCTGTCCTTCAGCACCACGGCACCTGCCGCCGCCGGTAGCCCGGGCCGGGCGGCGGGGGGGCGGCGGCGGCGGCGGGGGCGGAGGGGGGGGGGGGGAACCGGTCGGTCGCGCAGGCGCAGGGCGGCGCGGCTCCTCAAGGTGTTGGCGGCGCGGCCGAAGATGGCGACAGACTGAGGGCATGGGGCCCGGCGGCGGCGGGGCCCGCGAGCTGGCGCAGCCGACGGGGAGGCGGAAAGCCGAGTGAGCGGGGCCGGGGCATGCCCCCGAGCGGCGGGCGGCGCGCCGCGGCCGGGGCCGGGGCGGGGAGCGGCGGCGGCGGCGGGGCCGAGCCAGCGCGGCGGCCGGCGACGGCCTGTAGGCGGGGGCGCGGGCATGGCGGCGACGGCGGCGGCGGCGGCGGCGACGGCGGCTCGGCTCGGCGGCCGCAGGTGACGGCGGCGGCAGCGCGGCGCGCCCGGCCGCCGCAGCCGCCGCCGCCGCCGTCGTCGTCGTCGTCGCCGCCGCCGGCCCCCCCCCGCGCCGCCCCCGCAGCATGATCCGCGGCGCCTGGATGTACCCCCGCGGGGGCGCCGGCGGCGGGGCGGTGTGCTGCGCGCCGCGCCGCAGCGACAAGCCGGTGGCCGACCCGGAGCGGGCGCAGAAATGGCGCCTCTCGCTGGCCTCGCTGCTCTTCTTCACCGTCCTCCTCTCCGACCATCTGTGGCTCTGCGCCGGGGCCAAGCTGCGGGCGCGGGAGCGGAGCGGCGCCGGGCGGCCGCGGAGCCGCGGGCCGCGGGCCCTGCTGGCGGCCGAACCGGCGGGCGGCAGCTGCGAGGCCCTGCTCGGCAACCTCAGCCGGGGCCCCGGCCCCGGCCCCGGCCCCTGCCCCGCCGCCGCCGCCGCCGCCAGCCGCGGCGACCTGGACTCGGCCTGCGCCCGGCTGCACGCCCTGCAGCGGCCGCGGGGCTCGCCGGCCGGCGCGGCCCTCCGCTCGCCCCCCGCCGCCGCCCCCTTCTTCGCCTCTCCCTCCTCCTCCTCCTCCTCCAAGAGGACCTTCCTGCAGGCTTACTTTAGGAACTTCAACCTCTCCTTTTGTGATACTTACACGATCTGGGACCTGCTGCGGGAGATGGCCGGCCCGGACGGCCTGGACTGCAGCGTGGACAACCTGATGGTGGACTTGGTGGTGGCGGCGGCCGGGGCGCTGGGCGGGGAGGCCTGTAGCAGCTGCGTCCAGGCGTACCAGCGGCTGGACCAACACGCTCAGGAAAAATACGAGGAGTTCGACCTCTTGCTGGAGAAGTACTTGCAATCGGAAGAGTACTCGGTCAGATCCTGCCTGACGGACTGCAAGGTAGGAGGGGGTGCTCCGGGCCTCCGTCGTCCCCACCCCGTGCCGCCGGCTGGGCAGCCCGGGCTTGAGCCGAGCCGAGCCCCGCAGGGCTAACGGAGCCGCACGGCGGGCTGGGGGGGGGGTCTCCCTCTGCGCCCCCGCCTCCCCGAGACCCAAGCCTGGCGGGACGGGTCCGGAGCCCTCGGGGCAGCCGGGAACGGGGGGCGGTGGGGGCGAGAGGGCAGAGCGGGGCTCGGCCTGAGCGTGCGGGCGCTCACGCGTCCCTTCGCGCCCGTCCACGGGCAGGCGGGCTCCTGACGCCCCGCTGCCTGCCGGCCTCACCCGCACCCCTTTACACGGAGGCGCCCGCACCCCTGCGCAGGCGGGCCCGGACGGGGGTAGGTGTGGGGCCCCCCACCGCCGCCCCCGGCCTGCCGCTGCTGCGGAGGGGTGCTGTGCAGGGCTGGGGCGGCGCAGGGCTCTGCCCGGCCGTCGTTGAGCCGAGGTGCGTAGGCAAAGCGGTGACCTGAGATGAACCGCGGTGCCGGAGCCCCTTCCCCGCGCGCAGCAGCCGTTTTCCAGCCCTTCCACCCCTTCTCCCCGGGGAGACGGGCCGGGATGCGCCTCCCCCTTGGCATTCCCCCCCAGCCCTGGTGCACGGTCCACGTTCCGAAAGCGAATGGGTTGCCTTCCCCAGCATCAGTCGGATCGAGCCTCAGCATGGTGCCGTCTCCTCTCCGAAACGAGAGCTGTGGTCGCATCTCCATCCGGAGCCCGGCGCAGTTCTGCTGGGCGCTCCCCTGCGTTCTCCGGAGCCCCGGTGCCGCAGCTCCTCCAGCCTCCGCCTTCTCCAAGCTGCCTGGCTCACCTG
Source organism: Harpia harpyja (assembly GCF_026419915.1). NCBI lineage: Eukaryota > Metazoa > Chordata > Aves > Accipitriformes > Accipitridae > Harpia > Harpia harpyja. The sequence goes on along the minus strand of NC_068957.1, from coordinate 25,107,331 downwards.
TGTGCGCTCCCTCCGGACATCACCTCTGGGAAGCGCAACGGTCTTGATAATTAAACCTGCTTTCCCTTTCTCGGAGCCGTGCCTTGGGGGAGAGGCAGCGGGATGTGTTACAGCATCGTCCCCAGAGGGACGGTGGCAGAGCATCCCCCCCGGTGGCAGGACAGGGCTTGGCCACTGCTCTTCTGGGAGAGTTTTGAGGGACACTTGGAGCTGCGGTGGCAGCGCAGGCAGCTCTCGGTGCAGTGATCGTCCCCCGGGAAAGCGTGGGAGCAGCACCGGGGCACGGCGTTGGGGACACCGAGGTGGTGTCTTTCATCAAGGGCACAACGGCGAGATCCTGGCCGCCGCTCTCACACCCGCATTTCTGCATTGCATTTGTAAGGAGCCAGTTTTGGAAAGGAGCTAGTGCTGACGTTCTGGGCCGGTGCCAGGCCAGGTAATTACAATCTGCTTGCCCAAATTCCCCCTGCGGTTTCAAAGGTACATGGTATTCAGCCTGCACCGAGTGGTTTGGTCCTGCTGCTCCGCTTCCGCGGTGAATGAAGGGATTCAGCGCTGCCCGCCATTGCGCTGCTCCCACTCCCGGGGGCCCAGCAGAAGCAGGGTCTCCTCCCTGCTGTCTCCTGTAGCGTGCACAGACGCCCTCACTTCAGGCTTAGCGTCCATCTCTGCTGAGTCCGTCTTGCTTGTGCTCGCTGGTATAGAAACCTCGAGAGAGTAGCAAAGAAAGATAAGAAAATAATCATTACCTTTGGGTCTTGGGCAAGGAGGTGTTCCCATGGACTCTAAAGCATCTAGAAACAGAGCCGTGCTTAGACGAGTCTTCGTTAAGTGTCCCTGGTCTTAACATCCTTGATGGGAAAGCGGGGAAACGAGCTTAGAAGATGCAGAGCTGAAGGTAGCAGTGGCGAGACACGTACCTTCTAACTTGCTCCGTATCACGTTGACGGTTGCATCCTTAGAGCATCTGTGAGACCAGCTTCGCGATTTCACAGGCGGCATTTGGGACGCAACAGGAGGGCGCGAGCAGCAGGGCCAACCTGTGCGCGCTCGCCCGGGCCACCCGCGAGGAAATTTCCAGTGCGGGTGCCCGAGCCCGCACGCACCGACCCGAGCCCTCGCAGCTCCCGCGCGTTTCAGTCTCTCATGAAAATCAGGCCACTTATTTAAGGTGCTTCAATACATATTTAGGTGCCTTACTTCAGACTTTCACAGCTGCGAGTCTCAACGTTGCCCTCTCAGTGGCTGTTCCCCATCTGTGAAATGAGGCTAACATCAAACTCGTCCAGCGTGGTGGTGACGAGTGAGTTTTGGCCTGATTTCGAGTCCCCTGGACTTCAGCAGGGGCTGCAGTTACTTGTTGCGTTGAAAAAAATCTGGCTGGCGGGATTTTTAAAGCAGCCTGAATTTGTAATTCCTATCCAGATGCTGAATAATGCCTGCTTGTAAGGGACAGCGGAGAGCCACCGCTCGATGGTTGGAGCTAGATGATCTTTAAGGTCCCTTCCAACCCAAACCATTCTATGATTCTATGTTATGAGAGCAAATGACAGCAGAATAGGAGAGCGAGTGGAGGAAAATACAGCAGACAGCTCAGCCAACGTGAGAGGCTCCCGCAAAACCCTTGTAGCGGCACTCTGGCTGCAGAGAGCCCTGTAGCTGGGTGAACAGGTTTTAAATAATATTTCTGGGGCTGGGTGAGTATGCGGGGCAGGGGACCATGCTCGCCGTGGGAGGTTAGTGCTGGAGGGGTTAGCGCTGCCTCCCATTTGCATCCTTCCTATTCCATAATAGCGGCTGGAAAAAAGGAAGGCGGGGAAACAAAGCAGCTCCAGCTCACCTGCACACAGCCTCCCTCTGCAGAGCCACGTATCCCCCCGTAATTTTGTCCCCGAGGAGCCGTGCGGCTCAGTAAACAGCACACACAGAGCTCTTTGGCAGCCGAATCACCTCGGTGATTTTGGCTTTTTATTGCATCTGCTTTAAAACGACAACAACAACAAAAGCTCCACTGGAGCAGCCGGTTCCTTCGTACGGCAGCAGGTTTGACCCCGAGTTAAAAACTTGGAAATGGCTGAGCGTTGCGGGTTAGTTTCAGGAGACACGAGTCCTGTTGTTCCCTGTTAATAAAGCATCCTGAAGGCTGCCCCTGGTTTCGGGGTGCTGCGCTCAGCGGGGGAAAGGCAGGTGCTGTCGGGGGGGTGAGCAGCATCCTGAGTATCCAAACCCTGGATCTGTCGGTGCCCGGAGCTTGGGGGAGCGCTCAGGGAAGGCTGGGCCAAAATCTCCCCGGGAGCTGTAGGAGATAGAAATACCATGAAATGGTGGGGTCTCTCTATAATTCAGCTGCTGAGATTACTCATTGCTGTAATACTCTCCTAGGCCTTTTTATTTCCTGCTCGGAAATAATTCCCAGGCAGATCCCACTTTCTGCATACGTTGTTGTTATTCCCGTGCAGCATCCTTAGCTTCCAAATCACACTCAGAAAATGTTTCACTTATTGTTCCTACAACTAACACCAAAAATCCCTATGGCTGAGATGGTGAAACGTTTAAATACGTTTCTTGGGTTTATTGTTTGTTTCCTTTTTAGATGTGATGGGGTTTTGTGGAGGCTGGTGCTCTCAGCCCCTCGCAGGCAGGGTCCCCGGCACAGTGCGAACAGGGGAGGGAGAGGGCAAAGCGGATCCGCAAGGTCCATCCATCGTCTGAAATACTTTTCACCTCTTGCAATGAAGAAGACCTGAGTGCCAGCTGCTGGGGTCACGGTGCTAGTTAGTGGTGATGTGCATAAAAGAGGTCGAATATACTTGTGGTTTTCTGCCTATAAGAGGGAGAATTCATTAAAGGAGTCGGGAGCAGCTGCCTGCCACCTCTATCTCCCCTCTTCCTGCACGACTTTTACCCTTTGTCGCTGCAAGACACGATGAACTTTGTGCACTGAGCGGTTGTGGTGACACGTTGGTAGCATCCTTCAAAAGGGCTCAAGGAGGTCGCGGCCCGGGGATGTGGATGTTGCGGCCGAATGTCCCTCGGGAAACGCGGGGCAGCGGCAGCCCTTGCAGCATGCGAGCTGTCAGCTCAGGCTTTGCAGGACTTAGTGCAGGAAGAAATCCCCGTTCCTCCAAAGTGACACCCTGCGGGATGCTTGTGGCTGGTTTGTGCCTTTTTTCCGTCTTTCTGAACAGGCAAAAAGCAGCGTTTCTCCTGCTCGGCCACCGCCAGATGAGAGGTTTGCTTCTGTAAAGGCAGAGCACTGTGTTTGTGCTGTCTCCCTCACCAGCAGCCGCTGTGGAAAGCTCTCCCTAAAAGTGCACACTCCCACCAGTACTAGGGCAAATCAAGATCTATGGGACAAAGCCTGCTGAATTAAGGACTCATTAGGTTGCAAGAAACAGAGCTGTGGAGAGAGAAGGACTGAGAGCCAGGAGCTGCAGGGCTGGGGCTGGTAACAGAGCGCTGGTGGGAAGGCGAGGCTGGACAGGACCTGTAGCATCTCAAATTATATTAGATTACCGGGGTTTCTCTGTGCGTGTGGGCCAGCGGCTGTTGCATCCTGGCTGCAACCCTGGCCAGATCTGTTTCTGCACCTCTGGTTTCCCCGTTACCTACCAGAGAGCCCGTCTCGGGGAGCCTGGCAGGGCAGGATTTCACTCCCGAGGCTTTCGCAACGTGTCGGTGTTTCCCTGCCGTGGGTGCGCAGGCGATGCGGTGAGAGACGGAGGCCGGTCCCCACTGGAAGGTGCCGCGGCACCACGCCTGGCACAGCCAGTACCGAGCAGCACAACCTGCACCGAGCAGCTGGGGAGCAAACCTGTTGTGCCTGGGTTCCACACCCCCCGTGGGTCTTGTTTTCTTGCTCTTGTTTAGCCAGAAATAGCATCAGCGATTGGCGTCTCTGCTGAACATTCCTCCCTGCGGAGCATCTTCTGGAAACCCAAGCACGCCGGGGCCGGGAGGTTTGGGAGGGCCATGTCTTGGGGGTATCCCGGTGCCAGGGACGCCTCTTGGGGGAACCAAAGCAGCGTTTTAACTTCACAAAAGCAGCTCAAGTTGAGTTTGTCTGGGCTGGGCTTATCCAAAATGTTGCTCAACCTAGTGCACTCTGGCTCCGAGCCTGGATGGCTCCTTGCATGGAGACCCGCGCACAGAGGGGAGGTCTCTTGAGACCCATAGCAAAAGTGGTTTCACCAAAATCTTGTGCTTTGTTGTTTTGTTTTGGGGTTTTTTTTAACAAAAAATGTGGGGTTACATTAATATTGTGGCTTCCAGAGAATCCGCTGATGGGTGACTGCAAAACTGCCTCCTGGGCCCGGTCCCCTTTTGCAGCATTAATGGGTTTGTGGGTGCTGCACCAGGAGCAGCAGTACCTGGGAGGGGAAGAGGCTGCTCCCAAGCACGCAGGCACCTTCGGTGTCTGCACCTGGAGCTTTTCCTCAGGAACAAGCTTGGCCGGTGAGGTGGAGCTTTACTGGCATTTCATGAGGTGAAAAAAGTTCCAGAGTAAATTCCAGAGTAATTCCAGTGGATCAGCCCAGAACGTCATTTGGCGGCTTTAGCAAGACCACATGCACGAGCTTAGCCAAGCGGCTCCACATTGCACACCAATTCCATGTCAGCAAAGGTAATTTTTTTCAGCCGTGCACAAAGATGTGATTAAATTGTATAAGGAATTTGAACGAAAGGAATGTGTGGGTTTAGGCTTGCAGTTACTGCAGCCACAGCCTCTGGCATGGCCCAATTCCTGTGCCTTGCGTCGGGTGTCACCTAGATGCTTGAAAACAGAGATCAAAGATTGAAAAACAGAAGACCCAAAAACTGACTGATGAAAGGAGTTTGCTCTGTAATAAAAAAAAGGCGTCAAGGTGTCAGAAATGCTCCAGCGGTGCCCCGGATGCGTGGGAGTGCTGCAAGCCGGGAGGGAAGGGGGATGCTGAGCCGGTGCGTGGTCAGTCCCGAGCTTTGCTTGGGGTCGAGACATCTCAAGATGCCTGGAAGTGTGCAGTGGGCTGGCAGCCGGACCCCCGCGATTGCTGTGGAGTGAAGCAGCCTGGAGTGGGGTGCTCCCCCCCAGCGCTTGGCTGGGCTGTTGGGTGGGGGTGGGAATGGGGGGGGATTTACCGCTGATTGCAGTGGCGTTTGGCTGCCTGCTTTGGGCTGGTTGGTTACCTATTAGTCCTCGCCTGTTAATGTCTGTCGGTGGTGCTTAAGGGGAAAAAAAATAGAAGTTTCTGAAGGCAGCAAGCCTCCGTGCAGCAACAGGCAGGTCAGCAAATGGTGCGGGGAAGAGCGCGAGGGAGGGCGAGAGATCTGTCTCCATCAAACTGTCACCAAGTAGCTACAAGTGACGCAGGTGCCAGCGCCTGTTCCCGCGCCCGTGTGCTCCCGGCTCTGCCTGCTGCCGCCGGTGCTGGATGCACGCGAGCCCGGGTTCCTCTCCGCGTGTGCCCATCCTCAGGAGCACGATGTGTGCGGGGGCTTCACCGGCGGGGTGGAAGGAGCTCCTCGGAGAAGCAGGCTCAGCTCCGGCGGCAGAGGCACGGTGCGGTACTTCGGCAGCTAACGATGCCTTTTGGAAAGCATCCGGCGTGCCGTGGTGCTGTTGGGCGCGGGCAGCCTCTGGGAGTCGGTGAGCTCAGCAGCATGTGCGGCGGTATCGGCAAAATGTGTGACCTGGTAAAATGGCACGACCCCCCGCCTTGCTGTATGCTTCTGTTGCCACGGGCTGCCTGGCGTGGCCCAGATCAGGGACGGCTTGCGATTCTGCTTTTAATAACAGGCAGCAATACGCACTGTCCCCACGGACAAAGGGATCTGCTCGTGTCACGCCGGCTGCCAGCCGTGCGAGCATCCTTTTGCTGCCGGGGGAGAGGAGGCAGCACCCTCCCCGTAGCCGGGCACCGAGAGATGGAAGGGGATGCTTGAACGCAGGACTTCATGTGGTCCTTGTCTGGGGACAGGCATCTTTTGGATGAGGAAAGGAGCTTTTTGTGCACGGCAGGCATCACGCACAGCCTGGCCTCTCCCCGCAGCAGAGACCCCGGGCACCACCGCAGGGCTCGGCACCTGGGAGCCCCGAGGACCGCACGCAGCAGCCCCAGCCCTTCTGCACCCCAGGAGGCAGCGGGGTCTCTCCAAAACATCCCACAGCCCCAGGCCTGGCCCCACAGATGCCCCACGGGGCTTTTCCTCTGCTGCCCAGCTCCAGAGCTGCCTGCCAGGGTCGGAGGCAGCAGAGGCAGGAGTGCAGGATATACCTGGCTGCCAGGGGCTATTCCCGCTGTCACCGGGATGCCATTAGGATGCGACTCATGCCTGGCTCCTCGCGGAGGAAGCTCGGCTCCGCTGTCGTTTGAAGGGCAATGACTCAGGGACGGCAAATCTGTGAATGAGACACGGAGGCTGCTTGGGCGAGAAGTAGCCGTCTGTCCACGCTGCCTGCAGCCCCAGCTCCTGTGGGCAGAGCCGGCAGCTGCCTGCCTGGGGAGGCTCGACCAGTTCGGCCTCGCTCCTCTTCCACGCGTGGCTTTTGCTCTTGGCTTCTCCCCGGGGCCTCTCTCCCAGCCACGCTCCCGGGGTGTCAGAGGAAGGAGCGGTGCTGGGTGCACACAGCCAGCGTGGGTTCCCCCAAACTCTGCTGATATGGCTGTTGTGCTAAAAAAGGCAGCGTGAAACAGCATCACCTGGCAAGCTTTTGGCTTTCCAGAGCCCTGCCTGCGTGAGCATCCCGGTGCTCCTGGTCCCGGCTGGAGAAGGAAACGCTGCCTGCCCTGCTCATCCCCTCGGGAGTAAAAGATACACGTGTTTGGCATCTTGGCTGACATCTTATCTCTGCACGGCAGCTTCTGCAGCGCTTCTGGTGAATGGAGGCTGCGGAGGGGTGGGAGGGCGAAGGGGTGGTGCGGCGGCGAGGGCAGCTGGACAAGGGGGACTGGAGCTGGCACCGGTGGCAGGGACGGGGGCTTTCCTGGCGAGGACTGTGCCGGCACCTGTGTTTCCCCAGAACAGGGAGCCCGGTGCCCCTCGTGCCGGCAGGCACCATGCTGCGCTGGTCCCCAGTGCAGTCCGCTGCTGCTTGTTACGGAGGGAGAGGAGACAAGCAGAGATTTTCTCGGAAGTTTCTGAACAGACGTGGTTTGGGAAGGGCGGTAGGGGCTGACCAGTGCGGGGGGAGCAAGAGCTGTATTTTTGTGTTTAATGTAATAAGAGTGCAATGTTCAACCCCCACCAGACCTGGCTCTCTCCCTGGCCTGCCTCTGGTCTCCAGTGCCGTATTCCATGGAGCTGGATGGTGGAGAGTAAGAATGACACCATAACCAAGAAGTAAGCTGTAAAAGGAGATAAGTCCTCACGCTTGAGGATACAAAGCAACTACCGCCAGCCCAAAGTTAGATGGGAGCTCTGCTCTGGGTGGTTTATTCCTCACAACAGGGTCCCCAGCATCGTCCCCAAAGCCCCTGGTTCTGGTGGCTGCTGGGGACCGGTGGGGGCAGGTCCTGGTTTCCCTCATCCCACCCCGGGCCCCGTCCAGCCTCACTCATGGGGGGCCTCCACCTGGTTTCACTAGAATTTCCATTCTAGACCAGGGAAGCATCTCTGAGCTACTGTCTTCCCATGAGATGCTTCAGTTTCCAAGAACTGGCATTTTCAAAAAGTGGGAAAAAGACCCTTAGGCAGAACATTCCCAGGCAGCCACCTTACCAACGCCGCTTCAGCAGCTCGCCCGCTGCACAAACCTGGCTCTGGAAACCAGGGCAGGAGATGCTCACGGAGGCAGGGAGAAGTCCTCACCTCCTCCCCTGCGTGTTCCCCACACCTGGGGGGGTCCCGGCTCTTTGAGCCCTGGCTGGGCAGGAGGTACAGGCAAGCAGGCAGGGTCTGGCAGCCCTGGCTGAGCCCGGGGCAAGCAGGGTCAGGTGTTGGTGATGATTGTTTTCCTGCTCTCCCCCTTGCTGTGTGTGAGCTGTTGCTAACGGATCTGCAGCCCCCAGCATGGGGAGGGGGGATATTTGGGTGTGCGGACGCTGGCTGGGTTTGCAGAGCTCTCCGAGGGTATGTTTGAGATGTCCCCTGCAGTCCTCGCTCCCATCTCCATCCCAAAGGTCTCTGAGGTGTCCGGTGCTCCTCCTGGTCCCAGCCAGTTGCTCGGGCTGCGTGGCGGGGGCAGGCAGGGGTAGGTGACGGGAGAGGTGTTGCTGGGGTGGAGAAGCACCGCGTGTTTTGCTGGCTCCCAGCACTGGCTGCCTAGTGCTGTCGGGGAGGGGGTTTGCTCCTGGATGCGGTCTTCAGATCCTTATTTGATCCCGGGGGTTCTTCAGGGCACGGCTGCTGGCAGAAACACCATCTGTAGAAATGCTGTTTGTGTTTGGCAAAATTTTGTAACCTGTCCAGCGCACCCATCATCCCCCCCTCAGCCCAGCTCTGCTTCCCGCAGGACTGGCGGGGATTGCAAATCTCTGTGTCCAGGGAGTGCATCTGCCTGCCTGTTGAGGAGGGATGCTTGTGCAGGCAGGGCATGTGCAACACCCAAGTCCTGTGATTTTTGCTGCCTGCTGCTTAGTCTCTAGGTGAATTCTAGGTGCATGGTTTGGATCTGTACACCCGTAAGTTATTTCGATCCTTGTAATGGGCCCATGAGGCCATTTCTCTTAAGCGGGCTGCAGTTTCCCTGCCCCATGCCCTAAGCCCAGCCGTGCCCACAAAGCAAACCTGCTAGCTGTCATACCTGGGGTTGGAAGCACTTGGAGCATTGCACCCCAGTACTGAGCTGGTTGGGCACATGGAAAAATATATCTGAGGAGGTGCTTGTGAAAATCAAGCCATTTGACTCCGTGGTGTTTATGAACTTTGCACGGTGTTCCCCTGTTACCTCTGCAGCATGGCTGGTGAAGCAGTGTCCGCAGAAGTCTCTGTGTACATATGCAAGAGCAGCATTTATTTGCTGTGATGCGTTACTTGTTTGTCATCGTTCATTGCTCTCCTGTTAAAATGAGATTGTCGGGGAGCAGCAGTAGCTGCTGGGATGGAGGACTGGCTTGGAGGCAGTGATGAGCCCAGGGCATGGGGCAGGTCTCTGGACACTTCTTGCTCACGGAAATGCAGGGGAAGCACTTCCACTCCGCAGAGGATAATTAACCGTCACACCGTGCTTTGGACGTTCAAGTCTCTGTGTGTTAGTGTTACCAAAGACGCCGACCCCTTTGCTCACCCCCTTGTCTTGCAGCACCCTGCCTGCAACTCGCTGCCTTCCCTCCCACACCCGTTTGCTCGCTGGGTGACGGGGTGCTGGGCATGCAGCCCCAAGGCTCCAGACACCGCCTGTTTTCAAGGGTCTGGCATGCAGCAGCGGCTGGGGGAGCCCCTGGGGCTTGCCCGCATCCCGGAGGACGGAGCAGACGTGCAGCTGCATTTGTGGCAGCTTTACAAAGAGGAGAGGAGAGCCCCAGCCTGTGCTGGGCTTGCTCCAGGGGAGAGCGGCAGGGATGAGCTCCTGCAGGAGCACATTTCTTGAGGCTCGCCTCCTGAGGAGGAGCGATGCCGGCCGGGAGCATCTGCCTGCTGCTCACCATGGAGACCGAGAGTCATCCTGGGTTTTTCCCCACCTCCTTGGGTGCGTTAAGGCCCCACCTGGAAGGGAAGGGGAGATTTCTGCAAGCGGTGTTCAGCCAGGGATAAAAAGACAGAGGTTCCAGCTCTCAGATCTGACACAAGCCATGTCCAGTCCTGTTGTCTCCATCAGTAGAAGCTGCCAGGAATGGTGATAAGCATCTAGGAAATCATCTTTTGCTGCATTTAAGGAACCTCTGCACACAAGTTAAGTGTAACAGACCCTTGTAGCCGCCTGAACAACCCCCGCATCGGCGTGGGAGACTGTGCATCTCCCTCTGACCGCAAAAGGTGCCCGGGAGCCAGGCTGTCGAGGCGGGATGCTCCTGTCTCCCTGCTGTTTGCTGCACGAGGGAGCTGGGATGGGCCAGATCCTGCTGCTGGCTCCCCTCCGTGAGGCACACCAAGCATGGCGTGATGCAGGCCAGGTTCCTCCCGCGGCAGGGTGTGCCTTAGACCCTGTACCGTGTTGTGCTCCCCTTCCTGTGAAATTGGACTTGCGGGAGGCTGTGCACCATTCAAGCACCTGAGTGAGAACAAGGGGCTCCTGGCAACGTGCAGGATCGGGCCCTTCCACGTGCATCGGTTGCGACAGCAGCCCCATCGTGACAGCCCAGCGTAGCCCTTGCTGGGCTGCGCACTCGCACCCTCCTGAAAATGATGCTCCAGCCTAACCGCTTCCTTGGATGGTAGATGCACCCGCTCTGCCGGAGAAACTTCTTCCTTGCCCCCATCAGCTGGTGGGTAATTTATGGCTCGTGGCACTGAAGTGTCTGGCCTTTATTTTTTTATATCCTATCTAATGTAACAGGATGTTCTCATTATCTGTATAAATGTTTAATCTACTTTTGAATCCTGCTAAGCTCCTGGCTGCAGCACTATCTAATGGGACTGAATTCCTCAAGCGATCCTAATAGATTGCAGGGACCTGACTTTCCCTCTGTCCTGACTCGATCATGTTCATCTTCAGCTTCGTAGTGGTCTTTAATTACTTTTTAACTAATTGGGCTGATAGCAAACTAGGCTGCTAACTAACCCACCGGTTACCTGCAGCCTCACCGGGGGGCTAACCGGTGAGTGATGGGCAGGTGTCTTTCCAGAGCCGTGCCGGCTAGTGCGACTACTGCAAAGACATCGCTGTGCTCGTGAGCAGCCCTCCTGCCTGCCTCGCCGAGCACCTTCCGAGGTGCTCTGAAACCCCCAGGAGTTATTTTTAGGATGCTGATTAATGGTCCTCTGGATTCCCTCTTCCTGCGGCCAGGCTCCCGCTGCAGGAGACCAGCACTTGGGATGGGATGCTTCCCCCAGCCATGTCCACATTGTCTCCATTTTTTTGTAGCTGAGCCATGGTTCAGTTATAGTTGCTTAAAGAAGTGCCACTCTGGAGCGAAATGCTCCTCTCCCAGCCTCTGCTTGGCTTTTTCTTGCCGCCTTCTGCTCTTCTTTCTGTTCTTGCCATCTCTTGGCGTTAGTCTTTAGTCCAGCCCCCTCTGCAAGGCAACCAGGCAGGACCGTGTGCTGGGGGGCTGTTAAGGAGCCGTTATTCGGTTGCCCTTGCAGCCAGCATCTGTCGCTGGAGCTGCTCGAGCCTCCCGTGGCTTCGGGCTGGCTGCTCGGGGGAAATTTAATTTCTCATTGTTGTCTCGTTATGACACTTGACAAGTCTGTAGGTGGGTAGCTGGAGTCGCTCATTCTTTATTACTGAGTTATTCGGGTTTTGTTGCTGTCTTGAGCCCCCTCAGCATCCCACGCTCCCAACCCTGCTTTGCCAGGGGCCAGCGCAGAAACACTCCCCACGTGGCTGCACGCCGGCGAAGGGGCTCTCTGCCTCCTCTGCTTCCCACTGGCCTTCCCACAAAAAGGTGTTGTGTCAGGAGCTTCTCTGGGAGGCTGAAGGCTTAGTCCCGGTGCAGGGGTGCAGCCTGGCCGCAAGCACAGAGCGCCGGGCTCCTCTGCCCAGACATGGAAGCTGAACTTGATGCTGGAGCATCCCAGCGGCATCGCTGCCCTGTGGCAGGAGAGGGGGAAGAGCTGGGGCTCCGGGGACCTGCCGAAATGCATCCGTGGCTGCACAGTACCCGGAGTGTTTTTGGGAGGGAGGACTTGGCACATCCCCAGCGAGCGATGGCTGGGTGAGCAAGCTGTCCCCTCTCCCTGCTCCTCTGTGGCCAACCCACAGGAGCTGGATGGGGGTGGGTGCCCTCGTGCCGGGGTGGCCGAGGAGTGTCCAGTCTGGTTTGGCATGTCTGGGCCAGGTGATGCCGGTCTGTTTTGGTGTTTCCCACCCCTTGGCTGGGGCCACGATGCCTGTGCTGGTGTGCCGGAGCCCTCGCGAGCCGGCAGGGTTGGGTCTCCGGGGAGGGGGCTCGGTGCCTGAATGTCCTGGCCTCCCCGCAGCCCTGGGACACCTTCCCCCTTGGGCTCCGGCCATGCGGTGTCACAGGGGAGATGGAGAAGGACAAAGTCCCCCAAGTGCTGAGGAGAAGCTGCTCACTCCCTGGCCACTGGTTGTTTGTCCCAGTCTCCCGGCCGGCTCTCCCGACGTCCGTCCCCTTCCCATGCATACCTTCACGCGCCCGTCCTGGCCTCGCTGGTCTTCTCCTCCCTAAAACCCAGCCAAAACCCTTCTTGAAAGGAGAGCATAAAGCAGGGGTCTGGATTTACTGTTGCCCCTCTCGCTCGGTGGGCTCAGCGTGGGAGTGCTGGTCCTTTCTGCCTTTACTGTGCTCTCGGGCTTGTGTGCATCAGACGTTTCTCAGGACAGAGAGTGTCTACTGCTGGTGTTGTGCAGCCTGTAGCACAATGGGGCCCAGTCCTTCCTTCCAAGGCACTTCCAGAAGGAGCAGGCTCCATGTGCATTTTGTTTGGATTCAATACATTTGTTTTACAGCAGCGCCTGCAGGCAGCCCACCAAGACTGGGGCCACATTGTACTAGACGCTGTCCAAGCACGGGCAGTCACTGCCAGAAGAAAGCACAGGGCAAATAGAGGGGACAGACCCAGGGTGCGGGGAGGGGGGGCTGAACACGCCGCCGACGTCGCGTGTGCTGGAGCGAGAGCTGGGGTCTGTGGGCAGCAGCGAGCAGAGCGCTTACACACCCCGTCATCATCCTCCGTTGGAGGAAGGCTGTGTCTATCCCAAGGTGGAGTTTGATAATTAAACGCAAATATTATTTCATGGGAGTTGTAATGTTTTTGAGCAGTGATACGTATCAAAAGCCTACCGCAGTGGGCTGGGGTCTGCAGGGCTGGGTGGCTGCGGGCGGGTGGCTGGACCCCGCGGGTAAGACCCGTCCAGGTCCCGATGGCCGCGGGGCCACCGTGGGAAACCTGCACTGGGCAAAATGGGAGCTGTGGTGGGAGGGAAAGGGCTCCGGGCAGCGCTGGGCAGGGAGCGGGCAGCACCCTGTGGCCCTGGGGTCCAGCACCTCTGCCCCGGCACCCTGCGTCGCTGTGGCTGCGGTGCCGGCTCCTGCACTGGGTGCTGCGACCCTGCACCGTGGCGAGAATCTGTACAGGGTGTTTTGCTGGAGGGGGCGTGGGGGTGCGGGGAAGCGGGGTACCGTACGTACCAGCTGTGGACAGCGAGGGGGCTTGGCAGTGGTCACTGCCTTTCCGTTCGTCCAGCTGTGACATTAATTAGTAGGATTATTTTTTTTCTTGCTTGCTGTGTAATAGATAGATGCAGCCACACAGACGTGCTGGGATGGCAAGTGCCGTGTCTCCTAAGCGCAGTCCCGGCCGCAGTGCTGCCGAGGGCTGTCCGGTGTCTGAAGCGAGACCGTGAGCACCGCTATTCCAAGGGATGCTTCCCGTTTTGGTACAAACTGCAATTACGGGCTATTCCTCCTGGGTTTGTTCCAAGGTGAGAGTTGCATCTGCTGGGATGAGACGAGGCTTTTCCCTGGCCTCTGCACACAGCAGCCCTCGGTTGCAATGAGCAGGTTAGCAAAGAAATAAACCTGTAAACGTGGTGGTCATCCCCTGATAGCATCCCCTGGGCTGGGTGCTGCCACTGGCCCAGCACACCCATGGGCGTTGAAGGTGTGCGTGTGTTTGGAGAGGCAGGTTGAGATGCTTGTTCTCCTGTCCTTTACCCGCTCCAGGTGTTCCCAAGGTGTGTGTCGAGCTACCTGACATCGTGAACTTCAGCGCAGTAGGATTGTTATTGGGCTTTTGAGTGCATAAGGTGCATGGAGGTCATGCTTTAAAGCTGTTTTCTCTTAGTTTTGAAAGACGAGCGCTTAGGGAGCTGTGTGTCTCGAGTTGTTTTAAGTAGCTTGGAGGGGGGTTTATTTTGGGAGGGCTTTTTTTCTGTTCCCCTATAAAAGAAGGGGCATTCAGATAATCTCTTTAGTCCAAGAACTGGGAATTAAAACTAAAATGCTAAAAACGATCAGCTTCTTCATGAAGTCACTAAGGCGTTGTGAGGGAGTAGCTCTGACTTACATTGCTTCCGCATAATTTGGGAGTGACTTCATCAATGAGGTCAAGAGACATGGGTCTGGTCGCGGGACATGGGTGGGAAGCCGTGGCTGGGGAGCACAGGGGGGGTTCCCCTGCCCAGGACCCTCCCTGAGGATGCGCCTGGTCGGTGCCGGACCCGGCTCAGCCCCCCCCGTGCCCATTCTGCCCCGGCACGGGATGGCTGGGGGAAAACTGATGGGAAAACAAACCCTGGAGATGGGTGGGCTGCAGGGTAGCGGAGAGCCCGGCACGGGCACGTGCCAGCTGGCCCCGGTGGGCAGCCGGCGGGACACCGGTCCAACGGCACAGCGTTTCCAGCGATGTTTGAGGAACGCCGGCTCTGGCAAGCAGCCGGCGTTCGCACCGGTGCCGTTCCCAGCACCCCACAGCCTGCGTGTGGCCGGCCCCGTTCCCACCGAGCGCTCGTCCCCATCCCACGCCGTTCCTGCTGGCAGCCTCTGTCACGATGCCGGGAGCCGCAGACGCTGACATCCCTCCGTGCCCTACAGTGCCGGGGTACAATGGGCAGCGGCGCCCCGGTCTTGCCTCCCCCGGTTGTGAAACGGAGGATCCACGGCTCCAGCGCTGTCATCGCCAGGCGTAAGTCAACTTTATATGTAAAAAAAAAAAAAAAAAAGTAAAAACAATACAAAAAAGAAAAAAATCGCACACAGTTGTTGGGTTTTGAGGTTGGGTTGTGTTTTTCTGCCCTCCACCCCCGCTCCAAAGTAGAGCATGTGAATGTGGCAAGGCAGGGATAACACAGCTCCAGAACTATCAAAGAAGTTACCAAAAAAACAGCTGTTACAGATATGATGTTAGAACAGCCTATAGCAAGGCTAATTTAAAAAAAAAAAAAAAAGCTGTTTAAAAACCTCAACATTGTTAATGTCAGAATTGCAGGCAGCAGTAATTGAATACAATGGTAATTGGACGTTGCAGCTTGTGTTTGTGACTCCTCCTGGCCGGCCGTGGACATTAGCATTCCCTTAATCCTCTGCCATCCAAGGGGGCTCTTCATTCCCCCCCTGCACGTCCTGCTTCCCGCACCGCATCCTGATGTGCCAGAGCTTGGAGAGGTGCCCGAGCGGCTCATTAGCAGTACTCATTTCCCGGTGTCCAAGATTAATGAGGCGCAGCCGCTCCAGATGCTCATCTCAGGCCATGATAAAAATGTGAGTCCCGGGAACCGCTCTGGGAGAGGAGGGGGCAGCTCTCGGCTGAGGAGGGGGGGTCTGGCATGGGTTTCTCCTCTCGGCCCCCCTGGAAGCTGATGGCTGGGAGCACACGGTGTCCTGATGAGCAAGACGTGAGCGAGGTCCCGGCTGGTGCAGGTGAACGGGACGGTTTTGGGAGAAGGGTTTTGGGCAGGTTCCCTGGCACTGCTGGGGGTCGGGTCCGAGGGAGCAGCGAGCCCGGCGGGGGCTTGCGGGATGCTCGTGCACCTTGCCAGCCCCACGCAGCTGCGGCTGGGTCGGGCACTCGTGGCCTCAGCAGCAGCAAAGAGGAGGAGGAGGAGGAGGAAAAGTCGTGATGGCAGAGCCCAGCAGCTTCCAGTGCGAACCCCCAGCCGCCGGCCTGAGCACGCTCCTGGGTCTCCTTCCAGAGCTGACCCCAGCGCTTTCTCAGATTAGTCAGCAGAGCCCAATATTATTGCAATTAAATACAGCCCCGGGCAGCTTTGCCAAGCTATAAACGCGCGCTTGGTTTCTCAAAGCATCCAATTTGCCTGCACCTGGTGTAACCGCTTATTACTGCTGGTCAGGGCTCCGCTCTCCTCGGGCGTCCCCTCGGTGGGAGGATCGGCCGGTAGCACCGTGTTGATTTCTGCTCTGATGGGAAAACAGCGGCTCGTTGGGTTATTTACAGCTGGTGGTCTCAGCGGGCATCCAGACTATCCCAAACACTGCATCCTCTGCAAAGGTGCTGCATCCCATCCCTGCCCCTTGGTTCTCCCAAAATTTAGCTGGAGTGGTTTGACAGTCAATGCCAATGTTTACAAAATACTGGTAGGAACTAGATTGGTGTTGAAATGGCCAAATTAATTTAAAAAAATGAGTACGTTATTTTGTGCAGAAATACTAAGAGCGCAGAAAGGCTCTGGAAAAGCTGTTTGATGGGGGATGGTACCCTGGTACTGACAGGAGGCAGCGGGAGAAGTGCAGGCAGCGAGGAACTCAATTTGGCACAGAAGTGCCTGCGAAAAGGCCATCCCTCTGACTGCTGCTTTCAGATATCGGTGGAAGTGTGAGCAGGCAGGTAGCTTAATTAGATAGCTATTGGAAATCCAGTTCATTTTGTTTCTTTTTAATGTCTTTTATGATGGGGTATTTCGGCACACCTGCAAAATTCAGATGCAGATAGATAGCCTGTCCTCCTCCTCACATATAAATCGGGTGTCTGAAGTTGGCCCCTTTCCTAGGCAGCAAAACTCCTTGTGCTTTCTTGGAGTCATCTAGCCAGTCCTCTGAGCTAAAAATGCAGGAAGAGGGCACCAAAATAGAGTTTTTTGGAGTTCAGGTCACTTACATTTACTTGGCCAGGCTGGAGATCAGCCAAAAGCAAAAACAGAATGGAAGAAACGCTGATTGCAACCGAACTCACTTCCTGAAGAAACCATAAAGGGCAAGGATGGAAAACAGTGAGCTTTCCCCATTGATTTAAGCAGAGAATAAATTTCTTCCTGTCCTAAATTCTCACACGTCCTTTGTAACAGCAAGAGAAAGCAGGTTGTGTGGGGTAAGCTCAGACATACTGAAAGCTGTTGAAAAAACAAAGCCATAAGGCTGCTGCTTGAGCATCCCGGGGAGTTTGCTCCTTGCCTGTAACACTGATTTTTGCAGATGTGTGACGGGAGGATGCTGGTGTCTCCCAGAGATCTGCCCACATCTCAGCCTCATCCCGGTGGAGCAGGGCAGCTGCTGGCCCAGGAGCACCAGCAGGTCTTTGGTGGCTTTATTTTTGAACAGACGTGGGCAGTTTCCATCATGCACAGCTGCAGGAATGCCTGCTGCAACACCCGGAGGACCCACAGCCCGGCGAGGCGAGGGCTGGCTGGGACCGGGGTAGCCGCACGGCTCCGGCGCTTCCCTCTGGGCAAGTGGGTGCCCTGGAAAGGGAAGGGAAAAGGGAAGGCACCCGGGAAGTCCTGGTGCCTGCTTGCAGTTTCTGGGTGAGAGCACCTCTTCTGCCTTCTCCGGTGGCTGAGGTATCACCAGCTCTTTGCAGCCTTTCACTCAGGATTTTCATTAAATTCACGGGAATGTTGTTGTCTGAGACCCCAACCCTCTGCCGAACTTCCCTGATAGGAGTCAACAGAAACATTTTAGGGGGAGAGCGTACAGATCCACGCAGAGTCTGCATGTGCAAGCTGTGTTTCCTCAGGAGAGCGGGATGAGCCCGAGCTCCTTCCTACCAAGCTCTCAGGAGTCTGCTGCAGCCCAAAGCCGGGGCTGGGACAGCGCAGGTGACAGCCACGGTCCTCTGCCACGGGACCCGGTGTAGCATCCCTCCTCTCCGGGCTGCACGTGTCCCCAGGTGGGAGCCGTGAATGCAGCCAGGACCTGGGAAGCAGCGCGGGGGAGAGTCAGAGATGATTAAAGGGCTGGGAGGGAGACTCGCAGGAAATGTGAGAGAGTAAATCAGTCAAGCTTGCCTAAGTTATGACTAAATGGGGAGCGTGATACATCTGCAAATATTAGAAATGTGTAAACAGAGAGGAGGGAGAGGGATGGTTTATGGAATGATTGAAGGGAATGAACTTTTGGATGGAAAAATGTAGGTCAAGTATGAAGGAAAACTTGTAGGCAGTGAGATGAGTGCTTTCAGCAGTAAAACAACCTCCTCCGGAAACAAGGGGAAGTCCCGTTGATGGAGACGTTTAACGCTAAGCTGGATGAGGGCCTGGAAAACAGGGTGAGCGGGAGGAATGGATTCGGTGTGTCCCATGGGGTCCTTCCACCTGCACCCTCCAGCCTGGCAGGTGGGGCCGGGCACACCGGCGGCACCCGTCTGGGTCCGTGCGGGCTGCGCCGGGCTTCGGGGGGGTCCTCCGGGGCTGACAAGGGTGACCTCGTCCTTAGGGAGCAGTTATCCTGCAGCCGTCGCTTGTCAGGGTCCACGTGCAGCACTTCTGTGTCCCCTTGGCACCGGGGAAGCGTGGAGCAGCATCCTCGCACCGCTGCTCGCCCCGGGGAGGGGAGCACCCACCGCCGGCCCCGGGCAGCACCTTGGTTGTGGATCACGTTGCAGATTTGATCCCCTTCCCGTTCCTGACCCGTTTGTGGATGGATGCCGGGGTCTGCTGTTGCGTGTGCTGTCACTTTGGCACTTGCAACAGAATTTTTGTGAGCAAATACGGCACTGTGAGCTGTATATAAATGCTGCACTTCACCTATTTGCTATTTATTGTTCGTTACCGTGGAGGACTGAAGAGTGTGTGCAAGAGAGAGACCGAAGTGGCAGGACACTGTTGGTGCTGCGTGAGTGGCAGACTTGTTGCATAGAAAAAGCCCAAATGATCAATCACAAAAAGGGAGTGGCAAGTTATCTTTTTCTGGTACATATCTTAATTCTTGTCTAAATTTGCAGGCTGTTTGTGGTGTAGTTAATGCATCCAGTTTTTAATCCCGAAAACTTTATGACTTTGGGGAGAATTCATCCCACCCAACTTCAGCCATTTAAAATTCAAGCAGCTAGTCGATGCTAGCTGTCAGAAATTCTCTCCAGTCAACAGGGAAAGAGAGCAGCACCTCCAACCTCCTCGCTGTTGGGTGGTCGGGGTGCTTCGGAGGGTTGCATTGTTCTCAGGCTGCCCTCCCTCTGTTGCCAATAAAGGCAGCCCAAATAACTAACTCAGATAATTAATCATAATTAAAATAATAACTAATTTTTAGAAGATTGAAATTAAGGAAATTCACCCCTTCCTGAATACCTTAAATCTCCAATAGACCTAAAAACTCTTTGGAAAATGTGTTTCATAGCGATTTCCACGGGAGTGCTTGCTGGGGGCAGGTCTGCATGCCTGCCCGCTGCCTGCCCGGCGCGTCGGGGCTGCGGTGGGATGCTTGTGCCCTCTGACAGGGAGAAGGGGAAGGCATCACCTTCAGCCCGGGGAGCCGGTGCCCCTGCCTGCGGGGCGGCTGCCTGCTCTCCTGGGGCTGCTGTCTGCCATCCTCGGTACATCCCTCCCAGAGGCATCCCCACGTTTCGGGCTGTCCCATAGCATGTCTTTGCAGCTGCAAGCTCTTTGAGGCAGGGACCTCTCCGGTTTGCTCCAGATTACGTGCATGTCTGTAGTCGTGCGTAAATAACAGCGTCGCGTCGAGGTGGGGACTCGCCGAGTCCTTGGCCTGAAGTAAGGATGTGTCCCATCTGGCTAAGTCCTGGACAGTCAGTGGATGGTTTGAAGCCCTTCTGGTTCTCCGTCCCATCTATCGTAAGGCATCGGTGTCCGCTGAGATGTCTAACCTTCCTTTACGTCCCGTTGAGGTCCCGTGGATGCTTTCCCAAAGGAGAAAAGCTCATCGCGCTTGCGGGGTGTTGTGTGCCACCCTCCCGAGGGGTCCTTCTGTGTCCTCCTCACTGCCCCACTGTCCCCTCGGGAGCAGAGGCTGGTGGGGAGGACATGCATTGCAGCTGGGGCTGGGGCATCCCTGGAGCATGGGCCGTGCTGGCCTGTCTCCCCTCCTCCTCCTCCTCCTCTGTCCTGGGGGAATCAGCTTGGACAGATGCCGATCCAGACCTCGAAGCTCTCCCTCCCGGTTGTGTCCTCACAGCCTGCTTGCAGAGTCAGTCCCTTCTCTGGAGCCGTTCCACTTTGTCGAAGTAATTAACATCCAACAGGCTAGGGAGAAAAAGCAGGACCGCAGCTGAATTTCCCACATCTCAGCTGAAAGCCCTGACCACAGGGCTATTGACTGCTCTGAAAGGCTTGCTCCATATGTTGTGTCCTGGTCCCGATTAAACTTCTTGTGATGAAAGTTTCACCAAAACTAACATGCTTCCATGAAAATTCTGGTTTTCATGATTTGGCATTTTCCAGGAAAAAAAAAAAAAAGAAACTAAAATAACTAGCCAAGAATTTCCCAACCAGCTTTAATCCTGAGACACTACCATGGTCCAAACAAATGATGATAAGGATCTATGGAAACATGGGGAAACAAAGAAGTGATGTTTTTAAAGCCTCCAGAAAATAAAAATGCAGCTGGAAGGAGGAGCACGGGTTTTTCTCCAAGCACGCCGAGGAGGGAAATTCATTCCCTTTGAATCACGGGGAGTCCTTTCTAGTTGGTTTCAAAGGAAGTTGGATGTGGTCATTAACATGACCTTAACTCTATTGCTAGTGCCTAGATATATTCATAGATGAGCTGGAAGTGCCACGGAGGGTGCTGCTCTTCCCAGCGGTGTCATGGGTTTCTTGCAGCCTGAGGAATGACTGCTCACCACGAGAAATGAGAGATCTCCCTCCCTTTTACAGCGAGCGAAGACAAACAATTTCCACCCGTGCCTGATGCTTTGGGAGATAAGGGGGGGATGCGGGAGATACGGTCTTAACCGAAACCATCTGGGCTGTGCCCAACCAGCTGCGATGGGCACGAATGCCCAGAGGGTGGAAGGGAAGAGCTGGGTTTTGTTGAGGAAGGTCATCTCGGTCAGCTGCAGATGAAAGCTGCTTTCTCTCCCCTGCTCGCGAGTGGCTGTGGCAGTGGCGGAGGACCCGAGGGAAGGGGATCGGGAACTGGGAACCAGGCAGACTGGAGAGGCAGGGGTTGTGGCACAGCCGTGCAGTCGCAGGTGAACCCCCAGGTTGCTTTTGCTTCTGGAAATGTTGGCAAGTACAGCTCTAACCAGCGGAGAAGCGAGCAGAGCGCACGGGGGCATCTGTACCGCTCTTTGGTACATTCGTTCGAGTGTCAAAATATGCCTGTAAAATGAACGTGTTCCCCTGCAAGGTCTGCCCATTTGAGCCAAAAGAAACAGCACAGCGAAAAGTGCCAGATGTCTATGAATGGGGAATCTCCCTCAGAACCAGGTAGACGAGTGGGGAAGGTGAGGAAGGCGTTACTTGGTGGCAGAGAGGGACAAGCCTGAGGCTGCAGCGGCCGCGGGTACCGCATCCCGGCGGTGCCTGCCTGCTTCTGGCCGGCAGCTTTTCCAGCAGGCAGAGACCTTTGAAAATTTCCAGTAAAGGATCAGCCCGCAGTCTGTTTTGCTGTCCCATGTTCAGAGCCAATGGGGACCAAAGTGCTTCAGAGGAGGCATAAATCCCTACCCTGCCCCGGGGGAGCGGCGGGGTGTCTCTGGCAGGAGGAAGATGCTCTGGGACAGGGGATAAGCGGTGCTTGAATTTTTCGCGTGATGGACCGAGCTCTCGGGCCACCCATCTTGGCAGAGTCACGGCGGTCTGTCGCAGTGCCTGTCTGTAGGGGACGTTAGTCCGTGTGGTTAATTCGCTTTCTTTTTTTGGTGGATTTAGTTTGTTAGATGAGTTCCACAGTCCCAACGCTTCAGCGGTTTATTCTAATTGATCGGTGAGTTCAGTAAGCGACCCCGATTTCTCACGTGAGCCGAGAGGAGTTCTCCCTTCCCCTTTTTACCCCGTGTCTCTGCGATGCTTCGGCTACCCCGGCGTTTGGGGAGGTGACATGTTCCTCTCGGTGGCTTCCCCTAGGCTGTCTACAAGGCCTGGCTGTGCTCCGAGTATTTCAACGTGACCCAACAACAGTGCCGACACCGGATCCCATGCAAGCAATACTGCCTGGAGGTGCAGACCAGGTGCCCGTTTGTGTTACCGGACAATGACGAGCTGATCTATGGAGGTTTGCCTGGCTTCATCTGTACGGGTAAGGAGGTCCGGGGAGCGGGGACGGGCTCCCGCACGCCCCGGGGGGCACGAGGGGACAGGGCAGGGGTGGGTGCTGATGAGCCCCGTCGCACTTTTGCAAGCCACGCACCAGATTTTGAAGGCTTTTTGGGGGCGGAGGGGGAGGAGGTACAGCGTGGAAGCACTGCCTGACTGCCGAAACGTGGCCGTCTGGGGGTGAGGTGTGAGCGGTTAACGGAGACACGGCAACAGCCCGACAGCTTAGCGCAGGACACGACAGCCCTACCTCTAATTGAAAGCTAAAGCAAGCATGTAAGGGGCTGAAAGTGACGGGATTGAAGCAGGGCCGGGACGTTTAACTGCTACAAGCGGCGTTCGGGGAGTCCCGAACGCGCCCCGAGGCGGTGGTCTCTGCTTGCCAGTCTGCAGGCTCGCAGCCCCGTTGAGGGCCAGTCCTGGGGGGTCTCTGGGTGTCCCAGTTCTCAGGTTCTGCCCGTCCCGCGGTGCGCGGCTGGCAGGCACTGGGGCTCACTCCCTCCGCAGCCCCGTCCGCAGTCTCCCGCTGACCCCCTCCTCTTCCTCCGCTTCCTTCCCGCAGGGCTGCTGGAGAACCAGCTGCCCGACGAGGAGGCCAAGTGCTGCGAGGTGCAATGGGACTCCTGCGACCACCCCCCAGACAGCAACGGCAACACATCCCCCAAATCCACCGCGTCAGAGTCACTCCATTTCCACCGCCACGACCCCCACCTCCATCACCAGCGGCAGAACCACTACCACCTCTACCACCACCACCACCACCACCAGTACCACCAGCCCCACTCCCCATCCTTGCTGCCAGTCTCCGCAGGGTCTCGCCTCGGCAGCAGCAGGATCAGACTGTGCGTGCTGGTCCTGATGCTTCTCCACACCATGGTGTCCTTCTCGAGCGTGCACGGCGGCGGCGGGGTGGCCGGCGGAGGGCTTAGCCTGGAGGCCCTGCCCGCCCTGGAGGAGAGCGTGGCACGGGACGAGTGACACGGAGGGGAAAGCCGACCTCCAAGAAGAACGCCAGATCTTTTTCCACTAAGGGGGGCACATGCTATTCCTCCAATGGGAGGCACGGGATTGGGGGTGACGCGCGCACACACACCCCCGCACATACCCCCAAGAGCTGCTCGCCGCGGGGCATCCCCGTGATGAAGAGTCTCTAATGCGCACAGGGCTGCGGGACTCGGCTTTGAGAAGGGTTCGGTCAGTAGCAGCCGGGCAGCGTGGCGTGCCCGGCCTCGCCGAGGCGCCGGCGCGGGAAGGTACGGCACGGGGGGGAGTGGAGGGGAGGGGGGTCCCTTGGGAAGGGGTTTCCCCGTGGGACTGCCGCGCATCTCCCGGCCGCCTGCCGCGAGTGCCTTGGGCGCCCGCACCTTACCTGCCAGCGACGTGCCAAGGGTTTGACAGTCGGCCCAGCACCCATTTCTTTTCCTCCTCGGTCTGTAAATCCCAAAGGGCCAGGCGGGCAGGGAGGCAGCCCCTCTTGGCACAGCCTTGCCCCCCCCGCTCCTGTCCCAGGGGACAAACCCACCGACTCAAGGCAGAACCATCCTCGTGGGGTGCAGCGTCCTTGGCGCAGCATTCCCCTTGCTGGTGGGATTTGGGGGACAGGAGTGGGACGCTATTATGCTACACTGTGGTACTACTCGGGGTTCGTCTCGTTATGTCCCTGACCTGCTCCTCCAGCCTTGCCTCTCCTGCTCCTCTGTGCAAGGAGGTGGAGAGGGAGGGGGGGAGGCATGGAGCAGGAGGGACGTCCCCAGCATTCCCACGTCCCACTTTGCCAAGTGTCCCCATGATTTGGTTTAACCTTTTTTGCTTTCTTTCCTGACCGGAGTGGCTGGTCTCCGAGAGGAGTTAGGGAGATGTGACTCCAGCAGTGCACAGGCTAAGCGAGGGAGGGGAATCGCGCGTGGTTCACAATTGGATGCGGGGCATCAGAAGGCATCCTTCCATGCTTCCCAGCTACAAATCATCGACTGGATGGCAGGAGGACTGGGCAAAAAGGGCTGGAGAAATCTGGCTTGTAGGGAGAGTCTCCCACACAAAGAAGAGGCGCTAATAAAGCCCAGCTGGGGAAGAGAGTTTTTATGAATACTTTCTATCCACAGATGCCCCCCAGATAAGAAAATTTCTAGGAGCCCAGCTGGGGCAGCTGGACTCAGCCGGGCAAGGTGCTGGCTGGTGCAGCCTCATTTGGCTCACTTAGTGGTTTTGGTTTGTTTTTTTTTTAACCTGAGCTCAGCCTATCCAGGGATTCAGCCCCAAACAGACATCAGATCCCGCTTTCCTAGGAAACTCCCAAATTCTCCACCCACCCACCGGGAACTGTTCCCAGCATGAATACTGTGAGGTGGTGCACGGGGGACAGCGCTGCGCCGCCGGGCCAGGCACCAGAGACGAGAAAGTTTATTCTGGCTGTGGGCGAGGGGAAGGAGGAGGGTGCGTTTTAGCACTAGTCAGCTGCCAAATGTCCCGGTCGCGATTCGGATGTGAACCTGCTCGTTGCCTACAGAGGACGTGTGACGGTCCCTCTGTTTCTAGGCTGCCTCTTGACGGGGAGCCGCCAGCAGAGCCCAGGGTGGATCGCTGCTGGAGCAGGAGGAATGTCCTGCTGCATCTCAAACCGATCCCAGATCCCTGCGAGGGTCCAAGAAGTCACGGAGTTGAGGACTGTAAGAGCTTTGTGGTTTCTGGTCTGTTGAGGTGAAGCAAAACCAAGCAGAGCCCCATGAGCAAAGCTACTTCCTACCCGGCTGGAAGAAGGAAGTACCGGGCATCTCGTGGGAAGGACGGGTTTCCTGACGTTTCCAGCCCATTTCCAGACCAAAGAGGCTCTGAGAAGCAGCTGAATGTTTGATTTCTGCTTTGACTTGAATCTCAGAGCTTTGGGGTGATGTTTACACATTATCAGTTGCCTGTTACCAAAGTCCCGCAGATACAAAAGCCTGTGAACCCGCTGTCCCTTGGTTATCGGGCTGGGAGAGGTGGTGGTCACGGAAGATGCAGAGAGAGTTTCCCGAGCAGATTTCCTTGCTGTTGCTACCCAGAAAAGGTAGGACGATTCTCGTTTGACTATTCCTCACAGCATCCATCTATTTTCAGTCTAGTTCACACCAATCTGAGAACTTGGGACATGCAACAGTTCAGCAAACAGGGATCCGAGTCCTCCGTTTGCTCTGCTGCTAAGACGGGAGTCGTGTAGCTGCTTTGATGACTAGCAAAAGCATACAGCCAGACCGAGGGAGGGAGCACAGTCCTGCGCCTGCCTCGAGACAGCCGGATCCGGTTCGCTCTTAAGGAAATTAGATTTTTCATGTACTGCCAAGAGTTAAGCTAATTCCAGGCGCCTCTCTCAGAGATAGGCTGCGTCCAATCTTTGAACGACTCATCTAGAGAGAGAAGAATAGCCCAGTGTGGTGCGTCAGCAAGTGGCCCTGAGTCACTGGCCCTATTCATTGTCTGCTGGTGTGACGCTGAGCAGCGCCCGAGCCCGCACGCTCGCAGGCGACGTGGTGTTACCGGCTCGCTCTTCTGCACCCCGTGTGCGTGTGTAAACCCCGTGCAAAGACCGTTCTTGAGGGGTTCGTGCCCTTCTGCTTGCCTGGAAGCTCTTCTGCACCGCCGGCGAGCGGAGCGATGGACCAGCGCGTTGGCGTCAGTCCAGGCTGGGGCGGGCTGTGGTGGCTCCGAGCGCGGAGGTTTTGTGACGGGCGATTGCCACAGAGCTGCGGGAGCGAGGTCAGATTAGCCCAAGTTATCTTCAGGGACTAGGGGAGGCTGGCAGGGTTTTGCTGGAATAACCTGGAAGCTGTGACAAATGTCGTCACCTTCCATAACACCAGCTGATGAGCTTCGTCTCGGGAGGCGGGGAGCCCGCGCTCCGTCCCAAAGAATCTGAAAGCTGAGCCATTTCAAAAATGGGGTCTTTAGCGTGATTACTGAGGAGGTGTCGTTGCGTCAGCCTCGTCAGCCGGGGAGCGAGGAGGCTCTGCAGGGCAGTTAGGCTGTAGCCGGAGGAGATCCGCACGTTTTCCAAGCTGCGGCTTCCCGGGAGGTGTTCACGTGAGGATAACGTGCCGGGTCGGCAGGGATGCTGCCGGGTCCGCGGGCAGGGGGAGCGCGCGGGGTGCGGAGCCGCGCTGGCAGGCGCAGGGCTGGGATTTTACCTAGTGTGACTGGAAGGAAAGTGCTGAGTCTTCACAGACCAAGGCTTTTGGAAGGAGTTCTTTTATTTAGCGAGTCTGGGCTGCTGTCAATAAGTTCTGTGGTTTTAGGGCACCATATGCTGTATTCAACACTTTGCCAATCTCGTTAAATGAATCCAGACTAGGCTGTTCACAGAACAGGACGGAGCAGCTGGAAGCGGTGTATGTTGCAGTCCATCATTATAAGGCCGTCGGATAAAAACCTTCTCTTTGGTCTGATGTTACAACCTTAATAATCCTCCATCCATATTAGCTTTCTCTTTGCTATACAAGAGAAAAGTCCAGAAAGGAGACGTTAACATGTCTCCGTTAATACCACTGACATTATTTTTATTAAAACATGGAGTGAATGTGCCTGGGATAAGGAAAGAAAGGGTTTCTCTGCCCCGTGCGTGCAGGTAGGCTTCAGCCCGAGCCCCTCCTGTGCCCAACACAGCCCTGGGACCGGGAGCCCTTTGCAGAGCCGCGCTCCTGCAGCCTCCTGGGACCTTGGAAAACACCAGGATTTATCCTGCTGGGAATTTCAAACCAAGGTGCTTTCTCCTTTTCAGTTCAATGATCTTATTTTCTTCTCCCCAAAGAAGGCGCCACGCATTGGGATTAATATGTAAACCACAACCTTTCCTTCAGTGGATAAAATTCTCTCTGCTCGGAGAAAAATGCCCATCGGAAAGCAGTGATTCCTCCCTGCCCTCCTTGGCAAGAGGCTTTCTCTGCCCGGGGGAGCCGAGGGGTGATGCTGTCCCGGGGGGGTCTGGATGCAGGAGCGGGTGCAGGCAGAGCAGACGGGGCTGCAGGAGGAAAGGTAGCTGGGTCCTGCCCGGCTGGAGCGTTAGTCCTGGGTTTTGCACTTTAATGTAACTGCCAGTTGTACAAATTAATTAAAAATAACTGAAGAAAAATCCCAAAGAAAGGCCCTGCTTCCTCTGGTGAAGATTAATCATTAGTTGAGCCTTTTTCTTATGAAAATACAGATCCATGGTAGCCCCAGGCAAAAGATTCCCAGGGAGAGCCCTCACCATTCGTGCTCTGAGTTAGGGAAATCGCTTTGAAAGCATCTGACAACTAAAGCAGAACATGTTGAGTAACTTGGCAACACTCAGAAAACATCTTGAAATGGTTTTTGTTCAACACATTTTGCTTTGCTTCAATAGGAGATGTCAGGGCAGTTCATTCACTGCCACTCAGGACTGCAGGCGATGCTGGGAGAGGGTTCCTCTGCCCGCGTTTAAAAAAAGAAAAAAGAAAATCCCTGATATCTGCTGCTCCCAGGGCAGGATCCTCCTCGGCGATGCGACGGAGCTCCCCATTGCCGAGCTCTGTGGGTCCCTTCTGGCCGGCGAGGTCTCCCCACGCCGCGTTTGCCGGGGAGGTGGGTGAGTTACAGCACGGAGCGGGGCCGTTTGCGCTGCCGGTGGGACAGGGTCCCCCCCGTCCTGCAACGAGGGGGCACTGCCTTGTGCTCAGCCTTGGGATTGAAGGCTCTGCCCTCAAAAAGTCATGCAGCGGCTTGTGATAAATTATAACATGATACCTCGCTACCACCCTGGAAAGGAATGCCTATAGACATTGGTAGAGACAAACATAGTTGGATTCTGCGAAAATCCCTATTAAAATCTATGTGATGTGGCAGACAATTTTGTTTACGGACTTTTTGAGCTGCCCTGTGGCTTCCCGTCCGTGGGGGTATAAATGTCTCTTAAATTATACTTGGAAAGTTAGGAAGGGCAGTGGCTAATGTTTAGGCGGGACGTTAATAACGATCTACTTTAGCCCATCAAACAAAAAGTCAGCTCTTGGGCATCCCAGCGGGGTGACGACACCCCGTGATGGCCCCTTCTCACCCCAGGAGGAGCCTCTTTGGAGCTCCTGGATCACGGCAGCTCTGGGGGGGCTGCACAGGTCCAAGCATCCTTTAGGTTTCTTTCAGGAGTGAAGGTTTTCACCAGCTCTTTTGGGGTGTTCTTGGTCCGTATGGCTCTTTGGGTGACTGCTTCCAGTCCTGCGCATCGCTGCAGGGAGGGGGATAGGAATAAGCCTGCTCTGCTTGTCCTCTGAGTGCCAGCCAAGAGTCAGCACCTGACTCCTGAAAAATCCCAGCGGTTTACACCATTCCTGCAGCCCCAGGCTCCATCTCAAACAACGAAGCCAGCACCAACCACGCTCCTCACGGCTGAGCGGAGAAGAGCATCCTCCCCAAACTGGGGCTCCCAAAAACGCGGGCTGGTCCTTGGCGGGAGGGGGTCCCACACGTGGCCTTCCGCAGCGTGGTCCACGCAGGACGTGCAGCTACCTCCTCCCGGGACACGGGCTGGTGGATGCTCGTCCCGCTGGGCGTAGGGGAAGGAGGAGGTTTTCCTCCATCCCGGGTCGTGCAGAGCTGCGCTGAGACCCTGCGAGGGAGGTCACCGGCATCAGCAGTTTCCAAAGGGATCTTCAGTTCTGCCCTTCTGGGATGAAGGGAGCAAAGGAAAGGCTGTGGTCGTACGCGAAGGATAAATCATTTTCAAATAAGGATCGTAAAAAAAATTAAATAATTCCTTTTAAAAGTTGTTGGGGATTTTATCAAAGCTCTCAGCCCTCACTCGCAGGACTGGGTGTTCACGGGCAGATGGGCTGAGTTACTAAACACCATTCCTCCAGCTTCCTTTCATACACTGTGTATCTAGTACTTTTGTTCGAAACAAGGTCAGGAGTGGTTTCCAGTCTCGTTAGCATTTTATGATGATTCTTTTTCAGCCTGGGAAGTCGACGACTTTGCTGCTTGTAAACTGAAACTCAAAAAAAAAATTAGGTTTGGCTTATGAAATTTGGGGTTGGTTTTACCATTTTTAAACGTATTTGGGAACTGTACGTGCTTGAGTTGCGAAACAAAAAGACATTTCAAGCCAGACAGTTATTTTTTTTTATTTTGAAACTTGTCAAAACAAGCCATATTGATAATTATGACCAATTTTTTTCAAATTGAGAAATGTATCAAGAACAGCCCTTTCCCACAAAACCTTTCATTTTCAAAAAATAAAATGAAAAAAATCAATCACACTTTTTCTGCTCGCACAGTTGGAACTGGTGGCAGTGGATTCGGAGAGAATAGCAATTTGTAAGGAATTCCAACCAGCTCTACTTAAAATAGCATCCAGCCAGTTTCTTGGGGGCAGTAGGCTGAGCGGCTCCGTGGTGAAAGCAAACTGGAGAGCTGCCTTTCTTACTGGGATGGTTTCAGTCCTGGATAACACACCTTGAGAACCGCAGGGGCACGTTCCCCATGGGAATTCGCCGCTGAGATGCCTGGGAGGAAGCATCTCTTCTTCCCTAGGTCCTCGGCCGGTGGCGGGTGCCCCCAGCCATCCCTCTAACCAAGCTCTCTTTTCTTTTCCAAACCAAAATGAATCCAGCTTCTTCTAGCCTTCAGTACATTCAGACATCACAGTTGCGGGATGCCTTCGAAACCAGAGATACTCCCGTACGCTCGCGGGAGTTTAAATTTGGAAGAAATTCAATGCGCTGGGCCGGCGGGGATGCCACAAAGCGAGAGAAGCAACCGCCGCGGTTCAACAAGAACCGTTTTAAGGGAGAGCACCGAAGAGAGCCCCAAAGACAGCGTCCTTGCCCTCTTGCCCTTCTCCGTTGGGAGCGCGGGAGATGCCGTTTCTGGCAGCCGAGGCGAGGTCTCTCTCTGCCCCTCTGCTGCCGGCGAGGGCCGGGCTGGGGGGTCCCGGCACGCCGGCGGGCACGAGGGGCGCGGGGGGGGGACCTCGGCAGGGACCGGGATGGCTTTGCCTGTGTGTGTGTGACCAGGCTGCTTGTGACCGAACCCTTCTCAAGTGCTCGTGAAATGTCGGTGGTTACAGAGCTCAGACCTACAACAAAAAAGGTCCTTTTACAGTACGTGGTGGCGGGGTGAAAAAAAAACAACAAAACCAACCATACTGCTGAAGTCAAAATATTCTTTCTAATCCCCCTGCCCGGTTTCTCTTTCTTTCCAGCTTTCTTCCTCTGCCTCCCGGACCCTCCCTCTCTGTTCCCACCCCCCTTCTGTTTCTCTTTCTCCCCTCTGTCATAAGAAAGTGACTGTGTCCTCGAGGGGACAGTTTTCTTATGCCATTTTATACACTGTGCTTCATGTTTAGAACTTTTTTGCACTAGTTCCTATTACATTTATTTTCCAAAATGGTTTGACAGAAAACAAACAAAAAAAACCAACAAAAACACAAAACCATGCTATAATTCAGTTGTATTAAAAATATTATC
This sequence comes from Harpia harpyja, assembly GCF_026419915.1. Lineage (NCBI taxonomy): Eukaryota > Metazoa > Chordata > Aves > Accipitriformes > Accipitridae > Harpia > Harpia harpyja. The sequence goes on along the minus strand of NC_068957.1, from coordinate 25,076,947 downwards.
CTACTACTCTCTGTGTTCAATAGTCTCTGTACCTGTAATGCTTTCAGTTCTGTTGTATTTTGGGGCAGAGGTTTTCTCCGCTCCTTGTTTAACCCAGTAAAGAAATAAAATGTTAAGAATTGATGATAACATCCTCCTCCCTTTCTCTGCGGTTTAATTTGGGCCATGTAGGTCCCGGCGTGCTGCTCGCCGTCCAGGGAGACGCGGTGGGACGGGCTGCCGGCCCCCTGCTCCCCACCAGAACCTGCCCTGCAAACTCGGTCTGTCTGTCCTACGGGTGTTTTTTTCCTGCGAAATCCAATCTCACATGGAGGACAGAAGAGGCAGAATGGAGGGACAATAACCCTGCCTTACTGAATTTGATTTCGTAACCTTTCTTTATATTCTTTTGTTTCTTGCCTTCACATTTCTTGCCATGGGGCTCACCTCAGAACAATAGGGGCAAAGACTGTCACCAAGAGATTCATCAGAGAATAATGACTAAACCAGGGTATCCAAATTTTGCCCAGCTGAAGTCCACACCCACATATAATCTGGAATTAATTCATCTGGACAACAGATCTCGGCATGCAACAGAGCTAGGACACTCCGCTCCAAATTGAATGCTGCATGCCAGGCTGCAAAAGGCCATGTAATAAAACTCTGAAGTTACACTTTGGCCATTCCTACCCCGAGCTGAAAATTCTCAGTTTGGAAAGAAGACGAGGAAAAGAGAGCAAAAAAAGGAAGGACATTGGACGGAGATAGAAATAATTTTTTAAAAAGCAGATTGGTGCAGAAGGCGAATGCGAGGGGAGGGCACTGGGAGGCACTGGCTCTGCTGTGAAACTGGGGCAGAGAAGAAGTGGTGGGTGCAGGCAGGGAGGCACGGAGAGCACGGCCAGGGAGTGGGGTGTCCGCTATGTAACTGCATGTGGGTCTGGGTGGGTAAATAATTAGCGGGATATATCACGGCTAGAACTGAAGGCGTCATTTTCTGGCCTCTCGCAAAGTTCTCGTTCCCCTCTGCCCACACCAAATCGTCTACAAGAGACTGGTTTCCTTTGTGGCTCAGAAAGGAAAAAAACCCAAAAAATCTATTTACTCGAGTTCCTCAAAGAGAGGAGCCGGCCCAGGAGCGGGATGCTGTGCTGGAAGGCTTGTGCTCAGGCGTGGAGCCGGGGCTGCTGGTGCCCGGCTGGGCTGAGCCCAGGGTTCCTGCTGCTGCACCGTCCCCTTTCCTCTCCCTTCTCCTGCGGGGACACCGTTGGCTCTTCTCTCCTCTTTGCCCCGCGCGGAGCCAATATCCATATTCGGCCCTTCACCTGCAAAACCCGAAGTATTCCAGGGCTGCCTGTCCCTGCCGGCAGCCCGCGCACCTTTTTACGCAGGTACGCATCTCTTCCCTGGCCGCTAATGGTAGCAGATGGATCGGTACCTGATTTTCCTTTCCACAATGCTTTGCTCAGGGTACCCACTAGCTGGGTAGCAGACGGCATCGCACCTCCTTTCAGAGGGAGCCATTTCATTGACGCAACCGCCCGGTTGTCTCTTTGTCCACAAAACCCAGAGGCAGGAGGTTCGGGACACCGGGACGGGCAGTCAGGACGGTCACGGTGCTACTCCCAGTTTGGGCAACTAGAGATCAACATTATCCCAGCCCATTTTTAACTGAAACCGTGCTGCTTGCTTGTTTCTTAAGTCACATTAAGTCATCTACTACCCCTCACAAGGTCTCCAGCAGCAATAACTGTGTGAATTCCCACCCAATTTCTCAGGAAACCTTCACAGCTCTGGTAGGGAAGTGAGGGGACAGTGTAGATGCCGTACAGGAGCACTGTTGATGCAAATCAGGGATGGTGGGGTCCTTTTTTCTAAAATCCTTTTGTCCTGCTCTGTGCCAGCCTATTGTTTTGATTTTCAGAGAGTACCATGTTCTGGTGCCGCCAAAGTGTAAAGATAAGGCAAAGTCAAGATGATTTCCAGGATGAAGCGTGAATTTGTAATGGAGAAGCATGATGGCCAGCTAACAGAACCATGGGGGTCTCTTACTATTTGCACAGAGGGGATCATGCTTAGCCCCACAGACAAACAGCAAAGCATATACCAGCAGCTCTCTCCAGAATAGCACTCAGGTGTCTCAGGTTAGCATCTATCCTGCTGTAGGTAATTAAATCCATCTCAGCCATTTCCTAACGTTTGCAAGCCTCCCCACTTGCTTTTAAGGTACTTTCAATAGTGGTTCCTCATGGGTGTGTCCTGAACTGCCCCAATTTGAGCAGCTCTGGACCTCAGCTGGTCTCTAGAAACTACACATAAGAGTCCTGCAAAGGGCTTGAGCTGCTAAACAGTCTCAGGATACAGACAGCACCAGATTTCTCAGAAAATGTGCTTGGGATCACTTTTTCCTTTGGGAGCGCTGCTGGCAGGACAGGTCCCAGCAAACCACACGCCATCGTTTGTTCCTACCGACCTCCTGCTGCAGCGATGAGAAAGCACCGGCCGGCGTCTCTGCCGCACTGGGTAGGTGGTAGCTGTTTGCTACGAAGCCTTTGAAAACGGACCTGCTGCTGGAGATGAAAAGGTTGAGTCTCTGGTCTGGTGGGGAGAACGCAGGCAAAGGGTGGGAGATGTCGCTTGAGCTGCTTGCTGAGGCTGCAGGAGGTAACGCCGCGGGGTGGTTCTGCTGGGCTGGGCTCAGGGTGCCGGCTGTGCTGCCGTGGCAGATGTTTAGGGGAGCCCTACAAGAGCAGGGCAAGCATACGGCAACGCGCAATTAATGGGATTTCTGAGCCAGATATAAGGCATTTCCCGGTATCTCTTTATGTAACAGCTCAGCATTGATATTTAACTGCTGAATTTGTGTAGCTGCGTTCTCGGACCCAGCTACGCCGCCAGTATCCCCGCTCCCGTGGCAGTGACTGCTGGAGTGCCGTGGTGCGTGCTCGCGCAGTTATTTGTTCTCGGCGGCTCCTCCTGATGTCCCTGCATCTCGTCGTCTGAGACGCTGCATCCCTCACCCAGCCTCTCCAGGCCGCCCGTGGTGTGACAGACCCCAAGCATCTCTCTCCTCGGGAGAGAGGTACCACGAGCGTGCCCTGTCTCCCTGCCTCCAGGATGCCCTGAAAGAGGGACCTGTTGGGGCTTGGCTGCCATATAAAAAGACCTCAGGATTTATGGGGCTGGAGAAGGGGGCAAGAAGGTACGTGCCTGCCCAGCCCGGGGAGCAGCGATGCTGTTCCTGAGCTTGTAATGAGCACTGGGCAAAGCGTGGGGAAGGGTCTCGGTGGGCACGTGGTGCCTGTGCTCATGCAGCAGCTGAAAATCCACCCAGGAACATGCCGGTTCCCAGGGATTTCATTAGCAGGGGTTTGAAGTTGACACGAGTTAAGTTGAATATAAATTTTCATGTCTATAGGCCTGCGGACATCAAAGTTGGAAGGCAGCATGGAGTGAGAGAGAAGTTTCTCAGCTGTAAATTTGCCTTGTGAGTCCATAAAAACTGAAACGGGCAGTGTAAAAAATATTTCTGCTGGAAAGAGGATGGAAAATGCTGCACCCCTGAGAAAACATTACAAAGCGCTGCAGACCCAAATCAAACTCCAGGCTTGGAAATGCTTTGAGGTGCAGGATGGGACTCTCCGGACACTGAAATCATGGGTGGGGTCTGGATTTCTAACATCATCTCTTCTGGATGTGAACTAGGAGTTCCCTTTGTTTCTCTACTTATTTATATAGTGCTTATTTATACATTTATATAGGTTCTGCATTCTGGTTTACCAAAAAAGGAAAAAAAGTATCATTTTCAAGCATGTGTGTGTAAAAACCATGCTAACTGTGTAATTCCATTTCTGAGCAATTTCAGAGCTCCTGAAGCTTCTCTGTCCTCCCCGGGTGGAGAAGTACTCAGGACTCATGAAAATCAGGCGACTTGTTACCGCAGATCTAAAACTGTGCTCAAGAGCCTCGTTTTTCACAGCAACATTTGAATACGGGAGAGTAAGAATCCTGAAGAGAGAGCCTGTGTTTTCTTGTCCTTCCGACTCTTCACTGTAAGAATGCCATTTCAAGCTCTGTTTTCTACCTACCAGGAAGCTCAAGGATGTTTCTAGGCCTTTCAAAGTCTGTGTGTTCTGGGTATGTTCAAATCGGAGCACCCTGCTGTTGGCGAGGAGGTCTTTGTTTATTTTTATGTGGCCAAACAGGTATTTTTTTGTGGGTTTATGGATTTTGTGACTGGGAAGTTAGTGTGATGCCACCTCAGAAAACTGATGAAAATCTTGTAGTTAAGAGTTGAAGAAATTATTAATGATCATAATTTTCCACATTTTTTTTTGCCTGGAGGACTCCTTTGTTCTCTTCTTTTTGTCTAAAATTTGCATTAAGTAAGAGCTTACAATTTCTTTTTCATTAGCAACCCCCTTGCCATAGCAGAGCAGGAGTTGCCTAGATGAGCTGTAGAAGGTGGGTTTATCTGGATTTTATATGTTAGATGCTATAAGCCAGGTGGGTTTTACTGTGTGACTTCTTCCTCTCTTGCTCTGTTTTTCCTGGTTTGTCTGTCTCTTGCCCACTTTGGATCATGGCCTTGACACTGTACCATGGTCTGTGTCATTCTGTTAGATCTGTTTTGGTAACTGAGGAAGATCAAGGTCATACTGATGTGTCTCCTCCACTGAAAACATCAGTGTCCTTATTAATTCAGCTTTAATTGTATGGAAGTGAAGCCCCTTGATGGGAAAGGGCTGGGAAGGGGTGTTTCTTCCGCCTTCATGTGAAAGCAGTGGAAGTTCCTTTCCTTTCTTTCATCTATATTGATAGAGATGCATATTTCAAGGAGAGGGTCAGGCCCAGAAGGAGAAGGTGTTGCTGGTGCCACGTGGGACTTGGATGATCGTCCTTTTTTGTAAGCTTGCCCTGAGACAGGAGTTTACCTGAAAACTGTGTTAATTAAACCACATCAGGTGAAACTGCAGGTCCCAGTATTCTGAAAATAAAAAATAATAAAAAAAATATTGTTAAAGCCTGAGAGTGAAGCACTGGAAGCGGGATGGCCTCGGTCATTGTGTTCCCCTTCTACAGAAGGGCAGATCCCCAGGTGCTGAGAAGATTTGGTGGTGATCAGCGGGAATGTGCTTGTCCCATCCTGGGGACTTCTCTTTAGACAGCAGCAGAGGAGTTAGGTGAGGTTAGGCTGGATGTTGTGGGCTGAGTTTGGGAAGACCTGGACACAATCCTCCTCCTGTTGCCCTAATGAGCAAATAGATCTGGAAGGTGGGATGTGCTTAGTTATGAGTTATTTCCAGTCAAACTGTATTATCTAAAAAGAAGTCCACTTTTTTTTTTTATTCCCTGTCAACCCCCTGCTCTTCTCGGGCCCCAAGGAGTATTCCCTCTTGCAACCCTGTTCCAGCCATGACCCCTCAGATCAGTGTCCTGTTTCTGTTCTCCTCCACAAACACCTAATCCCTGTTATGAAATTAGCTGTACATTAAGAAAACTCACTCCTGGTGAGAGCAATCAGGAGTCTTCAGCTGGTGAAGGTGAGGGTTCACAGAAGGAGATTCTGGAGGTGAATTTGGTGTTGTGTTAGGGGAGCAACACAGACATGCCACCTGTATTCACCTAGTGCTATCCAACATGGATCCATCCCTTGCACTGCCCTTTGGGCAGCTTCCTGTAAGGAAAAGTGTGTAGGATCTGGTTTCCCTTTGGAGAGGGAAGTGTTAAGTGCAAGCAAAGATCACAGACCTGATAAATCCAAGGGATGTCAAATTACATCAAACTTCCTCACCTTAATGTGGAAATATCAAGACAAGTGCCTTGAACTGAGTAACAGAAATTGCTGTATGCAATGCCACATTAGGGAGAGGTTATCTTTGTGTTATCCCTGGCACATCACCTCATTTACACCCTGCTTTCCTTTTCCCTACCAGTCCCTTTCATGTTTTTAGTACAAAATGAGTCCTGTGTGTGTGATACTTAGGATTATAGCTTCCGTCTCTCTCTTGGGCTTCCTAGCTACCCTTCACATTTGATCTGTCACCTTTTCCGAGGTTTGCTCTAGCTTTTCTTCCTCCGGTCTTTCTCGGCTTCTTCCCACCACCCTCCTCTCTGTCACTCAGCCTTCTTGCCTGTGACTTGATCTTTGCTCCAAAACTAATCGGTGTTGCCCCACACCTTCTCTACGCAGGGATCATTCGGTCACTTCTACCCCAGCATTTCTCTGTTCCTTGCAAAATCAGTTAGTGCTCTGCCTTCCCCAAAGCTGTTTCTCCCATCGCTCAGTGCTAAGCCCAGGTTAGCACCCAGCCTACAGTAAAGCCGCAGGTAAGCCTGAGACCAGCTCGGAGGAAAGTCTTGCCATCAGAAGATCCCCTGACATGTTTGTATTCACAAGCTTGTCAACATTTGGCTTTTTTTTTTTTTTTTTTTTCTTTCCCCTCTTGGTGAAAACTGCTACTGTTTCTGACATCATTTCAGATCCTCCAAGCCTGGTTGTGAACAAGTCTAGCATCACTGCTAAAACGATAGATGCCGTGGAGACCCGTTCTGGGTGAGTCTACGCTAGAAACTGTCCCTACATTGGCATTGAGGATGGTGAAGTTAGGAAGCCAAAGAGAGAACCTCGTTTATATAAACTGTAAGTTTTTCATAAAAGCCTTTCTAATTTGTACCAAAGAGACTCTAGCACACCCTTGGGACTGGTAAAAATAATAATAGCTTAAGTGGTAGAAGACTGTGAATTTGAAACAGAAGGTTATGAGATTTAGAAGTATTACAAAAATGTCAACATTGTATATCAATAAACGTAATTTAGATATACAAAGGAGATAGCAAAGATTTCAACAAAGAACTGTCAAGTCTTACCTCTTCAGATCTCTTTGAAATAAAGCAGATGTCTTCATCCAATTGATCCAGAGAAACTGGCCTTCACATCCAAAAGTATGTTATTTCGAATCACAAATGAATTACTCCTTTCAAAAATTACATGGTTTGCTATTTTTCAATCACTTCTTTTATTCTGAGATGAAACACACATGTTTATATTGGCTGGTTTAGCCTAGAAACGCAGCGTTCCCCAAAGCTAGCAATCCAGAGCTCGTGGAGCCACGACTGCCGGACCTGTAATAAAAGAGATGAAGGCAAATGGCACTCATTAGAGCTGTATCTGTTCACTGCTTGAAATATGCCTTTGTAATAAGCAATTTAATTTTTACTATTCCATACCATAACAAATGGCTACTGCCCCTCTCCAAATCCTCTAACCAATGCTCAAATGGCGTGTATTATCAAGCCTTGATCTGACGTGGGCTCCACGGAGGAAATTGCTGGTTTAAGGCTGTGTTACTATAGGATATTATGTCTGAGCCTTGTGATCTTTCTCTTTGCTTAAATCTGCAACGGCTGGGATGCATCTAAGAACAAACACTTGGGTTTTCCTTCCCCTGGTTATTGCTGTCTCATAATATTAACAGTCTTGAGGTTGCAAATCCCTGAAATCCCAGGTCACCTGGAAACTAAGCCCCTCGTATGGAGGTCCCGTAGCTAGAGCAGGGCCTTGGGTGTGCAGTTTCCAAAAACTTAAGAAGTGAGCAGAAAAGGACGGTTCCATATGTCCTCCTTATGACCGCTCCTGCTTTGATATAAATTCCTCGCATTTACCCTTTTCAAAGGCTTCAGTTCTTTACCTGGACTCACCCTACCTTACCCGAGATGCTTAAAAGTTCAAGTTAAGCCCAAAACTACGTGGGAAGACTCTGGTCCCCGGCTCCCGATAGCTACTGACCTCTCTTCCCCACTGGCACCTTTGCAGGCAGAGCTTTGGGTGGCAGAGAGAAACACTTGCCCTTCAGAACGCTGGAGCCGGGGGGGTGCGAGGGGGCTTTGCTCCTCCATCTCCCACCCTGCACCTTTATTTGCTGAGTGAGCTCGGAGGGCAGACCGAGGCTGCACGATGGCTGGGGGCGAGGGCTCAGCTGGGACCCTCGCGTTTTGCACTGGCCGTCGAGGAAACGCTGCCGGGAGGTAGCGTATTCACGTGGACGCCTGCGTGCATCAGGCACAAGGACACGCTGGTCGTCACCGCGCTACCAAAACCTGCTGCAATCTGGCTGATTTTTTTCATTCTTTCTTCATTTTTCTTCATTAATGTTTCAATTTTTTTTCTTTTTTTTTTTTTTTTTTTTTTCTGCTTAGCCCAGAAGAGCTGCTTGTGGCAGCCTAAATCGTCTGTGACCAGAGAGATGTGGCATGTTACTGTACCACAACTAAAGCCGCCTGAGGAAGGAGGGCAGTGCCGAGCCCTCCTCGAGACCCTGGCCTTTTTAATACTAATAATGACGCACCCTTAGTCTATATACATAGTGCATCAGAGATGTGGAAGCTGCAGGCCAGATATGCCCGAGGAAGGGCAGGATGAGCGCTCCTTGCAGGGACCTGGGGTTCTGGAGGGCCAACGGGCTCGTGTGACAATCCCACCGGGTGACAAAGGAGAGACCCCGTGGCCCACAACGCTCCCCTCCGGACAAGTGATGGTGCTTCGCGTGCTGACTGCGTGCGAGCCCACGGCCGTCGGTCCCCCCGGTCCCTGCTCTATGAGAAGGGATCAGCGAGGGGGAGATGGGACGTCGGGTCAGTCCCACCCCAGAGCAAAGCTCGGTAAGAGCCATGCCACAACTGCTGTCCTGATGGACATCTAGGAATACCATGAGGAACGGTACAAGAGAAGTCTGCGGCTTCCCTTTGAAGTGCAGAAAGCACGTAGGTTTAGTCCGGTGAGTACCAAACCTTGGGGTATGCCGAGCTATAGGACGGGGCTGTCGGGCCAGGACGATGCCGTACGGCTGGGCTGGGAAGAGCTTTGCACAGACTGGGTCGTATCAGTGGGAAGAGACGTGAGCACGGGGTAGTGCTCGAGCTCACGTGCTTCACAGAAATTGAGCTTGTATCGTTTAGACTTAACTCTGCTGACACAGTACCGCGTTTTGTGCATAGGCTTACCCCTGCAGAGCAGGTTGTAACCGTGGTTCTGTGACTGTCGTGTCTCCTCCAGCCACAGGGAGATCTGACGGGACATGTCCTGGAAACCCCCCCTGCCCTAGGTTTGTGGCGTGTGTGTGCATTTCAGCCTCTTTGGCTTCTGCTTCTCTTGCTTTAGAGATTTAAATTCTGTGGATAATAATTTAATCAGGATTGCTTCTCCAAAGAGGTAATTTGTGCCGTGCATTAACGGAGACCAATATAAAGTGACCGAAATCATTTGCAGATGGAGCGGGGCCACAGCTTGAGCCCCGGTATGGGCAAAGCGTGCTGCAAGACCCATCTGCTTCTGCTTTGAGGGCGGTCGCCGTGTTTGGTTTAGGTGGGAAAGGACGTGCTTTGGAGGTCTCCCACCCGGATAGAGGGAGCGCGGCTCTGCGGGACGATTTCTTCCCCCCCCCAGCCCCGAGGAGCACCAAATCCAGATCCGGGCTCCCTGGCAGACAGGTCGGGCAAATGCTTGCGCCAGAAATGCTGGAACCTGGGGAAAGCCCTGCCGTCCTCTGGCAAGGGGCAGAGGAGAGGAGCACCCTCCTCTCGGTCCTCTAGTCCAGCTAAGCGTTAGCTGCACGGTGCAGCTCCCTTCTCCTCCTCCCTGTTTTCGCACGGGCTGTTGGTGAGCGAGCGTTACTGATACAAGCAAGGGGCAAAGCAGGCTGTGGGCTTTCTGAAAGGGTGTCTTTCATATAAGACATATATTCCTTGAGGCAAAGACCATATCCTCTTTCATTGGCAGCAGCGAGTCCTGAAACCGGCACTCCGGGACAATAACTTGGAAGATTCCCCCGCTGCCCACTCGCCTGAGTGACCTGGGATGTGGGGAGCCGAAGGGTCGGGGGTGACGAGGCAGCGAGTACCGGGGAGGTTGTATAACGTGGTGTGGAATATCATTGTTCCAGCCAGGATGAGTAAGAGCACAGCTGACGCTGGTCACCGACTGCACTTCCATGTGTCTGAGGGAGGGGGAGGCTGAGAGACGGTTGCACAGTTGAAAATAAAGACAATAAGTCTATAAAAGTTTAAGAACTGAATAGATTCCTAACATTTGTTTTTCATTATCACCAAATAACATATAAATAAACATACAACAGAACCAAGAGCAACATCCTAGTTACCCTTTCTAGAAGAAGCTGTGTTTAGGCTTAACTTAGCCTTCTTTGGCCAAACCTCCTCCTTGTATACTCTGTAACGAAATGAAATAGCAAAGCTGGCTAAGCAATTAGGCCTCCATCTTCCTGTAAAACAGAAAGCAAAGCAAGGACTTGTCTATACAGGAAAGCTAGATGTCAATGTGCTGCTAGTTCTTAGAAGTCAGTAGTACAGGGGAAGAATGTGTGAAAATAGGCACAGTAAGAGCCCATAGACTTTTTTTTTTTCCTCTCTGTAAAAAGGACACAAGCATACATAATTTTTTTTGCTATTATTATTGCTTGTTGATAATTATTAGTGCATCTCAGAAAACATGTCTGTCAATACACAGTGGTAGGTTTTGCTTTTCCTTTTTTCATGTTTACTGATGTAAAATGGACCCTGGAGTGATGCTGTGTGCACTGCGCTCTGTAAACACTGCCTAGTGCTTATGAGAAAAAAGAGAATTCAGGCTTAAAATGCAGTGGCTGTTTAGCTGACACCGGGATATCAAAGATTTTCTAATCATCCTCTCTATCTTGCATATCTCGTCGAAGCCTGTTACACTGACTGCCAGTCAAGTGGGGGGAATGGGATGATCCTGGTGCAGGAGAGTTTGAGGAGAGGGATGAGAAGCTCGGTAGGTGTCATTTTAAATGACAGTTATAAGAATTCATGGAGTGAGATGGGAGGGACAGATGAAAGATCAGAGAAAGATAGTGATGGCCTGAGAGAAGGAAAATCTCAGAAGAGTCATAGATGGAGCCAGGGAAGAGGCATCCCATGAATGCAATTGCTCAGTACATGTTGCTCTCATAATGTGAACGTATTGTTCAATCCATGCCCCTATGGAAGCAGTCCTTTACTGCACAGGCAGAGCTCATAGTTATTGAAAAGACAGTCTTAAGTAGACCAGATTGTGTGAAACATCTCATCTCTCACCGAGGAAAAATAATTGTAATTGCAGTGATGTAGGGAGGCTTTATAAAAGTCAGGATCCTTTGTCCTAAGAGCTTATAAATGTACCTGAGGACACACTGTCGGTATGCTATGACTTCAGCTTTCAGGAGACTTTATTGTATTAACGTTGTTGCTAACATCACGGAGAGAGTAAAAGAGATGGCTTTCCTGCAATTTAGCGGAGCTTTCCTCAAAGGAAAGTCATGAATTCCAAAGCTTTTAGGTCATACATGTTAAAATCTACTCTATTGCTGCTGCAAATATTACAGCTGTTGCCAAAACGTAAATGGGAAATGGGCTATAATCTTCTTTACAACATCCTTCTAAGAGATTCCCTGATCTGTTAAATATGCATAGCAACTGGCACTTGGACCTGCCACAAAGTGCCCTGTGTTATGCTGAGAGAGTTTTACCCATGCCAAAAGAAAGGGAGATCTTCTAAACTGACAAGGCTGCTATCACAGGTCCTCCTCCCACCTTTGGTTAAATTCTGCTGGGATGGGAAGGCTCCGCTGCGCTGTGATGCTGGAAAAAACAGCAAGTTTAGGAAGCAAGAGAAAAAGTCCCGTGGCATTAGAGACGTTGCCTCTGTGCGTTCTTCTCCTCTTCGGCCTCTGCCCACCCTCCAGAGGACTCTGTCGGACTACATGGGCTGGAGGGAACAATGCCTTTATTTTTGGAAAGTTTCCTTTTTTCCTAGATTTCTCTCCATTGTTCACGGGGGAAAAAAAGCAGGGGCAGCTGGACCCAATAAACTCTAGCAGATATAAAGAGGCAAAATTTGGGTGGGGGGACCTCTTCCTTGTGAAAGAATTAATATTATTTTCTGATTAAAAAGAACTGTTCTTTATTTTCCTATTGTGGCCCCTGCCTTTGATCAGCCCATCCAAAGCATTACAAAGCTGTGTCATTTCTGCAGCCGTTAGCTCTTCTGTCCTCTGGCTCCGGCCTGTCCTGGACCAGGACTCCTTGGAGCGATGAGGCTGGGCTACAGAAGAAAACTGAAACCTTTGAGGTTCTTCATCCATATACTGAAGTTTATCAGGGATGGCACAGTAAAAAGGGACAAAACTTGGAAAGCAGAGGGCACTGGTTGCGTTCAGCGGAGAAAGACGACCCGTGGTTCCGAAAGGAAACGTCTGTGGCAGGGGAGGGCTCCCCACCACGCGCTCTCACCAAAGCCTGAAGCTGGCAGCGATGCTTTAGAGCAAGAGGAATTAAAATAAAATGCTGGAGAAACAGTGCAACGCCTCCGTTTGTGGGGCTTGACCGGTGCCACGCGGTCAATGCGTGAGGACCTCTCTCAGGTCTGGGATGACACGTATTAATTATATCATCAGCTGGGATTTCTTTTTAATTGGTGGGGCGCTGCACGGTGCTCTGCTCTAGGAGGCAGAAGTACCTCAATTTGAGGATTTGGCAAATGCCCCAAATGAGATCCGAGCAGAAACGGTGAACTAGTTTCTTACGAACAGTTAATATTAATACCTGCTTGACCCAGCTACGCAGCTTGGAATTAAGACATTTGCAATACAGACCTGTCTTTAAGACTCTATGAACATACATGGCACAAAGTATTTCAGGGAATGCTGGGCTACTTGACCTCTAAAATGCATCTTAAAAGTAACATAAATTACTCTTGAAAATGGAACTAGGCTATGGCAAGTCTGAGTAGGTCAATGTATGATTGTTTTTAAATAATTTGGATCTTGATCTTGAAAAACAGTAACAACCCTAAGCATTCAAATAATTATAAACTGCCCGAAAATAATCACAGAGTTTTGTATAGAGGGTTCATTTGCTTTTATTTGCTTTTTGCTCTGGAGTTGTTAGGGTTGGCAGTGGTTAATGCTTCCAATTTTTTCTTCACAAATATCAGGGAAACATTTCTTTCTTAAATGAAAACAGAGACTGTCATATAATTTCATGAGGATTACACAGAACTTAAAGCAAAAAAAACCCTATTGCAGAAAAATAAGGCTAGGAAGGACTACAAAGAGGTCATGTAGTTCATCCTCCTCCCCAAAGGCAGGATAAACAGCAACTATAGTATTCTTTATAGCTGTAATCTATGAAATACTGAGTGATGAAGACCCCACAAATTCCCAGGCAATCTGTTGCAGGACTTGGAAAGCTTTCTCCTGGAAAGGACAGCCTCGTGTAAAACTCACCCTACCCAGGGGATGACGGAGCACGGGAACACAGACCTGCAAGGGACCACCCGCCTCTCCGAGTCCAGCCCTGAGCGCCCTGCAGCAGAAGGTGGGCTCGCAGGTCCCGTCCCTGGGCATCACCGGGCACGCAAGACCTCCCCGCAGCCCGTCCAGCGCGGGGCCAAGAGCCACAGCTCTAACGTCCCGGGGGAGCTTCGCTGGCATCGGTCACCCACAACTCCTGAGCCCAAGGGATTTCCTAGGTGATAGTCCTCGGTGCGGCTACCCTTCCTATAGATCTGATGGTCATTATAACGTTCCCCCTCAGTGCTTGCTTCCCCAGCACTGATGATGTGCTCTGCATTATCTGATCCTCTAAAACCAGCTGGAAGTGCTCCTCAGCAGTGCCACCTAGCCACTCCTGCCTCACCCTCTGCTTCTTCCTTCCATTAAGACCTTTGCACTTTTTTTTCTTTTTTCTTTCTTTTTTTTTCTTTTAGTCTTTCAAATCGTATCCTATTTTCTTCAGGCCACCTCTCCAATTTGTTAAGATAATTTCTAACGCTGTATTTGAACTTCCTTGCAGCCTGTGGCATGTAGGCATCGTACAGAATCTTATTAATCTCGTTCTCTATTTCATTATCCAGTAAAAACACTGATTGGTAATCGAACCAGCAAAGACTTCTGCAGAGCTCCTTTTGAAACGTTGCTTCCTTGACTGTAAACGATCGATAAACTGCTCCCTGCCGTGCAAATGCTCATTTAAGGGGTGTCCCCTGCTCAGCCAGGGGTTCCTGCCTTCCTCCTGCATCTGCTCTTGCAAGCCCCAGGGGCTGGTGAGCCTTGCAGTGACCCAGGCGAGGGAACCGGTCAGCAGCAGGAATGTCAAAGCATCCTGGAAATGAAGATAAAGCAGCTGCCAGCTTTGCTGTACCTGGTCACCAGGGAGGTCAGATTGGCCTGACAAGGTCCCCCTCAACACCCCCCCCCCCATTAGCTGTCCTCCTTTCCCTCTCACCGTCCAGGTGCTAACAAAGACCTTGATTATTTGCAATGTTTGGGGGATATTTAGCCAAGCCGTGTGGCCTCTATAGTAATTTCCCAACACTTTATTCATCCGTACCCTGTCTTTTAAGCTCTCCCTGACCCTACGAATTCCCAGTGATAACCCCTAATGAGTTGGCTAAACCTTCATCTTCGTTAGGCCCAGATATTTGCAAAAATCCTCATGGTTCCCTCCCTGCTCCACCTCCCCTTCCCTCGTCTTACCTGTCACCGGTGTTAGCAGTTGCCTGACTGAAACTCGAATGCTTTTTTTTTCAATATAATTTCTCACTAAAATAGTCCCAACCCTTCTGTTCGCTTCCATTTCAGCGGTACGTGTTCCTCCTTGCTGAGAAGAACCACCTGGTTTTTCTCTCCTTGTTTACTGACATACTTGTTGATGTTTCCTTATCTCCCACGCCACTCGCTGTCTGTCCTCGCACTCCCCCGCGATCGGAGCCTTCCTCCTTCCAGCTCTGTCCCCACATGCTTGCGCTATTCTTCTACACTCGGTATTAGGGATTGGTCTGATTTATACTTTCTGTGCGTGTTCCTTATTGTGTTGGAGATGACCAAGCTGATCTCATGCTATTCTTTCTATCTCGCTTCTGCATCGGGATGGTCTGCAGATGTGCCATTACTCTAATTCCAATAAGGAACTGGCAACTCCCTGGATGTCTTCCCCCACCCCTCGTCTTCTGAGGGACAGATACCCAAACTCACGGTTTATTCAAGCCTGCTTTCTTGAAGTTCACGGCCTTCCCTCTCAAAACCCACACTTCTTCCCGGTTAACTTTTGCCCAAACTGCTTTCCACCTTCACTGCATTTCTAGCAGTCAGAATCAACCTCCAAAAAGCTGGAGAAGGCATTGATAGTTGCCCCCAAAACATTCAAAAACCTGCTGGGCTCCCAGCGTTCGGCTGCATTCGCCTTCCAAGCGGTGCCTACAGAATTAAAGTCTGCCTGCTGAGCCCTGGGCTTTGGATCTCTTTGGTATCTGCTCTCAGAAACCCTCCTCCGATTTCTCACCGCAGAGGATCCTCCGCACGTGCAACCGCCCGGCGATGAAACCCACTTGGAGAGACTCTTCGCCTAACGTGACCCCGCTCTCGGGTGTTCGCCGTCCCGAGGGGGCTGCAGCAAACTCCCCTTCGGACCAGACGAGCTGTCGGTTTCCACCCTTGCCCAGCGCGCTCCCAACGCGAGCGATGTATCACCCGGCGCTGAGCAACCGCCCGCCCTGTTATTTTCAGCATCGGCCTGTAACTCTTCGCTCTGTTTGTAAAGAAAAGAACGAAGACGACGCTGGAAGACGCGGGCGCGTGCCGCAGGCTGGCAGCGGGTGCCCGTGGGTGGGATCCCCGGCGTGCGGGCGTGTGATACCCGTCGGTGGACCCTGCTCCTGCGCTCGCGTGTGTGTGTGCGCGCGTGTGTCCCGTCCCATCCCCTCTGTGAGCTCCCAGCACCCGCAACGCCTTGTGCCCAAAAAACCGCATCATCCCCCGCCAGCGGCCACAAAATAAAGGCTGCCGGGAGGAGCGGCGGCGGCCGTGACATCTTTCTACCGACGTCCGTCCATCCATCCATGCCTCCATCCATCCATCCATGCCTCCATCCCTCCATCCCTCCATCCCTCCATCCCTCCGCCCCGCCCCGCTCCCTCCCGCCGGCCGCGCACCGGAGCGGGGCGGGGCGTGGCTCCGGCGGCCTCTTGGCCCCGCCCTCCCTCCCGGCCCCGCCCCGCTCGGAGCCCCGCCCCCCTGGCGGGGCGCTGGGGCGGCCCCGGCCGCGCAGCCCCGCGGCGGCACGGCGCGCCCCGGCCGAGCATGGAGCAGTAGCGGCTCGGCGCCTCGCCGCTCCGTTACCGCCGGCCATGGGGACGGAGCGCAGGGGGGAGGCGGCGGCCGAGCCCCGCGGCGGCTGCGCCTGCGGCGGCGGCGGCGGCAGCTGGCGGCTTTTCCTCGGTTTCTTCGCGCTGTCGCTGGCGCTGCACGTCCTGACGCTGGGCTGTTACCTGGAGCTGCGCTCCGAGCTCCGCCGGGACCGCGGCCCGCAGCCCGCCGCTCCTCCGCGGCGGGACGGAACGGCGGCAGCACCGCCGGGTTCCCCGGCCGCCGGCCGGCCGCAGAGACCCGCCGAGGGAGCGGAGAGGCGCCAGCAGGTGGGTGCCGGGCCGGGGGGGTGGGGGTGGTGGTGAGGGGGGGGGACACCGCACTTGGCAAAAGGGTGGGAGGGGTGGAAAAAGCCCCAAAGCGGCGCTGGCGGGAGTTAAATTTGGGGAGAACTTGGTTTGCTTTGCCTTGGCTGGAAAGCGTGAAGGGGCAGCCGGTGCTCCGGGGGTCTCCGAGGGGCTGCCGAGGGCCGGCCGCGCTCCACCTGCTGCTGCCCGCCGCTGTCCTATCGCTCCGTCGTGACAGCCCCGCCGTGTCGGCTCCGCTCCCGACAGCCCGGCCTTTGCCGGGGGGAAGAGCGCGGTGTTTGTGCCCGGGACAGCCCCGGGCGCTCCGCAGCCATCGGCGGAGGTCTCCTCCTCCTCCTCCTCCTCCTCCTCCTCCTCTTCCTCCCCGGGCGGGCGACCCTGCGGCTGGAGAGCTCTGCACAGCTCAGCTTTAAATCCGCTCCTCCGGCCCACCGCCTTTTACGGTGCAAATCCTGTTCCCTGCGCACCACTGCTCCCCTCCTGGGGTGGTTTTGATTATTTGATTTTTTTTCTTTTAATTTTTTTTTTTTTACCACCCCCCCCCCCCGCCCTTGCCCCGCAACCAAGATGCATCAGCCTTTTTTAGGGGGATGTGTCCCGTCCCCCCCCCCCCCGTCCCTTGCCCCCCGAACTGTGCAGGACAGGTTGGCTTCTGCCTCCAATTTTCCTCGCTGGCATACAGAGCCCCTGGGAGCGGTGGTGCCCGGGGGGGCTCGCCTGTCCCGAGAGCCTCTGGGAGAGCAAGAGCGGAGCTGGGGCCTCCGCTCGCAAACTTAGCTCATTTTTTCCAGGCACGAAACCTCGCTGCAAGCAGGATAAGCTGGAGGAAGGAGTTTCCTCCCCTTTGAGCCTCGCGAGCGGATGGCCCGCTCCCCAAAGGTGCTGGGTGGCTTTGCTGGGGGGGGATCCCGGGGGTCAGGGGGGGAGTGGGACCCAAAGCCCTGCCTCAGCACCCCGGCAGTCCTTGCCTTGCTGGTTATCAATGCATGGCGGGGAGAAGGAGGGGGGGGCAGGACAAAAATAGCTTTGATAAAGCTGCGAGTTTGGAAACTCTTCCTCCTACTTGGCAGCGGGCAGCCGTTCCGCTGCGCCGGCCTCGGCTGCTCCCGGGAAAGCCGGGCTCGCGCCTTCCAGTGGGTATTTGGATTCTGCAGCTTCCCATAATAAAATCTAAGTAAGTGTTGAACCGGAGAGAACCCGCACTATCTGGTCATTGCTTCCCCCCCCCGCCTTCAGTCCTTAAGCGGCGTCAGCATAAAGTGAGTCGGAGCAGCTTGATGTCGTGTTGGAATTCTTAGGTTGTCTTGTAATAGCATGCGGCTGAAGTTCCTTTCGTGTTATCGTGCTGGATCTGTTTAGTCTTTAGAGCTCTTCTTTCCAGCGAATGTATAATGAAATACCAGGATAAATAGTTGAGGCATTCATAAATTACAGCGTTAGATAATTTGTCTCTGGATGTGTACAAAGATCCAAGCGTCGCTCGCTACAGCTGACATACTCCAGATAAGGTAATGCTAATTATTTATTTCTTTATTTTACATCTGGCCTGTCAGGCATAAGATGAAAAATTCTTTTGGACATATTGAAGCAGTTGGTTGTGAGAGAAAGTTTCCTTGTAGTAAGGGCACGCGAAACGCTGAGCTTAATGGGCAGCGTACAGCTTGCAGCCTAACTGCTGGCACCGAAAATGCTCTGTTTGGAAACTGGTGCTGTGACAACGTGTAATTAATGTTATTTGTAGTAGTGCTGCTCTCCTGTTTCTCACTGACTTTTCTGCCTTACCGCTCGCTTGAGTCTGTGTGCAGCTAAAAACAACCACCTTCTGTGTCTTAGGATGCTGTGAATGTATCCCTTCTGCGATTAAAACAAGGAAATGAGGTATTTGCAAACAGCCTTATTTAAGAAGTTACTGTCAACAGCGTGAAAAGCTTTGGGGTATGTATGGGGTTCCCAGCTGCTTTCCAGCCGGTAGCAGCCAAGCTGCGCTGCTGCTGAATCCAAAGTGGGGTCCCATGCACGTGTGTCGGGAGGCAGATGCTTACATAAATTAAGCAGAAATTACTAAACAATTATTTCAAGAGATCCGATCAACGACATCTCTCTCCCAGGGACCGGTCAGGGTCAGGGTGCGTTGGAGGGATCCAGTGTCCCGATAAAGGCAGTGCTGTGAGCCCTCAAACGGTCCTTTTGCTGTGTTTAGCTATGCGAAGTATTTTCAGTAAAGAGGCCGAGTAATGACTGCATGCATTGCGATTGTACAAGCTGATTTTAAAAAACAAAAATATTCCTCTCCCTGACCTCCCCCCCCCCTGCTTCCTGACCTGAGGTGGGAGGGAGAGGAGCGGGGGGAAGGACGGGGAGCGATGGTCAGCACCGAGATTTTGGCAGAAATCTCGCCTGGCCATGTGCCAGAAATGACCTCATGACAGGAGTGAGATTTGGCAGCTCGATAACGCCCCGCTTCCCTATCTTACAGGGCAGTCAAATATGTAACTCATTTAAGATACAAGGGCAATTTTTCATGGCAGAGGTTGAGGCATTGTAGTTCACATCTTTGTCCCAGAAGCTGCGGGGTGTTGCATCACCAGTTTGGCTTCAAGATGAGAAGTTTGTTAGTGCCGCTTTAATTCATCGACTCTTCGATTGCTGTCCCTCTGAGATGCGATAGCAGATTTGGGGATCGGTGGTACATTCAGCCTTGACTGATGTTATAAAATCTAAATAATCCCTTCAGACGGACACGCTGTGGAACACAAAAGTGATTCTGTCGGCGCGTTCGTTAGCGTTCGGCAGGCGCTTCGCTAATGGCTCCGCTCGCGGAGGAGGGGCAGCAGGGTACTACGTACTGCTCATTAAAATACTTTATGCCTAAACTAGATCGTGTTTTGTTGTCAAAAAAATCATCCCTGTAATAGTTGAGCCTCGCGGAGCATCATTTATGTGCTGCTTCTCCGAGCAAGTCCGTGTCGTGCCACGTTTCTGCAAAAACTTGTTTTTCGCAAACGCCAGGCGAAGCGCGTGCCCTTGTGAGTGTCCCGAGACGGGCTTAAAAGTTGCCAAAGTCTGCCTCTTGGAATAAGATCAAATACCCATCAGATCCGACAGATCAAACTCCTTGTGGAGGCCGGGGAGGGCTGTCTGCTTGTCGTGGCCGGGGGCGGCTGCCGAGTCATCCGAAAAAATGTGCTGAGCAGGAATTGGGTTACCAGCGTTTACCTTCACCAGCACCGATGGAGTCCGTTCCCAGGTCTCCACCGCTCGCCTTTCTAATGAGGGACGTACCCGCTTTCGAGAAGCACTTACATCAGCATTCTTGACAATAGCATTGCTTTCCTGCCAGTATTTTTAATTCCACCAAAGCAACAGGTATAAACCCCCTAATTGTTTGTTTCCTTGGTTTTCTTCCCTCTCCCACCTGTATCCCTCCATCTCCTGAAGTAGCAGCCTGGGTCCTCCTGTTCCAGCAGTTGTTAGGCAGTACACGGCCCCGTTAATTTATATCTGCCTTCTAAAAGCCTGCTTGCTCACTTGATAAGGAAGTTACAGGAATAAAGCTTTAGAGGCGAAGTAGTGTTCTGCTTGTAGTCGTGGATAAAGAAATATAGTGAGGGTGAGGGTGTGCAACTTAGTCTATGCATGCTGCTTTTTTTTTTTTAATATTTAGTAAAAATGAATAACTGGCTTTACTTGAGGGGGAGGTAGGAAAAGATTTAGGGAGTAATATATAGGTTTTTCTCTGTTTCTGGTCAGGATGCTGTGGCAGAGTAATTCTTGGTGAATTATTTGGGCGGTTTCACCTGGAGAAGGGCTGGGGCATGTTGGCCTCTAACCGGCTGTGGGAAAGGGCCGTTGGTTGTAGAGGACAGACGGACATCGCATTGTCTTTCACCCTCAGTCTGTTGTTCACCCTCTGCCACCCAAGGGTTGTAATGGAAAGTAGGGAATTGTGGCGAAGTAGTTGCTGCTGTCTGTTCTCAGAATAATTGTACGGTAGCTTCTCAAACTAATGTTGTCAGTCCAGTCTAAGTAGCTCTATACTGAAATGGAGTTTTGAAGGTTGGTCAGAACACCTTGGCAAGGCTTACGTAGTGTAAAAGCAGAAGGGTGTTAGCGCTCAGCCATGAGGGCACCTTGGTGTCTTTTGCCTCACTAATGTGAAATTGCAATTATTTTGCCCTCTCTTCTCAATGCCAGCTCCAGAATAAAAGGCAGCATTCAGGAGCAATTTGCACAACATGCTCTCAATGGGTCTAAAAGGCATTAAAGCTGCTCCAGAGACTTCTCCCTCCCCGAGCATACCTCGAGCTCATCCATGCACGTTCGTTCCCGCATCCCGAGCCGGGAGGCTGCACCGGCGCGTGATGGATCGGGGTCGAGCTGAAACCCGACAGCACGCCGAAAGCTTTGAGCAGAGGGTCGTGTTGGAAACGCTTCTCCTGCGGGGCACTAACCTTGAAAGACCTGTTCAGGGCTCCTGCTTTGGGGTTTCGTGACTTCTGATCCCGGCTTAGTGGAAACCCCGGGTCTCTGCAGGCAGGGGGAAGATGGTGTTTAGGGATGCGCTTCATGGTGGGTTTTCCCTCGAATTAGACTTGGCGGTCTTGGTTGTAGCTGGAGGAAGCTCTTACAGGGCAATAAAGGGAGACCGCAGCGCGCTATCTGGCTCAAAACTCGTCGGGGCTCTGGTAACCTTCATTCACGTTTGAACGTTGCCCGTCCCTCGACAGAGGATAACATTCCTGAGGCTGCGTGAGGTTTGGGGTCTGTGCCGGGAAGAGGGGGCTGCAGCGGGGTTGCCTGATATCAAATAGAAAACATATTTCTGCTACTATGCCTATGAATATTCTGTGCAAAATCTGGCATGAGTATATCAACTCCTCCTTCGAAAAAGAAAATGGTACAGAATGGCAGTGGCTGCTGGGGACGCTGCATTAATTGGAAAATTTGCAGTACAGCATGAGCTTCACCCCGAGTCTTTGAGGTGCATCCCGGCGTGTGCCGTAGGTTTAACTCCCGGCGTGCGGAGGAACCGTCTCCTTCGGCTGCGTGGGGACTGCCCGGCTGGTGTGCTGCCGGGCTCCCGCTGCCGTGGGCACCTTCCTACCCGCAAACTTGGGGATTTATGGTGCCGCATGGGTGCGTTTCGTTCTGCCTCCTGACATCGAGCAGGCGAGACGGACGCTGTGTCGTAGGCGGTGGGATGTCACCGCTCGCAAGCTGTTTGGCTGCGAGGGCTGGAGCTTAGGAATTCCACTTTGGAAAGGGGGGAAACAGTCAGCGAGAAAATAAATAGCTGTGGATCTGGGGTCCCTGAGCGCAGGTCAGCTGTGGGTGCATCTCACCGGGGACACCCTCAAAGTGCTGGGGATGCTGGCGAGAATAGTGAGGAGGTGTTAAAAAAAAAAAAAAAAAAGAAAAAAAGAAAAATCTCCCGTCTAGGAGAGAAGAAGCAGTAGGAAAATATGAAATATATTTTGCAACTGCTGTCTCAAAGCTTGTGTCAACATCAGGCGGATTATCTACCCCGGGGAGAGTGCAGGCAGCCTCGCTCTGTGGCCAGTGGGGGACAAGTATGAAGTTAATTCAGCGACGCACAGGAAGGAGGACAGGCTTCAGCTCACGGAGGAATGCGGGGATGCCGATATCTTGTTGGAAACAGAAAAACACAGGAATAACGCATCCCGACGGGGTCGGCCCCGGCATCCTGCCCGCGCCAAGAGGAGCGGATGCCGAGGGCAGGGCGCAGCGGTCGGCGCGCACCAAGCGTGCGCTGTAGAAATAACGGAGCGAGCGACCAAGCGTGCGGCCGAAGCGAGCAGCCGTCGCTTTAGCCGCTGTCCCGAGGAGGCTGGCCGGTGGGACGGCGTGCGCACGGAGCGCGGTGCTTCCTTCCTCTGCGGGCTCTTGCGAGCTCTGCCCCGTCTTCCCCTTCCGGAGCTGAGCTTGCTGGTGTATTTTCTTTATTTTTATTTTCTGCTCGTTCCGTTAAGGGTAAATAGTGCAACTTCGTGCAAGGACTAGCAGTTTTTATCAGCGTTTATTGAATTCCTTGATGGAGAACATTGTTGTTGCCAAAGTAAGTGTTTGACTGACACGTGACCAAAGTTGCAGGGTTTTTCCACAATTTTTAGATGAGTTAACTGGCAAACACTCAAACCTGTGTTTTTAAGAACGCTCAGTGGCATTCCAAAGTTATCTTTCACTTAACCTCAGAGTACGTAGTGCTTTATATCAAACCGATATTATTCTAACCTTTTAACATTATTTTTCTTACCACATAATACTATAAATCTTCTCTGCTCTTCCATACACATGTAGTATCTTGTAATGCTAATTAAACTGCACATTATCCTAATTTTGCTCTCATACTAATCCAATATATTTTTCTTGACTGGAAGCCAAACCCTGAGAGCTTCGGAGCATGCGAAGCTCCCATTCCAGTCTTATTATATGTTAATGACTTTATATTTTAATATCTTTCAACACTTTAAGAGGATGTTATTTTTAGAGGTGTCTGGCTGCGAAAGGTAACCCGTGTGTGAGAGGCTGAGGGTTTTTTGTGAATGTGAAGCACTAAGTAAGCTCTGTGCAGTGAGTAAGTGGTAAGCGTGTCTCTGAAGATGTGTAATCTGTCAGAATTCATTGTGCACAAGTACAAAATTACAGTGAGATTTGGATGCAATTTTAAAATAGTTAACTGTCTTTATAGGAGAGGAAAATAAAACCCTTGCCTAGACTTTTACATGTTGCAGTTGTAAGTGCTCTCTTGTTAAACTCTTGGGGAAACACACTGTTTTTGTATGCTAATGGTGCTGATGCCAGTTGGGCCTGAATGCTACTATAACAGAAATAATTACTCGCAGATGGGTGGATATTAAAATGAGCTCTTTCCATAAGCCCAAATAAAATTCTGTTGTAAGTGCAAAGTACTAAATATGCAAGATTGTATTGATGAAATGCCAGTGCTATAATGTATTCCAAATGGCAAGTGCCAGCATCCTCCTGCTGAAGCTGCACCTCGGCTGCAGCTTGTCGTTCTCCAGTCTATCTGCACTTCCTCAGAAATGGCTCTCGCAGCAGGAGAAACAGAACAGCAACTTGAAATGATATGTAAATCTGCAAGCGATTTAGCTCTGCGCGCTGTGCCTCCTGTCTGCGCATGGAAAGGAGGAATACCGTGCAAAGCTGAACCCCTGCCTCCAGCGCTTTCTTCTTGGTCACATTCGTGCAGGAGGCCTAAAGAGAAGTGGGGGATGCTGGCGGCGGGCATCGCGGTGTGTGGCTTTGCAGCGGCGGGCATTGCACGGCATGTTGGGTTGCAGGGCTTTGCAGTGGTGAGTGTTAAGCAGCGTTGCAGGGCATGGCATGGCGTTGCAACAGCTGGCGTTGCATGGCATGGCATGGCTTTGCAACAGCCGGCATTGCATGGCATGGCATGGCTTTGCAACAACCGGCGTTGCATGGCATGGCATGGCTTTGCAACAGCCGGCATTGCATGGCATGGCATGGCTTTGCAACAGCCGGCATTGCATGGCATGGCATGGCTTTGCAACAGCCGGCGTTGCGTGGCGTGGCATGGCATGGCTTTGCAACAGCCGGCGTTGCGTGGCGTGGCATTGCATGGCTTTGCAACAGCCGGCGTTGCGTGGCGTGGCATTGCATGGCTTTGCAACAGCCGGCGTTGCGTGGCGTGGCATTGCATGGCTTTGCAACAGCCGGCGTTGCGTGGCGTGGCATTGCATGGCTTTGCAACAGCCGGCGTTGCGTGGCGTGGCATTGCATGGCTTTGCAACAGCCGGCGTTGCGTGGCGTGGCATTGCATGGCTTTGCAACAGCCGGCGTTGCGTGGCGTGGCATTGCATGGCTTTGCAACAGCCGGCGTTGCGTGGCGTGGCATTGCATGGCTTTGCAACAGCCGGCGTTGCGTGGCATGGTGGCGTGTCGCTTGGCTTTGCAGCGGTGAGCGTTAATCAGCGTGGGGTTGCACGGCTTTGCAGCAGCGGGTGCTGCGTGGCACGGTGTGGCTTTGCAGCGGCACGGCGCTGCGTGGCAAGGTGCTGTGTTGCATGGGGTCGCGGTCGCTGCGTGTTGTTGAATTGGCGTGGCTTTGCAGCAGGACTTTGATGCGGTGGCTGGGAGGAGGAGAGGCCTGGGGAAGGCTCGCCCCCCCCTGCCCCTCCTGGCAGAGCTGCCTGTAGTTC
Source organism: Harpia harpyja (assembly GCF_026419915.1). Lineage (NCBI taxonomy): Eukaryota > Metazoa > Chordata > Aves > Accipitriformes > Accipitridae > Harpia > Harpia harpyja. The sequence continues at coordinate 25,052,239 of NC_068957.1, read as the reverse complement.
GATGGGCTAAATTTGGGGGAGCACAGAGCTGCCAGCCAGCCACAGAAACGATGGCAAACGTGGCTTTGCAAGAGGAGGCCCTCCTTGTCTCTGCTGTTTTTACCTCCTTTGCAAGAGGCCCGGTGTCCCAGGAGCAGCCCCTTGGTGACAAAGCAGGGTAAATACCCGATCCCCTGGGGCAATGGGCTGGCTGCCTTTAATCCCTCTTTGCAATTCATTTTACCTCTGTGTTTTAAATCCCTCTTGAGGCACATAACAAGGTGGAAGGGGGAAGACAGTGAGAAAGTTTCTTAAGCCAGCGCTTGCAGCAAAATCCACCTCGGAGCGTGTAACAGCTCTGTAATTGTAAATTATATAGGGGTGGAAGAGTTGGGGAGCTGCTCTGTCGGGGTCGTGGGGCCAAGGCTGAGCCACGTCCCTGGTGCTCTGGGACTGATGCTCCTGGCCCTGCTCCGGGATGTCCTGTGGCTCTTCTGGTCGCCCCACGATAGTTAAGCTGGGTGCTGCCGCTCCCGCACGCTGCTCCCTCGGATAAACCTCCTCAACCTTCTTAATCGGCTGCTCCGTTGTCCTGTCCCTTCTCCGTTTTCCGTTTCTTATCTTAAGGAGAGCATCTCCTCCATCCTTCGCTCCCTGGCAGCCCCTTGCTGGAGGTGGCCAGTGCTCCCTTAGCCAGGGACGCTCTGCCATCAGTGCTGCCCCAGGAGTGAGACTTGCATGTCTCGAAGGAATGCTATCCCTCGGCTTTTGGTTTTTCAGTTGTTCTATTCCACGTTCTCCATCGCCCTTACGGTCAGCGTTTCTCTCTAGGTCTGCACGTGTGGGTTTTTTTTCTGTGTGAAAAAAACCCGACCAACACTAAGCGCTTGCAACAGGAGAAAAGATGAGACCAATGCTCCTGATGGTAGGTCCCGTGCTGGAGCAAGAAAATGGGTGTTTAGGCTATGTTGACTGCAGATGCTCATCTGGTCCTGCTCCCTCTGGGGGCAGCCCTGGTGAGGAAGGGGCTGCTTAGGGAAGAGAAAATAATGTCATGCATCCAGATACACAGCAAACCCCTCATTTGCTTTAGTGGCGAGAAGACATAAATGCAGTGTACCTTGTCCAGCAGGGGAAAAAAAAAAAAAAAAAATCTTTGGCTTCTTCCTTTCATTTTCTCATCCGTGAAGCGGCAGCGGCTTTTCCCGGGTTTCCCAGGGAAGCGTGGGGCTGTGGGCACTGCGTGGGGCAGGCACTAATGGCCTGAACAGACTTCACGCGATCCTTCCAGTCTTCTCCGCCTGCTGGGCTCAGTGAAATAAATCCAGGAAATAACTTTGGAGCAATGATTTCCTTCGACCTTGCAAATAAGTTGCTGAGCTACTGCTAACCTTAACCAGCACTTTTTAAAAATTATCCCCTGGGATAGGAAAATAGGATAAATCATTTAAAGCTGGTAGCTGGAATGGTTGCTGACCTGCTGTGACACTGAGAGGACTAAACAGTTCAGACTGAGAAATGAGAGTTTTATTTTTCTTTTTTACTGCAGTTGTGGGGTGCTGCCATTCCGCCTGTCGGTGCATTTCACCTGGATTCTCATCAGGTGATGAGAAACCTGGGGCTGCAGGAGTTAGGAGGGGTGGCGTTTCTGCCTGGAAAGCTTTAATTCTCATGCTCTCCCATAAAACATACCCTATGGCAGAAAAATCAGATCAAAATAGGAATTGCTGGACGTGCAGCTGATGAGGTGTATCTAGAGAGCAGGATGAAAACGTGTAAAGAAAATAGTTGGTTTTTAACTGCAGCTGTTACTATCTTTTTAGTGATAATGAACTAAATTAGTACGTTGGCTGCCTTTGAGCTATGGATAGGCTTGTTGGTGCTTGCTGGGTTTGTGGTGTTAACTCTTGCTGGGAAGCTGGGTGATCCTGGGCGGGGGGAGGCCCTGCTCACCCGCTCCCACCGGGACCTGCCTTACCTCTGTGCCGTTGGAGTAAATTGTGGGAGATTTTCTCTTTTGAAGATCGAAAGGAGACTTTTTTTTTTGGGGGGGGGGGGGGGGCTAAAGCTTAAAGATGGTAATTGTCATTTTTAAAGGATTATTGTATCTTCTTTTTAGCAACACCTTTTTTGCTGGCTTGGGGTTTTCTTCTATTTCCTCTGTTGTTGAAGGGAGTTGTTTTGACTCAGAATATGGCTTGTGCACAGATTCCTGGACTGCGCAGAACTTGGTATTATCCGACATAATGAGCTTACCTGGAAAGTGCAGCTGTTTTACTGGTGATGCTGTGCTTTAATTCCAGCTCCTCAGGCAGCACAGCAGGATTGTTGTGCTGCTGGTCCTCTTCGGTGGCTGCTGACCCATCTGCATCCCTTCCCAAAGCCCCTTTTGTTTTGCAGGTCCTGGAACTTAATTTTGAAAGCCCAAATGTACGAGTAAACTGCACGTGAAAGGTTTGAGCTCAGATCTAGGGATCAGTTACTTTTGCAGCATCGCTGCAGTTTTCCGGCCTCTGGTGGTAGAACAGGTAAATGGGGGGAAAAAGGGGTTTTCCATGCCAAGGCTCACATGCCAGAGCTTCCAGGGCACTTCAGCAGGAAAATGTTTCTGATGTGGCAGTGATGGGCTTTAAGGTGCAGGGTCCTGCTGCGCCAAAACGGGCTGGATGTGCAAAATCACCCCAGTGACGTTAAATCCTGCTCCTACGATAACTGCTAGGAAAAAATTGAGACACTTCAAACTTTTTTAAAGCGAGGGGCCGGTGTCCTCCTGGGGCATTCCTGGGCAGGGGCTGTGGGTGAGCCATCTGCTTGAGGAGAACATCCCGGAGGCTCGCTGTCCTGGGGCTCGCTGCTGAGCAGCCCTTAGCCCAGGCTTTCCCAGTGGTTAGAAGCAGGTTCGGAGACTTAAATTAACTCTATGTGAGAGCTCTTGGCTGCTTAGTCCCCAGCACCGTGTAGCCAGAAGCTGCGTATCTGCTGGTTGCTGCTTTAGGGTTTTTTTTGGTTTTTCTTTTTTGAAGGAGAAGTAAAACCCAGTCGGCTTGCTGCATGAGACCGAGTAACCCCAAATCACTTTGTTCTGGTGCTGCTTCTGTTGGTGTTGCAGTATTCTTCTGGGGAAAACTTGTATCGCCTGAGCACTGTCCTAGGATCGCTTGGGGTTTTGGAAGGTTTGGTGTGGTTTTTTTCTTTTGTTTTTATCTTCTTTACTGTCAGTGTGGGAAATCCCAGGAATGCTGCTAACAAACAAGGTATTCAGGTAGCAAAGCTCATGGGAGGATGTTGAAAGAAAACACACGCAAACCTCTTTCCTTCTGCGTGCTTCCCTTCTGGGCTATATACATTTTCACGAGTGAGTTTTCTCTCGTTTTTCTTAAGCAAAAGATTCAGTAAGCCACAGCTGGACTTTGCAGCAGGTCTTTGCTTTTGCTGATGCAGTGATAGGATTCGAGCTCATTCTTCAGTAGCAGCGATGCTGAGGCCTTGCTCAAAGTCGAAGGGAATGTGTGCAGGAAAAGTCCTTTGACTAAAGCCTTTAGCTGAGCCTGTGGAGGCTCGGCATTAATCTTGCTCAGCTGCACTTGGCCTCCGTGTCTGGCGAGACAGATGGATGAGAAACGCCAAACCTTTTGCTCGTAGGGTGGATTTTCCTTAGGAGATGTTGAGAGCCTCCGTGCTCAGTACTTGTACGGACGCTGGCGTTTTTAATCCCTGGAGACCTCGGAGCTCCGTCCCGCGCATCGCCCGTGCGTGCCGGTGCGGTGCACGGGGGCTGTTTCTCGTTTCGGTCTCGACGCCGGCAGCAGGCGATGGGCGAGAGCCTCGTACCACCGTACCGTGCCGTGCCGTTCGGTGCCGGGAGCCGGACTGGTCTCCGCGGCTGCACCCTGCTACCTTGGCATCATCCCTGGCTGCAAAAGTCACGTAGCGGGGAGCAGCAGCCGGTGCACGGCTCCGAAGAGGAAAGCAGCACGCCCCTAATAAAAGCGGGATCTGACTTCAAACAAATGTGTACGGCACAGTTGTTGTTAGCACTCTTATGTGCGGCTGCAAGGCTTGGACAATTTATAGGCGCTGCATCGAGCGCCTTAGTCGGTTCCATATGTGCCGTCTTCGTGCGCTGGCTGGTATGAAATGGTAGGATGAGCTCTCGGAAGTTGAGGTCTTCAAGTGTTAAATACAAAGCGCTGCTCCTGCAGGCTCAGCTCTGCCGATCCAGGCGTCTGGCGCACATTTCTAACAACAGGCTGGATTTGCCAAAGAAAATTACGCTGGATACAGCAAAATAGCTGTCAACTCTTTCCTCCCTAGTCTGCCAGTCTGCTTTTCTCTTGCTTTTCAGAATAACCGGGCTGTCTGGAAGCGATAGGGAAGTTAGGGTGTCTCGGTGCCTAGTGATGCTTCCCCTTGCCCAGCAAAGCCCCGTCCCCTTCCCTCCGTCCTCGCAGCCCCCCCAAGCCAGCAGCCCCCCAGCAGCACCCCACACGAGGGCCGCTGGGTCCCTCTGCAAACCCATTGCGGGGGCGAGGGCTGAGGGTCACGTCAGGCTGAGAATAACTTGAGTTCTTCTCCTCTGGTAGCCAAATAGGGGAGGAAAGTATTCAAGGCGGGGGAGATTTTGGCTGAAATATTAACTAGCTCGTTTGCATTTAATGAAGACTTTTGGGCTTCCGAACCCAGTTGCGTGCGGGTGGCTGCAGTTGGGCTCAGAAGAAAACCTCCACAGAACCCCGGGCTGGTGTCCCCCCACCTCGTGGACCATGAGCTTCTCTGCTGTTGGTTCCTCCTGGCTCAAAACCATCTCTTCTTCCCACATCCGAAGATGCTGGAAAACCAATTTTTAAATTATAATTCTGATAATGATAGTCGATGGGGTCAGTTGGGGCAGTTAAACTTTTGGTCAGGTCCCAGTGAAGGTCCTGTGTGGCTTCAAGCTACTTGTCTGGATCAGGTACTCAAGCAGTTAAATATTCCTGCTGCTGGTGTACAAAAGCAATGCCAGGTATCTTCCCGGGGATCCAAGTTTGCTATCTGAAATCTGGCAAATAGCAAAAATTTTTATGTCGTGAACAGAAATCACACCCCAAGGCTATGGCTGACAGGGAAGGTCTCACTGACATATTTACCTAGCTATTTTGTTATCATTAAGTACGCTTTCTGAGAAAGACCAAACCTTGAGAACAATAGCAACAAAAAAACACTGTAGGTTTTGTGAGCAGATGCAGCTTCAAGATAACAAATGATTTTTGCTCTTTGACTACTTGGCATCTAGTGGTTAATTAGTGAGGCCAAGTATAGTTAGATGGTTCATAAAACAAAGTTTTAGAGGCACTGGAATTGAAAGGTTTTGCATTGTGCTTTCTAACTTCAGTCCGTGAGGCTGTTAGAGGCAGGCAATGCAGCAGTTTAGAAACAACTAAAAGTAAACATTTGTTTTGGACAGTACAAGACTGAGTTTGGAAAGGGTGGGAGGGTGGAGGGGAACAGCTTGTGCAGCCCGTCCTGCGGGGATGTGTGCTGAGGGTGCTATAGAAATGGCACCCGAAAAGCCGGCTTTCCACCAGCCCCGCCTGGGCTTCGGCTTTGCCTTGGGCTGGGACTGGAATCGGTCTTAAATGTTGCTGGGAGGAGGTGGGCTGCCGTGCCCCGCGTTCGTCTGCCGCCCCGTCTGTCCTGGTCCTTTCGCTTGTTTGGAGAATGAAGCAAAACTGCGTTTGTAAGAAATAGGGGCAATCTGCCGTGAAAAATCAATAATAATAGTTCAGGTTATAAAGCGGTGACTTTAGTTCTGATCCAGCTGGTCCCCTTTCTTTCAGTTTTAATTTGCACGATACAGAAAGGCCCTGACATTGAAGTTGGTCCAAACGATGTCTAGGATGCTCTGTTAACGTTGGCATGTATAATACCGAGTAATAAAACATTGTCTGTAAGCTTGGACTTAGAGGGTTATTGTACAAAGAAGGGCATAAGAAACACGACACTCAAATTGTGATTCCTGGCAGAAATGCTTTGCAATGGGGAAATTTCAGTTTAGTTAGGGTTGCTTACATGCCTTTCTTCTAGCTGAAGGGCAAATGACACTGTTAGCATTAAATGTTAGTAAATGACATCTTAGCATGAAATATGCCTTACGTCTCCAAAACTGAGTTGGAGTTATTGCTGTTCCAGAAATTCTTCCCTGGTCTTTATTTTGGGTCTTGCCCCAAAATGGACCCAAATTAAATGTTCATGCTAGTAAAGAGCTTGGTAGTGAAGGAAAAACACAGATTAATTGTGCTTTGGGGAAAGGTCTGACAAAGAGCAAGCGAATACATGGGGTGAGCTGGACAGCCCCGTGGTTCATTTCGTCGGTTCGCCTGTGGGCTCTCGTGTCGGTACGTGTCAGGCTGATGGGTGCCTGCAATGTAATAACAGTAACAAAACCCAGGGCAATTTCGTGGGGTTTTTTTTCTGGCGTTTAGTTTTTTTAAGGCCAGTACTCTGGGTTTGAATATCTTGGACTTTTGTGGGGAAATTTTGTGGTGGTTACCAGCGGTTTAGAGATTGAAGAGATTGTCCGTGTTGTAAGCGATGCCCTGTTGGTCCTGCGTCCCAGGCAGCTGCTGTTGCGGTGGCTCTTAGGTTGGTTGATATAGCTGGGCTTGGTGTGCTAATGGCTTTCACACCTTAAGACAAGTGATTTAGGAAGAGCTCATGTAGGAAGCTGTAGCGATGTAGGTTGACTGAAAGCTGGTGAAGATGTGTTTGAAGGTGTTTGACAGCTTGAGTTGCAGGAAGGACGAAGTGTCTTGCGTAGTGCTCAACTTTAGCTTTAGGTACAATGAATTGTGCTGCTCGTTTGAGATATAATGAATCAGTGGTTGGTTTGGGCTCTTCGTCTACAAAAGTTTTTTTCCAACACGATCTGCCAGGGTTGTTGTCTACAGGGAAGAGAGAAGTGTCAACCTGTTTCAGAAGTGCCAATTGCTACATCTGCAGAAGATCGGCAGAGTTGGGCTTTGTTGGTAAGGAGGCTTCAGTGACACGTTGGACATCACCGCATCTTCCAGCATCTTGTTGAAGAAAGTCAAGCAGCGATGGATTGAGTATTGGGTGGGAATGATGGCGGCGTTGCAGGTTGGGTCATCAGCTCCGTGTCCAAGGCTGGAGAGAGGTCCAGCAGTGTCATCGGGGGCGGGGGGTTCACACTCCGTGGATTAGGAGCCCCTAATTCTGAGGGGGGCTGCAGTAGCTTGTGCTGAGCCTTGATGCAAACTATGGTTTTGAGACCCCTAAGCTGGTGGCTCTTATCCCTTTGAGTGAACCTCTGAGCAAAACAAACACTTAAAAGAGGAAAGGAAGACAAGTTGGCTTCTTGAGGACATTGCCCGCTTTTTCAAGCCTTGCCTACTTTTGTGGGGACGTTTCTCTTTTTATCACCAATATGGTGTTACCTGCTGCTCTTCTGGCCAGCCTGGATCTGTTTTGCAGCAAGAAACTAGTATTTCAAAAGTTTTCGAACTTTGGCACACTTCAAAACTATTTTTGTTCAGTTGGAGGCAGCCGAGCATGTAATCCGGCGGGGTGGATGGTTTTTCCAGGCAGCTCTATACATTTTCAGTTGATTATATCAGTGAAGTATGTTGACAGCTCTGTGTACCATTCGGCGTTCAGGGCTCGTGTCTGGACTGCGCGGGCTGTGTCACGCTGTTGATTCCCTACACAAAATAGCTTTCAGGCCTGTAAAGCTGTCACTCAATTGGTAATGGCTACGCCGAGCGGTGGCTGGGGAGAAACGTCTCCTGCTTTAATTGTTGGATAAAAGCAAGTGAGTGCATGTGCAAATTGTATGTCTGTGGCAGAATTTCCCTTTTGCTATTCTTCTCCTGTTGCCTGTGTTCTCCGAGACCCCGATGAAATATAGTAAGTTGGTATTTACCACAGTCAGCTTTTGGTTCACCCTCAGGCTACATCCACCCCCTGAAAAATCAGACTTTTTCTGTTAGTGCAGCAGGGCTTTGTAGAAATTTTTCCTTTTTTTGGCAGAAAATCCAAACCAGTTTTGCTCTGGACCAAAGGACCTGTACCTGAGATGAGGTGCAGCCTCAGGCGATGCCATGCTGGGTCCGACCATGTCCCAGTGCCACCGAAGGAGAGCAGGCAGCCGAGGTTTGCAGGACCTTCACTTTAGCTTTTGGAGCACTTGTCTGTAAATAGCTGCAAGGGGAATGAAACTTTTTGTTTGCATATTTATTTAGGGGGAGGTTGTGTCATGGGTCTTTGAGGAGCACAGAGGCAAGCCTTGGTTCGATCTCACGCCTCTCAAGTATTACTTTGATAATAGCAAGCCTCAGATAGTCTTAAAAAATTGCTTTAGGTTAAAATCGGATTAAGTTTTAAATTTTCATGCTACCCAGTTGGAAACATGTCACTATGTATGTTTTCCACTTTGAAGATCCCTTTGGTGAAAAAAAATATTTTGCTTTTTCCTAGTCTGATGCTAAGAATGAAGAAGATTATTCTCAGGTTTCTGCTATCATTGCACAATGCCAACATTTTCAGATTGAAAGGACTCAGGTTATTTCTTACAAGAACCTAGTTTTCTTTTTTTCCCCCATGATATCTCCATAACGTAACTGTTTGCACATAAATTAAGCAGAATTCTTTGGCCGACTGTTGTGCACACCTGTGCACTCACATGTTCTGCCAATAAATCGCTGCAGTTAAAGTTTGCTTCTAAAATATTTGCTGACGAATGATTTTGGAAATCTAAAAATTATTCTTCTAAGACTTGGACTTCTTGTATGGTCATTTGTGAATTAAGGCTACACGAAAATAGGTTACTGTTTACGTAAATGAACTGTTATTAAAAGTAGCCCGTTGGGTCTTTTGGAGCAGCAGCCGAGTCCCGTTTCTTCAATTCAAGGGTAAATTTCGCAGTGCCCTGGTGTCCTCGGCACCCTGCCTCCCTTCTGCTTCTGCCAGGGTGGACTCCCTCCTTCTGGAGCTTCAGCCATCAGGAGGGACTCTTCGTTCCTTGACGGTGGGTTAAAACCACCCTGATGTTGGTGAGCACCTTCTCCTGAAGACTCCCCCAAAGACACTTCCCACCAGTGCCGCCGGTAAGGCATCGTGCCGCTTCTGACCCCGGGCCAGGGCAGTGGGGGCTCGGTACGGGTTTCGTCCCGGGTGCTTGGTACGTTTTCAGGTGACCTGTTCCCCTATAGCATGGCCAGTGCAGGAGAAGACCTGCTAGCAGGTCTTCTCTCAGCCAGTCGTTGCTGGCATCATTACTTTCTCAAGGACCCACCAGCAGACCTGCAGGCAAGGTGTTAACCAACAGGCGTGGAGGGAAAAATATAATAAGGCAAGTGGGGAGAACCTCAACCAAGTTTGGAGTGCTCAGTGAAGAAGCTTGGGGTGATGTGCTGGAGGTGTGGGGCTGGTGTGATGGAGCTGGGACCGGCGAGTCTGGGGAGAGCTGCGAAGAGAATTGGCCAGTTATGAAATAATTTGGCTTTTGGTAAACGTGCTTCTTTCCATTCACAGCTAGGATGTCTCTTGGATGTCGAAGAATGAGTGCTTCTATCGCTTTCTAATTTTGTGCCATCTTTTGTTACTTTGTGCATTCGTGTAACCCAAATGGGTGAGTTTTTCCTGTAATTATTTGAGGGTCTTGACTGTAGTGATACCTGATAGCAAAGAATTCCCTAGATTCCACTTTTAAAATAAATAAAATCCCAAGATAATTAATCTCATGGTTAATGACTATCAGGATGGGCTTTTGGTGAAAGGCTGAGTGCATTGGATTTTCCTGTCATTCCCTGCTTTTATTTCAAGCTATTTCAGAACTGGCGATTGTCTGGGCTGGCCATAGAGGTTTGAGAACGCTAATTATCGTCCTAGTTACGAGGAGTTACCGTAAGGGTGATTTCTGGCTGGTAAGGTGACCGAACATCTGCTGTTCTTAATATTAACCCATAAAGTTCCTTGGTGAGCTGGGTATGCAAGAAAGCTGCTTGTCATTATGTTAATGAAATATCGCAGCACCAAGCTTTTCTTTCAAGTCTCAGGGTCACAGCCCTGCACCTTGGAATAAAAAGGGGGGTGGGGGGGTGTTTATGGCTCCGTATCCATCACCTCCAGACCGAGAGGTCTCCGTTGTCTGACCTGCGCTGGTGTGATAAAGCGATGAAAAATGCCAGGCTCGAGGTACTCTGATGAATATGTATAGGATTATTTAGTTTTGTTTTTTTTTTAATTTAAGCTCTCTATTTGTAATCGATGGCTAAGGTTAGCCGAGGTAACGGGAGGAAGATGCTGAGGATAATGCAGCGAGCCCCTGTGTGCTGCAGAGGTAGGATTTACAGTAGGAGAATGCCCTCCGAAGAGCGTGTGTTTGTGCCCACAGCCATTAAGCTTAATAATCTTGCTGTCTGTATCAACTTACAAATGAAAGCTTGCAGTAATTTGGAGCAGCATTTGAATTGTGAGTGGTAGTGATGATGCTGAGCTTGTCTTTTAATGCTGAGTTTAGAGTCTTTGAGGTTTGGATTAAAAAAAACTTCAATGAAACCACAAAAAAGACATTGGAAGCATAACTGAACAGGTGGAACAAATTTGTTAAATCTGTTATTGGGAAAACAGCAACTTGCTTTTAAGAAATAAATCAATCTGCAGCTCAGTGTTTCATAATGAGGAGTGGGATAGGAAAATCTAAAAATATCTACAAATGAGAGCTAATGCTCTGAAGGAACAGATCCAAACTAGAATATAATATTGCCCATTGTGGTGACAATAAGTATTTTAAAGTTCACTGAGATCCTTGCTGTGATGCAGATGGGACTTTAAGAGCCAGCATATTTCACTTGGCTGAGTCCAGTTTTTATTTGCATAATAACTTATTATATGTATTGCCAGTAGCTCGCAGAGCCCCTGGTCAGGATTGGGAAACCACGATGAGTTCATACTCCTCTGCCTGGTGAGACAATATATTCGGCGAAGAACTGGGAGGCAGGCATCTCTAGCAACTAATGCAAGTGATTATGTGCTTGAAATGGCAGGAAAAAACACAGCTTTTAACCCCTGCTTTGGGATGGGGCTGACCTTTGCGTAGCTCGGCTCTTCTCACCAAGTGCCGTTTCAAGGGTCCTTGTCCTTTGGCCGTGGCCCCAGCCCGTAGCATGAGCTCTAGCAGCTTATTTTAATAAAGTAAAGGAGTTTATCCAGGTGGAAAATGTGTCCGTCAGCACCTGGGTCGTCAGGAGAACGGGTATCACCGCTGTGGTCTGCCTTCTGCTCCTTTTCTTAATTTCCCCTTTGCTGTTTGGGCAGCAGAGCCAACCCTGCTTCCATTTTTCTTGGAAAGCTATTCCATAGCCTCATCCCTCTCAACCCTAGGGTCTTCCTAGCGTTATTCCAGAGTTTTCCTTGCTCGGCTGAGCCCAAGAGCTCGGTCACACCCGGCTAGGCAAGTCTTGGGCATCGCCATCGGCTTTCGTGATCCGTCGTATCTTTCTGCGCTCTTTGATATCTGCCGAGGGCTCTGCGCAGGGGGGTTTCTCGCGAGCGCCGTTTCGGAGTAGCTGCTCCGAAATAACTGAATCCACATGGACAGCTGTTGCTCAGAGGGGAGTAGGTAAGTGCATCCATAAAGCTTCGGTTTTCTGCCGGAGAGAGCGCAGCGCGGCCGGTGCAGCTGGTGCACGGCCATCGCCCTTCGGCGGAGCCCTGCGCGCTGGGGAGCTTGTCTTACGGCACTTAAAATGAGGGGGGGGGGGGGAACCCAAAACCTTCTCCAACTTCCAGATTCTGGTTGGTGGGGAGAATCGGGGAGTTTTGGGGTTGTAAACGAGCCGGGCCATTTCGCACAGCCGGGTATCGCCACGCGCTGGGGCAGCGACGATTGCTCAGGGATGGAGACCCTCGCACGTGCCGCGAGCTGACTTGGGGATACGGCAGCATCCCGGCTTTCGCAGCGTGGCTTCTCGGTTTGGGGGTCGGAGAAGGTTTAGCTGAAACTAATTTTGGTGCAACAGGGGCAGGCGACAGTGGAGCGTCTGGGTGGCAAATGCCACTGTTGTCTTCTGCAGCAGGTGGAGATGCCCGCGGGGTGTTGGAGCACGGGGCCGTCGCTGCCTGCACGCTTGGTGTGCTCCACGTTAAGTGTTTGGCCGGGTGTGCTGGTCCGGGCTGCCCGGAGAGGTGGTCGATGCCCCATCCCTGGAAATATTCAAGGTCAGGCTGGACGGGGCTCTGAGCAACCTGATCGATGAGAAGACATCCCTGCTGATTGCAGGGGGGGTGGACTAGGTGACCTTTAAAGGTCCCTTCCAACCCAAACCATTCCGCGATGCTACAAAACCGGCCAGGGCCACCATTTTGCTTTGCAAGAGGTGCTGAGGGCCGTCGCCGAGCCCGGGAGCGCAGGGGATGCTTTTGCACGGCTGGGATTCCCTAAGCGTATTGCAACACGGCTTTCTGCCCCAAACCTCAACCTCATCGCGAGCTTAAAGGACTCTTTTTCTCAACTAGCCGGGCTTTGGAAAGCCAGCTCGTAACCGTCATCAACCTGATCATTAATGCGCTGGGCTCTGGAAGGATCCGTGGTTTTTGGAAACTCCGCCTGTTGCTTTAATGAAGAGTGGGGCTCTGCTTTCGGGGCTCGTGTGGCAATTGTGCTGACTCCTCCTTATGCTGCTGGAAGCCCTGCTCGCCTTCTGTTTCCGTGGTTTGCGAGCGCTTTTATGTGATGCTCGGGCCATGAGAGAGCATCTCCGCTCCAGCCATGAGGAGCCGCACAATGGTGATGGGCTGCGCCCGGCCGCCCGGGGCAGGGGCTGGGGGGGGGGACACACACGGGGGGGACCCGCTGGCCGGGAGCCGCCGCCGGTAGCGGCCGAGAGGCAGGGAGCTGGCACCCGTGGGTGCTGGTGGAGGTGCGGAGGCTTTGGGGAGGTACCGGGGAGTCTCTCCGGCCACGCCGTCAGCAATTTTTCGAGGCCGAGGGGTTCATGGAGGCTTTGTGTTCCCGCTTTGAAGCTCGGGTCTGAAAGTGTTGTAATGAGATTTTATTATGTATTCTGGCAAGGTCTTGTTATTTTGTGTGTGGATTTATTGTATAATGAATTGAGTGATTTTGAAATGTTTTGTGCAACGGTTTTTTGGAAAGGACATTGTATTTTGTTTATGGGATGTGTGAGTTTTTATGAAACTTTATTTAGCTTTTAGCAAGAATAATCTTTATTCAACAAATAGTGCAAATAAATCTTTAATTGAACAAATATGTGCCAACTTTCAAACACAGTAACAAACAATGACATGAAACAAGGAAACTTTGGAACAATATACAACTTTAAACATAGTATTCAAAAAAAAAAAACCAAAACCAACCCAAAAAACCCTAACAAAGCAGAATTTGGGCCGTATAGCAGGGCAGCAGCGAAGTGCACGTATATGTGGGACCTGCCAAGCTGGAGGGAGCGGAGGAGGGAGGTTGGTGCCCGTCGGTTTTCCGGGGGTACCCGGTGGGTCGGGGGGTGGCGGGTACCCCCCCCCCCCCCAAACTGGGGTTCGGAGGGAGCTGCCACTGCCAGCTCGCGCCGGGCTGCCAGACGTGACTGGGCTGCGTGAGCGCTCGTAGCTGTGGGGCGATGTGGAAACATGGTCTCCAGCAAAGCCGGCTGTCTCCGCAGCCGCTCCAGGAAACGTTTCATATATGTCCCTGTCCTTTCTCAGCCGCCTTCCCGGGGCGGCCAATGCTCCCCCCCCCCCCCCCCCCCACCACCTCCCTTCGCGGGGGCATCTCCGAGGAGGGGTGGCAGGGTGCACCGCGGGGTCGAGGGCTGCCTCGGCAAGGCTTCGCATCTTCCAGCCCGGCGTTATTTTTGGGCTCTTTGCAGGCAGCCGAGCGCCTTCGGTCTCTGTGCGTTGCTGCGTCTCACGTTGACGAGTCGTGCAGTCGCTGCAAGCTTGTGCAGGGCATTGCTCGACCTGGGAGATGATGTTAGCGTCCCCTTGCTCCTCTCTATTTCATCTTTTGATGCCCGTGCTGCCACCGAAGTTCATCTTTCCCTCTTATCTGAGCTTGCTGCCGGGAAGGGACGATGCAGCAGCGTGGGGAGGGAAGGCAGGCAGGCACGTTCCCATGCCCAGGCTTGGCTGCTGCAGCCTGGGTTGGAAATGGAGCTTTCCAGCCCCATCGCCACTCGGGCTGCGTCACGAGAGGCAGCGAGAGCCCTTCCCGGGACGCCCGGTGCAGTTGCTGAGATAGTTGTATTGTGGGTGATGATAAAACGGTGCGGGTCGTGTACGTGTTTGTCTTTCCCGTAACTGTGCGCTGTGCTTTGGTGGCAGCGGTCCTCGCCTCTGCCTGTCGCGATGTGTCCCTGCTGCTGAGATCTCCGTCCCTTGTCCGCGAAACTACCACGACCCGAGTTTTGGTGCCCTTGGCTGCTTCGTAAGTAAAAAAGACACCTAGACGTTGAAACGCAGGCAGCGGGCGGGATGCCGCCATCAGGATCCCATTTCTGCCCCAGGTGGTGGCGGGACCATCCCGGTCCTCGGGGCAGGTTTCCGAAAGCTCTGCTCCTTTTGGCGTCTTGCTGAGCTCTGCAGCTGCAGACCCGTCGCCTGCAAAACCCAGGGCTGCTCCGGCCCTGCTTCAGCCTGCCGCCGCGGGCAGCGATGGTTGGGGAAGGGGGTGCAGCCCCCTCGTGCCTTTCTGGACGCCGGGGTGCCGAAGACCGAGCCGGGATGGCACGGCGGTGCTGCCGGACCGGGGCTTGCACGGCAGCTGCGTGAAAGTTTGCACCAACTCGGCTGGAAATTACTGTAAAACTCTCACATCCACCGTGAAAGGGCTTTAAATGAGTGTAGGAAGCCAAAGGGAAGTAGTTTGTGATGCCTAGAAATAGGCAGGCTCATAGTATTTTGTGTGCAGTTTTCTAGAGCTTTATTAAGCCACATCCTCCAGCTTTGCTGAATTTTACTGCTCTGTGAAATCTCCTTTTACTTGTTTAAATATCTTTATCAGGAGTAAATATTTGCAAATGATTCTGGATTTGCCAGAGTTTTGCATCAACTCTGTAGAAAGAGATTACAGTATTAAATTTCTCATCTGTAAAACATACACTAGTTTCAAAAAAAACCCAAACCCCTTCTTTTGCAACCTGCTAAGTGACTTTTATTCCTCTTTTTACCTTCAGGGCTGTCTCAGCATTTGTTTCACTTCACTTTTTTGAATGTTAGCCTTTAGGGAAGAAGGGCAGAATCACCTTGCTGCTTATATTAATCTGATTCTGCTGGATTTCTTTCCTCGTTCCAACACCTTAGCTGGGTGATGCTTTTCTTTTTACAGGCCAATAATTATCCTAGAGTATGGAAGGAGTTTATTAGTGAAGATGCTCATATCCCTATATGGCTGCTGCTTTCCCTGGGGTTTGTCAGATTCCTACATTGAAGGCAAAATAACTCAGCTCTTTATGGCAGGAGGAGACCAAACTCTGCTTTTAAGTGGCTTCCCTACACTTTCTAACCTCAGAAATATCAGGAATATGAAGCCTGATATTGCGTATTTCTGTGGGCAGTCTGGTGTAGTGAATCCTTTGTTATGGGGAGGAGCATTTTCAGCCCTTCATTGGCCTTTTCAGCCCCTAGAAATTTTAACAAAAGAGCTTTTCTTCTAATAGTGAGCAATGGAATTGGGTGTTAATGAAAACAAATTAATTCTGAATGGAAAATTCCTTCTTGTCTGTGTTGTGCCATTCTCTTTTTATAGCATAAACCTACCAGATCTCTCTCGAGCTGCCCATACTTTTCCAGGAAGAATAAATGAGGCTTATGTTTCCAGAACTGGGAGCTAGAGGCATCTCGCCTCCCCACACACCCTTGGGTTGAACCAGCCTGACCTTCTTCAGACCTTTTGTATGGCCCCAAAAGGGCATGACGCTTTTCTGTACACCTTGCTTTTAAATATTGCTTTTTCTTTGGTTTTGGCCTCGTTTTCTTTTTCTCCCCAAGTCTCAGCTCCTCCTTCTTTCTTGCAGGTTGTGATTATTTTATATACCTAGAGAATCCGGTCAAGGCTCTTCGATTTTAGCTACAAATACAGGCTTTGCTTTCCGTTTTGAGTCTTATTTTGGATGTGGGTGGACTTCACCCTTGCAAGAGCTCTGCAGAGCAGGATGGTTGGGCTGGGGACGGTTTCACCCCGGTTCATAAATGGAAGATATCGGTGCGGAGGAGCCTCGTTGCCCAAAGGTTGCACCGGAGGCTCGTAGCTGAGCCAATGTTTTTCAAACCAGATCTCCCGAAACACAGCCCGGCGTGCTGAGAAACCGTGCCACCACCTCCAGCCAGACCTGTGCAACTTCCCTAAAGCTCTTGTTAGCTGTTCCTGCGTTTAAAACACGAACAAAAGGCCAACTGTGGAGAAAAACACCTGCCTGTGTGTTTTATTTTGAAATCCGTATTAACTTATGAGATCAATGGGTTGATGTCACTTGCACCATGCAGAAGGAATCAAGGAAAGCCATTGATGTGCCAGATGTGTGGTTGTAAAATCTGCCGCCTTCGTGGCCGCGTGAGAGCAGAGCGGTTGGTGGTGGTTTGCCCGGGATTTCTCATCTTCGGTGAGGAAAGCAGGTAGGGAGATGGTGACTGAAAAGACGGCGAGCGGTGGTCTCCTCGCTGCGGTAAATCCTTCTTTCAGCCAGTGCTTGACCCGCAGCAGGCAGGAGAACAGAGGTCAGGCAGCAGCATTTGCTAGCAAAGCATTGGCATTTCAGCAAAAGGTGGTACTTTAATATTGATTATCGGATTGCTCTCTGAACATCTTTTTCCTTAGGTAGGATGCGACTTGAATCCATAGGAGGGCCAGTGATGGTATTCAGGATAGACTTCCTTGATTCGTGATTTTTTTTTTTTTTTTTAACTAGTTAATTTCCTGTTTAGTGAGGAAGGTATAATTCCCCTTAGGACCAAACTATAAGCATCACAGCTATTTGTCCATGCTGAGCTGGTGCTCCAAACACAGAGCCTTTGTACCTCCGTCCAGCAGAAAGTGTGATGGTGATCTTGCTGTCCAGCCTGTTGGGAGCCATCAGTAAGGAGAAGATCCACGTCCACGTCTTCTGGATGAACCACCCCGAGGGCTGTGCGGAGGAAAGGGATGTTCCTCGGGCTGAGGCTGCATCACCCCTGGTCCCATGAGAGGTGCTGAGAGGACCAGGGGACCGATTGCATCTGGTGTTGGGACTGGTGTCCTTCGGAAGGGCAGGAGAAAGAGGACCATCAGCAGGATCTCGGTGCTGGTGCTTGGTCAGCCCTGTCCAGTTTGGAGTTGGGTGCAGGTTAAGGATGGTGAGGTCCAGGGAACGGGACTGGTGTCCTGCTGACCAGCAAGGTGCTTGCGTTCATATTGCTATCTCGTTTCTTGCATGCGAGAAGGAGGTTTTCCTCTCGCTCGCTGACTATGCTTCAGTGCATGCCTTTTCAGGTCTCCCCGTGTCTCCGTCCCGGTGCATAGCTGCAGCAGCTCCTCCGCAGGTTGAGGGCTCGGATCTGCCTCTTGGGACGCGGTGGCCCTGGGTGGGAGGACATTCACGCGTCCCTGTGGGCTGTGCGGGTGTCTGAGTGTCACAGCACAGGGCTGCCGAACGGTTTTCCCTTGGGTAGACCAGGATCCCGTGCAAGCCTTGGCTGGCAGCAGCGCTGCTGCATTTCATATCAGCAAATCACCTGCTCCTTGTTGGAAGTGGTAAGTCTTTTCTGGCTTCGTGTCAACGGTATATCAGGCATGTAAGTGTGTTGGCAGGCAACCTTCGTCTTTCTCGGGCTTTTGGATCACAGGGGGAGGATCAACCAGATGTCCTCAAAATCCTGCATATCCTGTAGCTATCGCGCAGCCAGCCTGCAGTCCAGCAGGGAAAACTTCGCTGCTCGGCTCCGGGTCCAAATCTCTCCCAGGTCTTGTAAAGACAGAGCCGTTTCGGATCTCTGCTCCCACCTTGTGCCTGGGTCCCTCTGCCAGGGAACGCACGTGCCCCTGCCCGGGCTCTGCGGGCTGGCACCGGGCACTCGGTGGGGTTTTGGCAAAGCTCTTCCCTCCTGGCAGTCGCCGGCCAGGAGCTGGAATTCAGAGCTGTCGCACACAGCCTTGCACCTCTCTCCATCCCTCCTGCCTCTCCTCGGTCGGTGTTTCTCCCTTGGGCTGCAGGCTGAGAGCAGGTTAAGGTGAGACCTTATTGCATCCACGTGGAAGAGCAGAAAGGCGCTGAGCTTGTCCTGCACATACTGCAAGGAATGAACTGATTTGACACTTCAGCTGTTTTTCCCTACAGACCCAAGAAAGGGGATCGGGGCTGCATGGCTTGGAGGATGTCAGTTACTCAAATAAAGAAATGATTTATCTGCACCAAGCTTGGCATGTAAATGGTCACAGCTAAGAAGAAATAGTGAGTAGTGCTTCATGGTACCTGTCTACGTAGCTGAGTTGGAGTCCTAAGTCCAGACGTTGAGGTTTTCGGTTTCTGTGTCTTTGGTTTCAGACCGTCCGCTTGCTCCAGGATCTTCCTTTGGAAAGAATGTGACGTTCTGCGTCAGCGCTTGCAGCTTGTAGTTGCCGCAGAGATCCTCATCCTGGTTTTAGGATGAAGATTTTGATCTTAACCTGTGAGTCAGAGCACGCACTTCAACAGCATCTTAATGAGCTTATGGTTCAAAGCTATTTATTATCTGCTATAACAGGCTTTTTATTACGCTGGAAGACTAATTTGCATTGCTTGTTGTAATTAACACTGTAAAATGTTTAAACAAAAGTACAGATAGAAATTAAATTTACAGGCATTGAATTCAATAGCATTAAAATAAACCTTTGATTTGTTCTTCTCCTTTGGCAAGAAAGTGATTAGCTCAAATTAAATTTACGGAAAGCTCTCGACTTGGAACAAGTGATTTAATGAAAAAAAGACATCCCAAACTGCCAGAGCAGCTTGAGGAAGAGCCCAGCTTTCACTTGCAGAAGGCTGTCGAAGTGAAACTTAACCATTTCGGGTGCGAGAGGTGCATGCCCTGAAAACCTGCATCAGCCGCTGCCGGCAGGACTGCTGCGGGCAGGGTGATGGCTTGGCTTTTCGGAGCCATCGGTTCCGTTCGTCCGTGCTCTAGCAACTATTTTAGAGGTGTTTAGGGGTTTGTACGGAGTGGGACAGAGATGGTTATTCCCTGTTAAGATCTGCTTGCGGTGGCAAGCGCTCCGTCACGTTTCGGAGCGGGATCTTGCCCAGCGCGGTCGCTGGATGCCAGCCCCATGTCGTGCCTTTTCCTCTGAGCCTCGGGGTCCTGGGGGGTGGCATCGAGGTGGGCAGATCAAAGGGAGCTGGCACGGAGCACCACGTCCTGCGGCGTTGCTGCTGGGGTGGATGCGTTGCTGCGGCACATCGTCCGAGAGCAGCACGTCGTCTGGGGTCACGTCTCATCTTAGCTGCACGTGGGAGTATTTTGTTCCAGTGCTTCAGGTTAACCATCGTATCCGGCTAAATGGAAAAGGGTTTTGGGTTGTTTTGGGGATTGCGGTTCGGTTTTTTGCCTGCCACTTCTCCCTCTCCACCGCTGCCCGTCCTCGGGCAGGACGGCGGGCATCTTCCTCCTGCCCTGCCGAAGTGTCGGGTATGGGCAGGCCGTTCCGTGGAGACGTGAAACGTGGTTTGGAAAATCAGCCTTTTCAATTGCAACTGATCCCGGAGCAAAGGGGATGGGAATGGTACCGCGTCCCCTCTGCTCCCAGGGCGCTGGGGACGCGGTGGTGCGGGGACCCCCGCGAACGCACGCCTGCGATCGGTAGATCTCCTCCTGCTTCAGAGCACTGAAGGTGATTCTGGAAAAGTCTGTTTTGCCCTAGAAGAGGCTTCGACGTGTTCATCCTCAAATGAAGTCATCAAACCCAGGCCATTTCTGCTTTGATTTATGGAGCAAGCTTTGACAAAAAAAACTATATTGTGAGAAAATGGTCTCTTGGTAAGGTTGGGATTCTCTTCTATTGTTTTGAATTTTTTTATTTTGTGGCTGTGATTTGCATAGTTAGAACTAATTTGTAGCGTCTGGGACCAAGGCTGTGAGTTGTCCATGTGTTGGTATTGAGCTGCTGCAGAGATTAATGGGTGAGTACGTGTTCCCTGGGGTCAGGGCTGCCATGATTTATGGCTTATAGACTTCTCAGGGACTGCTCGGGTCTGTCTGGCAGAAAGTTATGGTAGTCAAAAAAAATAAAAAAGGTAGGGTGTAGCATGTCTCTGTCTCTCCTCAGGTCTTCTGTGATGCTGAGTTGCTCAGGAAGGTTGGGGTTTGCAGCCACAGGGAAATGCTCTGCAAACCTGAGGGTATTTGTTCAAAACCTATTTAGTGGGTATTGCTGTAGAGGACGTTCAGCAACAGGTTTGGGTTTGAAGAAACTATAAGTAGTTAAAAATGAGGTCTGTCCCAAAGGTTTGCAGGATGAAAATTCAGGTACTGATGAAGTGGATTGGAAGTTTCAGGTCTTTGCCTGCTCCTGGGCAGTTTGATAGCCTTAAAATGGCGTTTTCTCCTGAAATCCCACCTGTATCAGGGTGAAAACCACTGGCAAGGACCTCTCTGTATAAAGGACATGAAAAACTGAGAGGAACTGAACTAAAAGCAAGTAGACGACCACAGAAGTATGTTGGATCCTTTCCGATGAGCTGGTGGCCTCCGAGGCAAGGGGGCAGGGGTGGTCTCAGCGGCTCTAGTGACGGTTTGATTCACTTAACACTGTTAATTTCTGCTTTTTTAATGGCCACCGTTTTCTTTTTGCCATTGATTCGGTGCTTCTTTTAATCCTGACGTTAATCTGGTGATGAAATGTGCTGGGAGCCCTCCTGCGGTCTCTCCCCCAGCGCTGCGAGGGGAGGACGCTGCCTTTGCCTGGCTGGGACTGGGACTGGGACTGGGTGCCTGGGCTGGAGCTGGCTTCGAAGGGACACTAACTTTTTTTATTTCACACAAATATCCTACATCCCTGAAGGCGTGAGATGGCAGCAACAAGGCAAACACCAGCCGCGGGGGGAAAAGGAGCAGTCCCAGGTTGGTTTTTTTTGTATAGTTAACAGACTGTGTTAGAAAAAAGTAAGTTTATGTGGTCAAAGTACAAAGAATTGGCAGAACCCTCATCAAGTAGTGAATGTGGCTAACACAGCTGTACAGCACTGCGTGTATCTGAGCTACAGTAACTGCCATTACCAAGGCAGAATGGATGCAAATGCGCTTTTAAATACATACGACTAATTAGTGCTAGACACTAATCTACCAGATCTACACACAGTGCTGCTGCATCCCCTCTGCTCAGCTGCAGCTCTGGTACCTTTAACGCCCGGTTGCAATAACTGCAGATGTGTTCCAGTTGTGCAGGGTGCCGATGCATCACTTCGCTGGCCTCGTCGCCTCCCTCCTCCGCCCTGGCCTGGCGTTTGGAGGAACTTTGCTGCTTTTTCCCCAAACCAAGGCTCCCACCCTGGGTCGGGGGCTGCGGTTTTCATTCTGGGGGAGCTCTCTTCTCGGTCGCTCCTTCATGCATGGTGGTGGGATGGGGTTGCTTCCCTTTATTGGCTCCAGTAGCTGGCAGAGGAGCCTCGCTTGCTGCTCCTGCCTGCCCTGCCTGCTCCTGCCTGCTCCTGCCTGCTCCTGCCTGCTCCTGCCTGCCCTGCCTGCCCTGCCTGCCCTGCCTGCGGGCAGCTGGGCAGCAGCAGTCGAGCAGCGAAGGCACCAGCTGTGGGCCCTGGCTAGCGTGCAGCAATGCCTCAAGGAACGGTGATGGAAATCATATTTTCACGGGCAGGTCATGCACAAACTAGGTATTTTTAAAATTTTTTTTATTTTAAGTTTCTGTGACTCCGCAGCAGGTAGTTTTCCTTGTTGGTTTGTTCTCTCTTTTTAAGTATTTTTATTTTTAGATCAAGCTTATATTGCTCCTCCATCCAATGGTTGCTTCTCACTATTTGCAAAATAAATCTTTAAAAGTTCAAGTATCAGTGCGTTATCTGTGTTAATCTGGAAAGATTGTCAGCTGATATGGAATCTCTTTCAAACCCTGCCAGAGTTTTCAGTAACCTTTCTTCTTTTTTTTTTTTTCAAGGCTCTTTGCTTATGTAGGCACTGTGTTTATGTGCTGTTCTTTCTCAGATTATATTGTAAAGTCTCTTAGGCAACATATGACTTCAAGCTGGCGAAATGCATTTCAAACCCATGTGCGTATTTTCATTACAACTGTTTGAAACGATTCTTGAAATTGCATCACTCTTGTCTCCGCTGAAAAATGAGCGATAAGCCTGTAAATCTGCCGATGGGTGGGTGTTAGTTAAAATTGTTTGAATGCAATATGTAATTCCTTCTCACCCCCAAAACTGCTGTACTGGGTCCTGCAAATAGAGGCTCTGATAGCAAGGCACTGCGGCAGAGGAACAGGCTCCTGCGCCCTAACTGAGGATGCTGATTCCTCAACAGAACTGTCCTGTGCTTACATTTGCATGAGCTTATTTTTTTTTCCTCCTAATACTAATTTTTTGAATTTTTATTTTTATGTCCATTATAATAAAATATCTCCCTGCCTCTCCATTGTATCTGTGTCCCCCAGTCACCCAATACACTTGAGATGAGCGTTGTCCCTCTACCAGAAGAAAGACAAAGGTGACCTCAAGCTATATATAAAAGCTCATGCTTTGTGTATTGAGGGTTATTTTTTTTTTGGTTGATTTACAGGGAGAAAGCCAGCCCTTCAGACATGGGCTAATGGAGCTTCTGAGTGTTTGCTCTACAGAAAATAAGAATTAATTTTGCACAAGTTCTTTGACTTAGGATAAACTGGAAAGAAGGAGCATCTTGCTGGCTGTGACAGCGTCTGCTAACAGAGCACTTTCCTGTGTTAAGAGGGATTTGTCATGCCCAAACTACCGACTGTGAAGCAGGAATAAGCCTTTTCCCTCTCATTTTGTTTGGTTTTGCTTTTTAGTTGTAATGGGCCACGCAGGGCCCTGTTCTGGGGTTTGCAGTTTAAGTCTCTAAAGTTGTGAAATTAGTTAAGACATGGGATTTAATGCCTAGAGTTTGATAATTGTGTTTTTAAAACTTAAAATTGGAGGGTTCTGGTAACATGACAAGCTGGTGGTATGCATCAGAGGCACAGGACTTTAATTTGAGATTTGTTTTTTCTGATAGTTTTTTTTTTTTAAGAGCAGATTCTCTCTCTGTTTAGTATGAGGCACTTTGGCTTTCTCTTAGAAATGACAAGTTAGGAACAACGTTGTTAGAGTTCAGGGCAGCGGTTGGGGTTTGGGGTTTTTTTTTTTTTTGGCTCAGGCAATGGAGACCGAGTTTTCAACGAGGAGTCCTGGGCAGCCTCACAGCTGATATGCCCCACGCCGAACATGACCCAAGATATTCGCAGCATCCGCTGAAGCCTGTCGTGAGCAGCTCGTGCCTCGGTGCATGCCTGGGCAGGCGGCAGGAGTGAAATGGGGAGCAGAGCAGCTATTAAGGCTATTATCCCAATGTATTATTTATACCCCAGTCTTACCGACGAATGATAGTCCTCAAATCTGATTGCTCTTCTATTAGAGGGTTTCGCAGGTGGTGTGCCTGGCCCCGTGCTGGGATGGGGCCATGGGAAAGCGGAGCTTTGGAGGGGAGCAGGGACCATCCATCCTCAGCCCGTAGGCTGGGAGCTGCCCCTGCACGGGCTGCAGGCGAGGTGATGTGACCATGGAGGTCTCCGCAGCACTCCCGTGGGACGTCGATCTCATGCTCTCGGCTTCTAGTGCTTGCGACCCGGCGTTTTGCTGGTACGCGTTTCTTTTCCCTGAGTCAGAGGTTCGCTGATGTGGTTATGGCGAGAGGAGTTGACTACCCTGACCGTGTCGATGGAAAGACTCCAGTACCACGTAATGATGCATCTCAAAATCTGCTTGCCGGTAAATAACTGCTCTTAAAAGGTACAGTCTGACACTGGTGTCAAGAAGGGATGCTGGAACACGGATGAACCTTTAACTGCAGCACAGCTGAGACCCTGTGAGATATGCTGGAGGCTGACTCGGAGATGCTAAACTGGAAAAAAAGTGGAAGAGCAGCTTCTACTGTTGCCTGCTCACACATTCCCCTGCCCTAAGTTGCTTGGTGCCCTGCATGCAGTAAGCGGTGATTGCTTGCTTTTTCACTTGGAGTGAAGCGCTTTTGAGAGGGTCTTAATGAGAACCTCAGCATCTCCTGGCTCACTGGGTAGCACGAGAGCAATGACTGTTTGTTATGGTGCTTTAAAGTGTTGCTAACTTTTATTGGGTATTCTGCTTAATGCATGTGTAAGGGAATTATCTTGATAAATACACAGTACAAGTACTGCTCCTGGCTAGAAGGATGATAGCAGCTAATCCGCAGAAACATGCGCAGCCCAACTTTTTGTTGCTTTCCATTTTGCATAATTCTGCAGAACAGGGTATGTCAACACTCCGGTGTCTGACAAAGAGCCACTTAAGGGGTGTGGGTGAGATGATAAAGCAGGACTGAAGGGGTAGGTGTTGGGACATGCTGCTGGATATCGTGTCTGCACAGAAACAGCTGTTTTATAAATCCCTCCTCTCTTTTGTTAATGGAGAACTGACAGCATCCCAGAAGAAAGCAAGTTCAGGAGGTGCCAGGTGCACGTTCAGTTGAAGTGTAATTGGTTTCTTAGCAGAGTTAGCTGACTTTTTGGGGGGGTTACATTTTGTGCTTCTGGGGTGCTGTACTTATTTCATCCCTTTCAGATGTTCTTTCTCCTTTTCTCTTTTTTCTTGACTCTAAAAGTTGAAAGAGGGCTTGGGTTTCTTCTCCTTTTGAATGTTGACCTTGCTGCATAAAGTTGTCTGACTTGCTGCTCTCCCTGCCGAGTGATATATGTGAGCATCTGGTAACGAGGGGGGAGGCTGATCATCAGTTTTTCTGAATTTCTGTAACTAAGATCACGCGTGTACTTCAGGATCTCTTCCCAGTGTTGCTGTACTGGTGAAGCGTTCCCACTTTGGACCCAGCCCTGTGTGCAGAGCCACGGTGTGTAGGGCCATAGGCGAAGCAAAGCAAAGTGGTAAGTGTGGCCTTTTGGGGGGTCTAGCATATTCTGGTATTGCTAAGTGTATCTGAATTAGTCTGATGTATGCATCTGTTATTTGAGTTCACTTCTGATCTGAAGCAATACGGTCTCCGTCTGCCTTCCTGGGCACGTCCTGGGTGTTTTGGCAGGCTGCTGTACGTCATCAGTATCGGTCATGACATTAGTATTAGCGTTCGGATGTTTTTAGTTAGATATGTTTAGTTAAAGCCCCTGTCTTAACTCCTCGGTGGGTTTGTTCTTCCATAGGACACTTGTAGGTTACTCCTCCTGAGAGGTGGGATTCAAATCAAATGGGCAATCGGTTGTTGACCTAATGAGTGTCAACGAAGCTCACCCAGCTGAGTTCCTGGTAAGAAGCAGGGTTATGCTTTAAAAAGGTTAACCCCAGTCTAGCTAAATATTTACCTTGCCTCGTGCCGCTTCTGCCTGTTTGGCAGATGGATTTTGGTGATCCTGGGGAGGAAGCTGAGGGTGAGGGACCAGGCAGTGCCCTCAGCCTCATCAATGAGACAGCAGGTTTAATTTTTTTAATTAAAAAATTCAGCCACTGAGCTGTGGGTGAAGGTGCCGGCGGGGGAGCGGGAGCGACCCTCTTGAGGGGCACGAATCCCGTGGACTGCTGCTACCAAAATACCATCATCTAAATGATGGTGTAATTCCAAAATAATCCATTTTATAAGGCGGTTTTATTGGTAGTTTCTATTCTTTGCTACTTTGTTTATGGGGTTTTTCTTTTTTTTTAAGGACAATAAGATCTAGCACAAGAGGCTGGTTCCTCATGCTGGCTGTGTTCACCCTGCTTTCCATCTCAACCTTGCGCTTCTTCAGTCTGCTAATAAAAACACAAATTGTCCTTTCTCTGTGTGTGAAAAGCTAAAGAGGGCCAGAACTGAGTCTGAATGTGATCCAGACCAAGCATCTCCACCCCCTTTTGGCTGTTGGGCATCAGATCTCTGGGGTAATAATAAAACCACCAAAAGTGTTTCTCACCTTGGGATCTTAAGATCCTTGTGACAATATTTCCAGCATCCTTCTCTCCATGTAAGATCCTGGATTTTACTGGTGGGCTTTTTCAGGGTAAGCGGGTAAGGCGTATAAATTGAAATTTGACTGCGTGACGTAGTTTCTGGCTGCAGTGAATTCATTCCCCGCGGGCGTGGGGACATATCCCATGTGTTGTTTTCCAGTGCAAATGATTGTTTGAAACATCCATCTGCTTTATCTGCTGTTGTGTTTACAATTGCGCTTTGTAGTTCCCCGCAGCATCTTGTCTCCTCTGCTTTTTGTTTATTTAAGGTTATGGTAAAATATCCCTTCCATTCGGGGGTGCGTGGGAGCCTTTCCCAGTTTGGCTGATCCCGGGGGTCAAGGGAATAAAACATCGTGACACCAAGATCGTCCCGAGAGCTCCGGTGTGACCCAGGCTGCGCTGGTTCCAGCTGGTCGCTGATGCTGTTGCTCCTCAGGAACGGGATTTTAGCCAGATCCTGCCCTTGACCTGTCGTGGGCTTTGCAGGCGGTGTGGCTGGCTGTATCGATGACCAGTTCTTAGCAGATTCAGTGTGTGCTATGGGAAAAATAAAGGCTTCAGTACACTTAATTTGTGGCGAAACCTGGCCAGTGGAATAATTTTTGTTTGGGTATTGAATCAGTGTGATGTCCCTATTTGTTTTTCTGTCTAGGATGATTTAGAAAGCTGGTTTCAGCTTTAGAAAAAAAATAATAATACAACAAACAAAACCAAACCAAACTGTCTGAAAAATCCAGTGAGGATATACTTGATACTTTTTCCTGGCAAAAGTTAAACAGTTTCCATCCTTCTTCAGTTTCAAGCTTTCAGAAGGTTTATGGGTCCTTCTTTAGCACGTGTTGCTGCCTGTCCTTGTCTGTGCTCATGTGCTGGCAGCACTGCGGTGCTGCAGGGCTGCACGGTGCATGCGTCGGGCTGCACAGTGCATGCGTCGGGCTGCTCCGTGCATGCATGAGGCTGCACAGACTTCAGCGTTTTGCTCAGGTTTTGTGTCCCCATCACGGGCAAAATATGACCTGGGGTGACGTTTGGAGAAGTTGCAAAATTCTGTCTGTAAACAGTATTTTTTTTTTTTTTCTTATACTGAGCCCCAAGCCATGTAGCTGTTTGGCTCACCCAGAAAAGTAGGAAAATACTCGCTGGCTGCAGAAGTGGGTTATTTTCCTAATTTTCCTCTGCTACGGCAGCGTTTCCCATTAACAGCGAGCGTGCAGAGTGCCTGGATGAGACCCCCAGTATGCACGCCACACCAAGGTGCGTGTGGGACATGGTGGCAAATTCCCCGTCCTCTGCTGCTGGACGCACTGCCTGTTTCCCAGTGCCAAAAGTCAGGCAAAAAGCTGCCAGCCAGCTCCGGTAGCCCAAGGAGTTCTGCTGGCGTCGATGTGCCCGCGACGGTTTGCAGGGAAAGATAAACCTGCGCCTCCACGGATGCGACACGGTGAGTTGGCATCGGCCGCGGCGGGTCCCCAGATGTGCTGGAGCGGGTTGTTGGCCCTGCGTGCTCCGATGTGGCCGGGGAGCAGAGAGCCGGCCGGGCAGCAGCTGGGATGCAGGAGGGGATCCGGCTGTGGGAGCCTCGGGGATGCTCGCCAGCGGTGCCACGCTTTGATTCATTCCTCGGTGTGCTTGCCCACTGCTATGGGACCGGCATGTTCAGAGCCCAGCCTGGGTGCCCAGGGTTCTGAGCTGGGGATGCCGGCGGTACCTATATAGAGAGATAGAGAGAGATACCTATATATCTATATCTACCTCTGAAGCCTCGCTGCTAGCAGGACATGGGTTGATACAGGAAGACTTGCCTCTTCCATATCTGGTACCCAGCAGTTTTCTGGGTGAAAAGAAGAGGATAACGATAAAATGAATGATTGTTAAAAAAAAAAAAAAAAAAAAAAAGGAGTGGCAAGATTAGATTTTCCTGGGGAAGAGTCGTCGGGGTCCACTTCAGAGGAGCAGGTCAGGAATACCCTCATGCGCTATGTGTACACTTACAATTGAATGTTGAACTTTAAATGATTGGGAGTAAGCTGAGGTAAGTGGCATTTCAGAAAGACTTGAGAGCCAGCTTGCAAATCTTACAAGCCAGCTTAGTCCTCATTTTAGGAATTGGGCATTTTTATGAAACTTTTTTCCTGACTCTTTTTTTTTTTTTAAACCTTCAGAAAGTCACTTAATCTTTCAGTGCCTCAGTTTGCAGTGTCCATACAATGGAGAAGGCAACTACCGCAGTGGCACAAGCAGTATCCACCAGCTTAAAATAATACTTAAATACTTTAACTCGTCTTGACAAACTAGTAGGACTACAGAAAAACATTTTGTTTCTGTGTCAGAAAATAAGAACCTGTAAGCGAGCCACGAGCGAGCGCTTCCCCAGCGCTGCTCTCGCACAAGAGCTAACAAAGCCCGACTGGAGGCAGCTGTGCAGCAGCTGGCCTGGCGCACTGGATGGAAACATCTGGATGGTCTGAAAACGTATGGACCCTCGCGGCATGAGACGCTGTGCTGACTGCTGCTGTGTGCAGCATCTTGCTGTCGCTGCTCTCGCCTGTTTGAAAGACATGCTCTCCAGTTCATCACATCAAAGTCTGAAGCAGAAAGGCTTGGCTTGCACAAAACTAACACCTCTCCTTTCTTGTCTAGTGCTGCTTGTGTGTCTTGCCCGCAGCCGGAGACCGAGTGGCGTAACTGAGGTTCGTTTGCTGAAACGATAATGTAATTCCTTCGCTCAGCTTCAAAATGCACTTGCTAGTACTGTGCCAGCTGCACCTCCTACTCGAAGGATGGCTGCTCAGACGACGGGGTGGTTTGGTGCAGTTTTATTTCAATTAAAAGCAGTCCTTCTGCTTCCATGTAGAGAGTAAACGGAGAATGTTTTTCTGATTATGAATCCGTCTGGTCCTTACAGCAGCAAGCGGAGCTGGGTTATTTGGCAGCCCCAAAGCTCAGCCTAGAATGCGGCTGGGGATGTGCGTGTTGCCGGTACTTGGGACCAACTGTGTGAGATAGCATCTTATGGAAAATTCAGATTCCTGAATTCCTCCCAGCTCTTTTCCAATAGTTTCCATTTCTACAGCATATCCTGGTATTTCTCGCTCAGATGAGCCAGGCACCGTTGGCTCCTTCAAAGCTCAGTTTTCTGCTGTTCCACTGCATGTGAAATGGTGGTTTATGAAGTCCCTGGGTAGACCCAGCAATATTCACTCGGTCGGTCTCTGCGGCACATTACCGGGCAGTGCCAGCTGCCGGCGCAACGATCCGGCAAGCGCAGCCTCTGCCTTTGCAGAGCCGTCAGAGTTACCGAAGGAAAGGTGCTCAGCAGTAAAAGGAATGAAATGGAATTTCCAGCAGATGGTCATATATCCCTCCTGTTGTACTCCGAATTCTCCTGGTGTTCCTACGTGCCGCCTCTTGCTCCCTCAGCTGCCCAAATAACACTTCTTGAAGGAGCCATACACGAAGTGCTGTGGGTGGGTTTGTTTTCTCCTCGTGCCGGTGGTTTCGGTGGGTGCCGGGGCCATGGGAATGTGCTCTGGGTGCCTCCGCTTCCAGAGGAGACAACAACTGCCGGCTGAGCTAACGCAGCCAGGGGAAGCCAAGCCAGGAGGGGACTAAACAGCTGTGTAATTTCAGTTTTTGGCAAAGACTGTGTTTATCTGGCGGTAACTTGCTTTGCAGGTGCCATGTGCTGAGCAGTACCTCGGTGCTCCCTGCTTTCTGGAGCCGGGACTCGAGGGGACGTTCCCTCCTTCCCCCGTTCCCGTGCTGTGTCCCATTTGTTTCCGATGAGCCCCGGTTTGCACCGCTTTCCTTGTGGGATACGGTGTTTTGCAATTCCCGCACGGAAGGAGGATCGCTGGCACGCTGCGGCACCGCACCCCGGCTCTGCCTTGCGGTGACTTGTTTGCATTGCCATGCCCTGAAACAAAACGAGTGCTTTCAGAGCTTTTAATCCTGTTTGTATGAGATCATAGTCTCTTTTGACACTAATTGCAGTGGATCTGATTAATTAGGCAACAAAGCATGATTTATTTGAACAGATTGATTTTACAGAATTAAACTGGCAGCCGCCGTCTCCCACCACAATATCGTGCGTTCCTGCAGGTATGGGAATCGGCATTAAAACCTTCACCGTCTTAAGTAGATGTCTTTATAAAAGTAATTCAAGTCCAAGGTTGTGAACTGTCTGATGTGTCAGCTGTGTGCTGGCTCGGCAGGTCCGGACACACCGCGGTGCCGCTGCCTAACCCCTGTGATTAGGGGTGCTCTGCTTGCATGATGGGAATCAGCAACTGAAAAATGGGCAATTAGTTTATTCTTGGTTTTCTGGCTTTTTCATTAGGAGCTCAAGTATGGAAGCTATTTTAAATGCATGGGTAATAATTTGATTGAGATTATTTCCTAGGTGCTGTAGTGGACTTTTTATCCCTGTATCGGATGCATTATTTCATGGATGTTACATTTACAGTGGACTTGTTTTTCTTTTAATGGTAATGCTATTTGATTTGGACTACTTGATTCCCTCCTCCTGTTTCCTTCCCTTCTGTTTTTCTCCTTCCAATAAAATGTCATAAAAATTAATCATAGCTGAAGGCCAATTTTAACATCCAGATTTAGAAAATAGGGTTTTAAAACCCTTGTGCTGAAAGGAAAAATGCATTCTAACAGGAAGTCTTTGTTTTGTTATGGAGTGAGGAAAAACATTTTTAAAACTTCATCTATCTGAACAGTTTATAGCAAAAGGATTTCAAAATTATGAAGATTTTTGAAGACTTCCAAAAAAAGGGTAGGAGTGGATGTCCGACAGCAAGGGCAGAATTAAGTTCATCAGTTCCAATGTCTGACAAATGTTCTCCTGTAACTTTCTACTGTAGGGATCATCTCAGTGAATGAACCCAAACTCATTCTTTGCTGCAACTAGTCCCATCTCAAGCGGTGGGTTTAAGTAGAACTTTGAAAGTTAAAAGGACAAATACCAGAGAACTGAAAAATGTCCTAAATTCAGGTACTACAGCCATATTCTCAAGGGAAAGCTCCAGAACAGGATTTGGTTGCGTCTTTTCTGCTGGTTGGTCACTTCTTGCAAGAAGAGGTGGCTTTATCACCTTGAGTGTGTGTCTGCTTTGGAGATGGGGCTCAAAAAAAGAGAGGACTATCCATTCAAGAAGCTGTTCTCACCTGTCTCAGGTGTTGGGACTTTAGTGCTCCTGTCTCATAAGAAATGTCTGAAAGTGGTGCAAGTTGAAGGTGTTGGGTAGAAAAGAAGCACGCTCAGTGGAGAGTGGCCCAACGGCGTCTTCTGGGAATGGTCTCTCTGTCTTGTTATGGTTCATGTTATATTGGTTGTCGAAGCCAGATGAGATCAGTGTTTCTGTCATGGCTAACAGAACATGCCAGGTATTCTTAAAAATGTTTTCAAACACGGCGAAAGGAAACTTTCTCCTAATGAAGAGACCCAAGGGTGGTTGAAGGCAAGCCTTTGCAGGCTGGAGGGAACCCAGTTCTTTATTTCACAGGGCAACGGAGGTGCTCCAAGTAGAGCAGCAGAGCCCTCAAGCTCTTTGCTGGAGCAGTGCCTGATTTCAGGAGGGTTTTTAAGAGGTATTATGGCTTCAAGGAGGATTGTGCTATTGACCTCATGCTGTCCTGGATGTACTGGAGAAGATCCAGGTCATGAGAAAGCATGAGCAAAGGCACAGATGGAGAAACAGGCAACAGGAGGAAATATGGCTAATATCGAGTCACTTAAGCTTACTGGGTTTCCCCCCAAAGCAAGCGTGCAGAGTGCTTTTTAGAAGTGCATAAATGCTTTGATAATATAAATGCTAAAATAGGAAAAGAATTGCTGTTGGTATGCAGGAGAAGAAACCATGACCTCCATATGGAGGGGGACGTAGCCCAGCTGGCTGAAAATGGGACTGAAAAAGACTATGAAGGCTAATTAAAATGTGAAAAACTGAGAATTCATGCTAATAGACAGCAGATCTCTGTCTGGCGCTGGTTCACAGCTAAATTTTATTTCCTTGGGAGACGAAAGGAACTGATTTAAGTTCTTTACCTTGCTCTGACATTGATACTTTTCAGCGTTTTAACCAGTGTGTTCCCAGCGAAGTGCTCGGTTCCTGCAGGTCTGCTGTGCCGGGACAGGGAAACCTGCAGCAGGAATCTCTTACTCTTGCTACCATTAAAAAATTTACTACAGGTGTCTTCATATGTGGTGTTAAACTTGGCTTTGACCTTGTTCTGCCTCACATCTGGGTTGTGTTTTTAGCTTTCCCTTTCAGTGCCAACAGGTGTAATAAATTGGAAACCTCAGCCCTTGCTCCGTGCCGTACGTAGCGTATGTGCTGCTGAGGTCGTGTCTGGCTGCAGCGCCAGCGGCATCACGCCTCCGTCCAGCATCCTCGCGGGAGGCACCAGCTCACCTCCGGACCAAGGCAGCTCCGCAGAAGGGTGTCCGGAGGCAAGGGTTTGGGCAAACAACCTTGTAAACCAAATCACGGTCTTCTAGGCTTGAGATGATGCTGGTTTGGTATCAAATTTAGCTATTTAGGTGCTCCTACAAAGTCAGTTTAAGTTGATGTACGTGTAACCCAGGGATTTGGACTGTGTACCTGGTTCCATTTTATGCTAGAAACAAATTTTATACAGAGATTTGTGACAGAAGCTGTGTTTCTCGGGGTTGCATGGGTTATTCTGCCTGTGCTGAAAGAATGCCAGAACCCTTCCTTTTCTCCAAAGTTACACTCTTCCCTTCTCTAATGAAGAGCAAACCCATCTGTCTGCTGTTTCTGCCACGTTCTTACTTGTTAGAGTTTAAGTGCATTTGCTTCGGGTTCCCTGAGTTGATAGAAAGTAAAAAGCAACTGGTAAAAAAAAAAGTAAAAAGTAAAAAGCAACTGATCCTGGTTGGATCAGGTTTCTCTTCACTTATGCTTTTATATCCTATTATTTTTTAAAGAAGTGCAGAAAACACCACTGTTCGTAGAGTTGTTCGTTGAAGTCTGTTCTCCCATGGTTGACTTCTGGTTTCGACGTGCCAGAGTGAAATCCTTGGGTAGCCATCCATGTGTGCAGTGAAGACCTGCACCCGTGGCCAGCACTCCCTGCTTCCAGGTGGAAGTAGGGGAATGTTGTATGTGGACATTGGCACCTCTCATTCCCTTGACCCACAGCCCAGATGTGGCTGCTAAGGGAAATCATGAAAATAACACCACGTGGAGTTATTCTCCAATGCGGCTCGATGTCAGACTTGGACTCCCAAGTCAGCAGAAAGTCCTGTTGCCTGGTAGGACCACCAAAACCCGGGGCTGGAAGAGCACACCTTGTGCCTTGCTGTCCCGCGGGCTGCGATTGCTGGCGTTCAGCCTGGAGGATCTAAAGCACGTTGCTACAAAAACTTATTTTTGTGCGTGTGTGCGGTTTGTGATTAACACAGAAATATATGGATGGAGTAGAGCTGGTGCTGATCTGAGCCTTCTACAAAGAACAGTTAACAGTTGGAAAAGTAGAAATGAATCAGTGGTGGAAATATAAATACTTAGTATGTTGCATATGGAACTCAGCTAAATGTATGGAACACGCAGAAGCTGGCTTGATCAGCTGTCCAAAGCTTCTAGACTTGACACGGTCAGAGAAACCACCGTAAGACAGGATTGTATTGTTGGAAGTATGTGGTGATATGAAGGCACTTCATCTTGGGAAGCAACGTCTTATATCGTGAGCTGGGCAGTTTCAATAGTAGTTTAATCAGTGTACAGCTTTAACTTGCCTTGCTGCCTGCATTGCTGGCATTTGCTACCTGTAGTAGATGTTAAGAGAGTGACCTGCTCTTGATTTTGAGGGCCTTTTGGTAGGGGAAAAAAATGCTTTTGTTTTAAAGATCAGCTTGTTTCTGGAAAATGGTGTGGCATTTGGTGGGTCAGTTTGATCTAACAATTTTACTACTGAAGTTCAAATGAAATTTAAAATATTTGATCTGTGTTCTGGTTTCCCTTCGTTCGGACAGGTTATCAATTTTGGCAGTAAAAGCTTCATAGCTGTAGCTGTGGGAGTTTGCAATATGCGGAAAGATGACCGCTGTTGTCGATCTAGGACTACTACTTAAAGCTCTGTAACACATGCAAAGGAGGAAGGGAGAGGAAAATTTCTGGGAAGAGTTCGGTTCTGAAGGAAAGTTTAAGAATTGCGTTATACCCTCCAATGGCAATTAATTCGCTGTGTTCGTCGCTTTGTAATGAGGCTTGAACTGATAACTGGCAATCAGATTTAATGTTCTGTGCTGAAAAATACAGTGGCTTTCCCGGGTAATGAAGTTAAAATACCAATAAAAACTTAGGAAAATATGCTCCCTCCTCTTTTATTGTTCTCTAATGATTTTCTGTTACCGCAGTGCCTAGAAGACCCGGGAGCGTGACTCACTGGCCTTCTGAAAACTGGGATTGCGCAGTCCTCTTTGAAAAGGCTTTTCAACCCAAGGACAGAAATGCTCGGCAGATTGAAAGCATCTCAAATCCGCTTCTTAAAAGCCATGGTGGCATGTTAAGAGTCATAGATTTACCGAGACGGGCGTTCCTGCCCGCTGGCAGTAGCTGGTGCAGTGCCACTGGTCCATGGCATTGCCTGGTCCACCTCCATCTCTGAGACCAAGGTCATTTCTTTTTTCTGATGGCCAAATACTTGCTTGGCTCCTTGGTCGTCACTCATTACGAAGCTCCTCATGAGTTTTGGGATGGAGGTGGCTCTGCTGTTACAGCTCTCAGCCAGAGGCATAGCTCAGTCCCTCCTTCCACCCAAAATTCCCGCCTGGCTGTGGATAAGCTCCTTAGCCTTGCTGGTGCTTTTATTCTCTAGGCTATAGAATTGCTTTGCCTCCTAGCTTTGGGTGGAAAAAGCTTTTAAAGATCACCGTTGGGTCTAAAAGCCTCGGCGAGGATCCTTGCGTGCAGATCAGAATGAGGGGGAATTGCGGTGGGTTTCGTATCAACTCAAAGCTGATGGTTTGTGCCCCTGGGACCTCGGGCTTCAGGGTGAATAGCTGGCGAGAGCAGGGATGTGGCTGGCGTCCGGGGGGAGGAAGGATGATGGGGAGCCATGGGAGAGATGGAGCAATAGGGATGAGAGGAGTTACGGGCAGTCTTGAAGGAGAGGACCATGCTTCAGCTGTCACGCAGGAAAAAAAGCCGGTGGAGGGGTTTGCTGAGGATGGTGTGTAACCTACTCCAGACCCCTGGGAAGGATGCACGCAGCTGAGCTGGGCTGAAAACACCAGATTTGGGGAAGGAAGATGGGTTATGAGAATTCTGGCTTAGAGCAAGTATAATCTCTACTCTCTCCACCACTATCTCTGACCACGTTCTGGCTCATGGTATATATCGTGTTACAAGAGTTTTGTATTCAGGGCTGCGGCTTGTCTTGCAGACAAGACATTGTGTATAAATTTTTGTCATGTTGAAATGGGAATCATTTACCCTTTCGCTTCTTGCATTTTCATGAGGAAAAAGTAATGATGACAAAAACAAGACTTAAAATATGTTGAATGGGTTTTTTTTTCAATAAAGCAAAGCTACTCCCCAAGCTTCTTTCTAGTCTGTTTGAAAATAAATAAGCTACTTAATTTTTTTTTTTTTTTTTTTTTGCACCACGTGTTACCAGAGGCGAATTTCTCATGGAGGACAATGGGGCTGATATTTAAGTAGCTGCTACTCTGAACCGCAACCTCCGATGGCTGAACTTCAGAGCACCAGAAAAACAACAGTATTGCTTGCAAAGAATGCCTCTACAGAGCTTAAGTCTTGTTATTAGTCTTCTCACACTAATGATCTCCAAAATTGCAAATGATGAGGGAATTTGATTTTAACAATACCATTAAACAATAATGCAAGAGGATGATTTCATGCCTTTTTTTCCTCTGGTGCTTTAAGACATTGTGCTGTAGGAGAGTGTGGGTTTTATTGGTTAGATCTAAAGCTGCCTGGTCTAGCTTTCACATGATTAATTGGAAGCCAACTTTGTAATACTGCATGCAGAGAATTCTTTGGGGGTTTTGTTAGTGATAAATATGCTCTGAAAGTCTTTGCAAGAATGCACTTTTCCCTGAAAAGGGCTTGTGCACCTGAATGCTTGCCTGCTTTTTCCCAATTCTGCTGTTAATCAGGAAGAAGACACTAGTTCTTCTACCAACTTGGCTTTGCCTAAGGAAAAAAATGTGCCTTTTTGTGCATAATTGCATAGGTCGGGTTGTATTTTTCCACTTCTCTCATTTTCAAGTTGTTTGACCATTGGAAATACATTCCCTTGGTGTCCAGTGGATCTTTACTCCTGTAAAGTGTTTCTGAGGGGTGTGCGTTATTTAAGGCATTTGCAGAGGGATGCAATTAAATATGCAAAAGTTAACAGTTATTTCAGCATCCCAGCATT
Organism: Harpia harpyja; assembly: GCF_026419915.1. NCBI lineage: Eukaryota > Metazoa > Chordata > Aves > Accipitriformes > Accipitridae > Harpia > Harpia harpyja. Next base: position 25,015,682 of record NC_068957.1, on the reverse strand, counting down.
GTTTTTCTAACTGCATGTGGTTTGTACATCCAGCCATAACTCTCTGGTACATTTGGATTTCACAGCCTGAAGCAAGCTTCCTGTTTTATGGTACCTTAAAAAAAAATAAATTGTCAATATAGAGAGATATATCTATGTATTTATACACACGTCTCTCTATTCTTACTTCTGTAGAGTGTGGAACGTCCATCCTTACGAGCCAGATGAGTTTGAGTGGCTGCAGGCTACTTCATTTTGGGGGTTCCCACTGTGCTCCCTTGACATCCCAGAGCAGCTTTGTTCCGCGTTTCCAGAGCGGGTTCTGCATGTGACTGCAGAGAAAATCAGTGCTTTTGCATGCATGCCTTTGTTTTTCTTTATTTTGCTGGGAGAAACCAAGGTAGAACTGATTCATTCTGGTGAGGCATGCCTTTACTATTGTTTCACAGGTTATTTTGAGGGATGGTTTCCCCTGGGATTTTTCCTCTCTTGGCTTTTTGACCTTTTCGCATCCTATAGTGATTTTCTTGATTAAAAGTATGGAGTCATAATGGGTTTACATGGTGTTTCTAAAACTAAGGTAATTTGAGGGCTTTAGGTTGGGGGAGGAGGAAAACGGTAATCGTTCCAACCTTTTCTGTCGCTGTTGCACAGCTGCACAGAGAAAATACGACTTCTTTTTTGGGAGCAGGTATGTGCTTGCCGGACTCCTCAAAAATACTCTTGCTCTACAAGCACAGAGGCTGAGAGAATCAATTCTCCGTGACTCTGAGGACGAGGAGTTTCAGTGAAGCAACGGACCGGGGCGATAATTTCTTTCAGACCTCCCCAGAAGGGATGGATGCCGCAGCCGGGGTGCTCCAGCGAAGCCCTGCCCTGCTCGGCCGGCGCAGATGCGTTCGCACCGCACCTCCTCATCCCCTGGGCTGGGGCCACCCACGCTCGTGGTCCTGCTCCGCCGGCTCCGGCATCTCATCTCTTTCCCAGACCCGGCAAAGGTCCAAATCGCAAGCTGCGATGAGGGGGACGAGCGTGGGGCACCCGAGCTTAGCGGGCAGGTGCCCGTTCAAGCCCTGCAAGTGTGTTTGCTCCGCGTTTCCCTGAGAGGATTCAACTGATAATTTGCGCAAAACGTTTCTGGGTGGTTTTAAAGTGCTGGGAAGCGTTCAGCCGTGGGAACGGCCACAGCAAGTCGACCGAGACGCCTGCCCAGCCCGCTGCTTTGCTCCCCACGCAGGGAGGGAGCCCGCAGAAGCCGTCCTGGTCGCTCAGCGTGTTTTTCAGGCGTGTGAAGCGTTGCTTTCAGCGACCTCCGTGTCGTAGTGCTGTGCTAGTGTCCAGCCAGCAGCATTTCACCGAAGGTGATTTCTCCTTTTGCATCTGTCTGTGTGGCTGCGTCGTGTTTTGCTGGATGGGCGGCAAACATCTGCTCGTTCTGCTCTGCAAATCCTCTCCCTCGTTGCGGCCACACCAAATAACAGGGAGTAGATGAGTTTAATTTAAGGCACAACAACAGGCACCCCTACGTCCAGACCAAAAGCTGCAGAGTCCAAGAGCTGCGAGTGAATATATTAATCGTATCTCAGGGGGGGTGGTGAATGGAAAAAGCGTCGCTTGCTCTTCCAGCCAGCGCAGCTGTGCCAACCGCCGGTCCCCAGCTGACCCGGCGGCCGAGCATCCCCCGACCTCCCGCAGCTGCAGCCCCTGGAACAACGGACCCCTTGAGTCATCGGAGAGAAAATTTGCCTTCGTCAGCACGGGAGCTCACAGCCGCGTGGGGCTCAGCGATGCACTGCACCCGGCAGGCAGCTTGGCCACCCTTTGCCCTGAACTCCGGAGGGTGATCCCGAGCAGCTCCCTCCATCCGGAGAGGGACCTCTCTGAACCCCTGTACGCTGGTCGCCGTAGGTTAAATGCCGTTACTTGCATAATTAAAAGTGCTATGGGAGTAGTTTTTAGGACAAACTCCTCTCTCTGTCTTTTCGCTCGCAGCGGTTGCGTCCGTTAGCAGGCTATGCGTGGAGGAGTGGTGTGTTACTTCTTCAGGAAAGCTCGGTTTCGTGGGGTTGGTCTCAAAGTGGTGTGGGCTCCTAGCTAGTGTGGTCACAGTTGCTGTCACGAGCTATTTTTATTGGTTTTTTTTCTAAAAGGTACATTTCAGTCATTCGCCCTCACTGTCATTTCTCTTTCTGACTTGGTCTTATCAGAAAGACAAAGTTGAATGGATAGATTACTTTTAGCCAATATTTAGTATTTTTCTGACTGCTCGGTGATAAGTGCAATATAAGAATAAAACCTGGGTGAGAACAGAGTAGCAGAGTTGGGTTTGTTCAGGCTGGAGAAGAGGAGGCTCCAGGGAGACCCTCTTGCAGCCTTTCAATATATAAAGGGGCTTATAAGAAAGATGGAGAGAGACTTTTTACCAAGGCCTGTGGTGACAGGACAAGGGGCAAGGGCTTTAAACTGGAAGAGGGTAGGGTTAGGCTGGACATAGGGAAGAAACTTTATGATGGGAGTGGCGAGATGCTGGAACAGGTTGTCCAGAGAAGTTGTGGATGCCCCATCATTGGAAATGTTTGAGGTCAGGGTGGATGGGGCTTTGAGCAGCCTGGTCTGGTGGAGGGTGTCCCTGCCACGGCAGGGATGAGATGGACTGTAAAGCTCCCTTCCAACCCAAACTATTCTGTGATCCTATGAAGATTTGAGCAATCGTCCGTCTTTAAAAAAAAAAAAAAAAAAAAAAAAAAAAAAAGCAGCTCAGCAGTGTTGAATGTATGTTCTCCCAGCTGAAAACAAATAGCTTTGTACTCCACGTTCATGATCTGAAGAGCCTTCTCTGGGGATGAGAGGGGTTGCGGAAGATGCTGCAGGTGCCTGCGACAATTCCAGTGACTGCTAGTAGTTCTGTTTCTTTACAGCATGCGTGGGAGGGTGACATGCAAGAATCCAGCTTACACCTGGCAGGAAAAGAAATCAGTGTATTTATCACTAATCTGCGTGTCAGTGCCCAGATGTGGAGAAGGAGGTGGCATGGTGTGAGCTTACTATTATGCTGCAGCTTTTCAAAATTGTGGATGTTGTCTTAAAATTGTATTTGTAATAGCAGGGAAAGGAAACCTGGTTTTTTTGACATGATTAGGGGTTGTGCCACTACAAAATCTTCTCAAGATGAAAAGTGTTGGTTTTAGCCTTAGTGCCGGGAGCAGGTCGTGTGCCACGTGGCCGAAGGCAGCAGGGTGATGTGGGGTGGGAAGCGGCACATCTGAATGGGCTGGTTCCCCCCCGCTTCATTTTCAGTGCTTTTATATAGCCATGTTTTGTAAAGCTCAAATAAGAGAGTCAAGTAATAACGGCATTCAAAAGCAGCGCTGATGATTTCATTGACATTTTAACCTGAATTATAATGCAATTTGTTCCGTCAATTAGTTCTACAATGTTTCAATTTGATTTAAATAAGCTGTTTCAAAAAAACCCTTCGCTTTTTGCTCATCCCTTGCCCTGCTTTGTTGTGCGGGGGAAGGTACTGGCAGCGTCCGCAGGAGCAGGATGCTCCTGCGCTCCGTGCCTGGGTCCGCGTGGTGGGATGCGGGCAGTTAGGGAAGATGGGCTGTGCCCCTTGTTCTCTCCATTTGCTAAGACTTGTTGTAAATGAGAGCCTCCAGTTCTCCATCCGATGCTGTGACTGGTCCTTCCCTAGGTAGGTAAGTGCCAGCTTTTACTTACTGTTGCTTTTTATGTACACTTAAAAGTATAACTGTGCGTGTGGTGAGGCTGCGGGGAGCTGGTCCCAGGCCATCCCGCAGCGTTTTGGGGTCTTTTCGGACACAACATCATTGCAATGACAAAAATATCAGGAATTGCGGTAAATGCAGACGTGCCTGCGCACAGGTGGAAATAAACTGCTCGGGAATTTGAGAAACACTTTGGGGGTTTCTTTTTGGGGAAGTCCTTTGGTTTCCCAAATCCTGTTCCTGGGACTGCATCAGGGCTTGTTGGAGCAAAGCAAGATGCAAATGTAAAATCTAGTGGCTGCTCATTAGGAAACAGGAATGGGATGCTCTTATGCTGGAAGAAGAGTGGGGGGGGGGGGGGAGAAATAACTTGGGAATAGGCGTTTGTGTGCGGAGCAGAGGGGTGCACCCCCCCTGCACCCCAGCGGGTGGGAGAGGGGAGGCAAGAGCCCCAGGGCATGTCAAAAGCAGCGAGACCTTTAGCAATTATTACTTTTGATAGGGACTTTTATGGCCTGTAGCTTAACGAGCAACTCTTTTAAGTAGCAATTCACGGAAGAAGTTTATTCTTCTCTGCTATCTCAAAGATGCTTTTGATGCCACAGGTTTTGTTCTCAGAACAATAACGCACTTGATAACCTTTGGTATTGCTTTTTTGAAGCCTTTTCGTTCTTTTCTTAGGCTGTATTTGGTGCGTGTGTGTATTGATGGCTTAAATAACGGTGATCGGGTTTCTTCAGCGTAAAGAAAACCCCATCCTGGTCAGAGCAGCCCTGGTTGTTGGCAGGTGCAGTAACATGCAGAACAAGGTGTTTGGCCCCTGATTAATCTTTTGTGAAATTCCTTATTTTTGGACATGGAAATAGCTGGGGAAAATGCCGCTGGTGATGACCCACCGCACCCTGGGGTAGCTGGGAGGACTGGTGAAGTTTCTAAACTGAAATTCCAGTTTCAGGGTTGGGATGTTGATTTAATGACTGTCAAAGAGTTTTTAATGCAGCAACTATTTTTTCATGAATAAGAGGTCGCTACATAGAATTTTTGCCTCTTGGCAAAAGTCATGTTATAAAGATGTACTTGCTCTAGGTTTAAAGTGTTAATTTATGTGGTATCCCGAATTGGATTTAAAGGTCCCTAAAGACCTTTGAATCTCAGTAGCTAATGAGGCTTGCAGAAGAGAGCTTGAGAGAGGAAAAACTTACTGGCAGTGAGTAATACTGGTGAAAGAGCTCCAGGATTGAGCAAGTTTTGCAGAGAATAATTAGAAATGATCGCATCGGCATTTGGGGCATTTGATTCTTTCCAGCTATAGATCTCCCCTGATGCTGCCTGCGTCCGTCCCTGTCCCTGCAGCCCCCCCGTGTCCTGGGGGGGATGCTCCTCCCTGCCAAAACCCTTCAGGTTGTGTTTTCCCAAGTCTTAGACTGCTTCCAAGGGGACACAGCTCCTTGCGGTTTCCCTTGGGATGAGCTGAGCATCTGGGAGCAGCCATCTCGCATTTCCCTTGGCTCTCCCCGTCGGCTCAGCAGAGCTATCCCTAATGGAAAGGATTTGGCGTTCAGGCTCCGAGCTCTCCGCTCGGCTAAGCCGTCCTTGCCAAAGATGCTTAAACTTGTCCTTCTTCTTCCAGCTGGCCTTGCTGAACTTCTTTCACCCTGAAGAAAAGCTGCACGTTGGAGAAGAAGGTAGACGCGTCCGTCGAAATAAAAGGAGTAAAGGCAGTGAAGGGCCAGACGGTGAGTCCCGCTTTGTTCCTTGCTGCTGCGCTTCTCGTCTTCGCACAGCCAAGCAGAAGGCTGACTTTTTTTTTTTTTTTCCTTCCTTCCCCCAGATCATGGTTGTGTTCTTGGTACAGAATTCCGTATGTGGGGGAAAAAAAAATTGGCATCTGTGGCTTTTAATAGTTTCTGTCTGATTTTCATTGACTTCCAGATGAGGAATTCCAGTAGTTCTGATTTCTGCAACTGTAGGTCTAGTGATTTTGTGCAAATTAATGCTACATAGTAATTTTGTCCTTGACTCTTCTTCTCTAATAGTAAGGCTCATTTAAGGCTATAATTTGTACTTATACACCTATATTTGTTGTTCTGTACACTGTCTCTGCTTAAAATCATCAAGTAGCTATTCGTACTCCAACAAACAGCTTGAACATCTGCATTGCAAAATGGTAACTGGGTTCTAACGGCGTTTCACAGCGCAGCAGAGGGTCTCGGGTGGGTTCAAAGCCTGTGTGACGGGAAGTCAGAGTTGTACAGAGCTTGTATTAAGAGAGCGTAGAGTTACAAAAAAATCACAATTATAGATCTGTGATTTCATAAATATAAAACAAGTATTTGTGATATGAACCCCAGGGGCGCTGGGCCTCCTCAGTGGCCCTGTGCGATAGCCCGAGACCTCCCTGGTGTGACGATGCTGTCTGTCCTCGTGGTCCGCAGGGCAGCATCTGCTGCTTCCCTTTGCCGTCACCGTCCCTCGGCGAGAGCATCATCCTCCACGTGTCCTGCTCTGCTACGCCCAGATGCCAAAGCCCTTCTCGTGTATCTGGTCTCTTTGTTTCAGACCTTCTGGCTGGTTTTGGACGTGGTGTCTGACAACGCGCCTGCCCTACGTGGACGGTCCCATTGATGGGATGGGCCATACCGTGATGCAGTGGTACCCGTGCTTTATGCGGGTGCTAAATATTTCAACATGCTACTATCTGATAGGGGTTTTTCTTAAAGTGTTTTAATCTTTAATCCGGGAGGCGGAGGCCGTTCCTGATGGCTGCGAAGGTGCCGAGCTGGCGCAGAGGACGTGGCGGTGGGAGCAGGGGCCGGGCTGTGTGGGTCGGTTATGGCTTTGCAGGGCGAGGGATGGCAGCGGCTGCTTGTGGGTAAAGGTCTGGGAGGTAATGGGGCAGAATTAGAGAAAGGTGGCGATTCCCCGGAGCTCTCCAGGAGCTGCGCTCTGCGTGCCGAATGGCTGGTTCTTCCCGCGGCAGGTGTCCTCTAAAGCCCCTGGATGTCTGAAGGGTGCTTTAAAGTGGAAAATGAACCCTGCCAAAATTATTTCATGCTTGAAGTCATGTAATGACACCTTTTTTTATTCTTCTAAGATCAGCGCCAGAATCCTTAGGTAGAGCATAACTTAGGGTAAGTGCTGTGACATCTTTATTGCAGCAAAACCACTCTCAACGCTTGTTGAGAACATAAGTAATAAATACCGAAAGAAGTAAAACTAACGTCACCTTCAGTCCCTTCCCCTAGCTTGAATCCTGCCTGATTTCAGTATGAGGAATTTTATTTCCAATGCTGTCTTTTCATGATTGTCCAACTACATTGAGACATGAGGACTGCTTCCCGGGTCGAGCTCCTGGAAGAGCTCCCGCGCTTTCCTACTGCAGAAAAGCACAGGTCCGTTTTTATACAGAGAGGAGAAGGGGACTGGATGCCAGGGAAAGTAGGGAAAGAAATAATGGAGGAGTAGCAGTTTGTGTGTGGCTTGATGCCTGCTAAGCCCAAGTCCTGACTGTGTTATAAACCTCTCGGCTAGCGTTAGTTTTCCTCTCCAGCTCCCTGGCTCCATCAGTTTCCCATCTCCCTTGAAGCCTTCGCAGTTTCACAGTGGAAAAGTGTTTCCCTGTGGCTCTGCTCCAAGAGCGAGCTTCGTGAAACTCCCCGGATTCCTCCTCCCCAAAACGCTGACAAGTATGATGCATTTGGTACAGACTCCCTGAGTGATTCCAGCTAAATGTGGTCCATCATCTTTAGAGCCAGTGTCGCTCTGATGCTCAGATGGCTCAGGCAGGATCCAAGTCCTTTTGCACAGACTCCTTGAAATCTATTCCAGTGTCTTCGCAAGTCGTTTGTGTAAGTAGCAAGTTTCCACTGTATGCGAGCAGTGTAAATGGAGTGCTGCAGGCAGATGTTTGGAGGAATTAGCCTAGTCCGTTAGGCTGCCTAAGTGCTGCCTTTCTATTGCCAGATGTGCAGAGAATCGCTGCACGGTGAGAAATAGATGCTGAAAGTTGGTGGACTAAGGAGGGCTTTTCTCATCATCCTTGTGTCCGGGTGAAAACGTGTCCTACTTTTATAACTTGCACTCCTTTCCCAGATTTCATGTTCCCTGAATGCATCAGAGCTGAGTCACTCCAGAAACGTAGCACACTTCCACCGATTATATATGTCTTTTTGTCAGTTAGGGGGTTTGACCCCGTAGCGTGATGGAGGTGGGGAAAATTGCCAGAGCGACAGGTCATTTTCCCAGTGGTGTTAGCAAGGTGGGTTATGTTGGCAAGCAGTTACTTCGTGTTTGGCCATCTCAGTTTTATTAGGTAGAGCAGTATTTAACAAGTGTAAGCTGTCAGGGTAGGGATTGACCTTGTAACAACCATAAAATCAATAAATAAACACAATAGCTTTCTTGTGCAACTCAGGCTGTTTGGTTTAGACCTACATGAAGGAATCTTACTTTTTAGAGAAGGACAATGAATCATTGAAAAAAATAAATAAGATCATGTCACGGTACTGATAACACCGTTTTCTTCATGAGTTTTGCAAAGGGAAAGTTGATCAAATCTTTGATCTCCAAAGAGCCTCCAGAAGATAAAAGTGCATGAACTATAAATTCCCAGAAGGAAGGAGATGTGCTTTCCACTTGAGGCCTCACTAATATTTGTCTGGAATTAATTTTATGAACTTTCAAGTCCTTTCACACATGCAGTGAAAGACCAAAGTGATCCAAGTGTGGAAGCCGTGGTTGGAGGGAGGCTGCTCAGTCCCCTTCCACGGCTGTTTGAGTCCTGCTCGTCTTGGTACCGACAACGGGATGGCTTTGATGATTTATAAATGTCAAAGATAACACGGTTCCTTTCCTAAAAGTTTTTGCTTTTAGGAGAATTTGCTTTCAAGTCATTTGCTGTGAAAGGGGTGGTTTTGAGACAGGTCAGAGCTGGTCCCGTGGGGCCAGGGGAGGGTGATGGCCGTGGCCGTGCCCAGAGCACGGAGCCAGAGGGACAGGACACGGGAGGCCACGAGCAGCAAAGCTGCTTTGGTGCCTCTTCGTTGCTTGCCGAAAAACCCCAAGAAAAGTTGTGTGCAATAGTGCAAAGCTATCGGTTGGATCCTGTCACTTCCAAACACGACTCCGGTATGTCAAGGACTCCTCCTTTGAGGACTCCAGCTTCAGTCCTCCTACCCACTTGTCGTGTTTTATGATCATGTTTGCTTAATTTTTGTTTGTGTCCCTCCACGCACAGTGCCCTGGAACCTATTAAACAAGCCGAAGTCGTGTCCTGGGACGCGGTGCCTGCCCGGCTCCCCTCTCCGCTCGCTGTCTGTCCAGCCCGGCTCTGGCGTGGGTCACCCTGCCACGGGCAGACGGGATTAACGGGAGGCTGATGCCTGTCCCAGTCCTGAGGAGCACAGATCATCTTTCAAGCCAGCTTCCTGTCCGTGCCACCAAAACCAACATTTGCGCAGCTTTAAAAATTGCCGCGATTTTTTTCTGCTTCTCAAGGACCAGGATTATCCCCTTTCCAGCTCCATTTTACGGTGTTCTTTCTACTCGGTGTTACCGACTCCACCTGTCACTTAATTTGCTTTAGTTCACTAAAACTTGACCCTCTTCAATGTCTTTTTTTTTTTCCTCTCTTTTTCCCTCTTTCCTTTCTGTCTTGGTGTATTTATGCTGCTGTGGAACCGCTGTTGCTCCCAGATTAACAAATCATTCTGGAGCTGGTAATTAGCAACAGTTGTGCTAAAAGGAACCATCAAGAATGTTAAATTAGTCCACTTTTAAATAAACTGTGTATGAAATGTTAGATCTCTATTCCCAGAGCACCAGTAAAAATGCTGCTGGCTCTTTGCTAACAAAGCCAAAATATGGGAGTAGCATGGTTGTAACTACAGAGACAATTCCGTGCTCTTGAGGTTATAAATAATGACGGAGCATTTACAAAGCAGATGTCAATAGGACTCTTTAAAAAACATTGTTTTAAAAAAAAAAAAGCAAACTAGTTTCTTTTTCTCCTACTTTCATCTCTGTTCCCAGTTAGATCCCTGCCGTGCTGCTTTCCTGGTTTGTTTGGTTTTTGCTTTTTGGTTTGGGTTTTTTTTTTTTTTTCCCTTCCTAGATTTTTTCATATTGAGCTTGGTGAGAAACATAAGTGATTGTTATCCATTCTTTGATTTGGAGCATGGCAGCTGGGAAGAGGCTGAGCAGATGGCTGTCCTTAAGCTGACAACAATTTGGTTCCTACTACTTTGGCAGACCTTACTGCCGAGGAAAGTCCTTGATGAGAACTCATGGGTTTCAGTGCTGCAAATGGCTTTTGTTGAAATGAAAATTAAATTCTGGGAGAGCAGAAGCTCGTCTCGATCCCTGCTTCTACCTGGAGCTTTGGAAGTGATGCGCCAGCTACGTGGGTTCAGCCTGTTAGTACTCGCTTGGTGGTTTTAGGATGGTTTGGGGATGGTTTAGCAGGTGGCTGGTGCCAGGGTCTGGCCGGGGGTGCCTGGGTCCCTCCGTCCCCCCGGGCAGCCCCTGGTCCCGCAGCCGACCCAGCAGCGCTGACGATGCAATAGGGCTTTTCTTTCTTTTTTTTTTTTCTTTTCTTTTCTTTTTTTTAAATATCTAGATCACAATAGCAACTTTTCCTGCCGGCTTCCTCTCCTTTGGAAAGGGCAGGTTCGTCCCTCTGCCTCCAGAACAATCGGTGCCTTTGTGTCGGCCCCGTGCAATTCCCCAAAGCCCAGGCATTCCCAGAAACGCAGATGTATGAAGGGCGATAGAGCCTTATTGTGCTCCGAAACCATGGTGATGAGCACTCGGTAAATACAGAACATTTCCTGGATACTGGAGCGCAGGAGACAATCCCAAAAGAAAAGCTCACCACAGAGTGCTTGCACTTAGTGATTTCCCCCAGAATTTCTCTGTGATTTCCCCCAAAATGGGAGAAGGGGGGAATTAAGATGATGTTTGAATCTTCGTGGACAGTCTCCATCCCTTTCCTGTGATGTTGCTGTCAGTACTTGTTATTACTATGGTAAAATTAAGAACTACAGCTCATTTACAGATCCTTACCTACGTGTTATACCTATGCTTATGATAATAAGGCAGGTAGCTGTCTAAGTTCTTATACCTCGGGCACTTTTCAGCCACGAAGGTACAGTGATAAATATATAGGTAATGTATTTTAGACTAACGTCTTGTGTCTGTGCTCATTTCTAACCAACATTTCCACTGAGACAGATCCAGAGAAGCTTAACAACTGGCTAAAAAGCCAGAATAATGTTTAGGTGCTGGTTTCAGCTCTGTTACAGCAGTGGTAGATTAATACCATGTCATTTCTGGAAATGAGTGAAAGCAAAGGTGAAGATGATGTTAAAGGGGATCTTCTGGCTTTAGGTATAACTTTTAAGGGAATAAATTTTTAGACAGCTGAAACATTTTCAGCATGTCCTTGGTTCAAACTACTCTGAATTCATTTTTTTAATACTGAAATTACTTTGAGGTCAAATTTGCTGCCGTGTCCATTAACGATCTTTGCTGAAGCCTGTCTTGGGAAACCATAGGCAGTTGTTTGTCATCCAGGGACATGATGTGGTAGATACCCAAGCAAGGCATAATCTGAGGGAAGCTCCATGTAGCCCAAGGGCATTGGGAAAGCGGAGGTGTAAACATCTAGGCTTGAGCCAACATGCTACTTCAGCTTAAAGATTTTGGAGTCACTTTCTGTACCTAGAAGGCGTGTGTTGCTGAAAGCCTGAGTGGCGACGTTCATTCCTGCAGTGTACGTTGAGGGTGATATTTTCATGAGGATGTGCTGCATCAGTCAGCAGGAAGGAACCAGGGTCTGAAAACTGATGGAGTCCGGAATTCTTCACTGAAGTCTGGTATGGTGCTGTCCCAATTGGCTATTAAATATTAAAAGCAATTAACTTGCTGGGAGAGGTACAAGCCTAATTGCGCGGTGGCCGTGATGAGGAATTGTTCCAGGTCACAGGGTTCACAGTGTAATGGTCGATGTGTCGTGATCCATACGCAACCTCCGTTTGCCCCCTGTTTTCTTCACCAGCCCTTCCAGTTGTGATCTGGATTGTTGCAAAAGAAATCCTGCTTCATTATTCTTAATATTTGCAAAGGCGTGATTAGGTGCTGTTGATTTGTTCCATCCGTAGAGCTGCTCTGGTGTGTGTTTGTCCTTCTCTGGTACCTCCTGTCTGGTTTGGATAAGGTGGTGGGATGACCGCTGGAAGATTTTGAGATGCCGAGGATATTCAGAAGGCTTGAGAAGGAATTCTCTGGTCAGAATCTCACCTTGGGTTGCATTTTCAGATACTTGCACTGATTCCGCTTTTGGGTGGATTTCAGAGTTGTCCTGAAGGATCCTCAGTGCGTAGCCCACAGTGTGTGCGTCAGCAGGCTTTGCTGAAACTTGAACTAAACTTCTAAGCTTTTTTTACAGCTGCATGTTAAGCAGGGACCAGTGTTATTAGAAGTCACTGGTGATTCCGTATGAATTCCACTTCTGAAAACCGGGGCTTTTCATAACGCCTCAGGTCAAATACTGAACTTCAGGAATCTCAGATAGTTTCTTCTGTTACAAAACATGGCCAGGACTAATGAGAGGAGAACAGATGTTCCAGCCAGGCAGGAATGCGATTGCATCGGAATTATGTGTACATCTGAACTATGGATGCCATGCACCAAACATTGTAAATGCTGAACTCAACTAGGAGCTAGTGATTTCTTTCCCACAGTATGAGAGGCTCTATTGTCTGTCTTGCTGAAGTATTTGCAGCTGAGCTTTGATTTCTGTGAATAAACTGGCTCTCTGGCCACATTCACCGAGTATTTTGCAGGCAGACACAAGTTTGCTTAGCACATGCTCCAAGCCCATCTGGTCGCAGATCAGCTCTAGCACAAAAGCTGAGGAACTGGTGCTGAGCTGGATCACGTATACCTTTTGGAATGGCCAGGTATGGCAGTCCAGGCTCAGGGTCCTGCTGCAGTGACTACGGGGTATCTGCCTTCTGCGGATCTTGGGCTGAATAAGCTTGTTTTTCTGTCTGTGGGGGCTGGGGTGGGACTGAATAGCCAAACGCAGAGCTGCTTTGCTGGGGATGGGAATTGTGAAGTTGTCTTCAATTTGTGGCCTGTCTGGGCACTCGTTAAAAATCCGCTCAGTTATAGTAGACCAGATACATTAGCTATAAGAAAATTACTGTTGCCCAAAGCTGACCACCACCACCACCACCACTGGGAAACTCTTTGGGGAAAAAGTTGTGAATGAGGCACGGTAGTTGCATGTTTTCATTAGGGCTTTGTTGGCCATGATGTATAGCAACATTGTTGGATTTGTAACTCATCTCGTTAATGCGAGCAGGATTTGGTGAGGTCTGTTAATCTGTTTGAAATGCTGTGAATGGGTAAACTCAAGAGTTGGCTGAGCCAGGCAGCGCTTTGCTGTGTCATGACTGCTGCAGGGACTTGACTTTGGCTTCCCGAAGAGTGGTGGGGTCTCTCTTGGGTTTCCTTCAGACCCCTTTTCAGATTCATACAAATGGAAGTACATGTATATGCACACAGATACATCTTTGGATATAGATCCCATGCTACTCCGTGTAATTAAACCGTCAGTTTACAGACAGCTGTTCAACGCTACAGAGGTTTTCGATCCAATTAGGCAGAATTACATACGGGAGGAAGAAAAACATGTGAAGTTCTACAGGGATGAGACAGTCGAAGAGATTTCCTCCCACCTGCCCTCGATTCCTTATGGATAGCTGTGGTGGGGAAGAGTGCATTTAAAACATCCAGCAAACAATTTCAGAGAGCCTTTCGTACGCTTGGTTAAAACCTTGCTGCAGCACCACTTGGGAATCATTTCTACTGGAATTCATGACATATGTTAGTTGTTTATCTTAGTGGGATATGACTTAAAATGTCAGAATGTTTTGTGTTAAGCAACAACCAAATAAAACAAACAAAATAAAAACACAGCTGTAATACTACGCTTTAAATTGTTGAATTCAAATATGTGGTATTGATAAAGTAAGCAATAGGGTGCAGTGGTGTATAGAAAATAAGCCTTGCGAGTCCAGCCAGCAAGCCAAAAAAAGCCTTGAGATACTTGAATTAGAAATAGTAATGTTGTTTGTCAGCTCTGCTGTAAAGAACCAGCATTTGGAATCCAACCTAAGTGCCTGAAGGAAAACAAAAGGCACATCATATTCTTCTTCCATAGCCAGTGAGAGTGTGGAAAATGAAATATGATGGCCACAGGTTCTGGTGTGAACCCCAGGAACTTGGCTGGGACTGATTATGTGGGAGCAAAGTTAAGAAGGGTGGAGATTTATGTTTGATTGGGTTTTTGTGTTTTTGCGAAGGCAGTGCAATATTATTTTGCCAGCAACAGTGGCTCTGTAGTTAATTGGGAGCAGGGTTTTGTCTTTGTTCATGAACACATTTGCGCTGTGGTGTGCTTGCACCTACTCAGTGGAGACTGAATATTGTTATTAAAAGCCTTCATGGTATCAGTAGGCTGTCCTGGTACCTTGCCACCAATCCCAAAGTGGACCTGAATGGGATTGAGGAGAGAAATCAATTTGGTTGTTCTTTACGTTGTATAAAGTGATGGAAATTCCTGTTGCAGTGAGTCAGGATACCTCTGCCTTATTGAGAAAGCAGTGAGTAGTGGTGATTAGCAGAGCTCTGGCTGTTGGAGAAGCAGAGCTGAGGTCGTGGAGTAACGTAGGGTGGAGGGGACCCCGGGAGGTGACTGGATCCAGCCCTCTCCCCCAAAGCGGGACCAACACCATGACAGAGGTGACAGACTTCGAAAGGACGGTTGCTTTTCCAGCCTGGTGCTTCCGTGACCCTGGACCTATGTTGTTCCTCATGCCAAAAAGCCCTTAAGAGGTACACAGGGCTGGCGGGTCTCTATGTGCTCCAGCGCGGGTCCCTTCAAACAGCAGCTGATGACCTACGAGTCGCACCGTCCTTTTTAAGGTGGAAAAACCTGGTAAATGCATGAGAGCAATTACATTCGTCTTACTCCTTCCCTCCTTTCCAGCTGGGGCAGAGGGCAGTTGGTCAACAAGGCACCTTTACCTGGACCAGTGAAACAGGTTGTTGACTGATGGTCTCCTAGGTCTGTCTGTTTTGCTTGCACTTCAGTTCTAATCATCTTGAACTGCAGTAACTACAGATATTTTTTTTCCCTTTAATATGATTTGAAGATCAGCATAAAGTACATCACAACCTACTGTCACTGTTGGCCATTATGTCTGTATATTTGCATTTAACTGTCCTCCCATTCCTTATGAGCTTGACCAAGTTATTGCCTGATGTGAAGAGTCCTGTTTTTTAATTGTCAAACCAGGCAAAAATATCTCTTGAGCATTGCCAGGAGAAAAAAAACTTTGGCGACAGCAAAAAAAACCTGTTACGTGATGAGATCTTACATCGTCTGAAGCTCTCTGAGGAAGAGAGGTTGTGGCTCTCTGGCATCTAGTGTCACTCCAGGGACTCGAGAGATGGGGCAGGGATGAGCTGTGACTTCTCTCCATTTGTTTTCAGACCGATAAGCTTGAACTGGGGTCTGGTGTATGGGATCAGAGGAATAGGGAGGGAGCAGGCTGGAGCAGCATCTGATCATCTGGATGACACATGGATGTAGGCTTGTCCTTTGACGGATTGCTCAGAGAAGAGCAGTGAGGCAGCAGAAGGCCACTCTCATACCTAACTCACCACAAGAGAAATGATTCTCAGCCTTTGGTGTTGATGCACAGGCTCTTCTCAGACCCTCTGGCCAAGCCGCACAGCGTCCCAGAAGTGTCGGGGGAGACCGCAGTGCAGGATACTTCCCCTGGAGACACATGGAGGCATGTGAAAAGTCGGTAAAAGAGATGAAGAATAGCCTCAATAAGTGGATGTAGGCAAGGGAGTGCCTCAAAAGAGTACAAGATGAGCTGCAAACTCTTCTTGATCTCTCGGGCTGGAGGAGACTGGCTTTGAGTGTTAGGCAGTTTAATTTAGCACAGCGGTGGGGTATCAGAAGAAGTGTCAGCTCTAAATTGGGTCCAAGCCAGTCTTGGGGACTTAGCAGCCTATAACTCCAGAATATGACAGGGCTACCACTAAGCAAAGACTTCTGAAATGTAGGGCCTGTGTTTCTACTGTGCACAGAGTTTAAGTTCAGTGAGGGTAGAGCAGGCTGGGATGTCCTCCAGGCGTGACTCTTGGTATTGCCGTGGAAGGAAGATGCTGTTAGGTGAAGGACAAGGAGAGAACGCTGTTTCATGGGATGCTGGCATAGAGCATCTCAATTTAAGATGTCACCAGAAAAAGACAATTAAGGGTGACTGTGTTCACACATGAATTTTGAAGAGTTTAAAATAAATGGAAACAAAAGCAGAGAGAGAAGCAACAATGGTCGTTAAGATAAAACTGAATGGCCTTGGGCTCTGCCTACATACTAATATATCAAACAGCACTGTTTCATCCATCACCCACTTTGTACAATGAGGTCACCATTCTGTTATGTAATATATTCACTATATTCTGCTTTATTGAAATTAGTACTAGCCTTGTACCAGGGACATTGCATCCCTAGCTTGGATTCAGCCATTCTGCCTGTAATTGCAGGCAGTGTCTTTCCCCAACACTTAGCAGAAGACCTCCCTTCCTCATCGCCCCCCCCAAAAAAAAACACTCTGACAAGGCATGCCAGAAGTTTTGAGTAGCATATGATGTGTTTTACTTCTGGGATATTTTCCTAGATCTACAATTTATCGTATTTTCTAAATATTCTGGAGTAATAACACCAAAGCTGCTCTTCAAGATCTGTTGCCTTTTTCTCTGGAATTGGTGAAGAAGCACTTTCTTTTTCAGGGAAGGCAAAAAATTTATCTTGTTTCAGTATTAGTATCACTGACTGATATTTCAGTAGGGTCCAAGAAGCTTTCATCTGGATAGACCAAATTTCCTGAAAATGTTGAAAACATATTGGTTCCAAACCTCCCCCAAAACCACATGTTCTAGATTAAGCATGTGTTTGGGAGCTAACATCCTTCTTTCCCCAACTCCGCCATAGTCTGGCATTAATAACGCCACACTTAAAAATATTTGAAAAGCCTTACATATCTCATGCCCATGTGAATGAAGTAAATATCATTACACCAGTTCTGTAAATGAAACAACTGAGTTCCGGAGGTTTGACTAAAGTGGAGTTTTTTGATGTTATTCATTGGGACAACTTACATCAAAGAAGGTAGTAGATTCTGCATCGCTTGAAATCTCAGGTAGCGCTTGAGCTTTTCTTTCCACCCCATCCACCTGTAGTATTGGTGAAATAGAGATAGAGGGGTTGATGGGAGGCTTAACGGGTAGGACTTCTTTAATACTTGGTCATCATAATGGTTCCTTCTGGTCTTAAGGTTTGCGAAAGTTGACAGGACTGGTTAGTTCCCAGGCACGGGTCAGGAACGCGGTAACATTTTAGTAGCTGCTTTGCCCCTCTCTTTTTAGGAAGCCCCAAGTGGCAGAGAACTTCCCTCCTGGAGAGGTGGAAACCTGCACAGCTGGAGGGCACTTGGTGGTCAGAGCTTTCTGTGAGAGATGGAAACACCCTGCATTGCTGGGCTGAACGGTTAGCAGGACTTGAGTCCTGGGACGCTCATCTGCTGGACTGCAGAGGCTGGTTGTCACGCTCGGCTTCTGTTTTCATCTCCATTAGTAATGGTTTCCCAACTAATGTCCAGGAGCTCGTTTCAAATTCTGTTAGCTATCTATTCTCCAGAAGTTACTGGTGGATTTGGGCAGTATTCAGAGCTTTGTCTGAGATTTAGCAAGTAGTCTCTTTGTTAAACCAGATGGTTAGTAGGATTTGGAAAAATATTTACACGAATTTCCATAGCTGTTGAGAACAGTGATCATTAAATCTGATATTCTTCTTCCAACTACAGCCAGAAGCTCATACTTCAAAGAAAAAGCTGCGATTTTTTTTTTTTTTTTTAGTGCACAAAGACAATATAGTTTTTAAAACAGGCATATTAGATAACTCACATAGAGCTCCCCGCTTCTGTTTTTATCTTCAAAATTAGATGTTCATCTTGAAAGTAGCTGTGGACTTACTGATTTCAGGTCACATTATGCTTGTTTTATGAATGAGTGAGAAGCGATGTGACGTTTCTGGAAGACACTAACATCTCATCAGTCATCAAGATTTTGTCTCTGATTCTGTTTGTAACCTGGGCTGAGGATAACTTGTCAGTACCATCTTCTCATCTCTCGGAGGCAGAGTGGTGATGGCAATATGGAGATGGCTCAGTTGTATTATCTGGTCTTAAATATTCCCCAAACCAGAGTCGTGCTTAGGTAACAAGATTGATGATATACTATAGTAACTTAGTGCTAGGAATATAGAAAAGGGATGCCTTAATAATCTTGGGGTCAAGCAGTGAATGCTGAAAACAGGTTGGGTACCTTTCCGAAACTGGTTGAACACCTTGAAGACATCAGTAGATGTCTTTGTTCTGAATTGAATGTGGATGCTGCTAGGATATGGTAGTGGCACTCATCAACTTTGTTCTGCTCTTGCCAACTGAGAATTTGAGAGAGTTCAGCAGCCTTCCTAGGTACTCGTCCTTTGTTTGACTGATTTCTATAATGGTCAACCTTTTATAGGTTTTATATAAAATAAGCATAATTACAAAGATCTGTTCCCATCAATAAAACCAGTTTGAACTGTTTTGCAGGAATTTAAACTATTTCTTGTTAATCCACACACACAACTAATAAACAGGGTTTTTTTAATATACTATTTATATCAGCATATGTCCTAAAGAAGTTTTTGATATTTTTGTATTTATAGTAAATCATAGCAGCGCGTAGCGTGCAGAAAGAAAAATCAGGGTGGAGGGGAGGGGAGTAAACTCTATTAATCTTTATAAAAGAAAACATGTCATATGTAATATCCTCGAGTTGCATCACCATCTGTTTTTTTCTGAAGCACTTGGAAATGATCCAGCAGATGCTAGGGCTGCAGAAGCTGGGGACTAGACCGTGCTCCCTGAAGCACAATTAGATGTCTTCTGCTGCTTGCTGGGCCACAGGTGCAGTTTTACCCAACAACAACTCATCTATTGCAAATTTTTTCTTCAGCTTAGGTGAGAACCTTGCATCTGAAGTGGCTCAGTGCTAAAACCCGTGGCCGTAGTGCTTCTGCTAGGAGCAGTGACTTGGCATTGCTTGGAGCCTTCCCCTTGCAGATAGATGCCCAGCTGGATGGCTCTGCAGGCAGAAGGCTTCCAGGGTGGCTTTTTTGTTTGGGTTGGGGGTTTTTGTTATCATATAGAGCTGCCTTTTCCTGCTTGAACCTTTCCCTCGAACTTTACCACTCTTGCTGGTTTTATATTCCCTCCTTTTCTGTTACCATCCCCTTTTATTTTCCCAACAGATGTGGAAAATAAGCTGTTGGAGAAGTCTAGGTCTCAAGCGCTGTTCAAAGCCAGGGTCTTCAAAAGCCCAACGCGCAGCGTTGCTGCTCTAACACCTTTGCTGGGGAAATCCCGTCCTGTGATGAAGAACTCAGCTGGCAGATGATAGAACTGGCCAGAGTTATTACAGCAGGAGTCGGTGGGCTTTTCCTACAGGAAATCCAGTGAAAGAGATTATAAATTTTAGAAGTAGATCAGGTAGCTAGCTTAAACGTTTCAAGTCAGGCTAGCAGCCTTCTTCATAGCTTAGTAGCTGTGGCTTTAGTAGTTAGGCAAAAATAACCTCACCACTTTCCAAAGGGACTGATGAACTTTTGAGAGACTTCTAAGCAGTGACCCATGACGCCAGAGGGCTTGCTCTGAGCCAGAAGACCCCCTCCAAACCTGTGCTCCTCCTTCTGGAGGTTAGAAGAAGCCTTCTCGTTCCCAGCTTAATGGTCTTGGGGAGCAGTTTGCACATGTGAGGACATGCCAGTGCTGTTCTTTGAGCCCTAATAGGTCTTCTCCCTCCGTGCCCATCACCGTAGCCTTTTGCAGTGGTGCTGTCAACCCTTTCCCAGCGTTGATGGCCAACCAGGCAAGCTCTGCTTG
The DNA here is from genome assembly GCF_026419915.1 of Harpia harpyja. Lineage (NCBI taxonomy): Eukaryota > Metazoa > Chordata > Aves > Accipitriformes > Accipitridae > Harpia > Harpia harpyja. Next base: position 24,995,899 of record NC_068957.1, on the reverse strand, counting down.
ACTACTTCTTGACCTTCCCAGGAGCCCTTCTGTGAAATTGTTCTCATTTAAATTGATCTTTCTGTATGTAGTTGATCAGGATTGACTGCGTTACTCCCAGGATTTTCACTCCTACCTACTGAGTGGCATCAGTATTGCCCCATGTCTGCTGGAGGTGTTTCCACTGATCTTTTAGGATTGTATTTCTGCCTTTCCTGGCTGTGCGACAGCAACTCGGTACGTGCAGACGTTGTCTTCCGCAGCTCCATCTGAGGAGCTCCACCATCCAGCAGAAAAGTTTATTATTCCCCATGTATATATAATTTATAGGACTATGCATTTTGTATGACTGAATCTCATTCCGTGCTTATTACGCTTCAAAGCCATCCAGCCTGTCCTCTCTGATATCCCGGTCCCCTTCTGTATTAACAGTTCTTGTCAACTTCCCCTCCTCTGCAAAGGAAAGCTAAAATGAGAGGTGGAATAGAGCTGACAGCTCCTTCAAGGAGGGATTAGAGCATAAGCATAAATGTAATTTCAGATGAAAGACAGGACATGTAGAAGGGGATGGACTTTCCTAGGTCTGGGGTCCGGTTTGACCTCAAACACGAGCAGACAGCCTGCGGAAAGGAGGTGGGAGATAGGTGGGATTGGTACAAAGAAGTAGTACGACAGTCGAGCACAAGCACATACGGAGAAAAACAGCTACGCTTGTGTAGCTGTCGTGATTAATACCAGCAGCCAAGGCCATGGGCTTGATCTCCAGTACGTTCATAACAGATACTTAAAGGAATTCATGAGGAACAGAGGTGATGCCAGAAAAGTGCAGAAAAGCAAACTCGAGGTTATTTTTATAAAGAAGGAAAAAGAGGTGCTGAGGAACAGCTGACCGGTCAGGTTGCTCTCAGATCCTGCCGGGACTGGAATAAATCCTCAAACGTGCTGTGGTAAAGCCCCTGAAAACAGAGGCGAGAGCGGTAGCAGACAGTGTTGATCAGTGGAGAATTCTTCAAGTCAAACCAATTTCCTTCTACAAGGAGATGGCAGGTCTTGCGGACTCCGAAGCAGCAGTAGGTATCCTGTAACTTGTTTTTTTTATAAGGCTTTTGATACTGTAGAGGAAAGTAGTGCACATGCCTATAATCCGCATCTTGGAGCAAAAAAAAAAGTGTCTTTTCATAGACCTTCCTTGGAATCAAGTCATCTAATGGCCTCCGTGAAACTACGCTAAATAAACGTGGGTGGTGTAAAAAGGCTTGAGACAGGGAGCCTCTCTGCAGGAGGAGTGGGATGGTGAGGTGGCATTAACGGTGGAGGAGGAGACTTTAGGAAAGACTTACGCTTGCCTAACTTGTAGGTATTTAACCTGCTCCATCAATGAACAGATAACCAGTGTGTCGTATGTGTTCAACCCCTGCAGCATTTAACAGGCTTTATTGCTTAAATATTGGGGTGTGGCCTCAGAAAAGCATGGCAGAAAGGATTTTTTTTTTTTTCCTCTGCACATAAATGTTGGGACAACGTATATCAATTAAAGTTTTCAAGCCTTGCACCTCAGCACCTTTCGTACTGAGGGGAAGATAGATCTGGTATTTTGGTGGCACTCTGCTTCTCAAACTCAGTAAGAGACTTTGTTACGGTTTTAGACTAAATTGAGAAAGAGCCGATGAGTTTACCATTTTGAGCAAAAATGAGGAAAATTCTGTCTTCTGGTATATCGGATGAACCTTATGGCTCCCTGCTACAATTAAATTATCCACCCCCTCCTGTTGGGAGATGAACAGATGCAAACCCCAGAGACTCAGAAGCTCCCAAGGCTAATAATACTGTGTTTTTTTCATGTCAGAAGTATTTTTGTGTTTGTCGAAAGATTCACTTGCACAGCCGTAACATCTCTCTCTGCCGTGCCTGGAACAGATGCGTGTGTTGTAATATAGACTGTGAACATTGACATCGCATGTGGTTCTCATTCCTCCCATTCATCTTTGAAGCTAATTGGTTCCATCCATTTCAAATGTGTTTGGCTCGCCACAGCTATTTGTACTTTCACTCTGGTTATAGCGCTAATGGTGTGATATATATAACATGAAATAAACTCTCGTGACTCCGAGGTCTGAAGAGACACATACACAGCACTTGCATTTCGCTTGCTGTGTTGGGTTTTGGGGTTTGGGGTTTTTTTTTAAATTATGTCCCCCAGACAAGTTCTTTCTCTTCACTGAAAATGTTATTAACTAGCTGGTCTCTAAGATGAGGGCTGGCGGAGATCGCCAGCATGATTGCGGCTCATTCTGCATCGCGGGAGCTCAGAAAATGCAAAAAGAGGAGCCTGTCGGTATTTACCAAACAAGATACTGGGACTGGCATTGGTTAGAAACCTATGGCTTGTGCTATCTACATGTTTTAATACTGTGAATGTATGGATTAACAAAAAAATAGTAAATTAGCAGAAATAATAAATTAGATAATACCATAATTTTCCCATGACCCAAATAATTAAATTCATATTCCTGTTGAAAAGGCATCAGTAAGGTTGCTGGGTATTTCTCTGGTGCTTCTCTCATCTTTACTCTAACTAGCCATGGGAACATGGCACTTCTGTACTAATTGGTAATTTGTCTTTCTCTACCACTGCAGACTCGAAGCTACCTCCTTACCTTCCATTCATTGTAAGTGTATCTCAGTTAAAGGTGATTTCAGTCTTTGATACGTGTTTAAACCCGGATTTTAGAGGGATTTCACTGATGAACAGCAAGGGAGTATTTGGGGATTTTTGCAGTTCATTCCCATCCGTGATTAATTTTTGAGGAAGCAGTGGAACATGTTTCACACTTCAGCCTCTGCTCAAAAAGTCATGTAGTTTCTCAGCTTCACTATAAATATTTTCATTTCTTGCTAGGGAGGCTTGTACTCCCATTGTTTAAATAAGCCAGTTCATACTAATTCTTTGCTATTGGGTTTTTTTGGTATTTTATTATTATTTTTAAACAACTTGGCTTGCAAGTGTGTGGGTTACTGCTGAGAGCTGAGTCATGCTAACTTTCTTCTAACCTGTCCTCATCGGGAAGTAAAGTGTGTCAGCTTTAAATGTTAAGCGTGGCGATTTCAAGCTAACAGAGAAAATTCACGTATGGCCGCACAGACCACAGATGCATCCGTTGTCCACTTGAAAAATAATCTGCTGCTTAGGGATCGTATTTTTAAATGGGTTCTGTTGAGTCTCAGGATTTCTGCTGTCTGAAGGTTTGACGCGCTGTACTTCTGTCAGTGACTTCAGGGGATACCTACGGCAAATCTCGGGGCAAAACTCTGAGCAGTGTTCAGCAGAGCTGGAACTAAGCTGGTATCTGGGAGTAAAGCTCTGGCTCAAGGTTGAAGAGCATCTGTCACCTGAGCTTTGCCGTTGGCCACGAGCAGATGGTTTAACTCATCTTTGCAGTAAGGGAGAGAGATGCCCACCAAAACTCACTCACTTGTGTTATACCAGCCACGGGTTGCAGGTCTCAGAGAGGGTAAAGCAGATCTGGGTCTCGGTAAAATCGTTATACCTTCACAGCTATTGTTTGCAGAAAACAGAAAACTCTACATACATCTTTGGCTTACCGGTTTTGTTGCCAGTTTTGTTCCAGCTCTGGAGAGGCACCCTCTGGGTCGGTGGGTGTTGGTGGCAGTGGGGATTTTCTAAGATTAAATGTTCACTGAATTTCACTAGTTTTCTTTTTTTCTTTGTAGGTCCAAGTTCAGTCAAAAACAAGAAAAAGGGTAAGTTTGAGTTTTAATTTAATTTTCCTTTCTCTGCCTCTGTTGTGTGGCTAAGAATTCTCTTTAGCCAACATGGAGTGACGGGTTCCCTCTCCGGGGAGGGCAGGGATTGACGTGGTCCCACAACCCAGACCGTGAGCTGCTCTCCTGTACCCGCACTGCCACGGCAGGACTGTGGCGGGGGAGCATCGGCGCTCATTAAAGCCTTCCTTGAAAGCTAAAGGAAGTTAATTGCGTTGTATAGAAGTAATTCTGAAGATGCTATAATTAAATAGTTGAGTCAGGTACCAGCTATCGAGAGCCACTTGCTGTTTGCTAGGTCATCTCTGCCAAAACAGCTTTAGCTTTCATCCCTGTCCTGCCCTGCATCTTGCTGCAGGTTGGGGTCTCCTTCAGACCCACCAAAGTCAAGGTAGATACGCTCTGCATCTCACTTCTGGTTGTGTATTAACCTCAGAAGTGTTATTTTATGTGTCCGTTCTGAGTGTTGGTCGGGCCGCGGGTATTTTGTCTGACACTCTTACGTTCCCCAAGGGGTTTGCAATGGGTAATTAGGTATTTTTTAAAATGCGTCTGTGACTTGGGTTATTCGGGAGGCAGCCCTGTGTTTCCATGGGGTGCCTGATGCCGTCCTTGTTTGTGTAGGACTCCTGGGGAATGGTTATGGTCATACACTTGCTACCAGGAACTTGAGCAAATCAAAGGATCTGAGTTGCTTTATAAACTTTCCCTCAAAAACATGCTGCCGTCTTGATCTCAGGGAAATGGTCAGATTACCGATTTTTGCTCCTTGTAACCATCAAAACGCTTCTGTGCCCATTTTAAAAACTGGGGCACATACTCGTAGATTACGGGAAACGCAGAAAGTGTGTGCAACTCGGGGTGGTTCTGCCTCCGAAGCCCAGGGAGCTCGATGTAATCGAGGGGCTCACGCAGGCATCGACGTGCAGCACGTGCTCGTGGCCAAGCCAATGCAGTAAAGCACTGGCAGGTGCAACGTCAGCTCTCTGCTTACTACCTATTGCGCCTAACGTAGATTTAATTAATGGAAAAGTTAGCTGTTTGGCACTTTGCTGTGTCCCTCGAGAGACCTTCCCGCATATGTACGTGCTCCAGCCCGCCGTCGCGACCTGCGGCGGCAAGAGCGGCCAAGCTTTGTGTGTCTGTGCTACTTTAATAGCACATCAAATCGCTTTTAATCCTTGGATACAAACTCAACATTTATGGCTGAGAGGTTGAGACAGGCCATAGTTAGAAACTCAATTTATATTTACCCTCAAAAGCAGCATAAAATTTTATGTTTGAGAAGTTTGTCCTAACAAAACTCTGAAACCCTAAACCTGCGTTAAATCAGCCGAACTAATAACAAATGATGACTGTGGTATTCATAGCAATTTCAGAGTAGCAGGGGGATCTCATAGAGCTGTATTATATACAGCTGTAGCACTGTATAAAATAGTTTAATTTTATGGTATTGTCACATTTAATTTTTTTTAGAGTTAGAGCTTATTGTTTGGTGAATGATGATTAAGGAAAACTTACTGGTTCTGCCTGCTTTGAGTTTTGGAGCCTGCCTAGTGCATGCGGGTAAAGACAGAGACTTGGCACGCTGGGACTTGGGTGCCGGAGACCCTCCCTGGAGAGCTGCTTGTGGTGGGACTGGGGTCCCCTCGGTTAGAAGATGAATCGAGAGCTTTATACTTCCTGAATATCTATTTTTTGCCTTGTGACTCTAATAAGCGAGGATCCATTAATGCAGAAAAGTAGTTGAAATTACTTGAAGGAGCGGGAATGCACAGAAAATAAGTGTCCCTGTGCGGCATCAGAATTATGTGCAATTGTTTTACTGCTAAACTAGCAGCTCATTTAGTAGCAGACCAGATTTCTGAGACAGATTAGTTAAACCAGCTGTAATATGTATCCCTCTTGGGAAGGAAAGCAAGGAGTGACAGCAGCAGGATTCCTGACTTACTACATATGATCCTTCATTCGGATGGCCTAGATTGGAGGGCGTGTGAATGAGAAGAATTTAGTAAGTGCGCTTTAGGGGAAATGGGTAAGGGGTTTGATGCAAGATGATAATTTCCAAAGCATGTCATTATCCTGAGGAGGAGGAGAATTGCTGGATTAGACGAAGGCTGGCTTGTTGCCAGCTCAGATTTGAAGACACAGCTACTAATCTGGGCAGAAATACTGCTGCGAACAATTTGTCCCCTTAAGCCTTTGCCCCATTTTTGTAGGATACCAATATTACTTCAATCACCCGTGCTTACTTTAACTTAGTTTTCTGCACATTGAAACTAAACCGCACAGTTGTCCTATGCCAATTTCCATGTGCCCTTGTTCGTGGCTAGTGACCATCTAGAGATTTCTACTTCTGGGCTAACTAAAATAGATGGGGTTTTGCTTATAGTTTTGTTCCATGACAAAGATGGGTATTAGTAGAGAAACAAGTACATAAACGTGCTCCGAAACCATTCCAATAACCATTATTTCATATCCTAACTGCTGCTGTCATCTAAAAAAGTGTTTTAATTCTGTCCTACAGCAGACTTTGTTTCAGCAATTGAAGCAATTTTGCTAAGTTAATAAAGATCTTTGGCATAAGAGCTGTTGCAAAGTTGTTAAAAACTACGTCAAAAGAACAGAATTGCTGTCAGGGATCTGGAAAATCAGGAGAGCACAGGTCAGGCTTTCCCTGCAGACCTGATTTCACCCCACTGTGTGTATGCCTGATAAGAGTCTTTGCTTACACGGCCGTGCTGTTTCTCTTCCTGGGATGGCGTGATGAGATGTGTTTGAGGATCGTGGCAATTCTTCAGCGCTTTCATCCTCCTCTTTGGGTTAGTCCTTCCCTTACCCCTCCACCCAAAGCCCAAAAATGCACATTTAATTCTTTTGAGGCCTTGTAGCATCTTAGTCCTTCCGTGCACGTTAAGTGCATCCTCATCGCACCATAGAGACGTGCCACTTTGTCCCACCGAGCAGCGGCGGGGATGCCTCCCGCATCGCCCTGGGGATGCCTCCCGCATCGCCCTGGGTGCTCAGCAGCTGGTGGAGAAGAGCTGAAGCTCAGCTCTGAACTGCCCTCTGGAGGCACCTCTCTCCTTCCAACAGGAGATCAAGCCGTGGGGATTACACGCTAACGCATACGTATACAGCAGGTAGAAAAGATTGCACCTGTTTTCCATCAAAAACCAGAAAACCGAGAAACTGCAGAGCGGTTCATCTCGGCTTTTAATGCTCCAGCTTTCCCTCTGTTGCATTGCAGCCTGCGTTTGCTCAAAGGGAGCGATCCTAGCCTCGCCCCAGGGATGCGACCGGCTCTCGGGCACGCTGCCTTTGAGGGCTGCGGGACCTCCCGGCCCCGTGCCGAAATCGGGGCTGCCGGGCCAGGGTTGCGGCCAGAGCTCTGGGGCAGAGACCGTCTGAGCCTCCCTTTCTTGGGAGGCCTCCGAGAGCCCGCGTGCCTCATTTAAATGTAATTACGTATGCTGGATGGAGCCTGCAAGGCGGCAACCTGCTTCTGCTCTGCCGGCAGCATTGTCCTTGTGGTGCGGGGCCACGGGACCCCCACCCCATCCCGGTCGGTTGGGTGTTTCTCCTTGTCCCTGCCCTCCAGCCAGCAATGATCCATTCCCAACCTTCTGCTTTCCTCGTTCCCAGCGCTTTCCTGCAGGTAAAAGACCATCTGATGCTCAGCGTGTGGAGGAGCTAACGTTTAACCTTCTATTTTTCAGGTAAGAAGGCTGGTCCTCCAGGGCCCAACGGTCCCCAAGGGCCACCGGGTCCTCCCGGGCCCCAGGGTCCTCCTGGCATTCCCGGCATCCCGGGGATTCCCGGCACAACCGTCATGGGACCACCCGGCCCCCCTGGCCCGCCGGGTCCTCAGGGACCACCTGGACTGCAGGGCCCCTCAGGTAACTGGTTTGTCCCCTTCCCCGCTCGGAGCCTTTGCGTGCCGGGGTGGGTGGGATGCGGGGAGATGCCGCGGCGGCTGCGCTGCCGTACAAATCCAAATTTATTCCATCCGAGGACGGCGTAGCGTCTGAACGCCACGGTGCAGCATCCTCGCGTAGGACTCGGGCGTTCCTGGGCTTCTCCTCGCACCCCCGGCGGGGACGAGAGGGGCAGCAGAAGTTCCGCTCGCGCGGTGGGAGCCCGGCCGCCGCGGTCCTGGGTGCGATGCCGCGGGCGACGTGGTGCCTGTCGGAGGAGGATGCAGGGAAGGAGCAGCAAAGACCTGCGGAGCTTCGGTCGCTTTTAAGCGTCCCGCTGAAGTCTGCTGGTGACCGATTTCTGTGTGCACGAGCTGGCTGCAAGGTGGTTTTTCCTGGCCTTGACTTGGTGTTTCTGCTAATTCCTCTTAGGCTGACGCAAAGCCTAGCTTTGCATCAGGACCGGGAAGGCTGACGCTTAGCACAGCTGCTGAGCCGGCCCACGAACCGCATGAACCGAGGCGGCTTGCCTCCCGTACCAGCCAGATGAAAATATCTTTTTCTCCTGCAGTTCCCGGCTTCATTTTTCTTTGTTTCCTTGTATCTGCACCATATGGTTTCTCCACGGAGTCATGTGCCAATTATTTTGTTAAAATCCCTGAATTTAATAACTCTTTGAAATGCAGATTAGTGGAAGTTCACATCAGTGTTGTTTGGGTTTTATATTTTTATATATATATATATATATATATATATAAACGGTCTAGTATTAAAAAATGTATCTTCAGAGAAATCGGGACTATTACCCCATAGCTCGCATGGCTCTCAAAGGAAAACTTGGTTGAATTCTCAGTTTATATCTCAGAAATTGCCAAAGCAGAGGCCAGGAGCAGCATGAGGTCCTTAGCACTCCGGAGCGCTGCCCACAAGCATCTCTTCTTTAATAGAGATTTGGCTCTCGGAGAAAAGAGATTTCAGCATGTAGCTTGAATGCAATGAATGACCTGAGTTACCGCAGAGTGAAACTTGTAATCTTTGCAGCCAAGAGGCTTTATTGCCACTACCGATCAGGAAAAGGGTTGTGCAATTTGTCCTTCTAGTGGAAACTGGTTGAATAACGTTGGGGAATTTTGATGATGTTAGACAGAATCGTAGGAATAAAATAGGAAAAAGTAGGATGAATCTTTCTCTTGTTTAAATAGTACATAACATTAAGCTGCAGGCTATACTGCTGCTACTCTCCTCCTTCTGTTAAAAACGGGGGTTTAATGGTTATTATGGAGTAAGAGAAGTTTTATTTATAGGAGTGTTTACTGCAGCTCTTTCAAGCTTCCTCTTCAATGATGTGAAATTGCATTTTGCAGGTGCCACAGACAAGGCCGGCTCCAGAGACATCCAGGTTGGTTGATCTTCTTTCAGGGGAAAAACCCAGCTTTGGCTAGATTTTTGTAAACGTTACTGGCATGTTTGCTAATGTTGTGTTCAATGGTATAGCTCTGAAAAAAACCCACCCCTTCTTGCGTGTGCTAAATCATAGCTACACAGAGTGACTGCCTGAGCTCACCTTTTTAATCGCTCATAAGAAAGCCATGTTAATCTGGCTTGGGCTTCTCACCTCTTCTCCACTACTTAAACATGTTGTTGTCAGCTGCTCTGATCTTCTTTTTTCATTTATGAAAAGCATTAATGATTTCATGGTACTATCATGCCTCTGTACTGGTCACCAGGGCTGGGAGGTGTGTGGAGTGACTGTAAAATGACGCAGTCTTTCCCATTAATTTGAAATCCCTGTGATCTCGTTTGCAGCCAGCTGTGGTCCACCTTCAAGGCCAAGGCTCAGCAATCCAAGTGAAGAATGGTAAGGATCTCATGATATTGGCAGTTACTGAAAAGAGCCCATCCTGCACCCGTAGCCTCGTATCTGGGTCTAAGTCCATCCTATAACACGGGTCCCTGCTGTTAGCCTCCCCCTGAGATAGTCCGATTCCCCTGCCCAGACCCCCTTAGAGGAGTTTTCTGTTGAGTCTCCATCCCCATCTCCCCTGTGCTCCTATGTATCTCCCAGATTATCTCTATTCTGTACATCCCAGTAATTCTGTCCCACTGAATCTCCCTTCTCCTTGACCTCCAGATATGTATTGTGCCTCCTCCAACCTGCTGTTGTATCATCAGTTTTCCTCAGCCCCTCGATGGCCAGCCTTCTTTCCCACTCTGTTCTATTTTAAGCCCTCAGTGTATCCTTTTCCTGTCTCAGTCCCATGAGCCTGTGTTTTTCTCCAGTTTGCCCAGTAATTTATGGCAGGGGAAGGCACAGCTGTAGCGTGAGGACACAGAGGTGCACAGCCACCGGCTCCTCCTGCGTTACGCTGCAAGCATGTACACACGCAGCCTCCGCAGTCCCTTGTGCATCTCTACCCCCACCAACAGCCTTTAAGCCTTTAAGCTCGAGTCCTGCCGAGCCATTTCACGTCCACAAGCAGCTCTTTGCTCTCCTCCTTCCTCCCCGGATCCCTATCCAATTTCTGCTCGAGTTCCTGCTCTTTTTGCCAACAGCTGGGTCTCATTCATTAGCTGCTGCCTCCCTGCTCACGATGTCTGGCTGTGCCGGAGAGGCGCTGGCTGTGTTGTCCCCCGCCTAAGTCACCACGTGCGGGTCCCCGGGGAGGGCGGGCAGCAGTCCCGGGGCACGTACCCCCATCCCAGACCTGGAGGGCTGCAGCTCCCAAGGGTTGGTGCAGCAGGGACGGAGCTGCAGGACCCCTGTCCACCAACTTCTGCCCCACGCACGGGACCGTGAGGGCTGGCCACCGCTTCTGTTGAAAGGCAATTTCGCTCTTTCGGCAGATGTGAGCTGTGGGAGCTGAAATTTCTCATGGGTAGGGAAGTATGCCTACAGCGGGGTGGGGGCAAGCTCCCCAAAACAAAAAGGAAACTGGCCGCTCCTAAGAACAATAGGAGGGAAAAGATGCTGTTTTGCTTACGTTCAAAAAGTAATTATCCCTTTATTAATGGGAAGCCTGTATGTTTACAGAGCGTACGCTACTCTCCAAGAGTGGGAATTGCCCTGTAAGTGTACTTCCCTGCTGCTCGGGAACAATCTGATGCTGTGAGCCATTAATGCTGTCCAGCTGACAGCCAGCAGAAAACACAGCCTGGCTGGCTTGCAACTGGGGGCAGGGAGCTGAAAAGCAGATGAAGACTGGGAGGAAAAGAGTTGTGTTTGATAAAACAAGGCAGAGAATGGCTCTGTTCTGGGCTCACAGTGAAGCGTGTCCTCTGGACCTGCTTGTTGGCCTGTCCAGAGAACAGAGGTCTACTCATGTTGTCAGTTATTCCATTGGCTCCAATGCCAGAGCACTGTGTTCTGGATCTATAAAGCCCTGACCGCGTTGAGGAACCCAGTCAGGCATTAAGGTGGTGTGACGTGATACAATTTTGTACTTTGTTGTTGTTATGGCTTTTAAAAACCTAGGAAATGTAATGACGAAGCATTTGTTAAAATAATGCTAGTTACAAAGTCAAGAATGTTGAAGTCAAGGAATACCAGAATTAAAATCGATTGTGTAACCCTAAGTTGGCCTCCACGCACACGTGTCCTGAGAGACGGTGTAGTCCGACAGTTGCACACGATTTTTTCTATAATACTGTTGTCTCTTTTGCTGCAAGGACTAGTTTTCTTCTAGGGATGGTCCCAAGGCTTAAAGTGAGGGTGAAGGCTGTATCATGATGCTCCTGCTGAGAACATCTTCCAGCCCAGCAGCACGGAGCGGGGGCAGACAGATTGGCCACACGTAGTCCCATTCCCACGAGGACAGGAATCACCGTTGTCATCCTAGCCTTGCTGTGGTCCTCAAGGACGTACCTGTTGACGTGGTCTTCAGCACACCGTCTGTTGAAGCTCCACTTTGTTTAGCGTGGAAGCTGGGTAGAGAGGTGTGGGGAGGTGAATAAATGAGATGGAAAGTAGAGGAAGAGATTTAATGGTCTCAAGGCTGGGTGATGTCAGTTGAGGATACTTCTTGGAGAATTGGATCACAGTCCTACCTCTGCTGCAGAGTTTCTTCCATGATACCAGGGAGGTTGCCAGTAACAAAGCTTTTACAAGGGCCATGAACAGATGCTCTTCGGCAGGCGCCTGAAAAAGTGCTGTTACAGTCACACTTGGGATCTGTGGCTGAACATACCAAAATAGTGTGAAAAATCAGCCCCTGGCCTCTCAGGTGAATGAAGAAAACTTAGCAAATACCTTACAGTACTGGCATTGATTTGCATGTGCCGGAGTGTCTTGGCTCTGGAGCGGGGTTGATACTGGAACATGTTTTCAGGCCTGTAAAACACTCAAATATGGTAATAAGCTCAACTTAGTGTCAGGAGGAGGCAAGGTAGTCTGTATCCAGCGCTGGGGGTGAACGTAGCGTAGTACAAAAGGTCGTACGCCAGTTTTCAACAATGAGGAGAACTACTCTTGACGAGGACAAGTAGAGATGTAAATCAGTTGTGCTGTGCACTGAACGAAATGGGTGTCCACCAGCAAGTGATGGTGTAATTAGAGCTATAGAGAGGAGTCCAAACTAACACACCATAGTCTTTAATTCTGGGATTTTCTTACCAAGTTACTTGACTTTTCAACTTGAGTCTGTGCCAGCCGTTGTGTATGAAACCTTGCAATGTCACTGTATTTCTGTGCTCCTGCGCTTTTCATTCTGACGGGTACTGAGTGACTGCCGTTTTCTCATACTGAGATCTTTCAGGTGGAGTCCTCAATGACTGGTCTCGCATCACTATGAACCCCAAGGTGTTTAAGCTGCATGCCCGCAGTGGGGAGCTGGAGGTACTGGTGGACGGCACATACTTCATCTATAGTCAGGTAGAAGTGAGTACGGTCCTAGGCCTAACTCCTATTCTTGTGTTCCAATGGAAGCCTTGCATGAACCACGAGAGGGCTCCAGACAACTACCAAATGCCAAGAACTTGTATGTACTTTTAACCACTTCGTGCTCTAGGAGATGTGTGTCGGAGGAAGACCTTAGAGTCTCGAAGTGCAAGGTCACACGTTTCGCCGTGACACCAGCTGCGAGAGATTAGTTACCGAAACACATGCGCAGACGCCCAGCCAGATCCCACATGCCACCAATGCCTTTTTTTTTTTTTTAAATCCTCCATATTGTCTGTGCAGTCATTCACCAGCCCATCTAAACCACCTTGCAGAACGAGGGTCCCAGCAGGATGCTAGGCTCTGTGCTTTAATAGAGATGTAAGACCAAAACCCTGGCAACTTGTGACCATTGCGAAGCCATGTCACTCTTTGTAAGCGTAGGACTCGGCCCGGGTGGCTTGGCCAAACTCCAGCCCAGGTAACTCCCATTTTGCCTCCACCTTCTTTGTGTAGCTTCAGACCCGACACGATGCACCGGCAACAGCATTGTGCAGCGGGATGGCTCAGCTGCTGCTTTAGTTGGTACCAACGATGGATATACGTACCTGCTTCTGTAAAAAGGGCTAAACAAAGTAATAATTTATTGTATTAGATTTGGTATACAGCTAAATAAGACATCGTTTCCTCTCCCCATTCAAATAAAATGCAGGAGATGGACTGTCATTTAATGCACTGCTCCCAGTGTCTTGCAAATCTGAGCAGAATTGCTGAGCTGTGTAGAGTATGAGCTACGAAGCTCTTCCAGAGCACACAGGGTGTCCGCCCACCTGCGGACTGAAAAACTGTCCAGGTTCTGGGACAGATTTTAGCAAGACAAGAGGGTTTCTGTGTGACAACCACAATGAAGCGACTTCCACTTTGCTCCAGGCTTCTAATATTACCTCCTGCTCAGGATTTCCCTTTATTCAGTTGGCAGCCCCACTGGGACTGTACCAAGTCGGATAAAGTGGGCTGTGGGTGTCAAGTTAGGTGCTCTTCCGTGGAACTGGTAACGTGTCTGGTTTGGATGGGGACAGGAAAAATAACTCTACGTGGGCCAAAGTATAATTGTTTCCCAAGTGCTTAATGCTAATTGCTGGCCACAATGTTGTGCCTCTGAAGCTTTTGTCGTTTGCAGTCCATCGAGGAAAAAGGGGACTCAATCTTGTGTAGCTTCTGTGGTCGCAGGGTGTAGACTAAGAAGAATTAGCAGATGCATCCAAAATGGCTGGTTTTCTTCTATCAGGAAGAAGCAGCTCCCTGGGACTGACTTCTCTTTGGACAGGTCTTTGTCATGCATCTCTCAGTTCTTCAGAATCAGTGTGTGGGAGGTAACAAGTAATGGAGTCATGGCAGCTTAGGTGCTAGATCTAAGAGTTAAATCAGTAGAAACACCATGAGGTCATTTGCTTCCAAGCTGTGGAGGTTGGGAGAGTGTCTTCCCTGTAATAGCTTACGCCTTTGAAAGCACCTCAAGTCCAATTACAAAGAAGGCAACTCCCAGTACATCTTAGGGCATTTTTGATGTCAACACTAAAGGAGGCTCATGGGACCCAGAAAGCGGGACTGGCCAGGTAAGTGAAAGAGGACTTCAGTTAAAATATTTCTGTTTGTTTGTTGGATGAAGAGCTGTTTGTAGCAGATAGGGTTGTCTACACAATTTTGTAACTAGGCCTGTGCAGGTTTGTAAGTTTTCCTGTCATAAGCAGGGTCTAAAGCGAGGGTTCGCAGCTCTCAGCCTTAAATACATGGATTCATGGATGCTTGCATGCTTGTGTTAGTGTGAAGTGGAATGCAGAGTTTCCTCATGCTTGGTTGGCTTCGGGTGCCTTCTGCCTCGAAGAAGTCAACCTCCCATGAGTTCAGTGTCCTGGGGCCAAGGAAGGGATCGTTAGCGGAGGGAACATATATGTACACACTGAAAGGAATGTGGACTTGTTCTATGTGCACAAATACACTCCCTAATACCTTTCTTCTTCCTGCTTCACATCAGGTATACTACATAAACTTCACAGATTTTGCCAGCTATGAGGTGGTGGTGGATGAAAAGCCCTTTCTGCAATGCACTCGGAGTATTGAGACCGGCAAGACCAACTTCAATACCTGCTATACAGCTGGGGTCTGCCTCCTCAAAGCCAGGCAGAAGATCGCTGTGAAAATGGTCCATGCTGACATCTCCATCAACATGAGCAAGCACACAACTTTCTTTGGGGCCATACGCCTAGGAGATGCACCAGCATCCTAGATGAACTTGGCATGTCCAAGGATACTCACAGAACTGCACAGTGCTGCTGTTCATAAGCGTATCAGTATTTCAGGGGGTTCTGTAATCCGGCCATAAAGAAAACTGATCCAGAGCTATTTATTCCTATATGTGAATGCAGGAAGCACAATTGTCTTCTGTGACTTGCATGGAGACTTGGATCAAAAAGCTAGTTGAAAAAGCGTTGTGAGGAAGAAAGGCTGTTGTGTCTGCCTTGTCTCAGTATTTCAAGTATTACTGCACTGATACTCTGCTCTGTGATCTTCACACGAGGCTTGTTGAGAGTGGTGTGGGTCTCTGCTTTTATGTTGCACTAGCAAGAGCATCCCAGGCGGTAGCGGGAGAAGACAGACTAATGTCCAAATTGTCCTATCCAGGCACTCCTGCTTCTGCACGCTAACGAAAGCAAGAAAGGGGGTTTCTGGTTTTCTGCCTTCCCAGTTCGAACTGGAACGGCCACGGGGTGCGAAGGGAGGTGAATAAGACAGGGTCAGTGGTGTTTACATTCATCCTCAGGAGTGCGAGCAAAGAAGGCGAAGTGCCTCTACCTAGAGCTTGGAAGCAGGCTGCAAAAGCAGTAAGTGCGAGAGGAAGATTAATACTTTATAGAGCAGGCTTAGCAGATAGGAAACTGCCTCCACATTCCAGAAATCACAAAGTCCCAAAGAAAATGCTGATTCCCGGTTCCAGCGCCTCTGCTACTTTCAGCTCCTGCCATTACCCCAGAGGTATACCTTGCCCTAATGGGGGCTGCCTTAAAGTACTGCTGCTGTTACAGCAATTGGTGTTTTGTTGGGGTTGGTTTTTTTTTTTTTTTTGGTCTTTTTAATTAATATTTTGCAAACCAGAACACATTTCTACAGGCTTCACCGAGCCGCGTAGAGCAGACACAAGTACTTGTGAAAACACTCTGAAGAAGTTTGTCATGTTTAAGAATAAAATATTCAAACAGGAAATTTTTTTTTTCTGTTTTAATAGCAACTGTCCTGCTTTTAGATGTGGTTTTTATCCTTCCTTCCCCCACCCCTTTCCTTTTGGCACCCTTCTACCTAAAATGCTCTAATAAGTGGTGATGGAGTCTCTAGCAAAAAAAAATTGTATTTAAAAAGTCTGGTCCAGCATGAAGTCACCACTTTTTCTTTTCCCTGAGCCCTGCTGAGTCTAGTCATAACTCGATTTCTGGTGACTAATAGAAGAGCTGGGACACTATTGTTTCTTTTGGCTTCTTGAGCAACTCTCTCCCGTTACCTCCCCTCAACTGGGGAGACCTAAAGCTATAAGATGTGCTCGAGCTGAGGAAGAGGCTGAAGCGCTGATTGCTCTTTTGTGTCATGCCTTGGCTTGTGCTTGGTTGTGTTGGGCTTTTTTTTTTAACTGGATTTCTTTTCAGAGCATGTTTTTTCTTTAAAAACTAAAGAGGGTAGTGAAGTTTCAGCCTACGTAGCAAATGGGACAAGTCCCGAACCGACGTCTTGGTGATGACCTCCATCTCCAAGCAGAGGTGGCTCGGCCGTGGTCACCTGCAGGGACGTGGGAGCGGACGTGTCTCAGCACTGTGCTGGAGCGACTGATCTGACCGCAGAAGGGTCCACCCTGGCTGAAGCATTCTTGGCTCCGTCACTTTTCCCCATCCATAGCGGATGATCTCACTTGCCAAGTATTGCAGTTATTGGGAGATAAATATTTCTTGGGGGCACCCAGCTTTGGCTACAGCCTCGCTATTCACAGGAGGCGTGCAGTTTGTGGAATAACTGCATGAAAAATTGCCTGCTATTTCTTTTTCAATATGTTCTCCTCCTTTCTAGCCTTAACATGTTGGACTAGCAAGAGCCTTAGGGGCACTTAACTAGTCTTTGTGGTTTATTTCCTTTAGAATGGATTAAGAAGGACATGTTCCTCTGACAAGAATGAATCAGGACAACTGTGTATAGTGAGAACATTAAGCAAATCATTAACAGAATTGCTTTAGAATACAGCCTGAACAGCAAGACTTAGGGGCAAGCACAAATAAGGCAATGCCTTGGGAGAGCGCGATGGATGGAGTTTGCATTCCTTGTCCCCCACTGGCAGGATCCGTGATTTGCTCCTGACTATGGCTGCGGGCAGGAGGAGGCAGACGGAGAATCCCTCCTCCTCTCTGTAAAAGCCCCACGCGTCGCTGTCGAGTTCCCTCTCTGGCCTCTGCCCTGGGATGCGGGAGGCGAGCAGAAGGGAGCGGTTCCTGCCTCCCTCGTCACAGGCCACGGAAGGTGTTCGCGGGCTTTTTCTGATGCTCGCGTTACACCAAAGCGTGAGCTCGGTGTGGCTGAGTTGGAGACGTGGAGTTGGAGTTGGACGTGGAGTTGGAGAGCAAGGAGCACCTGAGTGCCGGTGGCCTTGGTACAGAGAGCCGTGTTCATCCCCGGGATGAGCGGGCGGATCACCAGTCCTGTAGCAGCCATGGAGAGTCTTTATACTTGAAACCCTTTGGCTTCTCTAGCAACAAGTTCTCATTAATGAAGTATTACAGTGCAGGTTACCTAGGCTGTAGTATAGCCGCTTCTTGGTGATGCTTCTCTAGATGGTGTCCCACCATCTTTGGTGCCTCTTCCCCTTAACTGGAGCTGAAAAGGCCTGGAAGCAGCTCAGAGGAGCGCGGGGAGGATGCGTATGGGAGGTTTTAACAAACTCCAGCAGGAACAGGGCCTTGCTCCAGTCTTTCCTTCCGATGTCTTTGAATTTTGACATATCTCGGTTCCTAGCGTGGTTGGGAAGGAAGTGCTTCACTTATAGACAAACGTCTGTGTATCCGAGACGGTGGATGCAAAACCAGCCACCACTGGTTTCCCGTGAGCCAGCCTTTCTCTCCGGCGGTACTTGCTGGCTCTGCTCTTGCCCACGTGCCTTGGCTCTGCTGCCCAACTTTCGGCTGGACTCCAGCTGCAGAAGTGTACCAAGCAGCTAATTGGTATATAATACATCGGCTGAAACCCTTCTCCCTCCCGAGCTCCTCTCTACAGAGACAACTTCTAGGGAAGCCAGCTCGGCTGTTGTGTTCAGGGCCCCTTTTGAAGGAAGACCTCAAGGTCATGGCTCCCTACCCAAAACTACCTGGCCCTTGCTTCCCTCCAGCACCTTTCTCACCCAGGTAAGCGGTTGTGGTCTCCCTGCCACCCACTGTCCCCACCAGGGGACTTGGCATCGTCCTTCCACTGAAGGAGCACTGCCAGGTGTTTAGAAAAGGGCACCCGAGCTGCGTTGGGAGGGAGATGAGCAAAGCGCGTTGGCTCGTCCATGTTTCTTCCCCTCTTCTTGGTAGGAGGTGGAGCGCCGGGAGTCCTTCCCGCTCACTCGCAGGCTGGTGGCACCTGCCCTGGCGCAGGCTTTTGGGGGAAAGGGGAAGGGAAAACTGCAGCCGCGCTTCGTGGCTGCACCCACTTACGAGCCTGACTCCCACCCACCCACCTCTACCCATGTTCATCACTCCCAGGCTGGGAGGAAGCCTCTCGGATTCCCCAACAAACACAGAATGGGAGAGGAGATGTGGGAAGAGAGGCACGACTCTCCCCGTTACCTGTTAGAGCTGCACGGTGATATGCTGATGCTGTTTCGTGCTTCGACATCTTTATTCAAGACACCATCTGTATATAAAATATACATAATGTATATAAATTAGGATGTAAGTTTATGTAAATTGTCAATATTTTCTTTGCAAATAAAGCTTTTTTCCTGATCTTGGTGTTCTGGGTGGGACTTCCTTCCCCAGCCAAACCAGGAGTTTCTGTGGAAAGTATTTTGGCTGCGCTTGCGCGATGGGACACAGCTGAAAGGTAAAGCATCTCTCCGTCCTTCGGGGAGTATTTGATACGCAGCTGCTGTGGCCGTGGCAGCGGTCCCGTCGTTGGGCTCAGCGCTGCTCAGCATTTGCCTTGCGACTCCCCGCTGCTCTCTGCAGTCAGGGGAATGTGCAGAAAACGGCATTGCTGTCACTACTTATTGGGAGAGAAGGACAGATTCGATGTACTTGGATAACCAGATACCCTTCTGCCTCCTTAACGCCCAGGATGGGACCGAGCGTCTGTCACCCTGTGGTACGGCTGTGACAGTGGGCAAGTGGCTTTATCCCTTTTTTTAGCAAGCCTCTGTCCTGCTGCTCGTTCCTCCCATCCTTTGGAGAGCTCTCACGTGAAAGCCTTTGGGGGAACGGGGGCATCTCTCTCTAACAGACCATTCTGGAGACCTGGGAGCCAGCTTGGAGGCCAGGAGTGGCAAGAAGCACGGGATGCCCTGTGAGTTGCCAGAGCGAATCTCTTCCCTAGTTGGTGCTGTGCGGTTCGCTCTGCCCTTCGGCTCTCGGTCCGTGAAAAGCCTCTCGGTATTTGCCGGGCACCTCGGACGGCTCTCGGTCCGTGCCCGGCTCGCTCTGCCAGGCGCTCCTGCAAAGGGAGTTCACAGCCTCGGGATGCAAATGCCCAGGGGTTCTCCGCAGAAGTCCCTGATCAAAATCGGGGACTTTTCAGCTGATTTCATCGGCCGTGCCTGCTGTGCGGACCCATGCCCAGCAATTCGGGATGCAGGGAGGAGAGGGTCGGGGTTCCCCGGGCGAGGCGGCGGTGGGGCCAGGCGCGCCGGGGGCTGCACCGGGGGCCGTAGCGCTTGCATGGCGCGGTTCCTCCCCTGTGCCACCTTCCGCTTTCAGGGCTCTACGCTCAGCTGCTGATGGCAGACGAGGGACGCTGAAGGCAAAGGTTCATCCAGAGGTCGGTGTTTCCCTGGCCGGAGCCTACAGGATTTTACATCTGCACAGATGTGCTATCCTCACCGCGCCTCCGAAAACAACGGCGGGGCTGTTTGCTCGCAGCTGCCCTGGCCCCGGCTGCTGCTGGAGCCCAGGTCCGCCGCAGCGAGCGTCAGCCTAAAACACGGGGCCCTGGTGTCCGGGCTGAGCCCTGGCTGACTGGTGACGTTGGTCTAGCTCAAGGCTGAACCACATCCCGGAGGTGGCAAAGTGCTCCCCGCCACGGCAGCTGTCGGCAGGGCGAGGGGCAGCAGCAGAAGCCAGGCTGCTTCATCTTCCAGATGTACGTGTGTGTTTATATATATAATTTTTTTTTTTTTCCGTGCCAGACACATCTAAGACTAGAGCAACAGCTCTACAGCTGAACCTACAGCAAAGCACATCCTTGGGCAACCACGCAGCAGCCTGGAGGTGCTCTTTCGGATGGGAAAGAAATCGGCTGCAGCGAGCCAAAAACCCCAAAAGCATGCGTTTTGCGGAATGCCCCACGAAGCATGCGAGGAGCATGTCCCCCCGCCCCGGGAGCGTGTGGGCACTAGGTGGCACGGGGACACGGAGATGTCACCGCAAAAAAAAAAAAAAATCGCTGCGGGTGGGGTGCAGCTCTGGGTGCCCAGATACCACCTGGAGCTGCCGCAGGGAAAGTCCCTGTCTGGTTGCTGCCCTGGGTGAGGAGGTGACCCAGCAGCCGTCCTCCGGTCCTGGCGGGGACATGGCAGCGAGGAGCCCAGCACTTGCAGCACAGCGGACTCCTGGGGAGGAAGAGGAGGAGGGGGATGCCAGCTCGGCACATCCCGCTGGGAACGGGTGGTAAATCCCGGGGAGCCGTTGTTTCCCCGAGGAGGGACAGGTGCCGTGGGAGAGTCCCCTCGGCTGGGCTGCGATGGTGCAAGGAGGGGAATTTGCTCTGCCTCACCTGCGGCCCCGGAGGCGTCGGGAGTCCCGCGGTGATCCCCAGCAGCTGCAGCCAGGAGCTCGGTCCCCAGCTTGGGATGGCCGGGGAGCCTTCGCCGGCTGCTCCCGGTGTCCTCGGCACCAGCGGGCACGGGGCACAGCTTGCCCCGGTACGGGGCAGAGGAAGCTGGAGGAAGAGCAGGTCCACGCAGGGGAACTCCCCCCAAAAGCTCTCGGCTTTCCCGAGTACCACCTCTGCCTCCCGGCATTCGATTTCGGTGGTCGGTCCAGCCGATCACCTGAGCGCCGGTGCAGCCCTGCCTCCTCCCCGTCCTGCCGTTTCTCTTTCCCTTCCTTGTGGCTTTTTGCACTGTTTTTCCCCCTCTGCAATCTTATGTCTTTCTTTTCCCACTTCCGTAGCTACGAACACCCACATGTGTTATCTCCTTCCCCCATCCCATCCTGAAGCCTATTTATACAGAGCCCGGCTCCTGCCCAGCTTGCCAGAGCGCGCTGGAGGAGCGGGACGGGGCTGGCAGTGCCCGTAGCCCAACATGCTCTTGTTTGAACATCGGATGGCTGAAAGAGGATGCTTGCTGCTCTGGCTGCTCCCATCTGTTCTCAGAGCCCAATCTAGTGGGGAGACGAGGCCCAGGTCCATGCCGTGCCAGCAGGTAAGGCTGCTTTCCAAGGAGCCCCTGGGTTGGGATGGCCCCGGCAGCATCGCTGGGTCCGAGCGGGGCTGCCAGCATCCCTCTGCGCAGCGCAGGGTGCATCTCCTCCCCACGGCTCTCCCCTCCTTCCAGCCTCCATCTCTTTAACCTTCCCAGCTTTGATCTCCTCTCTGCTCTCCTGTCTCCGAGCCGGTCACCCACTAGCTGGTCCCATGTCCCTGCCGTGCCGGTGACACCTTCCAGCAGTCCCTGCCACGGGGGTGTCAGCTCGAGATGCTTGCTGAGTGGCAGGACGGCGTGCAGGGTCTCGCGGGGATTCAGACAGCTGCCACGCGTGTTACCAAGGCAGTCGGGAGCCTGGACGTGGAGCAGCTGGTTTCTGTCCCACCGCTACCACCACGAACGTGGCAGGGTGAGGGACAGAAACCAGCTCCTCCATGTCCAGGCTCCCGACTCCAAACCGGCAGAGGAAACCAGTTTGGAGGGAGAGGGAAGGTTGAGCCAGCAGGACAGTGCCCTTTTTCTGCCCAGACAGGACAGGGATGCTCTGGACCAGTCCCTGGGCTGTCCCAGTGCCCTCCAGAGGCTGGGTTTGCCCCACCAGCCTGCTGCATCTTCAGTGCTTACGCTGTTTTTTTGCCCACCTTGCTTGCTGGGATGCATGGGAGGACAGCCTGAGGGGCCAGAGGCTGAGCCTTCTCCTTGCACCATCAGAAAAAAACTCAGCAGAGTCTCAGAAAGCCCACCTTAACCCCGGGGACAAGCTTCTTGTCTCTGAGCTGTGGCTTTAGGTGGTCCGGCCCCTTCCCATCCCAGGCTTGGTGCTCATTTCCACGTTGTTCTTGCCCATCTTGGAGAGCAGATGGCTTGGCTGGAGCTGTGGTTTGTAGCCCCTCTCATGCTGACAGCTTCTCCTGTCTCTGTAGAGCCCCACGAAGGTGTCTTGCAAAGGAGTTGGCCTGCGCAAGTTTCCAAAGGAGCTCGGCCAAGGAGTTAAGTACCTCGAGCTCTCCAACAACTTCATCCAAAACCTCTCAGGCACCTACATGCCAGGGTTTGGGCAGCTTGAATACCTGGATGTGTGCTTCAACCAGCTGGAAGCCGTGTCAGACACGACCCTGGCTCAGCTGCCCCAGCTGCGCTTTCTCCTCCTGGGATCGAACCACCTGCACCGCAATTACCTCGCTAATGGGCGAGCCTTTCATCTGCTCAGGAATATAGAGGTCCTGGACCTGTCGGCAAATAATCTGGAGAGCCACATGGCAGGCTGGTACATCAGCAACCTCACCAGGCTGAGGATGCTGGATCTCTCCGGGAACAAGATGACCAGCCTGCTGATGGATATCTTCTGGAGCACGCCACGGCTGCGCGAGCTCGACCTCAGCAACAACTACATCATGGAAATCGAGAAGGGAGCTTTTGAGGCTCTGGAAGAGCTGGAGGTGGTGAACTTGGCTTTGAATTCCCTCCACTGTATCTCTGGCTTCAGCCTCACGCAGCTGCGAGTTTTAAATCTCAGCCACAATGCCCTGGAGCTCTTCGTCTCGGAGGAGGCAGCGGAGCCCTACCTGCTTCAAGTGCTCGACTTGAGCCATAACAGACTCCTTTATTTTCCAGAGCTCCCCAAAGCCCATTATCTCACACACTTAAACCTCTCCAACAACCTTATTGCTTC
The DNA here is from genome assembly GCF_026419915.1 of Harpia harpyja. Classification (NCBI taxonomy): domain Eukaryota; kingdom Metazoa; phylum Chordata; class Aves; order Accipitriformes; family Accipitridae; genus Harpia; species Harpia harpyja. The sequence continues at coordinate 24,973,022 of NC_068957.1, read as the reverse complement.
CCTGCTCCCAGGCTCACGCCATCCGGGGGAGTTTGTACTGCACTACAAGGAGATGGCGAGGTTTAATAGGACTTCGCGTACCGCGGCCGGTCTGACACATGTAGCTGAATTGGATCTCAGCAATAACCGGCTGCAGCTGTTCCCATTTACCTTCTTCCACAGCCTGGGCTCTCTGCACAGCCTCAGCCTGGCTACGAACTGTCTCCAGGACGTAGCTGGGGAGTCGCTCGCCGACGGCACGGACCCCAGCGACCGCTCGTCTTCGCCGCCGGAGCACGCCAACCTCTCCTTGCGCTCGCTGGACCTCCATGGCAATGCCATCCACGTGCTGCCACGCTGGTTTTTCGATTCTCTGCCTCAGCTGGAAACGATCGATCTGGGCTCCAACAATCTCCAGCCCTGCGAGAGCCAGGGGAGAGATCGGGGAGGGAATTCGGGAGGGGGGTCTCATGTGCCAGCCCCGGGAGGCACCTGCACCCCCTTCTACAACGTGCCTCGCTTGAAGCATCTGAGTCTTTGCAATAACAACATCACCAGGCTGCACCCCTACGCCTTCAACCGGACCTCGCTGCTCTCCCTAGACCTGTCGGGGAACAAGGACTTGTTCGTGCCTAAGGAAGCCCTGGGGGGGTTGGAGTTCTCCCTGCAGAAACTCTCTCTGAGGGGCAACCAGATGGACAACAGCAAGACAGAGCTCCCCTGCCTGGACACACTCAAAGTCTTGGACCTCTCGGGCAATCATTTGAGCCTTTTGCCCACAGGTCTTCTCTGCTCCCCGCTGGAAAGCCTGGACGTTCGCAATAACAACCTGCTGATGTTGGAAAAGCTGGCACTCGTGAGCTGGTCCCACAGCCTGAAGGACGTGTCCGTCGCTGGAAACCCCTTCAGCTGTTGCTCGCTGGCCTGGCTGGACGTGCTGCAGGCAGCCGGCGTGGGCGTGCGGGACCTGGACGAAGCCCTCTGCACCTACTGGGACGAGAGCAGGAACTTCTCAGCCAAAATATCCAGCAGTCCTTGGTGGCTTTGTCCGCATCCCACGGGCACCAGCTCGCTGGCTCTGCTCGTGGTCGTGATGAGCCTTTTCTTTCTCAGCTCCGGGGCTTGCTGCCTTCTGAAGAAAGGACAGAAGTCGCCGGAGCGTGTGGGACTCCAGAGCAACAGGGTGGGGGTCTTACCCCACCACCCCAAAAGAGAGGAGCCAGCCGAGGCGAAGCCAGCAGACAGCATCACCAAAGTGTAGCCCAGCCCTGAGGAGCAGGAACTGTAGCAATCAGTCAGAACTCTAATTATTAATAATATTAATAACATTATTGTATTTTAGGTCTCCTCCCCTCACTGGTATCCTGTGTGTTTTGCAAACCCAATAAAGGGAGCGTGGTTGGTGCCGAGCTCTGGGCCATCTCTCCTCTAGAAGGAAGGTGCCCGCATCTGCTCTGTTCCCTGCAAGAAATTGAACACTCTATAAGCAATTGCGGGTGGGTTTTCTGCTCTGCCGTCATACATTCTCATCACCCAGGACAAGAAACCTAGGCCTGGGCTGCTTGTATTGATCTGCCACCCTCCTGAACGCATCGTGGGCTGTTCATGGAAAAGGAATTGTCTCCATTGGTGCCACCTGAGTGTTTCAAGCTTTTCCAGCAGTCACTGCCTGCCTTTTAAGTAGGTTTAATAGGTCAGCTAACCGCCTGCTCCTGCTCTCTCCCAGCCTTGTGAGGAGTGGGCAGTGGCAGGGAATGGTGCCTGGTGGTGGGTCACAGTGCCGGGGTGGGGAGGGGGTTTCTGCAGGATCCTACGTACCTCTCTCTTCTGCCTTTCCCTGCCAAGCCATCATCTGAAGGATGCTGTGGAGTTGGCAGGGCTTAAAACAACCCCGGGCACTGCTGTGGATGCAGGAAGGAAGTCTGCCCTGTCCTCACCCATTGGGATAGTGAGAATGAGAGAAAAACCAGTCTCGTGCTGTCCCTGGCTGATGCTGGGTCACGGGCTCTTTGGGGGGGGTGCAGGACGTTCCCACCCTCAGCGCCTGCACTCCCGAGTCAGTGGCAGCGGGGGCAGCTCGGTCTCCATCACAGCGGGTAAGTGCTGGCAGAGCCGCGGTTCTTGGGGCGTCTGGCACCCTCTGAGCACCCAGCCCACACTCGGGCAGTGTTTAATATTGGGGGGGCTAGGACCCCAGCTAGGGAGGGCGGCAGGAGAAGGTGCGAAGTGGGACGGTGAGCTGCACCAGCGATGTGGGATGGCTGTTGTCGCGGTGTGATGGATGCTCTCGGTCCGCACACAACAGCCAGCTGTCTGTCCCGGGTGCAGTGTGTCCGGCTTCCCAGGGCAGAGCGGTGCTGCACCCCCCACGATAGCAGCCAGGTGCCCAACGAGCACCTGAAGGGCTGGGGCCAGCTCTGGGGACGGATAAAAATAAGGCTGCAATGAAACATTTCATATCGCTTTGGTTCCACCTTGAAAGTCTCCAACTGGCCCGGGCTACCTGCTTGTCCACATACCTGTCGGGTTAGAGGCTGTGAGAGCAAAAGGGCTTGGAAGTCACTTAAAATCCCAATTACTTAACTTTCTTTATTTCTTTTCCCTTTCAAGCTTATCGTGGTTTTGCTGTGAAGCAAAAGGCATTTTTACTGTAAAACATACGCCTTCCCCACGCTGCCCGCATTGCCACTGGGGCTGCAGCTTCCCGGACTTTGATGGGCATCCAGCTCCCGAGGGACCCCCAGCGCCTTTGATGGCCCCGCGTTTCCATCCCCGCCTCAGTTTCCCTTTGATCTGGCACTCTGCGCCTCGTCACGGCGAGCGACCGGCCATGCCGGGGTGCCCTGGGCATCGCGGGGGAGCCTGGTGCTGCGTGCCACCACCCTGCAGGGACCTTTGGGACGGGCAGCTAGCCCGTGCTGCTGGTGAAAACCCAGCCTCGGGCTCGAGGGCAGCTATTTGCTGGATCTCCTGCTTCCACACTCACCCTTCCTCTTTTTGCTCCAGCTCTCGTGTCCCTCTCATTCACCACAGTCCCGGTGCATGCCAGCCACCCTCCCGCCGCCACCACAAGCCCTCGTCCTCTCCCGTCCCGGTGCTCCCCAGCTCCATCCCCTGCTCCAGCGTGGGCCCCAGCTAATGTCCCTGGGGGGACGCAGCCAGCTGGGTCCTGGGCGTGAAGCACGTTGTGTCAGGACCTGCCGTGCCCGCCTTGGTCTCTTCTGCACTTCTCCTCAGCAGGGTCCCTTGTCCTCGGGTGGCACTCGAGCTCCCTGGCGCAGGGACGTGCTTTCCCGCGTGCCCACGAAGCGCCGTGACAGCAGGTGGGTGAGCTCAGCCCGGCTTCAGCCCGTCCCTAAAGCCGTGCCAGCCTCCTTCTCCAGCCCAGGCGCTTGGTGACGTTACAGGGACGCTCTTGGGGGCTGCCTGGCCGGAGCCCAAAACTCTGCTGTTGCCTTTGGTGGGTGTTTCTGGTACATTTTGTGTGGCCTCTGTTCCTCATTTAAACCCCCTCCCAGGCTGTACTTTCCATGCATGTCGCCATAAGATGTCCTGCCTTTTGTGCTGCTTCTTCACCGGCTCCCGCTGGCATCTTCCTCGCATTTAGGCTTGCAGAGGGCTGCAGCCTTGCAGCCACGCAGAGCTGGGTGACCGGCGGGGACGTCGCGTACCGGCGGGTGCTCGGTCGGTGCCAGGCGCTGCCCCGGGCTTCCCGAGTGCTCCGGAGCCGTGTTTATCCAGCGCTGTTGACACAGGCTGTGTCGTGTCCCCATGGATCATCAGCAGCAGCTGGTGGTTGACCTGTGTGGGGACGGCGGCGCTTGGGGACAGCGGGCTGCTGATGCCTGAAGGTTTCTCCGGGGATTAGAGCATCTGCTAAAGCATGTACTAAAAATAGAAGGGATCCTGGTACTGGTTTTACCCTGCAGGGAAGGCACCCAAAGACACATCAAGCTTAGGGTAAGAGGGGTGGAAGAAAGGTGCTGGCCCTGCTAAGGGACAGAGAAGCTCCCAGAGCCCAGGGGAGGGGGAGGTAAGCTTTAAAAAAGAAAGCAAGCCTGGAGAACTCCTGAGGCCAAAGAAAGGTTGTGAAGGTACGGAAACTGAGCCAGGGAAATGGCGTGTCGGGTTATTATCTTTATCAACGTCTGTGTGCTTTCCCGATTCGAGGAAAAACAGGATTCTAGGTTGTGGTCTCACAGGTACTGCAAGAAGAACTGAATCCACGTCAGCACTGAGGGCAATGCCCCCTTCTCCCAGCGACAGGAAAAGCGACGTGCTTTCAGCTTGGCCGGGAGCAGGGCACGGGGCGAGCACCCAGGGCTGGTGCTGGCACAGGGGACGATGCGGTGTGACCGGGCTGGCCAGACCCTGCCCCTGCGAACCGCATTCATGTCAGCAGAAACCAGCACGAGTTACCCACAGGGTCAAGAGAAACCCGGCTGTGGTACTAACTGGTGCTAACAGGAGGGGTGCGTCCTATGTTCTGCGTTGTTCCTCAGCCTGAGCTTCCCATGGTTTATGGGAAATGGTTTCCTTATCCCAGTGATGTCTTGGCATCTCGAGCTTTTTCTTGATCCAAAATAAGGGTAAAAGATCTGTAGAATATTGAAGTTCAAACAAATAAAGTGATGATGCCAAATATGTTGCATTTTCATGTCGTGCTGTAAGGCAGTAGGAGTATAAATTTGGGTCTGAAAAAATAGCAGTGGTGGTTAAAATATTGTGACCATTTACAAATTTTCTAGAGAACTAGTTGAGAAATCCAGCAAAACTCATTCTTTCCAGTGGAAAGCCTTCACATTTCACTGGATCTGCATTTTCAAAGAAAAATAGATTTTATCAAAAATTTCCAACTAGCTGTTCTGCTAACTCATGTGGAAATTACCTTGTCTGCAACTAACTTCAATTACAGCACACTCTTTTTTTTTTTTTTTTTTTTTTCCCCTTTTTCCCTTTCTCTCCATGGAGACGAGAGCCAGAGCTTCATCTGCTTCAAGAGCTGAAGAATTTCCTGGTCACTGGCTGGCAGCTATCGCTCCTCGAGCTGCCCCTGCCTGGCAGGGCAGGGAGAGCACTCCTCATCCTCTGGCTTTAGACAGAGCATAGGTTAGCCTAAATCTCCCAACTCTGTTATAAGGTAATGCAAGATAACATGCTTGAGGCTGCTGTGAGGCGTGAAACCATCGAAGCAGAGAACGCTGTTTTCCTCCCTCTGCCCGGCAGCTCCTGCCCTGGGTTTCACCTGACCAAAGAGCTCAGGTAAGTCCACTTCCATGCACAGAGAGCAGCAGAACAGCTGCTGAAGGTATTTGTTTCTTTTAATTTTTGCTGATATTGCTGTAATATGCATTCCCAAATGCAGCTGATCTCATAAACCACTGTCGTCTTACCATAGCCTGGCTCCCCACGGCTGGATGCCTTTTACGTGCTCCTAGCTAATGCGGCATTTGCTCTGCGGCTTTGGGATGGGACAGGAGGCTGGTGGCAGCGGCTCATCCCCATGTGTCACCTCCAGGACATCAGCCTTTGTGTCCCTCCCGTTCGTAGGGCTGTGCCACCACTGCTTTCCATTATCACTCACTGCCACAGCCTCTTCTGCATGACTCAACAAAACTCCCCTGACAGCTATTTCTAGCCTAGTTAGTGAGGTCGGGCGTGTTATTCATGACACTTTCTTCCTCTCTGGTGGGGCTCCAGCCAGGCTGGGACCTGCCACCAGCTCTCCAGCATGCAGACCTTCAGCCAGAGGAGACTCTGGCAGGGGACAGAAGGGAAACGCAGCTCCCAGCATCTCCCCTGCCTTGCAAAGTCCCGTACTGCCTTCGGCAGCATCGCTTGCCCGGGTTGTCCCGAGCTGCTGGGGAGGGGGTGCAGATGCCGACACATGTTCTGCAGCTGGATCCCCTCAATCCAGCTGTTCCGGGGCCCTGGGGACAGGGCTTGCTGCAAAGCCTGCTCTGGGCTGCCTTGGCGTGTGCTGCCTGCAAGAGGACATTGCTACGGCTGCAGGCAGCCCTGGTCACGGCAGCACGTGAAGTGCCACCAGGTGCTCTGTCTCCTTACAGCTTGAACCCACGAGCAGGTGTAGACCCACGGTCCCAGCTTTGGGGCACTGGAAGGCAGCATCGTGCGTAAGCGGCTCTGGAGGAGATCGGCTGGTAGGAGCGAGTCCTTGCCAGTCCCCATCACCCCCAGCCTGCTTCTCAGTATCCGTCCTGTGGTGAGGTCACCGACTCCACCGCTACCTCGGAAAGAGGAAGGTGGACGGTTTCGCTAAAGGAAAGCAGCCCTCTGCAGCAGGACAGTCCCCTGCCACCCAGGGTGACCCTCACCAGCATCCCCAGCACTCCGGAGGGGACGGGATGCTCCCGGGCGCCCGCCTGCAGCAGGGATCTCGTCCACAACCTCTGGGACGGGATGGAAGCTGGCCAGGGAGCAGGACCTGCCTCCTCGCCGAGACGTCAGTGCCACATGACAGCGTGCCACAGCCACCTGCGTCACCACAACCCGGCGCTGTCACAGCCTCCCAGGCAAAAGGATGTGGCTCCTCACGCGGTCGGTCAGTCGGTAGGTGAGCGTGGGGTTGGGGAGCACCGAGGTCGGCAGGGGCTTGAGGGGACACGGGACAATCTGACGGCAGGGGAGCCCCGGGAAGGTCCTCGTACGAAGCTGCTTCTCCTGAGCCTGGAAGCCGCAAGCCGTTGCCAGCTGGGACGGTAGATGGGGAGGGGGTCCCCATGTGCTTACACAGGTCACAAACCATTCATGGGCGTTTGCTTTGGCCCCTGTCCGAGTCCCAGTAGTGGGGGACACGAACCTTTGGCCATCCCGGACAACTATTTGATGTTCCTCCGCTAATTAGCTTAATCCCAGGAGCAAACTCTGTGTGCAGGCAAGCCCCAACCCAGCAGCAGGTCTTCTTCTTGCCCTCCTGTGAGCTCCTCCTTGAGCTTTCCCCGCCGGGCTGTGTCCCCAGGGCAGCCAACACCAGGCAGGCAGTTGGGGGACGACGTTTTCCAATGTTCCTCCCCGCTCCTCGCCTGCTCCCCTCCGGTCTTTCCCTCTGCTCAGCACCTGCAGATGAAGCCCCAGCAGCGCGGCTGCACTTTCTCCCCACGGTGGCTCTCCGGCGCGGGCAGGCTGGGGAAGGAAAGCCTTTCTCCTGAGCTGGGAATCCCCTCCTGCCCTCCTCCTTCCCCAAGAGAGACCCTGACACGGAAGAGGAAGAGGTATTTTTAGCACTTACCCTACGATTGTTTCAAGGATTAAGCTAAGAAGAGGAATTGACATCAAATGAAGTATTGCTTTTTTGCTTTAAGGGGAAGCCTTTTTTTTTTTTTTCCTACTACTCAGTCATTGCAAAACTTTTCTGTGAAAAGGGATTGGTAAAAATCACCTTTCGTAGGAGGCAGCAGGAGACTGGCGTCAGAAATCGCTGGATGCTGTTCCCTATGCTGGCACTGGCTCCTCGTGCCCTTGCCCAGCTCCCACAGTGACCTCGCATCCCAATGGAAGGGGACAGGGTGGTACTAAGCCCCTCTGCCCCAGCGCTGGTCACAGCTCCCAGCACCTGCGAAGCTATGAGATGCCTCCACCTGACAGACCGTCCTTGCACACGTCCTCTCTGTATTCCTGCTCTCCAGCAGCTTTTCCCGACTGTTGTCCGTGGCTTCTTCTGAAGCCCCTGGGAACCCAGGTGCTCTCGCCTGCCCAGCTGCCATCCAACCCCAGTATGTAGTGGCTATGGCAACCCATTTGAGATCCTCCAGGTCCCAGAATAAGACGCCATTCACACCTTGAGGAGTTTGCCTGAAAGCAACATGGTTAATCGGGGGAAAAAAGTGCCTTGCTGCAATGTGAGACTTGTCAGCACCAACATGACAGGCAGGAGCATGGTGAGAGCACGTTCTCCAGGGACCCGAAAGGGAGATGGTGGCCCTTAAAAGCAAAACCACTGGCCAGAAGGTGGCAATATCCCCTCTCCTTTCTGGGCCTGACACTGTGCAGAGCAGAGAAGGGATCAGCCCCTTGTGCCTGGGATGGGTCCATTTTGGTTTGGAAGCTCTAACCCCACTCGGACCCACCTTTGGATTGAACAGCTCGGGCAACGGCAGGACGATGCTCCATGTCCCACCCAGGTGGTCGGGCATCCCTGATGTCCATCTCCTGAAGTTCAGCCTGCACTGGCCATAGTGGGTGCTGGTGTTGTGAATGCCACAGCACCTATGGTCTCAGGGTGTTCCACGGGGTGGGGGGGGGTTGCAAAGCCTTGCCCCAGGGAGGAACAGCCCCAGGCACCAGTATATGCTGGGGCCACCCAACTGGAAAGCAGCTTCGCCTAGATAGCAACCCTAGACCTTCCTCCCCCTCCACCTGCACAGAGGGGGGCTTGCACTTTGCCCACCTATGTGTCTTGCTCAGGAGAGATTAGGGGACTGCTGACCTTCCTGACCCTCTTGTCTGAAATCTTCTGTCGTAGGGTCTATTTGTGCTGATGGACACTTTTTAAATCATTCCAGAAGGATTAGCATCTCCAGCAGAGCCTGTGTTCCCACTGAAACCTCCTCATCCCTCAGCAGAGATGTGGCAATGGGACAATTTGGAGCAAAAACCAGCAAAGCAGCTCTTCCTGGCAGGCTGGATGCAGGACACCTGCTGCAAAGGAGTCCAGGGCAGAGTGTAACTGGGAGGGACTGGAAGCCACTGGAGGCCCTGTGTCCCTCTGGCTGGTGTCTGAAGAAGGAGGTGTCTTGTTAGACATGCCCAGCACACAGGATTGCCTTTGCTTGGCAATTCCTGCCTTGCACATGCTTGGTGAACCGCTGCCCTCCCTCTGCCCACTGAGCACATGATGCCCAAAAAAGCACCCAGGCACCTCCCAACACTGACAAAAGCAGCTTTTCCTGGTCAAAAAATTCCTAATCCCTCCAGAAGCTGTTCAGATTTCCCCGCAATGTCCCCCTCTGGCCCAAGGCATTTCCCCATTCCCCAAGGCTGAAAAGGGAACTTACAGAGAATATGATTTCATAACATCAAAATCCTCGGGGTTAGAGTGAAAGGAGCGCTTGGGCTAGCATGAGGGAGAAGTGTGGACACTGTATCTGATCTGGGGTCAAGGTAAGAGAAGGATCTGCAAAAGCCATGATTGAGAAGCTGAGATGTCAAAGAAATATCAGGGACTTCCAGAGCACGGTGAGTACCAGCAGAACCGAACTGACTCAAGAAAGGTGAAAGCCAAACCATGTCGCTGCAGTGAGACGGGTCTGACTTCGGTCTTTTACCAAAGACGATGGATAACTTCACGGCAAAGGACCCCAGCTTTACCCCGGGGCCGAAGGAGTCTCGCAGCACCCAGCTGTTGGTCATACAGCAGGGCCCCAGGCACCCCAGGGTGCTGTCACCCTGTCCCACACAGCACCAGCATCTGGCCCCAACAGCAGGTGCTGCTTCATGGGGTTTTTCTACCTCAACCCGCGGGGTCCTGTGATGTGTATAAGCAAAATCCATCATGCCGGGGACTTAACAGGGACTCTCCCCCCTTGCAGAGCCCTCGGAGGAAGGGGACCAGGTTCGGAGACTGGGTTCATCTCTGCCACGTGCCACCTGGGACTGGAGCCAGAGAGAGTTTGATCTTACAGGGGACGGCAGTACCAGGGCTCAGGTACCACTGGGGCAAAACAAACAGCAGCTTTCTTCAATAGCAGGGATGCTAGGGGAGACGTTGGGCTGATGAGGGAGCAGCTGAGTTGAGCGGAAAATCCGGGGGCTTTCAGAAAACTGAGAAAAAAGTGAATTGCATTGTGGAAATGGCCAGGGTGCTTGAATTGTGTCTGGGACCATAAGGAAGCCCAGAGAGTGAAAGATGCTCTAGGGACTGCCCAGGCTGAAACAGCATGGCATGTCCCGACGCTCCCTCATCTCCTCCTGGCCGGTTTTCCCAGGTGAGCCCGCTCCTGCAGAACATCCTTCCCACGGAGGCCGGTGCGTTGCCAGCAGATCACATTGCCCCTGCGGACGGATGAAGTCTGCCCAGATGCCTGTGCTCGACCTCCCTGCGGGCTGTGAGTTACCCATCCCACAGCTGGGGATCACAAACTGCTCTAGCTAGTGTCTGACTTGCCCTTACATCTTCCTCCGTGGGGCAATAATCGGGGCTGGATTGGGCAGCAGAGGGGCAGGACCTGCCCTGATGTCCCACAGGTGCTGGAGGACTCTGTGGTACCTGATGCTTGGTCTGCAGTGGTTGGAAGCGGCATGTGCTACAGGAGAGGGTATGCTCATTGCTACCTTAGCCTGTAAAAACACCCAGACTGTTGTTGTTTTAATCAGCTTAGTCCTCATTTTAGAGACAGAAACCAAAACACAGGGTTTGGTGTTTAAGGAATATAGACCTGGGTTATCCCTTGTCCTCTCCAACAGGGACTCCGCTTTCTGCAGGCGGGAAAGCATTTCCCACCCTGAAATACTCAGGGACAATTTTCTAAGTACTGGTTGCAGTGAGAAAAGGTTCCTCTTGCCCTAAACCAGGGACTCCCAGCCCAACAGTGCCAGTGTTCAGCCAGTGGGATGTCGAGAGCAGGGCAGGCTTTCTGCTCAGACCACTCCGAAGCAGAAATCCGTGGATAGCACTGGCTGGCCTCCACGTGCCCTCTGCAGAGTCATCCAAGCTGTGCACCCCGACGAGCAGCTCAGAAAATTTGCTTTTGTCCTGTATCTTTCCTCCTCCTGCTGAAAAATCATTCCTCAGCTGACAAGAGCTTTGGAGCCCTTTGGTGTCAGTCCCCAGGCATCAGGGAGAGGAAGGTTAATGGGATCAGAGCCAGCCAATTCCAGGGACACTGAACACAGCATCTCTTTCTTTTCTCTCTGTCCTTTAATTAAGCCTCATGTAACTCTGCTTGGGATTTGGGAGTGACCTCAGCACTTTCCTAGCAGGACCCTTCCTCACGGGCCACTGCTCCGGCACAATGCACCTTGGCCTTTTCATCCCAAGGGAGTAGTTTGGGAAGGTCAACAATTCAAGCTGCGCGTCCTAGTTTTGGTGCACATGGTAGCAAGTCAAAGGGAGGTCACGGGGGATACAAACCAACCGCCCAGTTACGTGCTGTAAAGGGAAAGCACCTTCCAGTGACAAGGGAAGTTGCACAGCGAGGGAGAAAGTGAAAGCCCAAAGTAGAGGTCTTCAACCTGTGACTGCTTCCAAAAGAAGCTGCTGTCAGCTGGACTTCTCTCTCAAATGTCACCTCCCACTGTGGGAAAATATCAGCCCACCTGGTTCCTGCAGGTCTTCATAGCAGCGAGGTCGCACTTTTGTTTTTCTACTTAAGGAAGGGAGAGATTCAGAAAAAAAAAAAAACCTTGTGACAAGCATGTGCAAGCCATGGAAATGTCACACCAAACCAGCCCCTGTCCAAGCAGGCACTGTTTTCCTGGCTGCATCATTTCTGCCAGCTGTAGTCTGGTCCCTGCAATGAAATGGGCACTTCTGCAGCTGATACCCATGCCCAGTGCTGCCTCACGGACATGCACGCATCATTTGGCCCACAGCACCGGGCAAACTCCCCTCTGGGCTGTCTGTGAGACAGCCGGTGGACTTTAAGCTCATTTTCTTGGCCTGGAGAGGCAAATCGCTGTGGAAGCCAGTTACGCTGTTTTCAGGAGCCTGGAACTAGCAGTACACATCGAAGCATTAGTCCTGATCTGGAAAGCCCAGCAACAAAGTCAAAGCAAAGTCCTTTAGCTGCCCCGTGCACTTTGGGGTGCTGAAGGCAACAGAAAGCCCAATGCCAACTATGGACTGGGGTTTGCAGCGCTGACAAGCTAAAGACAGCCCCATGCTGAGTTAGATCCTGCTCTGACCACATGTTTTCTAATGGGCGCATTCAGTTTTAGGGCTATTTCTCAAGTTTGCGTGGGCAGGGCTGTAGAGCAGAGCAAGCCCTTGCACTGCAGCCCAGCACCTTCCTGCAGCAGGGAGAGGTTGCTTTAACCCCATCATTTTGAAATGTGCTTGCGGGCTGCATGCCAAGAGCCCTTCCTTCTGCTCCCCCTCTTTCTCTGCAGTTATGAAACCCGCGAGCAGCTGCCGATGCCCTGACTGAGCATGGGTCGGTAAGATGGTTTGTCTGTAGGAAAAGGGGTTGGGGCTGAAGCTGTGGAGTCTGTGTCTAGGGGCAGGATTTCCCCACATTCAATGAGCTTCAGTCCCAGCGCAGCCTTTGGCTGGGTCCTCTCCAAGCTGGTGAGACCAGTGTCCACACCCTTGATTGACACATATACATCTGGAGTCTTGGTTATTGCAGAATCCTGGCTGTCCTCATGGGTCTCTGGAGACAGAGGAGGCAGATGGCTGAGACTTTCACTCTTTCTGGGTCAAGTAAAATGTATTTTTTAAAGCTTCTTGCAAGGAAAATAAGAAAAAAAGCCAGAAATTACTATAAGCCTGTGCCAACCCCATCTGTCCTTTACTAACATCCTCCCTTTCTGATTCCTGCCAGCAGTTACAGGGCTGAGTTTTTACATGCCCAGCAAAGACCCATATATTTGCTTTGTGATCCAATGGCTCTCCCGAAGATGCCAAAAGCGGAGAACACCGCGGCTCCGGCATCGGGGCCCCTTGTGCCCAGCACCTCTACACCAGCCCTTCGCGGGGCGACGTGCCAGACCCGATGCCCCCCCCCAACTCCCCATCGCTCCGAGCCCCTCCGTCCTGCAGCGGGTCATCTCTTAATCGCTTCCCAGGTGCTGTTGCAGGGATGGTGGCTGCTAATAACAGCTGGACCCCCCCTCCACCCCCACCCCCCGCCCTAACCCGAAACCGCCTTTGTTCCCCTCCCCGGGGGGGGGGAGGACTGTGCTGCCCACGGCTATAAAAGGGGGCGGCCGGACCGAGCAGCCCCGGTCCCAGCTCGGGTCCCAGCCCCGGCCATGGGCCACCCCACCGCCGCTGCCGTGCTTCTCTGCCAGCTGGGGCTCACCGCGGCCATCCACTGGCTGTGAGTAGGAGCCCCATGGGGGGGGATGCACCCCCTCCCCGGTGCCCCCCTTTTGGGGCTCCCCCTCTCCGGCTGGGTCCCCCTCACCCCGTTGATACCCATCCTCTCCCCGCAGCGGGCTGACGGAGAGCGGCAGCGGGGTGGCCTGGAACGAAAGCCACCACTGCCGGCTGCTCGCCGGGTTGGTGCCGGACCAGTTCCAGATGTGTCGGAGGAACCTGGAGGTCATGCACAGCATCGTCCGGGCCGCCCACCAGACCAAAAGCGTCTGCCAGAAGACCTTCACGGACATGAGGTGGAACTGCTCCTCCATCCAACGTGCCCCCAGCTTTGGCCCTGACCTGCTGAAAGGTAAAGGATGCTTCATCCGCTGTGTTCATGCTCCTCTTTCTGCCCCACGTAGCTTTCCAGGCAGGCAGCGCTTTAGGCAGTGCTTTAGCGTGCAGCACTGCTGTTCAGCTGATGGGTGTCAGTTTTGCCTCAGATATCTATTTCGGAGAACACTGGCTGCCATCACACTGGTGTTAATCCTGTGCAACTTAGATCTGCAGGAGGTGCCAGGCAGTAACTTCCATTTCAAACAAAAACAGCTGCTAGAGGCTCCAAAAAAAAGGGGGAAGAGGTGGGGACATAGGCTGTATACTGACAGCGTAATATAATGGGTGGCACAGGTTAAAAATACAGTGCAAGAAAAACGCTGGGCCTTGGTTTTATCCTATTGCAAGAAGAAAAATCCCTCATTTGCATTGTGAGATCTTTGAGAGGAGTGTTTGGCTGGGCAGGGAGGAAGGACATCTCCCCCTCTTCTTCCCAGGGACCCGCGAATCCGCCTTTGTCTACGCCCTGGCTGCTGCCGCCGTCACGCACTCCATCGCCCAAGCCTGCACCTCGGGAGAACTCCCTCTCTGCTCCTGCGGCTCCGTCCCCTCGGAGGTCCCCGGGCCGGACTTCAGATGGGGTGGCTGCGGGGACAACCTGCGCTACGGCCTCCAGCTCGGCACCGCTTTTGCTGACAGTCCTTTAAAATCCAGCAAACTGGGGACACAAGCGCTGAAGGCCATGAATCTGCATAACAACGCAGTGGGCCGGCAGGTGGGTATGGTGCCCACCACGGACTGCTGCAGCCCAGCACACCTTACAGCAGCCTGGCGGGCAGAGGTGCCTAATGAAGGTGGTAGCCTCCGGCCAGGCTGTTGGGATGCTGTCCTTAAGGTCAGGAGGCAACTAAATGGTTAAAACGGAGTTACATGCGTTTGCAGAGACATCCCCCATGGCTACCCACCCCCCCAAACAGCCCTGCACCCTTTCCACAACTAGCACAAGGTATTTGCCACTTCACACCAGTAATTCCAGCACTTCTTTCTACGCCTCTGATGGGAGCAGAGGCCCGTCCTGCTCCGCTCCAGCTGGGCTTCCCAGCCCTGCCCAGAACTGCGGGGTTTTGTGCTTTCACGTGCTCCTGTTCCCCAGGTGAGGACGTGGCCAGCCTGCACCCGTGATGGTTAGGGAAGCCACCAGCCCCATTGCAAGCTCCAGCAGAGAGTTGCCCAAGGGTTGGGTTCTTATCACAAGGGGAACGAAGCAGGGCTGAGTCCTTGATTGCCCCATTATATTCATTTAAAGGTGGCAGTAAGCAGCTGAGCTCTTTCATCTCCTGAAACTTCCCATAGATGCTCCTGCAAATCAATCTGTAGAATGGGTGCCAGGAGAAAGCAGAAGGAAATTCATGTTTTCCTGTCCTCTGCAGGTGCTGAGTGACTCCCTGGATACCAAGTGTAAATGCCATGGTGTTTCAGGCTCCTGTTCGGTGAAGACCTGTTGGAAGGGACTGCCAAACCTGGATGAAATTGCCTCTGACCTCAAGTCCAAGTACCTGGCAGCCATCAAGGTGACCCACCGGCTTATAGGGCCCAGGAAGCAGCTGATACCCAAAGAAATGGACGTCAGGCCAGTGAAAGAGACGGATCTGGTTTATCTCAACAACTCTCCTGACTACTGCACACCGAATCTCCACCTGGGGTCTCTGGGGACACAGGATAGGTAAGAAACTGCTGCAAATACGCTCTAACTCAGCCTCCCATTTTATGAGTGTCTGTACCACTGGGTTTGAGAGCATGCTCCGGGAAGCTGGTGCGGATGAGCAGTCAGTCCCCTGTCAGATGTGGACACCACAGGGACTGCTGCGAAATCTTGGCATCTTTAAGTCCCAAGGGCAGGAAGGCAGATGTCATTCTAAAAAGGCAAGGGAGAGCCTTCACTGAGAGTCCATCAGCTCCACTCTCCAGGACAGGATCCATCCAGTGAGGAGTCAGAAAGGGTGATACCGCTTCTCCCTGCAAGCCTTTGGGTGCTGCCTGCCAGTAACCAGAACGGTTCAGCCGTCCTTGGAGTCCGCGGTGCTTCCCAGATGTCTCCTTTCCGGAGTAGCTGCAGGGTGGCATGGGGGGAGTTTTTAGAGGGATGGGGAAGGCTCGTTTGAAGGCTGAGCCAGGGCTGCCTCGGGGCTGTGACTTGCAATCCCTGTTAGATTTAGCAGTAGCCGAAGTTCCTGGTCCTAACCATCCGCCCTTCCTTCTCCATGGGAAGCTCCTGCCCCCAGCGTGATGCCGAGTGAGTGTGCCCAACCTCAGCCGCAGCTGCTCAAACGCTGCCGTAGTAACGCGAGCTGCCACCAACCCCAGTTTGCAAGCAGACCCGCGCAGCTCGTTGCCTCCTGCTATGGGCAAGTAACCTCTGGGAGGAGAACAGGGCAGATAGCTGTGGGTGCCACGGGTGGGCAGGTACGCTCCCTCAGCTCCCGCTTGTGCGTCCTCCTCTCGACAGGCAGTGCAACAAGACCTCCGTGGGCAGCGATGGTTGCAACCTGATGTGCTGTGGCCGCGGCTACAATGCCTATACGGAGGAGGTGGTGGAGAGGTGTCACTGCAAGTATCACTGGTGCTGCTACGTGGTGTGCAAGAAGTGTCGGCGGAAGGTGGAGAGATATGTCTGCAAATAACGCCAGAGGCGTCACGGCAGGCGGGAGGACTCTTGCATCGGTCTCCTCCGGGGCACAGCTGGAGACCGAACGCCAGCCGCAAGGGATGCTCTGAGCTACGGCAAGACGGCGGCTATGCGGGAAGCCTGGGCTCTTGCATTACCATGGCAGACCTCAAACTGAGAGATGCTGGGAAGCCTAAGACCAGAGGCCGACCTCTGTTCCATCTCTCCAGAGCAAGACAAAGGGCTGCCCTCCTGCAGCTGATCGGGAGTGTCCAGCCCTCTGTCTCCAGCTGGGGACAAACCATTTATCACTTCGCATGCACAGGCCCTTTTCTCCAAGGGTGAATGGGGACCCTGGGCTGCCATTGTCTCTTTGCAGGAGGTTTCTGACAGTGGCCTGAAAGCCAGGAGTGATGGATGGGAAGGGGGATAGACATTGGGAGAAGGCTGCAGGGGAAGAAAGCTGCTTCGGGTGAGGGGGTCATGGGCAGCTCCTCTGGGGACAGGTTTCCACTGTGGGCTCACCCAACACCGCTGAATGTTCCTCCTCAGGGACAACTACTGGTCCTGTGCCCTTTGCAGCATCTGAAATGAAGACACAGGCTGGGACACAGGCAGAACCAGTTATTGCTCCAGGAGACAGAACTTATCGATCCTCCCCAAGACCTGCATGGACATCGCCGCTGCTCTCAGTGATGACTGATGATAGCAGACAGATCTAGGGACAAGAGTGGTCCCAGAGGCTACCGAAGCAGGGCAGCATTGCAAAACTGCACCCAGCAGTCTTGTATTAACAAGGCAGCCATGGCAGCACTGTAGCTTCTGCCCTCTGGGCTTCTGTTGGAAGTGGAAGCCCACTCAACGTGTGGCATACTCACGGCTTGTCCTTCCTGCCCCCTCTTTTAGACCACTAAGGTCTTCAGCTCACTCCTTCCATCCCCTTAATACCAGGTGTGCTGGCACTCTGACCTGGAGAGAGGACATGACTCCAGGGACCTAGGGAAATAAGAATGAACCTTTAGTCTCTGTACTTACTGTAAGTGCGATTCTGGTGTGTGTTTTTAAAATAAATGTATTATACTATACCTCTCTGCGACATGTTTCCTAGGTCAACCTCCTTTCTCCAACTCCTTCTCAGCTGGCCACAGAGAAAGCGAGGCTGTAAGGTGAGCATAAAGCCCTGTGTCCATACCCTTACACGCAGCAGGGGACCAGTTCAGTTTTAACTCTTCCTGCCGCTCATTGGCCCAGGTTTGTCTTTAATTACAGATATGTGTCAGCCTCAGCTACTGTGCACATATGGAAAACCTGTGGGAAGGTTTCTATCGCCTGCTTCCTCAGGTCTCTGACCAGCCAGCAAGGAATCCGGCTTCCTGGGATCCAGCGCTGGTGGCTGGAAACCGAGGCAGTCCAGGATCATTTTCTGATCCTTGCGAACGTGGGCTGGACTAGCCAAGAGCACGTGTGTGAACAGCAAGGAGTCAGGATCCAGGGATGGGGGCTCTGATGGCCCCCCATTTCCCCTAGCACGGAAACTAAGCGCTTCCATGGGATAAGAGCTTCCCAGTCATGCAGCCTTTGGAGAGAAAGGATGAGTCTAAGCACAGAGGTGCTGAGGAGAACCCGCAGCACAAGGAGGACAGGTAAACAGGATGGAAATCCTAGCGCAATTTCCTGCAGCTCATGCCACGACCTAGAGACTCTGGTGGCTTTGCGTGCGCCTTGGTTTATTTGTGGTTTGCATTGAATGGAGTTGGCCGCGTTCAGCCCTAAGTCCAGCTGTATGATTACTCATTTCCATGTTCATTTAATCATTTTTAATAGCCTCTGCTGGGTCACGGAATCAATTCATGAGCTTTTATTGTAAACCGTCCCCTCCACTTAATGTGCTCCAGGTTTCTGTATTAACAGTGAACGAGAGCCGAGAGTCAAAGGTGGCTTGAGACAAGCCTGGGAGCTGGAAGTTGAAATGCTCAGGGGTGAAGCATATGCTCACATAGTTAACCAAGTGAGTTAACTATCATTATCAGTTGTTAATGTGCCATTGACTTGATCTGGCTGCTGACATCTAGCCTTCCCAGAGTGACAGTAAAGCCACAGCTTGCAAGGTTTCCCTCACAGCTGCCAAAGGCCAAAAAGCTATCTCGGGTTTGTCTTTTAAAATGCAATTAGGGGTTAGCCACCAGCATTCCTCAGAAAAGGGAGTCTTCAGCAGCCAGGCTGCAAAATAGCTGCAGTTTCTGTGTCCAGAGCCAGGCTGAGCGGGGAGGTGATGCAGGTACTTAATTAGGAGGATTGCTTAAATACCTTCCCTATAGCCACCTCGCTGTGCCTAGCCAGATCAGAGGGAGGTGAAACCAGGAGGGGCTGTGAACTCGGCAGAGCATTGCAAAACGAGCTGGTGAGAAAAAAACAGGGGAAGGATCTTGTGGAGTGAGAGATTCAGCCAGGAGGGTGGGAAATGTGATTTGCATTTGGTAACTACAAACACACATAGCCTGGGGTAGAGGAGAGGAGCCACAATAGCTAGGAATGCCCCGGGGAGATGTCATGATCCCCTCCTAGAGAGGTCCCATTTGAATTTCTGCCTGGGAAAAGGCAGGGTCAAGTGCTGAATATGCAGAGTCCTCTCCTTTCCTCGCTTCTTGCATCTTGACTGCAAGCCCAACAGGGAAGAGCTGGGAAAGGACTGGAGGGGTCAATCAGCAGCGAGGACCTTGGGCTCCGTTTGTGTCCTGCAGGAAATTGGAAAGCACTGTAATTAGTCGAAGGGGCAAAGGGTCAGGCTGGCGGGAAGGACGATGGTGGGGAGGTGACAGTTCAGTGACAATGCTGAGTGGGAAGTGGTGTAATCTGGGCCCATACCTGGATTTACCGGGCTTGAGAGATCTGCTGGACTGGAAGAGTCTCCTAGAGCAAGGCAGTCAGCATCCAACGATGGATCCAGATGGAATAAACCCTGTGCTTGGCCCTAAGGGTTGAGGAGATCCATCTGACTGGATGCATTTTCTCTCTCTAACCCTGCTTGGACAGAAAAGCCAGCAGGAAGGTGCCAGCGGAACACAGAGCTCCTTCCCACAGCCCGGGTTAGCACAAGCACCCTCTGAGGTAAAAAGATGGGAAAACTCGGACCCTGATATCACCTTCCAGTGGCTTCCAGCACCAGTCAGTGCAACACTCTGCCAGAGAAATCGGTGCAAGAAGGCTTTTCTCCAACCCTCTACACCTTTCCTTCCACCCTAAACATCTCCAGCTCTGACAGATAGCCCTTCAGGACCTGAATAAACCTGGGCAAGGACAGTAGCAGTGTCCCTGAAACCGAGAGCATCTCTGTAACAATTGTGGCTTTGCAGCCCTTCAGACACTTCCTCATGCGTTTCTTTTGCCCTGCTTTCACAATCGGTCCTCTCCAGACTGCGGTAGGCTGCTGTCATTACCCTCTGCTTCACGAACCCTCGCCGGGCTCGCTGCTAATGTGACAGCTCTACCTCTTTGACTTTCCTGTCATTAGCCATTTTTCCTGATGTTTTGTGGCTTTTTGTTTATCTGTCTCTCTGGAAATGAGACTCCCCGGAGCTGAATTCTCCATGGCCATGGCAGAAGTCTTTCACTTTCTGGTGCTATGGGAGAGATGGCTGTGAAAATGGCTTGTGTATAGAAGAAAACCATCCCTCTTCATGAAATGTGGTGAGAACCAGGCAAAGGCTTTGCTCTGAAAAGCCTCCGCTTGGTTACTGCTTGACTTTTAATTGGGGTTTGAAAGGAGTAACGCTGGTATGAATGTGATCGTTCCCTGCTGGTTAGACTCGTGCAGAAAATGAAGTCTGGAGAAAGGCGAGTGATTTTCATGGACTCTTTTGACTTTGCTGCTAAAGCAGGGATTTTTTTTTTTTCCTTTTATTTCTCTATTCATTGAGGGATGCTGCATAACTTACTCCAGGAGGATAATCTGAGCAAGGGCAACAAACTGTTGGTAATCAAGTAAGCGTTTTGGAGGAAGAATGACTCTGTGTTCAAGAACATGTTGCGATATTTCTTCCCTACAGCCCTGGATTGCAGCTCGGACTGGAGCGTGGGTCAGGACCTCCACCTGCTTTTTGCTTGTGCTCTTCACAAGGAAAGCTGAGCCAGTACAAGGAAAATGTACGGGATGTGGCCACTGTCTGGGGGCTCAGCTGTTGATCAACATCTGTACTGCTGTAAATATTTGGGGGATGTTGCTTTGACCTTTGGGATGGTTGGTGCCTACACTATCACACCGCAAGACACAAACATGAGTAAACACTTGTATTTAAGGAAAAACCCTTGCATCTCTGTTCTCCTTTATTTCTGGGGTGTTCAGCAATATTGTGATGCCCTAAGGATGACAAACAATAATAGGGATTGCCCTTATGGGGATCTTCAGCTGAGGGACAGGGACAAATCAACATAGGTGAGTAACAGCCATAAGACCAGAGGGGGAACTAGGCAGCAGACTGAGGGCCCTTGGGCATAGCTTGAAGGACAGATATGGCAGTGGCTGTGTGAGGTCCAGAGGGGAAGCAGACCTCCATCCCTCCTCCTAGGCTGGGCAGGCTGGCATCCCTTCCAGCTCTGAAACCTGTATTTCAGCAAGTTGCTCAGTCAGAGTGCAAAAAGTCCCAGATACCGCAGGTTTGTGGTATCCCCATCACATCTGCAGGGGCCAGGAGGAGTGTGGTGGCATTTCTGAGCCCCCTCGTCTCCCTTCACCAACTTGTATTTCTCCCTCTCGCTTGCTTAGAATCATCCACGTTCAGGGCGGGCAGCATCCTGGAGGCTGCTCACGGTGGACTTTTCGAATTGCCTTTCTGCCAGTGTGAAGAAGGTGCCATGGCCGCCCTGTTGAATCACTAAATAGTAGTCTCTTCCCTTTGTGCATCCCTGGGGACGCTGCCTCCAGGGTCCATCAGAAAGTGAGTTAAAGCAGGGAGGGAGCTGCAGAACAGTCTCCTCTCCAGAGCAGAAGCTGCCGTGGGCCTGTGAGCCACCCTGGGGCTGCCACCCAACTGGGCTTTTCCAGGAGCATCCTCCCACCAGCCCAGAACTGGGGCCGTACAGATTTTGAGGACTTTCTCGGCTTATGTATGTGTCAGCTGTGACCACTGTGCATGTGCTATGTGGTGGAATAAGGAATTTCCAGGCATGCTTCTGTCTGGCTGGAGCAGCGCTCGTGTCCTGTAGGACAACATGCAGAAGCTCTGATACCTTCCAGGAAGACTGGATGTACATATAACATGCTGGAGCTCCTGGGAAGCACCAGGTAGGCCTTCTGGATGTGCATGGCCAGATGTTCTACACGTGTGTTAAATGCAATACACCGTGGCGGTAGGTTTTACTACCTGTATAATGGAAAGCACGTGAGCACGTTTCATGCCTGGAAGTGGAAATGTAAGAACCCTCCAGAAGCTGAGGCTGATCACTAGACATTGACTTTATGCTGAAAACCTACCACAGAGAGACACCTGGCAGAACTGGGGAGTGGGAGAGACCGATCCCCAGCTTGCCAAAGCTCCAGGAACTGCCCCTTTTCACATGCAGTGGGACTAATCACAGCTACTATTCCTGTAGTCTCCAGCTTGAGGCTCATTGTGGTGTGAATAGGGACTTGCTGGGTAATTATGCCTTCCAAAGAATAATTTATTTTTTCCTTGTGTTGAGAACATTAGCTCTGTAATTAGAAGGGGCAGCTCAAAAAAACATGTCCTGCCAGGCAGACCTCAGGCAGGAGGAGAACAACATGTGCGGGTACGTGTGGTTTGCTACGCTGGAGCTGAAGAGCTTACTGTGGGTGATTCTGGTCACTAACCCTTACTCATTTCATGCTCCCACAGTGTAAATGAAACCTATTCTTGACCAGTTGGGACAGCAGATTAAAAACAAGGCTGATTAACTTCTAGCCAGGAGATTCAAGAGCTTCCAGCCAGCTAACCCACTTGGCTCTTAGAGGCAAAGCCTTCTCCATCTCAAAGGAAACCGGGCCTCACACGGATTTCCTATTCTCTTGGTCTAGCTTGCCTGGTGAGCCAGGATAATGTGCTGCTCAAGGCCTGTCCTGTGCTGGCCCTGACAATCTGTGTGAAAACTGCCTCTCCTACCCCCTCCAGTTTTAAGGGGAGGGCAGGCGGGCTGAGACCCCACACTCCATCATCAGCCTATTTACAATTACTTGGAGAGCAAGCCTATGAACCTGCCTGGCTTGCTCTGAGAGGTGAAGGCCTCCAAGGAGAATGCCCTAAGGAGTTGTTTGTTAAAGATTAAACAGAGATATCCTATAGAAAGGTGATCTGTGAACTGCTCAGAGAGTCTCTCAGTAACACAAAGGATAATGCAGGGGAGGAGTTCACCCTAGCAGTCTCTTTTGCTCTGATCCTTAAAAGTGCTGCTGAAATGTTGAATCTTAGCGGTTACAGGGGTTGATGATGTGATAGGTTTTAACTAGAGCTTTTAACTAATATATACTATGCGAAGCGGGAGGATGCTGTATTGAGAGTGATATTTCTCTGATGAAAGTGAACTGGTTGTAATTGTTGGAGATGCCAAAGCATCTTCTGCTAGTGAAGAACAAACAGCTGTAGATTCCTGGCCCCATTCCACTTCCAATTGTTATATTAATTAATTTTCCCACCACCGGACACAGCATTGTTCTTCACCTCCTGCCTGGAGTGCAGGAACAGCACAAAATGACACAGTCAACTCTTGACATACCTCACGCTACCGGCGCCTGCCTTTGCAGCCTGAGCAAAGCGGTCACACAGAGGGAGGGTGACGGGACAGTGACACCACAGGGCACAGCAAACCGGGACCTAAACCCCCAGCTCTTCTGGTTTTTAGGAGTAACTTTTTATCAAGCTGTCTCACGTAGGTATGAAGAAGACAGAGTAAACTGTAAACTGACTCACTCTTGGCGGCTGAGTGCTTCCAGCTGGCCCTGAATTATCCTTATAGTGTATACACATTTCTCACGTCTAGATCAATTACCTGCGTTTTTAAGGGACCCACATCACTTCCTAAAAGCCTAGCTTTAACCCTTACCTGCCTGTCCTGGTTTCAGCTGGGATAGAGTTAACTGTCTTCCTAGTAGCTGGTACAGTGCTATGTTTTGAGTTCAGAGCGAAGAATGTTGATAACACTGATGTTTTCAGTTGTTGCTCAGTAGTGTTTAGACTAATGTCAAGGATTTTTCAGCTTCTCATGCCCAGCCAGTGAGAAAGCTGGAGGGGCACAAGAAGTTGGCACAGGACACAGCCAGGGCACCTGACCCAAACTGGCCAACGGTGTATTCCATACCATGGGACGTCCCATCCAGTACAGAAACGGGGAAGTGGGGGGCAGGGATTCGCCGCTCGGGGGACTGGCTGGGTGTCGGTCGGCGGGTGGTGAGCAATTGCACTGCGTATCATTTGTACATTCCAATCCTTTCATTATTGCTGTTGTCATTTTATTAGTGTTATCATTATCATTATTAGTTTCTTCTTTTCTGTTCTATTAAACCGTTCTTATCTCAACCCACGGGTTTTGCTTCTTCTCCCGATTTTCTCCCCCATCCCACTGGGTGGGGGGGAGTGAGTGAGCGGCTGCGTGGTGTTTAGTTGCTGGCTGGGGTTAAACCACGACACTGCCTTATGCCCATTTAAATTTCAGAGCTATTGGAAGAAGGGACTTAGGAGCTAAATAAAAAATGAGAAAGGCTGCTTATCTTTACTTTTGTCGCAAAAAGAATACAGAGAGAAGAAATGGAAGGTGCTGTGCTTAAAAAAAACCCCTGAAACATAGCGCTACGCTGCCGAGCGTTCACGCTGTGCATCGCGTGCTGCCGGGACCGTCTCGTCGGATCGAGGTCCCAGGCTGTGCGGCGACGGCACAAGCCCGTAGCGAACCGAGCTGGTGTCCTAAGCCTTAATGTCACCCGGGCTCTGCCAAGAGCAGAAGAGGACCCTGCCTCTCACCTGCTGGCCCAGAACGGAGGATCTGCCCAAGCACCCGGGGCAGGACAGGCTCCCTCCATGACCTCCACACCTCCGCCCAGGGCTCGGGAGCCATTTCAGTGCCGTCATGCCCTCCTCGCCCCTCTCGCTCCCTGTTCTGGAGGGGGAAGGTGCACGCTTTCTGTCAGTTTATCTAATTATCCTCATCTGTGCTTCTTCGTTGGGCCGCATCACCACTACACCTTCCCCAGGAACTCCCTCGGCAGGCGCTGGGGAGGCCCGTGCCTCGGCCAGGAACCTGCAGCACGAACTTCGGGAGCGCTGGACGTTATGTGAGGGACCGTGGCCCCGCCGAGCCTCGTAGGGGCGACGCCACCCGCCCGCCACGGGGGTCCCCGGGCCCGGCCGGGGGCGGCGGGCCCAGCCCGGAGCCCGACGGGCCCGCGGAGGCCTCGCCAGGCCCTGCCTCCGACCCACCCCTACCAAGATGGCGGCGCCCTCCCTCCGCCCTCACCAAGATGGCGGTAGGGAGGGCGGGGGTGGCTCCCGGCCGACCCGGAAGCGGTTCGTCGGCGGTGCCTTCCCGGCCCAGCATGGCGGAGGGGGCCGGTGCGGGGCCGCGGCTGGCGGAGCTGCTGGCGGCGGGCCGGCGGCTCTGGGAGGAGGTGGAGACCGGCACCGAGCCGTCTTCGGGAGCCCCGGCCGTGCAGGATAAGGTGCGGCAGGGGCTGGACGCCTTGCAGCGGGCGGCCGCCATGGTGGCGCAGTTGGACCTGTTCAGGTGAGTGGAGGGCCCGGGCCTGGGCCTGGGCTTGGGCTTGGGCCTGGGCCTGGGCCTGGGCTTGGGCCCGGGCACCCAGCGAGGCCGTGGGAGGGTCCTCCGAGGCTTCGGCCACCTCCACTCGGGCCCCCCCGGGCCGCGGAGGAGCGGGCTGGGCTTGGCCGGGCCCAGGTGGAGCGGAGCGGGGACGGGAAGGCTCGTCTCTCCCCCTTGCAGCGAGAACGAGGAGCTGGAGGAGATCGCCTCGGCCGACCTGAAGTACCTGCTGCTGCCCGCCTTGCTGGGGGCCCTGACGCTGAAGCAGGTCGACCTGAGCAGGAGGCTGGAGCACCTGGAGAGCGCTCGGGCCCACTTCTGGCGTTTCCTCAAGCTCTGCAGGAGCTACAGGCTGGGCAGCTTCCACCTGCCCCCCGCCGCCGCCGCCAGCCCCCCGGCAGAGGAAGATGCTGGGAGCCCATCCCCGGGGGGACCCGCTGCCGCCCAGCCCAGCCTGGTGGCCATGGCGTCGAGTAGGCAAGCCAAAATCGAAAGGTAGGCTCTTGCTTTGCGGTGTTTAAAGGCTTTCGGGAATCAGTTTAAGAGAAGGGGAGAGCCTCTGGCAGTGCGAGACTGTATGGACAAGGACTGTCAGGAAAGAACCGGTTCCCTTGATGCTGGAATACTTTGGTCGTTAAACATTCATTTTAAGATACACACTGCCTATTACTTAACGGTGTTGACTTGTGCACAGACTGGAGACTAAAGACATAAATGCGTCTCTCCAGTCTTTGAAGAACTGCACAAAAGTTATTACGATTAATTCTTTAATCACCGCTAACTGCGTAAAGCCACCCACGTTGGAAGTTACCTACCGATGTGCTTATTAGATCTTTAAAAAAGAGGTGCTTGATACCTTTTCGTCATGCTTTAGTTGGGGATTTTGACAATCAAGTTGTTGCTTATTGTGGTAGCACTGAAAGGCCCAAGCTGGGCTGGAGAGCTGTTTAAATTGCATGAATACAAAAATATGATTTAATATTCTAGAGAGTAACCTAACTGAGATGGGTTTGGGATATTAGAATACGTCAGGACCTTTGGCGTCAGCACCGCAAAGCTTTTTCAGCATGGGCTGCTTCTCAGCAGTCTCAGAGCTGCGCATCACTTCCCAAGTGCGAGTGAGTTTTGTCGGCACCACAGGTAGGGCTTTGGTTATGCCTGAACTCCCCTCTCGCTGAAGGCTTGTGTTTGCCTGTACCGTGACTCCTTCCACTTAAAGACAAACAGGAGGTGCCTGCATTGTGAGTTCTGTCGCAAGCAGGGGTTTGTTTTTTAGAACTTTTGTATGCTCCTTGTCCTTTCAGCTCCTGTAGGTTTCTAATCCTTGGTCCTTACTGTTCATTCAGGTGGCACTGTAACTGAAGGAAGTGGGACACAGGGATTTAGCCTGGAACTTACTATATAGGTAGTTTTTCCCTTTTAATAACTAATTCCTGAAAAGGTCAAAAAATCTAGAAAGCCAAAACTATATTAAAAAATGACCTGCACGCACAAAAACACCTGAGACAGGCATTGGAAAAGTGTTCTAATCTGCCTTATAAGCAGCTTCTTGATATCTTTGTGTCATACAGAAGCAACTCAAAATAGCTATTACATTGGTTTTCTCCATGAAGGAGCCAATGAGTTAAAGTCCTGTTTTCTCCAGGAGATTAATGTTGCCAGGCTTGCCTAATTTTACCTGGGAGGCTTAATTTTCAAGGATTGCTTGGAGAAGAAAAAAGTAATTGAGAGAGGCGCCTCTAAATTTAAATTGTCTTCTTAAAGCTGCCTTTAACAGACAGGAGGTACTTAAATTACAACAGTAAACCATCACGACCTCCCTTTTGATATACAATTTTCTTTTTAAATACATGAAATCATGTTAAACCTCTTACAAAGAGTAGTAAAGGTCCTATGTAATGTCTAAATTTGAGTTGACAGGTGGAAGTGATGGGGAAGATGAGAGGAAAAGATTTTGGTCCTGCATGTATGTATATAGCTTTGCATTTTCAAGGCCTTTTTTAAGAAGATTGGAACTCCTCTGATTTCTGTAGTTTTCATTTGTCAAAAACCTTCTGTCAGATGAGGTGGGGAGATGGATCCCCCTGCTTGGTGTTTTGCCGCTTGCTTACGCATCATGAGAGGTCATCAGTAAATGACAACCAGTGTGATCTGGTGCTGCCAGTGCTCCTCTTCTTCACAGGTACATTCCTGTACATCTCTCCTTCTATAGGACTCAGTTGTTAAATGAGCGGGTCCTCCTCGCACAAAGAATTTGTCAAAGATGTGAGGAGCTCTATGAATAACTGGGATTTGTGTACCCTAGTGAGCACTGGTCAGCAACTGGCACCTCTGTGAAGAGCAGTTACAAGGGGATTGGGGCAGGAGGTAGCTCTCTAACTACATTTATTTGATTGAATTTCAAGAAATAGGAAATTGTTTATTTTAGAAAACACTGTATCTGGGCTGGGCCAGAGAAAGGTTATTTAATGATCTTATTTTGTTCTCTTTGAGACAGATATAAGCAGAAGAAGGAACTGGAGAACAGGTTGGCCTCTATGAGAACCTTTGTGGAGAGCGGGCAAGCAGATGAGGATCAGATACGGGAATTTTACATACTACAAATCCAGAAATGGATCAACACTAGCCTGGAGGAAATTGAGAGTATTGACCAAGAAATGGTCATCTTGAGGAGCAGAGGTACAGCAAAACAGGTATGAGATCTCTCTTGAACTGCAGGTCCCATGGACTGTGGATAGTTAGACCTGATGATAAGACACTATTGCAGGTAGATGAACCCCAGAGGAGTTCAGTAGCAGAGTTGCATAAGTTTTATTCTGTGAATTCTTGATTGAAATTTTGCTCAATCACAGCACAAGCAGGTGGGGTTTGGTTTAATTCTGAATGGGCAGTGGTCTGATTTTTGGATTAGTTGCTGTCTGCTGCTACCACATGTTCTAGACAGTCATAGCTTATGAAATGCTAGAGCATTGAATATCAGAGCTGAACCGGTCTGCATGCAAAGGCTTTTCTCCACTTTGCTGGGTTCTGCCAGACCCTTAACTCTATAAAGAATTAAGTACATTTGTAAAATAAGAGAAGACTATTGTGATTTCTTTCAAACCTACACTTCTGGTCTACAGTGTGTCCAGATGTTACAGAAAGAAATGCCCATTCTGAATGATGAAAGCTTCTCAGAGACCTGCAATTCCTGTGTAGAATAGTGTTTCTGGGCTTTATGTTACTCACCTAAAATGTCTGTCTAGAAATAAAAAATCATAATGTGCTGACATAGACCACAGTCCAGCTTGGTTGGCAGAGCCGGTTGGTGCAGTTCATTATTGGTGTTGCAGAACTTTGCTTTTCTGTAGTGCCCTGGGTGATATCATTGGGAATGATGAGCTTTACTTGCTTCAGAATGTACTGTGTTTGATCCCTGGGAAAAATAAGCTATATTTCATGCTTTGATCTGAGCTGATCTGGTTTAGCTCTGTCAGCTTTCCGCTTTGATCAGAGTGGGTGTAACAAAGGCACAAAGAGAAGTGATTTGTAGAAGCTCACAAATGGAGTTCATGATTTAAACTGGATTAAGGTCTGAATTGTCCATCTTGGGATGTTGCTCTGACAGCAGAGGCATTTCTCTGCTACAAGACCTTTAATAACTTGTTTGGGGTGGGAAGCAGAGAAGGGGATTCTCATCTACACGATTATCTTGTGACTATTGTTTGCATCTTCAGCCTTCAGCACCACCACACGGTACTTCTCGGCAAGTCAGGGCTCCATTGAAACCTTTCATTCTTACCCGGGATGCTGCTCAGGCTAAGTATGTTGTTTTCTGATAATTTAGACACAGTATGAGGCAGTGCTGTGTTCTCACATCAAGCCTAAGATACTTTTTCAAATGCAGAAAACCAGTCGTTACCTTCAGGCAGCGTGTCACGTCAAGATGGCACGTGTTGTGCATCTGGGCAGGGGATGGGGGGAATGTTTAATGCATTTCTTGAACTTTCTCTGATTTCTTCTGTTACCAGCATGCTGCAGTGTCTTGGCTAATGCTCTTTCCACCTGTTGGGATGGCAGAAGAGGAGATCGTATTAAGCAAATATTACTGTGTTAGTTTATAGGCCACGTGCTTGCTGTTTGGTAGGCTGTGGAGAGGTGAGGCTTATCTGCCCCTCTAACCTCTATGTGATGTAACAGTCTTCACTGTTAAAGTGAAGAGCCCAGCAGTGAAAAGCATGTGTGGTCTCTTAATCTAATGTAAACTCTGGAAGATTTCAGTGAATTCAAATAAGTCATCTTATGGGGCTGGGAAGATGTGATACCTGCCAGAGAATCATCAGTCACAATAATACAGTTTTTAACTCTAAGGCTTTCCCTAGGGTATCAAGATCTTAACACTTTGTGGCACCGTGAGACTCTTGCAAGGAATTTGGCAGCTGAAGCACAAAATGGGATAGAAACCAGATTTCTTGTCATGCTTTTGACATTATCTGCCCTGAGCCTCCCATGTACCTATTTAGCCAGGCTGTGCCTAATTCAGTT
Source organism: Harpia harpyja (assembly GCF_026419915.1). Lineage (NCBI taxonomy): Eukaryota > Metazoa > Chordata > Aves > Accipitriformes > Accipitridae > Harpia > Harpia harpyja. The sequence goes on along the minus strand of NC_068957.1, from coordinate 24,943,776 downwards.
CCCAGGGGCCTCCTTGGCAAGCTGTGCTAGCACAGAGTGTTCTCCTTTGGGGTGGAGAAGTGATTCAAGGTGTTTGGACTGGAACAGTCCTCACCTTTCTAAACTAGCAGGACGAACTCTTTAAATGCTGTTTTGGCTAGGTTACTGGCCAGTCTGTTGCCTGAAGGCCAAGGCTGTAGAAATATGTTTGTTCTCAAGCCCTCCTTGATAACGTGGCTTATACTGTTAGTACGAATTGGATGATATAGTAGTTCTTTGCGTGGTTGTCTATGTTTCTGCTCGTAGTGATGTAAAGTGCCTTCTTTGACTGTCTGTCTCTTACTGTAGAGTGTTTGGTGCTGGATATCCCGGCCTGCCTACTATGACTGTGGATGACTGGTATGAGCAGCGCAGAAGGCAAGGAGTCGTGTCTGGTCAGAGTGCGCCGCAGAGAACACCAGGTATGGAGTGGCAAAGCAAAGTTTGGAATAGAGAATTTGGGGAGGGTGAGTGGGGATGTGATTAGGCTGTAAAACACCCACTGACTGAGGAAGACTAAGAGCTTAAGACTTTATTAGGCTGTGAGAATAACCGGATGGCTAGACTGCTCTTTGGCAGTTCCTGCTTTCTGTCTAGACCGGCTCCTGGCAGGGCTTCTGTTTTGAGAACTTGATTAGGCATCTTCCACTGTCTTACTGCCCCTCACTCCCGTCCTTGACCTTCAGCAGGTATAACTGATGAAGAGTTGCAGAAGCAGCAGCAGGAGAAAAAAGAGGAGGAGGATGATGAGGAAGCTCTTCAAAAAGCTCGGAACTGGGATGACTGGAAAGATACACACCCGAGAGGCTACGGCAACCGGCAGAATGTGGGCTGATGCTCTCGCTGCAGAGGGAGCAGGGCCTGGAAATCCTGTAAGAATTGCCTGTGTCCTGGAGATATAGGAGTAAATACACTGTACATATGTGGAGGTATCCGTGGCTTCTCTGGGAGGCACTGAAGTCAGAGGAGTAAACATGACAGTTTGCTTTGGTTTACATTAAATGTCAGACTGAGTGCACTGGTCATGTACAGTGATGCCACAGAGCTCCTGTCAGGTGGAGCTCTTTCTGAGGGGTCAGACTGCCTCTGTTCTCCCCGTCAGAGGAAGTCCTTGAGAGAAAAGTACATGAATTTGGAAACTGCTCTTTGTATTGTGGGTGGATGTATTTATTTTTTTCTCTCTATTTTAAGCAAAATAAAATCTCTTGTGCTGCCTAGTTCTTGCTGTGAAAATCCCTTGCTCTTTGTCCTAGGCTCTTCCAGAGCAGGTCTGTAAGGCGGTTTCCAGCAACCGAGGGAGTTGGGGATGGGAAACAGGCAATGTCAGATGGCCAGGATTTTTTGGCTGAGGCTTCTGAACACACCGGCTGCACCAGGTGCAGCGCTCACCTCGTCTGTATGCAGCCAGCGGTACCAGGGGCCTTTCCACAGGCTCATCTGCTGTTCCTCCCAGAGCAGGCAGACTTAAGTGTTTGGGATTTTTTGTGTTAAGTAGATCAGGTATTTCGAGGGCAATGTCTTGAAGTGCTGATACTACACATAGTACAAATGCCTTAATAGAAATATTTGTCCTCTTGCTTTGTGTAATGTGGGGTCTGCATGGCTATAGCATACATAATGTAATGCGCAACGTGTGTGTACTCGGGACCCTCTGGTGGAGCCCTACAGGGGCCAATGCCGGGGCAAACGGTGCCATATTCAAAAGCGAAGTAGTGCACTGGTTGTCAGTGTGCTTTGACATCTGCTTACAGAATAACCCTGAAGGGGTGAAAACCTTTTCTGTATTCCTCTGAAGCTAGTTTAAATGGCTGCTGTAATGTGTAATCCTGAACTTGCTGAGGAGAGAGGGCATGACTGGTCTGCTGTACCTGGCACTGACCTGGTGTGCAGCAAGCATGTTACTGGGCAAGAAAGTGAGGAATCATGGCTGGAAGCTCTGGAGTTGCCCAGCGTGGGCTGGCAGCTGTGACTGCAGTTGTTCAAAACCTGTTAGAAATGTTGGGATAAAAAAACCAAACAAAGCATCGCTGCTACTTGCGCATGTGGCAGTGTGTTACCTGGAGCAGGCCGTGAGGCATTTACTATTTGATTTGGCGCAGTTGGGTTCATCAGCATAGTGCTCCCTTACCTCTGGCGACAGTGGGATTCTGAAAGAATTTGGGGTTTTTCCTTCCTGTTATCATGATCCAGGCACACTTGAGGGGCCAGCTGTGCTGCAGGAGAGCTTAGACGTTTTATACATAGCAATCTTAGCTCCTCTTAAATAATCTACATCTGTGAAGTTGTAGCCTGCAGTGAATGCTGTTGCACCCTTTTTTCCAGATACTGAGTCGCTACAATTTACAAGAGCAGATTATGAGGTTTTGTAGCTCCCAAACCTCTCCCGTGAAACATGTTTTTTACTTTAACAACATGTGGAATCCCATACGTGTATTTATCCCTTTCCTACATTTGATGTTAGCTGGCTGTTCCTAGCGAGTACTTCTGGAGAGGTAGATCCTGAGAAGTAGCTCTAGTGAATCAGATGCTGTGGATTTTTACTGTTCCTTCAGCTGTTGGCCCCGTCTCAGGGCTGCTTTTGTGCTGCTCTTGTTTCCTTTTCTTCTCATTTTCCCCCCCAATCCTCTCCAGGCAACACTCCAGTCTTCCTGGTCTAGCAGGCAGGGCTTGCCAGCCCCCGTGCCCCTCTTAGGGGTGGAAGAGGAGGGAATGGTGCTGGGTGGTGGGGCTGAGGGTCAGGGCCTGTCTGGCAGGCTGCATTCCCATACCACGGAGCGGGAGCTTCGGGATGACGTTTTCGGTCGGCTCTGGAGGGGAGTCACACCAATAGAGCATGACAGCGGTTTGTGAAATACCCAAAGTGCGGACGGTACCATTCCCTGGGGGAAGGCGGTCCCCGCCGAGCCACCGCCGGTGCCGGCAGCAGTGCCTTTCCGAGGAGCGGCGGCTGCCCTTCGCAACGGCAGCTCCTCACCGCTCGGCGCAACTCCTCATCCTCCCAAGGACCACCAGCTCTTCTCCTTGCTCTGCAAGCTGGGGCCGGAGCAGGTCTGCTCCCCTCTGTGGCAGACGGTTTGCCTTGGATCAGCTGGTTGAAGCAGCTGGATACACAATCAATCGCTCTCCGGTATTTCCAAACTCGCCTTTTAACCTGCTGAACCAGGGTCTGGCGCAGAACTCCTTGCCACCATGAAAACAATTATTGCAGCCTGTTCCCAAAATCTTAGTGGTAAGATATTTCCAAAGCGTGTTTGAATGGTTTCTGATGCTCTAGAGATGTGAGGAGCTGGTGAGGCAATTAGCGTTTGTTGTCACTATTGTCTATTTGCTTTAGACTGCTTAGGGGAAAGGGAGGTGTTTGGAGTGATTTGGGGTTAGCAGCACCAGAGGAGAACATGTAGTTGCTCAACAGGAATGAAATTTCTGACAATGCATTCGGTAACGTTACTCCCGCAAGACACTCCAGCGCTGCAAGTTCTCCTTCGTCTTTCCTTGCTGCCCCGGGCCATGGACTCAGAATTTCTGGGTTTGAAGAGGCTCCTATTGCTGCGGATGGGGCCGGCAGCAGAGCCCCTGAGGTTTCTCCATTTTCTGTCTGCGGTCTGGACATTCATGGAGTGCTTGGGGGGGAGCTAGAAAAAGGAACTAAAAAAAGCAACTGTTTGGTAGGCACAAATGTGCTAGGCAGAGCTCTGCATCTTCCCTGGAAAAAAAAGGGGCTTTGGAAAATTGACAATGGCAGGGCTGTGCGGGCAGCAGGGCTTCTGGGGATGCCTCGCTGGGCGTGCGGGAACGGGTGGGAGGGATTGCTTAAAGCACAGCACGCTGCTTGGGGGAAAGGGAGAGGGAAAACAATTCTTCAATGCTGGTGATGGCCCCAGTGTTTAATTTATTTCAATTGTCCCATTCACGGTTTGGATTGAGCCGGGATGAGTTGAACGTCCACCAGCCACCTGAACCAGGGTTTGGTGGTTCTCTGACCTGGGGGTCCCGCTGGGGACCTGAGGGTCCCCGGCACGGGAAGCCATGGGGACAGGTCTGCTCCTGTCTCACCCTGAACATCTCTCTCTCTCTCTCTGGCCAGCACGCTGATTTGGGGTTGTTTTCCCAAGAAAACAAGGCTCTTGTGACACAAGAGTTGACGTAGCTCGCTGTGGTCGCGGTGGTGGCTGTACCGGGTGGTCTTGGCCGCAGCGGACCTTTGGCCGGGAGCGGTGCGCTGGCGGGACCGGCACCTCGGGCCCATTTCGGGGAGGAGGGATGGGGCTGTGCGTGGAGTTTGGATCCTGGCGCCCGGCCTGGGGCAGTTAATGGTTCACCAAGCTTGGCTGGAGGGAAGGGGGCAGCGGGGGGAGCGGAGCGGCTGCAGGCTGCTGCGCTGTCCTTCATGGGAGGCAAGGCTCGGCGGGGACGGCCAGCCTTGGCCACCCTGGCTCAGCCCCTGGCCGCTGTCCTTGGCACTTGCCGGGGGGGCAGACGCTGCCCCACGCCTCCCTGCTGCGCCAGCTGAGAAAGCCCCGAATTCTCTGTGAGCCTGAACATGCCAAGGAGGACACGGGAAAGGTCCTGGCCTCCGGGGAGCTCGGCACGGTGCGGGATGTGCCGCTGTGCTCAGCTCCGCTGGTGCACCCAGGCTCACGGACGCGTTTGGGCTGGGGGTGCCCAGCCTGCCAGCTGCCCCCTGCTCAGAGCAAGGCTGGTCCCAGAGCAGCCGCGGGTTGCCCAGGGCCACCTCTTGGCATGGTCCAGAGCTCTCTGGGGATGAGCATCCCGCATCCCATCCCATCCCATCTCTCCTTGCCCAACTGCTTCATCCTTCTCATCCTACCTCCCGCCTTGCCCCCATACCCCAGCCACGGGTACCACCAGCCCGGGACCCCCCGTGGCTATCTGGGACAGCATTTGTGCAACCTATGCTGTTTTGGGCTGGGTGCCCCATCTCTCCCCGCAGGCAGCCGCGCCAGCATCCAGACCGCCCTGCGCACCCTGCTCGCAGCACCCTGGCCCTCGCAGCGGGATGTCCGCTCCTGGCTCCAGCTCCTCTCCGTCCTGCAGTGGGTGCTCAGCTTCCTGCTGCTGGGTGAGTGGGGGGCTGGAGGGGGGGGTCCCGGTGGGGTGGGCATGTGCCCGCTCACCCCCCTCCCTGGCTCCCGCAGGAACCGTCAGCCTGCTGCTCCTCATCTACCTGGTGTTCACCAGCTTCTGGCCCATCTCCGCGCTCTACCTGGCCTGGATCATCTTTGACTGGGACACGCCGGAGAAAGGTGGGGATGGGCGCAGCCCCCCCTTCCTCCAGCTTTGCAGCAGGATGGGGTCTGGGGTCCCCCCTTTCTCTGGGTCCATCCCAGCATGGCAAATGGGGAGCACCATGTCCCACCTGCTCCTTCCCTCCTCTCTCCCATCATCATCACGGCGGGAAGAGGGATGCGGCGGGTCCGCGGGGAGCGTTTCCCGCGGGTCCTGCTGCCCACTGGGGTGGGCGTCATCTCCTGCTGTCCCTCCCCGGTTTGCAGGTGGCAGGAGGCTGCCGTGCCTGCGGCAATGGCCCGTCTGGAGGCACTTTCGGGATTATTTCCCCGTGAAGGTATGGCGCGGCGAGCCAGGGTGCCGGGACGGGATGTTCCTGCAGGCAGTGGTGGTGGTACCACCCAAAAGGATGTGACCCCTTTTTGTCCCCGCAGCTGGTGAAGACCCACGACCTGTCCCCCAGCCACAACTACATCATCGGCTCCCACCCGCACGGCATCCTCTGCGTCGGCGCCTTCTGCAACTTCGTCACCGGCTCAACGGGTTTCGGGGAGATGTTCCCGGGCATCCGGCCTTCCCTCACCACGCTGGCCGGCAACTTTCGTCTGCCCATCTTCAGGGAATACCTGATGAGCGGGGGTGAGTGTCCATGGGCAGCCCTGCGGGCACGGCCAGTTGTGCTGGGGGGGGGGATGCACCCCCTGCCTGTCCCGCTCCTGTCCACCTCTGCTTGCTGCCACGGAGGGTCAGAGCACGGAGGGGGCAATGCCCACGGACGGGGGGGGCTCCAGGGGAACTCCCCGGTCCCATTTTTGGGAAACCTTGGACTGATGGGCTCTGTGCTGCCCAGGAGCAGGCAGGGCTGGGGCGGTGCTCTGCCTGCACCCTGCCTGAACTCCACCTTCATCTTGCTCGCACCCTGCCTACACCTTGCCTACGCCCTGCCCACACCTTGCCAGCAACCTGCCTGCACCCTGACCCTCTCCCGCAGCAGAGAGCACCCTTGCACTGTCCCTTGCATGGTCCCACCAGGCACGGTCCCTCGTGGGGTCCCCGGGTGCTGCACGGGCAGGCGGTCCCACCGCATCGGTGGTCCGTTCCGCCGCAGGCCTGTGCCCGGTGACACGCCGCGCCATCGGGTACCTGCTGTCCAAGAACGGTACCGGCAACGCGGTGGCCATCGTCATCGGCGGCGCGGCCGAGTCGCTCTCCTGCCGCCCCGGAGTCACCACGCTCATCCTGAAGAACCGCAAGGGCTTCGTCCGCATGGCCCTGCAGCACGGGTGGGTCACGGGCACCGCTGCCGCTGCGGGGGGGGGGGGGGGGGGTCTGGGGGTCCCGGCGCCCCATCAGCGCCCACCGTGTCCCCTCCACAGGGCCTACCTCGTCCCCTCCTTCTCCTTTGGGGAGAATGACCTCTTCCGCCAGGTGGTCTTTGAGGAGGGCAGCTGGATGAGGAGCATCCAGCAGCGCTTCCAGAAGATGATGGGCTTCGCTCCCTGCGTCTTCTACGGCCGGGGTCTCACCTCCGTCCGGTCCCGGGGCTTCCTTCCCTACGCCAGACCCATCACCACCGTGGGTGAGCATTGCCCGCCGGGACGGAGGGGCCCCCCCCCAGAAAGTGGAGGGGCAGAGGAGGAGGACACGCCGTGACGGGTGGCGTGGGAAGGCAATGCTCGGCTCACGTCTCCGATGAGCCGAGCACATCCCCGTGCCGCCAGCCTGACCTCCCTCCCCTCCCGGCAGTGGGGGAGCCAGTGACGGTGCCCAAGATCGAGGACCCAAGCTGCGAGACGGTGGACATGTACCACGAGATGTACGTCCGCTCCCTGCTCAAGCTCTTCAACGAGAACAAGACCAAGTACGGGCTGTCGGAGACGGACGAGCTGCACATCCTCTGAGCACGGCCAGCGCCGGCGGCCAGATCCTGGCTCACAAGAGCGGCTGGCTCTTGCGGGTGGGGATTTCAGCCGGCCCGGCATGGGGAACGCATGGGGGACAGTCCCCGCTCCGGCCCTCCGCTCCTCCGGCCGAAAAACCTGAGCGGGAGGTGGGAGGAGAGGAGGAAGCGAGGGGAAGGGGAGATTGGGAAGGGTCCCCCTTGAAAGGGATTCGGAGGGGCTGTGGGTGACACAGCCGTCCCCCGAGGACACAGGGCTGATGGGGGGGGGCTGGCAGAAGGCTGGGGACCAGCAATGGGCACGGTCCCTGCAAGACAACCAGGAGAACGTGAGCTGAGGGAGCGGGTGTCACAGGAGGAGGGAATGAGACGGACTCTTTTGGGTGGCATCCTGATGGCGAGCAGGACCAGGCTGGGGAGACATCCCCCCGGGGTGGGGGGGACACTCCTGGACTTGGGGACCCAGCCTCAGCTGGGACCACGGAGCGCTGGGTGGGGGCGAGTGCTGGTCTGGCCCCAGATGAGCCTTTTCCACCACCTCTGTACCCAATACAGATTTCCAACCCCCCCACCGCTGCCTGTGTGTGCTGGGGTTGGGGAGGGGGGCAGGATCGGCAGCACCGCAGCCATACCCCTGCCACCCACCTGTGTCCCCTCCCCGGCAGTCCCATCTCTAGGGCTGGGGCCATGCTTGGTGGGGATCCTTGCACCTCTCAGGTGCAACCGAGCAGCTCCCGGGTCCACCTGGGCCACATCAGATATAATGGGAGGTGAGGAGTAGCGGCTGCTGTTACTGGGTTAACTGGGATTAGGAGGGAGGTCTCCTTCTCTCTCTGCTTTCGGCTCGTCGGTGAGTGAGGGGCTCTCCGGGTTACTGTCCGGTGGGATGGGGGTGTGGGGCTGGGACATGGCATCCCTGGGGCCCTCTCCCTCCCCGAGTGACCTGGGCAGCTCTTGGTGGGATGTGGTTGTGCGTGCCTGGTGCCGTGGCCACGGCTGGGGGGGTGACACCCCGATGATGCTATGGGCACCCCTTCCCGAGGCATGTGCTGGCAGGGCTTGTGGGGGGTGATGGGGTGCTGCCCCTTCTGGGGGTCCCTGTGACGGGAACAGCCCTGTCCCGTCCCTGCCCGGGCTGGCGTGGGAGAGTCGACAGTGCTGATAGCCATCTCTGGTCCGCTCCTCTCTGCGCAGGCACTTGGTCAAACAAAAGGGCTGGGTAAACATTTGGAAAGCAAACACCCATAAAGGCAGATTCCCGAGGACTGTCCCGTCACCGCGGGTGTCACCGCTCCAGCTCCTTGCTCCGAACCTGCCCCAGTGCCGGCGTTAAGGTGGCGGGTGGCTTTTCTCCGCTCTCAAACGCTTTCTGGGGTGAAGGTGGGCGTCTCGTCCCTCTTTGTTCTGCTACAGGGAGAAACAGGTCCGGGCGTAGAGAAAGGGAAGGGGCTTTATTGGGGGGTGATGGGCAGAAAGTGCCCTGTGCCGTGTCCCTGCCCGCCTCCCCTAAGGCCAGCAGTGTGACAGGGACATCTAGGAGAGCCTTCGCCAGGCTTGCGGGGGGCCCGGCGTCGGCTCCATCCCCAGGTTCACTCCGGTGCCCGCACGTCGCTGTTGAGCAGACTGGAAGGGCTGTGCGTGCCCAGGGAGGGACCAGCGTCCCTTCTCTTTAGTGACCTGTCAGCCCCCGTGTGTCCCCAGGAGCGTCCCGGGATGGGATGCCAGCCTGCCTCCCCAAAACAGGTTTCTCAGCATCTTTCCCATTCCCACGGGTGCCTGGCAGCTGTCCTGCCCCAAGCGGCACCGGCACCCTCCTCCCATGGCATCCCGGGGCAGGACTGGGACAAGTCCCACGGCCACCATCCCTCAGCCCTGAGGTCTCTGCCCCTGCACAGGCTGGGCAGGGGCAGGTCAGGTTTGGGGACCTGGGGGTACCAGGGTGTCCACATGGAGCCCGGAGGGGCTGCAAATTGTGGAGACCAGGGATGAGGTTACCGGAACCCTCTTTGGCCCCTCAGCACCCGCCTCTGCTCCGTGCCGTCCCTGTCCCTCGCATGTCATCGGGAGTGTGGCTGCCACCCGTGATGTTTTCCATGGAGGGGGATACCAGGGCCAGGTCACAGGTGGGCACAGGCTGGAGGCGCTGAGCTGGCCCCCGGCGTAGCCGCCCCCGGTACTTGTCCCCAACCATGAAGTACAAGATGGGGTCAAGGCAGCTGTTGATGCTGGCCAGGGGCCGAGTGATCTTGTAAGTGAAGTTGATGATGTTGAGGGTCCGGCAGTCGGCTTGGAAGTAGCGGGAGGTGTAGTAGATGGTCCGGGTGATGTGGAAGGGCACGAAGCAGATGGCAAAGACGGTGAGCACAACGATGATCATCCGGATGGAGCGCTTCTTGTAGGAGGGCATTCGGGGGCCGGGGCTGGAGAAGCTGGACTTGCCGAGTCTCTTGGCCATCAGGCAGTAGCACAGGACGATCACCAGGAAGGGGACCCCGAAGAGGAGGGCCATGACAGAGGAGCTGTAGTGCACATAATGGTCGAATTCCTCAGGCTTGGTGGTGTCGTGGCACAGGGTGCTGTTGCCCTTGGAGCTGGTGGTGACAAAGATGAGGTTGGGGATGAGGCAGATGGTGACGACAAGCCACGCACCCACACAAATGATGCGGGCGTGCTTGGTCTTCACCCAGTTCAGGGAGCGGATGGGGTGGCAGATGCCCATGTAGCGGTGGACGCTGATGCACGTCAGGAAGAGGATGCTGCTGTAGAGGTTAGCGTAGAAGAGGAAGCGCACCATCTTGCAGAGCCATTTCCCAAAGGGCCAGTTGTTGCGGTCGGCGTAATAGTAGACCAGGGTAGGGAGGGAGAGGACGTAGAGCGTGTCGGAGACGGCCAGGTTGAACATGTAGGTGGTGGTGGCGTTCCAGGGCCTCATCCTGGAGATGAACATCCATAGGGCCCAGGAGTTGAGGGGCAGCCCCACCACGAAGACGATGCCGTAGGAGACGGGCAGCAGGATGAACTTGAACTCCTCATTGAAGACGCACTTTGCCTCCGCCACTGCGGTGGTGTTTCCTCCTGGCCAGGGAGCCGGCGTCGGTGTCCACAGGGCAACTGGGAACGTCCTCACCGAAGTGGCCATGTTCTCCGAGCCAGATCTAGGGGAGCAGTTAATAAAAGCACATTAGTCGTCGATCCCGACCATTGTCAGGCACAAAGCGTGGAAGGGAGCCAAAGATGCCAGATTTTCCCCCCCTCCAGGAGCTCCGGCCACTTTGATGGTTCTCTGGTTTTTCTCAGCTCGCGCGTTCGGGCCTCGCGGGGAGCCGAGGGGGACTCGACAAATCCTCCCCTTCGCAGCCCCCGCAATGACACCCATTAATCATCCCTTTGAGCAGCGCGCAGTGACACCAGCGCCGCATGGAGCCGGGAAGCGTGCCGGAGACAGAGGACCGCGCCGGCCCCGCCGGCCAGCAGCCCCACGGCGCGCCGAACAATGAGACCTTTATGAGCAACAGCAGCCCCCGGCCGGTGCCAGCGCAGCCTCTTGGAAGCTGGCTCAGCCTAATTGGCACCATCCTGACAATGCTGCTCGTCCCAAAGGGCTCCTCGACAAGAAGAAAGGCGGGAGGAGAAGAAAGGCTTGTCTGGGGGAATATTATGGCCTGGAGAAGTCCTCGGGGGGCTGTTAAAGGAGCCTTTGGGAGAGAGCGTCCCTGGACAGTGAGGGGCCTCCAGCTGCCGGGTATTCTCCGTAGGAGAGGGATGATCTAAGCCCTGCGGAGAGGAGCTGCGCCGGAGCCAAGTCCCAGCTCAAGACAGTGCAAGTTCGAGAGGCGGGCAGGACGTTTCCCCTCGCACGGTGTTAGGATCCAAGGCTGGGTTCTGCATCCTCCTGGCAAATCGGGCCCCGGGGCTGAGGCATCAGGGCAAGCCGTCAGAGGGTTGCGTTCACCTCTCAGGATGTCTAAAGTTCAGAGCCCGCTGCTCCAGAGGGAAGAAGCAGCTTCTGCCACCGTCATGGTGTCCAGCAAAGGACGGGCGAAGGCTGCCCGTGCCTTGGCCCCTCCGTGCCCGCCGTCATCCCTGGCGAAGTGATTTCGGAGCGGCCGCTTCTGCCGGCCGAGGATGGATGCTCCTATGAGTAACCTGGGAGCAGGAGCATCTGCCGTGCTGCCAGCAGAGACGAGGGTGTAGCCAAAACCGTATCTGATGGAGGGAGCACTGGTGCATCTCCAGTTTCTGTTGGTCCAGAGCTCAGCCAGGAGGTGATGGGCGCCAGGACGGAGGAGGTCTCGGGGCTCAGGGAGATGATGCGCGTTAGCAGGATGCTGGCGTCAGTGGTACGAGGTGGAAGGCTGTGTCTTCTAGGGCTCCTTCATCCCTTCGCTCCCTCGTCATCCCCCTCCCATTTGCCCCTTCGCCATGGAGGTGTGCAGCCTGACGGTTTCTTGTGGCAAGAGCCGTTGGCAGGAATATCCCACAGGGTGAATGCGTGGGATCAGCTGAGCTGCGATCCATCTTCTCCCTGCACAGCCTTGCCTGGAGAGACATCCCTGGGTTTACAGAGATGATCGTAAATGAATCAGCAGGCAGATGGGCAGGTGGGTGGCCGCAGGACGGGCCCCTCCATGCCGCACGCACCTCCGCGCTCTCTGTTTGAGTTGTGGGCTGAGCCGCAGCTTTGGGCTCACATCAAACACCCTGCAGCTTCCTTCCCGCTGCGGCTGGCGCGGGCAACTGCCTGGCTTTATTACAGGGATGAGTTCAGAGAGCAACAGGCAGGTCCTGATCAAACATTAACAGTGGGGAAAACTTGCTCTGTCTCCCCAGAACCAGGAGGGAAAACCAGCTGGTAGGAAACCCTGAGCCTCCAAGCGCTGGTGGTAGCGGTGGTCCCACGGGGTGCTGTGCCGGTCGTGCTGGTCCCAGCCCAGCTGCTGCATCTCCTCAGGCCACGATGCTGCCAAGGACACGAGGCACCGGATTTGTTTTCCTCTTCTAAGCTCGGAGTGCAAGCGAGCATGAAGCCTTGAGCTCAACCAGACCAGAGGTGCTGCAGGGTTCAGTGACCAAAGCCAATCCCCGTGACATAGATCAACAAACAACAAAGATACGAAGAAGCCAATAAATAAAAAATAATAATCTGGTGTGAGAAACACATAAGGAAAAAGCCTGAGCAGCTGTGTGGTGCCGGGCTGCTTGGAGGAGAGCGCAGGTACATGGCTTCTGGCAGCAGAAAAAGCCCGACCACGGTCAGTGCTCAGCAGTGTGATTTCACTGTTCCTAAGCAAGCTTCCTTTGAGGATAACCACCGAAAAATAAAAATGCAAAAGAAAATGACATTTGGCAAGCTTTATCTCAACAGGTTTCCTGCTTCCTCATCTTACTCATGATCAAAATCAGTGGTTTAAATCGCTGATTCACATCAGTCCACCCCGAGGACACGTCACCACCAGGCCTGTTCCTACTCCTCGCTGATGTCCCCAGCAAGGCTCTCCCTGGCCATGGCCTTTCCAGCGTGGGCTTTTCAAGGAGGGACTGACCACAGCTGCGGTGAGGTCTGAGCCAAGCGTTTGGGCTTGCTGCCGGAGTGGGAGATGGAAGGCACTGCGGGGAAAGGACGTGGAGCTGGGGAGGTGATGCCCGCTCCTGCCCTGCCTGTTTTGTGGATGCACAAGGGCTGCGATGCTGGGGAATCCCTTGCCCATGGCAAGCACATCCCCCTGGGACGGTCCCTGCGAGCTGGCCCCTCCGCCCGTGCCCCGGGAAGCAGCGAGGGGTCCTGCAAAACACCCACGCGGCCAGTGGAAAGGGGCAGGGACCAGCCACGGGGCCACACGTTGGGGAGCACGTGCTGCCTTTGGCCCTTTGCCGCGGGAACGGGAGCTCTGCCTTGGCTCCCGGCCCCGTGGCCGTGCCCAGCCTGAACCCGTCCTTTGGTCCTGCGGGGACCATCACCCGGTGGGTGCTGGTGGTCGCCCCCAGCCCGGGGTGCCCCAGCAACTGGGCAAGGCTTCCTGCCCTGGGGATTTACGGGGGTGTTGGGAAGGCACCAATGAAATGAATGAGTGGGGCAGCACCGAAGGCAGACTCTGCCCCGGAGCCAAAGTCCTGCCCGCTGGCAGGACGGGACGAGGGGTCGGGGATCGCGGTGGAACGGGCAGGAGCTTCGGAGAGGGGACGCGAGAGAGGATTTCGGAGGGGAGCAAGCAGCTGCTGAGGGACGCGGGGCTGGGTGAGCCTGGGACTGGCTGCCGCTGGAGCACGGGAAAAACAGGGCTTTTCTTCTCGCCTAAGCGCTTGGAAATTGCAAAACAAGGGGAAATTATGCAAAACATCCTGCAGAAGGACCCTTGTCCCTAATCGCCACGTGGTTCATGCAGCCAAAGCCCCGGCACAAGGGGAGCGTGACCTGATTTCTTTTCAATCCTTCCCTTCAACTGCAAGAGCAGCCAAAGCACGATCTGCCTGTGCTACCCAGGCGCTGGTGCCTCCTCCCCGGGGACGCCAGCGGGGTTGGGTGCTTCCTTTGCTGCCCACCACGTCCCCTGCTCCGAGGTGACCCCCTTTCTCAGCGGGGTGGGAGGTGAGGGTTTCCTTTCGCCCTTGGGTGGGCTGTCCCTGTCCCTCTGCCTCCCCAGGGAAGTGCAGGAGCTCACAGCGTTGGGCTAAGCCACAGTGGCCCGAGGGCAGCTTTGCCCTGTGAGAGGACAGTGATTTGGGGGATGGAGAGAAAGATGAAGGAGAGGAGGTGGCCACACTGAGAAGGATGAAGGCCCTCGGTGATGGAGGAAGGCAGTGGTGTGTTAGGGAAGAGGATGCACAGAGGGATTTGGGGACGGCGGAGGGATGAGGAGAACTGGCTGACCCCCACCCCATACTCATCCAGCCCTGGGGATCCCACCTCCATCCCTTGAGGGGCCAAAGCTGCTCCCCACAGGGCCCCCCTCGGAACCCAGCTGGGTTTGCATGGCCGTGGCGGGGCCGTCCCGGCTGCTGCTCTCCACCAGGCGTGGGTTACCCCGGCTCACCTGCAGTCCTGGCTGGGGTGGCTCTCAGGAGCAGGACACCCCCGGGGTGCGCCTGTCCCCCATGGGGCTGGGGGCCATGCTGGAGGGGTTGCGGGCTGCCCTTCGCCTTGCCCTGCCGTGCCGGCTGTGCCTGCTCCCACTTTCCCACTGCTGGGAGCAAAGTGCCCGGGAGAGGCAGGGCTGGAGGCGGGCGGAGGCGGGGGCAGGAGCACGTAGTGCCCCATGCCCGCATCCCTGCCTGCCTCCCTGCCCTCATCCCTGCCTGCCCCAGGGGGGGCTACCCACAGGGCTTAGCCCCGCTGTGCTCCGGTCCCATCCCACCCATCGGCCTCACAGGCTTTGGGCCATCTGCAGCCCTCCAGATGTGGCACATCTGGGCCTCACCCATGGGCTCACAGCCCTTTCCCTATGGGGGCCAAGTACCCTTGGCCATGGGGACCACGGCCCCTCGCTCGTGGGGACCACGGTCCCTCAACGACGAGGGTCGTAGCCCCTCATCCGTGGGGACTGCATCCCTCTGCCCGTAGGGACCATGGTCCCTCGCCCACCCCACGGCATCCTCCCTGTCCCACCGGGGCCATGAGGGTCCCGGCAGTGCCTGCACCCCGGGGTGCTGCCCTGCTGGCACCCCAGCCCTGCGGGGCAATCCTGGGGACAAAGGTGGCCACTGCCACCTTGAGGACAGCCTGGGCATAGTGTCCCCAAAACCAGGGCCACCTTGGGTGTCACAGCAGCCAGGTTTGGGTGTCCCCTTGTTTTGGGGGGAGCGTGTCCCCCCGCCACCTGCAGAGCTGTGCCTGGTCTGGGGGATTTAACTCCTTTGCGAGCGTGTAGGTTGGCGAAGGGTGGGTGCTGGGCAAACAGGTCAGCGTTGCGATGAACAGGGAACGCCGGGGATGAGCGGGTGCACCCTGAGACATGGGGGACCGCGGCCAAGAGCGGGCTGGCTCGAGGGGAGCAGAGGCGTGAGGGGCTCGGTGGCTGGTGCGGGGACAGCCCGGGGATGCTTGGCCACGGAGGGAGAACACGGGGGACCCGGGGTGTGCAGGGCTGAGCTGGCAGAGCCGGTGCGTTCGGAGGGGAACCGTGCCACCACAAGCACCCGCCGAGGGCAAAGCCAGCCCAGCCCCACGCAGAAGCCGCACGGGACACCGGGCAAGGGCAGCCTTGAGGGTTGGGGTTTGCAGGGTCCCCGGTTAAACAGGGGGAAGTTGCGGGGGGGCAATGCTGCTGGAGCAGCCGGGGTGCTGGGAGCCGGTGGTCTCCCCGCTTGGCTTGCCTGGCTCAGCTTGGCACGCTCCCTCCTTGCCCCTGCACAGAACCAGGTGTTGCACACACGCACCCCAGTGTCCCTGAGACTTTATTCTGGATAGGAATAGCAAGGGGCATCTGGGAGTGCCGTCCGACCAGGGCTGAGGCCAGGGAGGAGGGAGCAGCTGCCGAGGCCGAAGGCATGAGGGTGCGTGGGGCTGGGCTGGCCACAGATGCCGCTGTGCCCTTGCAGGCTGCAAGTCGGCTGCCAGAAGAGGCTGAGCCTCGAGGTCCAAAGCACCCAGTGGTCCCCACTTCCCGAGTGGCCTCAGCATCTCCCACGTCCCCCATCCCTCCTTGCTGGCGGGGCTCAGCGTGGTCCTTCCATCGCTTTGAGGAGGGAGGACAGAAACAGGCAGCGAGACCTGGAAAGCATCCATCCCGATGGCCACGGGAGCTTCCTGAGACTTTCCAACTGAGTCGTTTGCTGGTGAGGCCAGACAAGTTGGGAGCGTGGCAAATAGGTCCAACCCTGGGTGCCTGCCTGCCCAGTCCTCCTCGGCAGCTCTCTGCCTGCCCCGGGAGCTCCACGGAGAAGAGCACACGTGGGTGCTGGGGCAGGGATAGGTGCTTTAGGCGCTGGGTCCGAGGTCGGGTCTCTGTGGCAGGCTCACCGCGGTGCCCTCGCCGAACTTGCCAGAGATGAGCCGGGGATGGGTCGGGCTGAGCACCCCGGCCACTGAGAGGGAGCCGGGATCCTGCCTGTCCCTGGGGCATCCAAGGAGACGTGGGGACTTGATATCCTCCTGCCCCTGCCCTGCTGCATCCCCACCCCGAGGCTCACCTCTCCTCCCCGCCGGAGCGTGGGGCTCTGCCAGGGACCCCGGGGCCACAGGAGCTGGCCCGCACGGTGCCCCCCTTTCTTTGCTCCGGGGCCTGGGGGTCCCTGAAGATCTCCAGGTGGTCCCAGCCACGCTCCTGCAGCCCTTCCTCGTCCTGCTGCAAGCCGAGGTGGCTCAGGCACCCGCCGACACTGCGG
Organism: Harpia harpyja; assembly: GCF_026419915.1. NCBI lineage: Eukaryota > Metazoa > Chordata > Aves > Accipitriformes > Accipitridae > Harpia > Harpia harpyja. Next base: position 24,927,290 of record NC_068957.1, on the reverse strand, counting down.
GACCCCTCGCCCCTGTCGCAGGGCCACTGGGGAAAGAAGAACAAGGACATGGGCCAAAAGTGTCCCACCAGGACCACGAAGTCCCCCCCTTCACGTCCTCACCCCGCATGAATGGGGCACATTGCTGCTCCTCCACCCTCTACCGTATCCCTGCCTGCACCGTGGTGGCTCCATCAGGCAGAGCACTGCCATGGGGATGGGACCTCACGTCTGCTGGTGGCTCTATGGCCAAAAGCAGGTCCTCTCCCCTCCCTGAGCTCCCCAAGCCCCTCGGCTGAGCTCCAGAGCCCCGCGGGGACCACAGCGGTACCTCTCCAGGGCGGCCGTGCTGGCGAGCATCCGACGTGCATCTTGGCACCTCCCGGCAGGGCCGCGGGGGGGGCTCCAGGACACTGTGGGTCTGGCGCAGCGGGGTATTCTGGCTGTCCCCTCTGTGCTCGGGGGATGCCCGGTCCAGCTGGCTCAGGCAGGTGGCCATGTGCAGCGCCGTCAACGAGCAGTCCCCCAGCCCTGGTGCGTCCCTCGCCAAAACGGCCGATTTGGGTCTTTTCTGCCGGCCCATGCTGGGGGGGCTGAGTGGGCGCCCACGGGATGGGCCCCCCGGCACGCAGCGGGGCCGGCTGCCCCATCGCTCTTCCTCGGAGGGCGAAGGGACCCGCGCCCCAAGGGGACTGCGGTGCCGCTGGCCCCCGGCTGGGCTCTCCGCCTGCTTGTCGTGGGCTTCGCCGGCACCGGGGGCCGGCACCCACGTATTGGGGACCCCCTCGAAGATGAAGTAGGCTGGGTTGGTGTAGCCGGCGGCTGACTCTGGGAGGCTGCGGGGCCGGCTCCTGCAAAGCGCGGCGGGAGAGGGCTCAGCATCACCCCACGGCCGGGGCTCATGGGGGGGGCTGAACCCGGCTGGGGTACCTGAGGCGCTGCAGAGGTGGCTTGGGGCACGTCGGGGTGTCTGCTGCCGGCTCGGCGTCCTCCTCCTCGAAGCTGATCCACTCTGCAAAGGCATCGAAGTCTGGCCTCTCCCCACCGGGCACCGCACGGCCCCTGCCCACAGCCAGGGTCCAGGAGGGCAGCGCGGGCACGGGCAGCTCTCGGCCGTGCTGTGCCCGAGCATCACCCTGAGCCCCCCATGCCCAGCGCGATGGGAGGGGGCTGGTGTGCGACTGCTTTACCGTAGAGCCTCTCGCGGGTGCTGCGCCTCTCCTTGGGGACCCGGACCTTCATCCAGCCACGCATGGAGCCCGTCTCCTCGCCACGGTGGAAAAGAAAGGTCTCGAACTGCTGGGCCATGCTGCCGATCATCGACCTCATGGCGATGCAGCACTCGCCTGCAGGCACGGTGCACGCTGGTGTTAGCCCCCCCACACCCCGGACAGCTTGGGGGGGGGGGGGCAGGTGAGCCCCCCGTATTCAGCAGCACCCCGGAGCAGGGTGGGTGCCAGGGTCCCTTCTGCCAAGCTCCAGCTGCAAAACCTTACACCCATCAGGCTCTATGTACCTGAGCCCTGCGGGGGCTACGCTTTGGCACCCCACATGCCACCACGGTGGCCCCCACGCCACCATCCCACACGCACCGTAGGACTCGCAGCTCTCCACTCCCTTGATGCTGAGGAGGAGGTGCTGGTCCCCCAGGTACTCCAGGTCCGGCAGGATGGGGTTCAGCTGCACGCGGAGAGAGGGGTGCTCGGGGGGGGCTGCCGCGGGGTAGGGTGGCACAGGGGTGGCTCTGTCCTGGAGGGGACGATGACAGCCCCCGGCACCCCTGGGGGCTCAGGGTACGGAGCCAGCGGGAGGGATGGGGAAGAGGAGGGAGGAGGATGCTCAGGGCATGGGGGGGGCCAGCATCTGCTCCCCCTCCCCAGTGCATACCACAGGCAGATGCTTTGCGGACCAGCCCAACTTGAGGAAGCCGGGGATATCGCAGCTCTGGGAAGTGTTCTCCCCACTCCGCTGGGTCTCTGCCGGGGGACAGCGGGGATCCCAGCTCCAGCCGGGGCTGGCTAGCCCCCGCGGTGCACCCCCCCAGCACCCCGGGGCCACCTCACCTTCCAGGCAGTGGGAGTGAAACTCGATGTAGCACTTGCTGCGGCTGGCAGTTTTCACGATCACCTCGATGCTCTCCCACTCGATGCAGGCCAGGAGCTCGGGGCCGGATCCGGGAGCTGCAGGCAAGTACCGGCGGGTCGGCGTGTGCCAGCTGAGCACCCGCGGCCAGGGCTCACCCCAAACCTGGCACGGGGGGGGGGTGGCAGACCCCAACCCCTTACCCTTCTTGGGCACAAACTGCGACGTCACTCCAACCTCGAAGGTGGCGAAGACGGGCGAGTGGTCGCTGGTCACGATGTCGTCGGTGCAACCTGGGTGGTGGGAGGGGGCAGCTGGGTGATGGTCCCCGAGCCCCAGGGTCCCAGACAGCGCTGGCCACCCTGGGCTCCCCCCCAGCCCTGGGGTCTCACTCACCATAGGAGTTACAGACCACGTGGGTCTCTGGGTGCGACTTCCACAGGATGCGGTCGCACCACGAGGGGACATTGATCCTCACCTAAAAATGGGGAAAGCAGCTGGCTTCAGTGCCCCATCGGGTCTGGCTCCCCCCCCCCCAGCCCAGAAAAGCAACCAGCACCCCAAAAAGTGAGCTCCCTCCCTCCCGGACCCCCTTTGGGGAGGGAACAGGCTGTCGAAGCATCCCCACGCAGCCCTCCCCTGGCACCGTCCGAGCCTGCCATCCCCGTCCCCCGGCGATGCCCTGCAGCTCAGCTGGAGGCTCCGGGAACTCACCCCCGTGGGCTTGAACTTCTGCCACATGTAGCTGTCTCGGGAGCCCCGCTCGTACCGGTACGTGGGTGGGAAGGAGATGTCACCCTCACCTGGGAACCGAGACATGGAGGTGGCATAGGGACCAGCGTCCCTGCCTGTCCCCACAGCTGCAACCGGCCGGGGAGAGGCCCCACGGGGTGTCACGGTCCCCATCCAGGGCTCACACGGATGGCTGGCACCCCTGGCCACCTCTGACTGTCCCCCTGCTTCCACGCTTTTGGGATGCAGAGCCCAGGGACCTGCCCCGGGGGGGCTTGCATGGTGCACGTCAAGGTCCCCCAGGCTTTCGGCACCGCTGTGCCGGGACAGGGCACGACCCTGTGCCGGAGATGGCACAGGGGGAGGTCTGCAGGGACCCTGGGGGCTGCTGTCTTGGTGGGGGGAGCAGCGCTTTTGCCCCTGGACTCACTGAATCGCAGGAACACCTTGTTCTTCTCTCGCTCCAGGTTGAGCTGGTCGACAGCCAGGAGGGCTTCAAACTCCTTCTTGGTTATATGGGCAAGGATGTCCTGCGCCGGGGAAAGAAATCGCAGTGAGCCCCGGCTTCTCTCACCACGGCGGCTGCACCGGCACTGCTGCCGGTGTGCCGCCGTCCCTGTGGAGTCCCACCTGCACGTCCATGTCCAGGCGGTAGTTGAGGTCCCCGAACCAGAAGAGGTGGGTGAAGCGCAGGGTGAGGTCGAATGCCCCGAGACGCTTGTCGCCCAGGACCAGGGAACGCAGGATGTCACTGTAGTTCTGGTTACGCCTGCGGTGGCGGGGGGGGGGGGGGGACGACACACGACGGCAGCACCGTGTGAGCCACCCTGGGGACTCCTCATCCTCATCCTGCCCCTGCCAGGTGGGGACAGGAGGGGGACAGGGACAGCCCCAGAGCCCCCATGGGCTCCTCCAGCCCCCGGTGACACCCGCCTGCCCCGGGGCAGCCCCGTCCCCCCCCCGCCCCAAGCCTCTCCATCACCTGTGGGTCTTCTCACTGCCAGAGGCCAGGTGGCAGTTGACGAAGCCGAAGGAGGTCCCGTTGAAGAGGAAGGAGACGCCCACGGCTCCCTTGTTCCCTGCAGGGATGTGCCAGGCACTGAGCTCTGGGATGGGGGGGCCGGAGGTGCTGGGATGGCCCCCAGGCTGTCCCCTCACACGGGGGCATCCCCCCGTACCCCATCCCCATCCCTACCCAGTGTGTTGGCGATCCCAGTTTTCACGCTGGAGGTGTGGACGTGGCTGATGCGCCGCTCGTGCTCGGGCTTCACCAGCACCACGATCTTGATGCTCCAGAGGCATTGCAGGGCGACCTGCGGGGGGGGTGGAGGGGGGGTGAGTCTGCCTGCTCCCCCCACGGCCAAGCGTGGTGGGGATGGAGAAGCAGCAAGGTCAGCCAACCCATCCCTGAAAGGTGGCTCCTGGGGAGGGCACTCCCTGCAGGGAGTCCATGGGGCATAGGAGGTTCCCTGGGCTGCATTTGGGGTGGGAGAAGACCCTGGGTTTGGGGGTAGGAGCCCTGGGGCGATGGCTGCTGGTAACCAGCTCCCTGAGACTGCCAGGGGATGTCTTTAGCCTGCTCAGCACCGGGTCCCTCCCCAGGCACGGCCGGAGGGGTCCAGGCTGCGCCCTGCCGTTACCACTCGGTAGTCGATGGCCATCAGGGTCTTCAGAGATGCGCGGAGGAACTCGACCCACTCGCGGTCACCCAGGGAGTTCTCCTGGGTGCCGATAACGTAGATGTCGTGGGGGATGCAGGCAGTGGTCTCATCCTGCGTGCGCCCCAAGCCCCTCGAGGTCAGCCAGGAGGCGAGGGAGCGGGGCGGCGGCGTGCTGCCTGCGGGCAGGGGACAGGGGGTCACTGGGGGGGGGACACGTCAGCATGCCAGGCTCCTCAAGCTCCTCTCTAAGCCCAGACTTTATGCATCTCCAGGAGCCGTCGGGGATGGGAATCCTCGTGCCAGCCCCGTGGTTCACCCATGCACATCCCAGACTGATGCTGGGATTTACTGCTACTAGCCGAAACCCTCCCAGTACCCCAGCTCCTTCGTTTCCCTGACAGCCACCGGGCGAGTGGATCACAACAGGACAGACAAACCTGAAAGCGGCCAGGTAGGAGTCTTCTCCAGCCTCCTCCTCCCACCGAGGACCAGCTCAAACCTCAGGTTTCCTGGGGCAGCTACCTGCAGCCCTCACCTCCCAAAACCCACCCAGGCTCATGACGAGCCAGGACAGCCTCCCAGGACAACGCGACCTTACCCATGTTCCATGTCCCGACGTACACCGAGATGAGGTCAGGCTCATCCAGGTTGGAGTGCTGGATCTTCATCAGCTGCAGCAGCTGGCAAAAGGCCTCTCGCTTCTGCGGGATGATACGGGTGTCTTAGGGTCCCAAAGGGGAGCCAGGAGCCACAGCACCCCAGAAGATGCCGGTGGTGGGATCAGGGGGACGTCACCCCCAGGCGTAGGAGCCGGCTTGCAGGGGTGGTCTCAACCCTGAGATCACTCATTTTGCTGCATCACTACAAAACGGCTCTGTATTCCCCCAGGACACCCAGTGAGCGCAGCCGGAGCCGCTTACCCGCGCGCTGGGGAAGACGAAGTCTCTGCTCAGGCTCCTCTGCGGCTCCCGGTCGTACACCAGCCTCACCTTGCTCTGCACGCTCTGGTATTTGATCAGCTGCAGGACTGAACGCCGGGCATGAGGGGGGCAACGGTGGCTCCCCACCTCCCGCCATGGATGGCAGCAGGTAGCGTGGCATGGGGGCTCGGGCTGCGACCGGGGTCTGCAGCCCATCACCCTGGCATCAGGCCTGTGCCAGGGAATCCCACAGCCCTGCGGCACTCCATCAACAGCCGGTGGGGGAGTCAGCAGCCCCTTACTTTTGTCCTGAGGGATGGTCTCCTCCGGGGACCCGCTGCCCCTTTTGGTGATGGCCACCGTGCCCGACTCCACGTCCACCGTCAGGGCTGCCCGCTGCGACTTGCCCACTTTTACCTGCAGACGGGGACGCGGTTCGCGGGTCGGTCCGCGCCTGCCCTGCCCAAGCAGCGACGTTGGGCCCCCACCGTGCCCCCTGCCCTCACCTCGAAGCTCTGCACGGCGAGGGGCTTGGCGGCTGGCGGGGGGGCTGCAGCCACGCAGGGCAGCGCCAGGTTGTGCCTCGACACTGTCTCCTGCAGCGACTTCAGCACCTGCAGGAGAGACGGGCACTGGTCTGGGGGCACTGGGCTAACTGGGAGCCCCGGGCACCCTGCGCCAGCCTGTCCTGCCCCGTGGTGCACCCTGGGGCTGTGCCACGGCCGGCGGCTTGCTTTGCCGGAGGGTTTAATTTAGGTGAGGGCTTTGCTGGAGCAGAGTGCGGTTCCCCAGCTCGGGGCAGTGGCTGCCATTAACAGCGGTCGTGCCTCTCCCTGCACCCAGCTGGGCTTTTCCAGCCTGGCATCGTGGGGGGGGGGGGTCAGGCACCTTCTTTTCCAGCGAAGAGAGGAGATGGTTGACGGTAGATATCTTGTTGAGGAGCAGCTCAAGGTCTGGATCGCTGGTCAGGAGACCCTGAGGGGAAGGAGGGACATTTTTGGAGCAGCGCGGTGGCACCGGACCGGTGAATTCCTCCCTGCGGGTCCAGGCTGCACCCCGAGTGATGGGGGTCCCTGGGGTCTGTCTGGCAGGAGAAGCAGCTTCCTCTACCACCGTGTCCTGGGTGCGGGAACGAGTCCCCGCTTGTCCCCAGGCCACAGAGAGCCAAGTCCCCTCTGCTGGCTGCAGGGACCCCGACACACACAGCACCCAGGCACCACCGGCAGCTGGCAGCACCGCGGGACGCGCGGCACCTTTGGGTGCCGACACGCACCGAAACCGCCCCCCCACGCCTCCCCTGCAGACCAGCTGCACCCAGCCACGCATGACAAAGCACCTGCAGGTGGCTGCGGGCTGCGACAGCGTGGGGAGGGGGCTCACCTGCTCCCTGGCCGGGCTGCGAGGGGACGCGGGGGAGTCGAAGACCCTGGCCAGCGTCTCCAGACCCGCCAGCGTGAAGTCGATCTCACTGCAGAGGAGAGGAGTGGGCGAGAGCTGGCACCGGCATCTCCCGAGCCGCGGTGGCGATGCTCAGCCACCACGAAGGGGACGGCGAGAAGGTGGGTGGCCCCCCAGGGGGGTGTCCCCCCCTTCCATCGCCGCCGCTCCCGCGCCACTCGCCTGTGCAGCGCCCGGCAGGCAGTGACGAGCGCGGTGCTGAGGTGACGCAGCTGCGGGTGCCCGTGGCGCAGTGCCTCCAGGTCCAGCTGCAGGTGGTGGTTCAGGTACTCGGCCATGAAACCCATGAAGTCGCTGGCCGGGCTGCAAGGTAGGGTGGGCATCTTTGGAAAAATTCCCCCCCCCCCCACCACCACCGCATCAGGCGTGCCACCATCGCGAGGGAGGGCTGGCCGTGCCCACCCCGTCGCCTCCATCAGCCCCGGGGTGGGCAGGGGTGCATTACCTGCTGTGGACCTGCTCCTGCAGCCTCTGGTGCAGCTGCTGTGAGATGTGGGTCCGGCCGGCGATGGGAGCGCTGACCCACGTGCCCGCCCCGGCTCCACCGGCCAGAACCGCGCTCGCCGTGTGCCCGCCGCCTCGGCCATCCTCCCCGTCTGCGGGTAGAGGACAGCCGGCTCAGCGGGACCCCCTCCCCGGCTCACAGCCCGGCACGGCCCCCGCCGCCCCCTCCCCGGCTCACCCGAGTCCTCGTCGGCCGCCTGCCTTGCCCGGTGCACGGGGTAGAGCAGGGGTGTCACCAGCCCGTTGTTGGGCTGCTGGTAGGCGCCGATCAGGTCCGGGAGGGTTCGGAAACACTTGGCCTGGATGCCCTGGATGGTCTGGGGAGGCAGAGAAGGGGAAGCACCATCACGTCCCCCCCACCCTGCTCCGCCGGCTCCGTGTGCTGGGGCAGCCCCCAGCTGGGTTGCGGACCAGCCTGCTGTGTCGAGTGGGTCCGTTCCCCAAAATGCGCCCATGGCGAGCTGGAAGCGCTCACCCCATGGGGAGCTCACCCCGGTGTCCCCAGCAGGGCAGCAGAGCAAGAGGAGGAGCGTGCAGACGTCTGCCTCGTGCGGCAGACAGGGATGCTCCCTAGGGATGCTCTTTTCAGAGGGCGAGAAAGGGCGGCTGCAGAGAGCTGGGTACCGGGAGAAACCGTGAAGTGACACCGAAGAGGGGAAGCGAGGCCGAGCCAGCAGCCAGGACGGACATCACAGGGACAGACATCGCGAGGATCGGGCCTGCGTGGCCATGCTGGGGCAGAGGACAGCGGCAGGAATGGGACAAGTGTTTTTCTGTGCCACCCAGGGCGGGCCGGTGACAGCCGTGGGGCCGTCGGGGAAGCAGCCTTCCCAGGCAGCCCGGTGCTGCAGAGGTGGCTGCGAAGCCGCTTGCATCCTGCAGAGCCAAGCGTTGCAGGCAGCTTATGCAAAAAAGCAAACCGCACCGCTCGCGCTCGCAGCGCTGGTGTGCCGGGGAGGGCAAGCAGACGCCACGTCTCCGGCTGTTGGCCCGGGGGCTGGCGGAGGGAAGCGAGCACCCCGGTCCTTCTGCACCTGCATCCTGCCTGCGCCCCAGTTTGCAGCCGATGGGCCCCCCCCCTACACCAGCACGGCGCCCGGTGGCATTAGCCAGGGCAGGGAGGGCACCCATCGCTGCACCCACCTGGACGGAGAGCAACCCCTCGTCATCGGGAAGGATGCGGTAGGTGTGGACGTGCCGCTGGAACCTGGGGGAGAGGAGACCGTGGGCGTGTGGCAACGTTGGGGGGGGGGGGTGCCTGGCACCCAGCCCTGATGCAAACACCCTGTCCCCTCTGCAGAGAGAGGAACTGAGCTCTCATTTCTGGAAATAAAAGCATCACCCTCAGCTCTGGGTCTGTACCCGTTTGCAGGGGTTGATGCGCAGCGTCCCGCTGCCTCCAAACAGCACCCTGCCTGCAGCGGGCACGGCCGCGGCACGGCCACGGCACACCGGGGGCTCAGCCGAATCTCCACCAGCATTCTCTGGGGCACCTAGCCCGGCACTGTGCTCCCCGTGGCTGCGATGGCACGGTCGGTCGTACTCACTCCGAGGCCACCGCGCATCCCTGCCCGTGCCACCGTCCCGTCTGGCATCGGCCTGATCTCCGACTCGGTGCCGGGGGGGCAGCTAACCGGCCGAACCCCCAACGTACCCCGCGCCCCTCGGCACCACGTGTTTGCAATTTGTCCCGTCTACCGGGCCAGGCCGGCCGTAGGAAAGGGGGTGGCATCCTGCCAAACCCGCCGAGGCACCGCCCCGCGCGCTCCCCGCTGCGGACGCGTCGCTCGGCCGCAGGAAGGGGTGCAGGCAGCAAAGAAGGGGTACGGGCAGCAAGGCAGGGGTGCAGGCAGCCCCAGAAGCGCTTGATCTCAGGAGCTGTAAGCCTGGTTCAAGGCGTGGGGATGGCAAGGGGCCCCGTTGGGTGGTAGGGGATGCAGCCCCGAAATCCCGGCATCCGAGATGTTAACAGCGGGTGTCGCGGTCCGGATGCGGCCACGTTGGGGGTTGGAGGGAGACGGGATGTTTGTTTTTGCAGAGGGAGGGCGACCGAGTCAGCCTCTCCCGCTTCCACGCACGGGGCCGGGATGGCAGGCAGCCCGAAAGGGCTTGGCAAGCCCTGGATTTCGGGTTCTCCCTTCAGCAACCCCAGTGCTGGGCAGGGCTGCTGGCCCAGGCTTCTTCCTGCTCCCAAGGACATGGAGTTTTGCCCTGGTCCGACTTGAGGATCACTCGAAAACCCCCACGCCAGAGAGCTGGCACCCTGCGCACCCCGCCGGCATCCCTGCAGAAAGCTTTTCCACAAGGTTTTTGGCAGCGCCAGCCCAAGGGGAAGTGCCAGGATTGCTGTTCCTGGAGCCCGGAGCAGGGAGAGGGACAGAGGGACCTCGGCAAGGGACAAGAAAGAGAAGCCGCGAGCAGAAGCCAGGCAGGTGACTCACAGGAGGCAGAGGGCATATGCCCCTGAGACCGACTCGCTGTCCCGCACGAGGAAGCAGCCATCGCGCCCGGCCTTGGCCAGCAGCTCCTCTGCCACCACCCGGCTGATGTCCCGGTGGTACCAGCTTGCTGCCGCCATCCTCCGAAGCAGCGAGACACCGGCTGTGCTGCGTCCCCGTCCCAGCCCCGCATCGGGGCTCAGTGGCAGCCGCTGGCCATCGGCTGGCCCACGGGGTCGGTTGGTGAAGGTAAAGGTGGGGGTGGCGTGGGGGGACCAGCCCCCCAGTACCCGAGTGAGTTGCTGGCTGGAGGTCCCAGTGGGTGATGTGCGGCCACCGAGGTGATGCTCATGGGGACGGGGTGCTTTGTGGCCAGGCAGCGTGGCAGGAGCAGGACCCGGGGAGCAGCTGGGAGAGGCTGGGGGTCCGGACGCTCCTCATCGTGGGGGTCTCCAGCCTGCGGGATGCACGGGGGCAGAGAGGAGCAGATCAGCGGACGGACCTTTCCCGCAGGGGGAATTACCCCGTGCTGCCGCCCCAGCCCCCCCTGGGAAGGGAGGGCCACCATCCTGCCCCGGTGCATGGCGAATACAGGCCATGCTGGCATCCCGGCGGCAGGCGGGGGGGGGGGGGGCAGACCTCACCCCACACACTCACCGTCCCTTGCAGATGCAGCGCAGGGCTCCTGCGGGGTGCTGTGGGCAGCGAGCCAAGCTTTTGGGGTGCAGCCAAGCAGGAGCGGAGCCGCGATGCTCCACCGGCCGCTCTTGGACTTTCTCCCGCGGGGCACGCCGGCAGCCCTGCCCGTTGGGGCGGCAGTGGTGGGGGGGGGTCAGGCAGCACCCACGCCAATGCCCCCCGGCTCTCCGGTCCCACCGGCCAGGCCTACCAGCTCAGCGTCCCGTGCCGCTCGCTCGACACCGCCGCTGCGGCCGCCGCGCTCTTCCTCCTTCTCTGTGCTCTGCTCTCCCCGCTGCCGGGACCAGCCTCCTCGCTCCTCCTCCAGCTCCAGCCCCGCTATGGGGGAAAGCCTGCAGCCACGCGGGGCTGAGCGTGGCAGGGTGCAGGCAGCAGCGGTCCTGGAGCAAGGGCTCTGCCTCCATCCCGCTCTCCGTTGCTCATCTTCCCCAGGGGCGAGGGGCGATGGAGCGGGGAGAGCCCCGTCCCTCGGGCAGGATGCTGGGAGAAGGGACCGCCAGCGGTGTGGGACAGCCGCAAGCCCCTGAAATGTGTTTGGGGCAGTGGGCAGGCAGGCAGCCTGAGGGCAGCGATTGGGTTGCCCGTTCCCGGGGACCTTGCTGCCCACGTTGGGGCTGAGCTCTGCCGTTTGCTGCCGGCTGTGCGCAGACAGAGATGCTGGCGGGCATCGGGCGGCCGAGCGAGCCAGGAGCCCACGATGGCATTCATGTCACCCCGTCTGTGCGAGCCTTGCCTGCAGGCAGAAGGGAAGCGGGGTTCGGGGGCTCCTGGGAAGGGGTCGGGAAGGAGGGAGGCTTTTCCTGGCAGGATGGGGCTGCAAATAGCACCCCAGCTCCTGGGTGCAGACCTAGAGGTCTTGCTCCCCGTGGCAAGGAGCGAGCGGGCCGTGCGCGTCCAGCTGGCTCGAGCTGCGGTAGGGTGATTAGCACCAATTAATTACAGATGAGCAGCAGCCACTGTCTGCTGCCAGGGTGCCCGGGAGCACCAGGGCTGCTCCGGGGAAAGACGGGACAGCAGGTTCCTGCCGGAGGAGGAGGAGGAGGAGGAGGATGAGGATGGAGTGCCGTGCCAAGCCATGCTTCTGGCTGTCTGCTGCCCTTGGCATCACGAGCTGACCCCTGCAGCCATGAGCCCAGCACAAAGACACCGTCCCGCACCACTGTCTGCGCAATCCCACCGGCGCAGATGTGCCAAAAGCCCCTGCTGAGGCTTCCTTCTGGGCTCCTGGTCTCGAGAGGAACCTGTGGCCAGGGTCACCAAGAAGTCGGGCAGCCCGCTTGATTTTGGGCTGGCGGCTCCGGGCCGCAGGGCAGCAGTTGCATCTCTCACCAGCGCCCACCATGCGGACACGCAGTGATGGCGGGTCTGTGCAGGGACGGCAGCCGGGAACCCCCATCCTGCTGGAGATCCCTGTCCTGCCAGAGACCCGCTCCCACCGGTGCCGCTCCCTCCCGTTACTTAACAACGCGGCAATAATTCCCCGCAGCCATGGAGGCGCCTGGCTTCAGATTAATGCCGTCCGCGCCGCTTAATCCGGATCAGAGGAGGAAGCCCTGGAGCTCTGAGGGGCTTTGAGAAATCAGCGGCGCCGGCTGCGGGCATTTATGTAAGGTGGCTGCGGTGCACGGTGCCGGAGGCTGAGCCGGGACGTTGCCAGATGCACCGGCACCCAGGGAGCTCTGCCAGCACCTGGGGACGGTTGTATTTTGGAAGGCAATGTGGGTTCACTGGTGCCAGCTTGCTGGGTAGCTCCGGCTCCACCCAGGCTCCCTTCGGAGGGCAGACCCTGTGGGTGAGGGCACCGACACGGGAGGACGTGGGAAGCCCTGCGGCCGTTCCCTGGCGAGGCAGGACACCGCAGGGCACTGTCCATCGGGGACCAGGGATGAAGCCGGACCTCCACGTGCTCTGCCAGTGTCCTGCCCCACTGGAAGTGGCCGTTTGAGCTGTGCTTCACGCAGCGTGGGGACCTGGACGGACGGGTGGGATGAGGCGGATGAGAGGAGCCTTTGACCATTTATTAAACAGGAAAAAGGAAGAAGCCCTCTCTCATTTCCCTATTATTTTTAACACGGCACTGCATCCCCCAGCTTCCTTCCCCGGTGCTAGGTTCGGAGCATAGTGTGAGCGCAGGAAAGGATGTGGTCTGTCCATCTCACCCCTGTTTTGGGGAGGGGAAATGTCTGCCCCCCCATCTGGGGAAGGTCTCCGTGGCTGAGTCCACCCCAGTCAGGATTAAACCCAGCTAAAGCCACCCGTATTGAAATCTGCTCTCCATCCTCGCCACGCTCCGCAGAGCCTACAGCCACAACAGCTCTTGTGAATGGCACCAGTCTCAGGAGCCTTATTAAGAGCCTAATGAAGAGCCACAAACAGAGAGCTCAGGATAAGGTGCCTCGGGCATGGCACTGGGGGTGGCCGCTCCGCCGTCCCCCCCAGCCAGGCAGCGGGCATCCAGGTGGAGCTGCCTCCTCCTCCTCTTCTTCCACCCACCAGTGGGAAGGTCACAGTTCACGTGTCCCCCTGACCTTGGCAGAAATAGCGCCCGCTAATCTGCAAACTAAGCAGCTCTCCTGTGTGCAATTAAAGAGATCACAAGTCCTGGCCCCGGGCAACGTGTGCTGACAGCTAAAGCCCCGGGCTGCAGGGCTGGTGGGGCTGGCGTGCCGTGGTGGCTCCCGGTGGCTCATGATGGTTCCCAGTGGCTCATGATGGCTCCCAGTGGCTCCTGGTGGCCCACAGGGCCAGGGGCACATGTGGGCTGTGTTTGGGAGGAGTTGGTACCCAGGTGATAAAGGTCGAGCTGATCCAAGGTGGTGGGATGAGGTTGCTGGCAGCTCTGGGGTGGAGGCACAGCAGCGAGCAGGGACATCCTGACCAAGTGCGTGCTCAAAGCAAAGGGTCTGGCCAAGCAAGCAAGGGCTTGATGGATTCTGGAGGTGAGGAAGATGAGTGGGGCCGTGCTGGAGCAGTTTGCAGGCTGTCCTGGGCTGTCCCTGGGGTCTGTGCCCTGTCTCTAGGGCCAACCCAGGGGCAGCATCCACGTGAGCATCCCGCAGCCACCCCTGCGGGAGGGGGATCCCGTGTGCCGGCTGCGACCGAGGAAGCGCTTCTTTCCTGGCCAGCCGTAAGGCAAATCCACTCTGCGCTTTCAACAGTTTTCTATATGCAGCAGCAAACTGTGAATTAATGATGTGCTAATCAGGTCAGGTGAGGCCAGCCCGCGGTGTTATGAAATGTCGTGGGGCTGAGCAGATTGCCCGGCGGTGCTGGGGGACAGTGGCAGGTCCGTGTCCCACCACCAAGGGGTGGCTGGCCCTTCCCTGCTGCTTCGGGGGGAACGAAGCCCAGCGTGGGAGCTGCTGCTGCAGCCCCGGGCCTCGCATCTTCCTTCGCCCCATCACCTTGTACATCAGCGGGCCCCGTGGCAAGGGTGTCCTGTGTGCCCCGGACCACAGCAGGTCACCTCTAGGTGACCGGCCACATGGGCATGTTGGCCATGCAGGAAGATGCCTGCACCTCCTGTCCATCTGTTAGCCGTCCAGCAAAGTGCGTAAGGGAGGGATAAAACCCGGCAGGTCCCTCCTGCCCGTCTGCCATCTCCATCCACCCTCGTGCCCAGGGCTGGCCCCGCTCCACTTGCCATGGGAGCAGTTGTGGAGAGCCTCCCTGGGAATCTGCGTCCCTGCCTGCACCTCTGCCCACCGGGAGCAGAGCTTCCACCTCAATTACCATCACTTTACTCCTAAGCCCGCTTTGCCAATCTCCGTAAGCTGCTTTCTCAGGGCTCTGGCAGCAGCCGTATTTATAGCCCACTCTTACTCATGAAGCGTCTTCCCCAATTAATAAACTAATAGGATTCTTCCCAAAAGTACCTCTTTCATGGTGCGCACACACACACACACACACGCACCCCCCCGCCCCATGGAGATCAGATGCCAGGGGAGGGACCGCCGGGGGGTATAAGAGGCTGCAGGACTGGGAGCAGCCTGTAGTGACTGGGTGGCAGTGGGACTTGCTGGGAGGGGAAGAGGAGAGCGTCTGCCTGTCCATCCACCCGCCAGGTGAGTGCTGCCTGCTCTGCTGCCTGGGCCCTGCCAGTGCTTTGGGGCACGGATTCTGCTGGTTTGTAAAACACTTGGGGCAGGGACATTGGTGTTGGACTGTGGCTGGAAGGAGGGTGGTTTGGGGCTGAAAGGGGAAAAATGTGGCCAAAAGGGTTTCTGTGCGGCCGAGTCAGTGGGCACGGGTGGAGGGGTTAGGTAGCAGCATGGGAGAGCTTAGCCAAGCCAGGAGGGGTCCAAGTCCCCTCTCTGGGGCTTGGGAGATGCAGAGGAGGAGTTCAGCTCTTCTCTCCTCCGCCTTTCATCGCCTCGTCCCAAATTCCTGGGCTCTGGAGAGGGCCGAGTCTGCAGCACCGCTCTGCTCCCACTCCCTTTGCACCTTCTCTTGCTGCTGCCCAAGAAACCTGCGGGCAAGGATGCTCAAGCTTCACATCCCGCAGCACCTGAGGGAAGGAAAGATCCTGTGTTTGGGGCTAATGCCTTGTTTTCCCATGGGGAAGAGGATCATCTCCTCCCTCCCATATCAATTTCTTCCTTCTCCCCAGCACCCCTGCGGTTGCGTAAAGAGGCAACTCTGCCCACACGCCCCTGGGGCTTAAAATCCTGCCTGGCCTTAAGCTCTGCTAATGTCAGAGCTGCCTAACTTTAAGAAGCTGAGCTCATCCCATCTAATCTCCTGGTGAAATCAGCTGGTGATCAGTGCGATATTTACGGTTTAATTCTGGATGCCAGGCTTGAGCAAGCAAAACGCAGGCAGCACAGTCGGGCAGGGCTGGGCAGCCCTGGCCAGGCTCCCGGTGTGAAGACAGGGCTGCCAGCGCTGCCCTCCCAGAGCCGGCTCAGGGACGGGGACAGAGGGGCCGTGGGTCGGGGCTGTGCACCCCAAGACCCCCCTACCCACGGGGTGGTTAAGCTGCCCTCGACCTTTCTGCCTGCGGTTTCCTCGCTCTCCCGTGAGTGACAGGACAAAATGAGTCCCATTCCTGCCATTAAGTCATGACAGCCAATTTCACGCAGACAAGAAAAATTCATAAAATTGAAACTCCGTAAGCCCTTGTCTTCATTTTCTTGCCTTTCCCAGCCTTGAACTTGTTCCCTTGGGAGTCACCCCTGTGCTTCCTATTTTCCAAAGCCTGCCTGCCTGGGGCAGCGCTCTCCCTTTTTCTCTTCCACCTCCTCTTCACCACCTTTTTGGCCTGGGGCTTGCATGGCTCACCTGCCCCACCGGGTCTCCAGATGCTACCACGTGCCTTGTGTGCCGCCCGAAGCTGGGCAGCCCCAGCTGAATCCTGAGCGTCCGAGCTCTGCAAAGGCAAAATGCCCAGCAGTGCCGCAGCCCTGCAGTTCGTTGGGACGTGAATGATTTTGTCCCGCTGGCTGGCAATGGCCGGCGGCTGCCCCTTCCCCGCTGCCTTGCCCAGCGTGCCCCCTCCGTCTCTCCCCGCAGATCCCTGCCTGCGCAGCCGCTGACTTAAAATGGCAGAAGGAGCAAAGTAAGTGTCCCTATTTTATTTTTTTTAAATTGGGATGGAGCAGGGTGCTGCAGGGTAGGAGTGCGGGAGACCCAGTGCCCTGACCCTGGATGGGGCGAGAAAGCGAGCCCCCCCGGCTCCCCCCACCCACTGCCCCTGCGTGCAGGTATGTGAGCTCACTGTAGCAAGATTGACCGAGCTGTCGTGGGGTCATTGAAGCACCTTCTCTTTTCTTCTGCTTGTTGGTGCTTTCTCACTTGCTGTTAAGACACAGCTGGCTAATGCACCCCTCCTCGATGGCCACGCGCTGAGCTCAGGAGCATGACATCCCCTGGGGCAGTGAGAATGGGGAAGGGGGGTGGTTTGGGCTCCAAAGGAGCAGGACACCGAATTCCCCAAGGCCAGGCCATCCTGTGCACGCTCTGGCGTAGCTCTTGGAGATGCAGCATGCTTGCAGGGAACCCCTCACCTCCTTGCCCCACGGAGATGAACGGCCACCCCCTCCCTCCCCACCCTGGAAGCGGGCTGTGCCGCATCCAGCCTGGTCCAGGGCATTCCCAACGCGTCTGCCTGTGTTTCCTTCACAGGGTGTTCAAGAAGACCAGCCCCAACAGCAAGGTGAGTCCATGCACGCAGAGACGGGACTGTGTGCCCATGTGCAGGCTGTGCTGGGGCTCCTCCGGGGTGACTCTGCCCACGGGACGGGACACAGGCTGGCCCTTCCTTTTGAGATCTGATTGATTCCTGCTATACCTGCCATGATGCCGCCGCAGGGCTTGCTTTTCAAAGTAGAAATTAAAAAAAAACCTATACGAACCCTTAAATGCAATGTCTGGTCCAACAGGTTAACGGGGTTAATGAGCCCCACGACACAACTCGGGGCTTGAAAATTTTGGGCAATTTAATGGCAAACACTAACTTGTTTCCTTCTTTCCTTTCACCGTGTGCTGCCTCCAGCTATCCATCTACTTGGGGAAGAGAGACTTTGTGGATCACGTGGAGTCAGTGGACTCCGTGGGTGAGTGGGGCCATGCCCATGATGGAGGGGGAGGCACGGGGAGCAAGTGGCCGGAGAGACCAGTCCCTGTGCTGGTGGCTGCTCATCTCTGCTTCCCTCCGGAGCAGGAGGAGCAAGGGCAGCTCTGGAGGAGCAAACGTCACGTTTTCCTGCAAATACCCTTACAGAAAAATGGTGGGGAAAGGGACAAAGTCCCTTTGCAAAACAACTTGGCCAAGCTGCTGGTGGAGATGCTGGAGGAGGCATCGCCGTCCCCCTGACTGGCAGCTTCCCTCAGTCACCTTCCCAGCTGATGAGCAAATTATTTGAATTTAAAAAGCGCTGTGTTTTTGCAAGGATCTTCCTGGGCAGCTGAGCTCACCCTCCCTTCTTCTCTGTTTATTTGCAGATGGCATCTGCCTGATTGACCCAGAGTACCTAAAGGACAGAAAAGGTATTAATACAGAAAACCCCACGTTATAAGAGGAAGGGATGGAAACCAGTGCAAAGCTCACCAGAAACCTGGGACTGTAGTCAGGTTAAAGCTGCAATGGGTGGTCTACAGCTTGTTGTATGTCAAGGCCACGGCAGCTGACCTGGAGGAGAAGGCCGCCTCTTTCTTCTCATCTCTTCTGCCTGGGGCACCAGCTCTGAAGCTACCCGTGCCTTGCAGAAAGATGTGATGAATCTTGTTCACTTTATATTTAGTGTTTGAGGTCCAGGTCCTGATAACAGAGTCGTATTTCTGCTGAAGAGTTATTACAGTAGTTTTTCTTTCTTTCCTCTTTATTCAACCCCTTTTCCCGTGCCTTCCCTTTATCTCACCTTTCCCCTAACACTGCTCCTCTCCATTTCCATCTGGCTTCAGTGTATGTGACGCTGACTTGTGCGTTTCGCTACGGCCGAGATGACCTCGACGTTATCGGGTTGACCTTCAGGAAGGACCTCTATGTCCTGACCACCCAGATCTTCCCACCGGTGCCGGACCAGACACCCAAAACCCTCACTCCTTT
Organism: Harpia harpyja; assembly: GCF_026419915.1. Taxonomy (NCBI): domain Eukaryota; kingdom Metazoa; phylum Chordata; class Aves; order Accipitriformes; family Accipitridae; genus Harpia; species Harpia harpyja. The sequence continues at coordinate 24,909,271 of NC_068957.1, read as the reverse complement.
GCAGGAGAAGCTGATGAAGAAGCTCGGGGAGAATGCCTACCCCTTCACCTTCGAGGTAAGGGCTGCTCAGCCCTTCCTGACCACACACCTCCGTGGTGTGCACCAGGGCTCATCTCTGGGCACGTTCTTCATTTATTTTTTTTCTCTCTTTCCCTGTTCTGCCCAGATTGCCACCAACCTGCCCTGTTCGGTCACCCTCCAGCCGGGACCAGACGATGTGGGAAAGGTGAGCTGCTGTCCCCGACCTGTGTCCCCCAGACCCATTCCCTCCTGGCAGGGGGTTAAGTTGTGGGGTGCCAAAACGAGAGCTGCTTCTCTTTCACGGGGATGTGGCCCATGGGGTGAGGGTTGGGGAGGAAGGATGGCTGGAGTCGGGACCAGGATCTCCGGGGATGCGGTGGAGGAAGGAGAGGAATGAACCTAAACCTCAGGCAGCTCTGAGCCCCTCCTGCTTAGTGACCGTACGTGTCCTCCCAGGCCTGCGGCGTGGACTTCGAGGTCAAAGGATTTTGTGCTGAAAATCTGGAGGAGAAAATTCACAAGAGGTATTTGAAGGGGATCCCTTTCCTTCCCCGTGGCCAGCTCAGGGGTCGGGCTGAGGACCTGCTGTCAGCCTGTGCCACGCTTGGATCGGGTACTTTGCCCGAAGGAGGGGCAGTTGTCCCCATGTCAGAGCCCACCATGTCCTAAGAGCAGCCTGCAGCTTGCGTCCTTTGGCTAGAGACCTTGTGATGTCCCCGAAGACAGCCAACATGTCCCCCTCGAAGGCTGTGTTGACACGTCCCTGCTGGGGGTGACCGCTTCTCGCCCCGCAGGAACTCGGTGCGCCTCATCATCCGCAAGATCCAGTTTGCACCCCTGATGATGGGGCCAGCCCCAAAGTCGGAGACCACCCGGCAGTTCATGATGTCCGACAAGCCCCTGCACCTCGAAGCCTCCCTGGATAAGGAGGTCAGTACAGGAGCCGTCCCCTGGCTTGTGCCACCACCTGTGTCCCCAGAGACAGGGACCAGTTGCCCAGTCGTGTAACCGAGCCTCCTCCCACCGCAGATCTACTACCACGGAGACCCCATCAATGTGACCGTCAACATCAACAACACCACCAACAAGATCGTGAAAAAAATTAAGCTCTCAGGTGAGAGGAGGCAGGAGGGGCATGTCCTGGCACCCGCTGCGTCCCAGCCTCCCTGTCGGAGATGGGGATTGTGCGCCTGTGCCTCTGCCGTGTCACCAACGCTGCTCTCTCTTGTCTCTTCTCAGTTGATCAGATCACAGATGTGGTCCTCTATTCGCTGGATAAATACACGAAGACTGTGTGCACCGAGGAGATAAAGTAAGTAAAAAGGGACTGGGGGTGGCATGGCATTGCGGCCAGAAGGAGGAAGAGAAAGGAGGACGGGGGCAGAGTGATGGGGAGAAGGAAGACGGTTTTACACCAGGCAGCAAAAATATCAGGGTTAGAAGAGCAGGTGCAGAGGAAGCAGAGGAGAGGGAAGGCTGTGGACACCGTGCCCCCCCAGCACAAGCTGGTGTCGGCTGGGGAGGTCCCTGGGGGAACGTGCGCAGCTGCCCCCCCCGGCTGCTTCCTCTCCTTACTTTGCATCTCTGAGGCCAGGCGCAGCCTCTGCACCCCTGAGAACCAGGCAGGCTGCAGCAGAGGTGAGGGGTAGGAAAAAGAAGTGGTTGTATAAGGGAACGAAAGGAGGAAACAGGCCCAGGCAGCTGCGTGGGGAGGGCAGGGTAGGGGGGGTCTGGCTCTGCCCACGTGCCTGGTGCGATGCTGAGCATCCCCAGTGGGTGATGAGCACCCACCAGGCTGGTGTTGGCTCTGAGCTCTCCTCTCCCACCCCTTCCAGCGAGAACGTGGCAGCCAACTCCACCTTCTCCAAAACGTACTCCATCACCCCCACGCTCTCGGCCAACCGTGAGAAGCGAGGCCTTGCTCTCGACGGCAAGCTCAAGCACGAGGACACCAACCTGGCTTCCACCACCATGTAAGAGCCAGGCGGGCTCCCCCGCTCCCCGCCACGGCCAGACCCATGCCTTCCCTCCTCTCCGGCTGCTTCCCACTGCTCAGGATGCTCTGGGCTCCCACCAAGGTTCCCCCACACATCCTGTGCCTGAGCCTACCCTGTCCAGCTGGAAAATGTGGGGATTTTGTGACATGGCCACAGACCCACCTCTCCACCCCGTAAGAGAGCCGTAGCCTCCCAGCCATCTTCCAAAGCCCCTGTATCCCTCTGCAGAACTGCATCGGGTCTCATCTCGTGAGTAAATCCCAGCTCAGACAGCTCAAGTGGCCTCCAGAAACTGCTCTGTGGCTTCAGCCAAATGACCCGCCCTCCCCTCTCTTTTTACTGCCACGTTGTGTTGTCCTTTCCTGCTAAAACCCAGTGCACCCCACACAAAATGGGGCATGGAGACAGCCCCGGGAGCTGCCGTGGGGGGAGCGGACGGGGTCTGCGAGCAGCAGTGCCCGCCTCACCGCTCCACTCTGCCTTTCTCCCAGCCTGAGACCCGGCATGGACAAGGAGGTGCTGGGCATCCTGGTGTCCTACAAAGTGAAGGTCAACCTGGTGGTGTCCCGAGGAGGGTGAGGCTCTGCGGCCGCGGGGGGTAGGGACCATCCCCTTGGGCCGTGCTGTGGGATCTTGTACCACCGGGCAGATGATGAAGGGACTCATGCCGTGGGTCACCTTGTCCCTGCCCTGCTCCCCGGGGGCCACGGGGCAGCCAGACGCTGGGCTCCTGCCATGGATCTGTGCTCCCTGACTCCCACCCCCCCCCATCCCCATCGCTGCTGCTCTTCAACCCTATTATAAATCATTTTCTACCTTATTATAAAGCAAAGTCTAACACCTCCCCTCCTCTGCATTGGCTGATTTCTGTCCCTTCTCTCCCACTGCTGCAGCATCCTGGGGGATCTCACTGCCAGGTAAGGGAGGAGCTGCCTGCAGGACCCAGTGCAGCAGAGTGCCCAGTGCCTGCACGGTGCGGCGCTGGGCAGGTTTATTGAAAGAAGTGGTTTTCCTTCCAGCGACGTTGGAGTCGAGCTGCCTGTCATCCTGATGCACCCGAAGCCTGCGGACGGTAAGTAGCGCCTGGGATGCTGCCAGAAGACCCGGGAGGAAGAGGCAGTCCCTGTTCAGAGGGGAACTTGTAAAAACATCGCTGATGCAGCTGCCTCCGTGCAAAGGGCCCTGCTCTGCCCCAGCATCCCTGGCTGTGGGACGGGCAGAGCTGCTCCGGCTGCGCGTCAGCCACCCTCTCTCCGGGACCAGTGTGGGAGCAGCTCTTCTCCCCGTGGCACCTTGGGGGCCACCCATCCCAATGTCTCTCTTTCCAGAAAAACACTTGAGCATTAAGTTAGTTGAAATGCCCTTTCTCTATTAACCTGCATGTGTGTCTCTCTCAATCCTTGCCTCCCTGTGCTTTGCTTATCAATGGACTACAGATAAGCCAAGGTAAAGAGATGTTTCCTTATACCTCAAGCCAGTATTTCCTCTAACACATAAACCATACAGATCCATCACAGATGGATGTGATGCCCCATTCCAGCTTGAGATTACATCCTTGGATTAAACCATCCAGGCCTCAAAGCCCTGAGCCCCTGCGTCACAGCAGACAGCATGACACCCTCCATGGTGGCACAGGCAGCAGGAGCATTGTCACAGGCTGGGAGGATTCAAATGCTGGGCTCGGCACGTGTTCTGCCGATTTCCAGGGCTTATTTTACAACTCCACTTGCTGCAAACACAGCAGCCTCTCCTGCTGCAAGCCCGGACCTCACCTTGTCCCTCGGAAGCAGCCAGCAGTGCTCCGTCTCCCAGTCGCAAGTGCCACCGCTGCACATAACGTCCCCTACGGCCTTGGTCTCCATCTGCCCCACGCTGAGGCCCCTTGGCTGCTGGAAGCAGCGCTGGTCACAGCCCCGTGCCCCTGCACGCTCCCCATTGCCAGAGCCCTCTTCTCCTCCCACCACATGAGCTTATTCCAGCTGAAGCCACAGCTGGGGTTGCTTCCCTCTGGGAAGCTGCAGCGTGCCAAACCCATTCCTGGCAGCTGTGCCTGGCAGCCGCGGCCGCCAACCAGCCCCACAGCCGGCCCTGGCTTGCAAAGCCCCAAAAGGCTGTTTTTGTGTCTGGTTACACCCTGCCACGGGATGCGAGCGCTGGGATTTGGAGCCTGGAAACTCGGGCTGCAACTGCAAGGCTTTCACACCAAAGCCTATCAGTTTCCCAGCCCAGCAAGGATATTTAAACTTCCAGAGGAGGAAATCTCTTGGCCTGTCCCCACCATCGCTCCCTGTAGGTTTTGCCAAGTCTTTTCACATTCGCAAGCTTTTGGAATCAGTTTTGCTGACTCTTTTTTTTCCGTTTTCTTCCCCCACTTTTCATTTTGCGGCTCTCCCTTGATGTCATCTGCCGCTTGCCTTTCGCAAGAAGGTAACTAATCTCTTTGTCTCCACTTTAATTTCTTTTCCTTCCCTTTTTTCCCTTGACAATGCAAAACAGCATCTTTTAAAAAAAAAACGCCGAAAGTTGCAGTTGCTCTCGCCCAGCTCCTCCGGTCACGCACGCTCGCAGCCGAGCCAGCGATCTGTCCTGGATTTGTGTGCTTGGCTCAGGCTGTGGCTCGCAGTGACCCCACGCTACCTGACTGCTCCCTGCGGTGTGTGGGGCAACGGGGCCGGGGCCAGCACCAGCAGGATTTGTGCGCTGTCCCCTAGTTTGGGGGGGTCAGCAGGGATTTCGCCCTTTTCGCTGCGGTGCATCCCGGGCAGCCGGACCGTGGGCTCCCCGTGGCTGCCCTTCCCCGGCTCACCACGCTTTGCTCTCCGTTCCAGCGAGGAGGACATCGTCATCGAGGAATTCGCTCGCCAGAAACTCAAGGGGGAGAAAGACGACGACGAGGAGGAGGCCAACAAAGAGGAAAGCTAACCTGGCTGCCTGTTCGCACGGATGGCCACCGGGTCCCACGCGCCCCGGTTTGGGACGTAGATGCCCGTAGCGCGTTCCCCGCTGTCCCGCACGCGGTGCAGACACCTCAGCCCTCTACGCGCGGTGCGATGTATTCCCTTAGGGTACACCTTCCTCCCCCCTCCCCGGGCTCCTCGCACCGACTCCAAGACCCCGGTTGCGGCGGAAAGCCCGACTGCCTGCAGGACGGTGCTCCCACCTCCTCGCACCCACGGGTGCCAGCGAGGGGACGGGGAGGGTGCCGTCGCCAGCGTGTTTGTCGTTTGCCTGCGTTACGCGATACTCTGTGACACCGTTATCAATAAACCCGCCCCAGCGGGCCCGGTGCAGGCTCCGTGTCGTGGTACCGGGGAGCGAGGCCCACCCCGGGGCCGCGGGAGAGCCCGAAGAGGGCAGACGGTGCTTCAGGCTGCCGCGGGCCTCGGCGGGAAGGCGAGGCGCTGCAAAACCCGCCGGCCGCCGCTCCCGGCCGGGGCCTCCGGTACAGGCCGCAGCGCCTGCCGCCACCGGAGACCGGCCCGCTGCCATGGCAACCGCCCGCCCTACGGCGGGGTGGGGGGGGGTGTGGCGGAGTGACGCGCCGGTGACGGCGGCGGAAGTGACGCGCGGCGGGGCGGGGCGGCGGCGGCGGTCCCGGTGTACGCTCGGCGGTGTCTCCTTCTCCTCAGTCACGGCTCCGGCTCGGCCTCCCCGCGCCGCCATGTCCGCCCCCGGCAGCGGCGGCGAGTTCGGGAACCCGCTGAGGAAATTCAAGCTCGTCTTTCTGGGCGAGCAGAGCGGTGAGCGGGGCGGCCGCCGGGGGCGTCAGGGAGGATGAGGAGCCGTCACGGGCCTTCCGCTGCGGGGCGGGGGGGGGCCGGTGAGGGGCCGTTAGGGCCGGTGAGGAGCCGTTAAGGGCGGTGAGGGGCCGTTAGGGCCGGTGAGGAGCCGTTAAGGGCGGTGAGGGGCCGTTAGGGCCGGTGAGGAGCCGTTAAGGGCCCGGAGTGTGTGTTGGGGGGGGGGGGGGGGCGGTGAGGGGCCGTTAAGGCCCCGGAGTGTGTGTTGGGGGGGGCGGTGAGGGGGCCGTTAGGGCCGGTGAGGGGCCGTTAAGGGCCCGGAGTGTGTGTTGGGGAGGGGGGGTGAGGAAGCACTAAAGGCTCCCGGGGTGGGGGGGTGAGTGAGGATCCGTTGAGGGCGGGGGCACGACGGACCCGTGAGGGTCTTGCGGCGGCGGAGGAACCGTTAAGGGCCCTTCCTCCGCCCGGGGTGGGGGGTGGGGGGGGGGAAGGCGGCGACGAGCCGTCCGGGACCCCCGCCCGAGGGAGGGGCGGTCCGGCCTTAGGCCTCAGGCTGGCGGGAGGCGCGGGCCTAGCGAGCGCCCGGTTCCCCGTTTGTAGCGCTCAGCCGGTCTTAGCCTGCCCCGGTGGGCCTGTGCTACCCGCCTGCCGGGGCCGGGGCTGGCCCGCAGTGCGCCCGCAGCCGTGCCGCTGGGGAGGCGGTGCTGTTTGTATATAGCATGGCTGCTGCCTCCCTTACGTCTTCAGGGTTTTTTTTTTTGTTTTGCCTGGGAGTTGCCTCCCTTTCGTACCCCTTCCCTCGTAATATATGGACGAGTTGTATCTTTTTCTTGAAATTGTGGTATTCTTTGCTGTGTTACTCTCTTTAGATCTTGTACTGATTACCTCCTCCTCAGTCCCAGAACTGTAGGTCTTGGAGGAATTTCCAGGAGCTGCCTAATTCCCCCGCCTTCGACATTGCTGCTGATAGACATTTGTCTAACCGGTTTTTAACCCAATGTTCACAATTTCACAACCTTTCTAGGCAATTTATTCCTTTTCCCTCTTCTCTTCCATCCATGTCCTTTGAATTTTTCTTGGCTTCCTGAGAGAGAATCGGAGCTCTTATCTCTGGTTCCTGTTTCTTGTCGGTTCTGCGCTTTGTCTCTTGATAATATCTGGAGACATAAATCTAAAGTTTTTAAGCAAGCTGCCAAAGTTTACTCTGTATCTAAAATCTTGTTATGAAGAAAGGATGTGAGTCTTGAATGTTGCTTTTCTATCCAGCCAGAGGCAGCTAAACAGTGTCTGGGACATCACCGCGTCTTGTTTTGATGTTTATGCCTGTAAGTCCTAGACTTGGTGATTATATAAGTACAGAAATACGAGTAGCAACGCAAGTTTATTGCTCGCTTAAAGCAAACAAATAATTCTTTGTCATATGCATCACAATGTACCTAATTTGAGGATCAAGTTTTCATCATGATTAATTTTTGACCTACTGAGATTGATTTGGCTTAACATACTTTTGTGATTTTGTGAATGAATTTCTTCGCTGGTTATTTCGCAGGAGGCCATAGCTGGGAAATAGCCTTAGATTGGCAGCTCAATTCTGATGATTGGCACTACCAGCGTGCCACTCCCAAAGCAGTGGTTATTTTTTCCCCACTGCTGCTTGAAAGTAATTTATTTCTTCTTTTGTAGTTGGGAAGACCTCTCTGATCACCAGGTTTATGTATGACAGTTTTGACAATACTTACCAGGTATGTGGTAGACTTTTAATTTTTTTTTTATTTTTTATATATATATGGGTAAATCTATTCCCCACTATTAAAATGTATGCCTGTGAGAACTGTTAAGGCCAAGCACATTTCTCCATGAGATGTCAGTTCAATATCATATGTAAGGTTGTAAGGTGCCTTGAAATGGAAATGAGACTTCATGACTAAGCCCAAGCATTTAGTGTGATGTCAGGAAATACAGTGTACAAAAAAGAAGCAAGGTTTAGATCCTGTCTGGATATGTGAGAAACCTTGAGGAAAACAGGGAGAAACATTTTTTTATGGGGTTGGCTAATAGAGAAGATAATGGTCAGGATGCCTGATGATGGATATGGAAGTCTCGGGAAACAGAGAATGAATAAGATACAAACACGCTTATGATAGTTCTTGGTCTCTAGCATCTTCAGAGGCTTGCTGTTTAAGTAGGAGTAGTTGAGTCCAGAGTGTATAGATACATCTGCAAGAAGTCAGCATGGCCTATTCTCTCTCTTAATTTTTTTTTATTATTGCTTTTTTTTTAACTAAAAGGCTATAGATAGAAAAAGCCGGGGAAGTCTTGGCAGGGAAAGAGTAGGGTGGGGATGAAGAGGCTGCAGATGAAAAGCTGAAGATGCATAAGAGGCCTGAAGATTTCAGGAAGAGTTAGTTGTATCAAAACCACTTAGCAGTATTTCGAGGAAATACCAAGTATCTTTAAAGAAGATGAGACTAGGGCTTTCTCTTTTAATTCAGGCGAGAAGGAGTTACAGGTTTAGATTGGGGTAATTTTAAGTTGGAAAAGGAAGGGAAGATTGCTTTCTTCAGGACAAGTCATTCACTGGAACTGGATCCTCTTGTGCTTTCTGTGTTTCTTTTCCTGACTTTTGTAAGGTGCTCTCATAGATTCATCTGCTTATTGTAGTTGTTATAAACTGTGTCCTGGCTGCAGAAAATAGGACTCCCAGAAATAAGTACTCACTACAGAAATTGACTGTTATGGTCTCTTCTAATGTTAAACGGTTCACATTCTGATGGAGACCTTCCGGAACATGTTATGCTGCCTGTGTTTGCTAAGACTGGAGATAATCTGTCTGAAATACTAAAATCTGTTACATTGGTAACCTGTCACCTGTTTCCCAGGGTTATGATGGGCTAGGACATCTGCTTGATTTAAGTGCCTGGGAGCGCATCTAACTTTGTAAATTAATTTAAATGTCTTTGTACTGGAATTACTGTACAGCAATGGAAACGTGAATGGAAGGAGACTTACAGAAAGAACTGCCTGGGAAATGAAGCTTCTGAATGTCACTGGAAAGGAAGCGTAATCTGAAATGGAAAGCCCCGAATAAGCATCGCTTTTTAGCTTTCAGTACAGTCGCCCACAGTTTATATATGTAATTTGCTCTACCTTTTGGTTATTTCTAATAAGATAGCTCTTACCAGACTGAATTGCAGTAGACCAGAAGGAGATGCCACTTCAGATATGATCTGTGTTAAGATGCATGAATGTCTGAGGCTAAAATCGAGACTCAGAGGTTCTTGTGCAGTTGCGAAGTGTTGGAAGAATGATGTGAAATGAAGATGGCGCAGATACCCAGATTGCTTTGTTTTTATCAACTATATTGAAGGCAAATGAGTTCCACAGCTTAATTATAAGTTTGTGAACATTTCTGAGAGTTTGTATAGAAAGATCTGATTTGCAGATGCTGGAAGGCAAGTTGCAGTTACTAATGCTTTTCTTCTTTTCAGGCGACCATTGGAATTGATTTCCTGTCAAAAACAATGTATCTTGAAGATCGCACGGTAAGTGAGGCATCTGTGTGATAGCATGGCAACTGCAGTCATGGGAGCAGCAGTTGCTGTGTGTGCTGTTTTACCTGGCCGTTCCTCCAATGGCTGCTGAAATCCCCCAGCAGCCTTCAGAGGGACAGCCTTTGAATCAAATCACTGACCCACTCTCCTGTTTCTGGTGCTTGTTAATATCTGATACCCGTAGAATGAAGTCAAAATCTTTCATGCAAAATTGAGGCAAGCTAATGTGCATATCCCAGGGAATGGGCTGTCTGTTATATGTATCTTAGGTGTAGTTTCCTCCCAGAATTTGCAGCTCTGCCTCTGGGATTGTCAGTATAAATGGGTTCGAGCAGACCCCAGGCAGTTCCAAGTCTTGAAGTCATTCATGGTTACCAGTGGTGGCATAGTTCCTCCTCATAGAAAGGCTCCTTTTGTAACACAGTTCTGACTTACTGTTAAAGCGATTTTGGATTTAGCTTGCATGAGATTCCGTTTTGCATAAAGAGATCCCTCGCATCCCTCTCCTGTCTTTCAGTATTTGTCTTTTTATTAGTTTGGGTTTTGCTAGTACTTGCCTTTTTGCTAGTTTCACTACTGGCTGAGAAGTATGAAACTGTTGTGGGGAGGAAGGGGCCAGTGGTGTGGTGGAAGTCCTTTTTGTTGCTTTGGGTCTGTTGCTTCTGAAGAAGTCCCAGCCCAGTGTGTGTGGTGAGTTTCCTGAGTGCTTCTCTGCCATCTTACCAGTGATTCACTATTAGAAAAGACCTTGCTTAATCTTGTATGGGAGAAACTACTTGAATAACATTCTTCAGTGGTACTGGCAGTGGCGGAAGAAGATGATGATCTTGGGAATGCTGCTTGACACCGGTGAAGGCAAGTTGGAATGCCTGTGTGCTGTTTTCAGCAGTGTAGTCTTGATTTCTTGTGGTTGTGTGGGTCAGGATGTCATTCACCTGCTGGCCTGCTATCCAGAAAATACCATTTTCTTTCCAATGTTAGATATACTGTTAGCTTTCCTGATTATGTAAGTGGTCCACAGAGCCCATAAAGCCTGTTTAAGAGAGGTGTTGCATGTAGATAAGAGGAGGGAGGAATACAAGCACAAAAGCTGGGAAAATTCAGACATTGAAATAATTTCTCAGATGTGGCTAATGCTGTATTTTGCAATAGGCTTTGACTGCTGGGCTTGAAATGAAGAATGGTAAGCCTCTAACTGCAGCATATGCTTTGGCATATTTGATATGTCCTTACACCAAATAATATATCCTGGAATGTTACCTGTGCTAGATCACTCAGCAGTAAATATGGCCTGGGTAGCATGTACTAGCCAGCAGAAGGGACAAATATATGTGGAGTTTGGTTCTTCAAAACCATCTCCAGTAGCCTCCCACAGAGGGCGATTGTAACTATGCCATTTCCAGCACGTTGCCAGTGCATTGGGACCTGTGGCACTAAGTGAACTGGGGCCACAAGTAGTCTCATCCTCAATCCCAACTGTCAGGCTGCCAGTTCCATGTTACAGCTACAACCTCACTCTTGAAAGACCCGAGTAGTATTTCCTTTTCTGTGTCTCGGTATCTTCCCAGACTTGTTGGATTTAAGCACAAGAAAAGCCAGTCTAGAGGGTGGTTGCTCTTCTGGCTCGTGCCCCACTACTATGTTTCACCACATCAGGCTTTCCAGAGGGTTAATCAGTAGCGGGGTGATGTAGTCCTTACGGTTAGGAGTCACCGCCTGTAGCTAGCTGCAGGTTGCAGTCTGCTTGTGTGGCCATTATAGCCAGAGTCCTTAAATGGCAGGATGCACTGAGGTATGTATGCTTATTTCCCTCATTTGCAGATGGTGTGAGAAGGTATCTTTTAGGGATATCTTGGTTTTATGATTAAATAGAAGAACGTGTTCATACATGTGAGTTATTAATGGGTCTGTGGAGGGAGGGAGGTTTCTCAGATGTGCTAGGCTGAGGCTACTGCGAGAATGCAGTTAGAAGTATCGTTAGCACTTTTCACATTTCTGTTCCATTTTAACTTTCCTTTTGTTGCATTATTTTCGCCTTGCAATTTTTTTTCTCTTTATTTTTATTTCACTTGAGTTTTGGTTTTGTTTTCCATTTTCCTGCTCTTCCCCTTCCCTCTTCCCCTACACTTTTCCATTTCCCAGATCAGGCTGCAGCTGTGGGACACAGCCGGCCAGGAGAGGTTCCGCAGCCTCATTCCCAGCTACATCCGTGACTCTGCTGTGGCTGTCATTGTCTTTGACATTACAAGTAGGTATTGAGCTGGAGTGTCTGCAGGGACCTTGCATTTAACATGTACCTTTTATGCATTGGAAGTGGTGGTGTTATCGGAAAAGGGCTAAGATAGGCGCTCGGCCCCAGGACTGTAGGTGTTTCATGGGCTGAGGGGACGTAGCTGAGCATCTTCCTCCACAACCAGCGGTAACTCCATCCCGTAACACAGAAACTGGGGAACTGGAAAACTCTGGTCTGCTCAAAGCTCAGACAATGGAAATGATACACAGAGGATTGGCAGGTAGGTGAATAGGGATTGTGACTTCTCGTGTGTCTGTGCTGATTGGAATGAAAGGTGATTGGTAGCCTTTGGAAAGCTTTATACTTTTTCTGATTGGGGTGGGTTTTGGTTGGTTTGGTTTTTTTTTTTAAACCTCAGGATGAATTTTTTTTCCTTTCTGGATAACTGGAGAGGTTAATAAATGTAACAACTTCAGATGCCAAAGCAAAGGAACACTGTCAGAGTAGGTAAAACAGTACAACACCCATTTAAATAAAAGCTGTGTAGCGACTTAAGAGGATTCAAGACTTCCATTTCGTTGAAGAAGAGAGCTGGCAATTGATATGAGTAACGAGAGAGGTTTTGAAAGAGAAGAGATGTAACTACCATAATTTCTAAACAATAAACAAGCTTAGAGGGAAGTTCTCTATAACGCTTGGCACGAATGTTTTAGTATAAGATATGAATATAATTATTTCATTTTAACTCCTTGTTATTGATTCCACTTGATCTGGCTTTTTTGGTTAAGCTACAGTAACAGCATAAACACCTAGACAGGATTGATATCAGTGAGCCAACACCATGTGGACAAAGTCTAAGTAAAGAATGTAGAGCAGATGAAAAACCTCTGGCCCACCTTCATTTTGTCACAAACTGTAGATTATAGTGAGGCTTTACGGACCAGGGGTTTGTTTCACTTCAGTTAACTGAAGTGCCTAACAAATAATAGACTTCTGTTATGATTTATCGTACATATTGAGGGCAAATAATTACAAGGTCTTTCTCCCAGTCCTGTAGCTTAAGTAGTTGACTCTGGGATGATTTCTGGCTTGGTCCAAACTAATGTCAAAATGAAGTGATCTGTTTGGGATTTGAGGAGTGCTGAGATGTGCATGTGATGTCTTATGCTGGGAACTCATCTAGGTGAGGCAGTGTGTGTGGCAGGCTGCATAGGCTGGCATCTTTTCTCCCCACTGTTGTGACAGATACAGGATGCTGTTTATCCAGGCAGGTGGAAAAATCTTGCCGGTCTAGGCTGTTCTTAACAGCTTCCAGACATGTCAAAAATAATTAAGTGATAGCTGATCTCATCATACTTTGGTAATGGTCTGATCTTTTCAGATAATTTCATTTTTTATTGTTACTGCTCTTTGTTCTGTTCTTAGTGACTGAGAGGCTCTTAGTTTTCTTGTGTTATTGAAGGAACATGCTCATGTACTTCTGAGGGCATGATGATGGTGAGCACTAGCGTGATTAGGAAAACACAGTTTCCTTTACCACTCTGAAGAGCTATATATTTGCATTGTCTTTAGTGGTAACTGTATTTGGGAACCTCAAATAGTCTCCTGTAAGTTAATGCTGGTCGTGGTAGTGTAAAATAGGGACAGTCCCACAGGATATACTTAAGTACCAGCCAAGATACTCTTAACTAGTAGAGAAGAACTGTTAGCTAGCATGTAGGGAGCTGAGAAGAAAAAGAGAAATTGCTTAGTTATTGTTAATCTGCTGGGCATCTTGAAATGCAAGTGGCCTGTGGAGAGATCCGTGGTGAAAGTCCATACTGCAACTCGGGGCCCCTTTCTGAACAAGTTACCTTGTTTGCAAGAGGGGCTGGGTTAATTCTTGGTTGAGGACCTTTCACCTTTCCAGACCAGTAGGGTTGTTAGCACGTCATGTTTGAGTGGGTTGTTTATATTTTCTCTTCCCCTCCAAAACGGGTGCGCACAAACTTTGACTTCTAGAAATGAGAAGCCACAGAAATACTGCAGCTAACTTTCTCAGGTCACTTCAGGGGTGCCTGCAGGGTACCTGCATACTAGATGAAGGCCTTTCCTCAAATAGTGTTACCCTTCACTACAACAAGATTGCTGGGGCCAGTTTTTCCCAAGTTCTGTGGTACTTCCTCTAGTTGCCTTTTGGACTGGGAGTTTGAAGGTTGGAGTGTTTAAATCAACACCTTGGTAAACTTTCTGGGTGAATAGTCTGGTGTAGCAGCAATGTCTTGGGGACTATGTGGAAGCTTGTTGTGAAGTCCAGAAGTAAGAGCCAGAAGCTGTCATTATCAATCCGATCTTCCAGCACCGGTGTAATGTTGTCCAGGTGCTTGGAGTTTGTCACCCTGATTTTCCTGGGGTAATGAAGAGCCCTGACTTTTGCTGCTGTAATCAAGTCTGCCTTCAAAACGAAGCATGAGCTAATTGCTTTAACTGTAAGTCCTAATCTTCCTTAAGCCCCAGGGCATCAGATCTACATACCCTGATGTAGGTATGATGTTGTTTTGAATCTCCTTGTAGCAAGACACTGTGCAGACATGTGCTCTGTCCAGCTTCTGTTTCTCTTCTAAACAAGCCAATTATTGGTCCTTCTGAAACTGCTTTCTCCCTTGTAGCCAGTCTCCTGCAAGCTGCCCTATTAACCACTGTTCTGTGCATAAACAGCTGCTCTCCCTCATTGCTGAACAAGTGGCTTTGTGAGCAATCTAACCAATTCATGTAATTAAGCTGGGAACCAGTATCTGCCCTCCTGTGAAACTTGTGCCTGTTGAGAATGCCAACAGCAATCTTGTTTTCTGGCAGTGTAGCGCTACTTGTACAGCTAGCCGTGTGGGGTAATGACTTGGAAGGAAATGGTATCGCTCCCAGTTGTGAAAAGCTTTTGTTTAGCATTCACTGTGGTAGTTGGCATATTTTGACCATTGCTACTTCTAACAGGCAGGTCCCAGACTATCATATATAATAGGTCAGTTTGTGTTTGGGCATAGTTCTAGAGATCAAACTGTACCTCTCATAGCATTTATGCTTGTTTCTGACTCTTGTGCTTATCTGAAAGGGAGAGCCCGATGCCCTTTGTGTCACCTGAAGCCTACAGCGTGTAACGTTTGCTTTTGTTTCTGCTGGAACTTAAGTTACTGATTGCCTTAATCTTGCATGAAAATTGCCATTACCATCTTCTGGGTGCTTGATGCTGGAGAACGGATGCTGTTTTACTACATGGGGCTGGGGGAATTGCATGTCTGTCATGTGGGAATTGCCCGAAAAGCTTTGATCTGAGATGCTCTAGGCCAGGAGTCCTGCGGAGACCCCATGCATAATCCTGGGTAGACCGGGAAGACCAGCTCTTTATGACTTGTTAGCTACCGCTATCAGCAATGAGGTAGTAGTCATAACCTGGAGCTCTTTGGGAATAGCAGAATCTCTAAGCAAGCAAAGGTGGTAATTAAAGCACATTATCTACAAACAGAGTCAGAAAAGCCAACTTCTGTGGTGTTTGGATATTTGGGGCAAGATTACAAGGTCAGCCTCAGCTTCTCAGACTGAGCTGCATACAGTTAATTCTAGAAATGGCCTTTTCTCTAAAGGACAGTTTCCTCCTTTCTTTTCTCTCTTGCTCTCTTTCTCTCTCTCTCTCTCTCTTTCTCTCTGCTCTCCCTGGCCTGGTACCAGCAGGTTCGGCTGCAGCTTTGGGACACAGCAGGCCAGGAGCGGTTCCGCAGTCTCATTCCCAGCTACATCCGCGACTCCACTATTGCTGTGGTAGTCTATGACATTACAAGTGAGTGATGCTTTGGTGTCTCATTATTTGAAATACTACATGTAAGCAGAACTAATAAGTTACAACGAGAAGTTCTGCAAAAAGATGGTTAACATTAGAAACGTTTTTTCCCTGCCCTGTTTTTCTGTCTGAGCAGAAAACAATTTATTGGTCATTTATATGTGGTGTGGGGAGATTTGGAGAAGCACCTGAGTACAGGCATAGCATTCTCCCTCTCTGAAAAGAAGTTTTATCCTCAGCACTCCTGTTTGATTCTTCCCTACAGACTTGAATTCTTTCCAGCAAACCTCCAAGTGGATTGATGACGTTCGGACAGAGAGAGGAAGTGATGTCATCATCATGTTGGTGGGGAACAAAACTGACCTGGCAGACAAGAGGTAATGGAGGGGAGCTGGTGGCCTTGCTGCCCTGACCAGTAGAAGCAAGGAACTGGCAGACTAGTCTGTCTTCAAAACAATTGTTGATTTTAAACGAAGCATAAATAGCTTGTCATGAAATTCAGGTTTCTGGTTTCAGCATATGCAAAGTTACTCCCTTTTGCTATTCTACATATAGTTTTGGTTAAAACAAACCCACCTAAAAAAAAAATCCTTTTGCTTAAATTAAGTACCTCTATACCATGTTTCTCAACAGTGTATTTTGTCTGATTTTTCTTTTCATGCTGAGATAAAGCCAAAAAGATGTCTTGCAAAAGCAAGGAAATCTACCTTTTTTCAACAATCCTATTTACGTGACTCTTTCTGCATGTGCAACTATAAGTTCGTAGTAAAGTTTCTCCTTGTTACAAGACGGAGCATGAGCTTTTACAGTATCAGTCTAAAAGGTTTCCCTCTGAGCATAAATTTCATGCCATACATAACACAAACTGTGATGTTGTGGACGTGTGAGAGGAAACTAGATTAGCAGAAGCAGACTTCCCCAAGAGACGTAAAAAGTTAATTAGACTCTCAAAATCACACGGACTTAATGTTTTGGGACATGTCATAAAGCATTTTGCTTTTAAAACTCTTAATTCTACAACACCACTTCAGCTAACATAACCAATGTAATAGCTTCTTAAAAGACCACAGGCTTGTGCTTTTGCATTTCTATTTCAAATTCTTCTCTTGATTGATGATTTAGGAAAAATTTTGTTTAATGTTTTCAGAGATTGTCATTCTTTATGAAGACATCAGAAACAGTGTAGATAAGGAAAGATTTTTATTTTAATGGTTAGTGTCAGTAGTAGTTGGCAAAGGGAAGACGGAGTAAGCCATGCAGTTCCTTACAGTCCCAATACTTTAAACTGAAACATCTTCACATACATCAGGTACTCTAAAATGCGTGCTTCGTACGTCATGGGACATATGAAGTATTGACATGATGGGGAATTTTTATATGATGCATAGAAAGCATCTCAAAAAGGCAGAACTGGGAAACATCTGAATCTCACGGCAAAATGAGGTCTTATACAATCAAACCCTTATCCTTTGGCTGTTCATGAGATACTTCTGATCAAAAGGTAACAGCTTGAAAAGCCTTACAGGTGGAACATTAATGTTTTCTTGGAAGAATCTTGTACTATTATCTGAACTGCCTGTTTGTTTACTCTGCTTTCTTGTGATGGTGGGCCTAATAGGGTTCTGACTGTGCCATTGTTGGATGCTATCACGTTTTAAATTTTAAACCTTGCTTTACTCACTCCTGCAGTGTACATATTGCTTCGGAATGTATTGTGATGTGTTTTTTCTCTTGTGGTTTTGGTGTTGTCCAAATGCTCATATGAGACAATACCCAGCATCCCTGGCTGCACGAACCGGTGTCAGGAGATGCTTTTTGCCCTTTGTCCCCGTATAAGTCATGCTGTTAGTTTTTAGTTTGCCATGCATGGCAGGAAAAGCGTAGACAATTCTAATCCTGGCAAGTGGTTTGAGTCAGTGGTGAAGAGGATAAAGTTAGGCTCCAGCTGGGTGCTGTGTGGGCTTCGTACTGATGGTTCTTACAGAAATGTGTTCTGTCCCCTACACGCAGACCACCTTAGTCTTGATGACTATTTGGCTGTTCCCACTTCCAGTGGGAGGCCATTCTAAGTGTCCTGTGCCTTGCACTTTGGAAATGTTGGTAAAACTCGGTGCTTAGAGCTTCAGAAATACGATAAAAATGCATATA
This sequence comes from Harpia harpyja, assembly GCF_026419915.1. Classification (NCBI taxonomy): domain Eukaryota; kingdom Metazoa; phylum Chordata; class Aves; order Accipitriformes; family Accipitridae; genus Harpia; species Harpia harpyja. The sequence goes on along the minus strand of NC_068957.1, from coordinate 24,891,773 downwards.
GCTGATTTGGATTAAGAATTCCAGGTGACAAGACCTCAGATCAGTCTGGTCTTTGAAATCAGCTTACAAAAGCAACGGAGCAAAATCCAAGATGTTCTACTTGAGCCAGCTTTGGATGTTGACCACCTAGTATCTCTTATGACCTCCTGGGAGCTAGAAATAACTGCAGCTCCCTAACTGAATAACCTGGCATTTAAGATTTGAGGCTTTCTAATTTCTAACAAAATCCAATTTCATGTGGAACTGGAAAACGCAATGGGATAATTTCAGCTTTGGATTATTTCCTGATAGTACATAAGTGAAGTAGAGTGTGTGTGCAGCTGGCTCAGCACTGCCCTAAGAATTAAAAATACCAGAAAATTGTTTGAAACATAGCTACAGTTGAAGTTTCTGTAGCACTATAAATTCTTATTTTAGAAGTTTAGTGTAAGTGACAGTAGTCCTGATCTAGGCTAGAATTTGGAATTATGGTGTATATCCAGGTATAAGTAAAAGAAGCTGCCTTGCCTTTCTTTTTAAAAGGAAGTTAGATTTGTGTTAGGCTGAAATACTAGGCCTTTTAAGGCTGGACAAAGCTGCAGTATCAGTCTGAGCTTGGTCACATTTTTCGAAATGGAATACAGCATATTGGAAGCCATTCATCTTATGGTAAAAACCAAGTGATGATGCACATTCTGAGGCCAAAAAGCTGACCTAAAAATAGCACTGTTCTTATTTGGTGCAGCCGGTTAAGTTTTTCTTTCCTGTTAATGTTGCTTCAGTTGGTGGCTGCTCTTATCCTGCAGTTTTCTTTTTATAATTTTTGGACTATTTTTCTTTGCTTTGGTTTTCTTTTCTGTGATTTGTTCTCATTGCTGTAGACAGGTTTCTATAGAGGAGGGTGAGAGAAAAGCCCAAGAACTGAATATGATGTATATTGAAACCAGTGCTAAAGCAGGATATAATGTGAAACAGGTATGTACAGGGTATTGATCAGAGATGCAAATGCAGGTGCTTGCTCGCAAGCAGCAGCCTAGCGCTTGCTGTTGCACTGCACTTGCTGCTGGAGCCTTTCTGAAATCTTTCTGTAACCTCATGGAGCTCCCTTCTGTTGACTTACGAAACTGCTTTTTGTATCAGGTGCAGCGTATGGGGATTATTCCTTCCCTTGAGGATGCTGTGAATAAGGCTCAAATGTACTGCACAAACTTCATCCTGTGCTGATCATCTATTATTAATAGTCATAAGTCCAGGCGTTCCCTGGGTAACCTACCTGAGGTTGTTTCATTCTTAGCTGGAGGACCTAGGGGTCTTAAAGACTCAGAGGTGCTGAGGTCTCCATTGGTGGACTATGCACCCTTGTAAGGGGTGGTGAAGCGGCCCTCCACTGAAGAGCGTCTCAGTCACAGACATCTCTAACTCTTCCTGTCTGTTCTTCCTTTCTGTCTTTCTGCTTCTGTTTGCATCTTTGTCCAGGCAAATCACTACAGAAGAAGGTGAACAGAGAGCCAAAGAGCTGAATGTGATGTTTATTGAGACCAGTGCAAAGACTGGATACAATGTGAAACAGGTAGATCAATGTTTTGTTCTAAAGAGAGGAACTCTGTACTTACTGCTCTGTATGTGTATGCTGCTGCTTGGGGTTCACGTTCCATCAGATATTTGCTTGTATTGTTTGATGTCAACCCCTGAAATGCTTCTTGCCCAAAGATCACTGTTGCTGCTTTACCTAGTGGAAGCTCCTCTCCTGTCAAGTCAATGATTTCCTGTTAAAGCTAAGCAAACTTACCTTGAAAGAAAGGAGAATCTAAAACCAGAATGTGCTGAGGGATAGGAATGGAACTGTTTTGTGCTGTCAGTCAAACATAATTTTGTACATTCCCTTTGCTTTTGTTAACAGTTCATGCACTGTTTTCTAAAATTAACGTTGACATCAGTTGGGATAATTGCTTATGCTGATGCACTAGAGTAGAAGTTCCTGCTTCTGTTTGCAAGCCACAGGGGAAAATCTTGGATTAGTTGAGGTTGGAAGGGATCTCTGGAGATCGTCTAGTCCAACCGCCATGCTCAGAGCAGGCTGCCCAGAACTGACTCCAGTTGAGTTTTGAATATCTCAAAGAATAGAGACTCCATCTCTCCAGGCAACCTGTCACAATGTTTGGCTATTCATACAGTAGAAAAAACTTTAAACTTTTGTCTTGCGTTTAAACAGAATTTCCTGTATTTCAGTTTGTGCCCATTGCCTCTTGCTATAAGCTTGTGACCCCACTCTCCATTAGTTCAGGAATTATTCTGAAGTGTAACAGAACTTGGGGAGTAAGGCAGCCATAAGGTCCAGGGGTCTGCAGGGAGCATAGTACTGTTGGTGTCAGCTGGGAAACATACCAGTTTGCTGCACACCAGCTGGTTAGGAGAACCTCACAATGGGATTAGGAGACTTTGGGTTTGTTTCTTTGGGCTATTCTGGATTGAATCCACATTAGTCTTTGGTTCTAACTTAGTGTTGCTTTATTTGCTTAGCAGGTGTTTGCACTGAGAACTTCTGTGACTAAAAGGATGCTCACTGCAGCACCTTGCTGGTACCTCAGTGGCTTGATTTTCCAAGTAACACACTTTTGAGGTGTGGATGAGAAGTCCCTGCGAAGCTACTGTGAGGAAAATCATCATTAGCTGATGATTCCTCTGGTTCTTTATGCAGCACTTCTCACCAGACTGCCTAGCAGTGTCTGTATTGTGTTAGCTGCTGCATTAATGTCAGCAGGAGGAGCTCTAACATTGACTTGAAAAATTATGCAAAACCATTTTCTGGGTTTTTTTATGGGGATATGATAGTCCTTCCCAGCTCTAGCACATCCTTAATAGCTTAAATGCAGCTCGCTTGAGCCAGCTGTTCTGCTCAGAAATGGCTGGTTTGCAGCAAGATTGAACTGAAAGGATGGGCTGTAAAACCTCAGTTATTCCACAGACTTCTTAAACCTTTGGTCTCTTGCAAGGTTGCTTATCAGAAGTCTAGAGTTGTGCATTGTAACATTGTTGTGTGCAAAAGCAGTTGAGGCTGGAAATGGTAAATAACATGCTTACTGAGTGCAGGACGGAATTGTTCTATGTGTCCCTGGAAGAACTGTTACTAATTAATTCCATATTCTGTTCAAGTAGAAACAGTTAAAATCAAACTGTGTTTTGTAGGCATTGAATAACTTCTTTAATAAAACCTGTTAAATTTTTTTGGTAAAATTCTCGTGGCATTTGTTGATCATTGCTTTGCTTGCTAAGGTAACCCACATAACAAGTTCGTAAGATCTGTTGCAAAGCAATGTTTTTTAACATGCTTTTTCTTTTTTTTTTCTGATAAGTTTTCTTCAGCTTTATCTATTGCTGCTTTTCAGCTTTTCCGTCGTGTGGCTGCTGCCTTACCTGGGATGGACAGCACACCAGAGAAGAGCAAAGAAGACAGTATCCTTGCTTTTTCTCATCAGTAACTTTCCCTGTTCTCATAGAATTTGGCAATTATCTTTTGTCAGGTTGGGCTTGCTGACTTTTTGGCACACTGTGGGGATGGGCCTTATTGGGGTTTTGCAGAGATATGGCTGAAACAGCCAGTATAGAGTGGTGCTTACCTATGGGTGTAAATTGATGACCCTGCTTGTGTTCTATAGATAATCTACACAACTACTTATAATGGCAAACACAAGTTTTGCTTTCTCCACTTAGGATAAAATTTGCATCGTTTCAAAATACCATAATACTTTCTGCCTTTTGCACAGGGCTGTCTTGTGCGCAGTCCTGTGTGATTGGGCTCTGTCCTCTAAATGGTCTTGACATACCAAGTCCACTGGTTTTGCAGTTAATCCTGTTCAGGCAGGATATCCTCTGCTCTGCTAAAACACCCGCCCTTGTCAAGAAGGGACAGCTAACAACCTTTTCAGATACTGATGCCTTTCTCTGTTCTCCTCTTGTTTGTTTTTCCTTGGGCTGGGTGATTTCCTTAACTTGTCTCCTGCAGTGATTGACATCAAACTAGAGAAACCTCCTGAGCAGCCAGTAACGGAGAGCGGGTGCTCCTGCTAACAGGCCCGTTCTGTAGCAGCACATTCCTCAACCGGCCAGTCTCACTGAAGAACATCACCGCTCATTGGCTAGGCAACCCTACTTTGTGGGCTGAAAAACCAATCTACTAAGCGAGCGAACTCCCTGTTTACTGGTGGGGAGCAGCCCCGGCCGCCCCTCTTACTGCATGGTATGAGCCCTGAGTGCAGAATGAGTGTCCTGTCTTTTATTTTATTTTTTTATGTTGTTGCACTTTGGCACTGTGGTGCCCTTTACACTCTCTCTCTTCCTCTCCTTCTCCCCCTCTTCCCCACCTTGAGCCTGTCTGCTCAGATGTATCTTGTGAATGCAATGGAAAAGCCACCAAGTTAGGGAAGACAAAAATAAAGCTTGGGGGTGGGCTTTCCACCTTCCTTACTGCCTTGCATCTTAACTAGTTCCCTGTCCACGCCAGCCCAGTCTTTGTCCTGCATCCCCACTTCCTCTGTCAAAAGGCTGCTCCTTTTAAACCAGTCAGTTTGACTTGGCCTTGCCTTTTTGGACAATACAGGTTATCTGTTTCTAGGCTTTTGCTTCCTGCAGGGCACACACAATACTAGCTCTTCAGTTTCTCCTTTCTGTGGATGATCTTGGCTAACTCTTGCTCATGACTTCTGAGTTTTGCCCCTTGTGTTACACACAGCACTGGAAACCCCCAAACTCTGATAGCTTTGGCCTTGTTGCTCCCGTTTGTGTAGCAGAGACACCCTACAGACTGCTCTCCTCAGTTGGAGCGTCTTCCCATCCAGAGGACCTTGGTGCTCGGTGAGTGTTGGCTGTCAGATGTGGGGAAGGAAGAGGGTACAGAGGCTTTGCAGCATGAAGCTGGGTGGGGAGAGATCCTCGGGGTGGTTTGTAGAGACCTGGGTCCTGTCTGTCAACAGCGAAAATGAACAGTTACCTGAAATCCATCACTACAGGGGCAATACCTGCCCTAGAAGTCATGGATGCTGTTCAGGCTCCTTTCTAGTCTCTGTTCTCCTGTTCATCATCTCGTAGGCTGGGAGCTTCTTCACACGGAGCAGGAGAGCTACAGCAGATGGAAGGCCAGCGATAGCTGTTGTGCTCTCGTACCTAGGCTGCTGCTTGATGAAATCATACGTAGCTGCTTCTGCCTTTGTAGTAGACTTCTGGGGGATGGGGCTAGTAGCCATTTCACTTTTGGAATAGTGTTAAGCTCTAATATTGCCAAAACTGAGATGAGCAGTGGCAGGGATTTATTGTCAGACCCGGGTAGAGGAATGGAGGAATGTATGCTGCTGAAGTGAATTTTGGTGTCACTTCTCCACCTTGGAGGTTGGGAAGTACATCCTCTTCTCCCTGCCCCTGGTTTCTAACTACGTTAATAGAGCTTTTCAGAGACTTTTACTGGGGGTTTTCCATCCATCTGTCCTAACCAGAAGTCTGTAGGTTTGTTGACAGTGAGGAGAATAAAACAGTCGGATGGCTCTAAGCCATTCACTGTTCTTTTCATCACCCAGCCTATGTCACGCTGATGGGGGGGCATGCCAGCGGGCAGGAGAGCGACTGACCGCAGTGTGACGGGTGGGAAGGAGCGCGTTTGGTGGTTAGTGACACTCCCCTAGCAGGATGCCTGTCGGGTCCCTGACCCAGCGTGCGCACTTTGAAGCCTGCAGGCCGTGGAGGGGAGGGGAAGGGGCAGCCTCGGACCGGGAGCTGGTGGTCCCTGCCTTGGCTTACTGGCGGCAAGTCACCTCGCTGCCGGTGGCTGACCTTTTCTTCCCCAGAGCCCTGTCCCTTCCCCTCCGGGTGAGCTGGCCTGCAGGAGGAAGCAGGGATGCGGTTTCCCATTTCACTCCGGAGTGTCCCCCCCCTCACCTTACCCACAGTCCCAGCTGGCAGAGCCGGGTCCCAATGCCTGGTGAGATGCTCAGCCCCCTCCTCTGTACATACCCGTGTTGTGTGGGAATTGCTGATGTTTGTCGGTGTGTCCGTGTCTGCTGTAGAACAGGTTTTGCTGTCCCCTTCTCACAGGCAGGTGTGCGCTGCTCTGCTGTCGTGTTGTTCTGAGTCACGGACCTGGGGGGAGGGAGGGGGGAGACCCTAAGTAACGGGGGGGGGGGAGGGGGGTAACTAGTGAAATAAAATAGTTCACTTCCCACTGTCTTCTCTATGGATGTGTATAATATTGAGTGTGTGTCTGGCCCTGCTGTCTCCTAGCTGTTAGCTGAGTAAGTGTGACTATTAATATGAGTATGGACTGTCTGACCACGGCCGTGTATCACACTAAATAAAGTTATTTCACCAACACCTTCGCTGTCCTGCTGCCGGTGAGGGGCCGAGGCCTGCCTCTGCTTATTTTACTCGTGGGTTTAACGAGTCTGTCCCGCGTAGGGCATGGTGGAAGAAGGACGAGATTACCGGGCTTAAGCGGGGCTCTGGGAGCCGAACGAGAAGAGAAGGGCTTTAAACGGCCCGGGCGGGGGGGCGTGGCCCGGCCCGGCGGGGGCGGCCCGGCCCGGCGGGGGCGTGGCCCAGCCGTTGGCAGCGGCCCATCCTATTGGCGGCTGCCGGAAGGGGGCGTGGCAGAGGCGGGTCATCCTTCCCGCCGCGGAGCGCGCGCGCGGGGTGGTCGACACCGTCGCCTTCCGCCGACCGGGAGCGCAGCGGGTCCACCCCGGGACGGCCCCGAGGGCGGCGGGGAGCCGGGCCGGGCCGCCTACCCCTCAGAGCCTGCCTTCTTCAGCGGCGGCCTACCCGCTCCTGCCAGGCCGAGGGGGGAGTCACCGACCCGGGAGCACCGCGGGAGCACTGGTGGCCCCAGCTCCTCTCTCGCTCGAGGGAGCGTGACGGGATTCCCGCGCCTCCGGGAGCCCCTTGCTCCCCTTGGGGTGCGAGGAACCCGAAGGCAGCGTTCAGCCTTGCTGTCCACAGGGGAACTCCCCATCCCGCCCTGCAGGCACCCCGCCAGGAGGGGTCCAGGACCTGGGGTGGGCGAGCCTGTCCCCACAGTGCCGCATCGACATCCCGGACGAGCCGGCGGAGAGGTGCGTATGACGTGCTGCACGACGTCGAGTATCGACGGAAGCGGGACACCAATGTCACGGACACGCGTGGCATCGCCCAGCTGGCTGCCAATGCTGATGTGGGCTACTGCGCCCGTGAGTGGGGGCCGGAGGGGGACAGGGGATGGAACCAACTCTTCCACCAAAGTACTTGGCTTGTGTTAAATAGAGGGGACACCCTGTCCAAGCTGCTTGGCAGGAGAGAGGTGTTTGGGGTACAGGGCACCACGTGGGACCTCTGCTGCATGAGGTCGTTCATACTGCTTGGGCTGGGAAGGGGTAGGGTGGGTGCTGCTCGGAGGAGACGGTGAGATCACGAAGAAGAGGACGCTCAGGCCAGGCAGAAGCTTCTAGAGTGGCTGCACGTCCATGCAGACCCCACGTGCTGTTCAGGCAGGTGAAAAAACTTATTTTCTTCCTTGTTCGGGGCGGTGCCTGAAGCCCTTGAAGAACAGGGTTGTGGTGACACGGCGATCCCTGCAGGTCGAGGATGGGTATCATCACGCTGTTATCAACTTCTCCATCAGACACCTGGTGAGCGAAGAGTGGGCTGGGCCTGAAGGCTCTCCCATTACAGTGATCCCATGAACTGGAGGGTTCTGGTAAGGGCAAAATGCTGTTCTAGGGTTGGTCACCAGCTGCACGAATTCACCTGAATTAGGAGTCTGAGATGGTCTCAAGATACAGCACTGGCTCCCTTAAAGCTGAGCTACACCGTCGGTGCCAGCCTCGCAGGAGTGCAGCAGTCTATCTAGACAGCAAGATCCTACCTGTGCTTGGGACAAAATGGGGTCCCAGAGTCCCTAGCATGTAGATGTGTAATTCCTTTACAAGTTCCTTAGCTTGAGGAAGCTCCTCTGTGCCTCTAGCCTAGTCTTTGCCCTGTATTTTCAATGCCAGACCTGATAGAGGGAGAGGGCAGGGAAGATGGAAGACAGCATCTGACTGTCTGATGTGTTTGCACAGAAATACCCTCCACGCGAGGAGCTGATGGCCATCTCTCTGCCGGCAGGATACCTGGTGCATTCAACTGGGCCCAACAGCTGCAGTCTGACCTACCTGGCTCAGGTGGATCCAAAAGGTAACTCTGGTTCTGCGGGCCTCAGGACGTGGTGATGGGGTGATGCAGATTCTGGCCCCAGTCAGTGGAAATCCTGCTCTTAATCTGGAGCGCGCCTACGTAATGTGGCACTCCTCTGCTCCAGACCTTCTTTGACAAACAATGATGCAAATGCTGCAGCTTGCTATGGGGCCTCTGGGTGGTTGGTAGGAGCACAGCCATTTTCTGGCATGTTAACTTCTGTTTTTCCCCAGCTCCATCTATTACGGTTGTTGCCAAAGCGGGTTGTAAATAAAGCTTCGCAGTACCTGGCGCGGCAGGGGAGTGGAGCATTTCCAAGGTGCCTGTGCCAAGTCTCACCCCAGTAGCTGGAGCAGAGGGTGGGCCTCCCTCGGCGGTGAGGCTGCACTAGGAATGGGCATCTTGGCTCACCTCACCACCGTGGTGTGGCATCACGTTCTGCCAGCCTTACCAGTTTTGACAGCTGACTGATGCTTTTCTGAAGCCAGAGGACTATGCATAACACGGCGACTCTGGTCTCTCCTTGTGCAATAACCTGCCTGACCCCCGCTTTTCATGCCCCGTCCGAACAGGGCATGAAAAAAAAGCTCAGTAGTTTTTGGAGATCCTGAGCTGAGTAGCAGAGCAGTGCTGAAGGGGTCTCTGGTGCCAGAGCAGGACAGGGACAAAGGATTTCAGTACAGGAAGTTTAATTTCACTCTCCTAAAGCAGCTGGCATCATCAGGGGACCTGGGCAAGCAGAAGATGGTCCCATCAAGGAGTTAAATTGGCCTTCTGCCTTTCTTGCTAGTGGGTCCTGAGCCCCTCCTAAGCAGCCAGAAAAGAAATGGAGTAGGTGTTGTTAGTGGCTAGATGAGACATGTGCCAAGACCTTTTCTAAGCTTCCATGATTGTTTCCCCTGTACTTCCCTGCTCCTGATATACTGCACAGGGCCTGCGTGAAATACCCTGCCTGGAAGCAGCAGCACGACGCTAACATGAAACCCTGGCTGTACCCTGAGCAGAACAAGCTTCCTTTCTTGGCGCAGCGTGCTGCCTCGCTGGAGAACGTCGATGAGAGCGGCCTGTCCGAAGTGAAGGATGATAGGGGCGACCACAGCAGTTCGGAGAACTGATGCTGCTAGCGTCGCTGCAGGGAGGAATGTTACGTGGTGCTGCTCAGGTGCATCCAGTCTTTTACAATAAGGTAGGGGGGAGCTTTTAAAGAAAATCTCTGTTTGTAGCCTTTTCTCTCAAGACGTGACTGCGTGGGTCCGAGCACACCAGCCCCGCTCAGCACCGAGACTGAACGGGGCCAGGAGCGCATGGGCCGCCTGTACCGACCTGGCTGAGTTATGCTCAGGGAGAGGAGCTGCACAGTATGTTTCTCAGGTGTAACCTGCCACGCTTTAACACAACACAGCTTGTTCTGGGGCTGTTACTGTCGCTCCAAAAGGTCAAATTACCTGCAGTACCTCTGCCAGTGTGCTTCCCTGGGCAGGGAGTTATTCATTGACAAACTAAAACTGCTCCAGCGCTTGTGACTCTTGGCCTCTATTTTGCAAGACATTAAAACCATCCAATGTTGCCGGACCTGTTGTTTTCCCAGCGGGGATCAGTAACTACCCCTGTTTGTCCCTCCAGTTCCTGGAGGATGAAATGGACTCTGGTCACCAGTACAAACCCTAGTACTGCTTAGTCAATTAAGATGATGATACCTAAGACATGAGTGTGTCTTGGGAAAGAATCCACTCTTTCCTGTTAGCCCACAGCCAGTCACGGGGTCAGTGCAATGGCTGCAAAGGCATCCACTAATTACCTCTGAGTAATGGCAGGGAGGAAGCTGCCCTAGGCAGGGGAGATCTTCCTGGAGCTCCTGCGAGGGACTGCTTTGAAGCAGGATTAACAGATTGAACATTGAGGTTGTATTTGCAGTCCCCTGTGGAAAGAGCTCAAGGTGCCTCTTGGCTCCTCAGCAGCTGGGTTGAGTGCCAAAAGCCTGATGCGTGCATTCGATCGCTGTTTTCCACCAGGCAGAGCACAGGGTTGGCTTTGGAAAACAGCGATCGAATGCACACATCAGGCACCCTGGCACGTCTGAGCACAACAGAGGGAGAAGGGAAGACAGAGCAGTATGAAACATTGCCTTGCTGCAACATGAGCCCTGAGCATTCTCATTCCCCAAGGAGCATGTAAATGCTGTGAAACTGGAAGCAAATCACCACGGGACACAGAGGCCTGTCTCTGTAGAAGAGCTCTTAGCTTGCTTTCTCAGGGTGTTACAGCGGGGCTTTCCAGGATGCTTATTTCCCTGGTAGAAAAGCTATTTTTTCATTCTGAGTGAAAGTCTGTTTTCTAGCGTCTTTTATTCTGCTTCAGCCTGGCTCAGCTTTCTGCCCAGCAGTTGAGCTAAGAGCAACCTGGGTGGCAGTGCTGAAGCTGTCAGGGCTGCTGCTCTTGGCTGTCTTGCTTAAGTTGCATTAGTGCCACCACAGACAAAACCCTCCATTGCAGCTCTTGCTCCTGGCAGTGCTGAAACACCACTCCAGGCTAATCAAGGGCTGACTTCCATTACAATCAATGGAAAAAACACCCTTAAAACATAGCTGCACCTCGTGTGGGTCCCATGCTTTCCTCCTACAGGCTGCAAGGGCAACTAAAGCCAAGCCTTGTCCCAGCTGTCCACCCAGCGTTTCCTCGGGGTAGTGTTGAGGATGGTAACAAACAACCCTCCACATAGACTTCCTGAGTGGGAATAAGATGAATTCTGGTTGCTGTACTCATTTTATTATTTCAGTTATTACAGACAAGCGGAAAACACCGCACAAGGCCGGAGCAAGGGCTATCCTGATGCCATTTACAATGTGATACTACCATGCATTTGCTGATAACTAGCATGTTTTCGTCTGTGCTCTCCCAGCGCAGGGCACAGGAGACTTCCTCACCCATCTCTGAAAACACGGCAGGGGAGAATTTTACCTCAAAGTGGCGGGGAGTTCTGATGGGAGCACATGACAGGGACAGGGCTGTGCCAAGTGATGGAAGCAGGTTCAGCGAGTGAAACCCTTAACCGTGCAAGCACCACAGCTGAGGGAACCTGGCCAAGTGCCCGCAGCAGTTCAGAAACACACTCCAGGCGCCTCAGTCCTGTATCGTGGGGGTCGTTAAGCAGCAAAGAGGTACAAACACACCTTAGCAGACTAGTGCAGCTAGAGATGTGCACTGAGTTTGAGTGGATTTTACTCCTGTTCCTTGAGTCCCAAGCAAACCCAGTAGTGCAGAGCAGAGGTAGGACAGTGGAGAAGGAAAGAATTTCATGTCACTGGAGAAGTGAACAGGTTGATCTCTTGGAGGACAAAGGCCGTGCTTTGCTCGAGCACGCTCAGACCCTCTTGGCCTTACATCTAGCAACAAGGGTTGGATCCAGAACCAGCAGAGTACTCATTTAATTTAAGTCCTGCTAGAACAGAAACACAGATCTTGCCAAAGCAGCTGTCCTCTGGTACCCACTTCCACATCAGCACCATCAGCTTGTTTCAACACCCAGTTCAAGGAGTACAGACTAAAGCCCCATCCATCTTCCAGCTAAATAAGACTGTTGGCATCCCTCCACGCAGGAAGCAGAGCTGATGCCAGTGCAGCCAACAGGACAGTTGTACCTGCAGTGACAGCCGAAACTTGATGTGTCATCTCACATGTTGAGGAAAAGTAGTGGAGAGTTTTTTGCAGGACAGCCACTCTGGAGACCCAGCAGACAGCTGCCTACTAGTGAACAGTTCTTTCCTTCTGTCTCTGGTAATCTGGAAAGGAAAGAGAAGGCAAGGCTGAAAGGGCAGGAGCGGCAGTCGCTGATGACAAGGGGGAATTAGCCAAAATGTTAAAGGAAAACATAAATTCTGTTTATACCTCGCTAAGTAGAGGCAGTAAAGGCTACTTTCTTGGGTAGCAGCTGGCTTTGAAATAGCGTATTTGCTCCCCAGCCACTCATTTCAAGTTATTTTAGGGCACTTAGAACAGAAGTTTGATTAAAGTCCTCTCTTCCCCTACTCCATAGTTTTCTTCTTTCTTCACTTAAGGGTCAGTTTCCATTTTATGAAGAACCCTTGTTTGGCTTGACTTGACCTCTTTTTTTTTCCCCCTTATATCTATGAACTTTATGGGTGCAGAAACTGAGAATTAATACAGTCTTTTCCTTCACTTGGAATTTAAAGGTCCTTAGGGAGGGATAAAAGCCACAAGCAGTGTCCACCACTGGCACAGGTCCATTAGTGACAGAACTCATTCCTATGTTATTCAAGGATAAGTAGCTACTTCTACAGCTCTAAAGTTAACATTCCCATTCAACAATCATCCCACCTTTTAGCACTGCGTTGCTAAGCCCTGCTCTAGATGTTTTTCTATGTGGGCAGCTGAAGCCAGTCCTTACTGTTTTGACTTGGTACCTGCCCCGATCCCCAAATCAAAGCCCAATCTTCTTTCTGATCTGCAGGCTTAACACCGTCTATGGCCTTAGACTCATAACCGCTAAGCTCAGGTGGAATCGGCAGGGACGCGTGGCAGTCTGCTTCCCAAGGAGAAATGCTGCTAGGTGACTGGACTCGGAGCTAGCGGGCACTTACTGTAGGGGAAGTAACGCACACGCATGGTGATTTCACGGGCTGTCTTCAGGATCTCCACAGCCTGAAAGCAGAAAGAGTTGCTCAGTGACCATGCTGGGCTGGAGGATAGGAAAGAGGAATGTATCAGTTATGTGGTGCCAGCAGCTGAGTTGGTGCAGGCTGAGAGGCTGGAAGGAGATGGTGTGTGCACGGATCCCCATCCTGTCCCTGCTCCAGCAGCTGGGCCGCAGGAGTGCTCACCTTGCTGTGCTCAATATCCTGGAAATCCACATCGTTCACCGAGAGCACCTGGTCCCCTTCCTGCAGCCCAGCTCTGTGCGCATCCGAGTCGGGGATCACCTGCAAAGGGAAGAGCAGAGACAGCAGCAGTGACTCTCTGCACGGCCAGTGCAGCAGCTCCCCTCCCTCGCAGCCTAGGCAGCCCAGCCCCAGAGCCTCCCCACGGTGCCCATCCAGCACGCTCAGGCGGGACTGGGGGAGGATGGGGAGCGGGGACTGCAGCGCACCAGCAACACTCTGTGGGCACAGGACCGTCTGATTGCTGCTTGGTGCCTGGCAAATTACAGCTGTGTGTTTGGAGATGCATATAAGGCATATGACAATCTCCCTGCACGCCCTGCTGGCTCAGCAACACCCAAGGGAACAGACAGAACACGAGGAGGGAATGGCAGAAGGACAGACACACCTTAGAAATGAAGATCCCCAGCTGCGAGGCTTTTCCTCCCCGGATGTTGAATCCCAGCTGCGAGAGAAACCAGCAGTGAACTGCAGTCACCCCCTTTGTCCCAGGACCCTTCCCACTGCTAACGTGTCTCTTCCAGATGGAGCAAAGCTGTTGGTGCTGCAGCATTCAGCCAGGCAGCAGCAAGCACCAGTCCCTCTCTGCTAACTTCTGTGGCAATCTCACCTTAAACACCCCAGGGGCTCCCTGTCCCGTATCAGCTCCGCATCCCAAAATACTCTACTGCTCTGCCTCACCCACAAAGCTTTCTTCTCCCAGCAGGGCAGCAGCAATGCCTCCCCTTATCCCACCCATCCCGCCAAGTCCTTGGATGAGGGAAGCACCAAGGAACCCCCCCCCGGGCTGCCCTCAGCACGCCGGTCGGGGATGATCATCCCCCCACAAGCTCGGCCCCTGCATCAGCCGATTTTTGCCAAGCAAAGGCGCTGGGAAGGACGGCCGTGACTCAAACACGGGAAACGCCACGCCGAGGGGAACGTGGTGGCCGTGAGGGAGCCCGTGGGCCGGGGTCTGTGTGGAGGGGGGTGTGTGGGGGGGTCTCACCTGCGCTCCGGGCGGCTTCTTCAGGACGATGGTGCGGGGCAGGAACTGGGTGAGCTCGTTGTTGTAGTCGGGGTGGTACACCCGCTGCAAGGCAACCCGCCGGCGGGCCGTCAGGCGGCGGGACCCGCCGCACACCCGCACCACCAACGGGCCGGGTGGCGGCCCACCAGCCCCTTCCGCTCAGCCCGCCCACCAACCCGGTCTGCCGCCTAGCCCTCCCCATCCACCTCCCACCTCACCTCATGCGGCGGCACCCAGGCGGGCGGGCTCTCGTAAGGCGGCAGGAAAACCACCGGGAAATCGTCGTAAGGCAACCGGCCCTCCATGCTGCCGCCGCGCCGCCTGACGGGACGGCACCGCCCTCCTCCCCTCACCTCAGCCTCGCCACGCCCCCCCGCCGTGACGCCCGGCCTGGCGATTGGCGGTTGGCGGCGCGCAGCCTGGTGATTGGCGGTTGGCGGCGCGCGGCCCCGGTTTGAATGTTGGTGGAGCCGCCGCCATTGTAACGGTCAGCGGCGGCTCTAGGTGGGTCCCGCTGTCGCCGGGGGCAGCGCCGCGACCACCCCCCCCCTCCGCCGCCCTTCCTTCCCTCCTCGGGTCTCCTCAGGTATGGAAGCTGCCGGGTTGGTGGTCGCCGCGCTTTCTCCTTCGCCCGGTGGGGCCTGGTCTACCGGCGGGAGCGGCCCGTAGGGGCTGGGCACCCCTCCGGCCTAGGCCCCGGGTTGTGGGCCGCGGCGCTGGGCCCTGTCAGGGTTGGAAGCTCCCGAGCAGCGGCGGGCTTTGGTCCTGCGAGACCTTAACCGGCTTCGTTCCTCCTTTAGGGCGTCCGCGGTGACAGAAAAATGGTGAGGGAAGATGACAAGGTGATCCCGGTGCGTGTGGCGCTGCGCTGCCGTCCCTTGGTGCCGAAGGAGACCAGCGAAGGGTGCCAGATGTGCTTGTCCTTCGTGTCGGGGGAACCGCAAGTAAGGGAGCCGGCCCTCTGCGTCCCGGGGGTCGGCCTTGCCTTCTCCCCTCACCCCCCACCCCACCCCGCCGGGGGGGGTATGCTGCCAGGGTGCTGGGGCGGTGTAGTCAGCGGTTTTTGTTCTGGTCACCTCTGCAGGTGGTCGTAGGTAACGATAAGTCGTTCACGTACGACTATGTGTTCGACCCTTCTGTTGAGCAAGAGGAAGTCTTCAACACGGCTGTCGCCCCTCTCATACGAGGCATCTTCAAAGGTTTGTGGTTAACTGACTTAAAGCTCCGTTTTAAAATACCGGGGGTTTTGGTGGGCTCAGCTGTGTGGAAGAAGGTGCTGTTTAATTCTCTGTTCTGACCTGCTTTTTCTTTGATCTTTGCAGAAAATAAACTCCTGCACTATCTAGATACTGACTCCAGCCTCTAGTGAAAAGTGCCAAATCTTGTCTGTTTACAACTTGTTGTATTCTGCAGGGCTAACAAAATGACTTGTGTGTGTTCTCTGGGTCATTTTGGTTCCTGCAGCTACTTATGTAAGGCAAGAGAATTTTATAAAGAATAATACAGTGAATTGTTAAGCATCCCATACCAGAAGCTGTTAGCGATGCTCCAGCAGAGCTGGGATGATGGAGAACTTAGACTGTATTTCTATAGCTAGCTCTAGAAAAGCAGCAGCGCAGTCTTAAAAAAGAGCTGGAATAATAATTTTACCTGTGTTTTGGGGAGCTTTTCATTGACTTTTTTTCCCCTTGACGTTGCTAACGGTGACCTGTGCATAAAGCTTGTGTAAACTGACAGTGAGGGGCAGTCCTTTTCTGGAAGGATGCTTTTACTAGAATGCAGCTTTGTTTGTCAAAGTTTCTTCTGGTTCCCACGTGACTGTCTGATCCGGGTGCCCTTTGTTCCCCTAGGGTATAATGCTACTGTCTTAGCCTATGGACAGACAGGATCTGGAAAAACGTACTCTATGGGAGGTACCTACACTGCCAATCAAGAGCATGAACCCAGTGTGGGGGTCATCCCTCGGGTAATCAAACTGCTATTTAAGGAGAAGGAGCAAAGGCAGGATTGGGAATTCATCCTCAAAGTTTCTTATCTAGAGGTAAAAGTTGGTTTGACTTTTCAAACTATTATAAAGTTATGAATTGCACATAAAGCAAGCTTTAAAGAGGCCACCTCCTTCAAGTAACAGGTATTTATTAAATCAAAACCATAGACTACGTAAGATCTTGTCAGGAACTTGATTCTGAGTCCTAGGTATCTTTCTCTAAAGGTAAAATGAATAGAATGTCACGCAACATTAGCCATGATTTTGGTATAACTGTACATCGTTCTTTATGCGAATTGCTCTCTTGCATTGCTGCTAACTCTGAACTGCTGTTCTGATGCTTTTAGATCTACAATGAGGATATTCTAGACCTGCTGTGCCCCTCAAGAGAACGGTCTTCTCCAATCAGTATACGGGAAGATCCAAAAGAAGGCATAAAGGTCTGTTGCCCTGTTAGATATAGGTACATAAGAGGGTGACGTCGCTAGGGATGAATGTTTTGGTGAAACAACTGTCTGACTCCTTGAGCGCTGCTTTATAGAAATGAAGCTATTGATGATCATGAAGTTTACCCAAAGGGTGACACCACTAGGGTTAGACGTTCATGACAGAGCCACTTGCAAGTCCTGTTCTGGCTTTTCTTTGAAGACTGATTTAGGTGAATATCTGAGAATGTTGTACTTTGGGTCCCTTTGCCAAATTTCAAACTCTGTTGCAATTGTACTCTTCAGTTTGGCAGAAGTAGCGTGCAACAGAGGGATCCTGAGGGGAAACTATTTAAGTGCCAAAGTTATTTTCTTAGCAGTTTTGTACAGAAGTGTGCTTATAGTGTAGTGCAGAAAAACCTTGTGCTACTGCTTGTTCTGTGTACTTTTTTTGTAGTTAAACTTCCGTCCATCGGTTGTACTTCATTTATACAGCTTCAGTTTGCAGTGGTAGGGAGGTTGTTGGTTGTCGTATGCACAGCTTAGGTGTGTGTGACACCTGTAGGTTCGATCCATTAATGTTTTCGTTGTGTGTAATCTTGTGCTGCTCACTGTCACCTCTAAAGTACCGGTGTGCGGCTCATCCATGTATTAGTAGTGGTGTTGTGATCCAGGGAGATGGGCTCTTCAGGGAAAGCGCAAGCTTGCCAGGGAGCACGACCAGTCCCTACTACTCAGTCCCCTCTGTCCTTTATGTCCCTAATACCTGTGTCCCCTCCACTCTCTTCACACAAATACCCGACCCCCTTCAGCCCATTTCCCCTTTCTCTGCCTGTGACTGGCACAACTTTGAGCTCCCAGCTTGGCCAGAGGATGTCTGAGGGCAGCTAGGAATTTCTCCACAGAGTACTGCAGAGCCCTGTCTCCATCCCATAGCTCACCTGGCTCATAGCTCAAGCTCCATTCCATTAGCTCAGGCAGGCACAGAGAAACCTGGTGTGTGCATGTAGGAATAGGCTGAGGGAGAGGTGATGCTGTATAGTTACCAATACGGAGTTCAGAATAAATTTTTGCTGGGGGAATCCATACCAAGCCTCTGGCTTGAAGTGAGACTCTGATTCTTGTCAATGTGTATTTACTTTACTTTGTCTGCCGTAGTCTAAGACAGAGGATAATTTTTCTGCTGTAAATTGGGGTGAAGAGGAAGGAGAGGATAAATGATGCTTTCTTCCTGGATACAGATTGTAGGGTTAACGGAAAGAAATGTCACCTGTGCCCAAGATACTGTATCCTGCCTGGAACAAGGGAACAATTCCAGAACAGTGGCCTCCACGGCAATGAATTCCCAGTCCTCACGGTCCCATGCCATCTTCACCATTTGCATTGATCAGAAGAAGAAAAATGACAAGTAAGTGTGATTGCGCAGCTGCTCCTAGCAGCTCTTAGGGGTCAGACTTACTCAAAATTTTGTAGTCCTGTCATTCTTTCTTGGTCTTGAATGAACTCAGCTGAGCTACTCTTGAGGCAGTTCTTGTATTTGACGGTCTCTGATATGAAGTATATTTTTCAGCCCAGTAGCTCAACTGTAGTAACCACTGGACTGCTCCTTTCCTAACTGCAGGTTTACTTGAGAGAGTAAAATAGTTTATTTCTGCCATAGGAACAGCAGTTTTCACTCCAAGCTACACCTGGTTGATCTTGCTGGCTCTGAGAGACAAAAGAAGACCAAGGCTGAGGGAGACAGGCTAAAAGAAGGTCTGTAGGAAGAGGACTGGTATAGCTTGGGTTTCTTAACACTTTTAAGTTAATAAATAGAGTCCTCGTAAGGAAAAGCAAAGCAGTTCTTTAATTAACCCTTATAACTTGCCTTTTTTTCACCTTCTTAAATTTTTTAACAAGGACAGGAAATGACCAGTTCCTAGCTGCTGAGGTGGCTCTACTCACTGTCATCTGTTTGTATGCAGGCATCAACATAAACAGAGGACTCCTCTGCCTGGGGAATGTAATTAGTGCTCTTGGTGATGAAAATAAAAAGGGTGGTTTTGTCCCCTACAGAGACTCAAAGTTAACGAGACTGCTGCAAGGTAAGAGACAGATGATGATAAAGCCTAAATCTACAGATGCACTTTAAATAACAAAGTAGGAAAAAACCTAACAGCCATGCAACCACAATTCAAAGCAGTAGCTGCTGTTGACAAAGGAATTGCATTTATTGGTTTAGTTCCTCTTCTTGCTGAAGCTAGACCTTCTCTGTACTCTTATTTTTAGGTTGCAAATGCATTGAGATGATCTCATTTGAGTCGTGCTCTTTTGCAGTTCCTATGTGATAGGACAAAACTAGACAAATTCGGTGCGTTTTTTTTGGTGGGGAGAAGGAAGATGAGAAGTTAAGTCTGGAAGTGGAGATCTATTATTATGCCCTAATTATAGCTACTTACTGGAGGATATCACAACCAGAATGAAGCTTAAATTGTCTGCGCCTTCACTGTGTGCATCACATTTGGTTTGTTTTCTTAGTCTGAATATCTGGTCTTTGTGGTACTTATTTTTCAATAGTTGCGATGGTCTTTTAATATGCTTTATCTAAATTAGCCTTTAATATGGGCATAACTATAGTAATGCAATTCACTGGGATTTTTTTTGGTAGTTAAATAATTTGGTACAAAAAGTTAGGCTCTTCAGGATTTTCCATATCTGAAAGTATCTAATAAAAAGAAACTGGATTATGCAGAGCTGGATGTGGGGTCCTTTTTTTTCTGATTAAAAGTTTTAAGTAGCCAACGCGTTAGTGTAAAACCAAAGGCTAAAATGCCATGCAGCTTGATGATCTGAACAAATATGTTCTTAGCCAATAATTCTTTAGATTGGAAGATAGTGTGAATTCTGATGCCTGGATATCCATGGAGGTCTTGAGTATTATTGTGTGGGGGAAGGGAGGGGAAAACCTGAAAGAACTATGCTAGAAATGGCATATGGGAATTACGGTAATTACAGACATTAGTCAAGAGGACAGCAAGATTACTGGGGATTCTGATGTGAAATCATCAGTGCTTAGGGCTGAGACGTAATTTTGGGACTTTGGCTTTCCAAAAAAGGTCTTTAGTATAGTACTGACTGGGACAGAGGAGAAAGTAGATGACAATGGCACACAGCTACAGTTAGTTATTTTCTACTTTCTATATCTACAGCTAGATATCTTCTAGCTGTAGTCTGGAGGTGTACTCATGTGGTCTTAGATATCTTAGGGATGATATCTTACTAGTCATTCCTGCTCTCTCTCAAAGCATTGATTATGCCTTGTTTTCCCTCTCAGATTCTCTGGGTGGTAACAGCCACACTCTCATGATTGCCTGTGTAAGCCCAGCGGATTCCAATCTAGAAGAAACTCTAAATACTTTGCGTTATGCTGACAGAGCAAGAAAAATAAAAAATAAACCAATTGTCAACCTTGATCCCCAGGCAGCTGAGTTGCATCATCTGAAGCAGCAGGTACTGATGGGCGCTTTCTTCATGTGAGAGGAGTAGATCTATCATTTTGGTACTGAGCTCAGTAAACAGCAAGCAAAGACATAGGTTGCCTAGCTACACAAAATATGCGAAAAAAAATTTAGTATGTGTTTCTCTGTCTCTTGAGATGGATGTGTAAGTGCTAGAAGGGAATACATGAATATTTCTTGTAATTCTACAGCAAATATTCAATGCTATAGAAAAATGGTAGT
Source organism: Harpia harpyja (assembly GCF_026419915.1). Classification (NCBI taxonomy): domain Eukaryota; kingdom Metazoa; phylum Chordata; class Aves; order Accipitriformes; family Accipitridae; genus Harpia; species Harpia harpyja. The sequence goes on along the minus strand of NC_068957.1, from coordinate 24,871,566 downwards.
GTTAGTGTGATTTACATTTCCCTTCTACTGAACAAATCATCACCTGCCCATTAGGCTACAGACAAAATGGGAAATGCAGTGATGGTTGCCTTGCTGAAACCACCTGCCTATGTCCAGCACAGAGTGGGAAGTGAAGAGTGTTCCTGTGTGGTCAGCTTCAGAGGGAAATAAGTTGCATAAACTAGAATTGGTTAAACCCAAAGCTAGAAGTGCCCGAGGGCTTGTCTGCTGATGAGTTAACCAGGCTTGCTGTGCTTACTTGACTGTATGCATGTGATACAGTCTTTCACGCTACCTCGCTGTAGAAAAACTCAGTAGTCTTGTTCCACAGTGGAGCAAGTAAGTGGTTTTGCTTACTACATAGGAGTGTTCACCAGAGCCTAGTGAATGTTTGTTAACATACTGTAAATTCAAATCACATATTCAAGAAGCTTAGGAAGGCAAGTGAACTGACTATCTCATGTGAAAGGTAGCAACAGAGCATTGGTTCAGCGAGATGGGAGGCCTGCCCTTTGGATCAGCGAGGTTTCTGACACCCTGCACAGAACAGTATGTCAACTGTCTGTGGGTGACTTAACATGCTCTGATTTGAGCATTCCTGATGAAGGGAAGGTAGCTTTTTTAGGAGTAAATTACTTGAAATACTGTAGTGACATGATTCCTTTCCACAGGCAATAGTAAAAGAACAATTGTGGAGCAGGTGACTGATATTCAGACTAAGGATCTTAATAGTGTTCCTTCAACCATCTATTTACTATATAGGAGAGACTTATAACTAGTAATTGTTTGTCTTTCTAGGTACAACAGCTACAGGTGTTACTGCTGCAGGCCCATGGAGGGACCCTGCCTGTGTCTATCAAGTAAGCTTTGTAGATTAATGGTCAATGTAACTGATGGCCATCACGCACCAGCAAAGGCTCTAGATCTCCTTTGCTCTAGACAGTGCTGTAGAGTGAGGGTAGAGCAAACTGGCTGCTTTCTAATAGGATCTGGACAATTTTTTTTTCTTCTTTTGTTCTTTTTGTCACTTTTACTGAAATTCCATGCATGTAGGGGTCACTTAGCTTTGTAGCAGACCCCTTAAGATTGCAAAAAATCCATTGTAGCAAATATGAGAGGAACTAGGCAATGCCTCCTAAGGATCTGTTTCTCAGACCCATCCATCCCTCTTTTCTTCCTCACCCCTCTACCTCTAAATGTAAGACACCTCCATCTCCATTGTTCTTAAAAGCACAAAATGCAGGGAAGAGTTGGATTGTGTAGGTGTTGTCTTCTGAGGATGTTTCAAAACCTAAGTACATGCAGTTTACAGACTTACCATTGGTTAAACAGCATTACTGTTTCAAAAGGGTGTTTTCTTCTCTTGCAAATGTCTACTTTTGGTATGCTGTATTACTTAAATTTTTGAATTCAGATTAGACTTCCTCCAGTTATTTCTGTTCATCTGCTACAACCTATATTCATTGTAAGTTATTTAGGAAACCTGGAGGTAATTTCAGTGCTATTAAAAACCTCTAGCAAAGTCACGTTCACAAGCAAACTGGTCCTTAATGTTTCAGTAGTATGGCACCTTCAGAGAACCTTCAGTCCCTGATGGAGAAGAACCAGTCACTAACGGAGGAGAATCAAAAGCTGATCCAAGGGCTGAGTGAGGCTGCTGGTCAGACAGCACAGATGTTGGAGAGGATCATTCTGGTAAGGTTCAGTTACCCCAGAAGAGCTTTAACTCGCATGACTTCCCCTTTTAGCTGAAGATTAATCATTAGCAGCTCCTGTAATAACAGCATGTTAGGAATCTCTCTCTTTTAATGTTCCTTTCACATTTATTGCAAATCTCTAGCTATCAGTCAGAACCAAAACTCTTCCAGAGCCTGTCAGAGCCTATAGAGCTGGTGACTTCAGTAGGGAAAAGTAGACCTGAATCTTTCAGCTTTTCTGTTGCTTTAATGTTTTAAATACCAGCACTTGTGCATGCGCTGTCTCTCTCTTCCCTCTTCCCCACCCCACTCTGCTTTGTTTTGATTCACTGCAGTGTATATTCCTGTGAAAAAGGGTGTTAAGTCTAAGCAAACTGGTGGCGATGATCATGCAAGATCTTTCAGTGCATTGATTTGCCACAGATGGACAACATATCTTTCCCTACAAATAATTAGCTGTTTTCTGGCTTCTTATCATGCTTTTCCTACAATTCAGTATAATTCTGATTTCTCTTAGACAGAACAAGAAAATGAGAAGATGAATGCCAAACTAGAGCAACTTCAGCAACATGCTGTGTAAGTCTGTTTCCACACCCTACTTGTGCTGAGGAAGTGTCTTTCAGCATTAAATGTTTTTGTTGGGATAAACTGGATACAGTCAATTTGTGTTTGTTCATCCAAAACTCATTTGTATGTTCAGTGGGAAAATTGTTCCTTATTGGCATGTGTTGACACAAATGTGCCTTGTACTCGTGGACTTATTCCCACGTCTGCATTGCAGATGCAAGCTTGATCTGCAGAAGCTGGTAGAGACTGTAGAAGATGAGGAACTAAAAGAAAATGTAGAGGTGATTCGCGATCTGCAGCAAGTGTTGGCTCAGTTGCAGGTAAGAGTGAATCCAGGGAGAGAAGAGTGTGTGCCAAGTGAATTTATTAATGAAACCTAGGGTTCTTCTGCTGATCTGCTGAGCAGTGGATTCTACTCTGCAGAAACCTTGCTTAAGGAGCCCAGGAGTTACAAGTATTAAACGGCTCTTGACACAGACTTCAAAACAAGTTGCCCTACTGTGCTTTTAATGCCGCAGGAAGGCCACTTCAGCTTGAATGGCTGCACGTGGTGGGGGAAGAGTATCCATAAAAGAATCTGTTAGTGGGAGATTAGCATGGATTTAAAATCTGAAAGTTGGAAATGAGAGTTATAAACTTGGTAGTTTTAATGAGCAACCCAAATTTCAGGGACCTGAAATTGTTAAATAGAAGTTGCCAAACCTTTGTCTAATTGAGGAACTTCTCTGTTCTCCCTCGCTAGACATTCCCCCTGTTCCCAGACTCCTTAGTCTTGTGAGGAGCTGCCTGCCAATGCTGGAGTTCAGGGAAGACTAGAAAGAATGTCTAGGAGGACAATGGCATCCTCTTTCCAAAGACAGATTTCTGGACAAAGGAGAATAACATTATGCTTTGTCACTATAGGCTAACAGACTGTTACTAGCTTCATTTTACTTCCTCTTTCACTTTTTACTGAAATTTTCTTCTTTGTCCTGTATAGAGTGAAAGTGCTGCCACAATGGAAGCTGCTGCAGAGATGGCAAACTCTGAACAGGATGCTACAGCTGTAAGTGAAGGGAGTCCAGCAGTGCAGGTCTTAACAGGGGCATGTTTCTATCATCTCGTCTGCATTCTTATACTAGTTTTCTAACCAAATGTTTGGTAACTAATGTGACACTTTTGTATGTGCTGCCTTTCTATGCCCTTATTTGTTCAATGTGTTCAAGATCAATAACCTGTTCTCATTTCTGAATATCTAATTTTTAACGTAAAAAAAAATGAATTTGAAGCGTTCTGCAAAAACTGTGATTACATAGTTAAAGAGCTTTCCACTGGCCTCTCTAGCTCATTGCTGTGTCTCCTCCAGGAAGCAGAAATGGGCCAGGATACCAAGAGATCCTTGGATGACTTTACCACTCAACATGCCCTCCGTCAAGCACAGTTGTCCAAAGAGCTGCTTGAATTGAATAAAGCCCTGGCTCTGAAAGAGGCACTTGCCAAAAAAATGACACAGAATGATAGTCAGCTGGAGCCCATTCAGTCCAAATACCAGGTAAACTCTTCTGAAATAGCTCTTCTAAGAATACATTCAGTTTGTTTTTCCCTGTTAATGCAGTCAATGCATGCTGACTAGGGAAGGGAGGAGAAGATTTGTCCTCTCATGAGCATATTCTTACTGGGTCTATTTTCTTAAGCTTGGTCATTGCCCCCTTGGGCTTACGAGGGGAGTTCACTACAGGTGTCAGCAGAGAAGGTGGGGGGATGACCATGCCCAGCTATCTACAAATAGCTTTACCATCAGAAGACGGTCTTTTCCCTGAAATAAGCTATTAGCCACTAGCTGTTCTATGTGAAATGGGCTTCTCTGCCTGGGTGCACCAAGCCCAAGTGCAGATACTCCATTGTTAACTCTCATAGTACAGCCAGCTGATCTGGCTTCCCCTGTTCACTAGCTGTGCTGGGATCTCCCATTGCTGAAATTCTTCAGTCATAACTTTCGACTTGTTCTGTGGACTGATTAAGATTTCAGTGTATGGAGCACTAGCCCTTTTGACACTTGTACTGCTTTTAGACAAGGTGGCTTACAACCTGGAAAGGAACGTGGTTTCTTGAGGCCTTCTGCCTTAAAGCTTTGTCTCGGAGTGGAGTTTCGAGGTTTTTATTTTGAGGCTTACTACTCTTGTCCTTTCTAGACTGATATCAGGGATCTGGAATTGGAGGTCAGCAGTTTGCAAAAAGAAAAGGAGGAGTTGATCCTTGCTCTGCATATGGCAAAGAAGGATGTCAACCAAGCCAAGTAAGAGTGACTATGCAAGCCATGTGGCGCTTAGCACTGAAAATTGTGTTAATGCGCCTGTGAAAATTCATTGTCTTGCACTTAGTTCTACTATTTGTAAAAGCTCTTATTTTGATGCAAATGCATCCCTTTAACATGCCATGTGAGCTGTATTAATTGCGGAGAAGCCTGAGAGTGGATTTTCATCAGTGGGAAAGGTGATAATACACAATCACTTCATTTTTCATGAAGTGTCTCTAAAGTTGGAGAGTACTTGTTTGAGAATAACAGTTATTTGGGGGGGGCTGTTTTTAAAGTGTAATTTCTTTACAGACTGAGTGAACGGCGTCGGAAGAGGCTTCAGGAGTTGGAAGGGCAAATAAATGAGCTGAAGAAAAAGCTGAATGAGCAATCGAAGCTCTTAAAGCTGAAGGAATCTACGGAACGCACTGTCTCCAAACTGAACCAGGAGATCAAGGTAACTAACCCTGGCATGCAGTTCTCAGGCTTGCTCCGGTGTAGACAAAGCAGCTTCCAGACAGAAGGCACTCACTTTCTGTTTTGTTAGACTGAGAACACCAGTTTTTGACAAGACTCCTTTGGCTACATGACCACAATTGCTGGTGTAATGCAATAGGCAGGTGACTACTGATACTTGGAGGAATAAAAGAAGTCCAAAGTGTCTTCTGGCTATTCTGATAATTTATTGCCTCAGTCAAATAAATTGACTTCACTTTGATTTCCATGTGTGTACTGTCCATGTGTTAGCCTTCCCCTTATGCCTTAAAAGATGAATTCCTGGGTTTTAGCACTTTTGAGAGTGTCCTTAGGCATGCACTCTGAGTGGGCAGCACACTAATATTTCCTGTCTGCCACCCCTGACAGACACGCTACGGGAATGTAGGTTGAAACTACCCAGAATATGAGTACTGGACAATTTTTGCAGCCTGCTCTATTTTTCAGGAAATGAAAAACCAAAGGGTACAGCTGATGCGCCAAATGAAAGATGATGCTGAGAAATTCAGGCAATGGAAACAACAGAAGGACAAGGAAGTGATTCAGCTGAAAGAACGGGTGAGCAAACAATAAGCCCCCAAACTGTACCTCCCTCTAAAGAGTGAAACAAATCATTAAAGTGTTTGCTGCAAGGCTTTGTTTAACTAGCAAGCATCTGAAAAACATCTGTGGAATGCTTTGAAGATAATGTTAGTTCATATGGTTGCCACCTTTCACCAGTTGTCGTAAATGGTCTCACTTGCTTATGTTTGGATATCTTAAAGCTATTTAAGATCTGGAGATCTTAAAGCTACATAGTTGTTATGATTCAGCTCTAAAGCAGAAGGCAAAAATATTTAATATTTTTAAGTATTTAAAGTTGCAGGGTTTGGCTGCAGAATGGGAGGTATTTAAACTTTCAAAGGAATATTGAATCTGCAGGTAAACAGAATTGGTAATGAAATCCAGCTGCCTGTAGCATTCAAGCGTAATGGACAGCAAACATCTGTACCTCTTGACTTCTGGTCTCACAGGAATTCCTACTGTAACAAGTTTGCTCCTCAGTGCTTTGGGACGCTTAAACTTTTGGTTTGCAGTCTCTTACAGCCTTTAGGCTCCTAAACCTTTTTAATGGAAAGTGTGGAGCCCCTTCTACTCACTTTAAGCCTAACAGCCATTTGTTCTCGGAGGCGCTACATGGCTTAAGCTTGTAATGCTCAGTGAAATCATTATCATGAAGCACTTGCATTGCAGAACAGCAAATGTAATTACTCTGTTCCAAGAAGCATGAAACTGGTCGTAGGTATTAAAGTGACGTGATTTTTTTTTTGTGGGTTTGTTTTTTTTTTTTTTTCTATCTGTCTTAACATTATTTCCCTGCAGGATCGCAAGAGACAATATGAGCTCCTCAAGTTAGAACGAGATTTCCAGAAGCAGGCCAATGTACTTCGGCGCAAAACAGAAGAGGTAATGAGCCAATATCTGCTAGAAACTCCTGACCAATTCCTAAAGGTCTGCAAAGTGTGGTTGGAGGTTGTAATAGGATATGCAGAAACTTTTAAAAGCAGTTTGGAGATCTGGAAATAGGTGCTTTTCTCTCTGTAGGAAAATACCATGCTTCTGTCTTGTAGCCCTTGAGGGATTCTAGTTAAATCTGCTCCTTAAAGGCTAAATTACCCTTTGTGCATCAGGCTGCTGTGGCAAGTCTATTACAGATACCCAAGCCAGAAAGTGTAAAATGAGCTTGGGTGGTGGATATGCTAGATTGCAGTTCAAAATTCTTTCAGGATGGCTCTATAGAAGAAATGCATCTTGAAACCATCGTTTTGGATGCTTTCTTCTACGTTTTGGCCTAGAAGCAGATTCTCTTTTTAAACTGGGAATCACAGCAAAGGAAATAAAGTCAAAGACAATCTAGTCTTACTTTAATTCTAAAGTTGTTCTGGTTTTATTAACCTCACTCTCTCTTCTCATTGTCTCAATGTCTGTCTTTCGTTGTGAATACCTCATGTTTTCAACCGTTGCAGATTAAGCGAAGTAACTACTGTTCAGCTTTTGTGTAAAATATTTTACAGGCAGCAGCTGCTAACAAGCGCCTAAAGGATGCTCTGCAGAAACAACGGGAGGCTGCAGATAAACGGAAGGAAAGTCAAAATCGGGGAATGGAAGGAGTTGCTGCACGAGTAAAAGTGGGTGACTGTGTTGTGCATTCCAACAAACAATGAGCAAACTTAGCTTTGTTAACTCAGTAGGTGTTGCTGGGGTTGATGGCTGGAGAGCAGAGGGGAGGAACATGGAGTTACATATTGAGGGAGGCAATGTGATTATTCAGTTTATCTGTGGAGGCATTTCAGAGAAGGTTTGAGTCCTGAAGTTGAGACCACAGCGAACCACTATACTGTTTGGTTTTGGTGGGTTTTTTCCTCCAGAGCTGGCTTGCAAATGAAGTAGAGGTTCTCGTTAGTACTGAAGAGGCTCGACGGCACCTTGCAGACCTTCTGGAGGACAGAAAGATCTTGGCACAGGAGCTCCTTCAGCTTAAAGAGAGCAAAGAGGCTGGGGAAAAGCTACCTCTAAAGCTCCGGGTAAGAGAGGGAAATGCCATTTTCCCTGTCCCACACCTCTGGCTGTTCAGCAAGTACTGTCACTGACTCTTACTCCTATTTGACCTTTTCCCTCAGAAGGTAGGGGTGGAGGTGGTTACCTTTCTGGAAGAAAGGGTTAATGTTGTTCCTGTCCTCTGGCATGTCAGGGAACAGAGTTGCTGAAGTAACTTGTTCCTTAATGCAATGAACCTGATGGATGTGAGTGGGTCACACCCCTTATCAAAGACTTTATGCTTTTGGGAAGGAGCAATGGAATTTAAGCTATGGAGAGATACTTGGAGGCTTTTATAATAGTTTGGCTCCCTTTGCTGAAATGTCTGTAAATGAAAGCCCAGTCTTGTGCGCACTTCTTCACCTATTGCTCACTTCTGTCCGTTGCTGCAATTCTTTAGAGACGCACCTATACCGCCACAGACTTCCAGGAAGCAGAGATGGACCTTTCCATGTCAAAGCAGATAGAAAGCCTGGAAACTGAGATGGGGCTCAGGTAAGGCAGTATGACAAAGCTGATTTGCACAGCCTTGCCTCTGATTTTTTTTTTCCTCGTCTCTATCTACAACTCTTCTGTGAAACAGAAGAGAAAGTAAAATAACTTATACGCTGACACTAAAAATTTTGAAGTAAGACCATGTGGTTTTTCCAGTTTGAATTTTTCCAAAATGTGGGGATATGAGGACACTACTTGGTCACTGAGACTACATTGTTCTTAGCTGTTTGTGAGCATTTCTGTATGAGGGAAACACTGCACTTTTAATTGGAAGTGTGAAGGGAAGGAGAAACTCCCTGGTATAGCACTGCAGGTTCCAGCTGCTCTACTAAGCAGTCAAAATTTTGACTTGAGCAGTTTTGTCTAATATTCTGGTAAGAGTAATTTTAGCCCAGACTCTAGCCTAGGTTTTCTTCTGTGTTGTAACCTCTAATACATGCGTTCTTCCAAAGGAGTGCCCAGATAGCAGATCTACAGCAGAAACTCTTAGATGCAGACAATGGAGATCGTGCGAAACAGCGTTGGGACAGTATTGCAACAATTCTAGAGGCTAAATGTGGTTTGAAGTATCTCCTTGGAGAGGTAAATTCTGAATTTTCTTATTTTATCACTAAAAACAAAGGCTCTAAGTGCCTAGCCAGGAATGAAAGGCAGTGACTAACAGGCTGACAGCAGAGATGAATTCAAGTGAGGCACTGCTGTACTGGATGAGGTTTATTTCCCTCAACTTCTGATTAAAATATTCTGTACTGTAGATCATTTTAGGGAGTGAAATCCAAAAAGAGCAGGGAAGAGGGAAACAGAATAGACACAGGTCTGGAGATATCAGCTAAATCTGTGCGTACAGAAGGCTTGCATGGGAATAGTGAAAGGGAAGAGACACATTTCAGAAGTGGAAACGAAAAGAAGAGAAGAAAGTACCTAAAAATACTGAACAAATAGGCCGTCTGCAGGGAAACAAGGGTACTACTCTCTGAGGTCAGAGTAGAAGCAGTGGAATGGATGTTGGGATGGGAGACACTTAAACAAGACTGAGGGTAGGAGAGAGTAGGAATTGGGCTAATGTGGAATCAAGGAAAGAGCAACTGAATGGCAGAATCATGTCAGTCCTGGTGCTTGGAAATTAAAGGAAAAGAATGAAGGAGCTAATGTGAGAGACCATTCATTTTTGGGGTCCCCCCAGTACTCAAAGTGCTGCAGGGAAGGAGATTAATCTAGAGCTGTTAACAAAACTTCCTGCTATCTGTTTTGCACTTCCACACTGGCTGTCAGATGTCTAGCTCTGAATATCTCATCTAGCCTCCTTGTTGCTGGTGGCCAGTCCAATTCTTAGGATGGTTGGAAGTTAGGCAGAAATGCTTTGCCTTCGAACTGAAGCATGTCTGCCCCAACAGACGTTATGAAATATGGAACTCATTGACCCAAGCAATCATCTTGCTTTTGTCTTTCAGCTGGTCTCCTCAAAAGTGCAGGAAAGCAAGTTGGAGAGCAGCCTTCAGCAGAGTAAAGCCAACTGTTCAGACATGCAAAAAATGCTGGTTGAAGAGCGAAACCACATAGTGGAGATGGAGGCTGAGTTCCAAAATCAGCTTTTGGTGCAGGAACAACACCACCAGGAGAAGGTAAAAAAATAAGTGATAGAAATCTTGAGAGCTCTTGTGTCTTGGGACTCTGATTCCCAGATCTGCTCAGAGAAAAAGGTGAAGTGTTGTGCTGAAACAAATCTGTCAGTGTATATCTGATCAAGATTTGTCAGACTCTTGCAGGATAGCTGACAAAAGCCCAAGAAATCTCCCTATTCATCTTCTGTCCTATGCAAGTTGTTTTATTCAATAACTTTTTGCAGTGATTTAAGTGAGGATGTTACACCTCAGCACAAGATAATTTTTAAAGTAAATTAGGGCAGAATCCTGCTGGAAGTGGCAGAAAGAATCTTTCTGAAATTGTCAAGCCTCTGCCTGAGCTGCCAGATGTCTCTTTAGGAATTCATGCCTGTTTGCCTCTGCTATATTAACTTGCTTTTAGGTTCTGTACCTGCTTAGCCAATTTCAGCAAAAAGAAGCAGCAGAGAAGAAATTGGAAGATTCGCTAAGTGAGCAAGAGAAACAGCTGCAAGAGCGACTCAAGTTCCAGGTAGAGTGTCTGGATGTGGCCTGGGGGAGCATGTGCTCATTAGGGCTACCTGTTACTTGGAATAGTGGCTTTAGAGTGAGGAAGGTGCAGAAGGATTGAGCGCATTTCCATTTGCAGCTAAGATTGCTTGATTCAGTTGGTTGCAGGGAATAGTTGCTATACAGGTTGGAATAAGCCTGTTGGTTTTTTTCTCCTATCTTCTTCCATTAAATAAATGTAAATGCAGCAATGAGGCCTGCCATAATCTGACCTGCTCATGCAAACTTCTTCCATGCTCAGAACACCTTTAGTTAGGACATTCAACGTGCTATTACTGATTCTTTACTGAGCACAGCTCCACCATGCTATCAGCACTGGAAGAACTTTACCTTGATCATATAAACAAGCTGCACCTTGTCTTGTTGCTAGGAGAATTAAGTGGTGTAGCAAACTCTTGTGGAAGGGCATGTTCAGTGATGTATTAAAGCAAAATCAGCCCCAGGTGTACATAATTTGGAGATAAGCCTTAGAAATAGAGGATGTTTTAGATCTTAAATGGTCACTCTGAAAGGGTCACATTCTCTCTTTGTGTTGGCACTGTTACGCGTAAAACAAGGTAGTAGCACTAATGATTTTCCTGATTTAGTAGTCAGAGCTGATCTCCTGTCAGAGAATACAAAGAAACCCCCCTGGTGTTGGAAGAAAGTTCCAAATAAAAAAATCTGTCCCAAACAACTACTTGTGCTACGCCCATGTAAGCCTACAGATTTTGTCTTGTCTTGCAAACAGGAGGAAGAGCTGGAGAAAATGAGGGAGATCTGTGAGAAGAACCAAGAACTTCTCCAGGAAAATGACACTCTTAAACAGGTAGAGATCTGTACAGACATAGGTCATAAGAGCTTCCTGTCAGTTGGGTTAATGTATTTTGCAAAGCTAACTTTTGTTCCTCTTAACAGAAACTGCTGCTCCTCCAAGTTGCCAGTGGACAGAAGCTTCGCCACATTCGGCAAATGCCGCCCGAGTCTCCGGATTCTTCTTTTGATTATATTCCACCCAAAGTAAAGATGCTGCATACCAGTTTTCATGCTTGTATTGTACCTGGGTTATTTTCAAAAGTTAATGTTGACTATTAATAATCTTGGCTTCATTCTCCCAACTTGCTTTTTACAAGGTGTCTTGCTCTGCTTATTGAAATAGGCCTGTTCTCTACTTCATCAGTGTTTAAGGTTTCTGTTTACAAAATACTTCTGAAACTAGCTTGCACTAATTTTTTTTTAAGATAGAAAAAAGGCAAGCAAAAACCCAAACCTGTTTCCTCAGTCTAATTATGTCTGACTCTGTATCCTCCTTGGTAATCCAGGTGTTTTCTCTGTAGCGTTTCCAGTTTCTGAATCATGGAGCAAGGCATCTGTCCTAGAAAATTTAATCATTGCCTTGCAAAAGAGCCAAATCTTAGTGCTGGGAGGAATAAATGGTTTAATACAATTTTGTCAAGACTGTGACACAAATCTATTAAATTTCCAAGCTTTGTCAACTGTAGCAGTTTAAATTGACTGATTGATTTTTAGTCCTGACAATTTGATCTTTTGTCTCCTCCCTAACCCTACAGCCTTCTTGGCTGTCTGAGAGGAATGGGGCTGTGGTGGTGGGACTCTGAAGTGCCTTAATAAAATGTAAACCCACTGTTATTTCTTCTGGGCCCTCAACCCTTGTAATTTCTATGTGTAGCCAAAGACTCGCCGGCAAACGACAGCAAAACCCCGTGCACCAACCCCAGAAATGAATGTGGAAGAGCTGTTCTCTGACTCAGAGGAGTCTGGAGCGGAGATGGAGGATGCAGACTGGGTTCCGGTAAAAGCAGTCAAAGGAGCAAAGAAAAGCATGATGGGGGTAAGATCCAGCTACCTTTGACTTGTTATTATCTATAAGGGAATCATTTGCTTGTATCCCTAAGGATCTAGTATGCGTACAGAGAAACAGTGAGATTGTAGCGTCTCCACTATTGTTCTGAAAAGCCTTAATATGATAGTACTGCTGGCATTGGTTATTTATGGTCTTCTGACAGAAAGAGCAAAAGTTGCTTGTAGTCAGCAACACCTTCCTAAATAGTTTTTCACTGGACAAGTCATCTTCTACCATGAGACACACACATTCTGTCCTGCTGCCTGTGGCTCAACTGGCCTATAAGTTTCAGACAGCAGCAAAATAGTGAGCCCTAACAGCAGCCTTATTCCTTCATGAAGCCTATTTTAGGGGAAAAAAAAAAAGGGGATGGCCTGTCATGTATCCCTATGGACTGTTCCCACTGTGGTGTACTGTGGCTCCTAGTCCTGACAGAAGCCTCAGCTTCCATCTTCTGTTTCTATCAGTCTGCTGGGCCTGAAGCTTCAGCCTGCTGCTCAGTCAGTTCCTGATGGGATGGAAGAAATGGTTTGAACATGCTGAGCGCTGTGAACCAATGGGCCTCTTTGGGCTTGAACTGCTGTGAAGCTAGACCTCCATTGTGAGATGAGTTCTTCCCCTTTCACAGAGGGGTAAATGATTACATATCTCACTACTGAGTGACTGTGAAAATGTCAGCAGTTACTACAGAAAAGCTTATGAATTTTACGGTCTAGTTCCTTTCACTGGAGCTTGTCAACCTGATAAATTCTGAACTACAGTACTGTTAGTGGTTTGGGTTTGGGGGAATTCTTTTTGGCCATGTTGCAGGAAGGAAGGTTTGTGCTTGACACTTGGCTCTTTGGAGTTTGTTTATGTAGCCCAGTGGAATTCCAGTGCAAATTACTGCTCAGTTCAGAACTGTAGCTTGGAGCAGCTGGTCTGTGCAGTCTGACACTGCTTCATGTACCCAGATTAGCAAAGAGATTCATTGTTGTGGTATGCCATGAAGTAGCTAAATTGGGTCACCTCCATCTAGATGGAGGGCCCTAGGTATGGTGACTCAGGTTTGCCTCCTAGTGTGTAAGTGTTAGCTTGTTTTACTGACACTGAAACTGGCATCTTTTTGGATAACTTGAAGTCAGGGATTGAGTAATTGAAGATGCTTATTTTGGGGATACTGAAGCAATAGATGGGTCTGTAGGTGGAAAGACCTTGTTTCTTTTCCTGGGATGCAGGACTGACAGTGAAACAGTAAAAGGTTCATGACAGCTTGGGAATGGTACTGTCCTTTAGATTGCTTCATGTGTTGACAGCTGTGGCAATCTAGATGCACTCTATAAAACACCGAAGCTCTTTCTGCACAGAACTCTTCTCTTAATTAGTGCTCCTGCAAGGGCTGGTGTGGAAATAGACAGTGTGGCTGCAGGAAGCAGAAGGTGGGCTGTACTGAAGGCTGTAGCTGTGACTCGTCAAAATGCAGAAATAGAGACCCTGGCTTTCCGGTGAGTAGTTAGTGCTGCGTTTGTGGGTGCAAAAGGGCCTGCACCCAACATCCAGACTACACAGTGTGTTTAAGCAAAGCTGGATGAATGGATAAGCAGTTACACTCTTAGTGTACATGCATAGTTTGTCAAGCTAAAGCTTTCTGAAACATTTGTAAATGTCACTGTAATTCAGTGTTTATCTGTGGTAATTAAGTACAAAGTTTTCCACTGCAGTACCTGGCTCTTGCACTAAATATAGAAATCTGCATGATGTCCCAAGTCACATAGATTTACCTACTGCCAGTTGTCATCCATGAACCTGAAGACGAACAATTTAAGTCTTTCTTTTTGCACTTAGTAAATAAAAATTATATCTTTCCTTTCAGATGGCACAAAAGTTTAACTCATTCTCAGATTTTTTTTTTTTTAAAGTATGGCAGGGATAATTTGGGGAGGGGCTTGTAGCATCAGGAACTATCATGAGCAACTGATGTTCATTAGAACTCTTGCTAGAAATGTCTCCCTTACCTCTTGGATCTTAGAGATTTGAAGCAGAGACCTCTCATAGTAATTTTTTTATTGACTATTTTATGAAACCAGTTGCCTGACAGAGACATCTAGCATCTTGTACTATGAATTATTTTGCAACTGGAGAGAAGGTAGCTTAGGGACCTTGAATATTTCTTCAGCTGTTGGTGGGAAAGGAAGGGATGTATATTGTAAAAGTGCTTCAAAATAGTACTGCCCCTCAGGATGCCACACTGTGTGAGGACCAAACAAGGGATTCTGAAGGTTCCTTCAAACTTGAAGACCCCACTGAAGTGACCGCAGGAGAGACCTTCTTTCAGCCTGTGTGCATCACACCAACTACAAAGGTACTGCCTAAAGCTGTAAGAAAGAACAGTGGTTCTGAATGTGTGCACACCTTGTTTACGGCTAGTGATGGATCTTAAATAAAAAAAACCCAAAATGATAGACTGCTGCTAGAAAATTCTGAACATGCTACAGCTGTCAAGCCAGCTTATATTTAAGTTTGGAGTCTGCTGAATTCTTAAGTTTTCACGCTAAAACTTTGTCACAAAAAATGGATTCAATTCTCATGTGTACCCTCTGCCCACTATTCCAAATGCTCTCTCTTCCTACTCAGCCCATGAATTATCCTTGCAATTTTGACTTAAGTAAAGAAATTAAGCAACTCTTGATGTTCCCCTGGCAACTTCTGTATGTGCTGCCTCCAAGCTCCAGTGCATGCTGGCTGGCTTCTTCAGGGCAGTGACCAACTCCAGAATTGTCTTCCTTGCTTTTCCGATAGGTCCTGAAAGAGATCACAGACCAAGATATGTTTGTGAAGAAGCCCAGCACTGCTGCTTCCCTGCTCGTGAGAGATGAGGAGGCCCAAGAGAACCAGATACCATTTGTAAAGAGAAAGAAGAGAATGCTGAGTAGCAATACCAGCTTCTTCTCAGGTTGCACCCCTATCAAAGAGGAGCTTGACTGACGAGCCCATAAGATGCCCCATGACTGGGTTGTGCTGTGCTTCTTTACACCACACTGCTGGTGCCTTTTTAAAAAAAGTTGGGATCTCTTGCTGCAGTAAAAGCCTGATGACTGTCATGCCTGATGGCTTCTGGCATCAGCAAGGGAGTCAAACACTATGTCTTGCTAGATTGTGTCCCATTCTTTGTAAATACTTGTATGTGTGGGACTCGGGCCCATGGTAAGAAACCCTTTCCTCTGAAATTTCTGTAGTAAGTGGAGGTGATTTATCCAGGTTGCTTATTCCAGCTGCCTTCCTCCTCCTGAGCTGTGAACACATTGGGTACAGTTTAATCCGTAAGCTTGAACAAACTTTGCATTTGCACTGTAAATCTGGGCACTGTCTCTTCCAATACAGCTGCCCTGTGAGATCTGCTGGTGCTTGATCGTGAGGAAGGACTGTCTGTAGTCTTAAACTAGCTAGCAGATATGAAATGGTGGTCAGTGTTTCTGTTCTCTTTGGGGCACTGGTCTATCCTTATTCAATGAAGTTAGAAACTTGCTAGCCATATGTGAATATTTTAGTAATTTTAACTTGGTTTTGTAGCTTTAATAAAGTAACTACTAAAAAAACCCTGACTTTTAGTTGTACGTTATTGTATACAATGAACCACACGGGCACTCTGGCCTGTCTGCAGTTAAAATGGGTCTCAAAACTGTTCCAGCAGTTGCTGTGCTGACTGCCGGCAGGACTAGCTCTAGGTCTTTTTCTGCTGGGGTACTGCTGCTTTCCTTTCCTCTCTTTGCCACTGTGTCCTAATTTTGGGTCACAGCATGAAGAAAAAGTGATAAATGTAATTTTTTTTTTTTTTTCCTCCAATGATAATGGTGACAACCCAGACCTATGCTTTGCCTTGCAGATAGATGCTGCATTAGCACTGTACCTTCCCTGAGCTCTCTGTTTATCTGGGGCTTGGTGCAATATTAAGGATTATGTGGCTTCTGGCTCAGTGCAAGCTGAGCAGGCTTTTCTGTGCAGGAGCTGTTCAGACATGCCTTTGATGTTTATTAAAGGATAAGTGGATGGTTTCTCTTAAATAAAATTAGTCCCAACATGAATGAGCAATGTAACTTTCCCTTCACTCTATTGTGAACTTGTTCCTTTTATGAGGAGGGGCTGGAGCAGAGCAGGACTCTCTGCAAACTCTTGTGGGGCTGTAGTAGAAGCACCGTTCATACTGTACATGGCACTGCTCTCGCCGATAGAACCATGCAGTGTGGTGCCTGTGAAAACTGCGAGCCAAGACACAATCCCGTGTCGTCACACGTGGTCCGCTCAACAAAGAGCTGTTAGCTGACTGCTCTTCTACATTCAGTCATCTTTCTACTTACCAAGCATATAAAAGTCCCTGATTGTTGCAAGATGTTTGTTTCAATGTTCAAACAAGCTTGTAAGTTGTGAGGACTTTACCCAGCAAAAGGGCATCCACCTCATCCCACAAACCTTCCCATCCTTTATGTGAGGCCTTAGAAACTGTGAGTCAGGATCATTTCGTAGTTGAAGAACAAAGGCACGGCACAGAGGCAACAAATCTTTGCGCAGTGAAACGCAAGGTAACAAATGCCTGTGGTTTAAGAGAACTTGTCCTATTCCTAGACAGGATTATGAAACAATCCACCCAGGTGGTTGGGAGCTGCAAGCTCGCGGAGGGGTCCAGGCAGCAGCCGAGGTGGCAGGTCTCTCCTCGCCTTTCCCCAATGCTTGTGCCTCGCTGGAAGGCATGGGAGAAGAGCAGCTGCCCAGGACAGCCGTCCGCTTTGACCGACGGGCGTTGGTTTAGCCTCCGCTGCTGGAAGAGGGTGAGTTTTGTGGACCTGAAGCCCGGTTGCGCAGGTCTGGCCAGCCTGTGCCCCGAGCCACAGCACACCTCTGGTGTGACAGGGCAGGGACCCCCCCCCCCCCCCCCCCCCCCCGTAAAAGAAGAAAAGCTGTAAATCGGAAAAATGGGTGTTTTTCTGAAGTATTGCCTTAGTCGCATCCCCTCGTACCGCCCAGCTCCTCCTGTTTGGATGCTGGGTTGACTAAGGGCTGCGCTGGAGACACCAGGAAGGTGCTTTCCCACCCGGGCAGGGAGGTGGCGTGGGCTGCACGGGCCCCCCCGGAGCACGAGTCACCCCAATGCCCAGCACTGTGGGACACGCTTGGGGCTTAAATCAAGGTGAGTATCTTCATTTTGTGTTGGTGTGGTACCGGGAGCCCAGCAGCAGCTGAGGAGCTGCCCTGGGGAGCAAGGGGGCACCCCCGGATGGCATAGCCAACATCCCCCCCCCGTTATATATTAAATATCATATATAAGAGACTTTTTTTTTATGTATGTGTCTGAGACTGTGTGTGGAGTTGTAGAGTATATGTGTATAAGAATACATGTCACTGCGTGAACAAGAGAGAGAGTGTGTGAGAATATGAATTTATTTATACATATATTAGACTATTACATATATATATAAGAATAGATGTCTGTGAGCATTGGGTGTGGCTGTGTATATTTTATATATGCAATAGTATATTATAGATTATAGTATATGTCAGATAAGATGTTACATGTTTTAGATATATAAAAATCTGTCTGATGATACTCTGTGTATAGAGAATGTATAAATATAGAATCATAGACTCATTTAGGTTGGAAAAGACCCTTAAGATTATCGAGTCCAACTTTTTATTAATATATATATATACACACACACACAAATACGTGTATAAAAATGTGTGGTTTACATATAAGCTATGATATATGAGCATTATGAGATAGTGTTATATGTTCTCTATTACATTACATTTTTTAATGTTATATTATATATTGAATATATATTTTTATCTATATATTTATCTATATCTTTTTTTTATATATACACACCCCCCCAATGAAAGGGTGTCTGAGACTTTGTGTGCATGGAGTAGAAAAAAAAAATATATGTATATAAAAAGCATATGTTTCTATGTGGTTTAGATGATACACTATATATATATTATATATGTATTATATATGTTAGATAATATATCATATATTATGTTACACATTATATAGTAATATGTGATGTATTATTTGCTATGTATTGTAGATATAAAAAGGTTCTCTGAAATACTCGGGGGGGGGGGGGTTTATGCATGTAATATATAATTGTAAATAATGTCCCAATATATAAGTATATATAATATACAACATAATTATGTATTATATATCAAATATAAATCTGAATAACAGACTACATGATACATAAAATATAACATGGCATATATAATATATGCCATATATTTTGTTTTGTTATATATTTTTACATATTATGTATTATTATTTTATACTTATATACAAAAATGAAAGAGTGCCTGAGACTGTGTGTGCATTTATAGAAAGAGTATATAATGTGTGTGTAAAAAATAGGTGACAGAGTGTAAGAGTGTGTGTGTGTGGGGGTGGCTGTGTAAACTAAGCCTACATGCATATGTATGTCTAAATATATATGTATATGAATTAATTATTTTAAAAGGTGGGGTGTGTGAGAAGATATCATGTAGTTTTATTTATCCATATATATATTTGAATAGTATATATGTAAGAATAGTGTCTGTGAGAGTGTGGATGTGTATAATTAAAAAAAATACATATTACATGTTATATATGTTGTCAAATGTATGCTGTATACATTATACATCTATATAAAAAGGGTGTCTGAGACTATAAATACATTTATCTATATAACAGAATAAGTGTCTGCATGAATGTGTGTGCATAATAATAAAAGTGTATATATACCTATATATTATATATAAAGGGTGGCTGAGTGTGTTTATGTGCATGCATAATTAAGTACTATATATTTGCTATATACACACACTATATTCTATATATGTATATACTGTCTATATAAGAATAGCTGTCTTCTAGGGACAGCTAGGGATGCATCTGAGAGCATATAATACAATTATATATGTGTGTGTATACATACATATATATAAAAAACCTGCCAATATATACACACACATGCATATATATGTGTATATATAAAACCCCAACAAACCCGGCGAGGTCCCCGGGCAGTTGTGCGTGTGTGTAACACAGATCTGTTCCAGCTGTTTCTACACCCACATAAACAAGGTGTCTGTGGGGAGGGGGTCCCCCCAATGTCTGCTGCTGCCGGGCCCCTCAGCCTCTGCCGGGGCTTAAAAGCTGATATATTCAATTATTTGTGAACCTTTAAGGGCTTCAGTAGGAAATGGGAGTTTTGCATTTGCAACTGAGCCAGAATTCATGCAAGAGCCCGCCCCAGCCTCAGTCATGTCACGCTCCGCCTGAGAGCAGAGGTAGTAGGAAAGGCAATACAAGCTAAAGCATTTACCAAGGAGATATTGTTGTAAAAACACACCACTTTAATATATAAAACAATAAAAAACACATTAAAGTGATTATCCAGTCTTTTAGTAGAGCACACTTAGGATCCTGCTGCACAACAAAAGCATCCGCAGGTACCAGAGGCATCAAGTCAGACACGCGCCGTCAAACTCCGGCCATTTGCCCTTCGCCGGATCCCCCTGTCTGCCACGATGACTGTGACACTTTTTATTCAATAAACATAGAAGCACAAGCTTAATAAAGTGACAAGCAACAGAGGTGCAGCTCTTTCTTTGGAAATAAATAAAGAGCAAATCTCGGCTGGGTTTTTACCTCTTCTCTAACTTTAAGCTCCAGTTGTGGATACTGGTGTAGGTGTTAAGGTCAACAGAAACCATGGGTTAATGGATACCACAGGTCAGCCTAAAAGTAAGTTTTCTCCAGAAATCCCCATCTCTACCTTTTGTCTGCATTTCTGCTGTTAAGAGAGACCTTTCACACCCACTGGAACTGCACATGGAGAACAGTGTATGCAACTAACACAACCTAGAAGCAGCAAATGTATTTGGGGGGGGTCAGGGAAAAGGCTGACGTTCCCCAGTTCCGTCCCACCTCACCCAGAACTCTGATGTTATCTGAAATAAGACATGGATACATCCGTTTGTTAGAAATAAGGTGACAGAAGAGGCACAAAGACTGTTCTCCTGTGTAACAGTGACCAGTGCTCACCAGCGCTGCTGAGGTTCAAAAGACAGTATGGGCCACAGGAAAAGATGAGTTGCTTTTTCGTCTTTCCACTGGCAGTGATCTCTCTCTCACTCCACACCCAATGCATATTAACAGAGTATTTACACGCTCTCACGCAGTTTACAAAGAACTCTTGGCAAAACCCATCAGACTCAATATGAATCGCTGAAGAAGGGAAGGGGATCAGACAGTCTCTTCACAAATTATCATAGTCGTCGTCGTCTTCATGCTTCCTTTTCAAGGGATTTGATTCATTAGCGGTATTCTGTGATGATACCATATTTGTAGTAATAAGAATGTTCTTTGGTCCAATTAAGGAAGGATTAATGAGAACATTCTGAACTGTCGGAGTAGTTGGTGTGGCTGTGAAAAAAAACCCAATGTCACTGAACAAAAAGCTTGAAAAAAATGACAGCTGATTTTCCCCACACTGGAACAGAACTTCCAACCTAATAAAGCAGTGTGCTACTAGAACATTCCGGGCTGAAAACCCTGGAATGATCCTGAGAAGATAGGAAAGTGCTGGCAGGGTCAGCACGGAAGAGCGAGAGAGCACAGAGATGGCAGTTAAGGTGTAAGGGAAATCTGCCTGTATCTTCTGGTTGAAACCACTGTGCTAGAAACAGGAATTAAAACTAGAAGTTACTGGAATGACCAGAGAGAGGACTGCCTGCCTCAAGTAAGGAGACACAAAAGATTAGCAATATTAAAAATCAGAAGAGGTGAAGGTAACTTCCCACATTATTACTATAAATTAATAAATTAATTTCCATTCTACTAAGAAGAACCCCCAAAAGTGCTGCTGATCTTTACAGCTTGTGTTTTACCTGACTTGACTGCTGCCTGAGAAGACGGGATCTGTACGGTGAACCTCTGACCGGTCAGCGACACTGGAGTGCCAACTTTTGTTGAGACAGACACTGTTTGTGCTGAAGGTGTACCTGAAATTCAGAACAACTCGGTCAAAAAATAAATTAAAAAATAAAAATAAATACTTGCACTTGTAAATTTGCATTCAAAGTGGAACCTATTATTTTCAAAGTAGTGGGAATATACAGGAGCGTACTGGTACTGGATATACACGAGTTGGCTCTTCAGGCAGAACTGCACATTTACTCAAGACCTATAAAATTCTAGGCTACAAACACACACACTAATATGTAAGTGCACGTGCTCAGTCATAAATGTTGGGAACCTTCTAAAAATGGATTTTATTTACTGCTATTTGTAGTTCAGGATAGCGGTCACATTGAGGAAAAAAAACTCAAACTCATGTAAGTTTCTTGAATAGCCTCTTCACTTATAGAAGTTATCACAAATACAGGAATAAAAACACAGAATGTCAGTAACGTATATACGTATTGAACACTACAATAAGCTTTCTGAAATGAATTCAATTTTTCTGATGCTGTCAAACGATACTAAGTTCAGGTGGCACCCAACATTTCCTCAGTGGTATTACTCCTCATTACTTTTTCCATCATAGAATCAACATGGGAAACCCCAATTGAGCCGTTTCCTACCTAAAGTAGGAGTGCTGGGCCTGCTGCTCACAGCACCAACACTCAGGCGAGGGACTGTTATTCTCCCTGCAGAGGAAGAGACCTGTTGAGAGAGAACATTCGGTTTAGCATCCCATTAGGAATTAACAGTTCTTAACATGAAAACAAAGAAACGGTTCTTCCTACAAAACCACAGAGAGCCTATTTCACAGCAGCAACACACGATTTGTATGCCAACACAGAAGTTCTCAAACTTCACGGTGTGAACGTCACCGGCGTGAGCTGGAGAGCTCCTGGACGTGACATAATGCCGAAGATCGGCAGGCAGCTCACCGGGCAAACAGCACTCGGCTCAACCAGGTTCGTTTCTACCGGAAAGAGTAACTAGAACGTTTTGATCAACAATTATTATTCCACTCTACACCTAGCACCAAGGCATGTCCCATGTCAATACCTGGAACCTTAAGTTCAACTTTTAAGATTCTTTCTTTAAAATGGGGGAAGTAAACATGAAATCCTACACACTGAGACATTCAGTATTTTCCAGCAAGCAAAGGAAATCTTTTCTCTAAAACAGAAACAACTGAGGGGTAAGTACAAGATACTCTTCAATACCTATACTGAAGCCCTACTTTTGCCTTTTACAATCTGATATTCAACTTGACAATTTTGCTTTAATGCTAAAAAATTCACAGATGCATTTTATAACACACTTTGCATTTGAAACTAACTAGCAATGAGAATACCTGCAAATTCCTAGAGGTAAAGACCACCGACCTAGTTTCCAACACTCTGCTGCCGCGCACAGGTCAGTATTTGCCCACACATACCCTCCAGAGGTGTGGAAAATTCTTAATTCCAACAACATTCCTGAGAAACGGTGTGGGCGTTAGGTGAATCCTTCCCTACGCAGAGCCCTTACCTTCTTCTGTAAGGACTTCAGTCTGTAGTTGGGAGCTGTCAAGCAGTATCTGTCAGGCGGAAGCCTGGGTCCAGAATAAGGCTTTATTAACGGCAGCGGCGTCTGATTTTTCTGCCTTGCGATATCTAACAAGAACTGGAGAGACACGGTTACGTTCCCCCCTGTAGCCTCTCACCGTGTTCTGTTACTATCAACAGAGTTTTACTTACATCTCTCGGAGGCGGAGAGGTAAACGACTGGTCTGTTCGACACTGGATCGCCAGCCTCACGTCATCTGCATCCACGCTGGATTTCTTTGCGTGGCTCGAGTAAATTTTTGCGTCTTCCAGTATAGTAGTCACGTACCCTTCGAAAAAGAGAACCTCTCATTAAGGCCGGATGAAAACAAATAAACCTTCCCCCCCCCCAGCTGTCACCGAACACCCCCCCTTAAGACTGACAGGGACCCCCCCCGAGGACACACGGCTAAAACCAGCATTCCCCTCCTCCCCATGGCCTTTCCCAGCGAGGCCAGCGCCGCTGTTCCCGCCGGGCCCGGGCCCCGCCGCTTACTGTAGGCGAACTCCAGCATCTGGTTGATGACGCGCGGCTCGTACTCCGTGATGCCCATGTCCTTCAGGATCTGCGCCATCACCTGCAGGGCGGAGAGGCACCGCTCAGCCCCGCCACGCTGACCCAGCCCGGCCCGGGGACCCCCCCCTCAGCCCCCCGCCGTACCTGCGCGTCTTTGGGCGCGCTCTTGGGAGACGCCATCTTCGCCGGCTCCATCGCTTCCGCTCGCCCTAGAGCGGGGCCGCTTCCGGTCGCGTGACCGGGGAACGGCGAACGCGGCTACGGGAGCCGGGCGGGTGTTGCCATGGAGACGCGGCCTGGCCGGGGCGGGAAGAAGCCGCGGCCTGCCGGCGGCTCGTGGGATGCGGCTGTGGCCGCTGTCTCCTTGCTGTGGAAAAGCAAACAAACCCTTCGGCAGCCGCGGGAGAAACTCAGGGTTCCCCTCCCCGCGGTGGAAAGCTGGGGGGGGGGGGGTGAGGGGGGAGCACAGGCCTCACCTGTTACCGAAATCCGGAATAAAACTCCGTAACACCAATGTGAGGTTAAGAAGCGGGCACTTCGTTTATTGGCAGCGCTGGGGACACGGGGGATCGCTGCTCCAAAGGCGTGTCCCACTCGGTATCAAAATCCGTCAGTTTTTATAGACTTTTTCTGTCAGGTCATTGTTACGTAAGCTCTTTACATAAAAACACATACTATGCTCGCTCTTAAATTTAACCTTTATAATGATTGGTCCTTTGATTATATAACCTTATCAATGTTCTTATTTAAAAACAATCATTGCTCAGTTACACTTAGCTCTACTGATTGGAATCTTCGATACTGAAATCGAGATGGGAAGGGTAAGGGGGTTTCCAAGCAGCAAACTGGTGTCCATTACAGTTTCTTGAAACAAAACATAGAAAAACCAATAACTTCCTGGTGAGGTTTCTATGGTTAGCTATTTCAAACTTTAACAATATTAAGGTTTCTACAGTCACACATAACACAGTTCCTAAAGTTTCTATGGCTACATTTCAAACTTAACGATCTTATACATTATGCTTCACAATTTTACTTCTTAATCAAACCTAACTCTTCTATGTGATTAAATTTTTATTTCTTTACCAGAATTATTTGCAAGAATGGTCCGTGGGGTTGAGCCCCTGAGCTCCCTCCCCAGGTCAGACTGGTAGTGGGTTAGACAGGGCTTTTAGCCTCCTTTTCAAAAAATTACATTTCTGTGGTGCGGATATTCCTTTTGATAAAAATATTTGTGGAGACAAAGCAATGCGTGAGGGCACAGACCAAGTCCCCCAGGTGCGGGGAATTGTCCCCTGCCTGTCTTGCTGCTGGATAGTCCAACGCCAGCCGTTTGTCCCGTGGTGAAGCAGACGGGTGTGTTACTTCATTAGCGACTTTGATGGCCACTTTTTAAATCGTCAGCATTCCCAGGATTAAAGAAAAATAAGAGTATTGGCAGCAGGACTCTTTGAGCTTGTTTTCCCTGCAGCTGAAGGATCTCTACATATGTCCCATGCAAGTCTCATCACAAGTTTCTCTCTTACTTTCTCAGGCAAAACAGAACAACAACAAAAAAGTTTTCCTGTGATTTTGTCAAACAAACAGGGGCGTTAGCAGCATACCAGAAGAAGTTGCAGTAGTGTTGTCATTAGCCGTGACGATCCAAACGAAGCAAGGTCTGGAGGAAGATGCGATATCCGCACTAGACCAGCTGATATAAGGGGGAAGAGAAGCCAACCTCCTTTGAGAGCAAGAAGAAACAAACAGCTGTTAACTTGTGACCCCTCTGATTCATGCCTGTAACACATTGCAAAACATTCTGGCAGCAGTGAGACTCTCTCTCAGCTTCCCATCTATACCAAGGACGATGTTTAACACCTGGAAGCCATACACTCAGCCTACCTAGATGTGAATGCAACTTGCAAACCTGTCTAGGCCTCTGTATATATGTACTGAGATGGCGGCTGGCCCCCCCAAGCCGCAGGTTTGCCAGTGAGGGGGGGTGCCAGACTCGGCCTGACGGGGGGCAGAGGCAGCCCCGTGGCTGCAGCAGCAGCTGGAAGAGCTGGAAAACCCGCGTCCAGCACGTGCCAGCGCTGGAGGTGCAGGCGGCCGGAATGCCTCTGCTGAGGCTCTTTGGCTGGAAGCACTGTAGCGTCGTAGTCCAAGTCATTTGACTTTCATGAGTCAGAGTATATTACACAAAAACATCCTGCGAGGAGGGAACGGAGGATGAATTCCAGACACTGACCTTAGACAACAAACAAAACCCACTTCTTTTCCCTTGTTTTAGGGAAGAGGGGGAGGGGAGCTCTTTCACCAAGGGCTGGATGCAGGCTGTGGATCAGGCTGAAACTTGGCATCATCGGGCCAGCTGCCATCACTGCCATTTATTCCCGATGCAGTAAAAAAGAAAGATACTTTGTACTGCCGATGGGCTCTGGGTTTATCCCCAAGAGCAGCCAGAGACTCTGCCACCCCCTCCCACGATCTTCTGTCCGTGCCATGACTGCCTTCCCCACCAACCCTGCTGCACAGAGGTGACTTTCCAAGCTGAGCGGCACGACCAAGAGCTGCAGCAAATTGCAGCGTTTCTGCCTGGAAAACAGCGGCAAGGAGAAGACACAGAGAGCCGCTTTCCACAGGGGATATTTGTCCCTGAGGCCACAAATGCCTTCCGTGCGGACAGCTGAGCTGGAGCGGCTCAGCTTGCCTGGCTGTGAAAGCTTCCTCCCTCCTGCCAGTCATCTGGGGCACGGCCGTGCTGTGAATGCCTGCGTTCAGCGGGCTGCGGACACCGTGCCTGGCCTGAGTGAAAGAGCAGTCACCCTTCATCTTTGCTCACACACTGGGGTTTCTTTCAGCGTTGGAAAACAGGAAACTGGGTCACGGCGTGGCCAGGACGAGCACTGACTCCTCCGTCTGCCACCGCTGAACCGGGGACGTTCATCAAAGGCAACTGTCTCCCAGCTGGGAGGGATCTGCTCGAAGAAATAGGGCTGACAGCCGCACACGGTTCAGCCCAGGCAAGCATGCACTGGCCGGGGCTTAGCTCTGCTCAGAGTGCATCATTTAGATCATCAACACAGAGTTAAGCATTGGGAATTTCTTCTTAGATGGGTTTTGCTGGGGTGTTTAAAGCACAGCAAAGCAAAGCCCTGGCACACAGACTGCTTTTCTATTCCTGAGGTGTTCAGGTGCCTAAATCTCTTGAAAAAACCCTACAGCCAGTGCATCCACCTCTTGGAAACGGCAGCAGAAATCTTCCTAATGTTAGAACCAAGGCTCTGTCAACACAATGCAGTGACTGTGTTCAGCACTGATCTTCTGAGCCCACATCCCATATTATTTGGCTCTACAAAATGCTGGCCTTTGAATAGTCCTTCAGACAAGAAAAACTGCAAAGAGCAGAGCTCTGAGGAGAACGGAGGAGGTTTACTTTGTACAGGGTACCCCGCTCACTTCTGCCAGCACCCCACTTCCCAGGTTATGGAGGAATTTCCAAGGACCGTGGCTGGACGCATCCTGCTGTTGAGCTGAGCAGCGTACGCAGCCTCTCCCGTGCCAAGTGTCCCCGCTCTCTCCGGCTGCGTGCAGTTAACCTCCAGCTTCCCAGAGCCTTCCCTTGCGTTTTCCCTTGCGCTGGCCCCTTTTCCCCTTGCCTCCCCCGCCCTGGCGCTTTCCAGCTCGTCATCTCTGATCTTTTCTGAAGTGGAAAGTAACTCAGGGCTAAGTGTCGGACTGTCTCATTTTGAAGACTGATGTTCAAATAAAAGCTTTCCCATCCTATCTTAATAATGTCATTAAAGCACTGTCAGTAGAAATTTCTCACTCGGCAGCATATGCTGGGGAGGAGCTCAAGTGGGAAAGGCCCTAAGTAAACACAGAACGATGGAAAATTATGTAACTGGCCCAAATGGGCTCATTAAATTTCCAGTATCAAAGAACTGTTTTACCCTACTTGGTAACTGCAGGCACTTTTTGCAGTGTAAGGAGAAAAGCAGAGTGGCAGCGCATATTTAGCGCAGCATCATTAGCAGTGTGTAGGTGGAGGGAGGAAGATGGATGACCGCAGAACAGGCAGCAAGGGAAACAGCCACAAAAAAGTCTTCAGAAATTGTGCTGCATGCCAGGGGACTCCGGCACCCCGGGGACCTCCCGGCACACCAGTGTCATCATCACCGACGGCAGAAAAGCCATCCTGCAGGTGAAGCATCTTGTGTCTGCCAGGCACGGTGACCGCCTGCGAGCCTCCCTTTTCCTTGGCGGAGCCTCTTCTCAGCCTAAAGATTTCCACTCGTGATGCTCGCAAACACTGGAGGGAACTGGAAAACCGCTGAGTGGGTCCGAGAGGCTGTTCCCGTCCAGCTCCCGTCAGGGGGACTGCCTCCTCTTGCGGTTCCTCGGCGATCGATCCAGTGCCCCGCCGCCAGACCCGGCTCTACGCACGTAGTGGGATTCACAGGACTTGAAAGGAAATGCAAAAAATAGCCCTTTTCCAAACACCACGAAGCTAAGTGTAAATATCGGGATGGTAAATATGTTTTATAATGGTCAATATTGTTTTTAAAAGGTTGGGTCTGGCAAATACTGGATGTGTGAATCTAATGTTCCTTTACTTCTTGTAAAATGGACTAATCAGCACTTGGGTATTTATCTTCATCAGCTACATGGTTATGAGCATAATTTTGATTTTTTTAACTGATCATGTAAGAGTCACTGCCTAGACGATTGGTGCTTGGACCCTCGCTTCAAAACATGCCTCTCTCCTACTGTGACTCAGATTTCTGTCGAAGGGGAAGGCGAAGCCAGCCCAGACCTCGGCTTTGGAACCAGACATGGGCTCCATCTCAAATCACAGATATTTCAGAAATGACACAGATTCCTCTGAAGATCAGTCTTTTGCTTTGTTTGACATCCATATTTTGATGCCCATGACTATAATTTCCATCATCCTGTTTTTCTTGGGAGTCTCTGGGAATTTGATAACGATAGCCATTTTCAGACACTCACAGGAGATGAGGACAATGGTGAACATGTACCTGTCCAGCATGGTGCTGTCGGACATGCTGATTTTCCTCAGCCTGCCTTTGGACCTCTACCGCCTTTGGAAGTACAAGCCCTACATATTTGGGGATTTTCTCTGCAAGTTCTTCATTTACCTGAGCGAAACATGCACATACTGCACCATCCTGCACATCACCATTGTGAGCGTGGAGAGGCACTTCGCCATCTGCTTTCCCCTGAAAGCCAAAGCGACCATCACCAAGTGCCGGGTGAAATGGCTCATCCTGGTGCTGTGGGGCTGCTTCCTCCTGACCGCCAGCCCCATCCTCTTCCTCTTCGGTGTGGAACACCCCAAAGGCAGCCTGTCCCAGAAGAGCCAGGAGTGCAGGTCCGTTAAGCGCGTGGCCCGCATGGGGCTGCTCGAGATGATGACTTGGGTCTTCACCATTTATTTCTTCCTGCCAATGCTCTGCTTGACTCTGCTGTATGGACTCATCGGCAGAAAGTGCTGGCGGAGCGGGCAGTGGCTGCCGGGCTGCGGGCAGGAAAAGGTCCCGCACGCAGACTGTCAAAATGCTGGGTAAGTGGTTTAGAAACACAGTCTGAAGAGCCATCCTCTTTAATCACTCCCACGGGGTGTACAGCGATGGGGGGGGCGTGATGGAGAGGAGATACAAAACACACAGGGTTCCACAGATTAAAAATCAAGGGATTTACACTTAATTTGTGTTCCTGGCTCTTTCTGGTAAGAAGGGGAGTCACCAACAGCATGGTATTCAGGCTAGGGATCTTACTGTATGGCAGGGAAGCAGATCAGCATGGCTTTTGGTTGTTTTGAGGTCACATTCCTCGTGTTCCCCCCCCCATCTCTGACCCTTAAATTTCCAATTTAAAGAAAATGGAAAATTCTGTGACTTAAAACCAGACCAGGCACTTCCCCTGCTGTGGCAAGGAAAGGTTTTAAAGCAATTTCCCCTGAAAAATTTCTCAAGCTTTGTGACTATGGCTTTGTCCAGGACAGCAACAACCCACCTGTCTGGGCTTACTTGAACATGATCTTTATCCTGTGCCAGCTGGTACCTGTGCCTTGGTGCAGACACTGAAACCAGGAGGGTTTGGGTCCCCTCCCCTCCTCCCCACCCCTCCAACTACTCTGTCCCAAGCCCCCCCACCAGAAATTCTTCTCAGCAGCACCCACGACTGGAGATACCTTCAGTAAAATGCACCGCAGCTGCCCAGCGCCTGTTTCCTGCCAGTTTTTATTTGCTTACCGCATGCTCTGTTTTCCCATCCTCTTTCTCAGTGCCTCCCGGTCCACTTGGCTCCCCTTTTCCTCCCCTCCGTGGGGGGCCCCCACCTCCCATGTCCCTGGTCCTTCCCCTCCGATACCCACCGCAGGATGCCAATGGTGACTCAGATTTTCAGGCCAGGAGTGGGCAGTAGCCCTTAATTTAAGTACAGACTGCTTTGCCTCAGCCTGATTTGATTCCTTTATCTCCACTGGACAACATGGGTGTAGAGAGCCCTATTTTAATTGCAAACAATTAATTTTGTGTGCAACCTTAAGCCCTTGTTGCTTGAGATTACCAGTAACCACAGCACAAAAGTAGCTGGGCAAGACAGGAGGTCTTGTCCTTGCTGGGTTAAACTTCGCAAGCTCATCTCGGTCCTTACACAGTTTAAACAGGCGGAATAAACTCTGCTCAAAATGACTGAAGCATGCTTTCTTCCTCTTCATCTGTTGTAGTCTTGGCCTTTGTGCTGTGTTGGCTCCCGTTCCATGTTGGCCAAATCCTCTTCGCCCAGAGTGAAATCATCCTGTATGACCTTACCCAGTACTTCAACCTCATCGCCATGCTTCTCTTCTACCTTGGGGCTTCGATAAACCCCGTACTTTACAACATCATGTTGCACAAATACAGGAAAGCGATGAGCAAAATCCTGCACCACAAGCAAACTTGGTGCTGCAGGAGCCAGACCAGGAGTGAAAAGGTTTCTTTTGAAGGTACAGAACTTGGCTCTTTCACATCAACTGTTCAGCATTGACTTAATTCTCACAACACAAGCATTTTGCCAGCTGTGTTGTGGGTTAAAACCTGGGTAGATGGTGCGCATGGAGACTGGAACAAATTTTAAGGCGGTCCTTTTGGCTTACCTCTCACTGTTTCCTGAGACAGGCTTGGAACATTTTGGGAAGGTTGGAGCCTATTCATGTTATTCCTGCGCATAGGGGCAGGCACAGGGGGGAGGCTGGGCTATTCTCTTTGGTGAACCTACCAGCCACAGTGCCCAGCTTAACTGTCCACAAAACTCCTGTGAAGGGATTTGTCCGTTTCTGAGGACCAGATGTTTTGTTAAATCACAGATAATTCAAGTTACTTTCTTCCCACAGAAGCCAAGAGAGAGAGTGTGGAGGTTAAAGCCAGGCCAGCGGTTTGCTCTCAGCAAATAAGTGCAAGAAATATAATCTGTAAGGTACTTGAAAGCAATTGCATTGCCTTCTTCCTAAAGGCTGGATTTACTGCTCACCCCTCAGGCCTCTTGAGTCGCTTCCCTCATTTTCTTTTATCTTGTTCTTTATTCAAACTACACCCAGCTTTCTGCAAGGTTAGACCCCATCTCTAACCTCTGCGGGAAGAAAGAGTCCTTACCTTTAGAGCTCCTCTGAACAGACCAGGGACAAATTACACATGCGGGCCATCGCTGGGGAAGGAAGCAAGAGCAGAAGCCATCTATCTGCCCATCTCCCTCGTTTGTAGAACAGGCAAACACCGAGTCCCGATCACCAGTTCACAGGCTGTCCCAAGACCTCATGTAAAAGGGTTCAAGTCACACTGCTTGGTCCCCAGGCTGACACAGCTCTTGGAAAAGAGGAGGACAGTGCTGCGCTAGGGTTCCTGCAAGTAGCTGTTCTTCCAGAAAGATTTTTTAAGTCGGCTCTTAATGACACTTAGTAACCACGCTAAACATGTTTCTTCACCTTAAATTACATAGGACACAAATGACTGCTCCTGGCTCAGATTAAAATCCACAAAAAACACACAACCCTGTAGTCAAATTTGAATACATTTGTATTATTTATTGGCTGTATTAAATATATTATCTATTTGATAGTTACAATTTAGTAATACAATGCATGGCAGCTTTAACATAAGTTTGAGATACCTCAAAATTACAATACAAGAAAACTGAAGATACCTAACACATTAATGCCACTAGGGTATATCGTTCTGGAATGGATAACAGCTGATGTAAAATCCGTACTGCAGTAGGCTTTCCCAGATATTTCCTGGAAACATGAATATTTTGTGGCAATTACAAAAGAACTTACTTTCACTTTTTAGGAGTCATGACTTGTTAGTATTTACTCACAATCCTAATTTATCTTTTAAAATTATCAGAAATATTATTGCCAAATAAACCTCTACAAACTTCGTTCTAAGAGTTAAAGAAATAACCCTTTGGCAATAGAGATTTGCTGAAGGCAGTCTTATTTGCTAAAAGTAGACTATGAAGAGAAATAAAGACAGATTGTAAACTCTTCTGCAAACTAAAGACTAATATCTGTATAAAACTCTTTCCAGCACTGGAGGGAGAGATTTCTATGATATAATAAATGATTAACTTAAAGTTCTGCTACAAGTAGAACAATACATTCAAACATACATTTTCCAGGACTTTTAATCAAAATAAATAGAGTACAAAATGAAGAGTACATTTTGAAAAGATTAATTTCAGATTGCACCATAAATCTACTTTTAAGAGTATTAAGCGATACTATGTCATAATTTAGGTTTTCCACATCTGAAATACAACACAATGCCTCAAACTATAATGCAACATTATTCATCAACTGCCATAGGAGAAAGACCCTTAAAGTGATTAATTACTGGAAATACTTAGCCTGTAGCACTATCACATCCAACATTCCACATACAAGTGCATTGCTCTGATGTATATAAAGTGTAGCCATAGTCTTTTGCAAAGTACGCTAAATCTACCTTTCTATGGCATATTCCAAATGCTATTGGGAAGACCCATTCTGAAACACATTCGAGATTCAAGAGTTCCAGCTTTCAAAATACTCGATATAAAGAAGACAGCTGTCAGACTCATCTTTAGGTACTCACAAGCAGATTTAACAAGAACAGTCATATGTAGTGCACAGTGTCCACAAAAAATACCCCCCAGACAAACAGGACAAGTTTCAGAAAAGTTCATAGCAGGCTGAACATTCCCATCTAGAAAACAATGGAATGTGAAGCTGCTACCGCTGGGATAGCAAGTCATTTAAAACATTGTATAAATGTTATCTAAAAAGAGTTCTTTCATGTACAATTTGATAATTCAGATTAAGTTAGAAGGGCATCCAAAAGCAGTTTGAATTTTTTATTTTTAGGTTAATAATAGTACAAAAACATTTGCTCAGTTTGAGCCAAATAGTGTAACATTTATCATAAATGCACTCTTTCTCCTTAAAGACAATACCTGTGCTTTTCTGAAAACGCTGCAAAGATTTGATCAGAAGCACAGGAAATTACTTTTCTCTCAGGCACTGAGAGTGAAATGTGGATTGGGCCAACAGCTGCTCGCCAACAGCAGAAAGCATTTCATTCAGAAATGTACAATACAAAAGGGGCCTTTCCTGCAATGTCACATACGAACGCCTTTGCTGTATGCACATTACGGCCTGCTAACGTTTTGTCTAGCATTTTGATTAAAATTCTAAAAATGCTGGCACCCTCTACTTTAACACTTGAAATGATTATTACTGAATCCGAAACATTAAAATAACTGTAAAGTAGTAATATCACTAAGTCAATATTCTGCTTTCCTTCTACAGTATATTAAATGTGGTATGCTCTAGTAATGTTCTGCAATACAGTACTGCTCTAAGCTTAAGCATTTGTGCTGCTGTATTTCATGTATACCAAACTACAACAATACCTGATTAAACATGGCGGATCGACTACCACTGCTCTAGTTGTACTTGAAAAGGACTTGTTCTATCAATGCCTGCTCTCTCTAACTGGCCAAAAGGGCCCCACTTTGAATTCAGAGAGAGGAAGAGTGTGCACACGCACCAGTGTACACGGTAAGGCAGTTTTTTGCTGTTTTATTAACAGCTAACCCTGATTACAGAGGACCCAGGATTACCCTTTCTACAAGAAATCTGTGTTCAGTATTTGGAAAGGATCTGCCAACCCAGCCTCACTGTTAGCCAGCAGCAAAAGTGGAAACGCATGTAACTATACATTTCCAGCTAGGATTTTAATTAGAACTAACCATAAATACCCGAAAGAGCTTCTGTACAAAAAGCTGAGTACTAAATAGGCTCTCGTCTACTTGATTACAAAGTACTGAATAACAACAGCAAATAAAATAGCAACCACTGCAAATCCGCAGAGAAGAACAATAGCAATGAAGCGCTCTTCACGCAATGTCTTCTTAGTCTCTGCCAACTCCGTCGTCAAATCAGCACACGGTGGAACCAGCTCTTGTTTCTGAGATGAGAACACTGTACTGGGACTGTAAGGTCCATACAGTTCTTGTGATCCAGAAGAGTCTTGGGACTGACGGCCAGCGCAGACTCTGATCCGATATTCACAGTTTGTCTGCAAGCTTGTGAGACGGAAGGAAGTCTCTGGTCCCTTGTATACCTAGTCGGAAGAAGAAGAGAGAACCACGTCACATGGGATTCAATTTACAAACAGTAGGTGATACTTTCCATTCTCCTCTATGAGCACAGCCAGTGCTGGACACTGCCTGAAGTCGTTCTCTTCAAGCCAACTTAATAAAATCTCCGCTTTTATTTCTGAAGAATTTATGATTCATTTTCTTGTGAATAATCCAAAGCTTCCTGCTATGCCCCACACTGATATACCTGGATTGTGAAGCTCAGAAAAAGAAGAAAAAAAAAAAATCATTCTGCACAACTATTGTTTTGTATATATACGGATATATGTGTGTATATATATACACATATATATATACTGCTCCCCCGCTAAATGCGAGGTAAGAGCTATTAATGTGCTACTAACACAAACAGTGATGCCACAGACCCTAAGATTTAAGAATCAAAAGAGCCAAGGGAAATGCTGGGAGAACAGGATAAAACAGTGTTAACTCACTTCTAGTAACCAACTCTCCCCATGACTCTCAAGCCTGCCTTCACAGTCATTTGCTTTTAGAGTACCAGTAAAGGGGCAATAGGGAAATGAAATTTTATGATCTTTCATCTGTGGCAACCGTCAATGCCATGAAGAGGCAGGACCCTATACTGGAAGTTGTCCTCACTCATCACAAACTTAAAGTCTCGCTGAGAGGAACTCACCGAGATGTAAAATGAAGCACCTGGGGAGTCAGGATTGTAAATTGAGTCCCTTGCCGAAATGAAAAGTATCCCTGCCACTAGCATCACCAAACAATTTCAACCCTCAAATACAGACATCTTTTTTTGCAATAATTTTTCAACTTAAAATAAACTGAAGTTCATTAAGTTAAATAAAAGGTACCTGATCAAACTCTCTCCCAGCAGCAAGCTGAAGGATGTAAACAATGGAATCTCCTTTCATCGGCTGTAAAGGTTCCCATGTGATTTCATAAGTGTTTTCTTCCAGCTGATTTGCTTTGGGTGCTAGAAAAGAGTGATTTGTTGGTATTTAAAAAAAAGCCCGAGAACAATGGTATCTACAAAAGTTCTTGTTTTTTCAATCAGAAGAGAAGGTCCAAAATCACCAATTATTACAGTGACTCATTTTCACAGTTAATGTAGCAAATGGGCACTGGTTTAAGCGATAACAAGGAAGTTTTCTCAGTCTGGCTTAAAGCACACTTTGCTTTTGTACGTTTTCCATTTAAAATGTTTCAGTTCTAACGCAAGCAACTGGGCAGTGTAAATCTAAAAGTTTAAGGTTTTTCCAATATATTTGTTAACAACATAGGGGTAACTGTCATTCTTAGAGGTAACAGTCATTGAAATAATTTTAAGCCATTCAAGATCTGTTTCATTCCTTTTTTTTTTTTTTTTGCTGTATTTCATGACATAAGCTTAAAAAATGATCATTGTAATATTTGTAGGTTACACTTGTCTTGCTTTTCAAGCTGACAAGATGAGCTTCTGACGTCTAATGCCTTTACAGATGAGCAAGCACTTTCAAACCACTAGAGAAAATGGCGTTTATGTCCATGTATCTCCAGAGCTGGAATTCCATGTTATAAACATGGTTGAGTGAACTAATTTTCCTGCAGGTAATTAGCATTCTGATCTTCAGAATGACTTTCTCTAATGGCAATCTTTAACGTTCCTATTAGAAAATGAAGATCAGAGGAATTATTTGTGTTCTCATTTGTCTACATGCTGTTGTAGCTTCTATCAAACGATCGGTAACCCTGAAAAATGACTTTCCAGTTGAAAAAGGGTAGAAGAAATCCTTGTTTCTGTTCTCTGTTCCTCAAAGGCCCTGGAAAGATGCTGGGCTGGGAAGAGAGTCAGGTTGTAGCATTCACTCTAGTCCGTAAACGGCTTGCAGAAGTTTCTAGTGCAGTGTAAGCTCACCTTTAAGAGATGCGGGTGGAGACTTAGTTGTAGTGAAAGCGTAAACTTCAGAAAACCCTCCCTCACCAGCATCGTTATATGCCTGGATTTTAAAATAGTACGTAGTGGATTCACTGAGTCGCTGTACCTTGTATGTATGACAAGGACCATTATAAACAGTAACAAACCTGGAAGAAGAACACAGAATACATACAAATTAGAATTATTCAGTAATCACAAATTTGTATGTCAATATTGTTAAATGCAACACTTTCATATCTAACTTAAGTACAAAAATGTGACAATGCATTCTGGGTGCCCCGGCTTTCTACTGTATGCAGGATGAATGTTAGGCAGTTTGAGCTCTGCTATTGTCATCAACAGTTCATGATGTGCATTAAATCAGCAACACGCGCCATTCATACTGGTGCCAGTCTTAATTTACATTCACGAAGCATTCCTTCGACCTGTCTAGGCACTAAGCTACAGCCATACACAGGCTACCACTGAAACGACATGACCAAACTCTTGATTTGAATCAAGAGAATAACCCTTGTATATACTAGATAAGTTGCAATTTCAAGTTAAAAGAAGAGCTGTCAACCCCACGTTTCTTATATGCAAACTGGACTTCATTTTAAAATTTCACCACCCCCCCACCGCCAGCACCCCCCTCCCCCGCCAAACCTGGCAACATAGGAAGATGGCAAGATATTACTATTTAAATAGGAAATAGTATTTACTGTTTACAAGTAAATACTAGTGCAACAGCTATTAACACCATTTCTGGTTGAAAGATGGGATGCAGAAATGCAAACTAAGGGGCAAACTTTGGGATGCCCAAGTGACTTACTAGTGCAAACAAAGTGAGAATACTTAAAATATCTTAAAAACTTGATATGAAGTTGCGAAATAACAATATCCTTAAATGCTCTGATTATCTTACCTGCCAAACCTGTCCTCCATCTGCAAGTTGAATTGTGTAGGGTTGGTAATTAAAGCTCTGCTAGGACCTTCACCCCATTTAAGTTTAAGGCTCTGGTAGCTGAAGACCACACATTCAAGGTGAGGAGGGTCAGGAGGTAGTGGTTTCGTTTTGGCTTTAATGGAATGACTGAAAGGACCAACTCCGAAGCTGTTTATGGCCTGTATTCTAATTCTAGAAATGTGAGAACAACAGCTAAATGGTTAATTTACAGAGGTCCTGAAAAAATGCTAGGTAATAAAGCAAGAGTTAAAATTTGTAAAGAATATAACTCCAAACAATAAAGCAATTAAAATGCAGTTAGAAATTAACTATAAAAATTATCTACTTTAAAACAAGTCAACATAATTACATTGTTTTCAACATAATGAAGCTTCAGTGTTTCTAAGTATTGTTCAGGTTTATTCTGTTCAGTGAACAAGCGTCCAGGTCCTCCACATTAACCTGATCACCCCATTATATGTATTGCGTCAGAATAAAAAAATTCTAAACCCAGAAAATTTAGAATAAAGCCTCGGCTTTGAGACAGAATGTTAATCTTAACAGAGAAACCTTCACTCTTGCCACTAAAACATCATGGTTCGATTCTGGATATGACCGTTTCATTTTATTTTTTCAGAGCTGCAGAGTGAATTGGGCAAATAGTCTGTAAGCCGAATGAAAAATTGCTCTAAAAATTTAAAACACTACCCTCAAAGCTATTGATTGAAAATCCTACGAATGTGGTTTCAGAATAAAACGATTAATTATTACCTGTATAGAGTGTCAGGCAGCAGATTCTCAAGAACATGGCTTGTATTTCTTCCAACAGTTACAAGCTGCTTTTCCCCATATTCTATATTATATCCAGTGATCTCTGACCCATGACAACACGGTTCTTCCCATTGAATTGCAAGGCACGTTGATAAAGGAAGAGAAATTTCCATTTGATCTTCTTCAAGTAAATGCAGCACTGACACTGCTGCAGGCGCTGACGCAGGGGTTGTCACCACACCAGTCTCGCCGAACAACCCAACTCCAGCGACATTCACAGCCTGACAGACAGACCATGTATTGTTTACCGAACCTACATTTTTCTAACCAGATAGTCACATTTGTCATGCTTCCTTCTGCATGTTAATAAAAGCAACTTGGAAGAGAATAGAAAATGTCCCACATAAAATGTAAATATGGCAAAATGTCTGGTTTAATGCAACACTAGATCTAAATCTCATTTGTAGAAACATGTAGTTAGGAGGGACTGGGGGAGAAGGGAACGCATTTTTACCAGTTACCTTCTATATCGCATTAGTAGGTGACAGTACATAATTTGATTCATCTCTAGCTAAAGTTTTTCTTCAAACTGTATGTGCTTGTTCATTTGCTTAGCAACATATAACAAAAGGCTTTTCATACCTGGACTCTGCAATAATATGTGGTTGCAGGTGTGAGACCTCTTACTTCATAGCTCTGGCAAGGGCCAGTGTAAATGATATGCATTGATCCTTCCACCTGTCCCCAGTCCAGTCTGTATTCACTAATTTCTGCACCATTGCAGGCAGGACTCTGTGGGTTTAAGTGATAAATTTTCTTTCAGCTACTGCACATACACACATTCACCATACAAGCGTGATCTCTCGTTACACTGAACGGAAACATTGGAAGAGAAGCACTGGGGTTGAGACCTGAGGTCTTTTCCACCATAGCCAAGGGCATGACTTTACGTTCAGCTTGTTAAAAGGCTTCCATCTAGACATGTGGCTATAACAACAACACAGTTTGGACCAGAATTTTGAATGACTCTCAATCTCTTACCACTTGGATGAACTCAATATATTATATATTAGTTACCATACCATGAGGACGATTAAATGTCACCCAATTTATTTGGTTAAGATGGAAATTCACAGCTGACACAATTTACAAAACAAATGTATACCTCTATAAAGAAATGGGCTTAAAATATTCCACCTCTGCATTTGTTACTTCTTTCGTTTCTGTGTACCATACATATATCACTACAATTCTAAAAGCCAAATATTAGTTTGTGTACTCCTGAAAATCATTAATACCTACCTCCCATGAAACTACAGCACAAGTTGCACTTTTACAAGCTATCAGGGGTTTGCAACATTGGTCAGGGGGTCCTGGAGCAGTAGAGATCTCTGCTTTGTCAGAGTGAGGGCCAAACTGCAAGAAAATACAGTTACATGAATACAGGAAAAACAGTAGAGCAAAAACTAATGTGCAAGTGTATGAGCTGAAGAAAACAAGTTATTTTTAACTTGATAAAGAAATAAATAGAAGAGTTCAGTGCTTAGTTTCACAGCACCATTTAAAATTCCTTTCAGGTAGTTTACTCTA
The DNA here is from genome assembly GCF_026419915.1 of Harpia harpyja. Classification (NCBI taxonomy): domain Eukaryota; kingdom Metazoa; phylum Chordata; class Aves; order Accipitriformes; family Accipitridae; genus Harpia; species Harpia harpyja. The sequence goes on along the minus strand of NC_068957.1, from coordinate 24,832,515 downwards.
TGAACTGGCCCTGTGCCTAGAGGATATCTGTAATCCTCCCACTGCTATGGTTTTGTAACTCCTCCTTCTCCTGTAGTCAGGATCTGGCTTCCAGAAACAGCTGGGTACTGTTTCAGAAAGACTTTTATGCAACCACCATTTATCCCAACTTTGTTCAAACCTGGCATTATTTGAACACACCCCTCTCTACACAATAACATTCCCACACCACCAATCTGCAGAGTCTACCCTAATTGTAAAACGTAAGGCAATTTCTTAAGGCACAAACCTTAAGTGGTTATTCACAGCCAGAAATGTAGGGTTTACGCTGCAGTCAAAGAAATGAGTAAAAGTAGTAAGAAAATGTCTAGCACTAACTTTGGACTAGTCACCTTCGGTATTGACAGTAATCCAGTAAACAACAACAGAAATGCAACACAGAGAACATCCCCTTAGTCAGGGACATTCAGTCCTTCCTTCAACCCTAATTTGTTTAATCTTCTTTAAATCGTATTTTTTATTCTGTAACAAATTTTGCTCCTTCAACAGAACTACGACAGAACACAGAAGCTACAAAGTATCATCAGTCTTGTAAGACAATAGTATCATTACTATCTCTTGTGTAAAAAAAAAAAAAAAATTTCATCTCATTAGCACAGTGGTTACCCCAACTTTATTTGCTGCTCGTATCCAGAAGCAGTATGTTCTCCCTGGAAGCAGATTGTTTACTACACATTCAGACACTGGACCCTGATACACTTGTCTGCGTTCATCTTGTTCAGAGTTTGCCATCTCTATAATATATTCCGTAATGTCAGAACCTCCATCTACAGACGGTGGGCCTATGAAATAAAAAGAGATTTATTTTTTTTTTCCTATTAATTTCACAAAGCACTTTTAAATAGTTTCTAGTCAGCCTTCTCAGGCTAAAAGTTGTGTCAGGTGAATTCTAAAAGTTAGAGTGCAGGCTTTTATTGTATATCTGAGCAGAAACACTTTATGAAGCTTGCTTTTTTCCCCCCAGATACTGACAGATGAGTTTAAGATGGCCTTCATGAGTTTTTTTTCAGGTGTTTTCCATGTTTCCTTCAAAAAACAGTGTATCTTCATTACTTTTAGATTATCTCCTTTACTGAGATAAAAATAAGAAAAGGAGAGTTGATTTTTAAATTGCCAAGCATGTGTCAGTAACGAGGCAGTCAGGAAGCTTCCTCACTGGAAGACATTTACGTCTGCTTAAGTCTCACTGTACCATTGCACATGCATGCATCACCAGATCAGAGGTGGTTAGCAAGTTTTGGCCTTCAAAAAAACCCACAACTGAGGACATGGACTACATCTATTTCCCCTTCCCCACCCCCTGAAGAGTTCTACAGACTTTTCATTTGTGTTATGCCATTTAAAATCAGAGAAGTATTTTGCTCAGAAACACTGGAGCTTACCCCACTGTAAAGTGATTTCCTTGGGCTTAGCTTTGCCTGCCAGGCATGGAGCATGACACGGTCCAGGAGGAACAGCTGATGTTGTAACAGTCATAACATCAGAAGCCTAGCAGTAACACACATCATTTTAGAGTGGAAACACAAAACAACATTTCACTAGAACATGAATAGAAATGGTTTTCAGAAGCAAATTTATTCTCATTTTTCTTACCTGGCTTTCACCACCTTTACTGACACAATAAACTCTCATTCTGTAGGTAGTGCCAGGCTTGAGATGATCACATACATGTTCTCTCTGGGAACCACTGTATATGGTGTCCCACTTACTTCCTGAGGAGAGAAAGAAAATACTTTACACTACAAAACTTTTGCAAAAATCAACCTTGAAAATTCTCTCATACAATTATCAATTAAGAAGGCAGTCAAGCCACAAAATCAAATTTGAATGATCAATTATGCAGAGAACATGTACAACAATATACACATGTGAAAACAGAACAGTAATTGCTAGAGCAATGAGTAGTGAATCAGTACACTGAATTAGCACACAAGCTTAATTAGTACTTAAAGATGATTGCTTACCGACTGATGTTTCTGAGATTTCCAAGAAGTATTTAGAAATGTCTGATCCTCCATTATCTTTGGGTGGTTCTGAAAGAAATCAACATCTTAAAATAAATTATAGAAGATTTTTCAGAGAACGTATTCATTCATTGTAGAATATATTCAAGTAGAAAACTCAATTCAAACAGAAACAGAAAACAGTGTACTTACATATTCACAATACATTTTTCAGAACAATGTTTTTTTTCTATTATTAATTGTGATTATGCCAGGAAGAAGAGTAACTAGGAAAATACTGCCAATTTCAGGTCTTATTTTTTTAAGAGCACATGAAAATTATTTAAGCATCACAGTAAATCTAGAGGCTATTACAACTGAGGCTATTACAATAGCATTGTCTGCTTCTCCAAAATGAATAAAGAAAAACATTACTTTTGTACTACAGCCCCAAAACAAACCAAGTTGCAATTTTTTGGTAATGCTAAGTATTTCTCCTGCAATAATGGTATCTGCAGAGACAAATAATTAGCCTGAGTTTGATTCTGTTTTTTAACCTGCATTACTGAGTGACTGTACATACATAAGCAGCACTCAAATACAGCGTTAACAAAATGTAACCTACCCCACGTAACTTTCACACTGTGCGAATGGATCTTGCCCTTTACAGTTGGTTTACTTGGTGGTCCAGGTTTGTCAGGATTGGTGCTGTGTTCTACCACCTCACTAGGGCTACTTTTTCCTTCACTGTTGTAGGCAAAGAGCTGTTTCAGGAATGAACGGAATATATAATAAATGCTTTATTTAATGACAAGTAATATCCTGCTGATTTACAAAATTCTTCTATAAAAAAAAACAACCCCAAACCCAAGAAAAGACAACAATTTAAAAGAAAACAAAATTAGCTAGTGCAAAAAAATCTAATTTTTATTATCATTCTGCCAAAACCTATTACAACAACAGAAGTACTGCAGGTAATTTTCTGCTGTCTCCATAGAAAGTGTCTTAGCTGTATGAAAACGTTAAAACTCCACAAAAGCATACAGTCATAATTAAATTAGAAACAAAACACAGTACAAACCCTAAACTTATAGGATGTACTCCTCCTAAGATTTCTTAAAGTGCATGACAGTTCATCTCCATTGTACTGTGGTTGGAAACCATAACCCTGTAAAGGAGGGAGAATAAAAACAATCATTAATTTCCCATGATAAAACAAAAACCAGATCAAGATCAATCACATTTTTTTTAAGCTTGAACTTCATCTTTGTTTCATGAATACACACAATACTTTCCAACTGTTGCAGTATTTTGCAGCATTTTATTTGAAAGTAAAATACAGAGTTAATTTTTTATTTAAGCACTACTTACTGCCTATCAGGCTTTTGCACATAAAACAAAACCCAGCACTTACAGAACCTTCTTCTTCCATGTCTAAACTGTAAGTGAGAGAATCATCTGAAGACACCCCGTTAGGTGGGGTCCACTTCACCGACAGCCAGCTCACTCCTGCTTCAACGAGCACCGGGGGCGATGGGGCTGGTGGGACAATTCCTGCTGTGTAGTATGTCACTGTCTCACTGAATCCACTAGAAAAATATTTTTTGAAAAATGTTAACAGCAGCAGACATAGTTGATGAGAAAATAAATTATATGATACATTGTGTTCATTACCTCATTCCAATATCATTTTTAGCAGCTAATCTGAGCGAGTATTTTGTAGAAGGAGAGAGTTTGGTAAGTTTATACTGCTTCAGATGCCCGTAGTAGCACTCTTTGAAGGGTCCGTTCTTCCCCTTTAAAAAAGTGAGAACAAGCTGAGTCACTTTTTGCATGGGGACTCTATGCTCCCTGCTAAAGTCAACCTCTTCATTCTAAATTTTCCTAAATTTCATTTCACTAATTCAATAATAATTAAAAAAAAAAAAAAAAGGAGTAAGCCTAAACAATGTAAAAAGCTAATTTCATCATGGTCATACTGAGTATGCTGATAGTAATCCTGAGCATTCTTGATAATGCAACCACATTTTGATTGAGGCATCTGTTTATTTTTTGGCACTGTAGATTTGACAAAATGGTAATAAATGACTGCAGTTGAAAACAAAACACATTTTTGAAGTTTTTTATCACTTTGGAATACATTGCAGTAAGAAGTTCAAAAGCTGAGTAATATTTGTGACAGCTACTGAATATACAAGACAAATGCTCATCCATTTAAACAGAGCATAGCAATTAATGATGCTCTGAATGACAAGAACCAAATAAGGGAGTTTTACACTGTCCTCTCAGAGGTTCTGAAAGGATTGTCTACTTGAATTGCTGCAATACTAGGCATTCGATTCAAGCTTTTTAATTGGCTTGTCTCTTTAAAACTGCCTGGACAGTTGCACTGAAAATAGCTGATGTACCTAAGCAAAAAGTATTTTTAAGTATAATTGGTCTACAGATGTCATTATGATTTTTTTTTTTGTCACTAGAAAAGGTCTTACCTCATCCCATTCTAAAAGAAAATTGGTTATTTTGGAACCATTGTCATTTGAGGACTGAAAATAAAGAAACAATGAAAAAAGTTAAAACCAAATGGTTGTACTTTTACAAATATTTTTGCACATTAAAAAAATAATTGAATATAATATACTCCAACTGCCTTTTAAAACAAAATATTTAGTGTAGAGGAATCTGCAGTAGGCATACAGAACAGCCCTCTTCTTCCACAAACACACTTGTGCTAATCTGAAACTCTACTGTGGGCACTGACACACATTCAGTAAAGTGAGTTTGAAAGGGTAAAAACTGGCAGGTGTTTTAACTACTTTAATTCCTTCTTCCTGATGGCTCTCCAGGCTGCTATACTACTTTTATTAATTCCAATAGTTCAGAATATGAACTTATGAATAGTTTTATTTTATGAATAATGCAAATGATATTCTTATCACTTTTTTCCTTGTGTCCTTGCACTGTGTGCTCACCAACTGTCTGAGCAACCTAGGCGTTCAGACAAGTGACATTTGGGCTTGTTACGACATATGAATTGGGAACTTTTCACTTTGTAAGTACAGATTATACAAATAATTTAACTAAAGTCATTTAGCAATAAACCGTTTTCCAGGTGTAAGCACAGTCATATGAAAAACACAAAAAGACAAGAAAACACAGTTACCAACAAGTCTTTACAGATACTGTATATATTCAGAAGTCAGATTAAAAAACTTAAATCTACAAACTAGCCAAAGAAATTTACTTTAAATATGTCAGAATAACTATAAGAACTCTGAATTACAACATGAAGTCGTATCTATTTATCATCCAGGAACCCCAAGCAAAAATATAAATGCTTTATGCTTTCCTATGCTGCCAATTCAGAAGAGATCTTTCCTACTGGTTAGTTCATACTTGGAGAGACCTGCTACCAACTCTATCACACTAAAGCTGTATGCAAGAAACTAAGTAAATGCTGAAAGAAAGAGGAAGAAACAATCATGACTTCAGTTATCAGCCTTAGCTGAGCAACTTAAAAGCCAACACCTAAAGTACACACTAAATTATTGACAAAGCTAATTTAAACATACCATACATGAATACATCAGACTGCTTACCTTCCACTGCAAACTTAGGCTGTTTTTGGTTCTGTAAATTAGCTTCGGTGCAGCTGGACAGTCTGGCTCACAACTTTCTGTAGTGAAACTCACCAATTCGGAAATGGACTCTTTTATGGAACTGCTGGTTGCTGAAACTCTGAACAAAGGACAATTAATTATGTTGCTATTGCTTAGCACCTGAAAATTTAAGGAAAAAGCTGCCAGCTTTAGAAATGCATTTAATCACAAGCAGTGGGTAGAGCAACAAGACCAGCCTGCTCACGTTATAGGGAACAAGTGCCCAATTACTCTTCTTTCACATCATTGATTCTAAAAGACAACTTCGTGCCTTTTCCTTCAGGAAGAAACAACAGAAAGTGAGTTTACGATGTTGCTCCAGGTTCTAGTAACCAATGCCCACATCATAAGAAACACTGCTATTCCTTTCTATGTTCAGGGAGACAGGGGCATGCTGACAGAGTAGTGTGATGGAGATCACACAGGTACACTTATTGATCTTGAAGACTCCATCTGGCATCCTTCATTTACTTTACAATTACTATCTAACACAGTGGAGATATTTTAGTGATGAAATACAGGTGGGAGGCATGATGAAAACTATAGGAAGTGTTACCAAATTGTAACAGAATACAGGACTTGAAATGAACCTTTTGCTAAAAAGACCTTGAAATTCAAATACGGACAACACTTACTTGTGCAAGAGCACAGATACTAAAACAGGCTAAATCAGCTGTTTGGGCAATAAAGCCATGTTTATCAGTGTAATTGTTCAAATGGGACAGAATCTCTAGAACAGTCATGCTCATTTATGTCTGTTTTTGAAGGGCAATGACTTGACTAATTTTTCAGAAATACTGTCCGTCTTATCATACGAATTGTAGGTGAAAGAAAGTTGGCCTCTACGGAAAGCAACACCACGAACCAAACACACACTATGCTATGCTGTGCAAGCAGAGCTGTGCTATTTAACACACTCAGAACTCTCTTGCAGTTTAAGAGCAGGAGTTTGCTTCAGTAAGTCTTAAAACTTGTGCCTTTCTGTGCCCAAGCACTGAGGCGCTCTCTACTGCTACTGGATCAGTGTTCTCCTGGCTTGTTTAACCAGCTTGTCTTTCTCCTGACCAGTTAAACACCTTCTCCAGTAATGCTTATTTAGTCTGCATGGCAATTCTTTAGCGTCACGTCTTGTTCCCTTGTAACACAGCATCTAACTTCTCCCTAATTCAACCAGTTTCCACTTCCCTCCTTGCACTGCTACAGAAGCTTGCAGTTTAGAGAAGCAACTTTACAAATCAAGCTGACCAGTCAGACTTGCAAATCCGTGTTCAAGGCTAAATTATTTACCACTGCCTTCAGCCTACAATAATCTCTTTCACTGAGTCCAATCTTGTCGTTCTAAAAAAATACCAGAGGGTAACTTAGAGTTTGTATTTGAGAAACACAAAGAGACAGAGAAGACAGTAGGGAAGAAAATGAAGTGACATTTTAATGAGATGAGAAGGTAAGTGGAAATTTAGATAGCAACAGTAGTGTCCATGGCTATGATATTTTTGCAGAATATTCCTCAAGTTGTTTGTGATCACATATTTTTCATGGAGCCACAATAATTTTGTAATTAACATAACAACAACAGTGTTAAGTATTTCATTCCCACCAACATACCTGGCATGATAATCAGTTGCTGGTCTGAGATCAGGAAGTGTAATTGTTAATTCTTCCCCACTGTGGAAAAAAAAAAAAAGTTACAGCTCATCCTTATACTTTAAAGGATAAAAGCTTATTGAAAAGCAAAACCATGTAGCGCACATTTAATTTTCACGTTTTCCATTGTCCATGTAACTTAGTGATATTACTTAAAATTTATTTCATGTGAAGTAGGTAGGTCTGCAAGTCAACAAACAGCTCCTGATAGAGAGATTGCTGATTGGTTAATGTTTTTAAACATCGGTATTGTGCTTAAATGAAGAAACTAAACTTACACATAGACAGATTTAAATTTTCCATTTTTACCACTGTTGGATATTGCTACTTCAAATGTAAATGCTGCTGGACTATGACTATGGCTCTCTCCATTCTGTGAACTAACTGGGAGATTCCAGGACAGAACGGCTGATCTTGCTTGTATATCAGAAACCTATTAAAAGCATAAATAATGCAAGTAAGTTTGCTTTCTGTAATAAAAGGTATATTAGTCAATAACATGGTGTCGCTAGTTTGCCTATGAAGTTCCTCACTGGAGGAATTCTTTACCTTTGTAGTGGAAATATTGAGTCATTATTTGAATTTAAATTATTTCCTCTTTTCATTTCTAAAATATCATATTAAAGGATTTCCCTTCAAACACTAAACGAACTTATAGACACAGTACATTGTCTCAGTGTACGAAGAGAAAATTTTTATTTCACCTGCACTGTTTGCATCACTCATTTGGAGCAAATTTTCAGATTTGGAGTCTTGAACAGTGACACCAGATCTATACTTAGGCACAGTCAGATAGCCTAACTTTCTAGCTCTATTACAACTCCCTCACATAATCTTAATATTTAACCACTAATCTATAGGATAGCAAGAGGCTCTGATTTTAAGTGATCATGACCAAAATTTTTGGTCTAAGTTTTTTGCTGCTGAATTCCCATACTCCAAATTTTCTCTGACAAAGTCAACACAGCTTTGTGTTAGCATTAAGTACAGATGTCAGAAGCAGCAATGAAAAAATACCATAACAAAGAAGAGCTGAAAAGCTGGAGCAAAAGAATACAACCCAAGCTTACTGTATAGATAATGCAAAGAAGAGTGTCATTAAGCATGCTCAAGATCAAAAATATCAGTGCAGTTTTAGCCTTTAGACATTTAAATTAACGTCACCAGACTCCAACTTCCTAAATACATCTGTAAATACTCAAATATTTGCTCCAATTTCTAAACATAACGTAAGAAGATGATCTATTTTTGTAAATTCTATTCCCAATATTCTTAAATCCTCTATGCTGAACGAAGGATGGTTCCAAGAGTGGATAGACTTCGATTAGTTTAGCAGGCCCTTGGTTTGCAAGGTACTAAAGCGCTCTCATATACTAAACATCATCAACAGTGGATACACTCTCAGGTTACAGACTGGGAAACTGAGTCAGACAGACTGTTTCAGAAAGTTGAGAAATAGTGGGTTTCCATAGCATGGTTGCCCTTTCCCAGCTATAAACTTTGACAACTAAAATACATTTTCTCTATTAAAAAAATAAACCATTAAGAAAAAAGAAAAAGAAATCAATAAGACACATGGTATTTTATAAAAAGCACATGCACAGAAAATAATGGTATTTTAAGGATAATACTTACGACTGGCTTGCCAATGCTCAAGTGAATATCACATTTCTTGGATTCTGTGTCAGATTCTGAAATTTCAAATACAAAACAGATTACTGAAAACCCCAAGAGCAAACCAGTCTGTTACAAAAATGCCACCACAAGATGGAGTTCGCCTCATTAAGAGTTTAACAATAGTACTTATTGTGCAAAGTTCATTTCCCCTGTTTGTTTTGGCTGCTTGAGGGGTAGAAACATGAACTATCCAAAACTAACAGTGTTACAAAAACCCTTTTAGTACATCCTGCACAAAGGGTATATTTTCCTAATCTGAGCATAAATAGGTTTTCTTTGACAACACAGAAACATTCCTCCAAAAATGAAAGGTGTTAAAAAAATGACAATAAGATCTTATCTCTCTATTGTATGTGCTTTCCTTGAATTTCTATTGCAAAACACTTGGTCTAGGCATAATTTGGAAGAAGCCCGATCAAAACTGCACACTAAAAATACCTACAGGTACCAAAAGGGTTACGCCTGTAAAATGAATCGTATCTTTGCAATTGTCCATGTCGAACAATTCAGGATATTATTCTGCCTGCAAATAAAAACTATTTTTTTCCCCCTCTAATAAATCTGTATTAAGACAAATCTTTAATCAAGTATATTTTTTGTCCTTGAAACAAGTTGGATAACAGCTTCCACCTCTACTTACTTCCCAAGATACAAAGTCAGATTTCTCTTTTATTTCTCTAACTGAAGAGTTAAATACAACAGCGACACACAAGGACTAGACCTTGCAGCCTAACAAACCACTTAAAGACACACAAAACACAAATCATTTAAGGAATCGTGGTAAGAAACTGCATTTCAGCAACACTGTTTCAAACCGTCAGGAAAAACAAAGATATTGTACACAAGTTATTTTAGTATACGCAAGTAAATAGCCATAAGCTATTAAAAAGGCTCAAACATTCATTTGAGCAAAATAATGCACTGAACCAAAATTATAAGTGATCAGACAGAAACCTGTACAGACAGTTGCTCAAACCTTCCTATTTCTTGAAGTTTTAAATAACTCCTAGTTATCTGAAAAGTGCCACAAAGAATGACACCAGAAGCCTTTTATGTAAGTACCCACAGGTCATCCTCACTTGGAATATTGATCAGTCCTGGGTCAGAAAAGGCACGTTTAAAATTAAACCTTCCTCAAGACCTTATTTGACAAATCTCAAATGAACAAACTTGACATTACTATTATTTCTAGAGGGGGAAAAAAAAAAATCCAAACATAATGAAAAGTATTTCAGGCTTTCTCTAATTCTGAATAGCCAAAGAAATTTACAAATTCAATTTTTTTCAGAAACTATTTTGCAATGAACTTATAGCATCTTCTGTTACAGAAGAATCTAGATTTTTTTTTTTTTTTTACCCTTTCAACGCAACCTACCTCCCATCTCTGCATCTGGACTGCCCTTTGTTTTTCCTATCTGCTTCTGCTTTAGTGGTCCTCCTGCCCCTTGCTGTCCCTTTCCATTTCCATTCTGAATTGTTGCGTTGGAAGAATTAACAACTTTATGTGGTGACGATGGAGGACTGTTAAGTTTATTGTTAGTATGACCACTAGCTTGTCTGTCTTTTAGTCTTTTCTTCAGGTGTTCTTGCATTTTGAGACTCCTTTCATCTCGCTGAATGAAGTTTGTCCTTCCATGAGAACGAGGCTCTACAAAGAAAGGAGAACTTATTTCATTATTCAGTACAATTTATTTGACATCTGAGAAACACTCTATAACTTAGAAGAATGACTACAGTAAAACCAGAACTTGAAAACCCATGGAACTTCATTGTGCTTGCTTTGTCAGTCTGTAGATGCATGGAGCTGCATGGCTCACATAACTTTGGCTTGGTGCATCTGTGAAGTCCTGAGGAGTTTCACGGCGTGTCTCTGGGCAGCAGAACAACAGACAAGAAACACGCACGTCTCACACTGCTGACTGGCAGAGCTTCGCGAGACTTTAGGAACCTCACCGGATAAAGAGTTTATGGATTGGGCTCAAATCGGTGTATGAGCATAAAGATCAGGTAGTAGGAGAAGAATGCGCCTGGAGATTTAATTCTTGTTTTGAAACATTGTCAATGTTAGTTAAATGCTACAGTAGGACACACAAAGTATCTGCAAGCCAATTTCCATTTTTCCTATTTAACCCATATACAAATTGTTGATTTTTTTCCTTTTTCTTAAGCATTATTTTTGATCACTTGCTGAGTTTAGAGTTTGTTTTGTTTTTCTTTTTTTTTTTTTTTTTAATTTAATTCTTCAGGCCTTTCTCTTTTGTTAGCTGCTCAAGATTATGCCTTACAGTTGCCCTTTTTCCCTGATACAACCACACAGTCACATTTTCAAAGAAGTGCAAGCAAATTTAGGACCCAAACTAACTTTTTAAAATGTAGCTTGGGTGCTACTGAATATTTTACCCTAGACATGAGTTGAAATAGCTTAATTACCAATTTAAGCTTCAGAGATAGTGGATGGTCTTACATAGTCTAATTTCCTTCTGTGTTACATGCTTGTTTATATAATAAAGCTTACAGCCTGGTTTAATTCAGCAGTGACCCCAGCCCTCCAACGGCTCCAATGAAGTATTGCTTCATTCAGTTTTTACATATAGAGTGGATTTGCACTTCATCCTCCAACATGGATTACTATTTTTTTGGTTTATGTATGTTATTTTTATTTTCTTTCCAGTCATATTTGGACTCTGTCTCGTCAAAAAAATACATTCATGTATCAAATTAAATGCGTTTTCAAAAAACTTCATGCCAAGGCTGTGACAAAACACAGCAGTTTTGGAGAGCACAATTTTAGAGAAAGGTAGAAGCAATCATTGTGGCATTTACAGTACAAAAGTAAGGATCCATGAAAAATACACACAGCATTAGAACGCTTCTAAATTACTGCTTTTGCATTAAATCCTTAAAAACAGAACAGCAGAAGATTTAAACTTTATACAATCATACTTTGCACATGCAGAGTGTCTTCAGACCATGATACCTTATACGCAAGTGTATTTTAAAATACCCCATAAAGACACGTAAGCCTCAGGGAGTCTAATAACTAGCACCAAAATAACAGAAATGGGTGAAAGAGCTACTGACAAAACTCAGCGCTCTCAATCTAGATGCACCCAGTGAAAGGCCTTCTCGTGTATTTGAACATCACCTGCGCTCTCACCTTGTTCTTGAAAAACGTGTGGTGGTGGATGCTGGTGAATGAACTGTGGTGGCAGCTCTCCCGTCCCAGGAACCGGAGGGTACACTGGGTGAGGTGGGTGGGGAAGCAAAGCATGGTGATGATGCATGTAATGTGGCACATGGGGAGGAGGAGGAGGAGGATGCATGGAAGGATGGAATTCAGCTGAGTGTGGCAATACCACCACTTTACGAACTCCATTTTCTTCCACCACCTGTCATGCGACATAAGAAATCAAAAGTTAGTACAATAACAATCTTATAAATATTGTATATATAATAAAAAATCTCTACGCTTAAGTTTATACCCACAATCTGACAGTCAGGGATACACACACGGAAATGAATTCCAGACGAAACCCAGCGTATGTTACTGGAACAAACAGGAGTTTGAAGCAATCAGTTTTAAGAAGCTGAGCTTCACACACCAAAGTGCTAAGCAATCTATAATTTATGAATAATGTATATATTCTTTTAAACAAGTAACGTGAATTGATCAGGGTGTAATTCCCAGTCTACTTGTAGTTAGAGTTAGAAGAACTGCTTTAGACTACATCCTGACTGACAGCACTATCGTATGTACAAGTCACTGCATGTCATCTGATTTGTGGTACATGTCTGCATACACATTCTTAGCCTATGGCAAGTACAAAGTATTACAAGTCAGCTCTGCTGTCTTGTACTATGATCCAACCCAACTCAAATGTCAAAATATTTCATGTTTGCCACAGGCTAAGAGAATTCAGACAAGGAACCTGTCTGTGCGTCTGAACTCTAGGATAAAAAGATGCTAAGACAGTACATGCATATGTATGCACAGGCACACTTCTAAGCATGTGTCCTAAATTGGCAATATATAGGCTCCTTCTGGAGTCTAATTCTGCCAGCATGAAATACATTAATATCTCAATGTATTGCTTTTCCTACAGTAAATTTAAAATACATTAGGGTTTTACACAGTAACGCTTCTCTAAATCTTAAAACTGAGAAGAGATGGAACACAGGTTTTAGAAGACAAGGTCAAAAAATAACACTACAGCAGGATTCACAAAAAGACATTAAACAACGATGACACTGAAGTGAAACAATGCCCAGTTTAGTCTCATCTTTAAGACACCTGGAACAGACAACCAGATGCTGAGGTTTACAGGGTCCTTTCTCCAGGTAGGGTTCACACTACAGACAGGACATCTGCACTGATTTGCTGTCATTCTGTGGTTACAGTCCATTTCGCTTATCTGAGGGATTAAGTTTTCAGCACCTACAGCTCTGACAGGGTCAAAAGCTTCTGAGTTGACCATCAGAAAAATCATCTGGTCATATTCCAGTTTGTTTCTTCTGCCACAATACAGAAGTCCACTGGCATAAAATTCAGACTATATCTAATGAGAAGTCTGACTCAGAAACTAACTAGACTGTATTAAATCCTATTTAAAGGCAGACAACAACTCGTTTTCTCCCTCACACAAAAGATTAGAGAGATATGAGCAATGTAATTGGTAAAAAAAAAAAAATCAATGATAGGAAAATGTTCTATATTATAGGCAAACTGACACTTTAAAATTAATCAAGTCTCAGTAGGAAAACAAGGCATTTTTCTTAGATTGGTTTAAAATTAGTCTGCAGCTTTATGCTTCTTTCCTTCAACATCAGTCATCTCCTCCGAGTTGCATTTAAAAATGCAAATCACAAACACTATTAGGAAGGGCCTTACAGTGCTTTAGTATTAACAGAGATGGATCATGTAGTCAGCAGAAAATACTACCCGTGGATGCAGGGTGGGGGGTGCATTCCAGCTGCAGGCTGGCATACAAAATTGAGATGCAAAAAAATACTTTTTTTTTTTAATGCAATCCATAACATAAATCATACAAAATAAAACCTGCTCTTAGAAGATTTCAACTTATTTATGTAGCCCTGTTACTAAAATAGACACAATTTATATTTTCAGTCATTTAAAGAAAGAACTTACACAAAAGCAGGCCAGGTTTTATCCTGTTAGTTCTTTCATGACCTTCTCTTAAAGCGTATTTACTTTGGTTATAAGAAATCACTGTAGCATTTCCTAGTTGGCCAAGAAGGCATTACGGATGTTGAAATACTGCTTATACCAAAAGTGTATTTTGAAAAGCTCCTCAGCAAAAGATAGAGCAAACTAATGAGAAATTATTCTTCTGAAGGGAAACAGAATGTGTCCACTCACAAATTGCTATGACAAAGCTCAGCTGTGAGACAGCCTCAGAGTCAGCTGTATTATTAGCAATTCTTAACAGACTTTAAATAGAAGAAAAAAAGAGTTACAGGACGACACTTAAGACTAAGCTTACACTGAATACACTTTGTTCTAGAAACAACGTGGGGGGTTTTTTGGTTCATCGACGGAACTAAATACACCACTTGAACTACATTACATTGCATAATATTATAACACACTATAACATATACCAGTCAAAACTCATTGCAAATTTTGATGGTTGTGTTAACTCTGTTTTATGTATATATTAAGCAAGAACACGTGGCATAGTTTCGGGTAGAAGGGATACATTAATACAGTAACACTTTCACATGATTTTACAGTCTGAAGTTGCTGTGTCCCCATTATCCACTACTGAATCGCTTCATTCCACTTTGGCAGAAACCAACGTAACAATCTCTGGGCTCCTCCAGACAGATTTGGGAGCAGAGAGTTAAAAGTCTCATCCACTGACAAGAACAGTATAAATAACTCAAGCTCTAATTTAAAGCTGGTTTCAAACTTGTCTATCCTTGTCATAATGACCAAGGGAAAACAAAACAAAACAAACCCCCCTAGTATCATGTGACAACAAACACAGAACAAATATATTTTTCAGTTTGTACACCTCAGCATTTGCCAGTGCTTTGCATACTGTTTGCACTGAAGACTCAATTTCACATTGATGCATAAATTAGCTGGGGGATCTTTCTTCAAGGTCTGCATGAAAGTACCTACTTATAATAGCAGAAGCATAAAATGCAGAGGCAGCTGTATGCAAAAAGACAACTGCCTGAGGAACTCAAGAACATACAGTTACAAGGTTTTCAAGCCTACTCAGAAAAGTCCTGATTTTGAGCATCACTAGAAAAGGAGAAACCTAGCCTGTGCTGTTTAAACATTTGTTTTTAATTACTTCCCTTTAAAAAAATGCATTAATTTAAAAGTAAATCAAATTGTTAACTTCAAATACCTGACAGTTCAAATACCACATGCAGGTCTGATCTGCTATGACTTAACAACACAGAGGAGTGGAAAATCAGTGAGAACGGAAAAGTAAAGCTGGGAGAAAAGCCCAGAGTCCTGCTCATTTCACAGGCACATGTCACTAGCATTAACACTCCTCTTCACACTTCTGCTAGAACAGTAGAGTGTTTTTGCTGAATGTTAAGGAGATCAGAGCTGGTAAAGAAAGGGACATTGAAAACTTTGATAAATAGAGTTATATTACAATAGAAAAAGCTGAATTATGAGCAGACATTAAAGAGAAATATCTTATGCAGCCCAGGAAAAAAAAAAAAAAAAGACCTAAGGGATGAAAGAGAGAGTGATACTGGTATATGACCTGTATAACCTCAATGTAAGAAACACAAGCCTCATAACCATGGCGTGCATGAGACGCGTTCAATTCCGATGCTGCCCCCAGCTACGTTCCCATCAGACTGTTTCTAGCAGAGCTAAGCACCGTCTATACCCATCAGTCCTCTGACACTTAGCAGGCTGCAGTCAACTGTGATTATTCATATAACCCAGGCACCTACTTTCACCTTGAAAATAGGACTGAAGAAAAAAATCAAGATGTGGATCCTGTTAATGGAGCTCAGCAGACAGCCAATTCACAGCCATCTACTATCTTACTAAAAGTAATCTTCTGTTGCTTAGTAGTATTATTACAAAAATCCTGAAAACTAGATCAAATTTTACTAAGTGATCAGAAGGTGATAGAGCCTACAATAAAGTTAAATAGTTGGCAAGCTCAATGGAAAAAATAAGAAATGCTTTTAACAGCTGTTCCAGATAAAATAATCAATAGCCTTATTGTTGAAAAGCCACACTCACAAACATACTGAAATATAAGAATAAATTAAAGTTTACCTGAGATACATAACCAGGAGGCACAAATATAGGCGGCATAGAACCATTTGGTGACATCATAGGAACATGTGCTGGACCTGAGAAGTAATAAGGTGCCACTTTTTAACAAATGAGGCTTTTACAAACTCGAGACACCTTTTTTTCAAAGGTGGTGGCTCACTTTGGTGCCTGAAAAGCCAGCAACTGCATCCAACTCTGTATTTATGGAACTACTTTTAGACAAGTAGATCTAGAAGCAAGGCTTAAACTATCCAATTAAAAAGTCAGTTAGGAGAGAAACTTAAATAATAAGGACTGCAAGTTTAAAAAAACATAAAAGAAGTGACGGTAACAAGTTTCCATCAAGAAAAATAATGCAATTTATGTCACCAATGGATAACTCATTTTCACATTCAATACACACATTAAGTATGATTTAATAACTTCCAGGAAGCATCTAGAATTCTAGATAATATTGCTGAATGCAAGTATGGCTGTACATTTATTCTACAAAAAGCACAGATTACATTTATCCCAACCACCACGCTTATACAGCCAACAATATTTCTTTAATTGTACAAAAATCAGCATAGATAAATTTTAGTTCTTATTTTGTGACAGAGTTAAAAGTCTGTAGCAACAATATATTGGCACCGTAGTAATGCTGACAGTTGGTCTACCAATTTTTTCATTTTTTTTTTAAATAAGAATGTATTATTTTTCACATCAAGCTGAAAGAAAGTATTCCTGTCTGGGACTTGATGAAAGCAGAACGGACACGTTTTATATAATGTTATTTGAAATGGTGAAAAATATTCCAAAAATGGAATTACTGATAAATTCAACTTGACTTACAGGAGGTATTTTGACCCGACTCAGATTTGCAGTTCTGTCACTTACCCAGAAGGTAAAAAGTAGTTTGTAGCCACACACAGAGGGTAGCAATGCTTCCCACAATATCAGCAGACTCCTAATGCCACTACCTTACAACAAAGTGAGGTCACACAGCATCTATTAAAGTTGTTTCGATTAGTGTGGACTAAATCCCATGTAAATTCACGTGTTAAGATTCTGAGAAGACAGTTATTCAAGGATCATTACAAAAACAGTTGAGATGCCAGTCTTTTATAAATTAGCAGCAAAGTTTGCGGAGATGCAGGGAATCTTGGCAATTTCCCAGTGCTGTCTCATTTGTGCTTTAAGTACAAACTGAAAAATCTGATTTATTACATTGCAGAACATACAAAACCACATTTGACATTACAGAAACAAACACTGGTAGTAATTCTTTGATATTTGCAGAATCAAAATATTTGGATTCAGTACTTCAGTTTTTCCTTTACCTTGAATACATTGAATGTGTCCATCTTCAGTTGTAATTGTAAATGTTTCACCTGGGTTTACCTGTACAAGAATAACCTGTAGAAAACAAAACAGAAAATAGGTGGTTTGGGTTGTTTGTTTTTTTGTTTTTTTTTTTAATTTTAGAAATTACCGGGAGGTGGGGGGGGGAACATCTCTTCCTCATACCCACATGTTAGATTAAAACAATATAACTTTGGCAGCCTTAGAGAGTATAAAAGCAAGATGAGAAACACTGACGAGCAGAATGGATTTTCTTCATACTTTGACATAAAATCATTAGTTTTGCATCATCAGTATTTTTCTCTGATTACTACCAGAAGTGCCTCCCTTGGTACACTTCAAATAATTAACTAAGCTTTTGTTTTCAATATTTTCACACTGCTTTTTCTTCTTTTACTGAAGCAATAAATTACCTAAGATTCACCTTGCTTTCCAAGCTTTGCCTATGAGATTATTTCAGTTTCAGGGCTAAAGTGGCAAAATCAGGACTATAACCTCACCCCTCATGGCTCAAAACTCGGCCATGTTTTTTCACTGAAAGCATGCTGGTATGTATTTTGATAATATATTCTCCGATGCTATCAAGTAACTTATTACAGTATGCAGTCCTTTGGCAGTGGGAGGAGGGTAGAAGAGGTGATAAAGCAGGTCATGCCTACCACCACTGCTCTACAGCTCCTGAAAGATCAGGTGTATTTTCTCACGTTTGTGTAATTCTGTAGCTAAAGAAATACAACAGTGAGATTCTGCAGGTCAATTTGGGCATGATCGCATTCACTTTCACACAAATCAATGTGGACATCTGCCAGAATTATTCCTCAGGCAGTCCACAGCATCGTTTCCCTTGTGCTGGGTAACACAAGTGATCACCTCATTCTACCCCATTCATAGCGTGTGCTTCAGTCTTACTGTAAAATATTGGCAGCTGTGCTTCAGTTTTATTGTAACATGACAACATTACTACAAGAATTTCACAGTGAGATTCTACTATATTACATAGGCACATGTCTAATTCTTTAGTAAAATGAGGGGTTTGGCCATGCAAGAACTGCACAAGTTACACAGTCAAAATTCCACCCTGGTGACAGCTAGCACATAAAGAACAAAGGCCGATGTAAAAATTGAAATAAAACATATTTGTAAAACTAGCTATGAAACTCAAAAAGTATAGTTTTCTTTCATTCAATAATTCTATCAGATGGATGGAACTTGAAGAGATCACCCAGTCATCTAACTCCTGGTAAAAATGAACTACACATGACATTAATGAATAAGCCTGTCTATTTTGTGCTGCTACGTCTCCAACAATGGAGCTCCACAAAATGCCTAGGCATCTGCACCACAGTTTCACTATCCTCATCATTACAGATTTTATCATCTAACTTCAGCATTCCCTGCTTCAACCTGAACCCTTACTCCATGTCTTAACCACCAATGAAATAAAGAATAAAGCACCAATAAAAGAAAGATTGTTTTCTGTGATTTAGATGCCATACCCTGTATATAAATCCTTTTGGGGTTTTTATCTGCCATTTTTTTTGGAAACAGTCCAACACTGATGACTTCCACTTGCAGTCTTTATCCACCCGTTGGCAGACCTTTTTCTAAAGGACCACTACTAAACCAGTCATTCCTTAGGATAAGCTGACTACCTAAACATCGTACTTTGTACTCGATGCTGATTTTCTAGATTATCTTTCTAGTAATCAAAATAATTTCAGGCTTCCAAGATGTTTGCAATTCCTCCCATTTTGTATCAGCTGCAGATTTATTAAGTACACCTCAGTCCTAGTATACCGGTCATTAATAAAAAGATCACTGAAAAGAATGAGACTTAAAAAGATCTTGTGGTCCCTCATTCAACCTTTGCCTTTTGACCAACTCCACTGACTACTCTTTTCCAAAGAGTTTGCCAAGTAGCTTATGCTGGCATTAACCAAACCACATTTTTCTAGCTAACGTGTAAGAGAGTAAGTCCAAACACACTCGTGTTTCCTGAAGTTAACAGCTTACCTCTCCCACTTCTCTTTCCCTCTACTCTTCAGTGTGCCACTTCAGCAGAGACTGAGGTTTGCACAAATCTGTTACATTTAAACTGTTGTGTGTAAAACAAAGCAGCAGGCTGATAAACGCTGCTTAACACTGATTTTCAGACTCTGCACACTGCTATATTAATCTTAGCTTTTATTTTTTAACAGGGGATGCAGAGGCATATACAAACACAGTGAGTTCATAGTACAGGAGACAATTTTACTCAAGGCAGATGAGTTGTTTCTGGACAATAAGTAAAACACCAAAACCCCCTGAAAAGGCCATCTAGCCAGTCAGCAATATTTATTACAGTTCTACGAGAAGGACAGATGACAGATAATACTTTTAAAAATGGCATAATTAAACCACTGAAACTTAGACAGATCTGTCAGTATATAAGTAAATTTATGACTTAAACTCCGCTAAATGTCTAGGAGCAAAGAGAGAAGCAATGTTACTTGTTTAAAGAAAACTGACAGCAAGAGGCTGGGGATTTGCCGGAGCACAAAGAACCAGGAAAGATGAGGTCTGCTGCCAACAACAGCTGCTGGGGATGGACACTAGCAGGGGACAGGACTCCACAGGCAGGTATTAAACCTCAGAGGAAGTCTCATCTTCAAGGGCAAGAAAATTCAGAGGCGGGAAAGGGATCCTTTTAGAAATTCAGAGCCTCTGAACGTGTCAGATCTTCCGAACAGGTTTCAATTAACTGAAGTTCTCACAAACAGTTCAGGAAACTGTTAACTGAACTCAGCAAAAAGGATTGTAAGTGGTGTAATCACAGGGCTGTAGAGCAGTTCAGGGACTGGAATTTCAGGAATGCATGGGGCAACGTCTTAGAGGAATGACTCACTATAATTAATGAAGCAAATGCAGTTCCATCTACCTTCCACCAAGGAAAATTTCCAGGAAGCTTGAGTGTTTCTAATGCGTCAATCTAAGCCAAGTTAGATGACAGACTAGTTCTAGGAGTCACAGTAACGTCAACACCTTTAGGTGTCCCATGTAACCATTTCAGAACTAGTGGGATCAAGCTATTTCAAAGCACTGGTCAGTGTTTTGCTTTTATCCCTTATTCACACACTTTCCATTGCTGAAGTTTTTTCAGAACAAGAAACCCTTCCAGAAAACTTCCAACTTATCCTTTATGTGAAATGAAACTAATGAACTGGGTGCTGCATCTGACTGAAGTGATTGGCCAAACAGCATGCATTTTACTTCTGAAAACAAAACCACTGTCTAATACTCTGTAATTAGCCTATCCTCTATGGCACTGGCAGCAAAATACTTAAAAATCACCTGCGTTAACAAAGCTTCTAAGTTAATACTCTATTTAAAAGCAAACTTTCCAATGTGAGACTGTAGCTCAAAAGCCTCTCTAGAGAAAAGTGCCACAAACAAGAGCAGCAAGCGTATTTGTTAGGCAACCAAACGACGGCAACATGATATGGATGGCAAGATGACACGGTTGTTTATATACAGACACACTAGAGTAAGAAATATTGGCACATTAACACAAAATCACATTCCCAGTCCCATGAAGATTTTCACTAAACAGACTTACTTGTTACTTCCAGTATAATTCAATTGTAAGTCTTGGAGGCTATCAGCCTTCAAGTCTACTCTTCAAATGCATGTCCAAGATTCAACTGGGGTTTTTTTTGGTTTTTGTTTTTGTTTGTTTTTTTTTTTTTTAACCTTACCTGATTGCTAACAGTCTCCACTAGGTTCTGAAAATTTCAAAGCTTGTCACTTTCTTTTGGGTCATTCAATACACAATAGTATTCTACACACGTACCTATACAAAGACATGCTATAAAAATACAGCTATGAATATTGTCTCCAATTAGATCTACTTGACCTATTTTCCTTGTGTAACATGAAACACTGCCTACTGAATAACCTCACAGCTGGTCAAGTGTCTAAAATTTCACGTTGCTAATGCTAGAACTTCAGAACTAGCTTAGAGGCTCTACAGCTTTACTGATTTCAAAACACAGTCACTGTACTTTTATCTCCAGAGTCTGAGGAAAAAAAAGCAGAGTACACTTTTTTTTTAAAATAAAGGCTATTTTTACAAGCAAGTATACTACAATCCTTTCCCATCTGTAACAAATACAAAGTAAACAATATCTCTTAAAACTTCAGCATTTATGGTCTATCAGAGCCTCAACAATTCATGATTATTTTGTTGCACCCTCTTTATCCACTGTACATTCAAACATGTCAAGATCTTCACTGTTACCCTTCATAATCATAAAATCATGGAATGGTTTGGGTTGGAAGGGACCTTAAAGATCATCCAGCTCCAACCCCCCTGCCATGGGCAGGGACACCTTCCACTAGACCAGGTTGCTCCAAGCCCCATCCAACCTGGCCTTGAACACTGCCAGGGATGGGGCAGCCACAACCTCTCTGGGCAACCTGTGCCAGTGCCTCACCAACCTCACCGTAAACAACTGCTTCCTTATCATCTAATCTAAATCCACCCGCGTTCAGTTTAGAGCCATTACCCCTTGTCCCATCCCTACGTGCCCTCATAAAAAGTCCCTCTCCAGCTTTCTTGTAGGCTCCCTTTAGGTATTGGCAGGCTGCTGTAAGGTCTCCCTGGACCCTTCTCTTCTCCAGGTGAACAGCCCCAACTCTCTCAGCCTGTCTTCAAGGGAGAGGTGCTCCAGCCCTCTCATCATCTTCATGGCCCTCCTCTGGACCCACTCCAACAGGTCCATGTCCTTCTCATGTTGGGGGCCCCAGAGCTGGATGCTGTACTCCAGGTGGGGTCTCACAGAGCAGAGCAGAGGAGGAGAATCACCTCCCTCAACCTGCTGGTTACACTTCTTCAGATGCAGCCCAGGATACAGGTGGCTTTCTGGGCTACAAACACACATTGCCGGGTCAGGTTGAGCTTCTCATCAACCAACACCCCCAAGTCCTCCTCTGTAGGGCTGCTCTCAATCCACTCATCGCCCAGTCTGTATTTGAGCTTGGGATTGCCCCGACCCATGTGCAGAACCTCGCACTTGGCCTTGTTGAACTTCACGAGGTTCACGTGGGCCCACCTCTCAAACCTGTCCAGATCCCTCTGGATGGCATCCCTTCCCTCCAGTGTGTCAACTGCACCACACAGCTTGGTGTTGTTGGCAAAACTGATTAGGGTGCACTCAATCCCACTGTCTGTGTTGCCAACAATGATGTTAAATGGTGCCAGTCCCAATACCGACCCCTGAGGAACGCCACTTGTCATTTCATATGACAGTTATCCTCTGGAAACTTTTATGCAACTTTTCCACCTAGATTAACCCCTAAATTCTTATATACTGATCAGATTAAAGCAATGGGCAGTTTTGTCCCTTGCTTCAACAAAATGATTATTTAACTCCAGGCACATAAAGCCTTCAAATTTGTGTTTTGTTATTATAGAATTGTAGAACAACCCAGGTTGGAAGGGACCTTGAGAGATCATCTGGTTCAACTTTTTGTGGGAAAGGGAGCCTAGATAAGATTATCTAGCACTCTGTCCAATCACAGCCTGCCAACAAACAGCCACTTAGCTATTTAAAACAAACAAACAAAGCAACCAATCTTTTCGCTCCTACCAGGATGTGTCATGTTTGTAGCTGCTAGGGCAGGGGGAAGATGCTTCTTAAATTAAGATCCAATGTTAAAATGTCGGGATGTCTGTAATATTTCTGAGTGCACTGAACGTCTGTCTCCAAATGATGGGAAGATACCTCAGCATTTGCAGTACAAGGCACTCAGCTTCTCTGCCAAACAGTAAATTCACTTCAAGTGTGCTTCTAACTGTTTTGCTTTCACTTTTGTCTGTTATTTCTAATCGTACTAGGTACTTTTGAAGGGTTGTGTCCGCTAAAATTCTAAAGTTTCAACTAAATACACTCAGGTTTCACCACTGCACTGTAATTATTAATGAAGATACTTAATATCAGGAAGCCAAGGTCTTTCCTCTCATTCCCCTGCAACAGACTTCTTGGTTTAGAGCACTGCAACCACTTGCTAGTCTTTTATTTACATGAGCTTTAAGAAGAGCTTTCAAAACCTCAGTGCTTTATTAAATCCATATATTATATTTTTCCTTTTATGCTTTGATTTTGTAGTCTAGTTTTAAAGCACTTATATGTATATAACATTCCTTTTAATTTGCAATCTTTTCACATTTCCACTGTATTAATGTTGAATGATTTTCTTCCTCTCTATATTTGCACTTCTATTTTACTGATGGTATCAGTGCTGAGAACCACATGCTTTTCTAACTTTGCAAATCAGTATTGTAGTTGCTTTATTTCAAGCCTCCTCCTCTTTCAGCCATCATACAAGTTAGAAAAACTGTTTTACATCTGTTCTATTTTCTACATGATGCTTGAATGTCAACCTCCCTACTACCACTGCTGGCAGTTTTACATGACTTGCATAAAAGCGCAATGGATTTACTTGCCTGTTGTATGCTGTCCCCATTAACCATATGAGGTAGAAGTGGCACTTCATTCAATATAGGCGTAGCTTCTAATGGAGGCGGCTGGTCGGCCATCATGTCTGAAAACCATTCATTGACAACTGCTCACATTAACCACCTGCTAAAACAAAAAGAAAGTGCCAATATTAGATATGTCTCTCCTCCCCCCCCAATAATTCTCTACTTCGTTCGCCAAACTTGGTACCAATGCCTCAGAAGAAAAAATACACCAGTGTCTTCAGGACTTTTTTTTTTTTTTCCCTTCTCCATAAAACAAACACTTGCACTATGCTATTAACTGGATCCTTTAACGACAGCAATTCAAGAATATTTGAAAACCCAATAGGAAAATATCATCAGACTTCAACACTCCACAACTCTCCCCCAAAGATTTTCAAATAAACTGACTTTAATTGGAGACAAAAGTTATTGTAAAACATCCACTTCTAGCTTCATTGCACATTTAAAAACTTGTGCAAACTGACAGTCTTAAAAGCATGAAGGGGATCACATGTCATATACCTGAGTTCTTCATAACTGAGTACACCCAAGGAGTCCAATATGTTACCCTACTTTTCATTTTCAAGTACTGCATTTAAGCAATACGTATCCTTCTTCCAAAAATATGCTCTAAGTATGTATCATGCACATTCAGCTTGACATGCCACGAGCGATGAAATCGGTACATAAGTGATGCAATTATACAGTAGCATAACTTACACTTACGCAGCACTTCATTCTTAAATTTGTAGTTACAATTTTTAAATTGCCTGTGCTCCAGAACCTAAGTTTTAGGCCAAATAATTCACATACTACATGTACATTTCAGTCCCTGTGTGATCAACCCCCCTCCAAACCGTGCAATTTCTCCAGTGTTGCAACATGCCATCAATACAGAAATCTGACACAATGAAAACAAAGCTTAAGGCAACACAAGACAGTAATTTGTACAAAAGTCCAAGTACCACAGAGAATTGCATATGGAAAAGTGCTGCATGGTTTTGGGCTTCTAGTGAATAATCTGTAATTACAATAAATCAAAATACAATCTAAGTGTTAGTGAATTTTCAGGGCATAGTTAATTCAGCATCCATAAAAAAAAAAAGCACACGATAACAGGATACAGGAAATGCTGACATTTCCTTCTCCCTTCTCATTACCTCCTATAAACCCAGACAGAAGACAAAATGCGGTTAGGATAGTTCAATTCATTAACTTAAAAACAAAAAGTAAAATCAAGACAAAAAACATTTCCCACTCCCAAATCTGTGCATGAACCAAGTCAACCTATATACAGCTGCCAAATCCTCATTCGGTTCTCTGTAACCAGTATGGAAATTACAGTGTTGGGGGGTGTGTGTCATTTCTTCTGGTGTTAACTCATTTCTTTCAGAAAGGGTCTGTAATAAAAGTTAAGATTACAAGGATTTCTCCTATATTACCATTACAAGGTAAAGAGGCTGGTAGCATCCACTGATAAAAAAAACCCCAAACATTCTTTCTTGTTTGCAAAAACATGTCAAAAGAACTGATACAATCACACAGCCACAAAATACAGCATAACAAAATAGCCAAGACTGCCAAAGCAACCAGCTCATTCTGCATACCAATTGTTTTCTGGGTCTGCTCCAGTAACAATTTTAAAGGGCCAAATATGACTGCACAGGTGCAAGGCCTAGACAAGACCTCCAAAGTTTAAATTTGTATCAGGTTTGTCCTAACTATACTTAACTACCTTAGCATGTTACTTATTTCCTGAATAAAATAATCTTCTATCCTATTTGTCACATTTTGAATTACCTCTGCCAAGGAAACAAAAATGAGATATACATCTGATTGTATATAACTATTCCACTTAAAAATACCTGCACAGTAACACTGCCAGTCAGTACGTTAAAATTAAGGCAGAATTTTCTTCCACTACACCTCTCCCATTTTCAGAGGTTTAGAGGCTAGATGCAAGTCTTAAGAGCCGTAATAGGAATTCAGTATACACAGGCAGGTTGAAAATACTTTATTTTATATATGCGTATAGTCTCAATTTCTTTCATCTAAGAACCTCAAAGATGACAGAAATTAGCACTTAACATAAAGGGGAAAACCCTGTACCAAAAAGCAACTACATCTGCATTCAAATGTTCAACCAACTAACCAAAATAACCAGCTGTAGAAAAACGTGTTCTGAAACAAGTCCCAATACCACCTGCAATTTTAAATAAACGTTCAAAGTTTCTATCCTAGTCTCCTGCGTTGGCTGAATATAATTCTCTGAGGCTTTGCCTACGTTAGCGAGCAGCACAGTGTAGTTAGTACAAATTGTAGAGCAGAGCACCAACATCCACATGGTTTTTAGAATCCTTAATCACTTACCTAATGACACAGGTAGTATTTACATTTACACCTACACCACACATACATTCTACTTGCTTAGTGCTGTAACTTCACTTTTTTCAGAGGAAGAACTTAATACTTGGAATATCAGGAAACAAATGTTTTTATACAGTTAATGACAATCTCCAAAAATAGCAAATACAATTTCAAGTCTTAGTAGGAATCTCCATATGGTCAGAGAAAATGGAAGTACTAGCATAAATGAAACCACTTTAATAACTCTTGGTCAGATTCACCTGACTCAGAACACTAACATTTTACTGTACAGCTGGGCTCAGATGGCTGCAAGTGGCAGAACACTAACGACAAAGAGGAACATCCCACTGCATACTGATGGACTTTGCAGAAAACAAGTTTTTTTGCTTCTAGAGCACAGCTTCATTCCTTGAAAATACTGGTAACAGGGCAGCAAAAGACACTGCTGCCCTCAAAGGTGCCACCTCTGCTGGTAAACGAGCATGGGACTCAACCCCTCCCCAGGGTAATACGTAAAACTTTTCAAGGGAAATAAAGCACCCCCACTGAACACCGTATCAATGGGTTCGCCTCCCAAAAGTCACCATTTCATTCAAGGATGTAGGTGGTATTTGGGTAAATAAAAAGAGAATTCCTGAAAAGTTACTACACACTCAGCACAATTTCCTGAAAAACAAAACAAAGAAACAGAGATCTATCTTGAAAAGCCATTACCCACACTCTCCTACTGCTAGTCCAGGAGCAAGGAATCCAGCCCTGCCGTCCTCCAGCTCAGCCCCACGACTCTCCCCACCGAAGGCAGCAGGGTAGGCAATGCAGCACGGCTGCTGGGAGGGACCAAGACAGCTGCTTCTAAAGAAAAGGTGGAGGGCAACCACTGCGTGGGCAGAAAGGAGATTTGAGGATTCTGAACCCACCTCCACCCGCAACTCCCACAATCAAAGTCCTACCAAGTCTCACAGCTTTCCTCAAACACCGTCATGAATGCTGGGCATTCTCTGAACCCCCAGTTTTACCCCAAACCCAAACCAAGTCAGCTTTGATAGGCAAATCCAGCTGGCAAGTTGTACTTAGCCCAAAAAGGAAGAACCCACCTAGAGGCAGAACTGCATCAAAAAGTTTCTCAGGTCCCTGAAGACTAGTTTATTCTATTGTATGCTTGGTAATAGAGGCTCAGACTGCTATTTTCCACAGTCTGTTCTTGCCAGCTAGGTGTTAAGCTTATCATCACTACTAACTATCCAAGCAGTCAGGGCAAAAAAAAGAAGAAAAAAATGTTTGCACTAAGAATTCACAGGCTGCACTGACATTAAAGATGAGCTAATACACAACATTTTAAATTCTAGACTAAAAATAAGCAAGAAAAATCCCATCTGCAAGCATTAAAGACTAGGCAAATTTTGTAGTTTTCAGAGTTGCAAAGGAACATACCAAGAATTAATGAATCATTATATATGAATCAATAGCAGCATTTGTAGAGATATCTTCTAGAGCTTTGTCACCATGGCCTGGAGATTTTTGAGTCAGTATGGAATTAAATAGATTAATTTTTAGAAAGGTTACATTTTGCAAGGGTACTTCTGGCCTGATTCATATCTTTACAGTGGCTTCTATTAGACATCAGCTAAAGGTCATTCCCAAACTTTGAGCTGAAGAATGAATTCAGCCCATATAGCATAACAGCCATTAAAAAAAAAAGAATTGGGACTAACCATCTCAGAAACAAACCTTCTGAAACACCGTTTTAGCAAAGCCAAAAGAAGTAATACTGGATATTGCATTTCTAAGTTAACAGAAATCTACACCAGAAGTAGCTTGAGCTACTGCTCTCACAGATTACTTGTTCAAGACACGCATCTAAAAAGCTGAAATATTTTGGCATTTATTTCACAACATAAAAAAAATTAAAATATTATTTTAAACTAAGTAAAACCAGGTCATATTTTAAAAATGTACCCCGAGAAGTGTTCCTGAGCAATTCAACACTGTGCTAATGTAATACGGTTAATCATGTTAACCGTATTAAAAAAAAGGCAATATTTTCCACTGACAGTCTTGCACTACAAAGGCTTCTAAGAAAAACAGAAAATCTTAACGACTAGCCTTCCAGAAAACAATTACAGTATACAGCGGCTGTGCCTGACCTCACTTCCTGACATAGTAAAAATGCCGAGACTCTGGAAGACTGAAACATTGGCCTTCCCTTTTCTCCAGCCCAAATTCTTCTCAACCAGTGCTGCAGTCATCCTGGACCCCATCCAGCTCCCGAGGATTCGCACTGAACTCAGTGTTCATTGATTCATGCCTACTCCCGTCTGAAGCCAGCGCCTCAGCCGAGAAAGCTGGGCTCTTATTTACATACAAAATATTATGCTCCCTACACAGAACTAGCAATGCAAAGGTAGCTAATTGAAGTCTATATGATACTAGATCATCATACCTTAAGTCTGGAAAACATTATGGATTCTCATGAGACATTTTGAAATTAAAATCTAAAATAGTCTAAAATAGTTTCAATCCAAAGTGAAATAAATATGCAATTCTAGTACATGGGGTAGTTACTAAAACTACTAGAAACAATGCTTGCTGCATTACAAAGCCTCCTTTAGCCATTTGCCAACATGTAGCTTGGAATGAGGCACCACGTTCAACTCAGTCACTTCCACTTGAATGACACAACAGAAACAACTTCAAACTCATAACAGTAATATCTCTAAGAAAAAGTTATTACCAAAATAATCTTCCTGTATAAACACATCGCTTCTGTTTTATCAAGATCTTTGGAACAGTCACCAGTAAACACCAACAACACATCAACAATTTTACAGACATGGTTTCTCTTTAGGCAGTAACGATGAATTTGCAACTATTTATGTGCAGGGCATGTAAAAACAAAGAAAAGTTTGTGTTACTCATTAAATGCATTTTATAGTACTCCAAAAAAATAAGAAAAAATTCATATATTGAAAAAAATTGTTTTTCGTTGGAATTATGTCCTTTAATCATATTAACAGAATATGAGATTAACTACTGTGCAAATATGTAGCAGTATTACATATTTAGCACATTTTAAAAATCCTGTTATCTCATATTAAAATATTTTCCTAGTATATTAAAAACTCTCTCTCCAGAAAGATATCACAGAGAAACTAAACGGGGGTGAACACTGTAGATAGAAATGGATCAGTTTCATTCCACTGTCCAGAGTGGAAGCTGAACAGATTTCATGAACAGTAAAAGAAGTTTATAATCCCACACAGAAGCTATCACAAACACTGTATTTTCATCATAGTAAGTGCTGGATTTAATATGAGAAAGTTCCTATTCCCAGGAGCTTATTACTTAAATAGAGACCTTTTTTTTTTTAATACAGTATGCCTGAGTTAGAAAGAACAATGTGTCCAGGACCAAAAAGGAAGTCTGATGGAGAGCTAGAAATTCAGCTCAGACTTCCTGATTTCTAGGTTCAGCACCTTATGCAACCTTCTAGCCTGATCATAAGTTTACATTTATTGCAGGAAGTAGACTACTACAATATTGCTATTTATTAAAAGCAGTATTGTAAAAAACCCTGGAATTTTAATTATACCTTTTTATATTAATAGAATTACTAATTAGTATTATATATTTACTCTACTTTCATATATTATATATATATTTATTTTCTCTAAGGGGTGGGGCGGGAACAAAGTCTTATTACAAGCAACATACTTAGTGTCTTTTACCTTTGGAAAAAAGTAACATCTAGAACTGGATCTGTGGACATACACATATATGAACCTCACGTACTCTGATAAAGAAAACGTTGAGACACTGCCATGCCTTAAACTCCAGATCTCTTGCAAACTGAGACTTCTGAGTATTTTAAACACACTCTAATCTGTCAGTTAAATTTTGCATCAGTGATCTCCAAAGGTTGTTAAAAAGAACAACAGTAGACCCAAACAGAAGTCGTCCCCAACCCCAGGCTAAGGAATAGCCTTGTCAAAAAGATCAAACCTTATTTATGAATTCTAAAAAACCCTCAACCCTCCAGATTTGAAATTTATGCCCCACACCATTTTGAGGTAGGAAACATTTTGGAAAAAAGATACAAGCTACCCTCTCCCACCCAAGTTTTTCAAATAAACAGTATTAACAAGGTGTTTAAGATATCATCCCAATCCTAAAATAGATCTCCTCTGCCACAGGACCACACATGAGACGTTCTAGGTGGATTGGTTTACTTTTAGCAAGATTAAGGGAATGAGAGACTTAACAGAATCAGACTTAACAGAAGCTCAGTTACAACTTTAGCTCTGAAGAGACCACCATCACTCCATAACAGTCATCCGTTCAAAACTAAATATATGTTTTGATTAAAATGCTGGAAATAATTTATAATGACACCCAAGTGAATTTGTCTGCACCATCTTGTATGAAGTTTGGCTTCTAGCCATAAGGGCGCCACAACTTTGATACTGAAAACGTTCTTCATGACTTACCCAACAAACGTGCTCAAACTTTTTTAATGCTTACAGCTGTAAAGCCCGATGTCATTTTGATCTAGGTATTGCTAAGGCCTTGCAATTTTGACCTAGACGAGGTCTGCAACCCAAGTAAAACAAAAAAAACCTCAACAAAATGCCCACCCCAACTCCATAGTACAAGGTTTCCAGTCTGTGCCAAGTGTTTTCTTCTAGAAACTCTTTTAAAACTTTTTTCTCTTTTGACATCTAAAAAAGTGACAATTCCAGAACATTTCTCTGTGTTTTCCAAAAAGTTTCACTGTTACTTAAATGCTTATTCTAAAGTAGTGCTAATAGTTTTCATGGTAAAATATAGACCACAAGCCTTTTATTACAGATAGTCCTTCTGCCCTCTCAAAGACCATTTGGGGATCAAACACATCAGGCCAGCTGCCAGAAGGACCTCTAGTAACTTCCTAAAAGCTGCAGAAAGTTGGCTGGCTCCTGTGCCCACTGAGAAGAATGACCCATGGAGGGGGATGTCAAGGTGTAAATGATCCGTAGGAGAGCAGGAGGGTAAAAAAACAAACAAAGGCAACTAGCAAATTACAGGACAATTTTTTTTCTAAAGATGATTAAGTATTAATACTCATCTCTGAGGGTACTGTAAGACCTGACTGCCCATAAAGATGCTCCCTGAAGGAGAAGTAAGATTGAGATGGAAAGCCCTCATATCACAGACACCACAAAACCCTAAAAACACAGAGAAACAGCAGATACAACATACTAAGACACATGGGAACTCTGATGTAAGTGACAGTATCACCTTTCATCCTCCCTTACCAATCCAGATCAGGTTCCTGATGTGACTGTGCCAGGAAAGCAATAAGAAAATTACTCCCCTCCACCCTCAAACAGAAACTACACAAGCAACCACCCACATAAGAATTATTTTCCAGCCTGAAACTACACCCCTTAAGATTTGAGAGCCCTATTCCATGGGGACAAAAAAGCCAAATGCACAGTCTGAAGGGCAGCGCTCACCCTACAGGGTTAGATGCATTTTCCCAGTGACTGCAGAACTTCTTGCTGTTCTTCACAAGAGAAACTTCACTGTTAAGAACTGTGAGCTGGGAAGCAAGTATTTGTCAATGCCCAGAGTACATTAGATTTGACTTGACTGGAGCTGTTATTTAATAATATGCTCATTGGTCACATTAGGGCCATGTCTGTCCTCTTGATTATTGATCTGAGGCCTGTAAGGTTTGCATTGACAGTTTCTATAATGCAAACATTACATTACTTTCACATAAGTATTTTCCTTCATTGTTATAGTTATTTTATGTCTTTCCTCTTATTGCCAGAAAAGCAGAGCCATATCCTAAGCACTTCTGTGCTGCTTCCTAAGTGACCAGCCCCATAAAACGAAACCCAGTAGCTCCTGAAAGGTCCTATTCCTACTTCTGGAAGTGTTCAACAGAACCGAACACCTCAAAGGACTGAGCCCTTAAAGTGTTTCATTCTTATTTCAACTTTTAAAAAGTAATGGGATTAAGATATTTTCCAGCTGTATCGGTGTTGTTAAAAAAAAATAATTTAATTAAATGCAAAACTGACTGCTGCTTTCCACCGGCTAGAAAGATGACACATTCTGGCATAAGCTAAGTTGCTCATTCTAATGTCCTAAAGCTACACAAAGCATGAAATTTTCAAGCTTATATGAAAAAGCTTTTAATAAATGCAATGTAACAACATATTTATTTAAATTATGATTTTCTAAGTGTGAAACTTTGCCCCCTGAATTTCAAAACATTGTTCTGGTTGTTCAGGCCTTGAAGGAAACCAGTTTATTTACACATTAACAACATACTACTGAAATTCTATACGAAAATGTCTATCCAAATCACTTAGAAGTTATGAAGTAACATACACCATAGCCCATTGAAAAGTCCTTCCAAAAAAAGTTCTGACCAGAGTCACAAGAAGTAAAGCACACTGTTGAAATGAAAAAAATGATAAAAAATGAGAAAGGAAAACCCTAAAAAGACCAAAAGCAGTGACAGTGTCCTTACAGGACTCATGGTGCAGTTGTAATGTTAACAGTGGTAAAGAACAGCTGGAAAGCTAATAGGGTATTTCTTGGCAAATAAAACACAGCTCTAGAAAGGCAACCCTATACTCTGAAGAGCACAAGGCCTACTACGTACCTAAAAATATATCTTGGTGATAATACAGTAAGGGCCACAGAGAAACCGTAACCAGTCAGCAAAAAGGTAGCTGGAGTTTACACCTTTAAGAAACTACAGATCTGAACAGATGAAGCAAAATGTTTAAAACTGTGCCAAGATTTACAAGATGGGAACTGCAAGTTTCTACAGGGAGCTGCACGTGCTCCAAGATCTGAAATTCAGGTTAAGTATCTGCATAACTAGGTACAATTCTTTCCTATGGGACAAATTTGGTCTTGAAGTGGAACGTAAGATTGAATCCATTTTATGGTAATTTTTTCCCCTAAAAAGAAACAAGTTCTGCCCATTAATTTACCAACCTTCTTCAATGCCAGGGGAAAAAGTTCTGTTTCAAAGACTGGAAACAATCCAAAGAAATGTCTGTTGTACATGCGGACAAGTCCACCGCAACAGGAACACATACTCCATAGCACCTTGTTCATCCGAGTTTCCTCCCTATAGCAAGGAATACCTAGTTCATAGCAAGGAATAAACATCTAAGTATTTTTAAAAGCTTTTCTTATAATCTTCAAGCAAGAGCTGGCTGACGACAGGCCAGCAAAGTGGCAAATTCAAGTGCACCCTGAGCTTGGCTAGTCTACTTGGTCCTATGTGATACATTTCCAGACAGCAAACATGCCACACTGTGTTGCACATAGACACGGATGTCAGTTTGCTGAGCCAATGAAACCTCCTGGGATTATGCCAGGGAAGCACCAAAACTCAGACCTTTTTAGTGCCAGAGCTGGGTAATACCTGTCCTAAATTAAGCTAGAGAGCATTATGGGATGGCAGACCCAGGCACAAAGTTGATACAGCTCGTATGATACAATCAAGATGTGATCCAAAAGTTATCCTCCAAATGCTTGCATTCCAAATCTTGAATGACAACTTATTTACTTTAAACTTGACTTTAAGAGCGAGCAATCATCCAGACGATTAAAACCAACATTAACAATGCTATTTCCAGGAAAGGCTCCCTACCACAAGACTGGTCAGAGCAGTCAGTTGTTGTCTAATCCAACAAAACAGAAGTAAAATCAGGACTTGACAAGATTAATATAAGCAGGAGTTTCCTTTCAGGTTTCTGTAGGGACTAAGGAAAGCAAAGGCTGATTTTCCACTAGCACTGATTCAATCTGCTTCTGTGAATGAGAAGTGTGCTTGATGTATCCTGTCAGTGTATTGACACAAACAAGCTTTTTAATTTAAGAACCCTCTTACAAAACATGACTTCAAAAACAAGCATAAAAATACAGTGAAAGCAAAGGATTTCTTCAAATTGTAAGAGATTATGCAAGCTTCAAGCAAGGAAGAATTATTTTGATACACAAACTGAAGACTGTTTTCCTTGCGCAACATGAGAAGAGGTTCAGGCTGTAATGCTTTAGCTGCACAGCGGATCAAATTAGTCTAGTTAAAACAGGTTATACTTAAACCAAGGGCTAAAACACACCAATAAATTACTTAAATTACCACATCTGAGCAGTCTCATGGTAACAGACCATGTGCATTTTTTTAGTTCATGGAAAATGCAAGGTAAAATGCAAGTATGAGGTCATACGCATGAGGTTTAAGCAAGCACACTTTGCTCAGCGTTTGTGACAGGCCAGTAACATGCATATAACCATTTATCACAGTTCAGCTGATGCATGGTAACAGACTAAAATAATTTGCTTCTATATCCAAGCTTTAAATATTTATTGGTAAATCAGTTAACCTGCTACAAGTTTGGGGATGTAATCACACCTTCACATAAGAGCTTAAGTGGAAATTACCACAGTTTCAAAGAATCTAAGGGTGACAGTTTACATATACGCTTTTACAAAGTTTCTATTTTAAGAAATCTAGGGATTAAAAAGCAAAATGACAGTTTACAATACACCAAAAAGTTGTTTACATATTATCTTCCAAAACTGAGTAATTCTTCTAAATAATTATCACCCCTGACATTTTGAAATGGACAAAAATATATGCATTGGTAAGCAGATTAAACCTTCTGATGAAAACAGTCATTCTGCTCAATACCAACATGTACCATCTTGCAAGTACTTAAAAGAGTACTAAAGCTACTTATATCCATGCAAACATTAAAGGCTGCCTTTATTCCTTCAAGTAACTGTAGTATGACGAACCCAGCTGAAGTTATACATTAATGGTACAGATCACTACACTGCTTTGGAACACTTTAATACTTCACATAGCAGAACTGAAAGCAACGGATCCCCATTAGAGATATCAATGTTGAAGCTATTCAATAAAGGCATTAAACAGCAGATAAAAGTACTTCATCTAAATTTATAAACCCATATTTAACATGGTTAAACAATTTTCCTCCCAAAATACCTATTCAACTCCAGGAGACTGTAACGTGGTTACCAATTTTGTATTTTTTTTTAATATCTTGTAAGAAATCCATCTGCTGATTGATCTTACGCTCAGAGGACACTTTCAACTTTTCTCCCCAAAGACTTGTTTTTTACTTATGTAGTTTCACATCACATTCTATTCCACATCGATTAGCTACCATTCAGTTCTTTACTCGATTTCTTCTCTTGCATTAGACAATTGTGAACCAAACATGAAAGGGCTTGGGAAAACGGGGTAAACTGCTCTTCACAAAGTTGAAACTAGCATATTACACTTGAATTTTGGTGCATATTCCTAACATGAAAACTAATTCTTCATTAAGAGGTGACCTAACCTCAGCAAAAATATACCGCCATCATAGAAAAACTAAAATCTGCTTCGATACCTTTCAATTCCATGAACAGCACATTAGCTGTGATGTAACGCAAAAATGCAGTTTCATCCTAACACAGCTGATGTGGGATTGCATTCCTCAACGCAGCAGTCGCATTAGGCTAAAGAACACACTGTTGTAAACTATATGCAGCCAATATCACACATACAGGGATCAAAAACTTCTCAAAGGATAGGGTTAATTAGTGACTATATAATAGTTGCGTAGTGTTGACAGATACCCATTTTGAGCCATATTAACAACGGCTCTCTTCTAATCCACAGATAGGTCGTGAAACATGAATTCAAATACATGAATTGGAAACACCAGGCCTCCACTGATGCAACGGGTGGTTCTACGCCTGAATGTTCTTTTTAGAAAAACCTTGACAATGGTCTTCAGGAGATACTCACGTCAACTCTTCAAAAAATGAGAACAGCTACTTTGTGTCTTTACATCAAAAAGGTGATTTCTGATTCACACATACTTTATACTGCATCTTCTTATTCTCCTCCCACGTAAAACACACTGTTCCAGCCAACAGCTTCCAAAACTAATCTTTACTTTTGGCTACTTTTATTTTTAACAATGCAACTGCCGTGGTTTCATAAGGGTATTACAGTATTGTACATCGGAATATAATTCACAGGAATCTTCATTAAAAAAAAATGAAAGTTGGAGAATTCTTGCTCTCACAAGTGCCATACTGTGCCAATTTTCTGACAGATTTCTTTCCGCTTTTCAAGCAGGTCAGCTCTATGACCTGATCAATTCCATGACTGAGGAGCTCAATTCCATGAGCTCCAACTAAAAACAATGTATCTGAGTAAGGCCACCTAGTTGGTCCCTTATCAGTATGCTACCACCCACTTGAGCTGTTTTCTACACAGGAAATGCATTTAGCTAAAACCAGAATTTACTTTCTTTATCCAAAGGCCAATTATGCAAGTCTCTCTAAAGACAAAACTTCCAGCTAAAGGGTGGCATGGGGCGGAGGGGAGAGGGGGAGAGAGAGAGTAATGTGAAAATAAAGATAAGGTTGCTACCTTATAAAATCAATAATGTTTATGTGGAAATAGTGAACCTCTTCTTACCTCAAGAACTCTATCAGTTCTTCCTTCCTTAATTAATTTTTTCCATTTGATAATAAGTTATCCAAAAAATTCTTCCAAGGAAAAAAAAAAGGACTCCTAAGTTTAGAAGTCTGTCAAATGCTTTTATATTATTTCACCTTAAAGTGTTACTTAGAGACTTAAAAGGAAAAAATGCTTTATAAAATCTGGGAGAATAGTAAATTATGCCTAATTACCGTTGACACTCTCCTGACTTGAATTTGTTCCTGTTGATAAATGTTACACGGTCAGCGCCTGCTGTATGAGCAATGTGCTGTACTGTCCCTCAGTCTTCTTCCTGCAGACAAGAAAAGAGTAATTTTCTTTTAAGCGACTTGGCAAGCATAAAGTCTTATAAAAAGGTGCAGAAAACAACCTACATTCAATAAGACAGCAAGAGACATCAGAGAACAGCCAGTGATTAACTCTACTAGAATCAGCAAATAAAACTCAAGGAAGACCCCACTGGGAAAGAACCAGACGACCTTACGCAGCCTTCTTGCATTTATTCAGTATGTACAGAATGCAAAACCTGACAACTGTGTAAACACTGCACATACATTTAATGCCCTACTAGCCAAAGACACTCCATTGCTTATCTATGATCTAATTAGTGAAAGGTAACTTGAATGCTATGAAGATGGTTCCCGTATGAAGCGCATTCTGTGGTAATTAAGTGTATTTACTTAGTTATCTACTCAATGCTCTATTCCTCTGTATGACAAAAGTGATGAAAAAAAAAATCCATTTCCAGAAAGTATGTGAATGTATCCAAATTTAAATTATCATGAACATATTTATCCTCTGGTAGGGGACATAAAAAAGACATAAATTGTACAATCTGGAAAATGCAATCACAGTTTACTGTTACGGGGCAGCACAACCTTATTCTAGAAACTGTTCCACTAAAGGTGCTCCAGCATGAGAAGGTAACGAACAGCTTCAGTAGTCACTGGAGCTGTTCAAGATGTTAAATTTAATGATGTAAAACCCACTATCTTTCCCAAGCTACTGAATCCAGTACCAAACTCCAGTTCCTAAACCGTTCGCACACTGAGGATTGTAAACTGCATTGTTCTGGCTCTCCAAACTCAGGAAGCCTTTACAAATATTAGTCAATTCCCAATATAGGTTTTCTAAAGAAAAGGCACAGGCATGTACATTCTGCAGTTTTACTGGAACACTCCAAGAAATCACTGCCCCCGTAGCTCACTGAGGTAGTTTACAGACTCAGCTGGCTAGCTTTGCACTGAGCCAGCCAGCAGAAGCTCACAGCTTCCTCCAGCAAACACAGCAGATCCATTGTTATTTTCCCCAGAAAGGTGATACTGTCTTGAAGTCGCAGATGTTTCTGAAGTCACAGCCTAATAAATGTTCCTCCTGAACTACTTTTAATAAGACATGGGCAAAAAAATATAAAGCATCAGGCCCCAATGCTGGAAAAGTGAACATTGAGCAAACAGAGGCATTTTCCACATCAATCAAGATATTTGGAACAATAGCAGATTTACATTAAGATTGAAACGGACTAGGGGCTCTGAGCCAGTGGTCTGTCTTTGCTGGTCAATACACAGAAAGGATTGTGTTAGCACCACTGAAAGAATAAATTATCGCTGCTTTTACAATAAGCTCTTCAAGAATGCAATAAAGAGTTCAGTGTGTGCTCCTCACTCAGGAATCCAAAACTTTTCAGTTAAGGTCTGGCTTGCAGCAAAGATAACAGCTGAAAACTAACCATCTTGACCTTGGTAAGCTTCATGACAACTTGCTAAAAACAGGTGAAAAAAAAGGAAAAGGTTACTTCTCTGATATTCACCGGCCTTGAAACTAGAGCAATGAGCAACCACAATTTTAAACACCGATAGTTCAGACCTGATTGTTTTGAGATATAGCAAAATTAGAAGTGAGAAACGTAATTTTTTTCCTGAAGTCTCTTGACTGTTGCAGTATTACTAATATTGAGGTTTTCTCATCTGCTTTCAGAGATACATTTAAAATTCTTCTCTGATTAAATGAAATGATGACAGGAAATTAAGAAGATATGTAGCTAGGGAGGCATTTTTACAATATTTCATACTGGCTTATGACTTTGATGCAGAATATTGTAAGAATGCCTTCCCAGTTGTCTATTTCCTTAAAAGTTACAAGCTTACTTCTACAGTTTCACAAGAAGTCTTCCAAGTTGGGGGAAATAGCAGGTCATCAAATAAAAGTGCCAGCTTCAGTCTTCCAAGCTTAAAACATGTATTTTAATTTGCTTGAAATTCACCTAAGGGGATTCCAAAACCTTTTTCAATAATTGGTGTACAAATGGGTCTACGAATACATAAATAGTACCGCTCAAACATACTGCATTCCCAGTGGGGGTTTGCCAAGGCCAGGCACTCTCTCTTGTGAGCAGAATGCTGGAATTTCTACTGTTTGCACAGTACATACAAAATCTTGTTTTTTAAGGACTCACCAAAACTTTCCTAAAAATAAACATAAAACATGAAAGATTGTTGGCATGGGTGTGACAACCCACACAGTCAACATGATGCAAATGCTAGCCTCCCAAAAAACCCAAACAAAAGACCGTTAAAAGCGTTACAGAACATTTATGTTGCTTTGTTGCAAATTTGGTTTCAGTGCACCATCAAAGAAAGATGCTGTTTGTGATCAAGGGTTGTGGCAGGAAACACATTTGTGTAGACAAAGTTATCTTTATTCTCTCTAAAGGTGAATACATTAGGAGTTATTGTTTTAAACTATTCTAACATCCAATTCCTCAAAACCACTGGCAAGTAAAACACTGTAGTAACATTAACTACCAAGTTTTACGCACAGAAATAAGCTACCCCAATATAACAGGAATGAAAACAGCCTGCAATATGTATCTGTGCAGACACAAACCCCAAGAAGTTGAAATTATTCCATTTCATTGTCAAAGTGCTGCTTAATTGCAGTTAAGGCCAAGTTTTTCAAAAACTTGCTGCAACAATACTGAGCCTACAACCGAGTGAACAACTTGTAATAGCTTGCTCCAGGAGACGTTTAAGACAGTCAATACAAGTCCTGTTTATTCACAGACTGCTGTATTAAGAATCACAAACTAAGAACC
The DNA here is from genome assembly GCF_026419915.1 of Harpia harpyja. Taxonomy (NCBI): domain Eukaryota; kingdom Metazoa; phylum Chordata; class Aves; order Accipitriformes; family Accipitridae; genus Harpia; species Harpia harpyja. Next base: position 24,792,430 of record NC_068957.1, on the reverse strand, counting down.
AGGATACCAACGAACACAAAGGAGGTGGCTTTCAACGCAGCTTTATAGAATATTAGGTTTATTTGATCCTAGCTAAGAACAAATTATTCCCAGACAACAGCAGCATTCCAAAACTTTCAGAGATTTGGAACACAGTAAGGTAAAAAGACCTAAAAGAGAGGACAGCGTAATAGCTGGCTGTTTTTCAACATGCATGATTACACACACAGAGCCTTGAGAAAGTCAACATCTTTCCTATTTTACCACCTTATCCTTTTTCACATACAAATTACATAAAACAAGGAAAGGAATGCAAGTGTGGGAAGCAACTCGGGTTTTGCTTCTTACTCACAAAGATACTGAGCAAAACACAAAGTACTTTCTTCTACACTGGATATTAACTCCAAGGTCAATTTATTGGCTTAAAATACAGAGAGGATGCTTCCCTGGTTAAAATGCTAATCTGAGTCTCAGGAAATCTAGATTCAATTCCCTGCCTCACCACATACTTCCTGTGTGACCTTGGGCCATAAATATTTCGGTGCCTCAGTCTTTCCATCTGTGGCTGAGATAGTATTTCCCTATTGAATCAAGTGTCATAAAGACAAATACATTAGAAGAACATTAGGAATCACAGACCATAGGCATAAGCGTACCGGGCTACTGAAGAACTTATCTGCAGCAGTACTGCGTGTCAATATTCACAATTAGGCATCAGGTAAAGCAAGGAAGGACTGCCAATGTTGAAAACCTAGTTACCGCAGGACAGAAAAGCCATAAAATATTCGAAGAATGGACAGAAATTGAAACATCAGTTATAAAAATAAATTAGCTTTACAGAAACTTTCCACCATTCCAACAAGAAGTCTGAGTAGCAAGTTTTAAACAGGAACAAAACTCAGAAGCCAGCTGAGAGCGAGCTGCTAAAGGAAGCAAATACACCTGCCAGCAATGCATTATTATTACCCTGTTTTCCGACATTACTGCGATGTGCTGCACATGAAGCGCCTCAAATAAGAAGCAGCGGAGGGGCTAGCTGAGGCTGGGGGGCCACGAATCCCTGGAGACTCTCCCCCAGCCCTCCGCAGGAAAGCAACGGCACGTTGCTGAAGTCAACAGCCTTTTGTAAAAGGCAGTAAATAGGATTGCGCTGAAAAGCAGTCACAGTAGGGTCCCCACCTTTGCTGCTGCCCCAAGGCAGAGGGGGACAAAGCAGAAGGGGGGGAGGGTAAAAAGATGGTCACCACCCAAACACTAGATGACAGGACTGACCTCCCCCTGCCCCGACCCCAGGAGGAGCTGGGGGAGGTGTCTGGTACTCGAGCTGCTGATCAGCCAAGGGGAACAACTACAAGGCTACGTGGCATTTGCAGGCAGCAGCTCCGGCTGCCGAGGAGGGAGAAAGGGGGGGGGGGGGGGGGCGGCGAGGGGGAAGCTTGTGGGGGGGGAACGACTTCAGATCTCAACCCCCCTCTCTCCAAAGAAACAGAAGGAAAAGGCGGGGGGAGAGGGAGAATTTGTGCGTTGGGGTGAGGAGCGGGAACGGGCGGAGGGAAGAGCGAATCCGGGGAGCTCGCTGGCACGAACCCCATCCGGGGAGGCACAGCGGGGCTCGCTGAAAGGCAGCCGCCATACCCCCGCCCTGCGAACGGGACCGCCGCGACCCCGGCCCCAGACCCCTCTGCCTTCCCAGCCCACCCCACCCGAGCGGGACCTGCTGCCGCCGCCGCCGCCGCAGCGGGGCTGTCCCGTTAGAAGCGGCCCCCCCCCCCCCCTTGCACCCCAACCCCGGGCAGACCCCCCCACACCCCGTGGGGCAGCCCACCCGTACAGCCCTCCTCCCGCCCCGGCTCCCCCCCCAGCCTGCCCCGTACCCCAGGCACCCCATCCTCCCCCCATACACCGCGCTGCCCCCACCTGCCCCCCGTACGCCACGTCCACCCCCCCCAAACCTGCCTCATACCCGGGCTCCCCCTCCCCAACACCCTCCCCACACCCCGGGGTCCCGCTTCTCCCCTCAATCGCCCCACAGCCCGGCTTCCCCCCCCCCCCCCCAGCCCCAAATGGCGGGCACCCCTCCTCCTCCTCCACCCCACTCCCCAGCCGCCGTCCCGCACCCCGCCGCCTCCCGCCACAGACGGGCCGGCACCCCGCCGCCTTCCCACCCCCCGTTCCCGCCTCGCCGGGCTCCGCTCCGCTCCCCACCGCCGCCGCCAGCTCCTGGCACTGCCCACCGCGCCTTGGGTGGGGAACGCCGCGCTCTCCCCCGGCCCGGCCCGGCGCGGCCCCGCCACCCTCTCCCCACCCAGCCCCACGGGGGAAGCAGAAGAAGCCCACGGGAGCGGCCCCCCGTCCCGAAGCCGCGTTCGCGGCGATCCCCACGGCAGCACTGACCGTGCGCGGCACCGCAGCCCCCGCCTCAACCCCGGCGCTGCCGACCGCCAACCGACCGTTCCGCCATGATGGAATGCGGGCACTGCGCCTGCGCCGCCGCCGGCCGGGGGCGGGCGGGCGCGCCAACCGCAGGCCGAGCCGATCTTCGTCTTTAGCCACCCGCTCCCGCGAAAAGAGACGCGGGGGGGGCGGGGGGAGGCCGCAGGTGGCTGGAAGGCCGCGGCCGGGGCGAGGGCCTGCGGGTGTCCGGGGGGGGAAGGAGGGCCGGGGAGCGAGGGAGGGGACGCAGCTCTTCATGGCAGAGGTGGCACCGAGCGGAGACAAAGGTGCGACGGAGCGGGCGGCCGGCCGGCTGGCTGGCTGGGCTACCCACCCGTCCCGCCGTGAAGGAGGCCCGGGCCTCGTCCCCTGAGGTGCCCCCGGGGGCCCGCAGCCCCTGCCGGGGCCTGTCCCTCAGCGGCCGGGGTCGGTGGCACCTGATGGCGGATGTCCTGCCTGGCAGCCGGTGGCACGGCCGGTGCCGTTGCCCGTACCCCGGCCGTCACACACGAACCGGTGCCCGGCAGGCCTGCGGCCTCCGCCTGCCATGTTGTGCCAAAACCGGGAGAAATGTGGTGTTTCGCACATTTTATACATCTCCCCTCCAGCTTAGGGGGACAGATGGGTCACAGCACACGCAGAGACAAAAGGCCCGAACCCTAATACTGTGTAATAATATAAAAAGCATTAACGCTGACGGCCGTAAGAAGTGTGAGGGGCGTTAACGCCAGCTGTCCAAGCCAGCAAAGCGAAGAGGAAGGCACGGTGTCGTTACCGGCTTGTCAAAACGAGGAGGCGGCTATCCCGACGTCCGTTCTCCGCGTCCGTCGTCGGAGCATCCCGAGCCCTCGGGGGCTCAAAAAAGGACCAAGGGCAGGGGCTGAAAAAACACACACCGGGCTGAAGAGCCCCTCTGGCACATCCATTTTCTCTGGCAATTAATGCTGCAATAGATTCTGCACACTCCAGCTTATTTCCACTGGACAGTTTGCCCCGATATGTTTCCATGAACGTGTTTTAAGCAAGTTTGAGGCACCTTTTTTTTTAAAGCGGTGATTTAAGGGATATTTTGTGCATAGCGTGGAAGTCAGCTTCTGTGTGGATGCAAAATAAATGCGACAGCTGTGCTCTTATACAAGCTCCACGTAAATTGTGGATCACAGCAGTTCAGAAGAAAAAGGTCAAACTCAACATTTATATGCAAGCTGTATAATATACACATAAAGAAATTAACCTTTTAAAATTAATGGCCATGTGTTTACCCTGGATTGATCTTAGATGTATTTTAAATTAATATAGGAAATTTTATAATGAATAGAAGAAATTGTTCCTTTATGTCAGAGAATTTCTCTCTGGAGACTAGTGGAAGTGGTTGATTTGCTATGCCGAACAACCTATGCTAAACAGGACTAAAATAAATTCCCATCCATCTTTTTAAATAAGTGAGCAGTGTTAAGGAAGGCCAGAGGTGGTGGTGTCTGCTGAATTTCTAGGTGACTAATAACTTACTTTGTTAGATAAATGCCACAAAAACACTTGGTGTAACTTTACAATTAATTTTACTCATATCGGCCCATAAAATGATGAATATATTCTCTGCAAATTGATAGCAAACAGTGAAAGAACAGACAAAATCATCCTCAGATTGCATCTATGTGTGTTTGGCACTTGCTGAAGCGTCGTCCCTTTCTCCTCTTTTGTTGCATTTGGTCATCTAGCTATTACAAGACTTCACTAATGTTTTTGAATTTTATGTTTGTTTTGGGGAGAAAACAAGCAAATGCTATCATTATGCTTCAGCATCACTGAAAATGTACATTTGGTGCAGAGTAACAGTGCTGATGCATTAAAAAATGGCTTTTACAAGGAGCCCGTTACCTTTTCATTCTCTGATCTCTGTTGTCACCTCTATTTATTTAAGCTTCTGAACACATACGAGAGCTTCTTTGAACAGCTCATTGTAATGTCCTGTGTGATCTGAAAAACAAAATTTGGTAGCTGAATCGATGGCCAATTCCAGGTGGAGAAGGCAGGAGAAACCTTTTCCTCTTAACATGATAATTGGCAAAATCTCTGTCATGGTCTCTGCACTGAAATTTCCTCTTCTTTCTACCACTTCCACAAGTTTTACTGCACACATGTGACTACTGGCCTGCTTCAGGTACAGAAAAGCAGCAGCTCTACTTTTGCCCTGTGGAATAGTGTGAATCAGCACATCACGTTTTATTATGGTTGATACGAAATTAATAATTCTTCATGCCTATAAAATAGATTGAAATCTTCAGAAAAGGAGTCAGAGGAAAAATAAGCTGCTCTTCTGTTTTGAGTCATGTCGTACTTTTGTCACTAATACCTAGCTCTTCATTTCTCTGACAATTCTGAAATGAAATTCTTTCATTCCAGCTCAGATTTAAGGCTTGTGAACACTTCAGAAAAGGTAGAAGACAAGACCAGCACGGGACTCAGTGAATGCAGACCTGCTTTCTGCATTATTGTGCTCTAGGAACAAAAGGTTGCTTAATCATTTCACCTTTGAGAGAATTCCTGGAATCTTCAGCACTCCATCTGAGGAATCTTATAACTCCACAGGCTCTAACTAATCTGCAGCGAAGCGTATCTAGTGCCCTGGGGATTTAATTTCTGAAGTGAAATATTTGTACTTAATTTTGGGGAGATCCTCTGAAAGAGACCCATCAGCATGCGATTTAGAAATTTGAAGTACATTGCATTAAATGAATGTTGCTGCTGAAGGCAGCAATTCAAGGACTATTTTGACTTCGCAGGCTCTGTATTTATTCATTGCCAGCTAAAGCTTAAAAGTTATGACTAGTGGTGTTGTGTGATATATGAAGGTCTGATTCCCCATCATGAGCATACTGTGTCTGATACCCAGAATAAAGAAGGTCTTCGGGGGTGAATGCTGAGCATTCTTTGCACTGACAGCTATTGGACCTCCCAGCTTTGATTATTACAAGAATTCCTTTGTAGGTAATAATGCAGTATTTTAGGACTCAGAAAAATCCTTTTCCTTTCCCTCCAGCCTTTCATTAAATCATTTTTTTCCCCTTAATTTTCCATTCTATATATACTTTATATCCTACCAATGTATTCACTGGTAATTCTAGCAAACATGATGTCTGATGGAAAAGCTTACAGAGCCGTAGCTAGTTGCTAGTGAGACTTAGGATGAAAGATCTAAAAACTGCCCACATTCCACAAGCTCCAGGGCTCCTTTAAAACTGAAATTGCTTCAAGTACGAGAACTATTCCCACACCGTGGAAAATAAATGACTGAATGTTTGCTGCCTACATTCTACATTCAGATTGCTATGGGATGACAGTAAGGGAAAATTTTTTTCAGCTGAAACTGGAAACTATAGGGCCAGTCGGTGAGGCTGAAGGCACATAGTTGGGCCGTTCCAGATGGCAAAGCTGCACAGAAGAAATATTTGGCTTGAATAGCATAGTGACCAAACTGCCTGGAAAGAAGATCCTGATTAGATGGGTGAGAAATTACAGAATGGCATGGAACAAGTCTGAGGGGACCTTTATCTATATTTTTAAATTCCTGGAGAGCCATAAGGACTATGCAGGGGCAGTGGCGATGCCAGGTTCCACACACAAAGGCAGTCAATGCTCATCTCGAGTTGCTGGATTAGAAAAAGTTGGATTTTGAGGAAACGATTGCCTAGACTGTCCCTTCAGTCTAGAGAGGAAGAGGGTGAAGAGGCACACACGTCGATGGTATCGGGTCGGGGGTAGATCTGGGCCTGGGAAGAAGGAATTAAAAATAGCAGAATGTAAGATCAGAGAATATTTGGAGAAAGGAAAAGGAAAGAGAAAAGAAACAGCCAAAATGGGAAGTGGAAATGAGTCAAGAGGGAGGGAAGAGAGTACAAATGGGAAGAAATCTGGACTTATAAAGGAAGGGCAGTCTCTGGAATGGAAAAGGAGAGTTAAGGAGAGTCCGTCTTAATGAAACAATGGCAAGAAGCATGCCAAAAACATGCTCATTCTTCCATTAGAAAATTTTTAATTGTAATTTCTATTTTTTTCTTTGATAATTCCACAGCTCTAGGTGAGTTAATAAACAAAAAAAGGGGGGGGGGGGAGAAAAATATTAAAGAAATGGAAAAGAAAAGCTTTTGACAAGAAAGGGGAGAAGAAAGAGGTAAGAGGAATATTACAATTACAACATATTCCAATCCGAACATGGGCAGGGAGGTTGTTGAAAGGCTTGGATAACAAAACTCTGCTGCTTACAGTTGGACACAGTAAATACCTGGATGCACAAAACCCCCTCCAAACCAACAACCCACTTATCATGATGATTAGCAGCTGCTCTGGATTTCTAGTTCTAGCCCATAATAAAAACATTTTTTTTCCATACTTGCATGGCAATAATAATGATGATTATGGTTAACTAGTGTCTAGCAAAGCTGCCCATCTCTTGAATTTGTTAGGACCTGTGAATGAGGTCTTGGAACACATTCACTTCATTTTCTCTTATTATATACAAAATACTGTTGTGTACACTTTAGGAGGAACCAAGGCAAGGCAACCTGGCAAACAAACTTTTATCAAACAGCACTTTGTTGGAAGCGTATGTGCTTAGATCCTCAAAAGTAAACAGTGTATATTGGAGCAGATTTTTCCGCCAGTGTGTATTGGCATTGCTCCATCCACCCCAGTGGAATTAGGAGTGTTTTCTCCAGCTGAGGATCTGGTCCATCGAGAGCAAACCAGCACTCTGTGCTGTATATTTTGAAAGAAGCACAATGGGAAAAGCCTGTAGGGCACAGGGGGCAGGAGTTTCTCTTGCAGGTAGATGAAACATGCCTGCTATTCTGCATGCACAGGTGCACTCATCCCTGTTCCAGAGAATTTGCTGTTTGTTTGCCACTGAACCCCATAAGCAAGTCATCACTAGCAGGAATGATTTAACATTAATCAACACTATCTAAACAGATAGGTGATACCATCAGAGGCACTGAATTATACCAGCACACTGCTCCACGCTCTGTGTAGTTTTGTCCACTATGTCATTAAAAAAAAAGCCATTTTAAGTGAAGAAATTAAACCAAGTTTGGAGATTTTTCTTTTGAGTCCAGTAACATGTACAGTACTTTCTGCCCTCTCAGTGGGCACACTGGTTTATGTTCCTCATACAGCTGGAACCGGTGGTATTCTTATAGAAAACAAGAGAGACATCTTATGAAGAAAGAAGACAGATTCTTGGCATCGGTATGGACAGGCCAGAATGGATTGGCAGAGAAGTTTGGCAGGTGATGGAGATGCAGATGGACATCACATTTTGCTGTCTGCACTTCCTTCTGCAAGTAGGACCCAGAACCCCACTGTGAACCCACCACTCCAGACCAGAAACTCCTTGCAATTCTCACATAAAATCCCACACGAACTCACTGAATGTCATCACTGGATCCACAATGCTGTTGGTACAAAGTAATGATAAAGGTGCACAACAAAAGCCCTCTGCAACCCACGATAAACATACCTTGCGTTTATGGCTGTTTTAAATGGCAAGGGATGAAGTTCAGTGCCTGGGTAATTTGCACTTTGCACAGAACATCTGTTTTACGATTCTTTCTCTCACTTATTATACGGCGCAGTCTGTGTGCAAACACAGCGTATCCTAACATAGAGCTGCACCCGCGTCTTCCTTCGCCCCGGCCTTCAGGTTTGACCGAGTTCACTGGAAACACAACAGGCTCTATTAGGAAAAGTGAATTAAACCCTGGGTTGTTGCTGCAGCCGCGCTGCTGACCTCCCTGTGTGCACGGAGAAGCTAAGCTTGCCCTTGTCACCCACGCTGGGAGCAGGGACAGCCGGAGCTCCCACCTTGCTCACTGCCAGAGGATGCCTGTAAATAATCGCAGAGGATGCCAGGGAGCACTGGAAGGCAGCACGACTCCTCTGGAGCTCGACACAGGCTGCCGATCAGCCGTGGCAAACTAATTGCACTCTGTCTGCTTTTGAAATGAGGGCGGAAAAGTGGCTGGAACGGCCTCTTCAGAGCTGGGAGGATGCCTGGAGGCTGAAGGTGCCTCTTAGTTTGCGAGAGCCCGGAGCGTTCGGCTGCCTGGCCGTCTTTATCCGAAAGACTGCCTGCTTACATTTAGCAGCAGCTCTGACTCCTTGCTGAACTCGGTCCCTGTAATTAACGCATTAACTTCTGCTCTTTGCTGAGCCACGAGAGTCCGGGGGCAAGCGCTGTTTGTCCGAGGACTCGTAGCGACCGGTCCCGGCGGCTCTGCAGAGCCTTGGAGAAGCACGTGCCAAGCACAGGAGCTGCTTGGCCTTCTGGCCAAGGGGAACATGGCACCTTCCAGCTCTCCTTTACCGTCTAGCTGGCTGCCACGGCCCCGAGCACCAACGCTTTCCTCGCCCGAAAGCCTGGAGCGGAGCGGTCATTGCTCGCTTCTCTTGGCCCCAGCCTGGAGCTGCTGCTCTTGTGCAGCACTGCCGCGGGAGCAGATGGCTGTGGGACGCCTGCCCGGTCTCTCCTGCACGCCTTTACCACCTTCTGCACGGTCTTTCTGCTCAGTTCCTCCTCAAATTATTCAGCGAGGGCCCAGATAGGAATCAAATATCCCGATTCAGTCTAATTCCAAACACTGGCCGTGTTTACCCATAAATTTATAACTCTTCCCCCAAGCCAAGAAGCAAACAAACAAACAAAAAACCCCAAACCCCCAAACAGGCTGAAGAACTCTGTGCTGCAACAAAGCACTGAGAACAGGCAGGCCCAAGCAAATGCCGGGGGAAGCGCACGCAATGTGGCACCGTACCTTTTGCTCCAGAGCAAAACATACAGCTGAAGGAAAAGGCTATCTCCTTGCAAACCGCTTCTCCTTGCAGGAGAGAGCCCATCCCGGCCTCGCTCCCTGGTGTCGGAGCATCTGCAGAGCACATGGGAGATGCATCGGACATTTCGGTGGTGGGAAGGCTCAGGGTCTGAGGAGCTGGAGCGGAGTCATCACTCCCGGGGTAAATACCCAGGCAGTTCTTCGGCTGACCTGGTAGCAATGCCAGTAGAGCTAAGTCAGGTCTGCTTGCCTGGCCTGACGTGAATGTAGTCATAGTTCTTAGTAATCCGAGTAGCTGGATCCTCAGAAATGCTCAAAACAACCATAGTTTAAACATGTTAGAGCTGGAGGATGCTTGTCCTTGCTCTAGCAAGAAAAGGAGAAAGCCAAAATGAGTGCACCACTAGCTCTTATAAACTAGACTGAAAACGTTTAAAAAACCGTCATTGACAAGCTTTACTGTTGCTTTGCATAAAGATAAAATTTGCAAGATGCTGAAGCACCCGGGCCATGTGTTTTTATCCCAAAGGTAGGGAATTTGGAAGGAGCGGGTTTGCTCCCTGGGCTAGGCAGCGCAGGGGCTCGTTTCCTGCTACCTGAAACTCAGCTGCAAAGGGTCTTTGGAGAGTGAGACCGAAGCATCAGAGCCGATTTCTGAAGAACAGAGAGGAGGGGAAGGACAAAAAGGAAAGAAAGCAAGCAGAATAAATCTGAATTGTAACAAAATTATAGTCCGTATTGAAATTTCCACATTTGGAATTGATTTTTTTCCATGAGACAAAAGGCTGAAACTTTAGTTGTTGAAATACTGATCTCTTTTTAACTTGTTCTAAATGTCATATCTGAACAAGCTGCAGGTTGAACCGTCAGCAATAAAGGACTGATGCAATCTGAAGATATTTTCGTGTCAAGCGTAATGTGATGCTCTTCCCTTTGTTTGCATTGTTTTCTCTCCTGCTCTGCCTGTGGTGCAAGTTTCCTACCTTCCATCAGGTGACACAGGTTCACTCATTTTTCTGGCTGCTGCCCATTTTCTAACTCCCCTCCCTTCACATTTAGGGAGTGAAAAACCATCTCCCTTGTGGCATCACGTTAGCACCGAAGTTTCAAGTTAACTATGTATGCAAAGAGTTTTATTTGCATCCCTAACCTGTGTATGCTGGAAGCGAACAGGGCTGCAGCATCTTTGCGAAAAGCTGCTCGCCTGTGATCAGCGATCTCCCTGCTCTGTTTTAACATGGGTTTTCAATTGTTTCACTCTATTTCTCCATTGTCTTTCTTCAGAGCACTATTTCTTTCCTATCTGGCATTTTCTTCGCTGTCCCCAGACAACCTCTTTTACTTGCTCTCTCCTACAATAACCCCATTCCTCATTATTGTTTCCATTCTCTTTTTGGTTTTTTTTTCACTTGATGGAGGCCCGGGGGCCCCTGCTCTGCGTTGGGGGTTCCTCTTCCAGCCGCAGCACTCGGCAGACACGTCGGAGCTGGAGCACCGTCTCCTTTGCGTCGGATCGGTGTCTGCACCACTGCAGAAGAGGCTCGCCATACTCTCCGACAAGCATTTTATATCTGCTTTGCAGGAGCATACGTAATCTATCAAAGTGCAGAGCAGCGATGAATCAGGTCTTTGATGCAAATAAGAAGCAGCCACATGGCGTGAAGCATTTGGGAGCACTTCAGGCTAAAAAGAAAAAAAAAAAAAACCAGAAGAAGAAAAAGATGCAGCTGTGAAGAATACAAATATTGGCTCCTCAAGGAAACCTCCATATTGTATCCATTATTGCAATCTACTTATTTGTTCAGGGCTAATGCTCTCCATTTTGAGATTGTCATGGAGATCTAGTTTCCCATCCTCAGAGAGCAGACGAGAAGGTCTAAGCAGCAATATTCTGCGTGAGGTAGCTGCCTAAGGAGCCTTTCTCCACTGTCTGGCTGACAGAGCAGATTGCTGTGTGAGAGAACCTGCTATTAAAATGAATAAGGACCCTTTTGTGCATGAGAAAGCAGAAAAAAAAAAATTGGCCTCTTCCCACCTTCCCCATCTTCTCTTGGTATGAAAAAAAATCTGCACTGCCTTCCCTGCTGCAGCTATTGTGAGTGCCTTGCAATGGAGACTGCTGGAAGAGGGCAGGTTTTACACAGCCTTCCCGAAAGCTCCTCTGGAGGAATGTGGAGCGCTTGCTTTGCCGAGTTTCCTGCAAACGCCGTGCTCAGGAGAAGGAGCTGGCAGCTCCAGAGGCTGCGAGCGAGGCCCCGAGCAGCTGCCAGCTGAGGTCATCCATGGGGATCGACGTGGGGCTTGCCTCTTGACGCTCCAGCAGTGAATTTTCCGATCATCTGCGAGAAAAGCAGAAGAAAGAGAGGTATAAGTGGTGTACATAGCGATTACGTTGCTGCGAGCATGCCCTGAAGCTGCCTTCGTGCCTGAAGCCTGGCTGGATGATGCTTCTGGTTGCCACCACGGTCTCGATGGCGGTGAGCTCAGGACGAACATTTCAGCTGGAGAAAGCTGGCTGAGAGTGGCCTGATGCTCCAGCATCGGTCACTGCCTCGCTTCTTCATTTACCCGCTGGGAATAACAGTCGCTCCCTGCTTAACAGGGAAGTTGGGAGCCTGAGTTCGTTAGAGGTTACGCTGTTGCTGTGGTAATGCGGGTGGGATAAGTACGGCAGCGATGGAGGACAGTTTTCTGTTAGAGCTGTAAGAGCGGGGTGATAAGCTGCTGTCTGCCAGGAACTGATTTGAGACCCCTGAGCCAAATGCTCCTGTGCTATAGCGAGGGGCAAGTCAGCCAAACCCCGCAAATGAGCATCACCCTGGCCACCACGCAGCTACAGAGGTCCCACATCATGGCTGGTGCAAATAGCAGTCTCCGTTAAACGCAGCAAATTGGAAAGTTTCGCTTTGCATCCCGCTTACAACTCATTCCATGTGATGCTGGGTAAAGCAGCATCGCACACTGTGAAACGCGTGAGGGAGGAAACCCCAGAGCAGATTCCCTGTAGCACAGCCCGAACTACCATAGTGTAGGCAAGAAAAAGTTTGAAATGACCCTCTTTGCTCTTGTTCGTCCTAAACATTTCAAATGGAGCTGAGGGAGAGCCTCCAAAAATGAAGTATTTGTACCTGTGAATGATCTACTATGGCCAGTCACCCCAGGAGGGCCACCTATAAGCAGAAACCCGAATCCTTCCCCCACCTGCATGTGTGTCCTCAGTGTCTATTCCAGCCATTTCTCTAAAAACAAAAACACAGAGCACATTGAGAGAACTACAGGACTCTTGTTACATTAAAAAAAAATGAAGCAATATGCTTTTCACTTCCCCTCTTTGCAGTTACTTCAGCCCGTTCCCCCCAAACCGTGCTGGCTGGCTGCCGTGGCCGTGCCAGCAGCGTGGGGCATGCAGGCAGGGGTGAAACATGCACGAGGCTGGCCTTTTGTCACAGTGTCACTCAACGAGGTTTGCTAATCCCTGGTCTTATTAAAGGTTACATAGCCGAGGCTTTAAAATCCTCCTTCTGATGGACAAAATGCTGTCGGTGCCTCTCTAGGGGAACTTGCTAGGAAAATGGACCCTGACCTCCTACGTCTTTGGGAGAGGCGGAGAGAAAATGTCTTGCCAACGTTGGGGTCTATCGTTCACGTGCAGCATAGCTGCCTTTTCACTGCTGTCCTTGGATAAATAGGTTTGTATTTATATATAGAATATAGCAAAAAACATCATAAAAGCCATGAGTATTTAAATATAGATCCCTTCATCCAGAAGGAGCCTGAACTGTGTTTATGCAAGCTGGGATAGTAAAGGCGACGCTGTTCTGCGGTGTTTCTGCACTGAACTTAAAGAAAAGCCCCTGAAGTTTAACATAAAATAAAAAGAAACAAACAAATCCCCCAATTTACTATTTTCTCAAATGGCCTCATATCTCCTGCCTCTCCCAACAACCCCGGGAGAGTGCAGCATGGATGGTTTGTATTGATATAATCTTTGTAGTTTGGATAAAGGACTGGTAATCTGTAAAGATTTCCGTTTTCTAGGGAAACCAGGGGTTGAAGCATTTACCTATTTTTTTTGTGTAATTGAATTAAATTTGGCATTGAAACTTCAGCTGTTGAGCTTCTCTGATCTGAATTCTTGATTAATTCTCAACTTTAACTTTTCATCATCACTATTCTTGGGGGTTTTTTGGGGGGGACTGGGGTGGAGGAGGGGTCAAACAGCTTCCTTCTGTTTGCTGCCCAAAGATGACTTCGGTTAGACAAAGCAGGCAAGAAAACTGAATCAAAATCAAGAGGTTCCTTGTAGATGGCGTGGCCACAGCTACGATGTTTTACTCCTTTCTGTCTGCCCTGATGCAGGAGGACTATCACAGAGAAAGCTGTTCTAGCTTTGATGGCTAATACCCTGTATTTCTACTTTTTCCCTTGTAACTATCAATTAACTCCCACAACTTCCTTCTAACTAAGGAGAGTCACTTTACCGATGAAACATGCCCTCCATGACCATGAAGCGTAACCGGGATCTCTTGCTACAGCACTCCTCGTTGGAGCACAGTTGTTTTAGAGAAACATCCAGTAGAAATAAACAGGGGAAAATCAAAATATATAACCCTGCTGCAGGGTCAGTGGTTGTGGAGGAGGCTATGAGCTCAGGCACCCCTCACTGGAAGCTGCGGAGGCTGCTGAGATCAGTGCCTTCATATTTACATAAACTCAGTGTAATATCCAATGTTAGCAAGGAGCTGGGGTTATTTCATCAGAAGAACTTCCCACCACAGGAGAGGGTTACTGTACTTGGAAATTTAATTGGGCGGATGCCACGGCTGAATCATTGGTGCCACTTTGTATGGCTGTCGATTCTCCTGCCCAGCACTGACCTGCTACTGCGTCCTCTGCTATGGACCAGCCGGCAACGCAGATGTACCAGGGACATTCGCTGACCCTCAGAACAACCCCAGATTGTAATGATTAGTTTTGGTTTTAATTGCAGCGAAAGCAAACTCTTGGTAGTGGCAGCGCAATTCAGATTCGAACAGGCTCCTGGCAGATCGCAAGATAAAAGTACCCAGGACCTCAGGATGTGCAGAACTGTCCCCCAGGGCTTTGGCAACCATTTCTCAGTGCCTCTGTTTTATTAGTTCGCAGCCCTGAGGCCTGTTTTTCCTACCACAGGATATGATTAACCCTGACTGGAGTCATCGCACTGCATCCCAAAGCGGAAAATCCACCTGAATTCAGCACAATGCCTCTCCCCGCCTTGAATCCCGCACAGCGTGGGACCGAGCAGACCTCGTGCATGGCTCGTGGATCTTCTCCAGGGCAGGTCTGCTTGGCCACCTTGTCACGGGGGGGGCCGGACGGCACAAGCAGAGCCTCGCTGGTCTCCTTTGCCCAGGTAAGGAGCAGGGTGCTGCCCCAGGGTCAGCCTGGAGCTGGGGACCACCAGCTTTCCCGCACAGGGTGAGGGATGCTGCTCTGGGTTTGTAGGGGAGCTGCAGCGATGCCCTTCCCACCTGAGCACCCGAAAAAGGGCGAGGAGGAACATAAACCGGCTCTGAAGTCCTGTGAACCTCTGGCATAGTAAGTCGGGGTGATGAAGGACATGGAGGCGTGTGGGAGGAGACGCTGCTGACAGCAGGCAGAGGCTCAAGGCCAATTATGGGGAACTTCTCATTCCATTTTCCTTGAAAAATAGCGGTGAAAGGGCACTGTAGCATTTTTCAGCCCTCGCTCACGTAAGCAGTGTGTGCTTGTCACTCCGGCAGGCTTCCTGCCATGAGTAACATGGAAGGGAAAAAGGGCAGAGAGTAGGGACTGTCTCGTTTCAGATGGTTACTCAGAAAGGAAATAAAGCCCCGACCGACTCCTGGGATAGATGCAGTTCTTCAGCAGAGTCAGGCCACACGCTCGCCTTTTGCAATAACTGCTCGCAAAAGCGAGTGGCTCTCGAGTTAGCCCTTTGCAGCACCCCCGGCACGGGCTTGCTAGACAAAATATCTGCAGAAACCTCCTGCCTTGTGCTGAGAGCGATTCCTGAAATGGTTACACAGGGCAATGCTGTGCCTTTTGCCCTTGATCCCGCAAGACGTTATCTGGGGGGGTCATGGGGGCTGCGTGGAGCCTTTTGAAGTTAAACTCAAGCAGAGCGTCACAGAGACACGGTCCTCACAAATAAAGGGATTTCAGTGGGCTAAACGGAAAACAAACTCTGTTTAGTCTTCAACATCCCTAGCAGAGACATGCAGCAGTGTTCCTGGAAGTGGAGCTTTTAATTAATGACCAAAATAGGGTGTTTTTGCTACCTCCTCCCCATTATCCCCCCCAAACTTGGTGAAGATCCATCTGCAATATATTTATTAAACTAACAAAGCATCCTTGCTTTGCTCCGAGAGCAGCCTGCCTTCCTCTGAAGCGTAAGAAGCCACATTGACAGGAAAGAAACGGGCACATTTCACCCTCGAGTGAAGGTTGCAAATACTCCAAATATTTGTTTGTACGTGTGGCCACTCGCAGAGCTGAAATTAATAGTTTGGGAGAAGTAGGGTTGAGTTCCCAATCTCGCCAATCCGTGTGCCGGGAGATGGATTTGTAACCCCGAGCAGCAGGATGGGCTCTTCATCCCTCAGGTTGGCTTTCAGTATCATTTCTAAGACATTTTATTGCTTACACTGATGGTATTTTAAAATCTGATGTACTTTCCTTCATTTTTGCTGCTTATTTTTTTCCCCTAGTAATCAGGTCATACCCTCCGCTGCCATACATGAAGGATAAAGAGCCTAGTGTTCTCCCTCCTGCCATATGGAAGAAGTCCCTCTTCTAATGTCAGACCGCAGTGGAAATGGGGAAAAAAAAGGCGCTAAATTAGGATTCAGCGTGAGAATTAGCTCCTGCTAAGGGACCTGCAGCCTCTGCGTGCACAGAACCCTATTGCAGCTGGTGGGGGGGATTCAGGCAGTGGGAACTACCCCGTGGGCTGCACTGAGCCCCTCCAGCCCCAAAATATATGCCCAGGCTCCTGTGGATGGTGGGGGCAGAAAGCACCTTGCTCAGAGCAGGAAATCTCTCTTTATTGCCGGCGCTTGGAGTTTATTGCTTATTAAACTGAAGGGTGGTTTGCTTCTCACATCCTGCAAGCATTTTATATGAAGACAGTTCGTATAGAATAAGGGTGGTTACATCCTACGCATAGTTTCTGAATTTCCCAGCCTGTGGCATTGGAATTTGGCCCCGTAGCAGGCAAAAATGGTGTGGAGTTAAAAACCCCAAATGTCAACTTGCTATAGTATCACAAGTGTCAAAAAAGGAAATATTTTTACAGCCTGAGGAAAAAAGACCACTGAAGGTCTAAACAAGATAGACATGCCACCGAGTATTAGAAATGTGACTTTATCTTCTGTGATTTATAGTGTGTCTAAGCAGATACATGCATGTGGGGAGAAAACTCCCCCCAAACTTGCCAGAATTAACCAGCAATTCTGACTGATCGGGTTTGGGGGCACACAGCCTAAGATAAATCAGAAGCGCCCTTCTCCCTGCAGTTAGGGTCAGATGATTTTACTGTAGCTCAAGAAGAACATGAAGAAAAGCTAAGAGCAAGAGGGATTCCTGCTTGAAAAATCCTCTGTACAGCACCTGCCCCGGCAGCGTGTCCGAGGGAAGCCAGCGATGTGCGTGCTGGAGGGGATGCCTGTACTGAGCAGCTGCTGAAAGGAGTACAGAGCGGTCAAGGCCAGGATTTATTGGAAACCAAGGTTTGTACTGTTCTCTTAGAAACAGAAAGATTGTTTTATTTTTGCAAACAGAAATCTAGTTTGTGGTTAGCTTCTGGCAGCAGGTGGCTGCTTTGGACCCTTTCTGAAAACGAGCACAAATAAAACCACATTTTAGGCTGCTACGAAGACAAAACAGCACCCATATGGTTCTCTTTCCTTGCACGGAAGTTTATCCTGAAACCCGTCTTAGAAGAGATAAAGGGGAGAGGTTTTTGTCTGTCTAGGAGGCACCGTGTCCTGGGCATCTGCTAGACCGGGATTTCTTGTCTGTTAAGGGATATTCTCTGCCCCATCTTCCCATTAAGGAATCTGAATGTTATCTGCTACGCTGTAATCCCCCGGCCCAAAAAAGATTACTGCCTCAATCAACACATGATGCAGATTTTCTTCTCTCTTGTATTTCAAAGTTTTGTTCCACTTCATGCTCTAAGCAGCTGGTGGTGCCTATTGAGCCCATTGGGAAAAGACCCAGATCCCCCCATTTTTTTAAAAAGAGAAACCACAATCAGCTTCAGCCCTTGCTTATGCTCACACCTGCAGGTTGTGCGTACTATTACATGCTATAGGCTTCAGCTGAGATGGGTCTTTTTTGCCCTTCCATACGGGAGTGAACCCTCCAGCAAGGGCTGTCAGAGGGGAGCAAGCACAGTCTGACTTGAAGCATCCCTTATTTTCTGCCTGGTGAGGCATCATGCCCTGAATGCTGCTCAGGGGATACAGCAACTCCACAGTCGTAAAACCCAACAGTGAAAAGAGTAGGTTAAAGCACTTGTTTTTGACAGTAAATGTACTATTAATCAGTTCACACTTTAGCATATAGAATACACTCATCCCCACTGTCTGAGCCCCAACTATAATTTCAAAAGGTTGCAATGCACACACGCTAGACCTAAGTAGACTTTCTTAGTGGCTTGACTTATACTGGCTAAAATCAGAGGTCTAGAGCAGAAGTTTTCACTCTTGGTTTGCTTTGGGGGAAAAAAGTGTATTTCTAGTTGTGGAGCTTGCAGAAGGAAGCCTGAAGATGTTACCTGCTTGCACCCTAGAGGCACAGGCACTGAACAGCAAAGAGATCCAAAACAGTATTAAGCCATGATTTGGAAGGCTTGATTCAAGGTTTTTGAGTGCTTAGGACTGACAACATGTGCACAGCAAGTGACAGTCAGAAATGACAAGGCAGCTGGTTGGGCATTTTTATGATGCTCCAGTTATTTTTCCATCTTCGAGCAAACACAAACGATACCGCATTACAAGCACAGACACCGCTATCTAATTTACCCACTGAATTATTACTATTTCCCAAATGAGGCAGTGCATAAGTGAAAGGTTAGCACAAGGCATAGCCTGTCTCTTTAGCATCAACAGCCACATGGCAATGCCTCCTCCTCCTCCTCCTCGGCTGGGATATTCCCAGCTGGCGTGTGCTGCGTTGGACTGGGTTCCCTTGCCGAGGACCCGAGGGACTCCTCAGAGCAGGGCAGTGTCCGTGCGAATGGGACCACTTGTTTTCTTTTGGGAGGAGACAAGCAAGACCATTTTATAGAATCACAGAACCAGAGAATCATTTAGGTTGGAAAAGACCTTTAAGATCATCGAGTCCAACCATCAACCATGCCCACCAAACCGTTATCGCCCTATGCCAAGCAGACGGCACAGTGAGGAGCTCACCTGGGTGCTGGTTTCTTTCGGAGCTTTACCGGCTTTTATCAGAAATAACCTTCCCAGACAAATGAAGGCCAAAATGATGGGACTTCTGTTATGACAATGTGATGCCAACGGGCTGTACTTACCATCAGCTTCCAACGAAAGCTTTGCAGGTCCGAGCTCCCTGTTGGGACAGCTATTCAATGGAGAAACAGCATTTTTTAGGCAAGGTGGACGGTGCTGTTGGAGCCCGGGGCAGGAGGAGGGACCCTGCTCACCACCAGTGCTGAGGCTGGGGTCCCTCTGTGGGGACTGGGTGCTGCTGGACCCCCTTCCGTGGCCGGCTCTTTCCCAGCCTGAGCATCCCTCCAGGAAAAAACAAGAGGAAAGCAGAGAGGGAAACCCCAAAGATTATGAAATAAAATACAGGCAGGGGTGGGAGAGGAGGAACTGAGGGTGAGCAACACCGGAGAAAAGAGGACAGTGTTACAGGCAAGGAGCTCAGGCTGGACTATCTAAAAAAAAAAAAAAAAAAAAAAATAGAGAGAAGAAATCTCATTAGGCAACAGGCAGCTGCTCCACGAGTAACTCTGCGCTAGGGGACACTATTGTACCATAAATCGCAACAGACGCAGCAGAAGAAAGTCCAGTTTCTAGCAAGAAACGGAACACCTCGCTCCTTTTTTAGGGATTTCTGACACGACACTGTACCAGGATGGCCCTTTGTCCCCCTCTTCCCAACTCCCGTCATTTTTTACAGCCCATACAAACACCACAATTTCTAACTCACCTCATGATGGTAACGGGTCCTGTTTCTTGGCACGTATTTCTCTCCAGGTCCCTATTCCTGAGCAAAACACGATCAACATTTGCTGTCGGGATGGCACTTTTCTGCGTGCCACAGGGCAAAGTCACAGGCTGGGGACAACCGCCCTCGCCTCGCACCTGGAGCTGGGTTTCTGCGGAGCCGATGGCAAAGCTCCCCCCTCACCAGTACGGACTGGAGTTTTATAACTACATGACACGCTGCATATCCTGCGCCTATTTTGGGAAAAGCTAAGTAGAGCTAAGTAGAAAACATCATTCTTGGCAGACCTTTCCGTGCAGGAACCCGTGTGGTATGTGACCGCACAGGACACCCAAATACATCCTCCTCACCAAACACATCACTTCCCTCCCAGTGTCTTGCAAGCATTTTCTATCTGTAAATACACATTTATCGAGGTCCCAGCTGCTATTTGCTGGGGTGCTCCACCTCTGCAAGACCTACCGAGAGCCCAGTTGCCATCAGAAGTGGTTTGGCTCCAACAGGTCCCCACACCAGCAGCCCCAGACGGTGCCCTGCGTCCGGTGAAGTTGGGCAACAGCAAAGGCCAGTTCAACTGGACCAAACTCCAGCTCCGAGAAGCTCGGCCAGCGGGTCCCCCGATATCTCAGCCCATGCCAGGTGCTGCCCTCAGCAACTTCTATGCTGTTTCTAACTGAGCGTTCACTATATCATTATAAATGATTATTACGCGAATATTACACTCTAGTGCTGCATGTAGATAAAAATGTATTATAGAGAAGAAGAATCTGTATGCAGAGACTTTAAAATAAGACACAGAAAACAGTAATTGTTAAAATTTAACTTGCAACATTTTAATTTAATTTTCAGCAATCTTTTTTTAAATAGTCTTTCCTATTGCACAAAAACCACTGCTGTTTCTCTTGCCATAACCATCATCTCATTAAAAAAAAAAAAAAAAAAAAGGAAAAAAAAAAGGAAAAAGCATACCTCTGGTACAATAAAAATGCTTTGCAACACACACATACATATAGCTTTACTGTATAATATTTTAAAATTTGGGAATTATTTGTGTATTATTTCTACATATTCTGAAACTGAGTTTTCCGTGATGATTTCTATTTACAGTTGCACAATGCTTTTAATGCTTGGAGACACAGCTATAATACTCAATGCTAACCCTTGAAAGGAAGTTTTAGCCAACTCTTACACACACTTTCTCAAAGCAGTCTACAGTTACATCTTTGAACTAGGAGCTCTGCCCTCCTGTGGGGCTAGGGGGAACTGTAACGCTCCTCTACACGAACAGCTTTTAGCCCTCTTCCACTTCCCAGATCCCTAAAATTTTCTAAAGGAGTCTCGGATCCTGTTGAAAATTCACACCCATAAATTGTTATGCAGGTGAATTTGCTTTTCTAAGTGCCTTTTGCTGACCCAGGGATGTGCAGACTGTGGTGTGAAGAGTAAACTTACACTCTTCTGTGTATCTGTAAAGGTAATTTCTCAAGCAGACCCCTGCCCCAAGCCAAACTCCTTTTGCTCACTCTTACTCTGCAGTATTAAAACTGTTTTCTTTCTTTAAGATCATATCAAGTAACTTAATAAATACCATATCAAAACATACTTGCTATTCATTTATCAACCATTTTTCTAGGTAGGAGTCCTCATCCTACAAGACTTTCTATTTTTGTCTTGATGTATCACACATCTAGGGCTGGGCTTTGCTCCAGCAAAAGGCAGGCAGCACTACTTTTCTGTGGTGTCACTGGAAAAGCACAGGAATGTTTCCTTCTGACCAAGATTTTGAAGTTTTTCTTTACATCACAAACATAGCCCAATCTGTTTTTTCACCATACTGTACTCAAAATAAGATTCACTCATGTCTTATCTGGACTCAGACAATTGATCTCCAGGTCTTCCTAGAGATCTTTCCAAGGGCCTTGGGCTGTTTCTTTTCTGTGGGGTGTGAGGGAGGTGAACACTCTTGAACAGGATCAAATATCATACATAGCTATTTTTAAAAAAGGACTTCTGCATTATTTTTTTTTTTGTTAATTATTTTTTTAAAAAAACCTTGGTCAATAGTTCAGAAAGGCAGGCCTGATCCTGCACTGGACTCTGAGCATCTGGAGCTCTACTTTTAGGTAAAACCTCCTGAAGAACTGGAGTGATAATCTGGATCCTGCAGCCACCACTTACAGGACCAGTCCCATCGAAATAAGTTTCAAATGCACACTAGGATACCGCAATTTTAAAACTGCTCCCACAGACAAGATTTTTCTAGAAGTTTGGAAAATGCTGGCAGATCTGCTGCGCACAAAAGCATGTCCAAAGAGCTGCTCGTTCGGGGTGCGAGAGGGGCTGAAGCCCGAGTTCCCGGATTTGCAGACCCAGGCACCAACCCTGCAGGTCTTACAGACATAATTACCTTGAAAACTAAAATCCAAAGCAGAAGCAGCTGGGAGCAGGGCTGACCTCTGCTGTGTAAATAATTTAGCGGCTGTTTGAAGACTCTGAAAACTCTGCCCTCTTTATTTGTCAGTATATCCCTGAGTGCCACGTACACCAAAAGTTGTGTTTACATTTCCCACTGACTCAGAGAGTTAACGCTCTTTGTAGAGTTGTAAAATGAAGCAGATGCCCAAATACAGGCTTTGAAGAGTTTGTTTATGTGAGTTTGTCATCAGATCAACAGTTTTCTGGTGCTGGCTAGCGGTGATGGCTCCTTCATCCTAAGTGGCTGCGTATGTCCGAGCAGTGCGCCTGGGGAAGGGGTTGGTCATTCCCGGCAGCGGCTGTACCACCAAGGAGCATAAATCATGGGCCATCCACCGTTATTATTGCATATCTAATCGCGACGAAGGCTTGCAAGCCTCCATCGTGTCTTCTGGAAGGGTTCTGAGATCTCCGTTGCCCATCTGAGATCTTAGGGGAAGGTCTAGCCTCCTTATGAAGGGGCCACGGCTGCTTTTCCATTCTCCCTATGGCTTTCTCCAAAGGGTTCCTCATCCTTCTCTTTTATGGAGAACTTTTTCCTGAAGGCTTGCGTTAAGCTGGAGGAAGAAGCCTTCCTAAACGTGGTAAGTCTCTTCCGAAAGTTGCCCCCTGAGAAGAAATAGAGAAGCGGGTCAAAGCAGCAGTTGGAAGCTGCCAAGGGGAGCGTTACCACGACCGATTTCTGTAGGTATATGGCATCCTCGCAGCTGGCGTTCTTCAGCCGCAGCACGTGGAGGTGAATCGTACGCAGAATGTGGTACGGGGTGAAGCTCACCAGAAAGGTGGCCGTCACGATGATGATCATCCAGACCGCCTTCTTGCGGTTAGCCTGGTTCTTCTTCAAGGAATTTTTCAGTAAGGTCCTTATGATCATTGTGTAGCAGATAGTTATGACAATAAATGGAAAAATGAAGCCCACAAATAGGGCAATAAAATCCAGGATCACAACTAGATTTGTCTTCTGAGAGTCTTCTGGGGGTTCGAAGCACTTGGTCTTGTTGGCATATTGGTATGTCCCGTTTCGCAGGAAGGGAGCGCTTGTCAGGATGACAAAAATCCAGATGCCGATGGAGACAAACTTAGCCTTCTTCTCCGTTACCAAATTGATGTTCTGGACTGGAAAAACGATGGCTATGCAACGGAAGAAGCTCATCGCAGTCATGAAAAATATGCTGCAATACAGGTTGACGTACAACGCGTACGAACTGATCCTGCATAGGAAGTCACTGAAGAACCAGTTCCCTTTGTGGACATAGTAGATGACACGCAGGGGCAGGGTACACACGCAGAGGAAGTCGGACACGGCAAGGTTCAGCATGTACACCTGGAAGGCCGTCTTCTGCCGGTATGTTTTTATGAGGACGTACAGCACAACGCCATTGCCGACAAAGCCCATAATGCTGATCATGGAGTAGAGCGTGGAGTAGACTCGGTTTCGGAAGTCGTCGATGGAGTGATGGCACGACAAGTTATCAAACAGTGCCGTCATGTTGCCTGGCTGAGGCACCGATTCTGCCTGGCGATGAATGTCAGGCCTAAGGATGAAAAACTCAGGTGAGTTATGAAAAGCAGCACACAAAAATAAAATGCCATTATAAAATAGGAGGAAAAACTGTCATCTCTCTCATATGGGAGAGAACAGCTAGGAAGGGATGTGGATCTGCACAGATCCGTGTTACTACAACTATCCACTACAGCCGCCTTTCTTAACGTGGTACCAGCAAGTGGTGATGTAAAGATGAGAGTCACATTTTCGTAAGTCCTCAGTACTGGCAGCATCCTTCTTCCACCAAATTACCAAAAAGCTCTAAGTCCTTGCAGACTAAGGTAGCTACTCATTAAACAGCAGAGAGGAATAACAAAGGTGGCAATAGCACTATGCAATTTAAAATATAAAGACCAGATCTGGACCCTAATGACTGTTCAGTCCTGCCTCTCCACATCACCTGGCAAACGCTGCCTCCCTGTGCTCCACCTCCACGCCTGCCTGCGTAAGGACAGGTCACTGCAGGAGAAAGTCCACAAGAAGGTTTCTGAAACAGTGAAGGAAAACTATTAAAAAAAAAAATTAAATTAAAAAAACCCCAAGTCCTTTGCACTGAAGGCAGAATAAGATTCCAAGCCAGAGGCTGCTCAGTGCGCGACCAGACATTTGTCAGCTCCCCAGATTCTGCAGTGCTCTCCTCTGCTCCCAGGTAGCACCATTTTTTAAGCTTGCTGTGTTAATAAATAAGTGTAATTACTAGCTGTAGAAAAGATAGCGCCTATTATATCTGACGAACAGGAAGGATCGCTGTAGCAGAGAGGATGCTGCAGGGCTCCAGTATCCCTGACACTGCCTTGGCAGAGGTACTGCTGCAGCGCCCGACAGACGGAGGGGGAAGCTGCAGGGAGGCTCATGTCAAGGGGAACAAATCTCTTGGTCTGGAGACATCTCTGCCATCAAGGTAACTCCCTAGAAAAAGATTTCTTCTTGGGTTTGCTTTTGCACATTGCTTTGATTTACATTAGCAGGTCTGGGGCTCTGCGGAGCGGTCAGACCCTACAGCCAGGGAGGGTTTTTGCATCCGCTCAGCCAGCCTTCTGTGAAATTTTATCATTTCCTTTTGGTATTCATTTGAGTGCAGTGAGACATGACAGACACTCTTAATTTGGGTTGTCCTAAAGTAAAGCAAGAGAAAAATAACACACTTACATATTTTTCCCATTAATTTTCAATTTCTAATGGTTCAAACACAGAATCTCGCTTGCAGTCTTAGACCATGAAAAACCCCAATGATCAGAACCGCAGAATACATGCAGGCTGAAATAACAGGACTTGGGAAAAAGAATGATGAAGGCAACAGCTGGGACAAGATCAGTTATGAGAACCCACACCATGTATGTGCTTAAAACAGATGTTAAATGGTACATATTTTCATCCATAAAAATAGCCTGGCTGCATTAAAGTAGAGTCTCTGTCTCTCTCTGGGATTTACTGCAAATTCAGAACCATACTGGGATGCTCAAGGTTTTTAGGTTTCAGTCAAGTTTCAGCTATTTGCAATTTTTACTCTTAAAACAGTCCTTTGATTATCTGCAATGCACAAAATACATTAAAGCTCAACAGATATCAGCCAGGTGGCACAGATAGGAGAGGAGGCACAACCTGACAGGAGAGAGGATATTTTTTTCCCCTTGGGCTATTTGTGGACACGTAGGGGGGTGTGAGCGACCGACAGTGTGACTGCACAGAGGTCTTTGGCCAGAAGAGGCAGCCAGGACTCAACATCCTTTGTCAAAAGCCATAGATCAGCACATTGTACATCATCACTTACAGTTCACCTCAGCTTGCATAAATGAAGCTTATTTAGCAATGCTTATTGCAAATAACCTATTCATCAGAGAGGGGCAATGAGTTTGCAGCCGTGTCCTCTCCCTGCCCCACAAATGCCGCCTCTTGGCAGCCTGGTTGTGGTGGTGGCAGAATCCAGACCTCAGCCCCAGCTTTAACGAGTCTGGGCTCCTCACACCCACACGATAGAAAGCCCAGAGCGGGTCTGGACACCACCAGACATCAATCCTGCGAGCTTCTCGTGGCTCCAGCCACCCCTTCTCCGCGAGAACCAGCCAGCAACACGGAGCTGCTGCCCCGGTGGAGCGGTGCAGAGGAGACCGAGCCATGGTCCCCTGGGAGATGCCGAGAGATCCAGCCTTCAGCCCTCACCGCTGGCATCCTTGCTTGCCCGAGGTCTTTGCTTCAGACTCGAGGTTCAAGTTAGGAAAAGAGCAACACTCCAATAATGTTTTAAAATCTCCAAGATAGGGCTAAAATTAAGTTTGTGGTAACATTGGTCTGATTTTAACCAATTGCTTGGGAGCAGCAGGTACCGCAATATTCTCTGAAGAAAGCTGCACAATCCCCACTCCTTGTTTTTATCTGTCAAGATAATCTGATGCAGGTGATGAAGCTCTTACTACCGTTACTCCTATTGCTGGGTTAATGCCTAGCAAGCAGAACTGCTGAGCAAAACCCCACCGTGCTATGCATCATATATCACTTCTTTCTCAGACATTAAAAAAAAACCAAACCCCACCACAACCACGATGTTCAAGATCAAGAGGCTGGAGTGAGGTCTTTTGCACGTCGAGGCTTTTTGTATCTGCCTGCACCTCCGGGCAGTTATGATCAGGATGAAGAAGGAGCAGAAAATGGGACTTGCACAGCCAACCCAGTAGATAAACAAAGATGTTTTGCCTAGAAGCAGTAACGCTATCTAACACTCGGAGAAGGAAAGAGGCTGCAGATGGAGAAACGCCGAGGAGCACCGGGGGATCTGGGCAGCGCGGGCAGAACCTGCGTCTCCCAACAGCACATTTTGGGTCAGGTTCCCGTGCGCCTTTTGAGAGGGCACCAGCAATGCAGAAGGTACTGCTGCCTTCCTGCCGCTGCGGATTTCTCTTCCCTTCCCCCGGTTTAGCTATCCTGCCTAAGAGAGAACCAAGACATATTGGTAAACGTCTCAGCCCATCATTTGCTCATTAGATAAACTTCCTTATTTAATCTCTGTGCCTATTTGTGCACACTTCTTAAGTAGCATTGAGCTGGATTATAAACTTTTTACCTCCTTTGGGGGCTAAATTTCAGACTTTCCGCTGCTAATCTTAAAGGCATTAGCAGATAATGAACAACCATGCGAGGTATTTGTCTAAAAGACAACGGAGACCTGTTATCTACCATATTTCTAATAAAATGAAAAAGGAAACAGAAAAGAAAACTGATGACTACAATACTGAAGCGGACTGCTAAAGTATAAGAGAGCTCCGCACCTAGAAATATATCTGTAAAAACCAAAAAAACCCCACAAAACACCATTTCCTAGCTGAGGCTTTAGACCAGGTTTGCATCATGAGTTAAAGACAAATATGACTTCTGCCACTTTTTATTTCTGTATAGTCGTGGTTCACCGAACCGTTTATTTATGTGCTGGTGAATTCAGCTCATTAGGAATGTACACAAGCGGGATGGAAGAGCGATGGCTGGCTAAGAAAAGTACTCTAAAGTAAGCAAAACCTAAAGAACAGAGAGCTGCGTTGTTATTCTCCAAGTCTCATGCAGCACAACTAGATTTATAGTCGGTCAGAAGCAGGTTGTACTAAATTTAATCACACAATCAAAAAGCACACCACCAAAGATAGCACCGTTTCTTTCAAGCGCCGACACGGGCTGAATTTAACATTTCGGGGGCAAAAGCCGCAGAGAACTGCCCCCAAACCCCTTCGCAGGCACAAACCCCCTTTCTGCGAGAGAAACGCGACTTGATCTCCGAAAGCGGAACGGAACGAGATACTCCAAGCGAGCGGCAGACGCTAGTTAATTACCCACCTCATTAGCACCAACTAGCATAACCGAGCTTACCGTGGGTATTTAGCCCGGTTCGCGGACCGCTCGCTCTCCTCCACCAGCCGTGTCCCGGGCGCACCAGCACCACGGGCATCCCCCCCCCAGGCCAACCTTACCCCCCCAGTCCCCAACCCGCAGACCCCGGCAGGACGTACCGGAGCCGAGGCGGGCGCGGAGCTCTGCCCGAGCCGCCCCCCCCTCCGCCGCCCTTAAGCCCGGCCGCGCCCCGCCGCAGCCCCGGGGAGGGACCCGGCCCGCCCCCGTCCCCCCCCCGCTTCCCTCCCTAAGCCCAGCTGGGACCCCCAGTTGCCCCCCCCACCCCGCTCCCTGGAGCCGCTGGGAGCACCGGTCCCAAAGGCGGAGGGTGCCCCGTTTCCCCCGGTAAGGGACCCCCCCCCCCCCCTCCCCGGTGCTGGTGTCCTGCTCCAGCTGGGAGAAGCCCTGACCCCAGGTGCACCCACTGAAATAAAGCACCTGTGTGGCCACAGCTTTCACGCCCGTGCTGAGGGGGTGGGTGACCACCTGGCTGAATTTTAAGGCCGTTTTTTTCTGCCCCAGCTGCATTTCGATGGCTGGTTTTGGGGGAGTTTCTGCAGACCTGCGCGTTCTCTAGCTGGGTGAGAACTGCCAGGCTGGTCGCACGGTCCACCCAGATGGGATCCAAAGCGGGGAAATGGTGGCAGTTCGACAGCTTCGTGGCGGGGGGGGCAAGTGCAAATGGGGCAACCTCGGCTGCACGCCAGGGAAGGTGCCCCACTAAAACCCTTGGTGTGCTTGGCTGGTCACTATGCACTGAGAAATTGCACCGGTGGAGGCAGATCTTTCCACCTTGGGGCAAGTCAGCTACTGAAAAATCCCCACCCACGTGCTGCCGAGCCTCCAAGCAGTTTGCTGCTCACCTATTTAAAAAATGGAGACTGCACACAAATGTGCTCGGTGCTGACTTCTGCTTGCACTGGACCAACGTATGCACCAAATGAGATTTTTTTTCCTGCACTCAGGGGCAAACATTATCCCTACGCTGTCCTGGAAGTGGTGGCATCGTGCTGCCTTCTGCGGAATCGGGGTTCCCAAAGGTGCAGCTGGGGTGATCTTGACCATTGATGCCCGGCAGAGCCGTTGGGTCTGTCCCCGCAGCATCGTCAGCCCTGCAGCCCCCGTGTCCCTGCGGGGACCAGGAGGAGCAGAGGTCTCTGCCAGCCCTTCCTCAGGATGGGAGGGTCACGCAGGTGGTGGATGCAGAGATGCTGTGGTGGCCAAGGAATAGCTCTGACACCCATCTGGGCCCCAGAAAGGTGATTTTCTTCCATGTGATCCCAACTGACCTCTGGTAGTAACTCAATATTAAAGCTTTAGTTTCTCGTGGGAAATAACTATACTGAGTAAATACACTTCCTCAGAATTAAGAATTAAGTCCCAAAGTGGCAGGCACAAAAAGATGATAGTAACCAACAGATCCTGTAAATGCTGCTGTCTGGTCCTGGGACGTACATCTCTCCACGTCCTCCTGTTTCCACGGAACTTCTGTGGTGTGGAGGTCATGCGAGGGGATCCCTCCCTGCCTGTCCATGCCCCTGCACGAGGGTCCCCAAGGCTGCTCCTGTCCACGGCCCATTTTCTGCTCTGTAGGACATCCCATGCTGTTATTTAGGAGTGCTCAGTGTAGGAAGGAAACATTTCGGCTATAGGGCTCGCTCTCCCTGATCTGGCACAAAGTGGCATCCCACCACAGCATGAGGGGCTGGGGAGAGCTGGGGCAGACGGGGAGGAAGGCATGCGAGAGAGGGAGAGCAGTTACTTCCAGCCCTGCCTCCCACGCGAGCCCCTCGGACCCCGTGCTCCTGCTCGTGCGTGGGTCAGCATGGGCTCGTGGCTCTTTTCGGAGGGAAGGGCTCAGTGCAAGCATCGCTCGTGACGTTCTTCCAGCTCTTTGCTTTCTTGTAGGCTGCTTCTACATCTTCAATTCTGGCACAACAGTGGGAGATAACATTTAACAAACCCCTATGGATGGTTGGGCAGTGAAATCTGGTCTCCAGGGCTTCCCAAACTCTCCTTTTCGCATTAACAGGGAGTAAATCCCAGGTCAGTGTCAGCTGGGTGAGTGCCAGAGCCTTGGCCCGGGGCAGGGAACGGGGCCAGCAAGCACACCCAGAGGCATGTGGGTGCAAAGGGCTGAGCGTGGCCCCGCATCAGTGCCGAGGTGGGGAGATGGCATCCAGGCGCTGTGCTGGGAGAGCTGGAAGGGTGCGGAGCTGAGCAGCGGCTGGGGGAAGGCTGCTGGAGAGCACTACTTACACATTTTGCCACCTCGAACCTTTTAAACAAATGGCTTGGAATGAAATAAAAGCCACCATGTCAATAACCTCATCATTGCTCTCTAGGAGTGAACCACAAATGAGATCAACAGTACACTGGAGTCTGCTCTCGTGGGAGGCAGGTGGATGATGGTCTCTTTGAAGTCTGTGTTATGGCAGGTTCTGCCTGGGCTTCACGGCTTTGGTTTTGTACTTGTCTGTTTTATTTAAGTGTCACTGCACTCAGCCACTGCAAGCTGCTATTCAGAATGCTCTTATCCTCCTTTCTTCACTGTTTTACATCACATAGGAAAAGCAAAGGCTTGGAGATGGGCTGAATATAATGACAAACCCCTTGTCCACCTGGCATGGGAATTACAGACCCATTACAGACCCACCTGGAGGTTTCACAGTACCAAGCATTGCAGCTGTGCCTGCTTCCTCCAGCTGCAATGCCAGGTCGTCTTGTCTTTCTTCTTGCTTGCATCTCGTCCACGCTGTTGTGTCCCAGAAGGTTTTTCTGCTGTGGGACCCAGGCAGTTTGTGCTTTCATTGTGGGTCCTTGGCACCTTCTTGCACCCAGAACATGCAGACTTGCATTTCAGACAAAGCCATGGTGCTGTGGAGGTGGCAGTTCCTCTTTTGCACCACTCTGTGAACAGTGAAGGTGCGTGAGAAGTACGTACACCTCACTCATCTGGCCCTCCTGAGAGGCTTTCCTGCATTCCTCGCCTAACCCATGCACAGAAAAGCCTGCTCGCCTCCCGGGAGCCACTTGGCAGCTTATTAGGAACAGTCAAATCGTAGGATTATGGGATCATTCAGGCTGGAGGGGACCTCAGCAGATCTCTAGTCCAACCTCCTGCTCCAACCAGGCCAGGCGAGCTTGCTCAGGGCTTTATCTCACCTGGTCTTGAGGACTTTCCAGGATGGAGGTCCAAGGACCTCCAAGACTGGGCAACCGGCTGCACCGCCTGCAATATCCTACGCTGCGAACCAGTTCTGTAGTTTGCTTTAGTTGTGGTGCACATTTTGGTATTACTCCATTCTGCCATTCCTTCTGCTTTTTTTGGTACCTTTTTTTGCTATTCCTTCTGCTTTTTGCTATTCAGTTTTATTATTCCTTCTCCTTTTTTTTCATTGCTGTTCCTTCTTCTTTTCTTTTCTGCCCTTTACTCTCAAGAACAGGAAGATTTCTAGTTGCAAGGTCAGACTAAAGTTGGTGTGGGATCAAGGAAGCTGCTGCCGCTCCCAATGTGCTGGCAGAAGAGCCAGAGTTTTGGTGTGAGAAGGGTTTCCTCACCAGAATGCTAAGAGGAGGTCAAACTGCAGCTCTGATACGACGAGGCCAAGAAGACACGTGGTATTTGATGGGGGCCAGGCATGGACTGCCTGGAGGGGCAGGACTGGAGCACTCACTGAATATATCTGCGCTGTGAGAAGCTGGATGAAACATTTTGTCCTCTGGGGTGGGTGGCTGGAGGGTGGCTGGCCCTGATGCCTCCACGCACCGGGGACCTCTGCGCTCCAGGGAAAGGCTGGATCCATGGCACGCAGACCCCGTGCCCTGAGAGAGGACAAAGCAGACCTCCTCGGCTGCGGGGCCGCGGGTGACCGTCCCCGGGGACGGCTGGCGATGCTTGGGGATGGCGACTTTGCTCCCCCAGTTTGTGCTGGGGAAGATCTTCAGGCCACTCGGTGCTGAGCGCTGCAGGGAAGTGCCATCAGTGTGGTGTCCCTCACACACCACGTAAGGTCACCTCCTCGCTCTTCTTCCCCTGCTTGGTTTGTTAGAGCCTTCCTGTAAGCCGGAGTCCAGACCGAGCTAACATGTCACGGGGACTGACAATTTGAAGTCTCAAGAAGATGATACAGGGTAGGTTAGAGAAGGAATTAGGAGGGGGAAGTGCAAAGGATGGAGGAGATGGCAACAAGAACGTGCACGTACAAAGGCCAGGCGTGGACAGGGGAGATACCCAGAGGGGGGCAAGGGAAGGGAAGGACTCCCCAGAGGAGCCTCTGGATGCATTGCCAGAGAAGTGGGTGTGAAGAAGACCCCCACAAAGCGATCCCCATCATGTCTGGAGAATGAGGTTACACATTACCTCTCAAGAGCGGTCGGGCTTGCAGAATTAGCCCAGGCAGGACTACGGGGATGGCGAGGCTTTAGGAAGACCAGGTTCCTGATGTGGAGTGTGAGAACCTGTTCTTGGAGGCTGAGGATCGGTCAGGAGAAGAGGGACTGGGGTCTGTAGTGTGGGTGTGCTGTGGTGAAAGCGTGGGGAGTGATTAAGGGAAGGTGGCAGGATCAAGGATGGTTTTGTCTCGTGCAGCAGCCAAGAGCACGCTTGTGTCCTGGGGGGAGAGATCCCGCTTAGACACGGGAGCTCAAAGAAACAAGGGCTGGAGAAAAGGTAAGAAGCTGTAAAGTCAGAGGAACATAAAGCAGAGGAGGATGAGGGGGCAGTGGTAGGCAAAAAGTTAGAAAACTACAGGAGAGACAGTGTGAAAAAAGGGAGTGACAGAATCTGAAAGAAGAGGGAAACCCCTAAAAACTTCCATGATGGGGGTGGGGATGGGGTGAAGGCTGGACATGAAGAGGTAAAGAAGAGGGAAGAGAGTTGTAGGGCGTTTTGGGAGAGGGATGGAGGTCAGCAAGGGAAGGTGGGCTGCACTTCAGGATTTGTGACTGGGCGAGGAGAGCTGTAACCTGTCATTTCACTCCTAACGTGGCGTAAAGTGATTTCTGTGCTCTCCTTTAAAGTCACTAGAAGTCTGGGCTAATTAAGTGACAATTTGAATTCTAGCTATACTAGGAAACCAGACTCAAAATATGTCTGGACAGGGTCATTTAGCTACATTAATAGGACACACACACGCACGCCGAGGGGAGGAACCAGCCATCGGTCTGCAGATTCTTTGCACTGGGAGTTTCAGAGCACTTTAGAAAGCCGAGTGATGTGGCAGATGCTCACGGCCACCTTAACGATGCTAATTGCTGGCACTTCCCGTCTGTCAGCAGATCTCTGTGCAAGTGGTGGCTGTGTCGGTGGCATCAGCTCTTTCAGTGTTTCACTAGAGGAGCTTGCCTAGATAAGATACCTTTTGCCTCTGGGAACGATTTTCACTGATATAAAGGTCATTATTCATTAACAATAACACAAATTTTAATGGCTTGGTAGACATCTGGAGGCTGAAGATTTGTTCTGATAGTGCTTAATATGAGAAATTTGATGCGTAGGCTGTAAATCAGTCTGATTCCCTTTTCGCAGGACAGTGGGATAAGGCACAATTTAGGGGTGTGGGCTTTGGAGATTGGTCTGGGACCATCCAAATCTAGAAAAAGCCTGATCATGCTTTAGGGTTAAGGTACGTTGCCACTTAGCACTGACTTACCCTCCATTGCCTTCTCCTCCTGGACCCAAATACTCGCAGCTCCAGTCAGACACCAGTCTCAAAGATGTTGAGCCCTTCATTTAATGTCATAAATGTCATATCAATCCAGCGCACTGGACTGCTTCTTCCTTTACTGCTGGAGTTTCAAGCAAACACCTAAATAGTTTGTAGCCTGAATGAAAAAGCTTTTCAGCTTTAGCAACTGCTTTCGCAGTGGCTGTTTGAGAAGGAGAAATCAGAAAGCCAGCATTTCATGATAAAGTAAACATCTTTTTAACATGTTGCTGTTTCTTTCCTCTCCTGGGACTTCCTAAAATAGGTTGTTTCTCTTTGAATCTTGTGTGAAAAGGGTGATAATCTCAACTTCAGGTCAGACTTGCTCAAAGTTATTTAGCATAGGCTGGACTGTGTGACATTGGGGAAGAACGGCCAGTGGCAATGTCACCTGCCAGATGCACTTTCCAGAGAAAAGCATGACCCTGGTGACGCCTGAGATTGGGAATCAAGACCTGATCACAGCTCTGCCTGCTCTGACCTCGCTGGACTTTTGCCAGCCCCAACCTGGAAAGTGCATAGCCGCGGTCCCTGCGCTCTGCCGAGACAGGACTCATCAACCCAGGCACGTCCTTCCCTTGATGTGGATGAAATAAAGCACGTGAGAAAATCCAGGGACAAAAAGGAGGAATGGGGCATGGAAAGCATTTGGCGTGGGTTAATGAAGGGAGCGCACTGGTACGGTGACCCTGGACCTAGCAGGTATGGGGGGGCACTCCCATTGCAAAGGGATGGGAAAGTTGCAGAGAAATGGAAGGTTTGGAGGTGTCACCCGAGTGTGAGAGGAGATGAAGAGTCTTTTTTATGCAACGATTTCTGTGCCTTGATGTCTGACAGCCCGTAGTCATTCTGAAACAAGCAGCTTTTGCTTCGTGCCCATGCGGGAGCTGCTCAGCCAGGGTCATCCCCTTCATTTCTGAGCAGCAGCCAGGCCGGAGACAGCGAGCCCCCAGGTTGGCTGAGTCAGTGTGTTTGGGGGCAGAAAACCATGCCGAGAAATGATGGCATCAGCGGCCGGAGTCAGATGGGTATGCCTCCCTCCTCCTTCGTCAAGCTTGCAAATATGATGCCTTATTTGGAAAAGTAATTTCTGCTTCTTGCCAAGGATGTGCAATCCCTTTTCTGCTCTGTTCTCGCTATAACAGTTCCTGCGAGGGCTCCCACCTGGGAGGACCTGTATCTCCAGGGCACCATCCCTTATTGTCACCTAGACCCTACAGGATGCGTCTCCATTTATTCCCTGGACCCGGCGCAGAGACTTGACATCACAGTTCCAGCACTGGCCCTGTCTTCCACTTGGTTTTTAGGAACTGATGTTAATAAGTGTGGCCCTTACTGGCAGCTGTGAGAAGGTGCTCCATCCCAGCCATAGGAGACCAATGAAGCTCCCCATTCCCCTGATTTCTGTGGGAGAAGAATGGAGCTGGGGAGCTTTCTGTGAAGAAAACCTCACCCCTTGTCACTCTCTCAGATCATGAAGCCGTTGATCGTATCCTACTGCAAATACAATCTCTTTTAACTAGCTGCTGTGGAAAAGAGGACTGAGAGAAGATGCAAAGCTGGATGAGATGGTAGGACATCTTCAGCATTGTCTCTAGTTAGCATTTTTTGGAGTAAAGCACTTGCTCTCCTGAGACAAATGAAATAAATTACTACCAGGAATGACTGCAAGGACAGCGTTCAGCAATCCCATCACTGTTAGCCTAAATAGTTGGAGAATCGTGTTATTCTTTCACAGAAACAAATCTCTCTTCACAAAAGGAGGTGGTAATGGGGATGTCTGACTAATCTGGGAAATGACAGAAGACATCAGCCAGGGAACAATGTTGTTTCTGTTTCATTGAAGACGGCGGGTTCATGTGGTTTCCACTCAAAGCGCAAACCAAGAGGTGAGAGTTTGTGCTGCCTTTTCTGAGAAGCGGAGCAGAGCGCGTGGCCCCCACCGCAGAGGTACGGGTACGGGTACGGGCACAGGTAGGGGCTGCCCACGCTGCCCCAGGCACCCTGGGGTGCTGCAGCCGAAGGGCTTCGTGGTGTTCCTGCAGCTGGGCGCACTTCCACTCTCCCCTAGACTGACCCACACCTGGGTTTGGAGAGGTCTTTGGGACAGGGAGCAGTAACTTCGGGGTCTTCTACTAGGGAAAATTTCTGGAAGTAGGGCTTTTAGGGACCCTTTAACCTGCTCCGATCCTTTCACCTTGTGCAAAAATGAAAGGATGGGCTTGTCAGGCCAAAATCTCAGACGAGGACCCAGAGACATCCTGTCGCTGTGGTTTGGCTGGTGAAGGACGTCAGCAAGCCATGGGAACTGGCCCACGTGCAATCAGCCGATCATACTCCATACAAGTACACTACACGTGCTTGTAAAAGATAAGATTTGAATTTTTACCTTTCTGCGGGGGTTATGGGATTGGCTTTACCAGATGCCAAACACCTCCATCTCTTGCCGTCTTCGACGGCAGGCAGGGATTCCCGGTGACTTGCAGGTTGGCACCCTAAGTCCCTTGTGTGGTTAACCACCTTAGAAAAGAGAAAAATTAGAGACATCATGATGACTTTTGGACTGCTGATTTGAAAAACTGGATTTCCTCGGGGTTTTTTATGGTTCCAACATGTCAACCTGTAATAAATAGAATAGCCACGCTGTCAGGAGATGCTGTCCTGATAGAGCCGGTTGCTGCTTCCTCTTCCTGTTTTGTACATGTAACAAGGGGTGCTTCAGTAGATGGGGGAGATACAGCTTTCTTTAAGCTGTGTTTCCATTATTTCACAAGTCACACTGCAGACATAGCAGCCAAGAAATGAGAAACGTCCAGTGTCGCTTTGTGGATGACATGTTTTCAGGCAAAAGCAGTAGAATGTTTTCCCGTTCCCGGAGGCTTCATTTATCAGGAGCTGCGAAATTATATTAATTCTCCTGGTTTTGTTGGAACTGCTGTGAAATCTGTATTCTATGCAAATCTGTCCAAAGTATTCTAGCATTCTAATACTTTTTTCCAGAATGGGACAGACCTAAGGTGCATTTATTGGTGCTTAGACTGGAACTGGGCATGAGGGTCTTTGCAGGTCGGCAGTGACTTTAGGCTTCATAATCAGGGTTACCGGGAGTCTGTTCAGGTAATCTTAACTAGCATTTACTTTCAAACTGACAAAAGGTTGTGCTTCGATTTTCTAGTTTTGTTTCAGATACTGACACTAGCTTTATTGCTTCTTACCACTTTTTTTGTAAAAAAATATTCTGACATACAAGTTTTTAAAAATAAAAATAGTCTATCAGAGATTTTGTTACAGTTTTTTCCCACCCACAATAGTAATTAAATTATTTAAAAAAATTAAATAGTATTTTAATTCTCTGATGTTCATTATTTGATAGCAGACTTTTCTGATTACATAAACTACCAGGGTTCTTTTTCTCTGGAAGATGAGAAAACAAACTTGTCCCTGGAAAATTCAACAGTAAACAAGATATTTCCATAGAGAAATTTTGATCCACAAAGCCAGAAATAGTATATGCAAGTTGGCTTTCTTTTTTTGGAAAGGGAATGGAATAAAGATCATGAATATATGTCAATTTATGGCATCAGAAGTATTTCAGGGCTTATATCACTTTGTTGAGGTCTAATTCCAGCCAGCAACTCAGTGCCATGCAGCTGCTCGCTCACTCCCCCCTGCAGTGGGATGGGGAGGAGAATCAGAAAAAAAAGTAAAAGTATGAGTTGAGATAAAGACAGTTCAATAGGACAGAAAGGAAGAAAATAAAATTAATAATAATATAAAAATTCAAATATACAAATGCAATTTCTCACCACCTCCCGACCGACGCCCAGTTAGTTCCTGAGCAGCAATCCCTCCCTCAGCCAACTCCTCCCCAGTTTATATACTGGACATGACATCACATGGTATGGAATACCCCTTTGGCCAGTTGGGGTCAGCTGCCCTGGCTGTGTCCCCTCCCAACTTCTTGTGCTCCTCCAGCCTTCTTGCTGGCTGGGCATGAGAAGCTGAAAAATCCTTGACTTAGTCTAACCATTACTTAGCAACAACTGAAAACATCAGTGTGTTATCAACATTCTTCTCATACTAAATCTAAAACATAACACTATATCAGCTATTAGAAGGAAAATTAACTTTATTCCAGCTGAAACCAGGGCACACTTGGAAATTTTTAAAAATCTAAACTGAAAGGCAAATTCACGTGCATTACTGAATCTTAACATTGATAATAGAGACACTTTAAAATTAACTAAACCCATATTTATCTAGTGCATCATTTGATATACTTTGCTGTTATGTATTTGGGAATGGCCAGATAATATCTATGACATAATATAAGTCAAGTAAATTACCACAGAACATCGGAGATCATGTTAATCTACTGGTATTTGAATAAGATTTTAGGCCCTGACAACTGGCTTCCAGCCGAGGCTTTTCTGAGGAAATACCCATCAAGATACAAACCTCTACCCTTCAACAGAACAGTTCCACGTCAGCTGTACAAATACACCCACGTGGAAGTCAGACACAGATTTTCCTTAGCGCTAGATTACCCCCTGCTAGGGCTGCTTCAGGGACTTTAACATGGCATTCAAACCCCCGTGGTCCGTACGCTCCGTTTTCAGGAGGTGTCCGGGATGCCGACCAAGCCCCGGAGCATCCCTCGGGCTCCCCGGGGGCTGTGGGATGGAGTCCTGCGCACCAGCCGAGGTGGTCGGCCGCTTCCCGGGGACCATCCCGGGAGCTCCGCAGGGATCGGCGCTTTGTGATTTACACCTCTGGAAAAGCTGGTCATTTAAAATGCCCTGATTTGCCAGAGTTGTTTGGGGTTTTTGTTTTTTTTGATTAAGAAGAAATACCATGTCAGCTAAAACCTGCAAAATTAATCTTTGCTGATTAAACATACACCACCGTGGGCTTAACCCTTTAATTACTTCCTTTAACTACCAGCATCTTTCCATTTTATCAGGGTTGGACCTACGCTAATCTGTTCTTATTCACAGTGTTACCCTAGAAAGACACGGGAAACACAAGGATATGACTGGCTAAGCTGGTTCCCAGGAGAAAACTCATTCTTCAAGTCCTACACATGAACTACCAGGACAACCCGTGGTAAATAGCCTGGTGTGCCTGGAAGCTCTGCACATGAAGGTTATTTTGCCCTATTGTAGATGCTGGGAAGAGAGGCCAGTTGTCTCCACTGGACGTGGGTCACTACGTGACCAGGACAGTCAGCAGCGGGAAGAGGAGCTGTAAGCATCCTGCTTGCCTTAAGCAGAGGCTTGGAGAAAGGCCATGGGACCAGAGCCGTGGTGTCCAGCCTTCTGCGTGCCCGTGTGTGTGCACATGCATGCTGGTCCACAACCTGGAATCAACATGAGCTTGAGGGAGCATCACCATGTTTCAGAAGGGTCATCATGCATTTGCTCTTCTGGCTCTCAGAAACTTTGCAGGCACTCCACGCCCAAGATGTGCCGCCTTGCCAGGGAGCAGTGACTGGAGTACTTCTGGGATAAAGGCAGGCTCTGAGTAATGAGCCAGCATCATTTTGCTGCAGTGTTGTGTTGTTTTTTTGGTGTGCCAATCTACAGAATGGCTTCTGCCACCGAGATCTGTCCTGTGACTATGTGCACTGGCTCCGCATCCAGTGTAAGCGGTCTCTACTGTTTCATTTGACACTTCCCTTTTTAATTTGCAATTGCTGCAGTGCTTTATGTGGCAGATGTTTAAATGAAGAGAGTAGTTAACTGTCCCTAGCTTCTGTACTCTGATCTCAACTTGTGACAGATCTGGAACAGAGAACATCTTTGCTGTTTTGTGCAAAGAGCATCTTGCTTATTATTTCTTCATAGGATAATATCCCTTGATTTCTGGACTATATTTAGGTAATTTGAATAATCTGTATCAGGAGGATGATGCTGTTACTGACTGGTTCATACAAGGAAAGCCCCATGTCCCTGTCTAAGCTGAGATCACCTGGTGGGCATTCTTGGAGTTCAGCAGCCCTGGGATTCTAATGTCTGCAAAGACACTAACTGGCACTGGTATTAGAGGGACCCTGCGCGAAGGGGGAGAGAAATAAGGTCTTGAAAGTTTATCATTAAAAAGAAAAGCAAAACCAACACAGCAAAAGCCTAATCAAGCTCTTGGAGAAAGGAGGAAGCAGGCTGCAAGTCATGCTGATGGTTAAACACACCCCTCCATGCCTGTGCAGAGGGGTTTATCAACCAGTGAAAATATCAGGGCAGCTAGTGCCAACTTGAACAGAAAATGACCAAAACAATCAACTTTGAATCAAAGTAAACTGTAGCACATAATGGCAACATAACAACAAATAAACATTTTGCCTCGTCTAACAACTAATGCAAGGTTGGGGTATGCAATTCTGTGGTGAAAATTTAAGTCAACAAAAACTGAGACATTCAGCATGAGAATGATCAATACAGATCATCAGATATGCGAAGTAATTTGGTTAAAATCACCAGTGGAAATAGTATTAGAAATTTCCTGTTCTTTGAGCATTTGAGTGCTCAACTTGTTGGTTGTTTGTTTTTTCCTTTGTTGATTTAAAAGGAAAAATGTCAAGAGAAACCCCCCTGATGAAATACGACATACTTAAGTAGGCTCTTTGTTCAAATCTGATATTCAGATAAGGGGACTCTATATACCAGGAATCTGTGAAAAGATGCTCTTACAACTACCGGTGTCCACCTACAACACTTTTGTATTTCAGCTTCTAGAACAGATAGCGGAAGATATCATGAGGAAGTTTTATGTAATAGTAGAAGTTTGGGCTTTAATAGTTACATCCTCTTATTTCCTGAATGTCACTGGTGGAACTGCCTGAAAATAATTCACATTCTCAGTCAGAGAGATGAGTTGTATGGCATATACCCCCACACTGAGCTGCTTTTGCTCTCATCCAGTTGTTACCCACCGCTTCAAAACTTCCCATACTTCTGTCCCATGCTTTCCTCTTGGATTTAATTAGGTGTGGTCTCAGCCCCCTAACAATGTGCCTGGTTCAGGCTGGCCATAATCTTCTGATCAGCCCCAAAAGTGCCTTCCCCGGGCTGTGAATCAAGCCCTTCAATTATATAACTTGCTGCTCTCTGCGGCTCCTCTTATCTGATCTGCTGAGGAGTGGGTGCTTTTTTTTTTAAAAAAAGCCAAACCAACAACCCTCACTAGAGAAGGATATGACTGTTTTTCTGCCATGATTCAACTATTTTGTGCATTGATGCTGTCTGCAGGATTACAAGTTGATTTGGGCTTCTACTGAGTGAGCTAATTATCATGTAGGGCATACATTTGTAGATTTAAGAATCTCTCTAAAATAGAAGAAAAATGAACTAAAAAGGATCACAATTTTCCTTCCCTTATGCTTCCTCCTTGCTCAGCTCCATGTGTAGCCACCAGTCCCTGGTTAAAACACTTGTTCTCCACTGAACTTAAAACCAGGGGATTTTACAGAAGGTGTTGTGTAAGCATCTGCCAATGGGCACCTGCAAGAGTTTTCACAAACGGGTATTTGCTGTAGATTAGCTCAAAAGCAGTGGGTGTTCTGATGTCCACCCACAATGAAAAAATGCTACCAGCCCAGTCCAGCCCAGCTGTAACTCTCCTGCTGCTCCGGCGAAGGCAGCGCTGCCTGCTCACCCACGGTACTCCCGGGAGAAAGCATCACCGCTCGGTCCCGAGCTGAAATAGTGATGGGCTGCTCATGCTCGATGGGCACTCAGCGAGCGCTCCGTGGGGCACAAGTGCGCGATACCAGCACAATCTCAAGCCTTTGTGGGAAACAGGAATTGCAGAAATCGGGAAAAAATTGTGATGTCTTTCACATCCGGGGCTTGTGTAAAGCACAAAGCGCAAATCACAAAGGAGACCACATTAGTCCTGTTATGTATCTGGTCCTGGGACAGACAACTGCAGCCTCCAAAGCTGCCCATCAGGAACCTTCTACACATGTTAAGTTCACATCACGCAGAAAGCCTATGCGGACAGATGACGTAAGATAACTTTCCATTGACTGCAATGGAAGGCATCTTGCTGTCCCAACGATGGAGTGAGGAGTATCCTCCTTCCAACCGAGCATAAGCTCTGTTTAGTACACATGCTCAAATTGTCCTTTACAGACCATGCACATAAAATGCCATGAATATGCTTTAGAATAGAATAGTTCAGTTGGAACTGATCATTTAGTCCAACTGAAACTTCCAGGTGTCTTCCTCAGCTTGGTTAGGAGATTGACACTATTTTGGGAGTGAAGAATCTCAGCTCAGCCCCTCTTAGACACCAAGTGCCAAGTTTCTTTGCCTGTGAAGTGAAATAGTTAACAAATCACACACGACTTTGCCCGTGTAGACCAAGTATTATTTTTTCATTCAGCAATGTTTTTAGTGCCTGGATATTTTCACTAATCACTACACTTACTGTAATCTAGTCCCATTGTTAAAAATGCTAACCACAGGCTGTTGTAGTTTTACTCATTTCTTGTCAAACCAGTGTTGCAATATCCTTCCAAACCCTGTTTTTTTTTCCCCCCTCTTTATTAATTATGTTATGTGATACTCAATATTTTGAAATGCACTTTAAGCTTCTGCAGTTTGATATTCTTTCCCTGTAGCGGTAAACAATAAATAATGCATTTACCAATTACATGTTTTTTCATATTCTGCTCATTCAAAAAAAAAAAAAAAAAAAAAAAAATCATTCTCAGGCAGATAATAGATGGAGGACAAAGGACAGGCAAGAAACAAGCCTTTTCGATCAGAAAGTAAAAAGTGCACTGGAAGCTGCCTAAATATCATCCAAGGACAGCGGTAAAATTAATGGGCTAGTAAAGATGAGTTTTAATGGTAGATCAAAAAAGCTACTCTGCAGTCAGAGCACAATATATTGCCCTTAGTGTGTTTTACTGTATTTCATGCAGTGAAGCATGCACAGGAAACAAGTCATCTTTATTACCATGCCCGTCAAAGTCAAATTTTGCAGGACAAAACACTCCCATTTCCTCCTGAATTGGGTGCAGGACTGGAGAGGGCACCAGGATGTCTCTGTACCTGCTCTGAGATGGGGAGTAAATCCCTGGTCCCACTCACCCACAGCCCAGCGCACACCGCAGGCAGCGGATAATGCGCTTTTACCAGGGTGGTTTTGTTTCCTGGCACTATGGCAGATCTTACACAGCTCTGGATTTAGTTTCCTCCAGTTTACAAGGCAAAAAAATTTTGGCAAGTGCAAATCGTGAATATTGCAAAGCAATAAAAAAATATCTCAGAAAAGTTGCTCTGCTGATTCTCAGCAAAAACATTAACCTTTGAAGCCTGAGCAAAACCGTGGGACTTGCTTTTCTCCTAACATTACTCCCACTTCCCACGAAACAGAAATAAGGAGCAGCCCTGGGAAAAAGGATTTCTCCCTTAAAATTTAAACATGCAAACTTTACTCATCCGCTTCAGCTAAGCGTGGACACACATTCCACATATTCATAGAATCATGGAATGGTTTGGGTTGGAAGGGACCTTAAAGATCATCCAGCTCCAACCCCCCTGCCGTGGGCAGGGACACCTTCCACTAGACCAGGTTGCTCCAAGCCCCATCCAACCTGGCCTTGAACACTGCCAGGGATGGGGCAGCCACAACCTCTCTGGGCAACCTGTGCCAGTGCCTCACCAACCTCACCGTAAACAACTGCTTCCTTATCATCTAATCTAAATCCACCCGCGTTCAGTTTAGAGCCATTACCCCTTGTCCCATCCCTACGTGCCCTTGCAAAAAGTCCCTCTCCAGCTTTCTTGTAGGCTCCCTTTAGGTATTGGCAGGCTGCTATAAGGTCTGCCTGGAGCCCTTTCTTCTCCAGGTGAACAGCCCCAACTCTCTCAGCCTGTCTTCAAGGGAGAGGTGCTCCAGCCCTCTCATCATCTTCATGGCCCTCCTCTGGACCCACTCCAACAGGTCCATGTCCTTCTCATGTTGGGGGGCCCAGAGCTGGATGCTGTACTCCAGGTGGGGTCTCACAGAGCAGAGCAGAGGAGGAGAATCACCTCCCTCAACCTGCTGGTTACACTTCTTCAGATGCAGCCCAGGATACAGGTGGCTTTCTGGGCTGCAAACACGCATTGCCGGGTCATGTTGAGCTTCCCATCAACCAACACCCCCAAGTCCTTCTCTGCAGGGCTGCTCTCAATCCACTCATCGCCCAGCCTGTATTTGAGCTTGGGATTGCCCCAACCCATGTGCAGAACCTCGCACTTGGCCTTGTTGAACTTCACGAGGTTCACATGGGCCCACCTCTCAAACCTGTCCAGATCCCTCTGGATGGCATCCCTTCCCTCCAGTGTGTCACCTGCACCACACAGCTTGGTGTTGTCGGCAAACTTGCTGAGGGTACACTCAATCCCACCGTCCATGTCACCAATAAAGATGTTAAACGCTGCCGGTCCCAATACTGACCCCTGAGGAATGCCACCCATCACTGCTCTTCACTTGGACATCGAGCCACTGACTGCAACTCTTTGAGTGCGACCACCCAGCCAATTCCTTATCCACCGAGTGGACCATCTATCAAATCCATGTCTCTCCAATTTAGGGACAAAGATGTGGTGCGGGACAGTGTCAAATGCTTTGCACAAGTCCAGGTAGATGATGTCAGTTGCTCTTCCCTTATACACCAACACTGTAACCCCGTCATAAAAGGCCACCAAATTTGTCAGGCAGGATTTGCTCTTAGCGAAGCCACGCTGGCTGTCACCAATCACCTCCTTATCTTCCACGTGCCTTAGCAGAGTTTCCAGGAGGATCTACTCCATGATCTTGCTGGGCACAGATGTGAGACTGGCCTGTAGCTCCCCAGGTCTTCCTTTTTTCCCTTATTTTCCATTTCCCCTTTTCCAGTCAGTGGGAACTTCACCAGACTGCCATGACTTCTCAAATATGATGGATAGTGGCTTAGCCACTTCATCTGCCAGTTCCCTCAGGA
This sequence comes from Harpia harpyja, assembly GCF_026419915.1. Lineage (NCBI taxonomy): Eukaryota > Metazoa > Chordata > Aves > Accipitriformes > Accipitridae > Harpia > Harpia harpyja. The sequence goes on along the minus strand of NC_068957.1, from coordinate 24,748,387 downwards.
CCTGCGGATGCATCTCATCAGGTCCCATGGTCACCTTCAGGTTCCTTAGATGGTCTCAAAGCTGATCTTCTCCTACAGCGGGTGGTTCTTCATTCTCCCAGTCCCTGCTGTTGGCTTCTGCGACTTGGGCAGTGTGGCTGGAGCACTTGCCAGTGAAGACTGAGGCAGAAAAGTCATTGAGCACCTCAGCCTTCTCCATGTCCCAGGTAACCAGGTCTCCCGATTCCTCCTGAAGAGGGCCCAAATTTTCCCTAGTCTTCCTTTTATCACCAATGTACCTACAGAAGCTTTTCTTGTTGCCCTTGACGTCCCTGGCCAGATTTAATTCTCTCAGGGATTTAGCTTTCCTAACTTGATCCCTGACTGCTCAGACAATTTCTCTGTATTCCTCCCAGGCTACCTGTCCTTGCTTCCACCCTCTGTAGGCTTCCTTTTTGTGTTTGAGTTTTGTCCAGGAGCTCCTTCACATATCTAATTCCTAGAAACCAAAATCTGCTTGGGACCCCTCTCTACCAGGAAGTTATTCCAACGTTTACTCTTGAATGACCTTTATATTTTAATTTAGTACTATTATTTCCAGTTCTAACCTAAAGTATCACTTCCAATAATTATTCTCTCTTCCTGGTGTTAATAACCTCTGACTGTTGCCTGTTCCCTCTTCCCTTCCCCTGCCTGAGCATTCCTAAATCACATTGCAAATCTGTGGCTGTTAGATTCAGTGAAGTGTATTAAACCTCTCTGGTTTGATTTCAGATGTCTGCAGCTATTTAATTGGTTTTAAGACTTTATTCCATCATCCTTCCTCTTTCAGACAGTGCCTCAGGCTCTTTCTACTTTCTTGCTCCTTGCTGGTGTCCCTCCCACCCACCCACCCATCTGCTGATAAGCATTGCCCAACAAGATTGCAGTGAAGGACTGTTGCCTTCCTGTTTACCAGGGTGCTCTTCTGTGCCAGGTCAGATCATGTAGGCTATCTTCTGCCCACATCAGTCTGATTTACAGCCTGCAGCCATCCATTTCAGTACCCGCTGCTCTTGCCTACCAACATAGTTGCAGCATCTGATCAGCTCCCAGTCCAAGACATGCTTGTCTGCAAGATCCCCCTGTCTGGAGAGGAAAACCACCAGCAAGAAGTGACCAGCTGGCTCTGGAGATGCAGCCCAAAAGTCATTCAACATAATTCCTATTTCTTTTTCTCATTTGCAGCCAGATGAATTGACTCAACATGACAACTAAACCAGAACAACTTCGAATTAAAAGAAATGACAAGAAAAGGGTGTAAGATGGGACTAGCTGTACAATGAAGCATGAAACAGCAACTGCGCCAACTGATTGCCCTTTTTCACGATTCTTAATTCTCTTCAGTACCAAAGCTTCTGAGCTCCATCTGGGTAAAACAGGGGTGTTTTTTGCCAGAGGCATTAATTTTCATGTTCTTTTATGATACCAGGCTAGATAAAGTATCTTACAATGAGCAAGAACTGAATTTCTAACACTTAATAAACTAGTTTGTACAGCCATGCTGAGGAACCATGGAATATCCTTCTTTCTGATTTGGGAAATAGGACAAAAACCCCACAGGTTAAATGAAGGGGAGTATGGAAATGGAAGGAAAGGAACACATCCGAGGTGCTGGAATGGTGTCTGTGGAACACCTGTAGATGGGCTGAGAAGCCTGATGAGGACAGGAGACTAAGCAGAAATATATTCTTTTGTTTTCCACTTTCCTTTCACCAAGATGTATAAGCTTCAGAAACCATTTGGTGTGAAGCAGGGTTGGAAGGGCTGAAAGGTAGCCTGATCTTGTCTCCTCATTTCTAACCTCAAAGGATCACCACTGAAAAATAAGTCTTGCTAGTCTCAAGCCAGTCAATACTGGAAACTCACCTTCATTGCAAAAACCACTAAAAAAAATTCAGAGTTGGTAAAGGTCTATAAAGAACAAACCATGCTCGGGTTTTTATTATGGAAAAGAGTTCCTTGCTTTTGTATTGACCTATTAATTCTGAGTTTGAATAAACAATATATTAATTTTTGTGGGCTTAACATGCCAAGATTCTTGATTTCATCTCATTCTAGATGCATCAAATACCCTACAACTGACTTTAGTCATACAAAAGAGGACTCCCTCATGGCCTCTCTGTCCTGAGAACTGCTCTACAGTCCTCTCCTCTTAATGTGCTGGGAAGAGGGAAGAAACTTGCAGAAAGTTCCTAAATCTGTAAACAAACAAGGGAGGCAGATGAGCTTAATGATGTTTGGGGACAATGTGTAGCAGAAGCATCTCTAATTGTGGTTGCCCCAGTCACTTGCTAGTGGGAATGGTGTCTGTTTCCCAGGAAGTGCTGGCTTGTTCAAACTTCCTCAGATGTCAGCTGTTCTTCAGGAGAAGAGGGATTGCTGATCACAAGAGGACATGGGTTACGTGCAGATCATCCTGTCATCTGGGTTGGGAAAAGAAAGGGGAGCAGCTAAGGAAGCTAGCGTGAAAGCTTTTTTCCTTAAACAAACAAACAAACAAACAAAAATCACACACAAGAATTTCCCTTGTGATCACTGATAATTAAAATGCAGTGGTACTACATGTGGTGGTGGAGGCTGGGAACAAGCCGCAGCCCAGGCTGTAGTCCTTGGTCAGTCACTTCCAGGGAAAGCCATGCCATTGGGCTCAGACTGAGGGTACCCGCCATGAACATGCCATAAAATGATTCATTGGTGTTGATCTCAAATTTAATAGAGCAGCAATTAAAATCATAGCTTTATAATCATATTGATTCTGAGTTTTGGCAACAGCATTTAAAATCCAAAGACAATGTGTCTCTTCCCATCCATCTGAAGATCGCTCAAAATATGAACATACTGCTGGAAAAGAAAAATTCTCCTCTGAGACATGACAAATAACATACCCTGTCCAGCAGATATCAGCGGAGCTTTTGCAAAACTGAGACATGCTCATGCTGGAATTAATACCTTTTCAGTCTCTTCCAGTAAATTTCCAAGTGCTGGGAAACAGAGAGCTAAAGGAGTACTGTAGTTATCAGCTAGTGAAGACTGGAGCTCATCACCCATTGCCAAGCAACGTCTTAAACCCCTTTTTGTGCTGCTTTTGATCCATCATCTTGCGAGTTACAGAGATGCAGGTCACTGGGCAGTTATTGCCCAGAGGTACCACTGGTGGAGCTAGGTCTTTCCCCAACTTTCTGAGCACCCTGAAGTTGTTTTTATGAGGTTTTGTTTCAAATTTGCAACACTCAGGGTACACATAGAAATAAAGCACACCAGTGCAGTTTTATCTATATAGTCTGTGGCTGTTTGTGCATCGAAACCACATTGGCTTTGCAAGGTCAGGCTCAGGAACGACTTTTGACCTTGCACTGGCGCAAAAACCCATGGCCAATGCCAATCTCTTCCCAGGAAAATTCAGACTTCTGTGCAAACTGTCTGCACATATCTGAGAGATTTATGGCTGATGCTTGCTCCCTGAAGATCATCCCACGTCATGAAAATAGGCCTTTTTTGGCCATCTGAGTACTTCTGAGATAAATCAGCTATGCTTCTCTTTAACTTACAGGCTGAGACTGACAAGGAATTGATGCTAAAGGCTGTTTGTTCAGATACTTGTGCTTAATCTGGGTGGCTGCTCTCTGCCCTGCAGCCTTTGTAGCTCTTCTTCCAGAGCCTTTCCTGAAGTGCACCATAGTGTTTTACACTCATGCAAGTCATGTAGGGCTACTGTATACCATGTACTTTGTACCTACCCGACCTCTGTGAAGAGCAGCAGACCCAAGCAGAGCAACCCAGTTAGAGAGGATGACTTCTGCATTTTGTGCCCACCCAAAGCTAAACTGAACAACTGATTTCTGCATTGTCTTCTGATTAATTTGCCCACATTCAAGTTCCTCCATTGCCTTCAAAAATCAGATTCCAGCTTATCATTCCTGCCTTTAAAGTTCTGTATTAGAACAGAAATAAAAAGTATCAAGCCGATGTTTTCCAAACTCTCAGACTTTCACTGCAGGAACCACTGGTCCTGAGTTCAGCTGAAGTCTTGGCCTGCTCCATTATTTATTTAGTTGTACTTGCATGCATCATTATTTCTATGTTGTGTTTTCCTTCTAATTTTTCCCACAATGATTTTTTCTAAGGCACAGTAGGACTCCATAGAACAGGATCACCATTATTTAGCCTTTATTTTTGTTTTACAGACATTAGAGATTTTGGAAGCAGTAGCTGTTCTAGCAAATCCATAGGGCCATGTCAGTGCAGAAATCAGCACGAGTACCTGCCACATGTCCCCTGCCAAGGGCCAGCTCTCAGTACTTCTGCATCTCTGCAAGTGCACTGACTACTGCCAGTAACAACAGATGGGTCCTAGGTCCTATTTTACACTTCCCAGTGCTCTCTTCAAAAGAGAGGAAAAAGCAAATCCCAGTAAAACAAGAGAAAGCTGGGAATCCTTTAGCCTTCTCTGTGCAGGTTGTGGTGATAGCCACTGGCATTAGCACCATCACCTGTGCACATTGGGCTGGGTTTGTGAGGAGGCAGGTAACACAATATCTTCACTTTCAGCTGGCAGTGAAAGTAATTTTTCTTCTGAAAACCACTGGTGCGGCCTTAAAAAACCCCAAACTTCTGGTTTTAAATTCCCCCATTTAACAGATAAGTTACTCCTCCTACCCCCAGACTCTCTCCAGATCTTTTATCAGCTTCAACTGACTTGTGATCTGTCAAGTGACAAGCTCTGGAAATCCTGATACCAACTTTCTCTGATCTTAAGACCAGAATTTCTTTGAGCAGCAACCAACATTTTCCTTTCTGTTGCCCTGGATCCCAAAAGCTACAGCTTTCCCAGCTCATACGAAGCTCTCTTCCACTCGCCCTGGCACCAATGCTCTCTCCGGTCTACTTGTCTCAAGCAATTTGCCCAAAGCTCTGTCTTTGCCATAAAAAAAGCTATGTGCTGTTGGCAGCGAATTGAGGATTTTCATGAGAATCGAACCACCAAGTTTCTCCTGGGGAAAACAAAGAGGAGCCTCAGGAGAGGGGCTGGGTTGTTCTGGCCCTTGCTCCTTCCCAATCTTTGCAAAGGCAGTGGTGTCCACTGCTGGTGGGGCTGGCTGAGGCCCCAGAACCAGTAGATAGACCTATCTGTAACCACTCTGCCTCACCAGGCCGTGGTACCAGGCTGAAACAGGCCCTCCAGAAAGGATGTAATTTAAGAATAATTCCTTGTGAACCAGAAATGAACATATAATGTTTATCTTCTTGGTAGTTCTACAAAATAGGAGGGTTCAGTGGGCAAAGCATCAAGTGGGCTGAAGCTCACCAAAGGACTTTTACTGTACTGAAGCCAGCCCTATTTTAACTGCAATTTTATTCATGTCTGTTACAAACTTCTGAAAACCAAACTAGTGCAGTAGCCACGCACAAAAAACAGAGCAGGAGTGATAGCACAACTGAAAGAGAGGGTAAGGATGAACAAAGTGTCATTTTGGCTTAAGAAGTGTTTATGCTGCCTCCAAGCTTTTTCCTCAGAGTTACAGCATCGCTATTACAGACAATGAGAAGCAAAAGAACAGTAATGGCTCATGCAAGAACCTGCAATGCTGCATATGAGCTGCAGCGGGAGAAAGAAAGTGAGGCAAGAGGTGATAATGCAAATATGAAAAGGCAAAGGCTTGAGGAAATAGAAGAGAAAGTTGTTGATATTCTCACCTCTAACTCCTTGCTTGCTTCCTCACATGAGCTTCACTTACAGGAGAAGGAATGATTTTCACTGCAGCAGCGAGAGAGCAGGTCTGCAGCCGCATTAGTGCTGTAGCAGTAAGAACTAAACAGGTGAGATTAGATGGATCAAGTCACTTCAAGAACAAGTGTCAGGAAAGGGGAATCACTTGTGCTGAAATCCTGCTTGGGTGATCAGAGGGCTGCAGAGATCCTCCTCCATCAAAGCCAGGCATTAACGAAGCTGTGGAGTGAAGGCAGGCAGGTCCACTGAAGAAAGGACACAGGTAAGGGGGGTTTTCCATGGAGACCAGAGCTGAGGGTGTGGTGGAGGCTCTGCATGACTTGGGAATAGCATATTTTGGCCAGGATTAATTGAGAAAAACTCTGTGTTTCCTGAATCCCAACTGATCTGGTCAAACCCACTTTCCCTTTCTTCCAAGTTGACCTTCTCAACCTCAGCTGTGCAATTACCAACAATCCCCCACCCTCCTGCCTTTTCTTGACCATGGGAACTATATAAACCTGTGATTGCTCATGAGGAGCTGCTGTGCTACATCTGGGGGCTGTGTTCAATATGAAAAACCAAGATATTCAGTCTCCCTTTGAGAGGAAAGCACAGTGAGAACTTGGCACAACACAGTCCCTGCCAGCCCCTCCATCCACAGGGCTGCCTGTACAGTCATTTTTCCTCAGCTAGCTGCAGGATTTACTCCCTCCACATGCCTCTCGGTGACTGCTCGCAGGTGGTTGTATGCTGCCGGGTTCAACCTGCCCGTGCTTAGTTACATTATTGACTGTCAAAAACGTTAAATGGGAATGCAAAGAAATCTGGCCAATGAGGGACAACGGCCAGTTTTTCAATGTTTAAACAATCTAAGTATTAGATAGGCCTGAAAACTCCCTTAGGACAACTATGTTTCCAAAATTATTTTCTAGGTTTGCCAGTGAGGTTGCTCAGAAGTTTGGCAATGGTGCAGTTAGGTTGCTCTCTTATTTAACTGTTTTTCTATTTAAGTTATTTTTGTCCATCCATGTGTTCCCACTAAGAAACAATTTACTAATGCCTGTCATCTGTCCAAATAAAATACATCTACTAACAAGGGAATTGCTTGGAGTAGCGCAGAATTTGTTTCCCCCTTACATTCTTTTAGGCAACAATAACACTCTAAATAGCTCCTAAGTTCTTTTGTTAAAGAAATAATAAATTTTTCTTTCTGTCAACTAACTTTCCCCCAAGCCAGCTTAAGATAACCAATGTTAATCTTCAATACAGAAAAAGCAGATTTCTGGGAAACACTGGAGGCAATACCAGTAATTCATCTTGCACTTTTTTCAGCTCCCCTTGCTGGTGGAAGAGTTGCTTTATGCGATGACTGCACGTACAATGATCCGGATGGAGAGAGATCATGGCATTAGCGTCGTTGCTGCTGGTGGGTCGGGATTTCCAGCTCAGTTGCTGAGTGAGCTATCAGAGACCACTGCTTAGTACAGGCTTCACCTGCTCGAATCCTGCCACGCTCCAGCCATGCCTTCACTAAACTCGTACCATCCTAAATACTCCTTTTGTTTTTTCCGATGACTCTGCATTTACCTTCCACCACTGCAAAGAGCTTTTGCTCTGCTTTCATTTGCCACAAAGGTGTAAAGGTTGGAGAATACCCTTACCCCAGGTAAATATGCATTTGATGAGACACGGGACAACATTACTTCTGATTGTACATGACCTACAAGATTCGGTCTGGGCTGGTACCTCATTCTGGAAATGGCACTGGTGCTGTGTGTCACCCATCTCAAATTAAAACCCAACAAGACCTGAACAAATCTTCTATTTCCTGGTGCTGTTAGGAAACAGGAATCTCATTCTACTAAACTCAACCATTTGCAAAATATCCAGACCTCAAGCGCTGTTTTCAGTTCATGACTGAATTTTCAGTTCCAGGGGTTCTTCATTCTTTACTCAATGATAATTTGCTATTCCAGCTTACAAGCCTGAAAAAACCTGTTTTCTTAAAAAAAATAAACAAAGCAAACCAACTCCCAGACATCAGGAACACTTTGCCACCCAAACCCAAAAGAAAATCTCAACCTCAGACCAAGATAGCCTTGGAAAACAACTAATGCCAAGCTGAAAAACACGTTTGCAAATATTTTCTTCTAATGTAGCCCCAGTCACTGGAAAACAAATTCCTTGGTGTGTCCTCTATTTTTCCCTCAGGGGAAAATAGAAATTAGACTCATATTCAGGGGAAGCATCACAAGTGTTTACGGAGGACATTATTCCCAAAGAAAGTCTAGGGGAGCAACAAATGTTTATCCTCCAGGGTCTCAAGGACAGCAAAGAATATTTTTCTGGGAAATCTGTGTTGAACCCACTCCAGAACAATAGTGGCAACCCCATGTCTGCGTGACCATGTCCCTGTCGGCTCCCTGGATTTACTGCGTGGTGGATGCTCACCAGTGCCCGCAGATATCCAGTCCGTGATGCTGCTGGTGCCATGATGGACTGCACACTATGGAAGAGATACCATCCAAGCTTGTTGAAAGGCTTGCCAGTCCTGAGAGATGGCTGAATGCCTGCAAATCCATTTGCCACCTCTGCAAGGACAGATGATGGGATGCACACTGCTGGTACCTGCTCCTTCCTTGCCCTGCCGGGACTCAGGGCTCACATGCAGCAAAACCTGCTTTTTTTCTTGAGCTTAGCTGGCCATTGAGCAGGACACACCAGCATCAATGACTGGTGATGCTCAGTCTGCCAAAATTTTTAAAAACTCAGGCCAAAAAGTAAATTTGCTGTCGCCGCTGGTGCAACAACAGATAGCTTCAAGCGGACCGAGCCTATGTAGCAGCCTCATTATGTCTGACCATACCAAGGTTACAACTAAGAGCAGCAGAAGACAAACAGCAAAGCAGGCAGGCTGGGGGGAGCAGAGCAGTGTGGGCAGGTACCTGGGGGAGCATGATATTGGGGTGCATCACAGACTGACGTGAGAACTGCAGTGCGTTCTTGGGAAGTTTCCAGCATAAATCGAACTACAGATGTCCTTGGACCATTCCTCAACGCTGAGCAGTGGTGGTGTGGGACATGAATTGTGCTTCGCTGCAGTTTCATCTGCTGTGGAGCAAAGTTCAATTCCTGGCAACATTATTACACGAATGTTAACAAAATAACAAAAAATTTCTAAGGTGAAGCAAGGAAGTGAGTGGACCGGTTGCTCACAGTGACACAGCTCTGCCATTTTCCTTCTGCTTGGGAGGGCTGGATGCAGACCAACTCTTGCAGGCATTTACGTTTCCAAGAGTCACCTCAGTGCTGCTCTCATGCTTTGGTTTGCTCTTAGGAACAATAATAAATACAGGCTGCGTGTAGCATGCAGCTCCAAATTTGACAAGACAATTCCTATTGAAAAACCACAGAAATAAGCTCACTCTTCTCTTTTGTGGCAAGCTGGGGGATGTGGGTTTCTGCCTTCTCACGTGCTTCACATAGTGTATTTGTGTGTTCTCAGGTGTGAGGAAAGGAAGGAAAACAAAAGTGTTGAAAGACTTTTGGTCTGATGATTTATGAAATGCAGGAAATACAAGAAAAAAAAAATTTTGTTTACCTGTGTCATGGCCTGAGGTTGAAAAATAGGCTCCCTTAACCATGCAGAGCATACAGGATAACTTCTGCTGATGATTATGGGTTTGGCTATTCCTTACCTGGAAAAGCTGTTAAAAATTCACCATATATTCTTAGTGATTGTCCTATGCATCTTGTTCAAGCTAAAAAAGTCAAAACAATTGGCCCTATTTGTGAATACAATATTAGACTCTGTGAGTAAGACTATAAATTTTTATATATGTGTTAGGCACAAAGAATCACCAAGAGAGTAATAAATAGAGGGATAACACAGGATATGAATAAATGATAATTTAGATAAATGGAGGCAAGTAACAAGGGGACACTTAACAAGCAAACATGCCATTTACAGTAGGAAATGCTCCTAAACTGTGCAGCGAGGAAAGGGAGGAAAGGTCGTTAAGTGAATTCTGATCAAGACGAAGTACTGGACAAGTAATTGCCATGAAAAAAACCCTTCTGCTTTGATGGGTTGTAGTAAGTCTTTTTAAACTCAAATATACTTAATTTTATGATTCAGTTAGCTAAGTAACAATATGATGCCTTGGAAATAGAATAAAGGAAGAGGGCAGAATTTAGTGTGGGGACACATGAAGGCACCATCTTTGGAGGAGATCTCAAAATTGCCTCTAGTGCTCCTCCAAGGGCAGAGCAAAAAACACATTTAATTTTTGGCATGTGGAAGAAAACATTGTATGCATGTAGTTTCACGCTGTGTGGTCCACAAGGACTGGCCGTGATGGAGACAGTCCAGTCAGGGGCACGGCGAGCGTGCGTTGGGTGTGGAAAGCGGAGGCATTCAGCAGAAAGCTGTGGTGCCAGAGCTGAGGAAGTCTGTGGGGGCCAGGGAAATTCCCACCACCCTTGTCCTCGGAGATGAGCTGAGTGATGGCAGCGCAGGAATGCTGTGACTCAAGGGAAAGCACTTTCCCAGACCTTTAATTGAAAACAGACTGTATTGACCATGGCAGCTACTGTGGGATCTGCGGCTGCTGTGAGCCTCAAACAAGAATGATAGACTGCACGTAAAACCACGTTATGAACAAAAATAAAAAGACAGAAAGGCTTGTTCATCACACAGCAGGGAGAGAAACAAGTGAGCACTAAGGAGGGATTTGTGCAGGCAGGGACATAGCTCTGCAGGGCGAGAACCCAAAAGCGCTTAACCTGGGCTGTAGGGTGGTTTCAGGCTTTCCTGTAATATTTTCAGAAGAGTTGTCAGCTGAGAACTTGCGAACTCATTCAAGAGATTCCCAAAACTTCAGCTACGGGTAACTATGGGGAATTTCCTTCTCTGCTACTTTTGCCTGGATGAGGGGCATTTCCCAAGGGGCTGTTACCACTACTATTTCCCGATTGGAAATGTGAGTTAGTCAGTGAAGGAGGAAGCCAAAACCAAGTGAGATTTGCATTAACATTTTTGCACCTAGTTCTTCCCCCCAGTTTTATGAATCACCACCATTTCTTTATGCATTTTATCTGTACTCTTGTTACATTCAATACCTTAGACAAAAAGGATTAAGCCATCAACCTTCTCCCAGTTTCCCTGTAAGGAAATCTTTTCTGTCAATTATGCAAAAGGGGCTGATGAAATCCTGGAAGCCACTTGCAATGATGTCTTATCGCTGGACTTACTGTCCTCAAGGAATGAAGATTACATTACTAATGCTTTATCCCACCATTTGCCCTCATTAAAAGTGAATTTCCTCTTCTATATTGAAAACAGAGAATAAAGGCAATAAAACAAGCGAGCTGATTATTTTCTTTGCTGATGAGCTGTTTGTAAAGGTGGAAAGTGGAAACTTGTGTTCTTGAAAGAGCTGCAGAATACACCCAGGTCACACATCTCCATACCTGCCCCTTCACATTTTACCAAGGCGCCAACATAAAACATCCTCTCTGTGATGAACATCTTGGAAGATTCTTGTCTGTGCATGGCCAGGGGAGATAATCACCGTCCTCTGCCAGCAAAGCCGCAATCGCCTCGCCTTGCGTCCTGCCTGAGGACGTCGGTTATGTCTGAGAGGCAGCTGCGTTCGATTTGAGGACACATTGGAAAGTCCATCTGTCCCTTGGAGAGTATGCTCATCTTTCTGCTGTTTGAAGCCTCGAACCAGCAGGGATAGGGCTGAAACTCTCCCATTTCTTCTTCTCCTCCAGTATGCAGGCTCTTCTATTTTTCCATCGGAAAGGACACAAAGCAAGTCAGCTCAGCGGCTTTTGGGAAGCCCTCCTGTTGGTTTGCTGCCTGGGAAGGTCTGGCCATACTGGCTCCCACTCAGCGCCCATAGGAGCTGCTACATGTCACTCCTGTCCTCGAGTCTTTTCCCTTTGTCGCCCAACTCTTCCTCGTATTTGCAAATAGCTGCCTGGCTTCTCCTTCTCCCTTTTCCAGTCAGAAGAGACAGCCATTTGGCTGGTCTGTAGTTTTAAAATGAGTTCCTTACACTCTGTGAGGCTAGGGCGAGAAGGTAATGATAAGAAATTGTGGAGAACTTCAGTGAGGAATCACAAAAGGTGCTGGAGAAATGCATAATCTCTGAGGATAATAAAGATGGGAAATGGTATAAAGTCAGATGCCCAGGAAGGAGAACCTCCATCCATTTAATGAGGGGAGAAACAGGAAAGCTTGGCTGAAGATCAGACAGTAATTGTTCTGGTTTCTCAAGGAACCTAAGAGAAAAGTAAAAACTAATGTGAAAAATGAGAAGAGCAGCACAGGCTGTACGTACCATAGCTGTAAATCAGGATGGCCCGGGGAATCACAGCAGCTGGCACGACTTTAGAACCAGATAAATGGTTAACCACCAAAGAATAGGAATTAGGACTTGTTTTGTAGGACCAAGCTGAAGAGTTATTTACAAGAAAACTGCCTTCTTACAATTTCCTTGAAAGCTTCAAGCATGTTAAAAAAACCTCCCCAAAATGCAAGATATTCACATGATGTAATTTATCTGGATTTCCTCGACAAAGTTCTCTTCGGTATAAAGAAAAGAAATAGGAATAGGACTGTTTTCAGTATCAGCAAGAGAGAGAGGTTGTAGAGGCAATGGGCAGTTTTCATGGTGCCCTTTGGCAGTGTTTCGGGGTGTACAAAATTGCACTACAAAGAGATGGAGAGGGGACACTGATGAGATGGCAAGGGAAAAGTGCTGGAAACCCTCTGGTGTCAAAAGTACAGTGGAGTACTTTGGAGAGAAGAAAATTGAAATTTTCTTACCTATTGCTGAATTCTAATTAAATTCAATTGTATTTCAGTTGCCGAGGAAAAAAAAATTAAAAGTCATCAGCTGTAAAGAGCACTGCTAATCAATGTACAGAGCTGGCCAAAGCCTTCAAACAAGGGTGTAGCACAAAATAAACAGGTTATGGAGAAATACTGGAAACCATCTCATGCCACTGCAGAAATCAATCAGGGATGCTGTGTTCATTCTGCTTGCATTAAGGGAGATACTGGTGGGTTCAAAGAGGAGCACTGAAAGCCATCAGTCATCAGGAGCGATTACTAATGCAGGTAAAGATTAACTGAGGGAACTGATAAACGATTTCACCGCAGCCGCCTTTCCCATGGCTGGTCCTGTCTCTCTGTGCTGGCTCTGCAGATGCCTGCCAGCCCTGCAAGCTGAAGCGGAGCACAGCTCGGGTCCAGGAGTACCTCGTCTCACCCCTTCTGCCTTCCCTGTGATTTTATTATTGTTTTCACAGAGCTGGTGCCACAGGGGAAGCACTCTGACTAAATGGGTGGTGCCCTGGAGAAACAGAGGGTTTGCCTTATCTTTCCACAAGTTATTATGAAATTTCAAGCCTCTGAGAAAGTGTGTAGCTTGTTTGCAGAATTTATGGTCTTGCAGCTGACGGTGCTGTTGTATCATCTCAGCATGCAAGCAAAATAAGCAAATATAATAGAAATGGTAGTCATAAAAAATAAAACTGCTATTGAGAGCCTCTGGCAGAAGCTAACTCATTCTTATTAAAATCAAATATAAAAATGAATATTTACACACATAAATCAAAGCACAATCTATATTAATCACCAACCAGTCAAATCCCTTTTTTTCAGGGATTTTCTCTGGCTTTGGCAGATGTCCTCTCGCCAGCACTCCAGTGCAAACCCAGGACGGCCATTGCTCTCTGAGCAGGCAGGAGAGCACAGGGCTGCCTTCCCTGCATGATCCTCAGGTTGCGGCTGTAATGACAGTGCTCTGCAGCACCTGGATTTTCAGCTGCTTTATCTTTCTACAGCTTTCCGTCACTTAGAGAAGAGGTGAGGGGAATGGCATGCTGCCGGCAGAGCTGGTGTTGGACTAGCAGCAAACCCTCCCTGTTGATCAGAAACCAATGCAACATCACCGCCTTTATTTCCCTGCTTTCATGTATTGACTCTAGGCATGAGATCATCATCCACGATAAGGCTGGGAGCTGTGGTACGTGTTCATGTGGCTCTGAACATATTGGTTTGCTATTCTCCGTGGTGCCTATGGGATGCTTCTCTGCTCTCCCACCACACTGAGACCTCGTGAAGAGACACCCCTGCCCTGGAACACGGATGAATTTGGCTTAACCACCATCATGCCTGGAGAACAATAGAGGAGGGTTAGTGCTAAGGTAATCAGCATCAAACCTGGGTATCCCAGGAAACACCAACACAAACACTAATTGGGGATAGCCCAGTCCAGCTAGATATAGTGCTGCTTTTCATGCCAGAGGACATCTTTTCTTCGCTCAGAATAATTTTTTTACTCATGGATAATCTGTGTTAGTTTATGGGACACCCAGACGAGTTGAGGATTACACCCTGTCATCTGCTCCATCTCAAAGCACATATTTGAGGAAGTGTCTGGGACTCCTCTTCCACACAGGGTATCAATTTTTCCAGACAGATGAAAGTTAATAGCTACCATGATTCAAGCACGTAATTCTTGTGAAACCAGCTCTGGGATGTTGCCTAGCAAAACAAATTCTGTCAGCATAGCCCCGTGCTCTGACGTGGTACCGAATACGCAACACTATATATAAAAACCAGGAAGCAATCCAAGGGAAACGGCACATTTTAGTTCTGCTGCAGACCATCCACAGAATACAGTGATGCAGAAAACTATTCCTGGCTGCTTTTTCCAGAAAATGTAAGTATTTTTGCTTTTAAACTAAGTAAAAGCTAATATCACTTCATTACAGTCAGGATATTCAGTGGTAATCTGGGTTTCAAATTTTTCTCCTCTTCTGTATATTCTTTGACACAATCCCAGGAGGAATTTTGAAAGGAAGTATTTGTTTAAGAATAGGAGATATTTTTGTGTACCTCTCAGATTACAGTGGCATACCAGTGACAAATGAGAAATTATTATTAACTGGAATTTACAAATGTAAAGTGTCTCAGGAAAGCAATTTCTGTGGAGATAAACAGTACTGCTGGAAACGCAAAGTGTTAGTTCAGGAAACCTCCCATGAGCTTGAACTGAGGTTTCATCTGAATAAGGATTAAACAAAAACTGTCTAAGTGTCACTGTCCATGTGCAGCAGTCCTCCTGCGGATGACCTGTAACGAATACCACAAGAAGCTGCTTTGAAAACTGTAAATAAATAGATGAATTGGCTCAGGTTGCCTTCTACACCAATTCCGGCAGGATGAGAGCAGCTGTTCTGGAAACAGCCCCCCGTTCCTGTTCCCACCTGGCCCCATCCCAGGCGTGATCCCATCCATCCCTACCTCGGTCCAGGCAGAGGGAAGGGTCTGCTGAGGGAGAGCACCAACTCTCCATTCCCCGAGGTCCTTCGCAAGCTGGCAAGATTTCCCAGCTAGAGCGAAGCTGCTGGGTTGGATGTGGAGGAGGATGTTGGCAGCGGGAGCTCAGGAGAACCGTGCTGGCAGCCACCTTCTCCAAAGGAGGAGCCTGTGCCTTCAGACCTTGCCTCGTGCACTCTTCATACATCTGTTCTTTATCTAGTGACTCCTTACTCTTACATACGTAAAAGCTATGTCTGACTAGTGTTGTGCCCAGGACTGATCTCTGGCATCAAGCACGGCTAGAGCAACGAGCACCATGCCCTCAAACCACCCTTGCCGCATGGGCAGCGCAGCCGTGCGGACCATGCTCCCTGCCTCCTGCTAAATCCCAGCCCGTGCCCGTACAGCGTTCTGGAGGCCGTGCGTCGGCAGACGCCAAAACTTCACTGGGGGCCATCGGAGCTCTCTCAAGACTATGAAGAACTGAGCTCCAGCACCCGGGAACATCCCCCCGCTCTGCTTAATTTACTAGAGCAGATGTATCCAAACAGCATTTGGAACAAGTATGGGAAACCAGGATGCCCTTTTGCCTAGCAAACATCCGCAACTGCCTGTGTTGTGATCCATGAGCCTTTTCCTGATCCCTGCCCCTTGGCCCAGAGTGTCAGCTGTTTTCCTACACTGTGACCAGATTCCTTAGGTGGTACGAAAGGTGTCCCCGCCTCTGGACAACCTGTAGCCTGCTGGTTGGGACACCCATGAAAGATAAACACCTAAATCCCCTGCGGCAAAGGAGGAAATCAAACCTCGTTCTGCTACATTCTGGATGACGGTTTTAACCACTAAATCATAGTGTGAAAGCGGGGGAGGGAGGCAGGAGGGAGCCACGGCAATGATCCCATCTCCTGGGGCAGCCGTGGCTTGAAAGGAAGGACACCTCTGACACATCTCTAATGAGAAGTGGGAAGGCATCTTCTATCCAGTTCCTTTCCACAGTACATTGCCATGTAATGTAAAATGCTGGCAGCATTATGTAAAATGCCAAAGTTTTCAAGAAGGGAAGACGTGAAAAACACGCTGAGCTCCTTAGCGTCTGGACTGGCTGCTTCTGGGCATCTCCTCCAGCTGTACCGGCTGCTCAGCTTCCTTTTCTACCACTCATCATTAGAAGAGCCTATGGGCTCATCACCAGGTCCTGGGGTGTAAGATAGGACCCAGTGCCCAGAAGCTCAGAGTTAAAACGCTCCACATGGACAAGATAAAGCTCTGCTGTAAATGCAGCCATCGGTGTCTTCTTCCTTTCAAACTTATTCAGTGAAAAAAAAAGGGTGGAGGAAATATATGAATGAGCCCGGCTCACTGGAGAAACATGGTTTTATCCACATGGCAAACTTCTGTTTGATTCAGTTTGTTTTCCAATGAAATTTTGACATTTTCCAGAGATGTAAAATCCCAAAGTTAATGAACTGCACATTTTGCTCACTCATTCAGCCACTCAAACCAGCTTAGATTTGTTTACTACCCCTCATCTGGGGATCACAGCCTTGAATTTAGCTGAAGTCCTGTGGCCATGCATGTTGGTCTTCAGCGCACAGCAGCCTGGGCCAGGTTACATGTACTTTCCAGCACACAACAATTCACAACAGTAATCAGTTGTCATAAAATGAGCAAAGATCTTTACCAAGGCATATAATTTGTCTCCTCAGAGATATACTTAATGAAAATATACACAGAAATAGGTTGCAATAAAAAAAAATGATAGAATATTCTTACCGTACCCTTCCAAAGAAGGAGTAGCTTGCTTGAGTAACAAGATAAATCAGTATTCGACTGTATATATCACAGCTTGGTTCTCCTCCACTTCTAGCTAGTGAGTTGTACGAGCTTTCACATTGTGGATTCAGATAGTTTTGTTCCGATAGAACTTCATTTCATTGGTGCTCTGTATCGAAACAAGTGGTCAAACCAACTCTCAGACATCGAAGCTCAGAGATTAACCCTCCTCTTCACCCCCTACCACATCCTCAGCAGTGAAGCAAAGCCACTTCTTGGCAAGTTAGCATACACTAAAGGCGCTGCACAAGGACTAGTGGCAAAGCCCCTTGACATAATGGAAAGAGCACAGACCATTAATTTCAGAAAGATTTTGATTTTGCCAGAAAATGCAGAATCATTTTTCTAGCTAATCATTGTGGCAAACCAGGACAAGAAGAACTGTACCACTGTTCAGCTGAAGTACAGGAATAAATTTTTCCTACCTCTTCCCTAAAGGATTCCATTAACAAGTTGGCTCAGGTATTTAAAAAAAAAAAAAAGAGAAAAGGTGCATGCGAGTCTTGGATGAGTCAAGCTCGTACAAATCGAGTCTCAACAAGTAATGGGAATCCCACTCTTAAAAAATTTGGCTTGGTACCTTTCATAGGAATCACTCAGAATTATAATCTTCCAATCACCTCATCAAAAGAAAAAACAGGCAAGGACTAAAGCAACCACCCAGACCTGTTCGGTAGCTGTACTGGAAAAGCTCTGTAGTACATGCTCCAAGGTATCACATTAGAAATACTGAGAATTTACATAAGGAGAGAAGTGCTGAAATATGAAAGAAATGGCATTGTTACATTTAGCTAAATCTCTGATCCCCTTAGTCTCCTTGAAATATCTTCAGCAACTGATACCTTTCTTGAACCGTTGGCCTCAAAACTGGCCGCATACTTCAGTCAAGACCTAACTTCTGCTGAGTGAAACCAAAGACTCATCCCATGTGGTTACAGGCATTTCTCCTGTTTATGCATCGCAAGATGGCATCTGCCTTTCCCGACACAACTGTCGCTGACTCCAGCTGTGGGTGTTGCCATCTGCAGGTTGCACAGATACTTGTGCCAATATTGCTGCCTACCGCAGCCATCCTCCTCCCCGGCTTGCTCCTTCCTCCTGCCCACACATTCGTTCTTCCTCCCACTCGCTGCTATGCAGGAACCGGCTCTTGTATGGGTCTGAAATTGTACTTGTAGATTTGTGATAGCTGACTTAATAAGCAAATTTAATAAGCATGCACTCTATTCCTTATTGTAGTTAATGAAAATGCACAAAATGTCAGATCTCTGCAGAACCCCATCTGATAGATACATCATTCCTCTAATTTCTGATAACTAGCCTTTTCTTAGTTTCCTACCCAGCTATGCATGACTTAATCATAGTTTTGTCTAATCCACATTTCCTTGGCTTGCTCCTCTGTAAGAATGCCTCATGAAACAACATTGAAAGTCTTAATCAAATTCAAGATATATGACACTTGTTGGTTCTCTCCTCACCTGTGAGATCTATTATCCTGCTACAGAAGGAAGCTGGGCTCAATAAATTTGCTATATCTGTGAGAAATCCACATTGTTCTTCCTTACATCCTATACCATTTAGATAACAATTTGCTTGCTTATTTTAGTAGTTTTCTGGGAACCGAAGCTTACCATTTTCTGGCTCCTCTTGCCCTACTCCTTCCTTTTAAGGACAGGTCACATCGTTACTATTTCAAGTTTTCTGGAACTTCTACTGTTTGTCTTGTAAAACTTCTCAGTGATAACCATGAATATCTCTGCAATTGCTTCAGCCAGTTTCTAAGTGTGCTTGGATAAATTACTTGAAGCTCAGAAATTTGAAACCACAGAATTTATGCAAGCAACACCCATCTTGTTCTTCCTTTAGTTTAGTCAGGAACCTTACTGGAGGTCTTCTGTTCTAGCTCTTGCTGTGGCACATGTCCAGCCATAAACGTGCCTTTCAGAGAAAAAGAATTGCTGTTTTCTGATTTTGGCACCAACAGTTGGTTGGTAGTGCAAACTTTGCAGGGAGCAGATTCATTCCCCAGTCTTCCTTTGTCTGAAAATGGATTTATGGAGTGTTTCCTCCTTAACCGTACATCACTTCTTCACTGCACTTCATCTTGTGTCTTGATCTTTCCAATATAATTCTTATACATTTATGCTATTCTTTTATACTAATCTTCATCATATAATCCTCACTCCATTTTTTGTAAACATCTTTCTTGGTTTTGAGATCATAGGAAACTAGTGGTTTAACCAAATTAGCCTTTTACTTTTTGTAACATTATCCCACACAAGGATAATTCGCACTTACGCCCTTTTGAAGCAATATTATGCAAATTACGCTAAGACCTAAAAATATCTGGGCACTTTACAAACTTCATTCCTGCTTAAGATATGAGTGTGTAAATACGAGCTCAGATCTTGAGCTGTTAGTCATCTTCAACCAATTCTTTATGTCACGCAAAGCTGTAGTTGAAGTTGATGGGTACTTTGCATGTATAGGAAATGAGTAGAGCCTTGGGGTGCAGCTCTGACTTATTAGATTACTTCAGCATGTTGATACGAAACAACCATGAAGAGTTACAAAGCCAATTTAATCTCACTGATGCAAAATACTCCACTGGAAGCTGCCCGCTGAGATGTGAAGGACCCCCAGGCAGAAGTGGATCATCCAGGTACCTCCTTCTGCTGAATTTAAGGCAAAGGGACTGTTTGCAACCTTTTATAGGAGATAACGGTCAGATAAAGAAGGACTCCCACTGGCAGCCTATGGGGACTGGCTGTTTTAATAAATTTCATTGTTTCAAATGTTGCCTAAATGCAGCAGTGTGCCATTCTTGATGGCTGATTCTGTCGAGCAATGTTACCTAACAGTCAGAGGGTGCAGTTTTCCCTCTTGCTCGCACACCTTAGTGAACTGAGGCTTGTATCAGGCCTGTCGAGAGAAACTCAACCCCAAAGCACACCATTGGTGCAGAAGATTGCAGGCAACCAGTGGTGGGTAGAGTACGAAAGGACACCAGGCACCCAGAAGCACCAGGAGCAATGGATGTGGTCCTCCTCCAAATGCCTTCATCCCAAGGCTTGTTCGTGTAACTTCCCACAGGTCTGTAAACTTTCCCTCAAATTCCAGGTCAGATCTCACAATTGGTTCATAAACATCCAACTGGATGCATTAGGAGATTCAACTAATAAACAAACTGGAAACATAACAGTATAGCTCTCTCAGGGGAAAATTAGAGTTGTATCTAATTATAGCTTTGTTAAGCCCAAGGAGTAAAATGCTAGTGGTTGCCAAGAGACACACCACTGGTGGGGCAGCAAGTTGGTTTTAGGCTTTGTTAACGGTACTTAAGAAAAAGAAACTTGAACAATACATTTTAGCAATAATGCTTGAAATGGCTCTTGGCTTTTAGTTTACTCCCAAAGAAATGTAGATATAAAATCAGAACATTATGAAACATTTTAAATGGTGCCGTAGCTGGCACCATTTAAATGGTGCGGCAGCCAGCATGGCCCTGGGAGGCTCAGAGCTGAAAGCTCACGGGCACGGGGAGCTCCAGAGCACACGGGGATGCTATCACCAACCGCACATTGAACCAGAGACCACATCCCTTCTCAGCAAAACTTAAAAAACCCAATGGGCTTCTGCAGCCAGCAGCTGTGTGCTTGTGAAGCTGTAGCAGCGGGGACTGCTGAGCCCACCTTTTCCCTGGTAGCCCAGCATCTGTAACTTATTGCCATTTCCCACACTGTGCCCGGGCATTCAATTTTGTTTAGAAGCTAGAGACCGCATACGAATGTGTAAGAAGAGTTGCACTAATGATAGGAAAAGGAAATAAAATGGGTATTTGTATGGTAATTCTCAACTACTGATTCAACTGGGACATTTCTTGGATAGCATTCACTTTAGTTTATTACTTTGTTTCCCAGAATGAGTAATAAATATCTCATTTACTCTTCTACACAGCACAACTGGAAATCTTTTTCTTGCTGCGACACTAGAGAATGGATTCTTCATTCTTGCATTGACCCACAAAGGCAAACAGACAAAAACTTGCATAATGAAAGTAGCCCTATTCTGACCTCAGTTTTTCTAGTATTAGTCAAGAGTCATTCCAGTACCCTGCAATGACTCCTGTGTTAACTATAATAAAATGGTATCGCCTGGGTTTACATGCAATTTATTTAATAATTGACGCAGCCTGAGGATTTCACATGCTGAGTGCTTCTGAAGCTGGATAACCAACCAATGCCATATTAATGCTGGAGTGTGCAGGATGCCAGCATGTGTCTGTACAAATGCAGGTACATAATAATTTGTCTGGAATCTATCCCACTAATTGTACATTTAATCACCCTTTTTTATATGTATTCTAGGTATGCTTCCCTAACTGGCATTTCTATGGAGAGAGACCACATGAAAGATCTTAGAAGATACCTGGTACTTAAATATATCCAATACCTTGTCCTGTCTTCTTCAAATGCCATCAGCACTTTTCTGGGCTTGCTGGGCAGTTTGTACACGATAATCATCCTGCAGTCTGCAAAGGTTTCATCCAAGTCCACTGTGGTTCTCATTTCGAGCCTAGCAAAGGCAGACATCCTGGTTTCTGTTAGCATTGTTTCTGAGATGGTTGTTCGGACCTTTGAAGTTAGTATCTCATCTACAGCGTTCACATCAGCTCTGCTGCAGAACCTCCTTACTGCAAACGCACACGTCAGCTGCTTGCTGCTGAGCTGCGTTGCCGTCGAGGCTTACTTGATAACCTTCTTCCCCACAGACTCTCGCCATTTACGGACGGTGAAAAATGCCAGACTGACATCCAGGATCATCTGGATCCTGGTGACTGCAGAGTGCGCCCTGTTCCAGACGGATGTCCTCCTGAAGGCCAGCAGCACTTCTGCTCCCACCCGCAGCGCTTGTGTTTTGTTGTTTCATTTCTCCAGCACGGCTGCAGCCCTTCTCAGGTCCCTCAGTTACTTCCTGGGGATTCTTTTAAGGATTGCCAATGTATACATCTACTACAAAATATTTTTTAGCATGTCTAACAGATCTACGCTAAAAACGAAGTAGCGCGTATTCCCAGGGGAAGCTGCTCTGTGGCACCAAACAGAAGACACTTCAACACAATTTCAAACTATTGGTTTGAAAATTGTTCAATAACCAAGGACCAAGGCTCATGTTTTGGCACACCATTGAGTTCAAACCTTCCTGTTTTCTGACGCTGTTTAGCCTTGGTTATTATGAGGAGCTTGGGGCTGAGGAGCCCCTTGGCACTGAAACACAACGAAGCTGGGCTGTGGGTGCTCGTGTTGACGGCCTTAGAGCACTGTGGGCTTGCTTTGATTGTTTGCAATCTACAGTTTATTCACTGTACAGGTGAAACAAATGACATTGCATGAACGGTTGTAAAAACTAAAGCAACCCAAATATTTTTTATGTAAAAAGGGTGCTTAGAGGCTTACTCAGGGATCCATTGAGCCAAGAGCTGTACAGTTGTACACTAAAGACATGATCTATACCCTAAAATATCTCTAACCCAGGTGACCCATCAGAATCAGCAGGTAGGATCGAGAAACAAGGTGAGCACCAAGCTGACCTAGCCTAGCTGGGCTTGTCCCGCAGGTGGCATCAGCCCCACCACGAGAGTCCCCAGGACAGAGCGGGGCTGAGCTGCCACATCTTGGTACACGCCTGGAGCTATTCTTGGGAGGTTGCTACAGTAAAGTAGTAAATAGCTTCTCACATCCTCCTTCAGAAATAAACAGGAGGTGGAAAGCCAGAATGCAGTTGTTTGCTGCAGCCCTACAAGGGCGGGGAGAGAGTTTCAGAAAACCCCTGTGTTGAAGGGTCCATGTGCTGTACCCAGAGGGATCACCAGCGATTTCGGTGGCCTTGGTTTCAGAGGCAGGGAGGGATGCGCTGGGATTAGCAGTGCTGTTCCGGCTCCCTTGGCAGTGGTGCCATGGGTACCAGGGCCATGGATATTCCTCTGACCGCACTGGGGCTCGGGTGGATGTATAACAGAGCTATTACCCAGCTGGTGATTCCTGGGGTCTCCTCAAAGCACTGGATGGTTATCAGCAAAACATAAAGTACTCCAGATACCTCAGACACTCCCCAACACACAAGTGGATGTAGGCACTTCCGATTACTTTTGCACTTTGCATGGGAGATGGCCTCCAGCTTCAATTAAAGACTGTGGTTTTGAGAAACTGAACTTCTGTGATATGTTCTGCAATCCGCAGATCGTAAAAGGTGGAAAGAAAAATGAAACAAGCCAAACCCCAAGTATTAATAGCCAAAATGCTACATACAACCTCCCTCCGTCATGCTTCCAGACCTTCAATACATCTTGCCAGCCCAAACACAGCAATAAGCCTCTGCCCACCTGAGAAGAAGAAGGATGTGGGGCACAAAACCCAAGCGTGATGAATTTCAGCTCTAACCTTCCCTCCTTCAGGTTGCAGTAGGTCCTCACACTCAAACTGGTACCAGTGAATGCCTGACGTGCCCTGCTGGTAGCAGTTACTTGGCACTTAGACTATTAGAGCTGAAAATTGGAGCTGTGAGCACTTTCCCGAGTGGCCTGTAGTCCAAGGTGACCAGAGGCACAAGAGCTGTCAATTGAAGGTCAGACTTGACAAACCCAAGACAAACAGCAAGCGCGGAGGAGTTTCCTGCTCTTTGCTATGCTTACCAGCCAGTTTCTAAATTTCGCAATCACGCTTTTTCTAGTTGGTGTCAGAAGTGATTTTTTCCTCCTTCAGGGAGATAAACTTGACCGAAAGGCAACACCCAGAAAAGGGGCAGTGAAACCAGGTGCACCCATCTTGCTGCTGGGGCAGGAGGTGGCTGGCAGCAGGACAGTCTCCTTCACAGCCAGACTAAATGAAACAAAATAGGGTTTTTTGCATGTCAGATAAAGTCAGCTCAGTTTTAATGAAAGGCAAATATCCTGGCCCAAGGAGCATCCATCTTACATTGGGATCTCTGAGATTACTCAAGTGCATTTTTTCTGACAAGGACACTAAATGAAAACCTTTTTTACATGACTATACCCTGCCTAGCATCTCCAGAGTCATTTCAGAGACCCTCCCCGCTTCCTTTCCACCTTCCCTTTGTGTTCCTTCATGACACTCTCTGAGAAAAGGCTGAATTTTGCTTCTACATCAAAAATCAAGCAATAATAATGCAGATGTACTTGGCTGGTTCTGTGAGATGAAAATATTGAGCTCTCACTTACAACTGCTAAAATATTTAAAAATATTCTAATCCCTTTGGCTGCAGTAATACACTTCAAAAAATTATGAATAGTGTTATTATCAGAATTCACAGAAGTTATCTGCCTAGAGTGCAGTTATTTATGATGAATATTGGCAGCGTCAGAGATGCTGTGGACACTGGTGGGCCAGAAGCCAGGGAAGAGTGCTTGACATCATTGTTTCTCAGAAGACTGAAAGGAAACACTGGTAAGGGCTGGGTATCCAGTAAAAGCAGAACAGAAATTTAATCAAGTCACTTAAAAAAACTCGGATGCATGTTGCCTAACAAAGCCGATTCCTTCAGCAGGAAGGACGTCTTAGTACTTTGATGCACTGTGATATACTGTTCTTATTCTGGAAGCCTGAAGTGCCACTTTCAGGACAGACAAACTGCTACTTGAAGTGCTGTAATTAATAAAACTTTGTTTTGTTAAAGCGTGCGCATTATTTATTACAAATGTATATTTTTTCTGAGGATCTGCTGCACTTTTGCCCCCTCCTACAGAAGCCCATGCAGATGGCTGAGTGTTGACCAGTGGACCGGAGCCGTGTTTGGTACACAAGGCATACAGGATTTTTAATCTTCAAATTCACCACTTGGCTTATGAATTTTTTCTGCCTGATTATATCTTACAAGTGCCTCTGCCCTCAAGACAATCCTTTTCTTAAGAGATTAATGAAAGCAAACACTGAGTGTGACTTGGCTTAAACAGCAAGCATGTAAAAAGAAGATAGCCTATAGAAAAATCCAGCAGGTATTTACTTGTATCTGGAAATCAGGATCCCAGGTACCACGGTGAAATACTTGAAGGTGCTGATGAGAGCCAGGAATTGGGACTTTTGCTTGGTGACTAGGAGCCTGGTGGGCTGGAACGTGGTGAGCCTCACAGCCCCCCCAGTTGGGGAGCTCTCCTGCTTTTCAGGCTTGCAGCTCCACTGGGAGCTGGGCAGTGTTCCTACATCTTCACTACAAAATAGATGATTTTGTTAAATCACCTTTTTTCAATGAAAAATCTTGACCGAAAATTCCCTGCAGAGAGCTCTCCATGCTCTGCTGTACTGTGCCTTTTCTATTTGCCTTTTCAACCTTACCTCAAGACCTTCAGGATAGGACACATTTAAGCAATGAGTTTGTCTTACTGTCTTATGCCAGGAGGTGTCTTTCAGCTGGCTGTGAGGTCAAGCTTTAAATAACACCATCCACTTTCTTCTGTTGGCTTTTGGGCACCGAAGCCATTGTTATTCTAACGTTCAGCAACGTCCAAAATTCACATGCTCTGGAAAAAGTGAATCATTTAATACAAGACATTCCACAAAATGATGACTAAACAGAGCTGAGACTCTCACACTGTGCAAAATGAGAGTTCAAGAAATTTCTTCTCCCTCCCAAGTGACTCATTTCCATAGTATGAACGAGCATCTTACTGATCTGAAGTAAGCTAGCAACCAAAATTATGTTAGCTGATGTTAATACTATAGAACTCTCCATCAAAAGCAAAGGAATCGATGATGGTTATCAGCTTAGTCCAGCCAGACTAAACTTGCTTTGAATCCCAGAATATTGTGTTGGGTACTTCTTCACAACAGTTTTTATTTTCTGGGAAGTCATTGATGGAGATCTATTACAAAAATACTAATAAAACTGAGTTATCTGTAGAGCCTGCCGGGAAACAACCTGGCTGTTTCCAGAGCCGGGTGACCTGTTATCCTGCTGTCTGCTCTTGTACGTGTTAAGAACCAACAAACTCTTTAGTGACCTTTCCTATTCAAAACCTGAGGAATATACACATAGAGACAAGTAATCCCACAGCTCTGAGATTTCTTTCAGCATCTCCTAATTACACACTCCTCTGAAAGGCAAATGGATGCCCCAAACAGTCTTCAACAATAAAAACATATATAATAAAGAAAAAAACAAAAGCCTAGGGACTGTCCCCATTCTGCAAAAGTAACCATGGACCCCATAACCATGGCTGCTCCTGTTGCTTTAATTGCTGCATCTCCACCTTGATGGATTTGCAAGAAAAATCCCAGGGAAAGTGAAGAACAGCCTAGTGGGGACTTTCTCATCTGTGTTGAAGTCGGAGCCCTGATTTGCCTCTGATTTCAGTGACTGCGGATCAGGTCTGGAATGGAGCTTAAAACCTCCCCCATCTGACATGGTCTGAGGAACAGAGGTTCCCAAGTTGCATCATACGCTCACCAAAGCTAAGACAGGTGTAAAATAAAATGTTGGGTATTGGATTCACTCAGTTGAGATCTACAGATAAGAAGATTATCGTATCACAGCCAAAGTTGGCTAGTTTTTTATTAGTGAACATTTAGACCACATTTGACTCCTTAGGGTGGCAAAGAGGGACACAGAGAAAACCCAAATGACAGAGAAATGTTGCTGCACGCTTGTATCTCCTGTCCTAAATCTAAGCAGCAAAAGCAAATTCACATTTTCACACATGCATGCCTACCAGCAGTTTGTCCCCATCACCCCCACTTCTGATCACCTTCTCAAATGTAAAGGAAACAAACTTTACACAGGATGATAAAACCGATAAATAGAAAGCATTTCCTTTCCCCTGTCAGCAGAAAGCCACCAGGGAGCTTGAAGATCCAAAATCTACTCGCGGTTTCAGCGCACAGCTCATGAGTGCTGTGGAGGGGAGACCTTCCTCCTACCACCCAGGGCTGAAGAGCTGCTTTGTGCACACTCTGCAGTGGTGGGTTGAAATAAATAAGTCCCCAAGAGGCTGAGCAGCCTTTAGCTTTTCCTTGTGCTGGTACGACCTTTGTGGACACAACATCTCGCCCCTGCGCACGACCCGTCACCAGCATCCCTCTTGAGAGCAGGCGGGTTTTCTGGGCAGCTGTCAGGCTGGAAGGGAAGGAGATGTTCCACAAGGAAGTTCTGGGTCCACAGCTGGGACAGCAGACCAGATTACCAACAGACTTGCATAGCTGGAATCCCCAAAGTGCTTTGTGGTCAACGACAGAGCCTCTATTCCCTTTGCATATTCACATGAAGTTTCAAATCATTAGAAGAAAGGGGATTTCTCTACAGCTCTCCTAATAGACATGGGCTATTTGTTTTTCACTTGCAAGACGATTGCCTAAGTGATTCGGGCTGGTTCATGAACCAGCAGGTCTGACTGTTCACATAGCTGTGGCTGCAAGGTCAGGCCACTCTCTGCAAAAGGTTCACGGACCCATCTGTCTTTGCCAAGAGCTTGGAGCTATTTTCTGCACCAAAAAACTACAGCACTTCTTCCCCTGGTTTCACGGGCGCTGCAGATGCTGCTGTTTCTTTGGGCATCCGCGGAAGCTCAGTCCATCCTCTCCCTGACCACAGAAGCCTTTTCTGGGATGCAGGGAGAGGAACCCATCCCTCTGCAGTGGGGTTGCAAACTGACGGGGACGGCCAGTGGAAGGCACCGATGGGCAGGACACAGCCTGGCAAGGGGCGGCAGCCGCAGGCAGGCGTTTGGATCTCACAAAAGCTGTGTCTTGCGCTTTACACAGCCCCCTCCTGCAAGAGAGGAATTCTCTGGCTGGGGAGAGTGAGGGAGCACTGGGCCCTGGCAAGGAGACACCTCTGCTAAAGAGCGATGGCTCAGGGCATGCCCTGATCTCCCCCTCAGAGACCACCTGTAAGTGCTTTTACCTCCAACTGCTGCACGTGTACCTGTGGGTACCAGACCTTCGGTTTGCATTAGGTGGGGATGGTGTATTTTGAGACTTGAAGATGCAACGGTAACTGACATTTTGGGGGCCAACCTAAAATCTTTCCAGAGCTTTAAAAAAGAGTAAGACCTGCCATGCAGATCAGGCAGTGCTTTTAAGGGCTTTTTGAAGTGATGTGAGGTCCAGGGGTCCATGGTGAATGGCAGAAAGTCCATAGCAGATCTTCTAGAAACTATGAACAAGGTGGCCAGGTGTCAGTGGTGGGACTGGGAAGGAGCTGTCAACAAAAGCAAACACCACAGGGCGAGCGCAAGCTGGTAGTGATGGAGGAAGCAGGACGGGCAGGCCAAGTGCACATCCGCAGTCTGTCAGTTGTTTAGGCGTTGGTAACCTTAGACAAATCTCTCCAAAGCTGGAAAAAATCCTTGGCTACAAGATAATGGGTCAAGAGGGAAAACCAGCTGGGCTGCTGTTTATCGGGAGAATATCCTAAAGGCGGGACAGGGGTGAAACAAAACCCCAACCAGCCTGGGTTGTGCCGAGAGCTTTGCCTTGCTGAGCAATCCATGTGACCATTTCAAGGGCTATCTTTGGTGCAAGTTCTCTTTTTCAACACCTGCTAAGCAGCATAAAATAAATTGTAAAACACACGTTAGCCCCAGTGGGCAGGGGTGTGAAATCCTTGCCAAGCCTTTCATTATCTGCCGTTTGAACACCCTGAAGCTTCGTGGCCCAGTCAGTTTGTCTCATAATACTAACAAACAACAGTGTTCATGAAACCATGAGAAGATAAGCAATTCTAGCACGCAACTCCCAAGGGAGCGGTGCAGCACAACCCTCTTTCTCAGGTGGCAGCACCAAAGAGACCTTGTGCTTGTGATTTTTTCCTTCTTACCATGCAGGAGTTGCTCAAAGCAGGTGATTTTTGTCCATTCAGCCCAACTGGTCACTGCACTGATCTAGCATTTGTGTAAACTTTGCCTCTCGGAAGAAAATCGATTTATATTTCAATCCTTTTAAGTGTGTGTCAGTCAGGAATCACATTGCTGCAGTAGTACGATATGAGCAGGAAGTTGAAATAAAAGAAATTTTGGAATAGACACATGATGGTGCACAACAAGGGAAATTTCCAGGTCATGGGAATGACCAGAACGGTTAAAATATACAGCTGAGGCTAAACAGCATGTTTGCCTCACTTAATAATTAAGGCAAGAACTGAATGTTTCTCATGCCTTTGCTTGGAAGCCTCTTTCAAAGGAAGTTTGATAATAATCCAGGGACCCATTTCTGAGAAGGAAATAGTCAGTCAGGAAAGTATTTTTCTACAACCAGGTCATCTTTCAGAGATCGATTTTCTTAAGCACTGATAATCCAAACAAAGGACTTTAATTTAGACCTCACACAACCCATGAGCAGATTGAATTGAAGAGGTGGGTTTGCTCCCTGCAGTAAATTACGTTGCTAGAAGACATTGAGTTGTCTTGGAAAACGTTGCTATTTTGACATCAATGCCTCAAAATTCTGGAAAATGAGGAGCAATTCCATTCCTTCCAACAGATGCTGGCTCCATTTTCTTTAATTCACAGAAATTTCTCCAAATTCCATTTAAAATAGCTTTGAGGGTGTTTTATAACGAAACCAAGTGCTTTCGAAAGTGCGGAAGAGATTTGGCCACTGTGGCTCTGGGCTGGGAGCAGTCAGCAGCGCGGGGTGCTTGCTCAAGACGCAGCCAGACCCTTTGCAAGGCGCTGAGCAGACCCTGACACATCCTGCCTTTGGGGTTTCTGGCTCTGCACACTTGTTCCTTTTTGCTGCATCGTTTCTGAAATTGCTTCTGGCAGGGGTAATCACTGTTCTCACTGCGCATCGTGCCCTCTGCTGGGAAAGCAATGGCTTTAGTCAGCCAAAAAGCAAATCTTCCCGGTTCGCTGTGGCACAGTGTGATTGATGCTGGGAGGAGGCAGCAAGTCACGGCCAGCTCCAGACCTGGGGCCATGAAGTCACCTTTGAGCTGCCACCTCAGTCCTCTGCCACATGATGCCCATTTATTCAGAAAGGTTTTCAGGAGCTCTGCTTTGCATGCTGCAAGTATGCCAGATAAATCCCGCTGGGGCTGATTATCCACTCCCATGCCCCAAGGATTATTTTTGTTAGGGCAAGCAATTACATTGCTATACAGCCAATGTTGAAGAATAAATCGGTCCCACTCAGGCTGTGGTAAATACACACTGATACTCACAGAAACTAATACTTAACATGGATAGACATATAGTTTGGTCTAAGACCACTCCTTTTTTAAACTTTTAGCCCAAATACGGGTTTGTTGTCTGCTGCTTGCACTTGCATTCTGACTTTTGGTATTTGTGAACGCGTTACTTCCAGTTCTCTGAGAATGAAAGCAGAAGCTGAAAAATAGCACATTTTTCTTGGTTGCACATAGTGACCAGTTCCGGCCGTGACCAGAACACACTTCTCCTCTTGTCAGCGATTACGAAGCCTTTTGCTGCCCTGAGAAGCCAGACCTGTTAAATGCCTGGACCTGCGCATACTGCAGAACAGGGCTCCCAGTGACATTTCTAAAATGCTGTAAAAGGGCTGATCCCCTCCCCTGTGCTCATGTCCGTGGGCTACCATGTTTGCCTGATTATAAAGAGCAAAACTGATCCATGCAGAGGGTGGATTTTCAAAAATGAGACATGTCCGTGCTCAGAGCATATTTAAAAAATCCTCGAGCATCCAGTCCACCACCAATAAACTGACTTGTGGCAGCCAGGTGATCAGTGTGGGACACTGGAGGCGACAGCAGACTCCAAGGCTTGGGGATGTTGTGGCTCATTAGGTGGTGGACACATGTACAGCATGCAAGATTAACGAGGGAGAAGAGGCTGTGATGAGCTTGCTGCCTGGGGCTGGGAGAGAGAGGTTCGAATAAGTCACATCGGCTACCGGCAGCTGGAGGAGGGCACGGAAGCAGCGTTCAGGCATTCAGCCTTCTGTCCAGCATCCCTGTCTTTAATGCAGCCCCCTGCCCTAACACCCCCCCCAGCTGTCCCTCCGATCAACAGGGTGTTCAAGTGATTAGGAGATCAATATATAGGAAACTTCTCTGAAAATCAAGTTATGTTATTATATGCGCATTGCTTGCAAAAGACCTAAATAATGAAAAGTCTAGCAGTTGAAAAATAGGCATACTCTGTTTCATGATACTTGAGCTTATGTTTAACGATGAAGGCCTGTGCGCTACCATGGCTGACTGAAACTTCCCTGGAGTTGTCTTTTCAGTGAAAAGTTGCATTTTCAACTAAATAAAGCCTTGCACAACTTAAAAATTCATTTTTTTCTTCTGGAAACTGAGAACAAAAGTTGCCACCTAAAAAAAGAAGCTTCTAGTTGCCAAAAATTCTCTCTCATCAGACTAATTTTCTCAAAACTTCTTTTCCCTGGGGAAAACAAATCCCTCTTCATTCCCATAAAGGTGACCTCCAGGACCATGATTAACTACCTTCCAGCACACAGCCTTCTGCCAAAACCATCAACACAGCCAAACAACTTCAGAATATTAGTGTTGGGGGAAATGATCAGTAACAGGTGTTTGCACAAAAAAATAAAGCCCAGAGTTTAGATTGCCCGTAATTAGTGAACGCTACACGCAACAGGAAAGGCAGGAGCATCCTGTCTGGCGTTGCTCACCCAAGGAGACCGCGCTGGAGCAGCAGCACGTAGCTCATCTCTAAATGTAGGTGTGCAAACACTGCCTTAACTCAGAGCCAGTGATCAGCCATGGGACTGACATAACTGCTTTGTAGCAGGTTTGTACACCAGGTTTGTGTGAATCCTCTCCTAAAAATTTTTTGGGCAGTCAACATGGAACAACCAGGAGTAGCAGGGGGCTGCTGGTACCCGAGAATCCTGCACTGCTCTGCAACCTCCTTGCTCAGGATCTGGCCCTGCTGGAGGTGCCCGTGGGCAGGCAGGAGCTGCCCGTTTGTCACAACAGCGTGACAACGTGTTCACACCTGAAGATGAAAAGCAAATATTCTGGGTGCAAACAGCGCGGCTGTGCAGGCAGGGGTCAGAACGGGGCTCCTGCCCACACCCTGCAGACCTGCGCTGCGCTTTTGCAAGGGGTGCTGCTGCGAGCAAACCCATGAGCAACATGGGTCGCACAGTCGGGGCACAGCCCATGCAAAGGTCCCTCGGTGACATACGGTTTTCAATTTAACGGTTTTCAATTTAACAGAAGCTTACCAAGGTATCAGATGACACTGTGACTTGGAAGTCACCCCACAGCTTGACGTTTGCAAGAAAAAGTTCTCGATTGCAGCTGCACGACCCAGCACGCCTGATGTCCTGGACATATATCTTACAATATAATTAGGGGAAAATCAGATTGCAGCTACAGATGTGGCACCAGGAGGCTGTACCCAGAGAGCCGAGCGGTGCATTCAGGCACACAAGGCTGTGAGGATGCAACAGGCACGAGGAAGGACCGTAACCCATCGGAGCAGAGCAGGGGTGAGCTCTGCTCACTGCTGCCAGCACCGGTCCCCTCCAGCCACCACACTGCGTGGAGGTGACAGCTTCTCACCTCATACAACGGCTGACTTAATTTCCTGGCATTCTGGGATTTGTTTCATCTTTAGCACTATTTGTGTTTGTGTTTCAATCCTGCTTGGTGCAGGCTCAGCCATGCGACGACGCAGCTACCTGTTGAGGCTGGTGCCAGCGTGGACGGTCAGAGAGGGAGCCCAGGCATTGCTGTCCCTGTTAGGGGTTTAGTGAGCAACGCTTTCAACATCCAGCCGGCTCTGCGGATCCACAGATGGCCCGATCATGGCTTTCTCCCAGGGGACTATGTGCTTCCCAGTGCTACAGTGCTTCAGCAGGTGTAAGCCCTGCAGGCACGTCCGCTTGTTCCCTGAAGACATAAGCCGGTGAATGGGTGTAAACTCCCTCCACATTAATCATGATGTACAAGGTTCAGCCAATTCCCTCATTAAGAATCCTTTTCACTAGGAAACATAGATGATTTCATCTAGACAAAAGGAAAATTGTCTCTTCCTTCATGTATTTATTTTTAGCTACACTCTGATAATGAATACCTAGCCAGAACTTACTGGAAGGTCTGAACAAACGAACATGCCGAAAAGCAGCTCTTCGGGGACCCCATACCCCAGCACACCCTCCACAAGAAGCTCGCAACCCCACCATGCGCCGAGCCGCCCTACCACAGCTTAAATGACCTCCAAGCAAACCCCAAAGCCCTGAAACACAGGAACTGATGGGAGAAATATCTTACCATCTCCCGATAACTTCTCTAGCTTTACTTTCCTTTGCAGCCCAGGGTTAGCCCCGGGGCTGGTGACAAGCCCAGAAAACCCCAGGAAGAGGTCCTGCGTTTCACCCATTTCGGTCAATTGTGATCATGCCACAACTATAAATGATGCTGATGAAAGAGCCCTTACTGACACGTCTTCGAGGCTTGCTCTGGGAGGCAGGGGCAGATTTAGCGGCAGGTCCAGGCACAGCTCTGCCCAAACAAGCTTCACCCCCTCGCAGCGCCTGCGCTCTCCGGGGCAGGGAGGCTGTGACACAGCTCAGCTGTGCTGAGGGTCCTGCCTGTTAGAAGAGAAAGCAGTTTGGCCACCCTGAGACCCAGTGGCTCAGCGTGACCCAGGCTCCTATCCCTATCCAGATGGCAATGAAAACATATTTTCATCCCAGACAGAAAGCGGGACAGCTTTATAATACATTATTTGTTTGCCTCGTCCACGTATTCGGCTGAGAGGAATGAGATGTAATTAAGACTTAACTCAGAGCTTTGGGATAATTCCCAAAGATGGGACACCGTGTACTCACTCCTGTTAAATTTCACGTGGTGGCAGAATTCATAGTAGAACAATAAATAGTGCATATGAAATAATACAACGTTTGAGTCCATGGCAAATGTTTCACATCCTCACTGCAGCTTATCAGGAAGCAAAGACAGGGAAGTGCTGCCCAGAGCTGTGCAGGACTGACCCGCCGCAGACGTGAGAGCATCCGAGCTGAGGCTGAGGCCGGTCCAATGCGGGAGGGTGCTGGTGCCACTCAGCAGGGATGTGCCTGCGAGACACAGGCACTCTAACCCTGTCAGCCCTCTGGGGACAATTTTTAATGACATGTCTTTCATGATATAAATCCTGCCAGTTGTCTATTCTAAAAAGTGACAAGGCTATGAAGAGGCTGGCTCTTGCCCTGGTCCTTTTTTCAGACACTGTCTTTCCAGGCACTGCTCAGTCAGACAGTCAGCATATCAGCAGCACTGCTTAATGTGTTGCTTCGTGGTTTATTTTCACCTTTTATGGCAATAAAGACAATTATCTAAATAAAGCCCCGGTGCCAAGGGCCCGTCTGAGCTGTGTATAACGCTTTTGCATCTCCCGGTGCTCTCCCAGTTGCAGCCTTCATGCCGCCAGGAGCAGGCTCAGGGCTGCTCGAGTTGCCACTCAGCTCCCACACACGCTCCTTCGCTGGACGTTGCTAAACTGCAGCGATTACCTTTTGGCAGCTTACAAACTGCCTGGCTTGCTGGGCCTGGGCTGGGATTATTCCTGCTCTCCAGATAACGCCACATTGTCAGAGGGCACGCAAAGTTGCCGCTGCAACAGTGCCCATGTGGCTATTTCACAGGATTGGTGTTTACTGTCAATTTTACCCACAGCATCAATCCACGGAGGGACACCGCCCAGCGTTTGGCAAAGCTGAGCCCATCTCTGTTTGTTGTAGCAGCATGCAAATGATTTATAATATTTAAAACTGGACATGTGACAGACTGAACATTTTGATTCCTTTTTTTCCTCCCTCTGATCTCCATGTTTTCCTGAAATTAGGCTAGACAGGCACCCAAACCAGAAGCATCTGTTTCTCCTTTCAGTGTCAGCAGTGTAAATAAAGTGTATTTGCGATGTTTTGATTCCATAAACATATTGTTTTTGGCTTTTCTTTGAGTATGCTCTGGAGCTTTGCTGCAGAGCTGGACAGACTGATCAGCGTGGCTCTGATCTGTCGCCAGGCACACAGAAGTCTGTTTACAGAGCCGGGTGACCATTGGAAAGTGTGGCACCCTGCCTGTCATTTACAGGAATTGTAATTACCCCGGCCCTTTGCTGAAACAGCTCCTGTAATAGCACCTGCTGAAGGATGGAGCTCTCAGGGGGCTGGGAGTGCTGGCCCACCGGCCATCCATCACCTTTCCATCCTGCTTCAACCTCAGCGGCGGCTGGCGTGCCTCTGCCGACACGCTCGCCGGCTAAAATCGTGCTTGTTGCCACGGTGGGGAGCCAGCATCCTTCTGGAAGGGCTGTTTGTCTGTCTGGTTGCCAGCCTGCACAGGGAATCCCCAGAGCGGGCTAAATCCTTCCTGGCATTTAGAAATGATTACCCGGGGCTTCAACTGCAAGGGGCACTCACCCTGCTGCCTGCTCCGAGCCCTGGGACTGATTTTGGGTAGAGTAACTAAGCACCTCAATGTTTTAAAACTTGGAACACATGCATAACCAGAGGAGGTAGCAAACGATTATTTCAATCTGATTTTAGTTCATTTCTTTTTTCTTTTTTTTTTTTTTTTTCCAATAGCAGAGTAGGAATATTTATTCACTGCAATGTTACTGGGGTGAGCAATGCTAACTAGCCTGCTTTTCCCAAAGAGGATTTTTAATGAGACATGCTGTGGCCTTGAGAACACAGAAAACAGGCATTTTCCTTGTAAACACAGCAGCACAGTTTGCTGGAATTCACCCCAGAACAGAAAAAACCGCTCATGTTAAGAGGTTGCACTATAAGCAGCTACTTTACCGTAGTTTACATTTTCAGATCTACGAACATGCATAAACACATCAGATTTTCCTTTGCCTATGAAAGAAAAACGGTGGATGTGAATCCAGGCGGACACCGACCTCAGTGCTGCTCCGCTGCAGGCTGGTTTTGGGACCTCTGGGGCTTGCAGATCCCGATCCCACCTGCCCCCAATTCTGCTCCCTGTTTCTCTCCTTGAAACCCCTACACCTTTTAGACATCCAAAAGAGCCACGACCTGGCAGCTTTTTTCCAATCTGCTTTCCGTATGATGTGCCATTTGCCCAGGTAGCTCAGAGGAATGTGACGAGGAGGGGGGGATGCAAACCTCATTTGCCCTCCAGGCTGGAAGGGTCCCTTATGTTTCAGACTACCCCACCTGAGCGTGGGAGTGCTTTCTGCCTAATAAAAGTCAGTCGTAGGGCTTAGTGGCTACCCTCACTGTTGATCATCTATGTGAGAAAATGCAGATTTGCCTGTTCCATGGCTGATTCAAAATGGAAGAGAAGCTCAGCCACAGAAATATAGAGATACTGTAGCTTGGAAGGATGTTATTCAAAGGGCAAGCTTTGTCCAAGGGGATAAATAACAAAGAATGGGAAAAACATCAAAAGGAGAGGGATTTTCTGAGAAGAAAAAGGAGGCTGTAGTGAGTGAGTATCAGACGGAGGAGGCATCAGTGTCTATAGCCCATATGGCTCATGGAGCTGCTGACCTTCAGTCCAGGCAAAACTCCGCTCCTTGCTGAGGTCAAAAGTTCTATTTGCTTTTTGAGAAATGCCTCAGTCCTGTGGCCTCCTTTATCCAAAAGCAACACCCCGCATTTATTGGGGAGGAGGAGAGACGGGAAGACGGTTGCAGGCTGAAACTGGTATGGAATAGCCACTTAAACACAGCCCCCCCACACATGCAGACCTCCTAATCACAGCCGGGTGAAGCAGAGCTGCCAAGACCTGCTGTCGCAGGGCGGTGGTGCTGCTCAGCAACATTTTCATGCCACAACAAAAGCCAAAGAATCAGCTATTTCTGACGTTAGGGCTAGATGCTTAACCAGAAGAAACAGCTCACCCAGGGAAGCCCGATGCTCTGGAGAGGGATCCTGGGCTAAAAGGCTGAACCACATTTTGGGCCCTAATTGCCCCAAGTGAAAAAGGGAGAGGTTGGAGGCTGGGAAAGCAGCTTAAAAGCCACCAGGTAGAAAGGTGGGAAAAGATCTCAACTTGAAACTACAGAATTGGCTCAGCCTACTTTCAGATTCCTGAGAAATTTCAGGCACATCTTGCTATTTTTCCCCATCTTCCTTTATGTGGAAGGCAGTTGACATTACTTCTTTAATTATTTGTATGTAAAATATGCAATAGCCTATTTTTAAATTATTTTTGAATTCAATTAGCTGCACATTTCATTGACAAGACAGGAGACACATAAAGCAGCTGAAAGAAGAAAGGCATTTTTGAATACCTCCATGGATAAAGAGCAGAGATGAAAAGCAGATGTTGGAGGCAGCTGTGTAAAACAAATATTGAGTAGGCCAGAAAAGAGATCATAAAGAAATAACAACCCTAGCGATATGCTTCTCGAACGCCATCTCTGCATCACTGTTTATAGCAGCCAGGTTTTTAGCTAGCCAGGTTTGCAGACACCACCTTTTGTCCCCCTGCTAAAGCCGTGTCAGTTTGTAGCCATGCCAATACCCCCAAAACTGCAGAGAGCACCAAAAAGACATCGTTCCAGCCTCCTCAAGGGCTAGGTGATGGCTCCATGCAACCATCTGATAAATCTTGTGAACCTCACTGTCTCCCCTGCATTATTTACTGCTTGTAGAAATACATCCTTAGAAATGTTGATCCTCACTGTAAGATAATATCTGGGGAGCCAAAATATGCAGCCTCCAAACAAACACGGTCACATATAAACTCATCAAGTAAATGCATTTGGAACAGCTAAAGCTGTGAGGTTAAAAAGGTTAAGACTGTATTAAGACCCTACTATCTTTTTCTCCAAAGAATCTTAATTTCCAGTTTTAAAACTAATTTTCAAGATACTGAAGGAGCATCTGCAAAGCAAAGGGCAACACTTCCCACTTGCCTTCAGTGCCGAAACAAATAGGCACATTTTTGTTCTGCAGCAGCTAAACACCCTCGTGTGTGGGCTGTTTCCATACTGCCCATGTACTATGCGGTTTCAGAAATGGCTGAACTGAGAGAAATCACACACAAATTTCTAAGTTGCCCTACTTTGCCAGAAGGACTCTTCTCCCCTCACTCCATGAGATGTGCTTACTTGAATTATGGTCTATCTGAATTTTCATTAAGAGCAAGGAAATGAAAGAAGAAATTAGTCACAACTTCTACTCTCTCCTTCCCTTAAATGGGGAAAAAACCAACGGGGGGTGGGGGGGAGGATTAACTAGTGGCAAAATAAAAGTTCTTTGTTTCCTCCACGAGGTAAAATGCCTTTCATAATCTTTTTCATGAAATCCTTCAAGATCATTGCTGTCACTAATTAAATTATGGACAGACATCTCCAAGCAGCCTTTTCATTCCCACTGTCAGAGGCCAGTCTGGTGGTCATGGTGCAC
This sequence comes from Harpia harpyja, assembly GCF_026419915.1. Lineage (NCBI taxonomy): Eukaryota > Metazoa > Chordata > Aves > Accipitriformes > Accipitridae > Harpia > Harpia harpyja. Next base: position 24,710,133 of record NC_068957.1, on the reverse strand, counting down.
GTTCACCGCAGACATCAGAACCGCACCGTGTCCTGCTGCAAGGCCACAGGTACATGTCCTTCCTTCCCTGCTGCAGCGGTGAGCCGGAGCTTCCACGCCAGCACGCGTTAACCACGGCCAACGGCTGATTAGCACGGGGCACGTTACCCACTAAACCCCAGCCCAGACGTTTATGGGTAAGCTAAGGGAAATGAATACCAGCCCAGCCCGCAGATTTGTAACAGGGATAAATGTCCAATTCTTTCCAGAGACTTTGGAGTATCAGTGTCAATCAAGTGCAGAAATCAAAGTTAGGGCTTTGAAGGAAATAAAAATTAATGTGTTTCACTCGGTCAAGTACAGGTTCATCTGTTTTCTGCCTAATAATGCTTGCTTGTTCTCACAAAAGGAAGACAAATGCCTAATCTGTTCATAATCCAACTTCAGCAAATTCTGCTTACTTCTTCCTCCGAGCAAATAAGAGTTCATGATCAGGCAAACAACATATTAGTCATTTGAACATTTTTGGTCAATCTCCATGTACAGCATAGCTATGGTATCTTGACTGGTACAAGCTCTTTCACTGCTGCATATCTGTCACTGCTGCATATCTGTCAGCCTCATTTAAGTCCCCTCAACTCCTTCCATAAGGAAAGGGATGGTGAAAAGTGTATCACAGAAAGACCTTAATTAGTTTTTTTCCAGTATAAAATTGAGAAAGCAGAAAACCAAGCTGTATGGCAAGATCGAGGCTTGCTCACGTATTCCACTGTAGATCAAGGCTTGACCCAAACTACCGAGGCGTTCTCCCACTGTCTTGAATAGGCTTTCACTGCAAATCGATACACCGTGCTTGGGAACTGAAGAAAGGAAAAATTCACTTTCCTTTCGATTTGGCCATTTTGCTTTCCCCAGTCCCAGAGCATGCTCTAACACTGAAATCATGAGGGGCAATCAAGCCTTCCCACTGCATGCAATTGCTTCATCCAGGTATTTCTAAGGAGAGCAGATGGTTTCAGCCCAAATTTAATACAAAATGCAGAAATGAGATCTCTTTTTTCCCCAGTGAATAAAAGCTGTAATAATTGCAGTACAGGATGCCACAGAGATCTGGTGATTAAATACAGCATGAGACTCTTTTGTCCTACTCAATACAATACAAAACTTTAGTCAAGTTCCTGAGTTACAAAACTGCTTGTCATGGCAGGTTTCTCTTTGACACAAATGTTGAAGATGCCACATTTCATTGTCTGCAGTAATTCTCCAAGGAGAGAAATTCAGGCAACGAAAGTAGTTTGGCATTTGACCAACTATTTAAAATATTTAACAATGACCTTGAGAATTATAGAAGGATCCATTTAAAGCCCTAGTTTAAGGAAAAAAAAAAAAAAAGACAGAAATATGTTTCCTTGCAGAATCTGGTACTAATGTGTGTTTACTGCAAAGTTTATCTCAGATATGCTCTGTATGCAATCAAAATGAGCTTAAATACAAAGGAAAAGGAAACAAGTTTAACTCCTTGACTTAGAATTACGCTGTGACCCTGCATGTATTTGGAAATTAATTTAATTTCCAGAATACTTGATCACTTCATTCCAGAGTCAAACAGTTGCTCAGAGCAAGAGTGATCAGACTTTACACTGATGCTTAAATGGAAATGTTTTTAATTTATGAAAAGGATATTTGTGGCTCATTGCATTTATGGCAGGTCCAGCTGGCAGAGTAAATGAACCGTGGATTTGCCTCAGACAAGACCGCTCAAGGCAAAGCTCCCAAGTGAGTATACCAAAGGCATCAGCTTCTGCACCTTTTGGTGAGGGCAGGTCGCGTGGAGGAGCCCAAAGGACGAGATCAGAGCTCTCTGCCATTGACAATGTGCCCTTGGGGACCACCAGCATTGCAGGACCTGAGCAGGGTGTTAGGGGAATATACGCACATACTGAGTCTCATTCATCCTTTGTGGTTTCTCACCCATGACCATGCCGTGGAGGGGGTATATTTGGCTAAGAAGAGCAGAAATCCACTTCCTGGGCCAGTTAAACTGGGCACCACAGGGTCACCTTGGTGGGGATGGAGGTGGGAGAAGGGGGCTCATGTCACTCTGGGGTCCCTGTTCTCTGGGCTTTGAGCACAGATGGTTCAGGCTGGTGCTTTCCCCATCACCATGCCTCCCTGCCATTAAACTACAACTGCTTCTACTTTGTATTTTCAGTGTGCAACTCTTTGCTGCTTATTATTGTTTCTAAATACAAGTGCAACTTCAGCACATTTTAAGGCTTATTTTGCACAAAGATTTTAATTTAATATGTGTGTAGTGACCTCCATGCTGCTGTGATATTTTGCCTATGTGTTAAAACTGTTGCTTTCATAGAATTACAGAATCACAGAATGGTTTGGGTTGGAAGGGACCTTAAAGATCATCCAGCTCCAACCCCCCTGCCATGGGCAGGGACACCTTCCACTAGACCAGGTTGCTCCAAGCCCCATCCAACCTGGCCTTGAACACTGCCAGGGATGGGGCAGCCACAACCTCTCTGGGCAACCTGTGCCAGTGCCTCACCAACCTCACCGTAAACAACTGCTTCCTTATCATATAATCTAAATCTACCCGCGTTCAGTTTAAAACCGTTACCCCTCATCCTAGCACTACATGCCCTTGCAAAAAGTCCCTCCTCATCTTTCCTGTAGGTCCCCTTTAGGTATTGGCAGGCTGCTGTAAGGTCTCCCTGGACCCTTCTCTTCTCCAGGTGAACAACCCCAACTCTCTCAGCCTGTCTTCAAGGGAGAGGTGCTCCAGCTCCCTGATCATCTTCATGGCCCTCCTCTGGACCTGCTTGAGCAAGTCCATGTCTTTCTTACGCTGGGGGCCCCAGAACTGAACGCAGTACTCTGGGTAGGTCTCCTGAGAGCAGAGCAGAGGGGGAGAATCACCTCCCTCGACCTGCTAGCCACACTTCTCTTGATGCAGCCCAGGGTGCGATTGGCCTTCTGGGCTGCCAGCGCACAGCCTCTTCTAGCAACCTGAAAAACAACCCCTGGAGCACCAGGTGTTGCTCTGTGTTCCTTCAGCATGGTTTTTGTGGTCCAACAGACAGGAAGAGGAGCTTTTTGGTGGGGAGATCCTATTTGTCCTTACAGACCAGTGTAGCTGGCTACTTAACGTGTAGTCCTCTTTAATGCTGCGAAGCTGTGTGACTTCTTTTTCCCATATTATGGGGCCTGCCAGATTTCCTTGTATTTCTTAGCGGGTGTATCCCTGGAGAGAGAACCCACACGACAGCCCTGGGGAAGCAGCATGCAGATGTGCTTTGGGTCAAACTGCAAAGAAATGTGGGTGTCTCCAACTTGGAAATCTCAGACCAGGGTAAGAGGACAGACATGATGACCCATGGTACTCAAGGTCAGATAAATATGTTGGGGTCCTCTGTGCTTTAACCTCTGCTAGTGCTTATCTGCCTTTTTATAGAATACAGACTGTCAGCTGCTTGCTCACATCCCAGGAGTACAGAAATTAGAAAGGAAACCACAACCATCTTGGTTTTGCCAGCACAAGACTGTTTGCTTCAGTCTATGTGTTTAGTTTTGACCTCGGCTTTTCACATTTAGTGGATCTTCCCCACCTCCCAGTTGCTCAGTGTTGCTTTTCCCATAGGTTAACAGAGGGATTTGGGAAATGCCAAAAAGCTTCCAGACTTCCAGCCACAAGTCACAAAGAAAGATAAAGCAAATCATTTCAGTTATGGTACATTTTCCACTAAATGCCCTTGCATAATATCACATTTCTGCTCCCTTTGCAGGAGCTCCCTGCTCCAGGAGGACCTATGTTATCCATGCTGCTACTGTAGCACTGCTCAGGCATGCATCTGTGCTTATTTTTATAGACCTAGAACCAACCTTCCTCCCAGATACAGCATAAACCTAGTAGGTTTTTTTCCTGAAAACAGTCTTTTTGGGGAAAAAAAGAAAACCCTAAAAGTAAAAACATATTTTATTATCTTGTACCTCTTAGGAGGCTGTAGGAAACCACGTCATGGGTCAACACTTCAAAGTATTATGAAAACAAACACTCCAAATCTAAAGAGCACGTAGAAAGTTACGCAAACAAGTCCAAGGAGATCTAGCAATGCCACAAGACTTCGCAGGGCCTCTGCTGAGCCACAGTGTGCCTTAACAGACAGAAGTGTTTTGTGTTAAGTTTGATCAAAAAGACATATCAAGGGAAAAGGTAGGTAGAAAGCAATCAAGGTAAGAGTCAGCCAAGCAGCAGGCGCCTCATCCACGGCCTCTGGAACTGGCCATGTCGCAAAGCTCAGGTTTGTTCGTTTTTGTGCAACCTGCCCAGAGACAGGAGGAATTAGGCACATGCACCCGAGCTCCTGTTCACACCAAGGCTGCCCATGGCAAGTGCAATACGGCCCTTTTTCTTTGAGATTCAAGACTAGAAATCTGGGTGAAATTCACCTGAGCACCTGGCAGCATTTTGCACCATCTTTATACTTAAGATATTTTCAATCTTAATCTCCCTTAATCTTCACAAAATGTATACATCCTATGCATTTATTTTCTCCAGTATTTGCATTATTTTTTAACTCACTTGGTGTGTTAAATGGTTAGTATTGTCAGTAACATGGTTTCAAAACAATTTTTTGGATGACTTTGTGAACTGGTTGCCAGCTGGACAGAATGTGGAACCTAGATCCAACTTTCTATTACAAGTTTCTCAAAGAAAACAAGATTTCTTTAGGGATATGGAAAGTTTTTCTAAGATTTTAATTGATTTTCCCCTCTATCCTCAGTTTTGGCATCTGACATGGATCCACCCTGACTTGCTGATGGATGGCAGGGACACGAGGGGTCAAAAGAGCATGCTGAAGATAAAACCCACCCCGGCAGCTGTCAGGCATCGCTGTTAATGAAGGAGAAGCGAAGCAAAGACTGTATCTGTATAGCACAGGCAAAGAACTAGCTTATCTTGAATATGAAGGCCACAAATTAAAAAAGCATTTATTACCAGCATAAAATAAGTGATCCCCTCCAACAGTGAGCCCAGTGTAATGCTCCAGAGGTCCGGGGAGAGCGCGGGGAGGAGCCGGCAGCTATCGCCGCAGCTGCGGTGGCATGACAACGGCGGGGCTGAGCGCCGTCCCACCGGGCTGGCAAAGCCCCTCGCGTACGAAATGCCAAACACGTCCACCTCGTACTTGGAAGATAAAGCACATGTTGAGGATTGCACAAACAACAAGAAACAGTCGCACGAGGTCGTGTTAATCACTTACATGTGCCCATTATTAGTTAAAAAGGCTAAAAGGAAGGGAAAGATCAAGTGAGACTAGACTTCGTTTCATACTTTTCAGCAACAACAGTATAGATATTTTTTAAATCCCGAGTGCATGAGCTGTGCTGTCACGTGCTTAGGCCCCACGCCACTCGCCACATCCATACTCTGGCAAAGTCTGCATGAAACCCTCCCCAGCCCTGGAGTACATTCACGGAATAAAGCAAGCCGGGGCGAGACCTACAGCCACCCAAGCTATGTGAGTTTTCTGCAGCCAGAAAGTTGTCCCTTGTCCCAAACCTGTTGCGCTCCAGCACAGCTCTGCCCGTGCCTTTAAGGACAGCCGCTGCGGCATGGTCTGCAGCATCCTTCATTACAGCAGGGACCAAGGCAGCAGTAATGCAGAGTAAGACTTCACCCGACACCAGGACAATAACAACCGATTGGGAACAATTCTGTGAAGCAAAAATGCACCGTTGCTGTTTTTCAGTGCAGCTCCATACTGAGGTGTGACTGAGGCTGTGCAAGTGCAAGGTGATGCTCACTTCAAGCTGTTCCAGCAACTTATCCCTTAAGAAAAATGTATCACCCAGAAAGCAGAGAGCGTTTGGCGTTAGCTGCAGCTGCGGTGTTGGCTATGGGAAGCACTTTACAGGTCTGCCTAAATATTTGGGTTTCTGCTCTCTTGCATGTTTCCATCAGCCTTCTAGTCATCCTGTAAAAATAGAAATTCCTCTTTTAAGGAGATAATTGACCAACCCTGAGCAGCTGCAAGGAATCAAACACGGCAAAAGACACTGAACCCAGCAGTGCTCATAGCCAGCTGCATAACATTACTGTTTCCTACCAAGGTCTTTCCTCAACATGAGGCAAAAAAAAAAGGTAAATGAAGACATAAATCAGGCAACGTCCATTTGCTTTTTTGTGATATAATTTTAACGTGAAGCATGCCTTGTGCAGTCTAACTTGTCTGAGCAGAGTCGAGCAATGCCTGAGACCTTTTTTCTGGGGGATTGGAGCAGCCCCGTGCATCAGGAGCACTCCTCGGGGAGCAGGGCACAGACTCGGTCCCTGCCAGCTCGGCAGGGAGATGCACCAGGATTTCACCCAGTGTATGGCTACACCTCTCACTGCACAGCCTTCAAAACCCGTCAGCCTGAGTGCAGCCCCTGACCGCTGTCCTGGACATGTACCAGAGCCCATGAGCAAAAATGCTCATCAAAGAGATGCTAAAATCAGACAAAGGGACACGCTGCCTGGGGCCATCTGTTACGGTGGGTTGGATGTGCACCGAGAGGGAGGAATCACTGTCTGACAACTGAATAATTTCCAGTGCAAGAGCGATTTGGGTAAGCCCATTCGCTTTGTCTGTACCTTCTCCTCTGCTGTTAAGCAACTGGTTCCCATTATTGACAGACAGAGGAATGATCACCTGGAGTACCAGATATTGCAGATAGGAAGGAACATATCGAAGGTGATCTGGAAAAAAGGTTTCATATTTAAAGCTGACCATGGTGACAGCTGGGAGGCTGACCACTTGCCATGAGCAGCCTCTTCAAATCAAGACATCAAAGAATCTGTTTGTTTGCTCTGGCTTCTGAGAGAAATAATTCCCATTATTTCAGGTAACAATCTGCTGTGACAGCACTGCACAGGTTGCTCGTGTACTTACTTTTTTAGGGGGAGATAAGTCTGTGAGAGCAAGCTATATGTATGCATTAAAAAAGAGAAGCCTCCAAGGTAAAATTGCAAGAATAGTTAATGAATTACACAACCACAGCTCACTTTTCAGTATTATATGAAAAGCAGAAGGAGAACACATTTGCAGTGACCCTGAGAGACAGAATCTGGCAAAGCACTAAATGCTTTTGGTGAAATAAAACAGTTGGGGGAAAGACATGCCCTGCAATCCTTTTGCTTATGATATCAAGTATAATATTCAATGGTCTTCAGAGACTGAAAACTGTTCTGCTGTTTTTGGATTAAAATGAATTGATTCAACTGTAAATTAACAGCAGATGACTTGTGGGAATGTTTATTCCCATATTTACAGTTTTGGACAATTTTTCATTCTTTAAAAGCATTAGAGCAGAAGGCAGCTTGGGCAGGGCTCACCTGGAGCTCCAGGTAGGCAGCGAGAGCCACCGTTACTGGCACCCAGGTTCGGCCATCACTTGGCAATACCACTCAAGCCCCCCCCCAATATATGTAAGTGCAAGCTTAAAAATAAGCAGATCCTTAACTTCTGTAATGGGCTGGGGTATGATTGAGCACGTGCTGAAATGTTTTGCTGACTCAGAGCCCAAGCCCTGCACTGGCAGAGAACGGGTATTTATAAAGCGCAGGTGAGCCCCAACCGCAGCTGAAACAGCACTTCATAAAAACCCGGTAGAGCAGGCAGCTGCTGACAGAGCGGCAAGAGCTCCTCAGCTTGGGATAAAGCAGCAAGGGCCGTATCCTGCTCGCGAGCATGCCGCTGCAAATCTCTAGGGCCAGCTTTGCCATGGATGTAAATAGGCACAGCTCTGAACGCAGGCAAAACGCACCCACTTAAGCAAGCTGTACTTTTCATTAGCTGGTTTCAAAGGTCTGCACCACTGTGAGCTGGAATGGAAGCATAAACTGTTATTAGGAAAAAACCTCACAATTCTCTCATCTTCTGACAAATTGGCCCCGCTCTGCCTCATCCCTCTCTTCCTACATCAAGTTTGCATGTAAACAGCAGCTAGAAATAAGATCTCTATCAAAAGAGGCTCATATCTGAGTACCAAAGAGCTGCTCTCAGCTCTGCAGCGCTGCTCGTTCCCTCCCAGCCAGCACTCGGCGTTCTGCTGCTCTAGTTTTGCAAACTGCCTGGGCATTTTGGTGGCCTGTTCAGGAAGCCTTAGCACGAGAGGGTGCTGGCTGCTCAGAAACCAAATACTGCCCTCCCGCTCCAAAATTGGTCAGTTTTATTTTGTATTAGCAATCTTAAATCACACGGCTAATTTAAACAATTTTTAAAAAGGGAAATGAATTATCAGAACTTCTGATTTAAGCCCCTTCTCCATGGGCTTGGATTTTCATTGGAGCAAGGTCAGGGAAGTGCTGTCCCCCCATGATCCCATTACCTCCTGGCTCAGTCATTCCCAAATTACCCCACGTGTTTGCGGAGCTGCACCTGCCCAAGCCCATCTCAGACCAGGGCGAATCCCAGTCCCTGTGGTGTTAAAATTAGTGATGCTCCATTGGTGCTGCAGTTACACCTGGCTTCAGCCCTTCCTTAACAAAACTCCTGCTTGACCTTGTCTAAGGACTGAAATAAAATGGCAAAACTCCACAAAAAAAAAAAAAAAAAAAATCCAGGGAGGATTACACATTCATTTCACCTGCCTGTTGTAGCAGCTGAAATTTCCACACTTGCGAGAAAGAGTGGGTGGCATCTCCCCCCTCCCTTCCCCCTGGCCCCAGCAATGTGGAATTTTATTTGAGCACCGACACGACATTGTGGGCCCAATCTGACTTTTTCTCAGGCAACAACAGTTTATTGAATGCAAGGCAGTTAGCATTACATCCAGTGCCCCTCTCAGCGGGATGGCTGCATGCCCAATAGCTATCCATTCACAGGCTCTACGCTGCTCGTTGCGGACCTGGGACAACTGGGCATGTTCACCATTTAGCTGGGAAGCGAGGCTGGAGTTATCATGGGGAACTTAATTTTACAAATGCACCTGTGGGCTGTAGCTGGCTGACAAATGCTCGTACCTCAGATGGTTGAGGACAGGCAGTACAAGTAAGACTATTCTCTCTCCTGTGCATCCAGAGTGGCTGCCTACGGTTTTTGCTCCCTGCCCTCAGCACCGCTGCTGTAAAAGCAACAAGAGGCAAAAGAGAAATAGCTAATGCTCTCTCCATGGTAACATCCAGCAAACTCTGGGAGTTGGGGCGTCTGCCAGCGGTCTGCGGGAGTGAACCGATTTGCACTACGTGACCTGGGTTTCCGTGCAAGTTCGAACGGTGCCGGCAGCTCCCAGCAACTCAGCCCGCTGCGCTTCGTGCAGGGACACCTGAGCTGAACAAAGTCCCTCAGTCCTAGGAACAGTGCAGGGCTGTCAGCAGGCCAGTCCTCCCTGGCTGGCAGGCTTCATTTCTCGGCAGAGTTAATTAGCACAGGATGAGCTCCATCTTCAGCAGTAGCTCAAGTCTCTGCACAGCGCTACCGTGTAATATAGTCATACGCTGATAGATCCAGGACCCCCCATCACAGCAGTAAAAGTAGGTGTATCTGGAGTATATGTTTCTAATGCAAGGCCATGTTTCCAAAAGCAAACATGCAAATGCACACAAACCCGCGAGGAAGACACCCCACAAACACTCATGGAAATGTTTAAAAGGTTCATCATGTTTTGGGGCACCCACTCTGAGAAAAGAGCTGACCTTCAGGTGCTGAGGACCCGCATTCTGAAAATCAGGTCTCCGAAGCACTTGCAACCTCCCTTTGACCATCCTAGGTACTGATTTCAGGTAATCAACCACTCAAAATCCAAACACACAACTGAAAGGACCCTGACACTGCTGATTCTGCCTTATTTCTGAGGGAGGCAATCAGGCAGAGGAACACAAAATATCAGGTTACTTATTTTATCTCATTAGAGGCAGGAGGAACACAGACTTTACTGTGTGACAGTAGGTGTGCGCAGGGTCACAGAGAAAGCAGCAAGAGTAGCATCCTAAAAACTTAATGTTAGCCATGCTGGATGCTTCATTTGAGGGAATAAGCAGGTTTGAAGAAGAGGAATATCTGGCTCAATCCTCTAAGGGAGATGATACTTGCTGCCTCCAGGGCTGAGGAGTTAATCAGCAATGGCAACAAGAGAAAGGCTGTGGGAACTTCTCAGCTGAGTTTCTCTAATACTGAAGAGGAGAAAAAATAATGGGTTTTATCGTTTGGTGATTTGGGGAGTTTTTTGAACAGCTGGAAAAACTGCATGTTAGAGATGAGCCCAAGAGTCTGAGTTACCCAGGGGCAAGGCTGCATCCAGAAAGTGTTGGATTTAAGCCTGCATCAAATGCCTCTGACATTTTCCCCTGCTCAGGCAGGCTCGGTGGCTGCATGGAGCTCCACGCTGCCATGGTAGATGGCTGCAGTTCCCCGGAGAGTTAAAGTCAACCAGGGCATGTTTATACTGTTTTGCAGTCGTTTTGGAGCCATAAAACACAAAGCTGAGCTTCCTCTAAGTTTATGGCTTTGGATCTCATGCTCTTGCTCAGGCTGCATCTCTTAGTATTTATCCCTGCTCGCACTTGGCACCAGTCTCAGTTACCTTTTCTAGAAGCCCAATTTGCTTGGTTTTAGAGAAAAAATCTCTCAACTTAACGTTAGGTTCACGGTAATGCGGTAGCTCAGCCTTACATCCAGCAGTATAATTGGGTCCACTGGAAAACGTAGACATCATCTTACTAAACTAACAGATTGCCTGCCATTAAAGCCGCCTCAAGGAATCCCTTGAGACACCGAAGCTTTGCACCGTCCTAGCAGAGCTAAACACAGGAGTGGTGGCTCCTCTCAGGCAGTTGGACTAGATGGTTGTTGTAGGTCCCTTCCAAGTGAAATATTCTATTCTATTCTATTCTATTCTATTCTATTGCCATGCTCAGCTATGGGAGGGGGCTGCTGGTGGGTGGGTGGGTAAAACAGCCCAAAACCCCGTGGGTGGGAACTCCCCTGCAGCTTTTCTACAAACTTTTTTCTCTGCAGAATATCCCATTCTGAATCACAAACACAGGTTTCTGTATGACAGAGGTGGCTACTTCTTCAATGCATAGAAAATGGGTTTGATTCTCCAAGTTACCCACAGAACTGCTGTTAGCCAAAACACTGATACTGTTGAGAGGCTGTAAGAATATGTTGAATTATCTGCTTTCCACTAATTTAGAGAGCCAGGAAAAAAGCTCATGAAGAAGTCTAAGTTTACCTGAAAATCAAGCCAAACGAGTTTTTCTCTCCCCCCTTCTGTGTGCTTCTGTAATGGAACGAGTTTGAATCTGGAGGTATCAAATTCAGACCAGTTTAAATGTTAAACATGGAATGAAAAAGCAGAGCTTTTTAAAAGATTTCATTGAACGTTGTTTTTCCTTGAGCAGTCTCCCCGCTTGTGCAAATTGCACGTAAGCCTTTTTACAAGCGGTCTATTCATAGTGACACTGGCTACTAGATCTCCCTCCGCTCACAAAGTTGTTGGTCCAGCCCCAGTCCCTCGGCTTCATTAAAGGGTTTGTGTTTGGTGGACATGCTGTGGGCTCTTTTCATCTCTCGGCCTCTGTTCAGGCTATTTTTAAATGTCAGGTTCAAGCGCTGCGTCTGGGCAGAGCTGCCGCCGGGATGACCATGCCCTGCGTGTTTATGGAGATCTGCTCAGCTGAGAGCCAGAGCAACCTCAATGCTCAATATAGTGTCCTTGGTCAAGAGCTCAGAGCATGCTCAGAATCGATGTAGCTCAATAAATCCTCCCAGGTAGTTTCAGAAAAACTCACCCAAATAAAACCAAACGGCGAGTGCTGCACCGACTGACGGAAAGCCTCTGGAGGGATGGGCAAAAGCCAGACTCCTGCCTGCTCCCTGGTCACGGCATGGGGAGCTTTGGTGAGCAGAGACTTTGCTGTATCTATGTTCTTTCTGTGGCACTTGGTGGGGTTTTTTATATTGTTTGTTCTGGTTTGTGTAGCAGGTTAGTGCAGCATTCCCTTCTGCTCATTCCCCGGGAGCACCAGCTACTCCCTGGGGGAGAAGGGACCAGAAACTTGCCTTCCTTTTTCCCTTCCAATTTCAAACCTCCCGTTAGAGAACGGGGACACAGGCGTCGTACTCTGTGCTTCTGCCAGACTGAAGACAAGTCTGCCTGCAGTCAGGAAAAGCAGCATTGCTTTGTGTGTACCTTTCTGAAATGAAGCACAGCCCGCTCTCTCCTGGCAGACCACAGACCTCTCTCCCCCAGCTCTGCTCCCTGAAGGTGCTTTTGCTGGGTTCTGGCCCCGCTTTCGTACACGCAGCTACGCCAGGCTCTGTGCCAGTTGCTTTTTTTGCCTGCCGCTCTCTGGACCAAAAAAAAAAAAAAAAAAAAAAAAGACGCGTGCAACCCGTGCCAGGAGCACAGGCTGAGGTTTTCCAGGCGAGGTGCTGGGTCCAGCCAGGCTGCAGGGCAGGCAGAGCTCCCAATGTTTCCCTGGGGCTAGAGAGATCTCGAAAGTGCTCTGTGTCTGTATGCATGTCAAGTAACTCCAGGACTAAAACAAATGGTCATTTAAGTCAGTAGATTATCAGAGAGTACCCACATTTCAAATCTCTTTTTCTCTGTACTATAAAGGCAAGTGATAACAGCTCCCAAATTGCTTTTTAAAATTTTCTCAAAAACTGTCCCAAGAATCTCTGTTGCTGTCGTTTTTGAGGAAGCCTTTGAAATCTGGCAAGGAAAAGCCCTCTGAGCTAGATAAACTCTTTCTTTGTAAAGACTTAGCCAATTTTTCAAGTCCTGAAACCTGCTGTTTATCATCCTGTGCACCAAAATGGAGTGTGGAGAAAACAACATACTTGCTGGTACAAAAAATATGCAGATAACGGAAATAGTGGCATTTCTTAACTTTGGAATGCTCCATTTGCAGCCTAAATTGATACCACTGATCTCTCCGCACCTGTCTGAGGTTAAGACACTACGCAAGAAGCAAATTCTAAATTATTCTAAATGACAGTGTGGGAAATCATTTTTATTTGTAAAAGCAACTTGTACGAGCCAACAAAATGGTCTCAAAACCTTGTCTGTGTCAATGCTGCCAAGGCAGTTCTGCAAAACACAATCATTTTTTACAGTAAACACTTTCTCATCCTTTACTGAGGAGTTCCTTCCATAACTGAAACTCCTTCTGCACAGGCTTTGTAAATCTAATAGTCATGGCTCAAAACACTTAAAATTTTTCAGCATAAGGTGTATGGAGAACTGTTGATTTGAATCATAACAGCACAAATAGTTTCCAGTTGTCCTCATCCAGCGTGTCTAACCCACGGACCTTGGTGCAGATAAAGCTATACAATCCGCTGGCAGGGCTAAGCGACAGGCAGCAAGTAAGGAAGCCTTTGAGAGTTATCACGAGTTTTGTGAACCCAGATGTCCACCTGTGAACGACAAGATTCAAGATCTAGTCGTGATGGCTCCAGGATATGCTCTTTCTGCAAAGCTTTGCCTCAGAACGAAACTAACACATAAATCAAAGTGAATCACAAAAAATATTCAGGAAACTCACAAGATACGATACCCACCTATAAAGTCAGGCTTTCCCTTATTTTCTTTAAGCAAACACATACTGCACATTTCAAAAAAGCTGATACAAAATACCCAGTCACTTCTTTCAGGATCCCTTGGCATTTTGAACAGCCTGGATTAAGATTTCTGTAAGTCCTTTTCTGGGGGCTGACTACAAGGAGCTGTCTGGATGTGTAAAACACCGCTTGTACCTGTCCCCCCCCCAGCAGATTTGGTAGAAACAGTAAATTGGGATTCCTTGCCAGATCCTGCCCCAGCCTGCTGCTGACATGCGGGAGGGCTGTGCTGCCCCGGGCGGTGGAAAAGCCTCGCAGTATGCCCAGCTACCCACGGCACATCAGATGACAGACTGCCTAGTTAAACATGGCAATGACGTCTTGATTAGAAAAAAGAAAACATCAATAAATGGTAAATCTATACATAGGAAAACAAATAACCATGAGCTTTGATTGTTCAAGTTCACAGCAGAGATTACTTACCTTGGCAGATACATATTCAAGACATACGGCTTGTAATTCCTTAGCTAGTGCTAAGCAAAACCATGTGTTTTTCTAAAACAAGGGGAAAGTTTAACTCCAACACTGTGCAAAGACAGAGCTATGGTCATAACTTCTGCTCATAGCAAAACTAAATTGAAAAGGGCCAAGAAAAAGGGTCCCAGAGAGAAGAGCAAAGACTGAGCAGCAGCTTGGAAGAGAAGCAAAAAGTGGGTTACAGACCCACGCCAGGGATGGAGAGAAGCCGTGCACTAGACCACAGACAGGCCCATGGCAGTGTGGAGTGAAGAACAGGGTGTATAATCATGAGCTTCTCCAGCGATGAGAAGTTATGGTGCTTCCTGTGACTTCAGGTGTGGCAGTAACTCAAAAAATGAAGCAGAGGCCATTTCAGCAGCTCCTTTCCCCTTCTCTCCTTAGGAAGCGAGCCATAACCGCAGGGCTGGCTGCGTACTCCCCCTTCTCCACTGCCAGCTGTGCTACAGCATCATGTTTAACAAACTGAAAGCTCTGTTGCCTATAAAGGGGTCCAAGGATGAGGTATATAGGACTTTAAAGTCAGCTTTCTCTCATGTGACCTTCATGCAACCCAAACCAACTGCAATGGTAGCGAAGCTGAGCCCATGCCCTGGGTAAGTTTTTCCTTCCATCAAATGGCTTTATTAAGATTCTTCCTCCTTCCTTGTCCAGATAAAGGTCCATTATTAAAAATGGTTGTAAGGCTGCTGCAACCACTGCTTACCACCCAAAAAGGCCTCGATACTGTTCATTTCCCACAGATGGTATTTTATTGGTGCAGCTGAAAGCTTAGATGGAACTGTCATTTGGCGACACTGTCCTCATTAAAAGATAATGCAGTCAAAAAAATAAATAAAAGCACACGAGAAGGAAAGAGACTGGGAAACACGAGCAGTGCGTTGAACCCTGGGCTGTGCTCACCCCCAGCCAGGCCAGCAGCCGCTGCTCTGCCTTGGCAGCAGCTCCCCGAGCGCGGGCACGGTATCAGAGCCGGCAGCTGCCAGAGGTACGTGCAAAGTACTCCTGTGATTAAAGATGCATCCATCATTGTTATAAATTAGCAGAAGCCAAGTTTAAGTGTGAAGAGCCGCCAACAAGAAGGAGCAGTTAAAAAAAAAAAAAGGCTACAGTTTTCTATCACTCGCATTGCAAACAGATGTCCCACCAATATTGGAGCAGGGCACCCCAGCCAAAGAGGTGAAATCATGCTTCTCAAGGGATGTTTAGAAATAAGTCATTTACTCCAAGGTGAAGCGGAGGACCACATGCTTGGCAGTCGAGGGCAGCGTGTACCAAAAGGCTGTGTTGAGAAAGGGGGGTGATGAGGAATTTGGAAGCAGTTTAGCAGGATTTGGAACATGGTAGGAGAGGTGGTTTGGGAAAGCTAAAGAAAACAAAAAGAGAGGAAAAAATGTTTACAGAAGAGGTGTAACAACGACTTGACAGAGAAGGGAGAGTCTCTGGCAACTATTTCTGGTCAGAAAAACGTTAGTAGGGTCAAAGCGGTGCTTAGGGAGGCTATGCTCCTTTTCAAACTGCTTTGAATGAACTACACTCAGTGAAAGTGATAGTGGTAAACTCTTTAAACAGGGACCTTGTCATGTAACCGTACTATTTAAAGATGTGTCAGCATTAGGATAAATATAGCATCCACTAGTAATGGTCCAAGAAGTCGCTTCAAATTCACATGAGAATATTTATCACAAGCCCCAGCAGAGTCCAGCCATGTCACTGCCGCAGCAAGAGCTCCCAAAGCAAAACCTCCCTGTGCCGCTGCAGACAACTGCACGGCAATGGCTGGAGCTTGGTTTGAAACCAGTACCGAGGAAACGCTTCACACCGCTCCAGTACCACTGCCCTGCACACTGCCTCGAGCTTGGTTTGAAACCAGTACCGAGGAAACGCTTCACACCGCTCCAGTACCACTGCCCTGCACACTGCCTCTCAGAGGAGACATAACTCAGAGACCCGGGCTACATGTGGTCGTTAAAGTTTTGTAGGAGATGGGGTGACAACCCCAAGGACCTGGACAAATTCCAGGCTATTTAATTGCTTTCTGTCTCCCTGAATTCCTCCGGCGCTTCCCTTTGGGCGTGCTGGTTTCTGCTTCCTGCCCTGAATCACGGCACAGTGCAGCTGGAGCCGGATCCCCCCAGGCATGGAGCTGAGAGCCTGCTGGAAGATGCTGGCTTGATTGAAAACTCATTGTTTTCCAGTCCTGTGAGGAAACTGCATCTGCAGCTCCTGCAGAAGAGCTGCCTGTCCCCAGGGCTGGGCTCTGCCTTGCAGCTCCGCTCCTTGCAGCCCACCTCACCACTGCGCAGGGAAAGCAACTTCACTGCAAGCAGGGAAATCGCACAAACCAAGCCTACAGAAAAGGGAGGAGGATTAGAGCTTTCCTCTTCCACAAGAAGATGGTTTGCAACGAAACGGGTAGGGCGATGTGCATGCAGAGGTGATCAATGAGGAAAGGACCGTCCTGTGCTGAAGGATACGCAGAGGCTGGCAGGGCTGGGCTGACACTGCACAGCATGCCACAGCAGCAGCAACGCGCTCCCCAGCCTCCCCCAGCCTTGCAGGCAGAGCTGCACAGCCGCAGCTCACGTGCCAGCAGCCAAATCCCTGAGCAGGCAGAGCTGCGCTGGCAGGCCAGAGCTCCAAAAGAGTGATTTGCAGGAGAGGAGAGGTGCCTCTGCCAGGGGAGCGGGGAGAGCCCGCGGCACGCTGTGCTCACGGCCGGTCAACCCATCTCGGTGGCCTCGACGTGCCGTCCTACTCTGAACGTGCATTGCAGTCAAACTGGGTACCGCGGCCTCTCGTAGCCCACCGAGCGCTCTGCTCC
Organism: Harpia harpyja; assembly: GCF_026419915.1. Lineage (NCBI taxonomy): Eukaryota > Metazoa > Chordata > Aves > Accipitriformes > Accipitridae > Harpia > Harpia harpyja. The sequence continues at coordinate 24,693,228 of NC_068957.1, read as the reverse complement.
CTGATGTTCCCGGCCGTCCCCGGGACAGGCAGCGCAGAGTCAGGCCCAGGGATGAAGGAGTCTGGAACTGGGCCATTTGGAAGCTTTTTGGTTGCACGAGGTTAATAAAAGCCTTTTCCAACAAATACAGAAGAGCTCCATCAAAGCCTTAGCAAACCCACCGGCTGTGGATGCGTCACTACCTAGCTGAAATCAATGAAAATCTTCCCAGCTTTCTTTTTGCTGAACATCACATCTGTGGCTCTGACAAAGGCAGTGATGGGGACGGGATGGATGAAATAATCCTCAAGCCCACAGCACCGCACCCGAGGGCAGTGGGTGCTGGCGCAGTTCGGACAGCAGTCGCTCTGGTGGTATCATAAACAAAAAAGCATCCCATCTTCCCCCGTTTCACAGCCAGTTTGCCTTGGAGGAGTCCATGATGATTACTAATTAGTGAAATTACACCACAAGAAACAAGACACTACTTAGCAACCAGCAGGAAAGACTTGTAATCAGACTGTGTAAAACTAGGGGTTTATTTGTTTTGGTCTATTTGCTTCAGTCAATGACACTTGCCGTTAAATGTTAAGTAAAATCCTTCCTTTAAGCAAATCCTCTCCCACAGGAGAAGGATGGTAAAGGAGGGAAGACATGAACCTAGGAGTAAATCCTGTATTTTGCTCCAAGTCACAGGAAATACATTTGCCCTTCCCTGTTCACTTAGTGATGATAAAATAGGAAGTCCATTAATTATGAGCGAGGGTCTCACATTTCATGGCGGGCTCTTCTCTAGAGCAGTGCAGTGGGCGTGCAATGGGGCTGCGGTGCCGCATGGTCCTGCGGGAGCTGAGCTGGTGGCAGCAGCATTGGTCACTCGGAAGCGATCAGCCATGGGGAATTCTACAAGGTGAAAATCTCTGCATCAGTGCAAACTGCCAGGATGTCATTTGGATGAGAATGCTATTTGAATTTTGAATCTGAGAAATTCCACGTTAAAAATGGCTTTTGGACAAAGGAAAAATCAAATGTGCAAATTCAAATCCAGGTACTTTTCAGCCTTCCCAAGTTTTACGTGTAACCCCTGTTCTTGTGGTACCAGATAATGCGTAAACCCAGAAGGGAAGGGATCATCTGAATATGGTTGAACCTCAGAGGAGCAGCTGGTTTCACAAGGGCTCTGGAACTTTGGCAACTAAATCCCAGGGCACTGAACGCCAATAAAACTTTAGTCAAAATTCTGAGCATCTTACGGAAGGAGGGATGCAGACTGGTATGAACCCTGTCCTGACCCAGACCCAGCAGAGCACCAACTCTGCTGAGGGAACAAATTAGCTAACATTAAGCCCTGGTAACAAATACAGAGCACCAGCCTCTCCTGTGCAGCAACCTGTGCACAGGGTGCATTCAGCGAAGCAAGGGACTCAGTGCCCTGAGAGCAGATGGAAAAGCGTGTGAGATGGCCACGGTGATGGGAAGCAACGGGCAGGGGTGAGGACATGGTGCCCCGGGCAGGTGGGTAGCTCAGGCCAGGGACGGAGGAGAGCAGGAAAGCAAAAACCTCTTCCAGTTGCAACAGGAACTGATCAAACCCAGAAAGAGTCCATGGCAGAGATGGGTGAAGGGACAGTGGTGGAGGGTGGTTTGAAGACTTGGCTTGGAAGGCCATCCCAAGTCAACAGAGAAAAGGTAAAATAAAAAAAGTCATTGCCCTGATGGTGTTGCTTTCCTCTGTAAAAACAATGCTTTTAAAAGTGTTTCTTCCCCTCTGATAACAGAGGGAAATGTTATACAAGGATTTCCATTCTTATCTAGGGAGCTCCTAGACAGGGTGGCCTTTCCCCTGATGTGGCAAGCTGCCTCTCCAAGCAACTTCTCCTTCAGGAGTAAAAACATTTTTAGAAAAGCAGCTTTTATTCAGTATATCTTCTGTATTTATTTGTCTTGGTACTCTTTTTTCAACCTGATGGCACTGCAGAAACACCCATCTCCTCTAAAAGGACCGCTGCGTCTCAGTCACTGTGTGACTTGGGCACCGGGTCTTTCCATGTGATGAGCAGCTGAGAGCTGCAAACGTATCTCAGAGAGTCTTTAGTGTTGGAACAAATTCTCCACTTGTGCTGAAGTGCCCCATGGCAGCCTGCTACCAGAAACTGAAATATTCATCATGACAGGCATCCCGAGGCACTGCTGTCGCTGTACCCTCAGACCTCGGAGCATGGCAGGGGCTAGGACGTGACATCTGCGTTCTCTGTACCGCAACCTGTTGGCAGCAGCTGAGCAGTGTCCAGGTGTCACACCCTGAGCTTCTCTGCAGCCCTCCTCGGGCACTCCAAGGAAGCGAACAGAGACCATCTGTTGTTATCTGCTAACAGCACCCCGCTGTATTTTAAATCATAGCACTGGTGATACCGTTTTCAAGGTGGCTCAGGCCGAGATGTGTTCCCTGAGCTCCCCATGTCTGTGGGAAAGTTCAGTTCAAAACTGAACTTTGGTCTGAACTTTGGACTCATCCTTATTTCTGAACCTCGCAAGCTGCACAGCTTGTCCTGTATCAGTGACACACTGTTAAGCTAAGCCCTGACCAATACGCCGCTGGTACCTGTAATTAGGTACTTGTCGTTGCCTCCTTGCTGGTGGAAGCTATCACTGAGGAGTGCGTTTGGCCCATTAATAACTTCTTTCCAGATGACTCCATGAAAAACTGGTTGAATTCACTTTCTGGAGGACACCTGGCGACGTGCAGCACGCAGTACGCCTTCCATCAGCCGCATTTCTTCAGCGTTAGCCTGGGCATGAATTTTGGGCTAGTTGTTAACTAGCAGCTTTGGGATTAATTTGTAACTTCAGGCTGGACTTCCAGTGGATGCCAAGCGTCTGCTATAGGCTATTGTGGTCCTGAAAAGGAAAGTCAGTAGGAAGAAGGGTTTGTGAGAGCTCCCTGATGGGCACTTTGGAGGTGTTTTGGGGCCATCCGCAAGGCAATGTTTTACTGCAGGCTTCTATTGAGATAATGTGCTCTCAGACAGGAGCTGGGTCCTGTCCCTCTGTACATGAGGCTTTTCAGTCAAATGGAGGAGGGATCTTCTCTCGTATCAGGGAAACCTTGATATGCTCAACTCGCACTAAATTACTGCAAGTTGCCTTTAGTTTAAAATAAAAGGAAATTGGCCAATGCCTGTATTTGCATACCTGATGTTTATTTTATGTAGCTTTAGCACAGATGTAAATAGCAGTTCACAGACTTATGAGGTGAAATATAATGGTCCAGGGCAAAGTGAAGAGAAACAAGAAATGCTGGAGAGAGCCTGTACCAGGCAATTCCTGCACTAGGTCAAACAGTTAAACGTTAAAGAAACATCTTTTTCCTATTGTTTCTGGGTTAGGTGGACTGCAAGCAGGGGAGGACATCAGAATTACAGAGCACAGCAGAGAGAAAGTTTCTGTATTTTCTATAAGCTGATGTAAAATAGAGACTTGTCCAGCCTAATTCCTGCACATTGAACTCATGTGGAGAAAAAAACACACCCCACTCCCCCCAAATGCAAAAATAATGTCCTGAGACAGAAGAGGATGAAAAAATATAATGGAAAAGAAGCCTCCCAAGTTTAAGCCTAACAAACCAGCCTCCTCTCCATGCGGAGGGAGGATCCCAAGGTACAGACCTTCCCCAAATAAGACAGTCACTGGCTGGATGCTGCTGCCTTCCCACATTTGCTCACAGGCTGAGAGAGACTGTTTGCTCCTTCTCAGTACACTGTCATAACTGCTTTATTGCAGACTCTGCTGAACCAAGACAGCAAGTTTCAGCTGGAAATATAGTCTATTTCCAAAATGAAATGCAGGCTCCATTTTATTTTTACATTTATTTATTGGCAACACACTTAGGCCTTGATATCTGTATCAGAATCTTTCCTCTGTACTGCTCCTCTACACATAACATCCTGCTTTCATTAGGAACACAGGCATTTTTCTGGAGTCTCTGGTAGAAGAAAGTTTTTTGTGGATAGAAAAAAGCTTCAGAAAAAATTGCATAACACTAGGGCATTAAATATGTACTTTTCTCTCCTCAGAAACCACTTTTCAATCAGAAAAACAAACAAGTTAGTACCAAAATAACCTTCATGAGTCACAAAAAAATTATCAAAACTATCAGAGAAGGGCATTACCAACACAGCTGGTAGCATATTCCCCAGAACATCCATTGTGGAGAACCTTTCAGAGCACGAACAATCAAAACCAGAACAGACAGCCTTGAACGATGCTTTGTAAAAAGCTTAATCGCGATCAGATTGACGCGATGCCAGAGTACTATCAACAATGGGCTGGTAGAGAGCAGGAGTTAAGTGGTGGTGCAACACGAATAATACCGCTTTGATTTGCATAACACTGTCTGACTGTAAGTTTGTGCAACAGAAAAGCACACGGCTTGGCAAGATTAGCTCCGTTAATACGCTTTACTAACACAGTCCCTAGGAGAGAAGTACGGCGCGAAGGTTTGGACTTCGGTGTGCGGCGTAGCTCTGTGCGATGGCACACACCTCACTGGAGCTGAGCATTAGTCATGCTCAAAACAGTCTTCTTTTGGGTTAAGATACTCAAAAGCGTCAACCACTGAGAAGGCAGGGGGGGACCGCAGGCTGTATCAGCTCCTAGGTACTGCAATAGCTTGGATGCTAATGAAAACTGGAAATATTTTTCATCCATTCTAGCATATTTCTTTCATCAATAAATTCCCTGATAATAGCTATGCTGTTGTATGCTGTGATGCTGCAAGAGGCTTCTAAGATGGTGAAGCTACAGAGCATGATGAATTTTACTGATTTAGCTCTGTTTCTGTCCTCCATCAGTGATACAGCCACGGAGGCTGGTGTAGTGCTGAAGGTGGGGGGAGCCCGATGGGGCTGTGAATTGTCCGGCATCACCCTGCTGTCTGCAGCACAGCCAAAATCCTGCAAGCCCCAAAAACTGACTGCACGTAAAGTGGGAACCAGAACATGCTAGTGGGGAGATCACTCTCCCAAGTGGTTCTAAGGGAAGCAGCTGCCCTCTAGAGGGAGCGGGACCTGGGTTAATTGAGATTTCTTACGAAAGAGCAGAAAAGAGGCTTCCTCCTAGGCGCAAGGATAGCCAAGGCAACCGCTTCGTGCTGTTGTGAAACGTGGTGCGGAGGCCACTGCAGGGCTGTGACGGGCAGCGTGTCCCCTCTCCCCCTTCTCTACCACCCACCTCTCAGGGAGAGGACCTGCACAGAACGCTTGCAGCCTCCTCGTTTGCAAGAACTCTTCTAAATCTGTGTATCAAAAAATGCATCTCAAAGATGTTATTAATAATAGCAATGCTATGTTTGCTAGGTATTGTGAATTGTGTATCACTGTACCGAAAGATTTCTTTCCAGTATACGTACGCTATGGTTTTGTCTAATTTTCTATTATTCAGCCCATGTGGGCTTTTACCACTTCCCTCCGGAGTCTCCACTGAAGTCTAATAGTCCGCATTGTTAGAAAACGTTTCCTGATATTCAGCTGCTTCTTCCTTCTATTCATGCACAGCAGAATTGCAAGCTCCTGCCCGGTTGCGCCTTCAATTGTTTTAGGTGCTCCAGGCTCCTTTCAAACTCTGATTTTTTACCATCAGAACAGAGATTATATTCACCAGTTTCTCGTGTCCTTTGGGTTTGTTTTGTTGAAACTTAATATCCCTCCAGTGCTGTGCTCCAAGATGCTGTCCTTGCTACTGCATGGGGAAGTCAGCCAGCGCTGGCCCGCATCGTCTGTTGTTCTATGCTTGCTTCATTAACTGCTCTGCAGTGGCTCTTCCTGACATAGTCACTCTTCATCCTTCCCAATTCATTTGGTGAAACTCAGTTTCCTCCAGTAAAACACCAGCACTTACTGAAGCCATTTTATGGTCTGACTACAGCCGCCCCACAGCCTCAGCCCAGGGAAGCTGTGCTGTGTGAAATACGGGTACGGTACCTCCTGCTGACACCAACAGCCGCCGCACGTCCAGTCACACCAGTCAAACAGGGCGCTCTTTGCTACAAAGCCAGGCTCCACCATGCCTGGAATAGGAGCCATTGGCTGGCTGTCACTGGGATTCAGAAGAAGAATGAAATGACTCTATTTCACCTGCTTTTTGTTAAAACATGCTCTGCTCCCCCTATGGGAAGACAAAGGCTGTCGTTTCAGCCTCCCCTTGGGCACATTCAAACATCAACCTCCACCGTGACAGGAGCAATGTTGCTTAACTCTGAAATCAGGCTCCTCATCAGCTGGTGCTGGCGGTGGCTCACGCAGGCAGCCCAGCAGCTTTGCTGGAAAACACCTGCTTTGTTTTCCCGGGGATAAGATTTCGGCATAACGGGTGCCTCTTGTCAAAACAATGGTATACGTTACCGCGTGTTTATTAAAGCGGGGACTCTGAAGCATGCAGAGTCCTTTTGAACTTAGTAAAAAGAATCAATGAACCCAGGTCCCACACCAAATTAGGACAGTGAGTTTCTGAACTCGTTCTGGTGGAGAGAATAATCAGGTATTTCTTTCTTGCCTGAAGTAACTCCTGGATGCAGTTTCTGAAGGGAGACAGTATCGGCTAGATTTGGTCACGCAAAATTGGAAATTGTTCCACGTTATGGGGAAAATGACTAATGAGCAGGGAGTCTGCAAAATGAATCCCTTCTCCATTGACAAGAAAAATTAAAGGCTCTGAAACTACTGAGACACACTTGGAAGAGCCCGATTAAATTACTGCAAAACGTGGAAAGCAAAGGGAGAGGCGTGCCTCGAGGCACGGAGAGGACATTGTCCAAAAGACTGACATTCTTCGAGCTTATTGAAGATGCTACATAGCAAAGAAAAGCAAGAGTTTAGGAAAAAATGCATGCTTTGGAGGAATATTCAGTTCAGGCACTTGGTGCCACCAGAAGTTTCTATTTTTCCTGACCTAGCAAAGAGTATGAACTTCTGATTTACTTTTTACACAATGAAACACATTTCAGCAGCTCATAATCTAATGCCTTTGCTTCGAGTTAAGCACATTTAATAAAGGCAGGCCCTCAGGACTCATGAGAATGCAAAGAGTTGCTATTGGATGGGTCTAAACATCAGAGAAACAAATCACAGGTTAATTGGTTAATCCAAACCTTACCCGGATGGACCGTATTCGTGTTTTAGCAGACCGTGTTCACACTAGAAAACTGTCAGTGCTGAGAGCAGCAGGGACTTTCTGGACACTCAGTCATTCCGCTGCTGCAAGTAGCACTTTCCCCTGCCCCCAAAAAGCTTTGATTTGACTAAATATTTGGAGAAGAAATATCCTGTAATTTATTAGCAAAAAGTCCTGTTGGATTGGAAAGTAATGGAACTTTAAGTGCTGGTAAGGTGACAAACCAGGGTTTTCAGATGAAGCCTTCTTAAAATTGCAAGGATACTGATTCAAATGGGCACTTGCTTTTTTTTTTTTTTTTTTGCTATCTCACTACAGCATTTAAAATCATTAAAAAAGGTCCTTCTAAATGCATATTTAAAAAAAGAAAAAAACATACACAAGATGAGGTTTTGTATTTCCACTTGATTCCAAAGTGATTTTTTATGGCTTTGTTATAAAACTCTTCAAAAAGGATTTCAAATGGAAGAACTGACAAACCATTAAGTATTAGTAAACACTGCAGCATTAGTGAGCTCCTGAAGGGTTCTGCTACCTCTGCTCAGGAATTTTCCTTCAAAATCTTTTCCAGCAGAGACTGTGGTTTCTGTAAAGTAACATTTTTTTTTTCCAGGAAAATGTCAGTATTACTGATTTTTTCCTTTAGCTTTCCTGGGGCACATTTAAATGAAATACTCCATTCTAACAGAATTGAACCTGTTGGTTTAATCATCCAAATGTTTCCTTTGGGGTCACCCAGACATTAACCGTATTACATAGGAGCTGTAGTCCTAAACCCAGCACTTAAAAAAGCATGAGACCTTAGGAAGCTGTGTGCCTCATAGGATGAGCAAATGATACAGGACATCATATAGATGTATTGCAGACAGCCAAAATTTCTAAATACAACCAAGTTTGTAAGCTCAAGGGGAAGGTATTTTGGCAACATGGGGTTTACCTGCTTCTCCAAGGAGGGTCCTTAAACCACGTCGGTGCTGTGCGATGGTCCATTTTGACCACAGCAGCTTAACAGAATCTTGTTCACAGACTCTTCTCTACGGGAGGGAGGGCTCCGCAGGGCCTCGGAACATCTGATACGCGCTGCCGTAACAGGGTTAACTAAAGCCATGCAATATTTAGCTACCAAATGACAAATTAAGTCTGCTGTCGTAAGAAAGCAAAGGAAGGAAACAAGCCTTGCCAACAAATAGAGGAGGAAAGGGAAAAGCTAATGTCTCTATCCTATGTATTCTAGTGGTCTTTAAAATGCAATTTTGATTTGGTTTCTGCTCTTTGGCTCCTTTTGAGTGCTCCTAAGTGCCCTGAAGTAAGAATCTTGGCACAATGAAGCATCAATTGACTGAAAATAGCCAGTATGTTTGACAGCAGAAGAATTAAGTGTTAATCATCCGGAAATGCAATATGCTAGTCTTCTGGGCAAAATTGTTCCTTAAATTCAGATATTCCTGTCTGGCTGAAATCAATGGAAATATCATATGCCAGTCCAAAAGCCACCAGACCACTGACACAACAGACAACCAAAAACACAACAGAGGTATCGTATCAGTAGGGTTTCTATGCATAAGCAGAAAATCTGAGTACTGTAAACAGGGGGTAAAACTTTTGCTTAAACATGTTATGCCTTCTCAGCAGCCATGGTTTTCAATAACAGTCCAGTTTCCCTTGTTTTCCAAAATAACTAGAGATTATTGATGTACTGCCAATGTTTTAACAAGGAGAGCTCACTAAATCCCACCCTGTCCCAAGTCTAAGATGAACACCATGGGATCAGGGTGGGGACAGCAAATGAGTTGTGCAAAGAGGAGAGATGAAGAGCTGAGGAGTCTATTCATTGTTTTTCCATTTTAAAGAAAACACTTGCCTGTAACTGTAACCAAGAAGAGAGGCAGCCACCTCCTTTTTTCATGTTTGGCAAATAAACCTATGTTAAGGGTACTTTGTTGGAAATGTTTGTACTTTATTTATTTAAAAAAATATACAGAGTACATTGATAGCACAGCATTTGGCCTATTTAAACTGGTGTGGAGAAGGGTAAAGGCCTATGTGTACTGCTCTGTGAAATGTGCCTTAGAGGGGAGCAGAAATATATTGCTCTGGGGACATTTTCTTTCTCGTTAATACCAAAACCTTTTTATGTACCATAGGGGAAAATGTTGGGATTTTTTTTGTGATTTCTAGAGGCTGGAGAGTAGCATCATGGGTCACCCTAGAGATCTCACTTTTCCAGCTTCTAGTTTTGGCTATAGTTAGCAGAAAAAGATGCTCCTTTTTAAAGAAAAAACCCCAGAGTAACAGGTGACTGAATAACCTGCTCACTAGAGATGCGTTTGAATTCAATGGCAACCACGGATGGATATGAAGTTGGAACCACTACGATGGTTTAGAAGGATGGACTCCATAAAGGGCAAAAATACCATCCCTGGTCTCCTGTTAGGTTAAAGGTAACAAAATAAGGAGCAGTTCCTGAGAACCCTTGAAGTTCACAACAGCTGAAGACTTTCGTTAGGAGTGTTTAATTAAACCAATAACTCTAGAGAGAAAGCAAACATCCCAGATAGGTACAGCTGCCTGGTTAAATTCCAGCAGCATCAAAGTTGGCATGATTGCCACGTTCAGGCCAAATACTGTAAGAAGCACAGAAATATTGTTTTAAGATTTATGCTGCATGCTTCAAGGAGTAATCAGTCTCCTTTGTAATGGGTTTGCCCAGCGACTGGTAGTTTTGAAGGCTGAGACACAAGATGTTAATCTGCAAAGGGTTTCAGGCAGCTCATTCTAATCTGTAGCAGTACACACAGCTCCAAACCATCCAAACCACACTTCTTTCTGTAAAAAGGGCGATTTCAAATGCAGAGGTGTTGTTTAATCGGTCCCTGCTGAGAACACTCACACTCGCATAAGAATGGGCCCCGGGGTGTGAAAAGCAGCCAGCCTGAAAATGCCCACAAGCCATGAAGGGCCATAGCTGATTTCTGTATGCCAGTTTACTGATGATACTGGTGGATTTTGCATCCTGAGCCTTCTCCCAGCCTGCATACTCCCCCCCCCATCTGTACACAAGTGACAGTGGTGGCCGATGTCTTTGGCCATCCCTTCACAATTTACCCAGATTGGCTGTCATCTTTACCAGCTGAAAAAAGGAAAATGGACCTCTGACCATTAGGAGCAGGAAACATCTGCACCTTCACCATTTGCCATCCAAATCCACACTCGTGTTTTTATATGTTTTATTAAACCGTAAGCCCTCAGAGGATGAGGTTTTGCAGACTGGAGTTAGGCTGTTACATGAGATATTCAGGAAGTTATTTGCATCGACTGGATAAAAGCCTGTGGCAGCTGGGCGTGCTGCAGAAGCAAGTCAGAGACCGCTGCATCAGCCACCAGCCCAAGGAATAACATTAGTTCCAGCTTCACAATGAATTGTTTACTGGCCTTGGCTGCCTGTGGGAACAGCCGAGAAGAGTGGAGGAAAAGGAGAGACAAACACAATGCGAGCGAGACACTTTAGGTGGGAGGCTGGGCTTTAAAAGCAGACTGAGGATTTCAAACCTATGGAACTGGAGAGGGCTGAAAAAGAAAGAAAAGGGCACCAGCTGCTCCACAGCATAAACAGGCGGAGGCAAATAAGCCGTCTGCTGCATTACTCCTGCTGCCAGAAGATCCTCTTTCCCTAGCTGAAGGGCTGGTATTAAAGGTAAGAGATAAAAATAAAAAGCTTTTAGCTAGTGGCTCTGCTGGAAGGCAGATTCACTGAAAGGCAGCAGCAGCTCCCGGGGTGAGCTACACAGGCAAAAGCAGCCGCGCTTCCCTGGAGTATTTGTAATTATGTCCCTAAACATTTGAAAGCCTACAGGTTTTCCAGCAGGAACCCGGGGCTTTCAGAGCAAACTGCTGGGGGACAAGAGTCCAGACTGTTCTAGTCAGCTCCTCTGAGAAGATTTAAAAAAACCCAAACCGACCCCAACCTAAAAACCAACCCCTTTCTAAATCAGTTTAGAAAGGCATTTTATTTTCACGGCCAGCTTTGCTTTGCAGCTTCCTAGTCTTACCCAACGCTTTCCCGCTCCCCCCTCTCCTCCTCGCTTTTTTAATTGGAAGGAAAAACAATTACAGCCGTGCGAAGGAAAATCCGAGGTTTAAGCAGCTTTTCCCCTGCTCATTACCATCCCCGGCGTGGAGGCGCGGGCACGCTCTCGCAGGCTGTCCCCGCCAGCTAATTGCTCAGGAAATCCGCGTTACCCATTGTGGGGCTGTCCTTAAGCTGCTAATTCTGAACTGGGAGCTGCCTTGGCTGGGCAATGCTCTGGAAGGGAATACAGCCCCGCGAGAGGGACCCAGCAGAGACCCGGGCGTGGGGCGGGCTCAGGCACTAATAATACATCCCTACCCAATGGAAAGCGTTTCCTATCGAGACCCCCAAGAGTTCCCCCAGCCCACAGACCCTGCCCAGACATTGGGCCCATTCTTGTGTCCCGTTTCCCAAGACATGATGGCTGCAGCGTTCAGCAGTTTTCTTTCCTCTCCGAACAAAGGAAGGCAGACAACTACCAGTCGCTTTAGATTTTAAAGATGAACGGGTAAACTTTTAGAAAGTCGAGCACGCAGATCTTCCGCGTGGGACTAACTCGGCTTGCGTTCCACGCACACAAAAAGGATAAATGTGGGCTGTCAGGGAGGAATCGGGCTGAAATCTGCCGAGCCGTGGGCATGATCTCAGCCCCGGCTGCTCTGCCGTGGTAAGTTTCTGCTTCCTCGCTTTTGAACTCAACAGAAAAGCATCCAGATTTCATATCAGCTCTGAAAAAAGGATTGTAGTGTTTTACGAATTCTGAAGGCTCAGACAAATCCGGGGGTTAAAACTAGCCGGGGATGGGCTCGAGTTGTACATTTCAATGGAGATTAGCAATGTTTTTTCTATACAGCCAGATCTCATTCCTCATACTTGAGCTATGCTATGGTCGGGATGGGAGAGGCGAATGTTTCTGTTTAAAGTGAGAAAGATGATCTCCAAGTTTTTGGAAGGTAATTACTATGTGAGCTACTCCTCCAAACTGTTGCAGTGGAAATTGATATAATTCACATTGTAATTTTCATTGTGTCACTGCAGATGACAAGTTAAGGACTTTTCTATCCCTGTTGTTTGTTTCAGATTTGCAAAAAATATCCCTTGGTTAGGGCTTCTTTTTTTGTACTTGAAGTCAGTGTCATAAAGGCACTTTAAGCTTAAGAAAGGATTGTATGTAAATGTGGCATAAACTTAGACTTTCAGTTTACAATGATACATGCTTTCAGCTTCATGTAATGTGAGATCTGGTTCCTACAAACTGTATTACAAATTAGGAAGTAAGTTATATATTTTATACTGCAAAACTTAAAAATGTTATTTATCACTTTGGCTTTCATTCATGGCTAAAATCTACTCCTTTTAAGCTCAGTGGCAAAATTCCATGAGAAAAAGTCAAATACAGCTCAAAGAAGATAGAAAACCTGGTGTCCGAAGTAAAATGAATGATGAACAACATACTTAATCTAAAGTTGCAGCTGTTTGGAAGAAATAGGATTTAACACAATATAAGCCCACTGCAGAAGAATTTGCAAGAAAAGTTTGGGGTTTTTAATGGCACCCCTTAATCTTTGTTTGAGAGGAGACAATTGTGTGTTTTTGTATTGCTCCCCTATATGAACAGAACAGTAAAACCCAGAGGATGGGAAGTGCAAAGTTCACAGGTTGGTGATAAGGATATTCCCCCCTCGTAGCACTTTTCCATCTTCTTTCCCTTCCTAGCATTCTGAAAGCTAAAAATAAAACAGGCAGGAAACTAACCTTGGTAACTTTAGGGGCTTCAAAGCCTCTGAATTGTAAAAGAAAGTCCTGAAAAACATGGGAGGGAGGAAGGGAGGGGGAGGCTGAGCATGCATTTCACTTTAATCCTTTGAGACTAAAAATGAGACTCCTCCTTAACTGGGGTTAGGTCAATTGATAAAAATCAGTGTCTTTCAAATTCTGGAGTTAGGAGTTCAGCTTGTACCAGACAGACAAACAGAACTAATGCCTGAACGCAACTACCCATTCACTTTCATTCAGAGTATTGTAATGAGAGGGAAAAAAACCCGTGAAAAACCGTCGCCTCCCAGTTTTCTGAGAAGCAGTGATCGAAACATTCACCGTGCCTGAGCACTGCAGCTTGTGCCAGAGAGAGGATGCACTCTCAGCTGTAAGATGGTTGCCCTCCTCCAGCCTGTGACCTCATGGCTGGAGCACAAGAGCAGGAGTTAAGGCAATTTTACCCAAACCTTGGGCCAGATCCTGGGGTAAGGGTGCACTGTAGGAGGGTATGTTACTCCTGGAACAGGGGGTGAGAGAAGATTGCTCCCTGGAGAGAGATGTACATGGCAAAACAATTTGGGACTCAGTTATCGTGGTACTGCATTGGCACTTACAGCATGGCCGCTTGCAGCCATACATATTTATGCCAATGTTTGTGATTCATCTGTGCAGGCTGCACCTAATTCTGCTTAAAAGCATATTTGAGTATCGGGGCTCTATTGACCAATGCCTGAGTGTTGCTGGCCAGGTGCACACAGATGATGTGGTGGTCCCAGCCCGATGGCTCACACAGGCTCCAGGATCACAAATGAGATGCCAGTGAGCCATCCCGTCTACGGGCTGGGGTGGGTGAGGATGGCTCCTGGAGCACAAATCCAGCCTCAATAGGTCTTTCCAGGTCAAGTGTGCGTGCAGAGGCTCACTCTGCTCCTTCACACGTTGCTCCTCCTCCGTAAATAAGGATCCGATTTAGTCTCAGGGAAGGGGAGCCATCACCTTTTGTGAAAGGCAAATTTGTCCCTTGAAAAGAGGAGCTCTTTATTCATGAGAACAGACAGTGGCTCTGCAAGACTTCCTCTAATGCACCTTCTTCTCAGTTCAGTCCCATAAAAGGGGGTAAAGAACCACACCGCTCCAGAGCCAAACTAGCCTTAGCTGACCCCAGCTGTAAGGAGAGTTTTCTGCGTTATTTGTAATGGTTTGGTTTGGTTTTGCAGAAAAAGGAAAGTCTCTTTATCTTGGCAAGTGAAACTGAGGGACATTCATCAGTGCCTAAGCCCTGAGACAAAGGTGCGTGCTAGCAACAGAGCAGATTGCTTTCTCCGTACATAACATGATCTCATAATACTTTGAGTACCTATTATGCCTGTAAATAGATAGCCACAACGGAAGCTCTTATTTTCACCTAATAATATTCCCATTTTAATTTCTTGAACCCACAGATAACACACCATCTTCCACCCCAGCATGCATTTGCTTTTACGTGGTAAATGGATATTGACCATAAAAGCAGCATCCCTTATAGAATACCAAAATGTCATTCCCCTTCTCTCATCTCATTATTAGAAATCTGATTTCTAAGAAACTTCACTGCAGAAACATCAGTCACTGGCTGAGATTTGATATTTTTGCATTGCAAAGTGATTTCTTATTTATTTTAACACATTAGTGCAAATTTACCCTCTGTAACGCTTGCTGAAAAACAGCATAGCTGTGTGCTGTGCTTCCTCACGCGTCCTTTCATTATACACCACTGAATATTTTTCAAGACCTTAATGATTTTCCCCCAGAGGGGGGGGTGAGGGAGATGACATGAAAACCCCAATCATGCCTCCAAATATCTTGCTGAGAAACATACACCAAGGAGAAGAGGGAGCCCGGCAGCTCTGGGAGGGGACCATGTATCTCCAGCGCTCGGAGGCCAGACCACCGGAGCAAATGAAACTAAGGCTGACGATACCCACCCAGTCCATACTGCTGTCAGAAGAGACTTCTCAAACCTTCCCCTTTCCCCCCAGAATAAAACAATTTGAGAGAACAAAGCCCTGTTTTATCAACTCCCTCCAGTAAATAAACACAAGGCACAGATCCTTTAAGGTCCTGAGCACCGGAGCAGAGTACAGATTGCCTTCTGCCCTGCTGAAGGACTGTGCTCAGCACCTGCAAGGAAACCAGCCATACGTGCTTGCACCCAGTTTAGCTTGCAAAAGCTGAAATAGGTGTTTGTGCTTTGGTGCTGGCAGCTGGATGGAAGCTTGTTGGTGCTAATGTATGCAAGGAAAAAAAAAAAAGGCCTATAATTTTTGGATAAACAGAGGTGAAAGTTCAGCTCTCCTGCTTCAGCAAAGGGACTGCAGAGGAACCAGCCCAGAGCCACGGTCCTGGGTGAGAGCGGTCAAACAAGGCTCGGGTGAAAGGAGGGTTTCATGCGGCTGCAGGCGCCTCGCGAGGAGCTGAGGAAAGGCAACAAGGAGCCAAAAAGCCAAGCAATCACCAAGGAACCACTGGAAATTGTGTCAGAGAAAGCAAAGAAAGGAAGCTTTTTGGGCAGGACGCTGACTGGAAAGCATTTTGGAACCATAAGCAAATAAACTGAGTCCTGTTGTTGGATTCCCCAGTGGTTCAGGGAAACAGGACTCTCTTATTTTTTATTTTTTTTTTTTTCTTAACCACGCTTTGTAAATAAACAGGGATACATCAAAGACATAGCTACCTCCATCACCAACTTCTACTTCTGAGTGAAAATAACCCGTAAATCTTCAAATATTGGGTCAAACAGTGTAACTCTGCTTTTCATCCGTTCATCAGTTTTTTCTTTGCATCTAAATCTTCTCTTATTGGGATTTCTATTGAATCTAGCAATGCTATTATAAAGCAATCTCCCCTTAGTGAGACACCTGAGAGTGAAAAAAAGCAGCATTCCTGCAGTCCTCCATCATCAGATTGAGGTTCCTTTGCAAGCAAAAAAGTCCCTCTTACAAGAACAAAATAGTGCAAACTTTGCTGGGAAGTTTGGGGTGAATTTTGTCATTTCTGGTCTGCGGACCAGACCCTCTGAAGGCCGTAGTGGATGGGGAAGGCCAAAGCGCATCAAGGGTTAAAGGGGTGATGTAAATGGAGAGAGACATTCTCAGTGAAAACAAAAAGAGAGTCATGCCCTGAGGATCAGTGTCTGAATATGGGGTAAGTCAGTTCACTATTCTCTTCAGAAGGAAACATTTTAATTAGCTCAATACAAAACAGATACAGCACAGAGAAGTCACCATGAGCAGGAAATGCTTTGTAAGTCTCAGAGGACAGTTAGGAGACAACGGCAGCGCTGACCAATTAAAAAAAAAAAAAAAAAAAAAGGAAAGAAAAAAGGAGAGCGCCTTTAGGATTAGGTCCGATAGGCTCAAGTTTCCACTTCCCCGTTCCATCTTGGAGAAGAATTAAATTGGGTTCCTGCTGCAATTGTGTTCGCTGTCTTCCAGGCAACAGAAAGTAGCTGTTGAACTTGGAGGGTCTGCGAGGTTCCCGGAGAGCGCAGGCCACCCCAGGCAGGGAGGAAAGCAGTGGCTGGTGCGCTCTCACCTAGTCCCAGCGGGTCCCTGGGATGACTCTTGGTGGCTGAGAGAAGAGAAATGCCTCATGGGCTCCCATGCTTTGTTTTTCTTCTGTCAAAGAGGACTTGAAAAGCGGACGGTGAAACCTGACTGGAACGATCCCGAGTAATTCAGGATTTCACCTTCCCACCAGGTGCAGGAGATGTTATTACACCCACAGCAAATACTGGGGAATGAAAGTACCAGTGGTATGGAAGACCCTTGCACAATAAGTGTCAAAGCCATGAATAAAAGCCTTCCTGCCTTGTCTTTTATGCTAACCATCAGAAAATGTCCCCCTTTGCCCAGCATACCAGCTAGGCATTCACTCTGATAAAACGCAGGGAAGAATGGCTCTTTGAAGCTACAGAAACCTTTGCTGAACTTCAAAGTCACACTTCTGTCTACTTTCCTCCTGTTCTCAAATTCATCACTTAGGATTAGTAAATGAGAGAGATTAAAGCATTTCTACTTTCCATCGCTTCATATAGTCAATAGTGCTTTGTTTACAGGCAGCTGCTTCGTTTCCCACTGTCTAATCCCACCCTTTCTCCCGCTCCTACCACACCAAGGAAGAAACGTAGGCAAAGGTTACTGTGAAACTGCAAGAAGCTCTGGGGAGGATGGAGAGCTCACAGCAACTCGGCAAGCTGGTCGGTTTAAAAACCAACCCCAAACTTGATGTCGCAAGCCATTTCCCATCCCCAGCCATTTCCCTGCAGCAGCAGCCGGGTCCAGCAACGCCTGCTGTTGCTGGTACAGCTTTCCGTAAGCCCACACTGCTGGCACTGGGAAAATGGAGCCAGCATCGCTGTGCAACACAGTTACTACCCTGTCAGCCTCAAAAAGGGAAAAGTCAGCAACCAGATTCCCCCAAACTGGAGGTTTGTTCTTAGAACTGCTTTCAGGTAATGCTCGCAAAGTTCTTTGCAACCAAAAATAACTAGTGAAGCTTTATTGAAAAGAGAAAGTATTATTAAGTGGAGATCCCATTGCAGGCACTGAGGTACTGCGAGAGTGGCAAAGCAGCGGGGAACTCAGTGGTGAGATGGTTTTGTTGTGTTTTCCATCGCTGCTTTGCTTTCTTTGAATTCACATTTTGTGGTTTTCAAGTGAACATTTGTAAGCCTTTAGAAATGATAGTTTGGTGGTGTTACGATTGCTCATTAGCACTGCCATATGATTGTCAGAAATGATTACTTTTTCAGGTAGAAAAAAGTTTCTTGTTTATCTATTAAGTCCATATTCAAACAGTTGCACTGTATCTCACCTTACCTATAGTACTCCTACCAGTCTGGAAGAATCCAAGTCCTATAGCCTCATGCAGAATTATCATCTATGCAAAAATCTTCCAAAACCCCAAACAACTCCCCCCCAACCCAACAAAACCTTTTTTGAGCCTTCTGCATAATTAAAGTATAATGAAGGAGGGAAATAAAACCCAAGAAATTGAAGAAATTATACAGTTTGTGGTTGTAAAGCTGTAACCCTGGGCTCAGTCGTAGAAGTGAGTTGCACATCATACGATCATTATACCAACTGGGTGAGTAACAGGGAAGTGAAAACCCTCTAATGAATGTAGTTCTTGTCAAGAGAAGGCATAAAGCGCATGCTGTGCCCAAGGAAAATACTTATTTATTTCCAAGGTCAAGGTCCGAGACTATACCAAAACACAACAAGTGCTGCCGTAACCTAGAGACATTTCTGGACAAAACCCAGAGAACCTCCCCCCCAACCCCAGTATTCCCACCTTTTGATCCATCAGGTTTTGGCTTCTGTACCTATGAAACCTTTGTCTCTCAAGATTTAGGGATAACCTGAGTACACATAGCGATAATCTAGAAAGAGATCCTTCAGATTTGAAAGGTTTTCACATTCGGTCTGTATCAGACCTCACAAGAAAAGGCTTTGTGGTGTTTAGTTATTTAAATGAACACACACAGGATGTCCTACATATTTGGACTGATAAAGTTACATTCATCTTACATCTCACATGAGAAAAAGAAAATGTGAAGATGCAAAAATGTCAGTCCCAAACTTCATGCTTTTTTTTCTGACCTCAGTTTGATGGACTTGTGGGGAATGAGATGTTTATGAAGCAGAAAGAATGGGCTTAATAGAATTACAGAATCTGATTTTAAAGTGTGTTTTTTACCTGCAGTAATTTTCTGTACTAACAAATTGTTGGTCTGAATTAAGCTACAAACTGGCTGTTTTGAAGATTTCTTGGGGTGCCAGGTGGAGGAAATAAAAGAATTGTAAACAGGATACTTGTGCACCATAGGAAGTAATACGTAGAAGTTTTCCTTTATTTTCAGTACACGGAGGACAGGGGATATCTCTACAATAAAAGGCAAATGGAAGTAAACCCCATCAGCTACTCTGCTGAACCCCACTTCATAACTCTGAGAATAACAGGGTTAAATGAGTAAGCAACAGCTACTGTAGGTTTACTTGTACCATCCCTGCTACGAGAGAGAATATTCTTAATATTACCACATTAAACAGGCTGTATGTTCTGTTATGGCACCAATTCTGATAACAGCTAGGTACATTCCTGCCCTCATGTACTGCCCCCCATTTTAGATACAGGATTTAAAGTTTTGGCCTGCCTAAAATACAGAACAGTAAAGTGGTTTTCTTTATATTCACTTAACTCAGCATTTTAAAATGTATTGCTAGGGTTTTTTTCCCAGCAAGGCAATAGCAGTGGTGAACATGGTATAATTGAAGAGCATCTTACTGCTTTAATCCTTAGTGAAAAGGAAGGAAAGTGAATTTTATATTCAGAAAACTAAATCTGTAGACTCATGCTGCAGAATTTAAAGCACATGGCTGAGTTTCAAAGCAACTTGCCAGCTTGTTTAAACACTTCAGTGTTAGATAGGTAAACAACACAGGCCTGTATTTTAAAGACCATAACTTAGCTAAACAATTGCTGGCAGGCAATTCCCATAGACTTATACACCAGAAAAATTGGTATTTGACCTTGTGGCTGTCTGATGCAGAGCAGGGAAAAAAGAATCAAGTGATCGAGCATCTTTTCTCCCGTGTAATGAGTATCTGGGTCAGGCTGCTGGCAACGGCCACGTAGGTCAGTAGTAAAGGTAAGCATTTCAAAGCCGCCTTTCAAACCTGCTGTGTCAGGCTGTGTTTTGAGGAACAGCCAAAATCCTGGACTGTGTGCACAGATTGGAAAGTGGAGTTTCCATCAGCCTCCTAGGCACATGGCTCTGTAAGGTTTCAAAGGACACCCAATCCCTCTCAGACCTCCCCAGTTAGACATGAAGCCTGGACTAGAAGAGTCTGGCACACCTGGTTTTTACACACTGCAGAAGAAAAGGATCTACTTATGGAGTTTACATTTCAGTATAAACAAAAATTGCTCCTGATGGAGATAACATGCACTCTCTTTCTTTGCTGAAAGGGAGTTACAAGCCAAGAATTTAATGCATTAGGCTGAGGGTTAAGCTAAGAGGCACAGCTATTCCTGTTGGAGCTCATGTATGCTTTTGAATCTAAGTTCTTGCTTAAAGGCATTTCAACTTGTAGGTGAGGCCTTCGCTTATTTAGATTACCACCTATTCAAAGGAAGTGCACCTTTGAGATTTTACTACTATCCTTTTCATAAGTTTAAATGTTTGGTATCTTTTTTAGGTCATTTCACAATGAAGTTCATTTAGCCATGAATTAGTAGGAAAAAAAACCTGAGATAAGTGCAAAAGTACAAAGGGGTGCAAGGAACATTTTGCTCCCCTACACAGCCCATTCCCTACTCTGCCTATCTGTCCCCAAAGCCCTGTACACTTTGCATAATGAAGCGCTTGCCTACATGCACTGTAGGGAAAGCTCCAACATGGGATCGGTCTCCTCTGTCATTGCCACAGCAATCGGATAAGGGCATATCTACTTCTGGTTTGAATGTTTGCTAATACAGGATATCATCACAAATGCGTAACTCAAAACGCAACTAAAACAAAGGAAGAATTTACTAAATTGGGTGAAGAGCATGTACCAAAGCTGCCTACGAATATCATAGGGAATTCCGGTAGTTCAAGGCTTGCACAGCAAACTCAGCCAGAACAGCAAACCAGCCCAAAGCACCGCTGCCCCAGTCCTGACACTGCCTCAGCCTGCAGAGAGCATGAACCCTCCCTGACAGGAGAGACCTAATAGTTCCAAGTCATCTTTTTGGATGTCAAAAGGTTCAAGTAATTTGAAAGTCATATTTCTGAGAAGCGAGATCTGGGGATCCTCCCTTACTGCTTTTTTGCTTTACGTCCAACTAATCTGTAAGGGGCAAAGGTGAGGTGCTGCCTGCTCTCTGGGTCACGGGGCTGGTTTTTGTAAAGCCTGCAGTTGTCCAGGCGCTCCCAGGTGAGGGCAGAGCTTGCAACTTCCATCTGGCAAAGCCGTGGCTATTACATCTTTCTCAACACTTGACATTTTACCAGTTGACTCACTGACAGCCTGCGTGCAAGAACAATTGTCAGCGTTAGCTTTTCCAGTAGGAAAACATATGGAAGACATTTGATTTTTATCAGTTTGCATCCCAAATTGTCCTGATTCCATGCTTTCTTCCCCAGTTTATTTGTTTATATGTTGCCATTTCAACCTTTAACACGAGTCACTTACATGTTTGCTGTTGAAACTACACTGTCAGAGGATCACTTTCTGGAATGGATCCTACTCTTCACAAGGGTTTCATCTCTAAATTACTCCATAGTTGTAGCTACCAAGATGTTTCTTAGATTACAAGAAGATTACAAACTTTGTTTCGTATTTGGTTTGCTGTAGTTTACAAGGCAAAAGGTCTTTCTCTTCGTTGTCCAGCTTTGCTCCACATTTCCAAGATGTACCGACTGCAGTGCCCATGTTCCAACTCACAAACCCTCCTCACTCCAGTGAGGGAGACTTTCCAACTGCTTATCCTCCCAGGCCTTAAAAACAATACTTAGAAGAGCAATAAGAGAACATCAAGACAGTTCAGAAAGCACTTATTTCCAACAAACAGAATGCTTGCTTCAACTCTACAATTCTCTAAAGCTTGCTGAACTGAGACAAAGTCTTACAAGAGCATAGTTTGAGATTCCCGAAATTTCAGGTTCTGAACGTTGACAAAGAGTAGAAATGAAACGAAGCTGTTGGTACTTAGGGGAGTCCTTTCTGCAAAGCATTTTACATTTGCAAAAAAAGTCCTTTTGAAAGTAATACCATTTTTGCAGAAATTTTTAAGGAAAAAAAAAAAAAGCACCATTGTCCAAAAGTGGCAAGCATAACTTTGGAAAGTATTTTTGAAAAACATTTCTGAAATACAACATTTCAGTTTTTCACTTTGAAAAACATGTCTAAGGATGCTCCTATTTTCAAATAGAAAAAAGGCAAAGCAGTACTTTGTTAACATAGGTTTGGGTTTTTTTAGTACTTTTGCATCAAAAAAGGTTGAAAAACCATAGAACTTTCATTCCTGCGCAGTTAAAAGCAAACACTAAAACTTTCAGCTTCTTTCTCCTCTTGTTACAAGTTTAGGTGAACATTTCAGACTGTTTGATTCTATACCTGGGCAATATCGTGGGTCCATGATTTAATTTCTTTCCAAACACACTGGGCCAATTCCATCTCAAATTTTAAAGAAAAACCTTTCCAAGTGGAAAGTTGGAATTAGCAATCCCTCTCCTTCCAATAGGAGGACAAGGGAGCAATGGGGGAAGGAAAGGAAAGGCTGAGTACAGTAACTGCTGTGTTCAACTTTGAAAAATCCCAATAATAGTGAAATTTTTAAAGACTACCTTGAAACCTAATTACTGGTCTTGTTTGCACATCCATTCATTTAGAAAGGAAAGAGTATGTGTTCCCTTGCACAGCCACTTTAGGTGATAGCAGGTTGCAAGACTGATGGCATCTATTTCTCTCTCCTTTAGGATGAAAGGATTCGTGATGGAGACGTGGTAGCAAGGTGTCAAGCAACCTTCCTGGAATGTGTTTCTTCAGGAAGAGGAGAGATCACTGCCTTATTTTATGGATGTCACTGAAGTAGACTTTGAAGTTCTTTGGAAGCACATCACAAACTTGGCATGGGAAACCACAGCAACAATCATACCTGTTTGATAGATGATTCCTTTAAGTATAACTTGTATGGAGCCGTGTACAGCGTGGTCTTCATCCTTGGTTTGATTACTAACTGTGCCTCCCTCTTTGTTTTCTGCTTTCGGATGAAAATGCGAAGTGAAACAGCCATTTTCATGACAAACCTGGCTGTTTCAGATTTGCTTTTTGTGTTCACTTTGCCTTTTAAAATTTTTTATAATTTCAACAGGCACTGGCCTTTTGGAGATAGCCTGTGCAAGATTTCTGGTACAGCATTTCTCACTAACATCTATGGGAGCATGCTGTTCCTCACCTGCATTAGTGTTGACCGTTTCCTTGCTATCGTCTATCCATTCCGATCTCGCACCATTAGGACCAGGAGAAATTCTGCCATAGTCTGTGCTGGTGTTTGGATACTGGTCCTCAGCGGTGGAATTTCAGCTTCGTTGTTCTCCACAACCAACATTTCCAACACCAGCACAACCTGTTTTGAAGGTTTTTCCAAACGTATCTGGAAAACCTATCTGTCTAAGATCACTATATTTATTGAAGTGGTAGGATTCATAATTCCTTTGCTACTCAACCTTACGTGCTCTTCTTTAGTTCTCAGGACTCTCCGGAAACCTGCCACCTTGTCTCAGATCGGGACAAACAAAGAGAAAGTATTGAAAATGATCATTGTGCACGTGGCCATTTTTGTCGTGTGCTTTGTGCCTTACAATTCCATACTCTTCTTGTATGCTCTGGTGCGGTCCCAAGCAATAGCAAATTGCTCCTTGGAGAGGTTTGCGAGGACAATGTACCCAATCACATTGTGCATTGCAACAATGAACTGCTGCTTTGACCCTTTCATCTATTACTTTACATCAGAATCCTTCCAGAAGTCTTTCAATATAAAAACCCAGATAAAAATGGATTCTCTTTTCAAGACTGAGACACCTCTAACAAAGACTGCACTACCAGCACCACAGGATGAAATAAGTGACCAGGCTATTACAAATGGAGGAGACCCAACATCTGAATCACATTTCTAGTGAGATGTTTACACATGGAGTTATCCCCCATTAACTTCTGATTAACACCATGTGTGAAATAGTTGTTTCAGAATATGTGGTTTCACACATGGTGTTAATGAAGAAAAGTTGCTGGGGCATAACTACACAGGTAGACAAATCCTTACACTGGGATGGTCCCATCAGATACAACAGGTGAACATGAAATATAAAAATCCCAATGGATCTCCCTTTGGAGATTATGGATAGGTAACAACGTATGTGCCAACTAAGGAGGGAACAGAACAGCTTCTTTAGTCAGAATGTGCCAACATTTGGCATTTTTTTCCCCCAACAGTTGACATGGGACCAGTTGGGAAATAGAAAATTTAATTTTCTTAGAGTTATCTGTCAATATTTCATGTCTTTGGGAAATGCATCATCATATGTTAACTCAATAACTTCACACAATATGTATGTTTGCTTAAAAAGACATAATAAAAGCTTTTGGCTTTTCCTTATTTCACTGCAAGAGTATACATCCTGGTTTTAATAGATACAGGCATGCTGAATTTATTGTATGGAGAGGTTTCATGTGTAAATAATTGTTCTGAGAGTAGGCAAAACGGTTGCCTGGTGATAGAGAGAAAAAAAATAAGCGAAAAGAATAATTAATAATGCAGTTTTGAAAGAAGTTCAATTTTTGTCAGATTAAGCTGTCTTTTAATTTATTTTAAATGGCACCTCCAGGGAGAAGGAGCTCATTACTGTTCTGTTGCACCTGGGCTTTTACATCCCAGGAGATTATATGTGACTATTTCTGGCAAGGGCTAGACTATAAAGTCAGCTGAAGGAAAGGGCCTGAAACACCAGAGTTCTTGCAAGGGCAAATCTCCTATGTGGAAATTGAATGCAGCTGAAGGGCTGAAGAACCAGAGTGCTGACCTTAGTAAAGAGCTTGTTTGGATACAGACAGCTGGTGTTAGAGCATCCAATTAAGAGAAGATCTTGTAAGTGATTGCTTGCCAGTTTTTGCTATACAGTCAACTAATTAAACCAGAGGGTCTCAAAGTAACTCCAAAAGAAGAGTAAGTAAAACGAGTTAGCCACACTCTTTTCTTAGTCTGTTACAGCAATGTTCTCTTGTTTTTCAATTAATTTATTACATATCCTGCATTTCCTTTTATAGATCTAGATGATAGAAATATATGGAAAGTTACCTATCTGTGTGTCATTGCATTTTAACCGTACGCAAAGTGAAAGCCAGTGCCATGCCCCTTTCCTTCCTGTGCAGGCCTGAACCCAACTGTTTAGAGGGCTTTTTAAAATTTGTATTTCCTTTGGCCGATGAGCCCATTTCAACACTTGCCATAAAACGCATATATTTCAGAGAAGCTGTTTCCATAACTTCAGATCAAAATGCAAAGTGAGGCAAGAAGGATTTTACAGGCTTCGATACAGGCAGGGTTTTCTGTATGCAGCAAACCATCCTTCACAGCGCAGTGCTGTCTAGGGAAGAAGAAGGGATTGTGAAACCATCAACAACTCTGACATGTCCTAAGCTGTGTGAAAGACATGGGGCACCCCTGTTCCACTGCTCTGCCATTAAATGGTTGTTAAAAATTGTACTTAATGAGAGAAGAGCTCCACTTTTAGGGATGGGAGAGAGAAGGAATGAGAGTGGGGAGGATTCACTAAAAACCTGAGGGTGCATTTAAAACCATCTTCCTATTTGCAAGAAAAATATATGGTCCACAAGTGCTCTTCTCTGAGGCAAAACCTCATTATTTCAGTTTTACAAAGACAGATGAGAAACTTGTTTACATGCCAGCTTGCTCTCAATGGGCAGCATACAACTGTCAGCTTGTAAACCTTACTTTAAAACTGCTGCTTTCCACTTGCAAGCAGGAAGATGAGATTCCTGAGTTACGTGGGGTTTGGGAGCTTCGTGGGACAGGGCTGTTCTCACACATGGTGGCCGCTTAGTCACTCTGGGGTGAGCGAGAGCAGAATTTGGCCCAGCACCTCAGAGCTGACAGCAGAGGAATAACTCATCTGCAAGAATCCTGGAAGACCTTCTGCTCTGTGCTCTGCAGACCTTCCTCTAGTTAAATCCAAGGGAAGGAAAAAAAAAAAAAAAAATCACCCTAGAAACCACTGTCTAGGCTTCTTAAGGAAATGTTAAAAGAGAGGGGGGAAAGAACTGCGTGTGACTGGACAACCTCCAGGCTGTACGTACATAGCCTAACTGTAATCTGAGCATAATGGGTGTCTTTTTCTAAGTGAAACTAGTGCCAATGCTTACAAATTTCTGTTTGCAGTTTTATGGGGCAAGAGCTGTGGTCAATATTCTCACATAAAATGTAATACTATCATCATGTGCCAAAAGGCTAACTGAAAAGATTCATTATTTTGTAATTTAATACCTTATAAATTATATGGAGATCATATGTTGACTGACACTCACATCTGCTAGGATAGTTCTTGACTAATCTTTTTTCTAGGTCAGGTATACCAAGTAAATGCTCTATGGTTTGTGTATAAATAACCAATTATGCATTCAGAGAGAGGAAAAGTAATTTTTCAGATGTTGGTAAAGCCAAGCTGGAAGGAACGATGGGGGTACAAAGAAAAGTGGATTCACAGTTTTTCTGGCTGAGGTGCAGCTCAGTGTTCCTTCTCCCCTTTGTGACAAAGGCCTATTGTCAGCAAACGGCACACACCAGAACTATGAGTTTAAAAGCAAAAATCAAATTAGTTAGAAGTCGATGCCTTTATCTAGCTGAAGCTGAGAGACAGGACCCAGTAATCCTCTTGGATGCTAAACATACAGCATTAATGAAGGATTTCATTGCTGCCAGCCAACTCACTTTTCCTATTCCCCAGTCCTCCACATGCGATTCATTTGCTGTAAGCTCACCACAAGCTTTGCAACTCATTGCCCTGCTGGAAAGCTGAAGCTCTGAAAGGGAATATGAAAACCTCTCTGCCCAAACTCACCTTTGCATAGTGCAAAATGCCACGCCAGTCTGAGTTTTCATGGTAGATGTCCTGACAGGAGGAAGCAGGGCCTTGTATTACAGTCACCATGAAAGCCCCTCCTCGTACAGTAGGCTTTTCTTAGTAACACAGCAGGCTCTACATCAGATGAAACGTGCCAAGTGTTTGTGGGACAGCATAAATCTTCACCAGCTTTGTAGAACCAGTGCAAACTACCCAGGCTCAAGTCCATGAAATGCAAGAGCAAGCAGGCAGCACAAGTCACACATGAAAGTCACGTAAGTAAGAAAGATGAAAAGTTCCTGTGCTGCACATGCAAGTAAACAGCTACTCATCAGAGAGCAAGGCTCTGTTCCTCCTAACCTTGCCCACCACAGACCTGCCAGATGGATTCAGCCTCTAGGTCCCTCTAAAAACATCCCCATGACATTTTTAGGAAGTCCTCCCTGTGGTGCTGCAGGGGTGATGGGGTGACACTGTCTGCTCTCCCTCCCTGCCCTCTGCCCAGCAAAACTGTGCTGTATAACCCTGAGAGGACTTCCCTCTGACAAACAGCTGGTCAAGGAAAAGGGGACCTATCACACTGGTAAGATTATAAGGCACCTCTGATGATCTTCTCAAAGGCCAGTGTCCCTAAAGAGCTCCCCAGTAACGCTCTATGTCATTCCCAGTGGGTGGATTTGCTGTACAACAGGCAGGAAATTAGCATCTCAGAAGCGCTGTCTCAGAACAGAGACCAGCAACAGAAAACGGTCCCTGTGAAAGCGCGTCTACACAGCGCTCTTTTTGGAGAAAGCAAAAATAGGAGGCGTGAGGGAACCAAGAGGAGCAGCCGAGACTGTTTCCACAGCACACCTCGGAGCACAACGAGGAGATGCTCAAATTATCATCGACCCAGGCTGCAAAGTCCAAGCAAAAGAGGCAGAGCGGTGCGTGCCAGGAGCAGCACTGCCAGGCTCCTGTATGCCCACAGCTCTGTTCAGCAGCCGGCTGCAAAGGTGACTGTCCTGCAGAGAGGGTCGGGAGAGCCACCCCGTGCTTCTCCGCTGGTGCGGGGCACCGAAAGCCAGGCTGGGTCTCGCTGTGCCAGCCAAGCGAACGTAACCCTAAGCACAGGATAACCCCAGAGCTTTGCTGTGTCTGAGAGGACAGACTGCAAATGGTTCTTTGGGTAGGATTTAAGAACAGAAACAAAACAGTCCTCGTTTCAGTAAGCAGATTATGTTGCTCAGCATTAAGAAAGAGGCAGAGCTATTCTTCGTAAGATTAGAAGTCCAAGCCCTGTTTCCCTGGCTAATGCTGGAAAAGCTGTAATTTTAACTTCTGAATGCTGACCTCAAGCTTACCCCTGAGAGTCCTATCTGGGTACAAGCTGCGCATTTTCTCTCTGACACACTCCTAAGGACCATAACTCAAATCACCCCCGAGATGCTGTGCTACGGACATGCCTTGTTTAGAAAATTAAGTTTGTGGGATATTCAGGATGCACTCAAAAAGCCTAAAAAGTGAGGAAGATCTACTCAAAATACTTTTTTACTTCCCACAGCAGTGGTCAAAGATCCTTTTCTCTAGGTACCAATTCCAGCTGCTGGAATCTTCTCCATTTCTTTTTTTTGTTTGTTCTGTCAATATCTGGGTATATTAGTAAGGGCTCATTCTGCCCCTTGCTGTGCTTTTTGCTCTAGACGTGAAACATAGCGAGTTTGCACCAAGAGTGAAAGATTGCTAGGCAGAGCTGTAGATAGAGCAGATGTGGACAACGTGTGAAGGACTGTGCCTGCTGGGATTCCTCATGGGGAAAAGGGCTGGTTGAGTTTTAGAGCATGCTGGGGTGGAGGAAAAGGGGGGGGGGGGGGGGGGGGCAGAAAATACAGTCTTAAGCTTGTCATTTAACACAGTGATTTTAACCTCTATAAAACGGGTACATTTCACAGCAAAGAAAAGCATAGTGCTATTCCTGTTTTTTCTCTAGAAACAGTCATTTCACTTTAATGTTTAACACTGCTGGCTGTTCTTGGTTTTGATTCTTAAATTTAGCTTCCATACAAAAACAACAGCACACACACACACCTAAAACACTGGGACAAGCAAGAAGTCGAGCGGTTTCTCTTTAGGATCACTGTGCATATGTTTTCCCAGAATACTTAACTGTCCAGTATCCAAGAAAACCCTGCGCTAGCTTTTCTCTGCCTGGGGGATTTTGACCAATATAAATATTGTATAGAACTTAACAACATGCATGTTTTGCACTGTTTGCTCTTTTATGTATCCGTGGGCATGTGTGTGCATGTGTGTGCAAAATGCAAAAGGAAAGTTTTTTCCCGAAAAACAGTACGTGTGAGTGTGCTCATTTACTCTTCTATAAATATACATATTAACTAGAATAATATTTAAATTTAAGTTTTTCTGTAGACCTCTTAAGAAACTCTGAGTACATCCAGCACACAGGGAGAATTTCCTGGAAACCATAAGCATGGGAAACCGGTCATTCCTTTTTGTTTTATACAAATCCCCCAACTTCTTCTGAGGCAGTGCATCATTAACCTCAATCATCTCTGCAGTCACGGAATACTTTCTTGGAACTCATTCACTAGATCACTTCTGAGAGTCAGCATCCTAAGACCAAAACTGACAGATAAGACTAAAGCAGTTGCCACTGAACCTATTTTAATAAATTTGTTTCTCCAAGTTCCCACCTCTCTCTCCTGCACAGGGTGACAAAGTCAGAGCCTGGGCTACCAAAACACCTTCTGCCCCTGCTTGTGCCTCCCACAGCCGCCCTCCCTTCAGCGTGCATATCTGCAGTCCCTCTTTCATCCTCCCATTTCCTACTTTTCGTGCCTTGCTGGAAGGAGTTTGTTTACTGTTACAGTACACTCAATCCAAAAAGAAAGCAAAGGTAGGTATCTTCTCTAAGGGAAAAGGAAAATGTCTTTCTAGACTTGGTGTTTTGGCTGTTAACACATTAATTTCAAACTCAACCGTGGCACAAAGTTTGTCTCCTCACGCTAACAGAATAAAATTGATCTTGAAATACCTTTTGACCGCTGAAAGGACTGTGCTGTTTCCAAAGCTGGCATCAAGCTGTGTTAGCTCTGGAAGTGAGATGGCAGAAAAGCCATCTCAGTAAAAGTGAGTGTTGAGATCTTACACAAGGAGTCTGAGAACCGTATGGCACACTTGAACAATGCTGATTTAGCAGCCGATACACAGTGGAGGTGTTATTTCATATACTAAATCAATATCAGCTGTATTAGGGAGTGGGGGAAAGTGCTTTAAACAGGTGTCCCATTGCACAGCATCAGATCAGCACACGGATATCATGGGGAGGATTGCTTTCTACTGCACAGATGTAGTGTTGGGCTGGGAAATACTTTTACAAGTTTTACAGAGGTGTCACAAGTTAAAAAAGTTATCCTACGTTCTAATAGTGACCTCCTGTCATTATTAAGATCACAAATTCTAGCATGCTCTGTCAGTGTCCACTACAACCTTGTGCAGAACCTGTGCAGCAATGCACTCACAACCTGGGCTAAAAAACCCCACCACAATAAAGTCTTGTGTAAGCTTAGAGCATGATTCAGCAAGGTCAGATGCTGACCATGCTGCTCCAGGTAAGGCAGTAAAGATATTTTAGCAAGAGAATAATTTCTCGTATAAATAGCATGATCAGCACCACTCATATAGAGCTTGAGGTTACAATGGAGTTGAGATTCACTCACACAACTGTTGAGCAATTGGAAGAGAAACAAAATTTCCTGCACATGGGCAATATCAAGTATGCAAAACGTCGTCTTAAAACCACTATAAAGCCAAACATGTAACTACCTGACTGCAACCAGGAAATAATTTGAGGAGACCTTGATTCATTTTCAGATTTGTGCAGGAAAAGGGTTCAGACTTATCACAGGATAAATTTCAGTCTCAAGTCCAACAACCACATCCTGCTAAATGTTCTTCTCGCAGTAATATCTGGAGAAGGCATTTTCTGTTTCTGGTCCTTGGTTCTGCTGTTTTCACTGCTGGCAGTGGTCACTTGGCATGTGTACAGCTAGGAGGCCACAGAGCAAGGGGCCAAGGGTTCCTATTAAAATTCCTTCACTAACCTGAAGATTTTGCATTGTAAATTATATAATTTGAAATGCATCTTCTCTCAGCATTGCTCATGAGAATAATTTTTCGTTTTCCAACCCCACTCCCACTTGCGTGTATGAAAGAAGACATACCTGTGCAATAGAGCCATCCCAACCCAAGGGGAATATTGGTAAGACCTGTTTGTCATGATGTTGGTACAGCCATAAATGTGGTTGCCCTTTGGCAGTTCAGATTCCTGTCTTGTTCCCATGTATTATGTCATCATCACAAACTAGCGCAGCAGGTAGGGATGAGGATGGGGGAGGTAGATGTAAGACACTGTCAGCAGCAGTCACTCATTCCCAAATATTTATTCTCAACTCCCCCTTTAAACACAACTCATGTTGGTTAATTGATACTCTCCGAAACCAGGGTTCACAGTTCAATTCTCCCTCTTTTTTTTGAGGGGTGGAGGACGATGAAACTGATTTTGGAGGCTGCTGCCCGCTTTTCTCCCCATACCCCTCTCTGGCTCTTCCACTGCCCTTGAGCTGTGCAACTCCTGTTTGGGAGGTCACATTGCCTACCAGATCACTGCAATGACCTGGTTCAAATGTAACTCTTATTTCCACGGCCTCCCCCCAAAACGGGGGTTTGATTTTAACCTGGATCATTTAACCAGGTTCCTGTTAAGACCTCTATCCCATCGATGGTTGTGCTGGGACAACTGAGGGGAGGGTGTCTGGGGGCAGGTAGGACAATGGGAACTTTTAAAGCCAACTTTGCAGCTCAGGTCAGTGCATCACAGAGCCCCTCTCCCAGAATAATAAGTAGGTGTGTAGTGGAGGTGGATTTTGATTTCCATGTGAAGTCTTAAATACAACACCCGAACATTTAAACTTCCTAGCTGATAAGACTACCACGTCATCAAAGGCATCTCATCCTTAGAGGTCAACACAAAGGCAGCATACCTGTAGTTCAGATCAGAATTATCAAGGGTGATACAAACACTATTTCACTGTTCAATATAGAAATAAACCCACTGCACGCATCATTTACGCTGCATACATCCCCCAGCAAACTATCACCTTCCTTACTTTGAGAGCCTGACTCATACTCCATTTTTATTTAGTTATCTTAACCTGTTTGGGTTTGCACTCCAGCTCTCATAACATCAGAGTACCTTCTGCTGATATAGCAACATGCCCTTGGAAAAAAAAAACCAAAACAACCGTTAAAAGCATCCCTTGCAGTTATCAGGAAGTCTGCAGCTGAGGGGGGACAGTTATTGCTTTATTCCTGTTAGACAAAGCAGGACAGTTTTAGTGTGCGGATCAGTCACAAGGCCAAAGAAGAGAAAAAAAAAAAAAATCAGGATAACCACTGTCAAGCAGTGAGAACAATTGCCTGAGTTCTTGAGGAGTCCTTGTATGTGACAGACTGCCATGGCCTTGAGCCAGACTTTGACAGATGTAAAAACTGCAGGGTTGGACATTTTGTCTATTTAGGGATTTTGAAAATCACATGTGGATTTGTCCAACACCAAAACCTCAGACTTTGTGTGATCTAACATTTTAGTGAAGGGCCCAAAAAGATGCTACTGTAAGAAACTCACAATAAGTAAAGTTCTTTAAAAGTAAAATAAACAGTAACAAACTCATATAGTTACCAAATTATGAACTCATAACAGACTCTTCAGTACATAAGTCACTGAAAGTTAAACCAATATAAACCTGCTATAAGCAGAAGTGTCACACTGTAGTAGGCTACTAAATAAGTTTAATTGTACCTTATGCTAAGGCCATCCATCTTTTTCCACATTGCTGAGACCTACAGAACAAGATGTTGTATTACAGTGAGAGACTTGTTACTCATTTTAAGGGGCATGCTCAAGCATACTTCAATGCTTACAGCAACACTTTGTGTCTTCAGTGCCTGAACAGCTGCCAGAGAGCGATGCCTAGGACACACGAATGCAGAGGAGAAATCTCACGCATAGGGAAACGAGCGCTCTGAACGACCTGTTGCCTTGCCGGGTGGGCATGTCATTAGATCCAAACACCTCTTGGTGACTGCGATAACAGAAAAAAGGTTGATGCCTTCTAAATACTTTGAGTGAACTCACAAGATCTTTGCAAGGTGCTGTAAGCCTGAAGAAACAACCTTAAAACCCCCCAGACAGTCAGGCTCGCTGCCTTCCAGCTCTGCTACACACAGACTGACCCAGTCGTTATGATATGGGAGTGCTCGATGTGATGCACACCACGCACTGCTCGGCTGCTCCTCTCCTGCAAGGCACCAGACCCCTGACCTGCTTCAGAACCCACAGTAAGACAAAACCACCAGAAATACCGTAAGGTTTTCTAATCTCTATGGGCGATGGCCTGAAAGCATGCCCTCACTTTATCCCAGCTGGTATCCGACTGCACACAATACTTTCAAGAGCCAAAAGGGCAGAAGGGTAAGCAACGAGCACAGTAAGGAGTCCAAGATAATCCCACATGTATCTATGTCGAGGAACTAATTTAGTGACTTCTAGGAGGAGTAGCTTGTACTACAGAGGAGGGTAAGGATTTGGTAGGAGGAAGGCTGAGGGAGAGAGGCTGTGTGCTGGAATTAGAACATGAATTTCCCCAAATAACGTATGGACTTGAATCTTCCACAGGATTTACATCCACTTGCCAAGCTGGCTATATGCCAGCCAGCTCACACCTGAAATCCCTGTCCCTGCCTCAGTACAGCACTGTGCTCCAGGTTTAATAAATCCCGGCTCTCGGCAGGGGTTGCTGGCCAAGAAACACCGCTGAGCTAACACAACCCCGTTGTTTCCATTCGGGGCTTGGCTTGCACCTGGCCAGCCCAGAGCATGAGCAGAGACAGCCCACGCCAACTGCAAAAGCACCCAACTTCAATACATCAGGTGTTTTTCAAACAGTTTTGCAATGTGATGGTTTTTTGATTACAAACAGGATTTTTTAACCAGAACAAGCTGGAAACTAGTTCTGCAAACAAGTTTTATCATCTTAGACTGGAGGTTTTATCACCTTCGACATCTTAGATTGGAGGAGGGAAGAAAATCGCAACGCCTTACCAAAGTGATTCCTCCTTGCCCATGAGTCACCAGTTTGACTCAGCCTTGTGGGACACGAGCCATCTGACAACAATAGAAATTTGGCAGTTTGCATCTGAGAGTTAAATAAGCTCATGCGCCCTAAAAATAAAGCCTGCTAAGCTGCTGAAGTCGTATTTTCCTACCAAATTTCCTGCTGAGCAGTTCCAACCATCATTTGACCACAAACTGCCTCACTGATAGACCTTCTTAGTTTATTGTAGACAGAGAGATTTAATTAGTAAGTAAGGAAGCAAGGAATTCCTGTTGGTGGGTTTTTTGAGGGGGGAGTAGGAGGGGAGAACAAATGAGACAAAAAGAATTATGAGCGATGTGCACATTTTCCTGGCATCAGAGTCACTTCAGAGTAAGCGATGCTATGAAACACACCTCCTTCCTCTGCATGTGTCTCTCCTTTCCTTCCCTTCATGAAGTATGGTTTAAATAAAGAAACATCTGCAGAAACTCTGCAGCAGATGAGCCCTAATCAGGCAAAGATAAATTCAAGTATCTGGGGCGTGCACAGGGTGTAGATACCAAGGGTCTTTGTGACAAATGGGTGCCAAGTCACTTGAGCTGCAGATTAGAATTGGCAGGGATTTCAGGGAGCCGAACGCCTGGCCCCAGCACTGGGAAAACGTGCTGCAGTGCAGACACAGCCACGGAGTGTACTTACAGGAAAGTACATGCTGAAGTATCACGGTACAAAAAGGACATCTCAGTAAAAAAAATGAAACGCTACAAGTGAATCTATATAGCAGATGTATGGAACAAGTTCCTGATTACGCAAAGAAATTTGTGGTGTGTGGAGTTAACAGCTACAGCTGGAATTACCCTTTGGTTCAAGAATGACTTGTCTTATGTGTGGGAGCTCTCAGAATTAGGCCCTGTCTATCTTTCTGTCTGTATTTAGGGAGAATTCAAGGTAAGAGTTCCCATCCTGGCAAGGGATTTGTTTGGGGAATAAGAGCTGTTAAGGGTCCCAAACTCAGACGAAGCTGCTCTCTGGATGCTTTACAGAAAAGGAGGACGTGGCCTCTGCTCCTAATGGATGTGCTTAATGCTTTCCACTCTAGAAGCAGCAATCTATGTACAAACAGTACAATCGTCCTGATGCAGGCAGTGCTTCTTAGCTATACTGTCTCACCATTAAAAATGATCTTTATCTGGTAACGGTGATCAACACCACAGTCATCTCTGTGCTTCAAACAGGAAATCTAAGCAAACACCACGTGGGGCTCTGCGAGCAGTGACTTTTTTAGCAGCTGTTGCTGGTAGTGTTTCACACCTCTCTCCTGGACTGCTCTCTCCCTTGCTCTTCTGCTAAATATTTCACCAGGGGGAGATGGGTAACACAGGAGATTTAAAGCAGTTCCTCATAAAACCTGCTCAGTTTCATAGCCCAAGCTCCAGCAGTAAAATTTCATCTGGTAAGGCTAAACAGACAGTTGCAGCTGGAGCAGGGTGAGACCAATGGCTAGAACAGAATATATTTTTACTGGCTTTGTCTCACTTGACTGCTACAGAAAGAAACCTAAGGGCTCTAGGCAAGGAGCAGAGATCAAATTTACTTCCTTTTCTTTCAGAGTTTCAAGTGAAAGAGCATATTCCACAGTGCTCTCTCCTGAAAACATATCAAGCATATTTTTACTTCCCCCCCCCCTCCCCCCTTTCTTTCTTTTTGCGATAGCCTATGCATGACTGCTCTGGATAAAGACCAGAGACAGGGCCTGGTATCTGTCTGTATCATTGACATTGCACTGGTTGGGCTGAGCCACATCACAAAGTTCCAGAGATACGTTTAAAGGACACATTCACAGGAAGAATTCAACCAGCTAATTTTTAATGTGCTTGGCCCAGCATGCAGAGCCAGCGGCTCTGCGAGAGCCTATGGGCACCTCACGGAGCTGATGAAAGCTGCGCATCTCAGCTTTATAACACCCTCTAAGCCAGAACTGCGAGGTGCTTATCAAATCGAGTCAGATTGTGCAGCTCAAGGTCACATCTTTCTTGGCACGGAACAGCACAGTCTGACTGCAACCTTACACCACAGAAAAAATTCTCCTATCTCGGTTATTTCACAGGACCAAGGAAGATAATTCTTCCAAAACCTCCACCTCCCCAGTCATTTTTGTAGTGATGAAGCTCAGCGTCACAGCATTTCACACAATTTCAGACCTCAAGAAGCAACTGGCTAAGAAGTGATCACAGAGACTGCCAGGTCACTGCTTAATTTCTCAGGGAAAAAAGCTGGTGATAGGTAGCAGGTTTCTGATTCATGCTCTTCTGTTCACACTGGGAACATGAAAAGCAAGTGAGGAAGGAAGCTCCATACCCATATGGAAAACAATGTTTTAACTAAGGAAACACAGGGTAAATTGAAATACAAAGGGATGCAGATAATTCAGAAGTTGAACAACTGTGTGTTAGCTAGCAAGCGCCAGTGGTATTTTGGAGACAGTCCTAAAAAAGGCTATTCATTCCTAGCACCATAGCAACAAAAAATAGGTTCATGTTAGCTCCTCTTGTACTACAGCCAGGCTTGCAGTCTTGTGTCTCCAGCAGGAAATCAGGGAAGGAATTTTGATTACAAATGATCACTGCTGAAGATGTGTATTCAGATAAAAAGACTTTTCATCCAGTTCCTTTTGTTTCTTGATTCATAGTCAAACTCTAATCCTATGCATATGGCCTGGCAAGTTTGAATTTCCATAGCAACTCTTTTTAAGCTAGCTTCAGGGTAGCAGAGAAAGCTGGCAAAGGCGAAAGGTCATTATTTAAATACCTTATTACTATTACTTCTACAGGAAATCTGATGCCAAACACACAAGAACAACTGGGCTTATTTTTAAGCTTGATCTATTTAAAAGTAAAAACTCCTCCAATGTGAAAATCCTTCATTTTAGGATCTGCAAATTCTTGGTCTGCTCTCACTGTGTGGCCTATATATCCACACATCACTTAAAACACTGTTTCCTAATGGAAGAAGCAAGCTTTCTGGTGAAGGCGTAGGGCAAGAGAGCAAAGGAGGCTTTATTTTCAGGGGTGTATACTTTGGAGAACTGTGCAGAAACATTTTTAGTCTTCTCTGCTGTAGCCCCTAATGTTGAACCAGTTATCTTTTATAGTCACACTGATTGACAGAGGAAGAGGCAGGACAGATTGCTGACATGGAAACTAATCTCCCTTTAAACAGTCCAGATTTTCTCCATTCGCTGAAGGACTGGCATTTATACTGTTTATTTAGAAATATACAGAGAAGAAGAAAACCTGCCCAGCATGCTGCACACCTTCATTTGTTTCTGAACAAGCACACCCCCATCAGTGTGTGCTCAGCTCAGACAGAGCTGTGAACAGGTAGGACTGATGCAGATCCCAAACACAACCTTCTGTGCAGACCTTCCTGAAGCCACCCCCCAAAACCAAAGTGGAAAAAATTGGCCTCAGAGCTCTCTGCTGAGCTGGCCCTGAGCTATTACAGACTTGGAAGAAGTGAGCCCTAGCTCAGGGGTCATGCCAAGATGCCTGTTCCCTGCACCCTATATTTCTGTATCAGAATTGGACCTGTTTGTATAGAGTGTTTTTCCCTAACCATGGAAATGAGACAGTTTTGCCTTAAACAACAACAACAAAAAACCCAGACCCTGAATTGTGCAGTCAGACCAACAAAACAAGGCTTAATGTCCAGAGTCTGCAAACTCCTGCAGTTTGGCCACCTGAAGCAGCAAACCACTGCCTGTACCAGCACCAGGGCTTCACACACAAGTGCTTCCATGGCCTCCACCTTCAAAGCTGAGTGCTGACAACATAGTTCTTCCCCTCCAAAAACCCAACACTTAAGTCAAATCTAGTAGTGGGAAGGAGGCAGCTGGGCATTACTCCACTGTGAATATCCATGTGTGCTGGGTTTCTCTTCAGGTGGCCAGTCATCCTGCCATGGCCATCAGTGTGCCTGGCCACATGATGCTAAACCACAGCTAACACATTTGATTTCATGTTACAGCTCTTGAGACAACAGCTGTGCAATTATTTCAAAACATCAAGAATTCAGTTTATAGGTAATGTCAGCAGTTCCCTTTGGTCTTTGAAGCTCTGGTGCACATTTCAAGTGAGAACTGAGGTTAGGATACCTGGCTGGTACAGGGCCCAGGGCCATTTCTGAGTACACTCCCAGCTGCCTTCCCCAGTTCTCCTAAGTGTCACTGGGTTGCCTCATCAGACACCATGACAAACAAAACCACAGAGTATCCCATCTCAAAGTAAAACTTTAGAACATGAAACATCTTTTTCTTTCAGCTTTCATGAACAATAAAAACATGGGATACCCAAAAGGGAGGTTTGCATAGTCAGCAGCTGGGCACTGACTCCTTACCTCTGATCCAAAGGCACGATGCTCAGCAAGAAGTGGGATGTAATCACGGGGGTGATGCTGACTGGTATCTGTGGGCTGATGCTACTCCTTGTGCATTACAGGACTTATGAGACAGGATCAGGTATAAGGGTCATCCCAACACTTTTCTGCCTGTCATCTGGAGTGGGACTCTGAAAAGGATTGTGTTCGTTAGCAGCCCACATTTGTGCACTTGCCACATTGCAGGCACAGAGATGTCACCTGCTCTTAGGCAGGTCCTGCTTACAGTCTTATGACACCTTTGAAGGCAAAATCAGTCCTGGTACTGGCTTTGCAGCCCTCTACCTGCCCTTGGAAATCCACCTGGATATTGCCTGGCAACTGGTGCTCCCCAAATGTATCTCCTCAAGCTACCCCTTAGCTTGATTTTACCCAATTAAACATGTTACCCTGCATTAAAGAATCAGCGCTGAGGTCAGGATCAGCTAATATGAGTTGGTTAGTTGGCTTGAATGCTTCTATTTAATTAAAAAGTAGAGGAGGTAGAGCTTGAAGTCCTCCCATGACCCCAGGGGAATGGAGGATGCAAGGAACAACAGAGATGAAAAGGGGATGCAGACAACTGGGAGAAGGACATGAGGGGGCAAGATGGGCTTGGACAAATAAAGAGGTAAAGCAGAAAGAAAGCTGTAAGGACTAGAGGGAAGGTGAGAGCTAGCTAGAGAGCAGACATAATGGGGCAGAAGAGGGAGGTGATGTAGGACAGATAGGAAAGAAAAACCCAGAATGTAAAGCACGAAACGGGAAGATAAGTTAAACCAGCATGAGTCACTTTTTTATAGCTCCCCATCTATCATGTGCTGAAACTGTCTCTCTCAGGCACTACAAAGAAAAGGGTAGAGACTCCTAGGTCAAGCATCACTGATGTCATCAACCCCTACACCAAAGTTTCCCAGCCCAAAAAGGATCCACACCACCAGCTCATCCTGTTTTTTCTACAGAAATGAGTGTGCTAGTGTAAGAAGTCAGGAAGAACAAACACATCATTGCCACTGCCAAGAAAGCCAGCAAGGTACAACTGCTCTTGAGACCCCCCCCATGCAATGATACTGGGCTAAGAGGGCAGGCAATTGCCTCCTCACCACTATATGCACATAAACAATAATTCCTAAATAATTACCAGGCACAAGACAGTGAGATCCCTTAATTTTCTGTTGAGCAGAATTTGTTATTACTACAAGTTGACTTTACAACACCCCTTCCCATCAAACTGATCAAGGCCTCAGACTCCCTGTGATGGGTGCTCCACAGAGCTTACAGATTACTCTGGAAGGCAACTATTATTAATTTACTATATGAGTTGCTCAGAAATCACCCAGGACCAAGGCACCTTCTTTGCTCAGCACCTGACACCAGTTTCTGCAGAATGCCTTTTTCTGGAGACTTGCTGGAACCCGTTTGCTGTGCAGCAGCACAAGCCCTATCCTAACTGCAAACAGATCTCCATCCTGGACCTGTTAGGAGAGCTCCGATAACCAAAGATGGGTGGGCGACTTGACACCCCCACTCAAACTGCATCCTCCTTGCAGCTCTCCAAGATCTCTGAAGCACCCAGAGGGCTGTTTGCGTAGTGGGAGGGCTGCTCCCCAGCACTTAGCTCCTGCCAGTCCCTATCTCCAAGGTTTTCTTGCTGCCTTCTGCTCAGCAAAACTTCAGTAGGTGACAAGTCATAAATTCACTGGTACTGTTTGAAGACAGATCAGATTCCAATTTCACAACTCCCTCCCCACCGTGTGTGCTGCAGTCTTCAGATGAGATGTACACCAATCCTAGATTTGGAAAAATAGGGATTTTCAGGGATATGTCTTGTGTTTTACTGCAAATCACATAAGCTTCTGTTCTGTGTCCACTGTCGTATTTAATTTGCAGATTATGTAGTTACATGAAAAATTAATATCAAGAGTTAGAAATCAGGAGGACTGTTTCTGAGACCCCTTTTAGCAATGCCAATAAGAAGTTTTTGGCAAGTTTCAATTAATACTTCTTTCCCACCAATGACACCTGGAAGTTGGCCAAAGCTACATGGGAGCACTGATGCTTTGTATAGCTATGTGGGAGCACTGATGCTTTGTTTGTCTTAATTTCCAGAACGCACAAGTGACTTGTCTCCTCTCCCGATCATCCTGCTGCAGGAACGCTGTGTCAATACTCTCCACAGGAAACGTCTGGGAATGACTTGTAGTTTTGCACTTACTGCCATTAGGACTAGGGCCTCTTCAATTAACCTCTTCAGGGTTGAAACTGCTTTGATAAGACTTGCTTCCAACATCCTTGGGTCTTCAGGACTTGGGCTGCCTCTCCCAAAGACAGTATAGACCATGCACAAATTCCTGCTTTTTTTTTTTCCCAAAGGATAGCCCTCAGAATTCTGCTGGCCTGTCCCTTTTTTAAGGTAGGCTTTGTAAAAGTCTGACCCTTGAAGGTGGTAAAGGATGCTTCTCAGTTTTACACATCTAATTATTTAGGTTCTGTGTACAAGGAGAGCATTCTCCAATGACAAATGATTGCATCCACATGGTCAGTTCTTCTCTGGCGCTTAGAAAAGTAAGAATATACTCTTTTTTATTCTCTGCCTTTGCACATGAGCAGCTGTCCAAGGCACAAGCCCTGTGCTATAGATGGGTTCCCTCTGCATCTCTTTGAGATTCCCTAATGAACAGAAGACATCCATAAGCTTCCTTTTCATGAATGGGCTCTTAATTAGACTAGGGTTTTGACATATTTTAAATCCAGTAACAGTTTGTTTTCCCACACTTCTGCTAGAAAGCATTATTTATTCATACAGTTGGGTACATATATGCATTCAGCAAGAAAATTCTCACACTTTTAAGCCTTGAATTCCACATGCTTGCTGCCTTCTGCCTCTTATTTCAGTCATCTTCACTTCTAGCTCCACATCTGGCTTATGCATTTATATCTTTACAGTAAGCAAGTGTTCTTTGGCTTTCCTGAGGGCAGTGCAGCCACACCTTTGGAGTGCAGTCCAGTACTGCTCAGTTTTGTGACTTGCTCAAGTTAACTAAGAGACTAATGAAGCTATTAAAGAGAGCAAGGGCCTGTGGAAATAGCAAGTTTCTCAAAATTTTCTTGTCCCTGTTCTCCACTGGTTAGATACAGACTAACTCACAATTTAAGCCATCTATGTTCCAGACAGCAGCTCCTTTTTCTTTTCAAAAATTAAAAGAAGCCTATTTACAGCAGGTCTGTGTTGCTCAGATGTCTGAGCTAAGCAGTGCAACGGGTCTGTTCTGCTCCATGTCAGGCTTTTACCCAGTCTCCAGTTAAACTTGAACCTCAGGTCAGCCCAGCAGCCTCCTCCAGAGCATCTCTTACAGACCAGAGCAGCCCTTACAGACTGCCCACACCATTAGTAGTTCCAGAAAGCTTGAAAGAGTAAATACAAGGTGCTCCCAAATTACTTAATTTGATTGCCTGGCCTGCCAGACCAAAAAAGTTGTCCCACACAAGGGAATAGGCATAGATGGTTTCGGTTGCTACAAAAATAGAGAAAAGAACTATTTCTTGCGTTTTTCCTGTGTGAAGTTCTCCTTGTATCACAGACAAAACTGTTATATACGTCAAACATAACAAGAGAGATCAAATCAGATGGTGCATCAAGGATAGAGAGGTGCAGAAACTGTGAAGCATTTAGTGAAGAACACAAATATAGTTGTAAGAAATTACCTTTTAGGAAAAAAACATCTAACAAAATGGTGTCTGTAGTAGAGGTTGTTAATTTAAGCCTGGTCCTAGATCATACCCTGAAATGCAGTAATGGTAAAAGATAAGCAACATGAAACAATCAAGGCTACAAAGTCTGTATGCAAATCTGCTTAATGACA
This sequence comes from Harpia harpyja, assembly GCF_026419915.1. Taxonomy (NCBI): domain Eukaryota; kingdom Metazoa; phylum Chordata; class Aves; order Accipitriformes; family Accipitridae; genus Harpia; species Harpia harpyja. The sequence continues at coordinate 24,651,156 of NC_068957.1, read as the reverse complement.
ACCCGAAACCTGATCTGGGCCAGTCCTGTTACAGAGCCCCAGCAACACCGGAGGGCAGCAGTGGGACACAAAAGGGGGGTGTAATTAGAAGCTCACAGGAATCAGTAAAATACATCAGCATGAGATTTGCCTTCCATAAATTCATCTACTGACAGAGAAAATTGAGGGCATCTTTGGAGGAAAAACATTGTTGCCACCCACATGACCCCCGTAAGTAGAGGAAAGATAAGGAAACAAATTCATAAGCACCCTTCAAAAACAGCTAAAAAAATCTAAAATCTGCTTATCCAAGCTGGCCTGAGACACTCCAAATCCTCATGCCATATATTCACAGCAAGAATTTCTCCCCCTACAACTGCTTCTGAAGGTCGTCTTCCTCTGAGCTGCCTTTTTTATTCCACCAACAGATTCCTTTGATGAAACGTTTGTTACTCCAATGCCAGAAATTTCTTTTCCCATTGCACTGACCTGAGCTAGAGATTGACCGATCAGTAAAATCCCCAAACCTGTGTTATCTACACAAGGGAAGCACCATCTTCCACAAACTCCATTGTGATTCAAAGGAATAGGACACAGCATCACAAGAAAATTCAGTAATATTAGGAATAAGGGCAGAACTGAAAGGGGAAGAAAAAGAAATGGAGTGCATTTTTATAAAGGAAAGGAAGATGAGATATTTAGGCTTGGGGGAATAAACACTTCTTTCATCTCTTACAAGCTACTGTAAAGGAAAGGATTAGAAGTTTGTATTCAGTCTTTTTCAAAATTAAATATTGTAACTAGTGCTTAAAGCATGTACTGCCATCACGCGTTCAGAAAGAAAAACACAAGGTAAGAGAAGGAACCGACCTAAGCAGCTTAAAGGGGGGGGGGTGAGAACACCGCTGCTTTGCAAGCCGTCATATAATAACATCAGCTACTCCTAGGCATTACTGTTCGGTTCCAATTTACTGCTCCAAGCAGCTTAGCTCAGTTGCCCAAATAAGCTCTAAAATACCCCTGTAGAAATAAGGTTTCTTCCTGACAACACTGCATATACGTTTTTTTCAGTGTACTTACTGGTACGCAACAAAACAGTTCCCTCAAATAGGTACCAAGATAATCAGGCAAAAGGATGGTGAGAGTAGGAGAAAAAACCCCCACCAAAACAGAGCTAATATAAATCAAACTATTCAACCAGCTCGTCACACAAACCTGCCCTCTCCTGCCTTCCCCGTCCTGGCTGAGACCTGGGGACGAGGCTCAGGTGGAGAGCAAACCCCAGCTGTGCCTGTTTTCTAGCTTTCCTCCCACTGCCCCCACCTTCCATCCTTGTCATGAGAAATTGCCATGGATTATCAAATCGCTCTCTGAACTGCAGTTCAGAGTCACCCATTGGCAATAACACTCCTCAGTATTGTGATGGCAGAGCCACCGTTCTGCAGGCAGCGGTACGCAAATGCTGGGAATTAGCAGCGTGAGACTCTTGCAATACAGGTACTGAGTAAACGTTTTGATTACTCTCCTTATTAATCCTGATCCAGAGTGTTGTCACCCTCAGAGGCAACTTGGTCATTATAGCAGATTTTTCAAACAATTCTAAAAGGCTTATTGCAACAAGATGGACAACAGAGTATCTGTTACCCAAGAAGGCCAAACTACTGATATCTTCATAATTGCATAGTTGATCAGGAATATTGCTAGCAGAGACAATCTGAAAGACCCTCACCATCCCATGAAAAGCTGATGTGAAACTGGCCGACCTTCAAAGCAGACACAGATGAAGTGGTTAAAACTAAAAAAAAAATCCACCTGCTAAAGTGTAAACCTAAGCCAAGTAATTTCTCCTTTGAGGTTTACAAGAACAAAGCTCTTCTTGCTCCCCACTTCCACACCTCTTAGAAAGTTATTTAATTCCAGATTGAAAGCACTGGTGCTTTACTTGGACCCACCATAATGTCACTCTGCCAGATGGCAGGTTTTCTTTTTCCTTTTCTAATGAAGCACAGACACAGTCCTGAGCACCTCTGAGCACTGACCCAGCTCAGTTCCATCCTGTTGCTCTACTCACGCACATGTTCAAGTGCTTTTGCAGTTTACTGGAAACTTAAAGGACAAGATCAGCTGGCATGGCTCTTTCCAGGGAAGCAGGAGCTAAATGTCAGCAACCAAAAATCTTTTTTTGTAACGAAGCTGGATGTTCAAGATAGAAGTCTGGGAGATGACTTGTGACAATGATGTTTGGAGAGAGGTCAATTATTTATTAACATCAACTAATTGTTAAGGATTCTTTTGAGAAGGTGTCTCTATTCCTCAAACAACCCAACAGAAGAAAGCTGAAGCATATGAAAATCCTAATGAAGAGGCGGCCATTGTTTGCTGCTTTCCACACACATTAGGGTGTTGAGTCATGAATTTCCAACAAGTTTCTTAAGTGATGTGACAGCTATAGCAATATCAGATGATAGATACAATCTCTATGCTATCTCCTGGGATTAAAAAGGATCAAGTGGCAAGCTTGGAAAAGTAGAGTAAGGACTACACTGAACTGGAGCAGGCATCTGGCTGTCCTGAGGTTGTAACTCAGACAAAGGGAGGTGGGCCAGAAGGACCCGAGGGGATCACTTTGCACATTGCACAGCATAGGCAAAGATTTTCTATTTGTGGGATTATCCACAGATGAGGTGTAGAGGGAGAAGAGAATGAAGGACAGAGTCTGATAGGAAACCTAAAAAAAGTCAGGGAGGAAGATGTATTCTGAAAAAAAAGGACTAGAGACCTATCAGGAAAACCAAGAGACTATGGAGTTCTCAACAAAAGACAGAACTCTGGATTTGGGATTAACACAGAGAAGCAGAATTGCCAAGTACACCACCACAATTTCTGAGAAAGAAATCAGATGTGCATTGGAGAAAAGCAATGGCATTCTTGCCAGCTATACATGTAACCAGAGGAAGGGTGTGGGATGAAAGGCAGAGCCTAAAGTTGTCAGGCTGGACCATGCAACACGAGGAAGGAGCAAAAATTCAAGATGAATCATTGAAGTCATGAAGGGCAAGAGGAGGAGGCTGCAAAGAGAAGACAAAGAAACACGAGCAGACATTGGAGAAGTTGGCCAAGTGAAGATCCCCATCAACAACGAGGAGGTGGAGAAGCGGAGAAAGGGTGTGGGGTGCACAGAGATGTGTGAAAGTGGGGTGGGAGGCAGAAGCAAGGGAGGTGAAAAGGGACATTGTCAAAGGCACGAGCAGTGCCTGGAGGACCGACATCTGAGGCGGCTGTGAGGGATGAAGACTTTTCTAGAGACAGAGTAAAGATTTCAGAGACAGAAAAGGAAAAGCTAGGGGAGAAGTAAAGAAAATGAAGCAGGAAATTAATTAAACAACAGCCAGGTTGGCAGAAATAGTAGTGGAAACAAGCATGGGAGATGTAAAGATAAAGAAGGTGATCTGCCTGCACAAGAAAAAGTCTCCAGAACTGAGAAAGACAAGGAGACAAAAGTACTGGTGAGAAAGAGAAAGCAATGAGAACAGAGGGGATTTTACGAGGGTTGATGGAGGGAAGATAGGGGAAAAAGCCAGATGAGAGGAGGAAAGCAGAAAGTCAGGACATCTTTACTGTCAGGAGAGTTGCACAGAGGGAGAACAGAGGGCAGAAGCGATGCCCAGGGCTGTTACGCTTGTGCGGACAGATAAAAATCAGAAGCGTTTCTGGGTTCAGTTAACGGAAACAGGCACCTTCCCTCAGAAACCAGCACTGAGACGCGACGAGGGGTGCCAGAAGGGACAGGACCACCAGCAGCCCTCACCACAGACACCCAGCTGCTTCCTCTCCACCAAGATGACGGCACTGGCTCTGCCCCAACAGAGCTCCCCTCACAGGAGCAGGCCTGCTGCCAGCTTATGGCAGCGTGAAGCCGAAACGCTCCGTGCCCGTGCTTATAGCACCTGCAGGGAAGCATGGCTGGCTGCGGCCGGAGGGGACATGGTGCCTGCTTGCCCACCCCCGGCACCTCGGGGAGGGCGAGCGACACGGCTCCGTGCTTCTCCGTTATCGCTTCTTTTGGTCCGTCCTACACAGGAGGAAAGACGTACACCAAAAAAAAAAGAAAAAAACAACAACAGCGTAAACACCCCGAGGAGGATATCTGATGAAGACCAAGCGCTTGCCACAGCGCTCACTCTGTGAGGCAACAACCCACGGGTTCCCTCACACATCCTGCACGGCCTCAAGGCCCCGGCGCTGTCACAGCTCCCGGGGTCAAGAGATGCCCGAGACCAAACCCTCCCGGGATGGCACCTGCTCCTGGATGCGCACAGGGAGCGAGGCGATTCACCTCTCGCCGCTGGAGGCAGCCCCTCTGCCGCCATTTCCTCTGTCTCCTCAGCTAACGGCCCTGTGGGCCTTCCTTGGCCGCCATTTCCTGCGAGGCATCCTCAGGGACAGGGGGGATGCGCTGCGCCAGCAACAGGCGAGATTTTTGTTATTGGTGTCCATCTAGCTATATATTTTTTTTTAAAGTAAAAAAACCCAGCAGCTGCACAGAGTAAGAAACAAGGGGGGAATGAAGCAACAGGAAGATGAAGTGCTTGCTGAGGTGAATCTTTGCTTAAAGCCTTCAGGCGCGTTATTTACTGCTAAAATAAAGTTCGGTTTGATGGAAATGTGTCAGACCAGAAGTGGTTGAAGTGCTTTTTATCAAAAGTTCGTAAGGTTCTTTGTTTCAAAGAAATAGCTTTTCCTCATTTCAAATTTTCTCAGTAACAGGGAAATAATCTTCTGCTTTCCCAACACTTACAGAATTTTTTTCACTCTTGTTTTCACTTCAGCCAGAAAACATTTAAAGATCATTTTAAATTACCTTAAATGTTTTTTAGAAGTCAACATTTTCTTGTATTGCTCCGCATACATTGTATTTCCAACTCCACATCCCTAGACTTCTGCGCAAACAATTCAAGACAGGGTCCAGCCTTTAATAACATCACATTTTCAATGTTTTATATGTACAAATTCCTTCATTTCATTGTGTTTCAGTAGTAGATACCTTACAGCCTGGGGCAAATAACTGCTTACAGAAATTTTACTATCTAAAGTGGAACTGAAGCTTATTGTTACAAACAGTCACATAATTAGGTTAAAAGGGACATAAATCTTCACAAAGTCAAGTTCCTTCCTGCTCTGAAGGCACATTTTCAGCAAGGCAAAGTCCATTTAGCTAGATCTTGAAGCTGAAAAATAAACTTAAAATAGCAAGTAAGCCCCAGAAGCTAATAAGTCATAGTTATAAAATCATTTACCCTGTAAATACAGTTGTCTGAAATTGAAATGAACTCCAAGCCACGCCTGCCAGAGAGCAAGAAATGGGTCACAGAGCCTGGCAGGGAAGAAGGGGGACTACATGGCCCCATTACCAGTGGTTTCACAGTTGAAAGGAAGAAAAAGCATTTCAGCAGCTGGAAAGGCACTGGGTTGAAGGAAAAGGGGCCCCAGCTTCTGCTTTGACCTTTGTGCCAGGTGTGCCAGGCTAGATCCAAAAAGGATTTTGGCAGCTCACGTAAGTGACATTTAGGAGCTTAAATCCCAAGCTGACACCCTACAGTTTCTCATACTTTTGTCTGAACTCTGTAGGGCATGTCTGATCTCAACCTTTTCATGGCTCCAGATACTGGGCATGGGACACAACTTGCATAATCTTAGATACCAATTAGTCATCTTGACTTCCCTTTAGTCACTGGAGAAAAATAGGCACTTAAAATGGCAACATTTAACTTCTCCTAGAATAGGTATCTAAAACAATCACACCCTAACCATACCCATTTCTTCTTGGTAAGTAAAGGAGGAGCCCAGCAGGAGTAGCTCACAGCATAGTGGTCACTTGTGCCCCAGCAAGGTCCCTGCAGACTCTCTGGAGAGGCTGAACCCAACAGACATCCTCTGTTTATACCCTCCCGATGGCAAGAGCTATCAGATCTCCACCACAGGCAGCCTTTTCTTTAGGAATAAAAGCAAAAAACAGTCCCTGGGCTCAGTGCTCCTTATAAGCTCAGCTCAGGCTGCTGCAGATCCCATTTTAAGATACTTTACTTTTCCCTGGGAACATATGGGAGGCACCAACACCTTATCAAGCTGCATCCATTCCAAAACCTAAAATTAGCCACTCTAACACTGACCTTGAAGCCTGCAAGCCCTTTATTTGCGAGGAAGCAGCTATTCAGGCATTCTCAGGACGTTACATACAACCTCAGGCTGAACAGTCAGGGAGCACGAGGGCGGCTGCTCCCTAAAGACAGGGGACCTGGGAGCCAAGGGTGACCCCAGCACAGGCAGTGCCCTCACCCACCGGCTGCAGCCCACCCAGGAGCAGGCAGCTCATCCCACCAGCAGTCCCAGTCAGGTCCAGTGTCCATCCAGGCAGGAGCAAAGGGAAGCAGAGCCAGAGGCAGTGCAACACAGCTCCAAAGTCTCCCCTCCAAGCACCAGAGTCAAAGCCCAGGCTGGAAACAAACTACAATGTGCACCCAAGGGTCCAGCCCAGAGGCAAGTTACCTGCACATCTGAGATCCATCCCAAAGGCAGAGGCAGAGATAAGCACACTTGCACTGAGCCACCCTGAGCTTAAATGTTGCTGTGGGCAGGGGCAGAGGAGCCCCAGGTGAGGCTGCTCAGGGCCATTAAGAGGCATTGAGGCTAGCAAAGATTTAGTAACTGGATGTAGCAGCTGCCTAACATCACTGCTATGAGATTGTTGCCTGTGGAGCCCTGCAGCCTTCCAGACTTTTCTGCAATAAGACACTGACTCACTCTCACACCAGCTTCCTTTCGGCAGCCCCCTAAAAAACCTTCTTCCTTCTCCAGTAAACCAATGCCCTGTCTGCGCCGTAGAGGCCTCTTTCCTCTCTTCGCCACCACTGCAACTGCTGAACGCAGCGTGGGAATGTGCTCTCCTGAACCCAGGATTGATCTTTTCCCCTCGGCAGGTCTCTGCTGGCCTCCTCCGAGCACAAAGACAGGACGTGCCTGGTGATGGTCTTCCCTTCCCATCCCTCCTGCTCTGCATCACGCCTGCGTGCTGTTGTAGACCCTGCGTGCCCTGCCTGCCCCACGGCTCCATGGGAGGGCCCTGCAGAAGCAGAGAGAGGCTGCGAGGAGCACGAATTGCCGCTGCAGAAGCCATCGGCCACAGCTTTGGCAGAGGCCCTAGGTGATGGGAGCAGCCTTGTCTGATGTGATAAAAGAAAACCAATGCAGCTGTCAGGCAACATGCACCGCACAGGAACAGCCTCCTGCTGCACTGTACCCAGAGTGCTCGTTGCAATTCTATATCCATCTGCCTTTGCCCGCATTACCCCTTTCAGAGTCTTTTCCAGGACTGCTTAGAAAAAAGATCTAGACAAAAAGTGCCACACCAGCAAGTAAATAGAAAGGATGGCACAACCTGAAAGCCAGTGCCAGTGACTGTGAAGTTTGGGTTAGCAAGCACAGAAATAAGGAGAGCTATCAGTCCTGCGATGCGAGACGCATGTGCTAATGGCACAGCAGCTGCCTCCCTCTCTAGGTGGAACAGTGAAAGGATTGATGCTGCTGTTTCCAAAGGGAGTGATTTGAGACTGCCATGGTCTGCTGGATGCATTCTGGTCTTTAGGAAGGCTAAAAGGCCCTAAAATCTGCGAGGATCTTTTTAGATGGCTGAGGGCTGGCCAGATGGTTTGGCATGGTTGCATCCATTAGCAGAGCTGCAGTGTGAATGAACCTCTGCACATGGAGATGTCTCATTAGGACAGGCAGCTATAAAGGCAGAGGCAAATAAACACTGACGCGAAGGGCTCTGGATAAAGGGACCGAGACCAACATGAAAAGTCAGAAGCTTTTTGTCTTAGCCCTTGCTATTTCTTGGTCACCTTTCTGTGAAACAGAGCTAATACCACTGCCTTTACTAGTAGGCCGAACACATTAAAGGCCACAAAGCGCTCAAATAATTAAACAGGGAAGTTATACAAATACACAAACATTTGTCTGTGCTTCACCTCATAGCTCGGGGGCCTTCAGACCTGCTGACTGGGGAACTAATAACAGTTTGGCCACAGCTGTACGAAACAGTGTGGGCTATGAAGCTGCCCACAAGGCTGCATAAATACCCAGACAGCTCATGCAATGAACTGTGCTATTACAGCCACGCTGCTCAGTGCTGGAGCAAAACGGTCTGAGGGTAAAGCATTCTGCAGCAACTGCAGCACAGGGAGACGTGGGGATTTGTGCACCATGGGATTATCCAACAGGCCAGAGTTGGATTTGGATTCTGGTCGGGGCAGTCACACTTCAGTCAAACAAATCAGGACAAGCAGTGGGGAGTACAGGACAAATTTATACAAGAGGACAGACAGTTCCCAAGCATGCCACTCCAAAGTGGAAATTTCATGAATGAATGTGAAAACTCAGTGAATTCAGCCAGGTCAATGCTGCATGTCATGCAGCTGCATGGCCAGTGTTCCAGTATTAGCAGCCTTTTGCCCAAGTTTACTCTCTTGCTGAGAAAAGGGCTGCAAAAAAAGCATTTTTTCCTCAAAGCTTTCTTTGGTGACCTACATGGGGAAATCTTTTGATTGTTTTCCCTGGTGATCAGCTTTTCATCAGCAAGCACACTCCCGAACACTCAAGCTGAGGTTGAACAAAGGACTTGGGATTCTTAAAAGTGGTTTTGGTAAGACAGAGGTACCAAAACTGCAGTCACAGGCAGCCGGCAGTGCCCTGGATGTGCCCAAGTGCTTCAGACACTTTGCATTTCCACTTGTGCTACAGAAGGTGCCTGGAATTGTGCCACATGCCTGGAGCTCTGCCGTCCAGAGCTGTTCAACACCAAACTCCTGCCTCAAACTGGCAGGAATCCAGGAAAAAGCTATTCCAACTCATGTCACCCAGTCCCTGTGCTCAAGGCACACTTACACTGGCAGGATCAGGCTCCTCACAAAATGCAGTTGCAGGGGTGCTTAAAATAAACAAACAGAAACCAAATGCCTGGCAGTTGTGGTGGTGCTACTGCTGTCCTTTGTAATTTCCACGTGGCTGGAGGACCCGCTCGGCTCAGTGCTAGCATTCAAGGTGGGTTCCCACCCATGTCACACACCTCAAGGGAGACTGCCCTAACTACCGCACTTGTCAATTATTCCTTGTAAAAAGGAAGGGTGCCTTTCCACCCTTCCTTTCTCAGCTCTTCCACCTGTGCAGCCAAGAATTCAAGACTCACTGAGCCAAAAGAGGGAGGGAAAGGTCATGTACCCATCGGCTCAGCTCCTCCTCTGAGCTCCCTGCTTGCAGCACCCGCTCTCTCTCTCTCGGAGCCTACCTCTCCCAGCGCTGGAGGAGAAACCCCTGAGCTGCATACAAGCCTCTGCAGTGGCTTAAGTGTCCAAACATCAGGCATGGGAGTGCTTATTGTTTAAGGATATGCAGATGCAGTGGGTCTAGCCCCAACATATACAAGCAGAAAGCAGCCACGTACTGCTCTGGGCCAGTTTCAGGTGGAAGTTATATATAGCCTTGTCTGAAGAAGTAGCTATGAGATGAAAGGAAGCTGAGTTTTGGGCTTAAACACATAATTTTTAAAATTCAGCTGTAATGGAAGAGGCTGCTAAGCTATGTGCGACGAGTTCACACCTTAATGTGAAAACGGTCATGTTTAAACAGCACCATGATAGGATTTTAATGCCCTCTCTCCATCTTCTGGTAATCTTTTCTCAACGGACAGGATTGAATGAGGACAGAAAAACAATGAGTTCCCTCAGCTGCAGAGCTCCTCTTACTTCTGCAATGGCTCTAATCTATGTTTTAGGAAGCAAAAATATATTTTGTTGCCATCACTCATTCACTCCCCACAAGAATAGGATTAATCACTTTTACCAGTTTTAACAAGAAACCATATTGCCAGCAAATAATGAACATTTCCTGCTTGCACATCTGGCCTGACTCCATGTGAAATCGGTTCTGTTTCTCGCTGCTCTGCAGTGCCTATTCTATGGTTCAAAGGTGTCTGTGCCTGACACCATCTCAGTGCCAGACTGTATGTGGTCAGTCTCCCTTCCTCCTCCTGCAAGGTAGTCCATGGACTGCTCAGGACATGCTTATCCCTTTCTGTTTCCTACACCTCTCCCATGGCACCATCCTTCAGGGCACAGGCACTTCTTACTTGCCTGAGTTGTCTAAACACGTACCAGCCACAGCACAGCTGCAGTAAGAGTGGTTAAACACTGCTCAGCCCTCGCGATAGCCCACACATGCTCTCGCTGGAATTTCCCTCCTGCTCTAATACACGCCGTCTCACTGCCGCACACACTGTGGAAGGCATCTCTCTCCTTCCTCCGAAGCATCTGTTGAGACTGCTGACGAAAGGCAGGATATTGCTCTGATGAAGCCTGATGTCTTTTGCTCTGCCGCAATCTAATAAATACATGTTAATAGAGCTAACTTGAAATCCCTGATATGGTGACTGTTCAGTGCTTCTTCCAGACATTAGTTCTCTCTCCAGTTAGAAAGTAAGAAAGAAAAAAAAAGGCATCACCATAGCTGATCTTTGCACCTTGACACCATTATTCAATTGAGTAAAACTCTCACATCACTGTGCATGTCTTGACCACAAACCAGTGTTTCTTTTTTTTTTTTAACTGCACAATTGTTCTCAGAAAAAAATGATTGCGCCATGAATTTATGAGATGCAGCTATCCAAGACAATGTATTTTGTCATTTACTGTGGCTAAAAATGTTTTTTTTACCTAGATGCAAAGATGCTGAGACGTCCTGGGAAAAGTAGAGATGGGGTTGACATCGATGTGGAAGAGGAACCTGAGAATTACTAACAGATCTGGGAAACATCTGTGTTCTGCTTAGGAAGAATAAACAGAAAAACAAAAAACCCAAAGTGTTTTATGAAAGCTCAGCAAGCCAAAAAAAAAAAAGAAAAAAAACCCAAACAAAAAAGCCCAAACCCAATAACCCAGCCTGAAATGAGAAAGTGTAGAGTCCAGTTCTAGTCCAAAGGCAGCTATAATTTCTCAGTCAGAGCACAATGCAAACTGTGATTAGCTATGGCTTGATTGACAGGGGATCATAGGACTGTTGTGCATTCTTCCAGTGATTTCAGGGAGGAGGGAAAATAAGGAACTTTGCTTTTAGTCTGAAATTAGACTTTTTAAGAAGCCAATTCAGAACTTTTTCTCTCTTTGACTATTCATTGGGATGTTCTACACTTGGAGCCCCCCAGACCATACTCTTCAGTTTCTCAACAGGTTTTAAAGACAGAGGCATTATCCCAATCTCAGCCCTAGAAATGATGTGGAAAGTTTGCATGGGATTTTGCCAGTTAAAGCTCAGATTTAAGCCCTAACAAACAGGTAGGAGTCGTGGTACTGGTTCAAGGGTAGTGCAACTGCTGGTTGCGCTTTCCCTCTCCAAGTACAACTGTAATACAGGGGGAAAAATGAATTTAGACTGACTCAAAGGCAACAAATGTTCCTTCTTCTAGCTCATTAATCCTATATCTGATCATGTATAGTTAGAAACATCAACTTAGAGTCAAATCCCTTAAGGCAACTGACACCCCAGCTTCAGAAATACCATTTAAGTAATCAGTAGTTTGATACAATCCACATTATGGATAGAAAACAAAATAGGTGAGAAGCTAAAAAAGTGAGAACAAAAAGTAAGAAAAATAGGATGTAGCTTAACCGTTGTGTCACCCCAGAATCTGAAGGATGCTTTCTGCTTGAAACATGGCAAAACCACAGAATGCTGCAGGCGTAATTAAGATACTGTTGTGTTGCATTTCCTCCCCAGGTGTCAGAGGAAAACAGTGACTGATGAGTGAAAGACAAATTTGAAAGAGAAAATAGAAAAAAGGGGACAACCTAAATACAGAGATGCTGGAGAAATCGTCAAAAGGAGAAGTAGTGACTGAAAAAATCAACAGGGCCAGTGAATTATCATTGCCAAGGAAATCTTGACTCCTCTGTCCAAATGAACTGCCTGTAATAGTAAAGACTTACTCATTCCTTCCAACACATAGCTAGATTTAACAGTCCTCATGGGATGCAAGCAAGGGACAGCATTCTCCAAAATGGGAAGCAGGCCCCAGGTCCGACATGCAGTCCTGCTGGCTCCTGCTCTGCTCCCTCCCACCAGTTGCAGAAGACCAAATCCACCTTCACGTGGGATGCCACAGCTCGTTTCCATGCCTCTTCCCAGCTCTCCTTTGCCTCTTTGCCTAGAACTTGCTGTATTGTAGGTCTTCAACTGTAGCTCTGTCCATACCCACAGGAACGCACAAACCTGGCATTCATAATTGGTTGTGTTCATCTTCAGTGGAGTCCTCTAAGCACAGTAAGGCACTTAGTGCAAGAATGATAGCTTACAAAAGTTCTTTATAAGCAAAAAAACCCCCAAACAGATTATGCTTAGCTAATGTTTCTCAGGAAGGGCTGAGATAAAGCTGCTCTATCTTCATGTACATACATCCCTGAGCCTCTACTTTTGGGCAGGGAAATTAAACCAGCTCCCAAGACTTTACCCTGCTCTGTTAGCCTGGAAAGTAGTGATAGGAGCAAAACCTTCTCATGACTGTTCATTATGCCAATCAGCCAGTGAAATCCTTGTTGCAGATGCTTTGATTTGTAGGTACTGCCAGTGCTGTTTCTGATCTTAATGAAATGATAAAATGATTGTTTCATGAGCCTGTTTTCTCCCATGAATCATTCTCCTTGTACTCCTTTACCAGACAGGAGCTACCCAAGGTAGACCTGAAATACGACTTTTGCTGTTGATCTCCTTGTGGTAGTCGTTGATGTCATCGAACTCATTTTTTGTCTCTGAACAGGTTTACATCTTGATACCTAGGCACATGACTAGCTCTGTGTTCACGCTCCTAAGACACCTTGTTTGTCCTACACGGCACGTGACAGGCCTTTTACCACACCAATCCATCATGATGTTGCCAGCTCTGCACAATTTCTGGGGATGCAGACACCTGCTAACCTCCCTTGGGAAATATCCCATTTGTAGCACAGTCTTGTCCTACAGAGCATACATAGAAGGTGTTTCCATTGCAGTCCCACTGTTCTCTGTTCCTGTATCTCTTAACCCTTCTGCACTCTCTTGGACTCTTAGTAAAGAGGTCTGGATGCTGGGGATCACTTTCCAGCCTGGATTCCTGGCCTGCCAGCAGCACGTACAGCTGCTTGGGCCTCAGGCCACACACTGCTGGCTGCACGCACTTGATTATTACTTTGAAGAACGGCCAGTGAAGTTGCGAAGGATTTCATCTTCCTTCAGCTGCAGTTGGCTTTGGTTTAGGGCAAAAGATATGAAAGGGGCTTACAGGGGATTAGCTTTAGTGCCAAGCCCCTACCAGTACTTCAGTATGTTGAGTTTAGTTGACTTGCTTTGACTTTTGCTCTTGTATAGTTCTATCTGTGCACCAGTCTCATTTGTATATGTTAGCAGTCTGACCTCATTCTTGTCAGGTTATTCCTAGTTTTTAAATTTGATTAAGTTCTTGGTTTGCTGAAACCTTTGCTGCTGTCTACCCAGATGAAGTGAAAGAGGAAGCACAGCCTTATGAAGCAAATGTGATGAAGAACATGAGTGGAAGTTGCTCATATTTATTAGGAGGGTGTTTTCCAGTCTTGGGAATCCCCCGTGGAGTGGATTTCATTGCTTTTTGTGTTCCAGTTCGCGTGAAAATGCTTGCCCTTCACTTTGCAGGCATCATGTGCAGAGTGCAGCAACCTGTAGCATCACAGACGATATTTGAGACATTGGCACACCAATGGCTTTTGAAACAGCCTCATGTCCCCTCTGGCCTTCCTGGTGCCCCCTCCTCTGCCCCTCCACATGTGTGCAATCACGATGTGTGCTCCTATGCTGATAAGCAATGTTGCATAACGGGTGGGAGCTCCTTTGGTCTGCTGAGAGGAAGTACTGCAAACATGTAAATACCTGAACTCAGAACCGTGGATCTTCCCACACCAGTTTCATGAGCTTTCCCCTGCTGACCCAGGCACTACCGCACTTAACAGTTACCGTATGTGCTGGCTTAGGCAGGAGGGTGAGCTGAGGGCATGGGAATGCCGCAAGGGTTCCAATACAGATTGAAAATCTCATTTCCTGAAAGCCAGCTATTATATTTCAGGTAGGTTCCCAATGGCAACAACCTGAGGATGTACAAGTTCACACCACAATCGCAGACTTTCATTACCCTTACTCTCATAATTGGCTTGCCAATACAAGAGGGGTTAGTCACCAGCATGTAAGAGTTGACATCACTCTAGCAGATAGTTTCTAAGCTGATTTTGGTTCCCTTAGTATGATGATCTGACACTAGAAGATCCTTACGCAGAGAGCTCTAAAGGCTGTTAATTGTATAACCTTTACATTTAGTTGATCTCACCAGATTGTGCCAGTCTTTCTCCTCCAGGAACACTGCGTGTAAAGGATGTGCTTAATACACTGTGCAGATAAGAAAAAGGAATCACTTGTGCGGACTTGCGGCAGCTGCTACAGGGTTACTCACTGCTATATAGACCCCCTTGGAAAGAGAACTTTTGCAAGCCTCTTGGACAAACTGGGCAAAGAAATTAAAATCACCACCGACAAAAATAAGCGCACATTCCCCCCCAGGCCCCTCCCCCACAAAATTTTCTTTTATCTGCTCCAAAAGGCCATAGGTTACTGGATTCTGTGTGTCAAGGGATTCTGAACTGTAAAGAATGGCAAAGAAGTTTCAGCAGAGACAACCGATGAAGCTATTTTTAGTATCGGCTGCATGGAAAATACTTCTCAGAGGCTATGGTGTGTTAAGAGTAGAAGACATATTTCCTCCTTTTTAGTTTCTGCTGAAAAACAGAACTTTGCAAGTAAATAACAATAACAAAAGAGCAACGGTTCTGATGGGTAAGTACTTGCGGCTGGTATTGGCAAGCCCCAAATCTCCCATGAGAAAGTCTTCTCAGAGTTTCACCCAGTTCCAGAGATTCAAGGTGCTCAGCTGGTCTGAATAAAATCTGGGGTGAGCTTCCAAGGTTTTGGGTACCCCAGACTCCAAAACATTCTAAGATTTCCTTTCTCTTTCTGCTGTCAGAGAGGAATATTTTTATTACTGTAGAAACACTTGGATATGAATGCTGTCAGTTCATTATCTATTCACAGTTTCAAGAGCCCACGGAAGGGAGGGACTATTGTGGGATGTAGTCAGTGATGAACTAAGACAGAACTAGCAGGGTTCTCTATTAGGAAATGCTCCTGTTCTGAATTAAAAACCTATCTATTTCAAACAGAATCTGCTCTCTTTTGGGCAAAAGTAACATGTGCGTCTGTACTAGGACCAGAGGAAATTATTAACAACATGTTTTAACTATGCTAAGTAACTGTAGCTCTGTAACAGCAAAAGAGTCACTAATGAGTAATAATATTTCAGTTGCCATAAAAATGCAGGCAGGTAATTAGAAATGATTTCTCACAGTACACCCAGGTTTTACCTTTTCAATATACCTGCTTTTTCTTTTTTTTTTCCCAAGGGAAAAAATGATTACTATCTGGGGGCCCAAATACATAGATAAAAGTACAGAATTCTGAAATGTTTGCCATTCTGTGTTCCTCTTTTTGTTATGATTTATAGCATGTGAGAGGATTTTAGAATAAACAACACATTTATGTACTTTAATCTGCATATATGCTTTCCACTTTCTATCATAAGTCATTGTACCCCTTTAAATGAGCCCATCTAGTTCTCCATAAGAAGACAGACAATCAGGATACAAATATTTACTTTCTGTTTGTAATAGTACAACTTTTGACCAAACTCATACAACTTTTTGGCAGTATCTTTCACTGAATAGCTGCTTTTCCGTACTATGAAGGCTTGGCTCGACAGCAAAATAAATTTGCTCTCCATGCTATGACATGAAATCTAACTCTAAGTCTTTATTTTAGGCAAACGTTAATAATTATATATTAGTGACACTAATAATTCAGACATGTAATTGTTTTTCCCCTGGTTCCCGCTAAGGGGCTGTACTTTGTTTCATTAGAGATTGATTTTTTTCCTCATGTGACTCCTTCCCTTGAACATGTGGAAAACACACATATCTGAAAGAACTGCTTCAAATATTCTATGAACTAAAAGGCATTGATGCTGTTACTGCTGGCAAGACACATAGTCGCAACCTAATTTTGGATTCTGGAAAAGAACTCAGAACGGAAACAGAAGCATGAAAAAGGCACAGTAACATGTTTCTACATGTGTTCATTCTCGCACGTTGAAACAAGCTTCCTAGCAGACAAACAGGCAAATTTGGACCTCTTTTTTTTGCATTAAAGCCATGAGAGCGTGTATTGCTCAATTATTCCTTACATAACGGCGGCAGCGCTGGCACCGGCACGCCGCAGCAGCTAACGTCAGGCTGCTGCTGCGGTTAAACCCCCACGCTTCCCAAACCAGCAGGTAGGCTCTGCCCACGGCAGCAGCCTGGGGCATCCTCTTACCGGGGGAGCTTGCTCCACACGGGCTTCTCATCTCCACCGCGGAGGACACAAAAGTCACGCTGCAGACCACCCCGGGCTGAACTCCACAAGTAACCAACCCAGAGCGACACAAATATAGCTGAGGTCAAGCCCCTTCTCTGAACGCCAGGAAATGCTGCCCATGCTGTTTTGCAGGAGCCAAGCTCTCCTCTAATATAGGTAATTATGGTAGCGAATATTTCTGGCAAGCTCATTATTCCGGTAAGCAAAAACCAAGAGTGGGAACAGTCTTTGGCATGCTATGCAAAAAAAAAGTTTTACCTACAGAATCAGGGCAAATAGATCTATAGGGAAAGTACATCTGTAACCAGTGTAACTGTCTGCAAAATCCCTAGAGTGAGTTCAGTTTTATCAGCAGAAAAAATCCACTTCCTCACTCCCTGCCTGCAGGATAACTGATACACAATACTGGCAAGCAAGGTTCAAATCCTCCAGACTGGTGATGCCAAAGTCCTCTTCCAGTACCAAGGGTGCATGGTGCTGGACAGGTCACGGAAGTTTTTTGAATATATGTAATCTTCTTGCTGAGTCTCACGAAAGTCCAGACAGCAAACATCCACATTCAGACAGGAAAAATGTTATCCCCGCTTTGCAACTGGGTAAATTGAAGCACAAAGAAATTCGGCAGAACTATTCTGCAGGTTTTATATGACTTGTGCCTTTAAATCTCTGTCTTGTTCCTACACTTCTTGTATAACAATCTGCCCTAAACCAGGCTGCCAGAACAATTTATGTGCATCAGTATAGAGCAGCAACAGTAGCTGCATCTCTTCTGTAAGTAGACCTGTTCTTAAGTATAGTGTATTTTCACAAGCACCCTTTTTTATTGTTACAGTTTACTTTTGTTACTGCAATGCTTCACCTACCGACAGATACAAGTGCAGCTATGATTAACTTCATCTCTCCTTTCTACAAGGATTGTGGCTTTTGCTCAAATCACTCAGGTCTATTAGTGACAACTGAGTGGGGATGAAAGCATTACAGATGGAAGTTCATGCAGACAAGAGAGCATCTGCGGAAGAGTTGATAACGTTTGTTTTCCAGAAATGCTAGTCAGGTCAATCAGTGAACTGTTTCTGAATCGCTGTTTCCAAATGAGGCTCTGCTTAGCTTGCCAGGCTATGGAGTATCGTGCGGTGATTTAATGTTAAAGACAACTTTGTGGTTGAATAAATTCCAGCAAATATGTTCCCATTGCTGATGAACAACTTAAAAAATCAGCTAAACAGGATGTACTGATAAACACTGCAACATCGGCCAAAAGCTCACTATTGCTTTTCATGAAGCCCATATAAATAATTTTAAAATAAACATCTGACAGTCTCCCAACTTCTACCAACTTCCTTTGACAATTCATGGAAACAGGACCGTCTGTAAAGCACAGCACTGCATTTTAGTGGGTGTTCATTGTGAGGCATTCTTATTTGAATCAGAGCCACTAGGTTTGGGTTTCTGAGGTTTCTGAGCAGTCAGACATCAATGTCTATATTGTCTCCAAGACAGGCAGTAGCTGCAGTGATGTTCTACTTCACACACTTAAACCATGACAGAGCAGAGAGTTAAATTGCTGAGCTACAGGGACAGTCGTGTGCTGCAAGCCAGAGGCTGACCCAGAAGAGGCAAAGCAGGGCAGATTCCCAGTGGCTTTCTGAAAATCCAAACAATTAGATCCCCTAAGAGGGTAAAGTCCTAGCCTCACTAATGCATCTAGCCCCTGGGATAAGGGTGAGGCTGGATTTCACCCCGTTGCTTGAAACAATTTAAGAAGTGCCACTGTTTGACATTGCTGGCAGGGAACTCCAGCAACTGTAAACTGAGCTGCCTGCTTATTTAGTTCAAGAGAAATGTCAACCAAGGCTCAGGCGAGTGCTATAAAAAGCCGTTGGGAAGTTGGACTTCATCACCAAGAGGACTTAGCACTAGGTGAAACAGAGCAACCACCAGCCGAGGCTCACGCACGGCTATGACCGTCTACAGCCCCGCCATCAGGAGGCAAGAGCAAAGCTGAACTTCGCAGGGAGGAGCAAGCAGAAACCTCAGGAGCATTTCCATGGTCAGCTCGGATCTCTGCTTGGAGAGGAGGAAGGGGTGCCCTGCACAGAGCAGCACCCAGCTCCGCTCGGGACCCTCTCCCACAGCAGCCCCGGGGGTGCCAAGCCATCGCGGCGGAGCGGCGGGAGAGAAAACCACCGAGGACCAAGGCACGTGAACCCGATTTTGGGACAACCCTGCGTATACCTGGCCGGGACTCAGCTCAGCAGGGCTGGGAGCCCAGCAAGCGAGTCCCCCCGAAGCAGGTGGGGGCTGCGAGCCAGCGGCAGCCGCAGCACGGAGCCGCAGGCAAAGCAGCACCTTGCAGCACCCCGTGATGTCATTCAGGTCGCTGTGCACATGTAAACACGGCTGGCGCGGTGCAGCCAGGACACTCCGCTTCCTCCCGCCAGCACAGTTGCACTTAGCTGGGTTTCTGCCTGAAAAGGTAAGGCTGCTTTTAAGCTCTCTCTTTGCGATCTAGAACCCTCGTTAACGAGCCTATGCTGCTTCCTATGAAAAAACGTTGAGCTCCTCGGGCTTTTTCTTAGGGGTTGGCTCTTGCCGGGAGGAGATTTGTGGCACTTTTGAGGCTTGAAAAAACAGCAGCCCTCCTTGCACGCCAATCCTCTGTATGAACACACGGAGGAGTTGAAACAGCGGCTGCATGAAGTTGCTGTTGCTAGAGAAAGCAAAATGCTAGAGCGTGGGCAATTAGCAGGTCTCCAACTGTTCTCCGGTGTCATTCCTAGGTACAATTTCCTTCTTTTGCCTGATTTCTCAGGGAATATCTTTTCTTTTAAAATCATACTTGACAGTAAGGGAAACTTGCAAATCTGTTTTTTCTAACGGTGATTTATATTACCATAAAAAAAATCCACATGCTGCCTGTCTTTGTGCCATCCAATGCTCTTTGACTGAATTGCAACAGTAGGAAATTAATTAATATTAGTCAGTGGGACACAATATGACAAAACCAGCAAGATTGCTTGGGCTTGTTTTTTCTTAATGAGAACCCTGAGGCAGTTTTAATTCATAATTCAGACTGCAGTCACTGGTCTGGATTAACACTTAACTTACTTCAGGGAGTGAAGGTTTTAAACTCTACTTTGTAAAAGGTGGTTTACTGATGGGCTTGCATTCACTTGCACTGGCAGCTCACCTCTGACGGGAGCACAGCAATATAGCACATATGCAATTTGGCACTTCGAGACAGGATTCATAGTGGGTGGCCCCTGAATCTGAAATTTCTTAAAGTAAATCGAAAGGGAACCGCACCAAAGGTGAGTCAGTATGTCAAATCCGGCTTCCCGCACATTTATGTAGGAGAGGACTTCAGCAGCAGGCTGGAGCAGTAGGATGTGTGAAGTAAGAGTGTGATTTTTGTTCAAGGGCATGGTTTCTGGGTCAAGTGAAAGGGCTGGGAGCCTGGCTCCAGTGTGAACATCACCAGCCAGGGGAACTGTATCCATGATGGAAGTCCATCCGCGGGACAGCCCTCGCCAGCCTGGAGCAAGAGCTCCAAGAGGGCTGCCGGCATCCTGCTGCGTGTGCATGTCCTGCTTCTTCAGCTGCCGGAGCTGCAGAAGTGAGAATTAGATTAGTGTTGCAAAACGAAAACATCTCATCACAACAGATCAAACAGCCCAGATCTGCTCTTTTTTTGTGGAAGAAGAAAACCAGAAAAAGTACCCTTAACTGTAGAACTTTCCACTTCTGACTGCAGAGGTTTCATACCGAAGTATGAGTGCAATAGCGTGAGACATTCACAGCCATGCAATGAGGGCAGAGTGTAGAGGCATTTGTGTCTTAAATCAATTAACCTGTCTGCTGATGGGCATGCCAGAAAGATCCAGGACTCTGGAACGATATTCCTGTGCTTCTCAGTCCTGTCAAGATGAACATCTTTTTCCTAGAAATGCCATGTTTAGCTTCCAAACATCCAGCTACAAGTAATAATGTGCACACTTCATTATGTCCTTGCTGCAACAGCCTCAGAAATACAGACTCTATTTAAAATGTAAAAACCAGTAGTTAGATAAAAGTGTATTTATTTAGTACAATTTTTTTTTGAAATTTGATATTCTGAAAACAATGTTGCAATAGGAGCTGTCTCCCTGCAATATGGAAATAAGCATCAATAAAATCTGATGGAGATTTTCAGCCTTCTACCTTTGCTGTACACACATCATGCAGCAAATGACTCTGCTTTCTTTACAGCTTTGGAGACTAATTTCAGACATTCAATGGTATCTCTGTGTGTCTGCTTTTGTGCACAGGTGGGAAGATAAGGAGACAGTGTGGGATTAAGCTTCAATCTGAACAAGAGAAGTGGGAGGAAGGGCTGAAATGCAATCATTTTGTAGTCCTGGGTGCATTTTGTCCAAAGAGATGGTTTAATCTCATTATATTTTTATGACACTGTAATGAAGTCATTTATTCTCAGAAAGTGCCCTGTTCTGATGAGCCAGCAGACATCACCCATGTATGTGCTAATTGTATTAATGCTTTTGCACTGCCAGCCAGGTCATCCTGCTCAGTCCACTTCATTATAAATGGCCTGACCCCAAGTTCATTGAATGCAAAGGAGAGGCTTTTCCTGACTCCACAGACCATACCTCTCCTGTTCGTCAATCACGGTGTAACATTTGCTCGGGGTGGTGGGGATGGGACATCACCTGCATTTCCACAGGTTGGGTTTTATCACCTTTTGGCTCCAAGGTTCAAAGCGGCTCCCTGGCCTCCATCAAAGTGCAACTTTTCAGGTGTCTTCTGCCTGTAAACACCAGCAATATAAGGACTACTCCTGGGGGCATTTTTTTCCCTTGTATCAGTTATTCAGCAACACAAGAGTTTTTCAATTTGGGATCACCCTAGAAGATAGCAACATGAACTCATGAGACCATAGTCACACCACCGCCTCTGCCTCCTGCCACTCAGACAGCCCTAGTCCCTTGGGTTTAGAAAAATATCTTAAAGAGGAGGGCAAAGAAATGAAATCTTGATTAACTCTGACACCTTGTGGACAATTAGCAGATGAAGATGAAGGCTGCTGGGGGAAATCTCTCCTTGCTTTGGGCTCCACCATGGTCTCAGGCATGCTGCAGCCTTTGCAGCCCAGCCCTGTGCTTGTCTGCGTGCCTGGGCACAGTTTGCTGCAATCAGAAAGTAAAGGCTGATTTCTGGTATCAAGCGTGTGCATTCAGTATCACCCTTGTGTTACAGCATACGCATCCTAGACACGTCGGTTTACCCTAAATGGCTCCATTCAGAGGCCAGTTTGAGTCAGCAGCCTGAACTTGATTATTCTGATTGCTGACATTGCGGTTTAGTCCTTAGCTGTCACATGAAATGTAAATAAGGGCTAACTGTATCTAGGGACCTCAGTAAGCAAACTGACTGTTATGACTCATTGGAACTGAAGAACACAGGTCCATTGGCCAGCATTTAAATATGTGTGTCCTTAAAATAGAACATTTTGCAAATGTACCTAATCCTCCATGGTTTCAATAGCCATTTAGCACTTGTGTTTTGGAGGGGCACCAGGCAGTCAGCCTAACCTTGACATCCAAGGGAAACCAGGCAGCTAGTAACTTTGAAAGTGGCTCTTTAATGGCTTCTTGGGAAAGTGGGAGGTCACCTGAAGGGACAGAAATTGGGTGCAGTGAGCGGTGCTCTTACCGGAGGCAAGGGCAGCAGACAGCATGTCCAGCTAGAGCTGCAGATGAACCAGATGGAAAGGGAACACAAACCTCCAGAGCACCAGAAACTCAGAGCCCTCTCAAGAAATGGGATGGAACCCCAATTTACCTCTCTGAGAAGCAATGCCCTGACCAAACACCCCAGTGCTCAGCTCCATGCCCTGTCTACTCCCTGTCTCGGTGTCCTGAGGAGCACCAGAAAGGAGAGCGGGAGGCCTCCAATGTTGCTTCTCAGACCATTGCATTCAACGTTGCTTATCTATCTCCTCTTCTCATGGAGATAAGGCCATGGGCCAGATGCATCTTTCCCCCTTGTTTCCAGCACCCTTTGAGCCTCTTCCCTCCTCATGGGCATGTTATGGCCTCGTGATAGGAGCAAGGCTGTGGTGTCCTGGGATGGGGACAGTTGGGGACACCCCACCACGGAGCACAGCATCTCGTCCCAGAGCTGCCCTGGGGCGAGGGTTACTGGGAGCCAACGGCAGACTGGAGCGATTGCGCTGGAGGGAAAAAACCAGCCTGGGAGGTGTGCTCTGAGGCACCTGGCCTCCATGTACTCATGCTATCTTGGTGAAGGAAGGGGATTAGAGAGAGGGTTTCTTGACTGCAGCACTTTGATGTTTGGCGCAACTGAAGGATGTAGCCCAGCTGCTAAAGCGAGGGTGTTGCAGGAGATAAACATGCAGACCTTGCTTTTTGAAGACTGTGAGAAAATGAAAGACAAGTTTAAAATGAAAAGCAAGAAAGTTGGCGGCAGCATCTGTCTGGGGAGCCTGCAGGAGCAGTGGTTAGGTGCGGCTGCTCACCGTCAGCATCAGCCAGAGCCACTGCACCCGCGGTGAGGGTGGCCTGTGTCCCATGCTGGGACCTTGCCACATCTGGGCATTTCTGGGGCCTGAATTACAACCCTTCCATTGCAGCCTTGAACAGTGTCTGTATGAGCTGCCAAGTCCAAGTACCACAACGATTAACAAGCTGAAAAAACAGCTATTTGTGTTCTTTGTCACTTGAGAGCTCTAAGTGCTACTCTTTTTTTGTAACATGAAGGAAAAAAAACATTAGTAACAGGGTACGAGTTACTAATATCTACCTACAGAGACTTTTTCTGGCAAATGCCCCTTGCCAGTGGTGCAGGAAATGAGTCAGAAGGAATGAATCAGTGTCTGCAGTGCCACATGAAATAGGAAGCTGATATTAAATTTTAACTGTTACATTAGACAAGGAGGGAATCGCTGTAATGAGAATTATAATGTTATGGGGAAATACCTGATAAAACCAACTGGCCTTACTGAAGACAAGTCCCAGTTACAAAAGCTGACAAAAGAAAGATGGCCCAACAGTTCAACATGTGACATTTTGCCATCCCTACTCATCTGAATCAAAGGAGAGCCAGAAATTGGAAGTATCTAAAAATAAAATTATCTGATGGAAAAAAGTATTAAACTGAGGCTGCTGGGGTGATGAGAAATGGAAGTTGGTGATCTGATTAGGTCTCTGCTTGTTACATTACCTTAAACACATGGCACCACTGGCTGCATTTACAACAGTCAAACTTTTCAAGCCCACTCCCTGCTACCCTTTTCTACATGGCCTGTCCCCATCATGCCAGAGAATGTGGGTACATGAGGTCCACCGATGGGGTCAGGAGACATGCCACCCGCCCAATGCCTAATGTATAACTTAACAGCAGGTATGATTCAGTGGTTGGCACCCACGTTTTGATCGTTGAGCCATGTGGTTGCTCACGCACAGAAGCTGGGCTATGGCACATCTTTCTTCCATGTATTCCTCCCCTGCTACCCAGAGACCAAACCACAGATGATCTCGAGGAGATGGCCAAAAGGATAGGCAGCTTCTCCTGCTCCTCTATTAGCAGTATGGCACAGCTTCACCCGTACTTATGGCACTCGGACAGCCCAGCAAGGAGATTGACACAACAGGAATGGTGCCTCACGCCTGTGTGAATAGTCTCTGAAAGGGCAGCTTTGAAGAAGATAGCAGGATGTTTTATACAGAAGACATTTCCAAACCTCTACTTTGTACTGAATAGCCAAATAGGAAATGCAAATGTGAATATTGACAACTCTTGCAGTGCCTTTACCTTTACAGCCCCTGTTTTTGTTCTCTACAGGAATGACCCACCCACCCTATAACACGACAGATGTCTCCAGCAGCCCAGTCATGACGCAGAGCAACCAGACCTGCTCCAGTCACAATATAACGTTCAAAAACAGCCTGTACGCAACCACGTACACCATCATATTCATCCCCGGCCTCCTGGCAAACAGCGCTGCCTTATGGGTCTTGTGCCGCTTCATCAGCAAGAAGAACAAAGCCGTCATCTTCATGATCAACCTGGCCGTGGCCGACCTGTCTCATGTCCTTGCGCTGCCACTGCGAATATACTATTATATTAACTCCACGTGGCCTTTTGGGAGATTCCTTTGCTTACTGTGTTTCTACCTGAAGTACCTCAACATGTACGCCAGCATTTGTTTCCTCACCTGCATTAGCATTCAGAGGTATTTTTTCCTGTATCAGCCGTTCAAAGCCAAGGACTGGAAGCGGCGGTACGACGTAGCCATCAGCACCGCGGTGTGGCTCTTCGTTGGGGTGGCATGCTTGCCATTCCCCATCATGCGCAGCTACGGCCTGGCCAAAAACACAAATACCTGCTTTGCAGACCTTCAAGTCCGGCAGATCGACAGCAAGGTGGCCACCGTGCTGATGACAGGCACGGCAGAGCTCTTCGGGTTCATCGGCCCACTCATCATTATTTTATTCTGTACTTGGAAAACAAAAGACTCTCTTCGGGGCTTCCAGATACCACTGCAAAATAGCAGCGAGAGGCGGAAGGCTTTAAGGATGGTTTCCATGTGTGCCGTTGTGTTCTGCGTGTGTTTTGCACCATACCACATCAACTTCTTTTTCTACATGTTGGTGAAAGAAAACGTCATTACAGACTGCTTCCTGAGTACCATTACACTCTATGCCCAACCCTTTTGCTTAAGTCTTGCGAGTCTGGACTGCTGTTTGGATCCAATCCTGTATTTCTTTATGACTTCAGAGTTTCAGGACCAGATATCAAGGCACAGCAGCATGGTCATCAGGAGTCGGCTCATGAGCAAAGAGAGTGCCTCATCAATTAAGGAATGACAAGAAAGCCAGCTTAAAAGAACGAAGATATTTCATATGAAATCTGAAACTGTTCTGTGATACTCAATTGCCAACTCCGTTGTGGAAGATCCTGCAAGTTTATTCAGGGGAGTTTTGTGGCAGTGGAAAGCTGTTGATATATAGAAGATAGAACTCTGTTTAAGACCGATGTGTTGGAAGCTGATGAGCAACCCAACTGGCGTGACTACACCCACTGCTGTGCCACCCACACCTGACCTAGCTGGACTAGAAAATTTACAGGAGGGAGTGACAAAGCTTTTGCTAGGAAATGGTGGAAACATCCCAGGAGCTTTTCTTCTATTTTCCCACCTCCATGGCTCTATGATCAAGCCAAAGACAATCCCACATCCATACACTGACATTCGCTGTAGTGTCTTCTCTGCTAAAACCAGACAACACATACAAGAACCTGAAAATGGCCAGTAACAATAAACGGCAGTTTTGGTCTCCGCACTTAGGGCTGCAGACACGTGAAGGTTGGCAGCTTGCTTCAGCACAGCAATCCCGGCTTGCCGCTGCCCGTGCATCCCACTGGTCACCACGCTTTCCTCTGCTTCACCTTTCCCGCACTCCCCCTCCCACAGTTCATTATTTCCCCCTCACCCAGCCCTAAGTTTGCTCCTTAATTGCTGACGCATCCCGTAACTTGCACCTACAGCTGGTGCAAGACCCTCTGTAAGACAAATTCTCCCAATGGCTCCTCAAACACTCCGGAGAGCGGGACCTGCCCTTGGTGCGAGTGACTTTCTTCCCCTCCAAGCTGCCCCCGTTGGCACGGGGTGGGGGGGGGAATCAGCACATGGCCTTTGCCTTTGGACCCCGAGGGGCAGGACCGCTGGGAGCATGCCGCAGGCTGGGCACAGCCGGACTCCGCATCGGCGCGGGTGGATTTGACGATGCTGATGGTACTGTTCAGGTCCTCGCTCTCTTCTGTGTGCGGTTACTTGGGCCCAGAGGTATCTGCGATGGATCTGCCCCACAAAACCTTGGCTCAACGGGTTCAACTGACACATCTTTTAAAAAAGAGAGGTGTCCTTGCCAAGGTGTTTTCACTTTATAATCGGCTATGAAGATATGAAAAGCAGTGACAAGAAAGGATGCCATTTACCCCTTATGTTAAATTAGTGACAGCTCTTCGGCCAAGTTCACCCGCTTTGTGTAACTTCAAGGGTATCCTCATGATACCTGGGGATTGTTTTGGCTGAACACAGGCACTGATTTATTGCCTTTGAAAACCTGTGTTTTTTCAAAAGGAATTCTCAGTAAGCACCAGCATCTTACATGTTGCCACAAAAATAGAAGAAATACCAGAAACACTTGCTAAGTGTATTTTAAATCTAACTACTCAATTCCATGTAGTTACATTTTAACTCAGCCAAAAATTTTCTGCATATTATGTTTTCCTACTTGACTGTTTTACAATAAAATGGGAAAAAGCAAACAATAGCCAGGTTGAAATAACCATTGCGCTGGAGTTCCTCTAAAAGGCAGCAAAGACATACTGATTAAATACAGTAAACTCTTGTAGTTCTCCTCCCATTTGTGAGGAGATGATTATGGGCCACAGTACGATGAACTTGATCTTACATATAGATAAGTGAAAATACCCAAATATGCCTATCTGAAGGAAGTAACTGTCACAGAGAGAGTATTATTGCAGGCTTCTCTAGTTTTCTGGTGAGAAAGCTGCAGAGTAGGCAAACAGTCCATCTCCCACTGAAGTCAATGGAAATGTTTTCTCAGATTAAACTGGCAGTTCGTTATGCCAATGATATACATACATGTTTACACACTGCAAGTTGTCCCTTTAAAAATGTGAGCAGAGGTTGATGCTCAGGTACACAGTTAAGCACGCGTAATGATTTTTTTTGTCAATTTAGCAGTTTTCTCATAAGCTAGACACTGTATAATATTGTCAGTGAAGGAGACTTTAGTTTCAATGGTTATTTTGAGGATTTTTATGGACCTTGACCAGCTAGCATGTGACTGGGAGCTGTTTACAGGGACTTCTTTCTCATACAACTCTTCATTTTTCAGGTGAAAACAAGTTGAAGGCACTGTTATGGTAACTATGTAGCTTGTCCTACATTTTTCTTTCAAAAAACTGATGCTTAAAAAATAAACGCATTTTTGCAAACATAAGCTGAGTTTTATAGTTAACACTTATACCTAGAAAACTGAATGGGATCAGCTCCTCCTTGAATCAAAGAGTTCAAGTGATGGAGTGCATGGACTTGTATTATTCTTAAACAGATTGCTCGCTTGTCTACAGAAAGGTTTTCACCCCACTCTAAAATGACTGATGTTTATTTGTTATTTTTTTTTTTTTAAACTAAAACACTTATATTGGATTTAGAGGTATTTTGGGGAGAGAGAGGTCCTCCGTGGGAATAGCTGTGCTGCAGGTTGTGTGTGACGAGTGACTGCTATCGTCCTTACGTGCAGGCAGGACCGCAGAAACCATCTCTCTATATCTCATCCAACAATCATTTTGCAGATCCAAATCTATTCGGCTTAAAAAAGCACTCACCATTTACAAGAAGACTGGTAAAGCAGAAATTGGTAACTATAGTCCCCTACATACTGAAAGTTATAATGTGGACCTGGCAGGGGAATACCTGCTCCGGCATCTGAATGTCCGAAGAGTGACGGTGGCTCTCCCAACCTTAGCATTAACAATTAATTTGGTGGATGCATGAGAGATAACATTCCCCGTCACCGTGACGGCATCCCCAAGCACCTCGGCTGCTCACACTCTTCCCCTGTCTTCTTGCCTCACTTGCCCTCTGAACTCCCTTAGACTCCCCCAAACTGTCCTTTTTCTATACTGCAGCCCCAGCCTGTGAGGAAAAGTCACACGCTCAACACTTTCAGCCTTTCAAGTCAAATCGCTTTGACGTGCAGGAGGTTAGACAGCTTGGTCTAATGGTCTCTTCTGGCATGTGGGAAAGCATACTGGTTTTGGCTGGGATAGAGTTAAATTGGCTGTGTGGTGCTTAGTTGCCGGATGGGGTTAAACCATGACACAAAGTTCGCCGAGACGGTCATGATGGTGAGCTAGCCTAGAGAGCAACAATTCAAAGTAAAAAAAGAGATCAAGGAAAACTTGGAATTTTCTGAAAGCACGTAGAAAGTCAAAGACCATCAGTTTGGCCTCCACAAACCCACAGGTGAAACTCAAAGCCTTTAGTTCGAGTCCTCCAAAACCTCAGCAGTGTGTGTCAGGGGAAGAACAGATGAATCCAGCGTTACTGCCGAGGTGAACAGTATTTCGGCTGCCTTCATGGCTGGGAGGTGCTGGATCCGACACAAGACCTGGGGCTGCAGGTGTTGGCTTTGCCTGCCAGCACTCTCACACTTTCAAAGGCACAATGTGCCCAGCTCCGGTTCCTGTAATTCACCCCCTTTCCTGTGACCATAAAAGATGTTTATTATTTTGACAAGAGGAAATATAATTTCATGATACTGCTCCTGAATGATCTCTTGTGCTGGTCCCACTGCCCAGACTCACCAGCTATAAAAAGAAGACATCTTCAACCTTCTTGGGCAGACACAAAAAAAGGTCTTTCAAGAGAGATGCCACAGAAAGGCAGAAGTTAACCAAGTCAAGAGGCTGGGTACAGCTATGCCGGTTTGTGAAGGATGGATCTGAAGGGCTCCACTGGCACCTGGTGCTGGAGTCACCCTGCGTCGAGCTTCACCCCGACGGGAACTGCTCAGGGTGGAAACACGGTGAGGTCTCCAAGCCACCTACACTGACGGCAGTGCACGTCCCCTGACGGCACAGCCCTGGGCAAAACCGCGGCGTGACATTCTTCTCTAGCACATGAGCCATTCACCTGTGAGCAAAAGAAAATGTGTTTCTTTGTAGTGCCAGCAAAAAACCATCCCATCTTAACTGGTATCAGAGGTCTGGTAATTCCTCTCCTGCTTGAGAAAGGGCCCTCCCGCGCTTGACAGCGAACGCATTTGGAAAGATACCCCATGGGATTTAATGTCTTTCTGCAGCCTCAGGTTCTGAGCTGCAGGATCTTGCAAGTACCTCAGCTTCATTTTCTTTCCTTAAACGAAATTACCAGCTCTCTATGCAGAGAAAAAAACAAAATATGCTGTAAATGCAGGATAACAGCTCAACAATTAGGAGACAGCTCAAAAATATGAAAACCCTTCATTGCATTTAACAGATTTCAGGGCTATGACTGGTGCATTTTGACCAAAAACGCTGGGTCTATGGATTACACAAGGGCTTAGCCTGAAAAGGTAGGGAGCGACCAACAATTATTTGCTGTAAAAATAAATCAAAGCTTCCTGAAAACGCTGTCCCTGTAGAGACCACTGTGCAGTGGCAGGAGGGACTATGTGCCACCAGGCACCAGGGACTCTCCCAGCCCCATGGGCCGTGCGCCGAGAGCTCCGGTCAAGCCACAGCAAGTCTCTGCACAAGGGTGAGTTGCTTTGTGTGAATAAGGCCTCCTCCTCCTGAATGGCCCACTGTTTTTCATACATCCTTCAGGTGCATCCTGTCAGATATTTCTAAATACTGAGCGCTTAAAGAGTTGCTGAGCATATACATTTGGCCTTCTGCCCACAGGATACCAGGCTAAAGGTGAAGGCAACCTTTATCTGGAGGCCTTAGATAAAGTCTCACAGTTATTTAAAAATTCCTTTGTGTCATCTGCCTTTGAAAGTATAACATTGCATAGAGTAAAATGCACGTTTAGTAGCCGTAACAAGCCAGAAGAGCAGAAATGCTAAACAAAAATATGCATGCCATTGAAAGAAGAATGGAGAGGTTGATTAATGTACGTTAAAGGAAGAGGCTTGAGGCTTGTAAATCCGACAGCCTTTCATGACCAGGAGGGTTGTGATCTTCTGCAAAAGTGTTCCAAGATGCCAATGAGCAGAGGAAGGACTCGACATGGTTATGAACCCCAAGGTGCGAGTCTGACCCTCGCTATGGTCTGACATCCCCTGACCTCTCCTTCCCCAGCAGCCCTGCTATAAACACGTACCTAAAAATAAGGCTCAGAGATGGCTGGATAGGGCGCTGGGTATGTGCTGTGGACACAGAAGTAGGATGTCCTAGGGAGGATATCCTGATAAAACAGCCACTTCACTTTGGGATAAACCTTTACTCTCTGGAGAGGGATGGGGCGCAGCACCAGCCTTCCTTCTGCAAATTTGTGAATGTTTTGCAAGTACATGAGCACTATTCTTTCTTCCAAGGATCAGCATCGGCTGCTGAAAAAGTTGCACAAGAAGAAAACCTGGAATGATAAGCAGCTCTCACCTTCCAAATCACTTTGCTCTCAGCTGAGATGAGAAGCATGGGGCTTCACAGGCACTTATTTGCTAGCAGGCTACATTTACGTGATGGATAAGCAAGTAGTAATGAAGAAGCCCATAGATATGTCTTTAAAGGCTGGTATATAAACTGTATATAAACTGGTCTTGCCTTTGCCTTCAGGAGGATGTTGACTAACAGATTTGAGTAACTGTGTCTCCACTGACCACAGGACACTTCAGGTCAACGATCCTCTTCTCCATTCTCTACACTACCGTGGTGAAGCACCACTTCACGGCACGGGGTGCACTCAGGTCCCGTGGTCAGCATCGCTGCCAGCACGGAGAAACCCTGGCAATTGCCCAGCCGGTGGGCTCAGCTGCTGTGGGGAAGGATGCACACTTGATCCAGACCCTGAGCTGGTGACTTACTCTACAATTAAAGGTTATAATAACTTCCTTCTTTCATTTCTCTTCCACAGTTATGTTTCTGTTAATATGGCAGGGTCATAGGACCAATTACAGAAAATAGATGAGTAGAGCAACAATAGTTCTATTTATACATTACCTACAGTAGGAAAGGGAAAGATGCCAACAGCCATATTATCTTCGCAAGCCCTGGGGCCATAAGATGTGACGCTGTATATCAAGTAAAACTGTTCAGCTGGAAATGAGGCAGCTCATAATAAGTTACACTACAATATATGCCTGCCAGTTTTCAGCAGTTCAGAAAGAAGAAGGTCATGCTTAGCAAGCAGTAAAAGAACAAAAAATTATATATATGTGTGTGTATATATATATATATACAAAAGGAATTAAAGAAGGCAAAAAGAAAAAAAAAAAAAGAAATTGGGAACGATGCATATTATGGGTTTTTTTAAACAATAGTATTTTGGGAAAATCTCCACCTTAAACCATCATATTTCACAAATAAAGTCCAAACCCTTAGCTTTAGCCTATAGCCTTGATAGTCTGAGGCTAACCAAGCTCCCAAGAAAATGAAGGAAAATTACTACCTTCCAATAGCTTACACTGGCAGTTTTCAGTTTTCCTTTAGCAAGCACTTATTGGAAGAGTTTTGCTTCTGTATTTTATAGTTTTTAGCAAGCAAATAGCAAGTGACTGTGGATAAAAGCAGAAGCAGCTCAACTGAAGGACAGTGTCACCTAACACAACTTCTGTGCAGAAAGAAGGAAAGAAATCCGCATCCAAGGTCTCAATTGCATGGCAGTTGCATCTAACGACGTCATCGCCTTCCCAGTTGTTTTAACGTCATTAGCTGTAGACGTTTTGTGTGGTGAAGAGAAACAAAATACAGGATTTCCTGTTCTGCAGCCACTGTACTGGGCTGCAGATGCCGGCAGGATTCCAGCTCTCCGAAAACATGTGGAAGTTTAACGAGGAGTCGCTGGGACTGGGATTGCTGCGAAAATCCGTAGGAAATAAAAGCAGAAAGCTCACTCCTCCTGCTCTCTAGCATGGATGTCACCCCCCCGAAGGATGGGAGTCATAGGAAGGTAAGCTTGATTTCTGTTGCGTGTTTTCTTCAGTAGATTGAAGCTATCACAGTTCTGAGCAATGTTATCACTTTTTTTTTTTTAGTTGTTCTTCAAGAGATTTTATCAGGCAGAAGCTGGTGCACATCCTCAGCAGTTTCTGACTTTGCCCACATATTTCTGTCTCGCTCAGCTCCGAGGGGCGGCTGAGCGGAGGTCTGTGCATCCGAGCAGGCTGCTGTGTGCGGCAGTACGTGGGGAAAGCCTGTTTTACCCCAAATACTTCAATTTTGCCGTGACTGGCAGAAGCTGCCATAACTGACCAGCTCTGTTTACAGGTTTCCTATTAGTGCCTAGATAAAACCACCACAATTATTACTTAAAACACAAGTGCTAGAAAGCCCCTGCTACTTCAAATCAGGAGCTTACTTCAAGCCAAAAGTTGATTTTTTTTTTTTTTAATTTTTTTTTTTTTTTTCCTAGACTGCTTTTCCCGCCAGCATCCCAGGCTTGAGCAGGGTTGAAGGGAGGCAGCTCTGCCCCAGTCTCCCAGCTCCGGGGCTCCCGAAGCCGGGGGCTCTCCGCAGCAGCGCCTGGAGCGCAGCTTTAGCCTGGTTTGTCCAACCAACCCATGGAAAAGATGAGGGCGAGTTTGCCAGTGAATCTGGGAGTAGTAAATGCAATACCGCAGCAATGTAGGGCTGGGTGGGGTGCACAGTGATTCAGAGTAGCCGGGCGATTTCCAATAACGACAGCCACATACGCCTCCAGGAACAGATACTGCTAACATTCTCAGAAAAAGAAACACGGGTGTTTTAATAGCTGCCTTAACCTCCTAATTAATTGCAAAGTTACTTGATGTTTAATGAATTGCAGCATTACATCCACAACCAGTGGTCTTACTCCTTTGGCAGTGACACTGGTCACCCCTCTGTAATTTCAAGCATGCAACTGGGTAAAAGTCGGCTTTGCCACTTAAAAAAAAGCACGCCCCCCCCCCCCCGTCCATGTATAAATCCATGCGTGGATGAAATAGGAAAACAATCAAGAAATGGCAGGGAGTATTTCGTACAAGCTTTATAAAGTCGCTGAACAAAGCCCACGGGAGCATCTCTGCCCTGACACCGGCAGCAAAACATGGGGGGAGCTGGAGGGGCTTGGGGCAAGGCGCAGGCAGGAGGGAAGGCGAAA
This sequence comes from Harpia harpyja, assembly GCF_026419915.1. Taxonomy (NCBI): domain Eukaryota; kingdom Metazoa; phylum Chordata; class Aves; order Accipitriformes; family Accipitridae; genus Harpia; species Harpia harpyja. The sequence goes on along the minus strand of NC_068957.1, from coordinate 24,617,735 downwards.
ACTGAAAGACAATAATAAATAAAAAATTTGACCCTTTCAGGAAGCGTTGTAGGGAATGAGCACTGGCCTGAACCCAGACCAGCAGGGGCTCGGCAGGGAGCTCCCTGCTGCTTTCTTGCCAGGTGCCCTGACAAGCGCTGTCACCTCAAAACCAAAAGTGTCAGGTACCAGGAGTGACATATGGCCTTCCCGCTGAGAAATCTCCTAGGGAAAGCCAAAAAGTGGAGAAAACTGGCAAGGAGGGTCCCCACAGTCATGCCTGCAGGGACAAGGTTTAAGATTTGGGCTGAGACGCGTGGCAGGGAGGAGATGACGGGAGAGGGATACCGGGCACTCTATAATCCTTTTCACAAACCCAGAGCAGCAAGTGCCACTGCTGTCGCTGGAAGGCTGTGACAAGAGCTGGGAATAGCCGCATTCCCCACGCTCCCTGGCAGTTTTCTCTCCCCATTTTTTGCAGAGATGCGAGGACAAGGTGTCCTGCCACCGCTTTTCCAGGGTTGAATAGAGTCGGTGCCAAGGGCACCAGCCAAGCACGAGCCCCTCGTGGGTTTTCAGGCAGGTGAGGTGCACACGGGGATGCTGCGGGGACCAAAGGGTTTCATCTCCCACTGTCCCCTCGTGACAGACGTCCCCATTCCCCTGCCTTGTCCCAGCTTGGTGGAGAAGTCAGAAACATCCAACCCAGGGCTGCTGGCTCAAGCCCGGTCAGCAGCCAAAAGGTGCACTAGCCCAGCAGCCTGCCTGCAGCCAGGGTTTCACTTCAGCCTTGCTTTTTTTTTGCAGCCAGACCCTGGAGAAATAAGCAAACGGGAAAAGACAGTTTGGCAAGGGTTCAGTTCAGAAAGCGGGGTGTAAGCGCTGCACGTGCACAGAAATGGGGGGAAATGCACTGACCCTTCCTTCTCACATCAGAGGTGTGGGCAGCCAGCCAAGAGGCTGCTGGCTCTATTTTATATATATAACTGTATATATATGCGCTATATATGTGTATATAAATATATAACCTTCCTCCTGAATCTGAAAACGTGGCAACCCCTCTGAAGAGCTGCCTAGGTGAGGAAGAACAGGGCAGAGGAGCCTTCACCCTGTGCCTCAAAGCAATGCCAGCATCTGCACAGAAATCCAGTCCCTGCTGCAAGCGATTAGCTTCTAGAAATCCATCCCTGTGGCAAACGCCAGGCTCAGGGCTGTGGGAAACAGCACCACTGGCTGCTTTTTAATTAAATACCACTGTTGAAGGGCTCGGTGGTAACAGCAAGAGGTGCTCGGGGCTCTGCCAGATCAGGCTCTGGTCTCCTGGAAGGGAAAAGCAGGCTGCCTGACACCTTGCAGGCAGCTACAGGCTCCATTTCCAAGGGGAAAATTGCACTGTTTTGTTGCAGATGATGCTATGGGCCCTTGGTTTGTAACCTGCTGCTGCTGAATTGCCTCTTCCCGAAAGAACAGACTGTTTCCTCACGGGCTCTGCTCACGAATGGCAAAATCCATCACCCCTCCGAAGAGCTGCACGGGTACCTGTGAACTCCCCATGACCCACTAATATCCTCAGTGCTGGCTGGCTGAAGTGAAATGGGTAAATGGATAAAAAGGATTTCTACTCTAACTAAAAGACAGATGTATTCATCTTCTTTCATGTCCTGAACTGTTGCTGGAGGATAATTTCTGTTGCTATAACACGATGCCTGCACAATGTGCCATGAGTGCCGGAATTGAGTTAGCAGGACCGGCAGAGCAACTGGCATGTGTTCGGCCAGCTATTAGTTTATAAATCCAGCCTTAAATCTGGAGCCAGAGCTCTGATAGATCTGTCTGCACCTCTCCCACTGGCCTCTGCTCAGGTCGGCTGCCTGCCAGCACCATCGTTTGCTGATGCTAATTATTGCCCTCACTGACGATTCACATTGGATCTTTACATAGATCCGAAAAGACAGTGTCTAGATCCATTTAAAGTCCCTATTTATTTACAGTCTCACTGAAATTGCTTGTAGACATATCAGAGAGCACCAATTTGATGGGAGTTTGACAGAAAACTATATGCAAAAGTGATTCTGAAAAACCCCAGGGAGCTGAAGAAGCTCTCTGGCATTAGCAATAAAGAGATTAATGCTACAGAGCTCAACTGAAATGTCACTGTAATTGTGGCATCGCCTTAGCGGGTGGCAGAGTATGAAATCCTGCAGAGCACATCTGACAGGAGCTGCGTGGAAGATGCCCGGGATCACTGCCTGTAAGCAGCGTCTGGCTCTGCACCTTTCCCAACACACACACCCCCCATCTCGCACATACACCTGCACACACACACACTGTATGCACACTTACACAGAACTTACTCTTGTGTACTGAAGTGCATTTACTCCATGTGGGGAAATACTGGCGAGTTTTTGGCTTTACAGCATCTGTTCTTACTCCCTACAGAAACCCTCCACCCACCTTAATCACCCCATGAGCAAAGAGACTCAGGTGAGATGGAGAGCAACGTGTCCTCCGGGAACTGTACCGATCCCCAGATGTCCTTCCAGTCCACCCTGTACGCAACCACGTACACCATCATATTCATCCCCGGCCTCCTGGCAAACAGCGCTGCCTTATGGGTCTTGTGTCGCTTCATCAGCAAGAAGAGCAAAGCCGTCATCTTCATGATCAACCTGGCCGTGGCCGACCTGGCTCACGTCCTCTCGCTGCCCTTACGGATGTATTACTACATAAACCACACGTGGCCGTTTGGAAGTTTTCTTTGCCAGGTTTGCTTCTACTTGAAGTATCTCAACATGTACGCCAGCATTTGCTTCCTCACCTGCATCAGCATCCAGCGGTACCTCTTCCTCCTCCATCCCTTCAAAGCCAAGGACTGGAAGCAGCGGTACGACGCAGCCATCAGCGCTGCCGTCTGGCTCTTCGTCGGGGCAGCGTGCCTACCCCTGCTCATAGTGAGGAGCCCAGCCTTGTCCAACAGCACAAACACGTGCTTCTCGGACCTGGGGGTGAAGCAGCTGAGCCCAGGAGCCTCCATTGCGCTGGTGACGGTAGCGGAGCTGTTTGGGTTTGTCATCCCCTTCGGCATCATCGCCTGCTGCACTTGGAAGATGTGGCAGTCGCTGCGGGAGTGTCCAACGCAGCTGCAAAACACTGGCGAGAAGCAGAAGGCTTTGCGCATGGTCTTGATGTGTGCGGCCGTCTTCTTCATCTGCTTCACCCCCTACCACATCAACTTCCCACTCTTCATGATGGTGATAGAGAACATCATCCAGGACTGTGCCGTTCACAGGAGCACGCTCCGCTTCCACCCCATCTCCCTCTGCCTGGCGAGCCTCAACTGCTGCCTGGATCCGGTCCTCTACTACTTCATGACCTCCGAGTTCCAGGACCAGCTGCTGCACCACAGCTGTGCTGCCCTGCGGGCTTGGTTCACGCGCCGCGGGAGCAGCCTCTCCATCACCGAAACCGGCCACGACATTCGTATGAAGAGGAGAAATCTTCCGCGCTTTAAGTTTTGGTCTCTTCCCAAGTTCTTCGGCCGAATAAACAGCATGGAAATCCCCCCCATGCCACCCGACGAGCTTCTGCTGGAGTCCATCTCTTGAAACATAAGCCATTTCTGTCCATGTACGCGCTTCTTATAGCTTGAGTGAAGATTGCGTTAGGTCTCCAGATAAGTCTTGAACTACCCTTGTGCGCAACAGATGCCAGGATCTGACCTAAAGGGACATTTTGACGCAAAAAGACTTGCTGGTTCCGTTGTTGCTGCTGGGGACTGTTTGCCTTACAGCGTTCTCCATCATGATGTTGTTAAAATACCCCAAACAGCTGTCACCGATGCCCGTACTTCTCCTGTGCTGAACTGCAGCCGGGTTCAGGTCCCTCTCATTTCTGTTGTTTCAGTGCTTCCACATGTTTGCCATTTTTGAAAGTCCTTCTGAATCCTTAGGTGTAAGCAGGCGGCTCAGCCTCAGCACGGCTCAGGCAGGTAGCACCAGGGGAGTTTCAGCTCCAACCACAGCTACCTGTGGCCCATGGTGACTTACAGCATCTGACACACTCATGTGAGGCTCTAGATCAGGACAGTTAGTTATCTCCATGTAAACTGAACCTCTTTCCATCGCAAAAATCAATCATCTGGACCTAATCTAGCCTAATCCGGACTGCAAGACTGTAACTTTACCAACATATATCAAGCAAAAAGTATTAACCTATATCCACATCAGTGTTAAAGGGAGTTTTCAAATGAACTGGGCTCAGCTCACGCTTCTGAAAAAGGTACCCAGAGCTGAGCAAGGAGTCTGCCTGGCTCCTGGGAGCTACGGGATGCTCAACTGATTATGAGGGGATGAACACTTGGAAGACAGACTGTGACTGGATATGCCACAAGCAAAGAGGAAAGATGAAGGACATGTCCCAGGGCACATTTACTCACAGAGACCCGGCACAAGCAGCAGAGGGGAGGACTAGTATTTGGCCTTGCCTTGTGTTATTAGGAGTCTTGTGTTATTTGGCATTTTGCTAAAGCCTGTGGTTGCAGATTAAGATGTTATCCAAGCCTCTCAGTTTTGCTTTAAAAAACAGAAAAGGTCCCAGCCCTCACTAGGTACCGAGAAAAGTTTACAAAACTGACCAAAGTGCATCCTTAAAGCTTCAAACTCGGGAGGAAATAAAATGATCTCAACACATATTTTAGTATCACGGGTATTATTTTAAGTGCTTGTAAATAGTCTCATTATGCACCGTGTCTGCTCTCAGAGCAACGGTAAAATCTGCAGAGGGGGGACCCCAGTTTGGGGCTCCGAGAGGCCCCATTGCCACCGCAGCCCCTTGCACAGTGGCCAGCACGGGGGCTGCGAGGTTTCCTCCTTGTGGGCTAACACATTGATGATGGCAATGCCAAAAAACCCTCGGGGAATTATATAAGTAAACATAGGCAGAGGGGTTTGATAGAAAACAGCTTTGCCGATGATTGGATGCACATTTCCAACCCATGCAGCATTTCTGGGAAGCACGGAGAGGGCGGTGGTTTACCCTTGCGTTGCCAAGGCCACTCTTAGAAAGATGAGGGGAGATCCAGACAACCTGGAGGGATTTGCTTTGGTACTTAGTGTGCCAGAGATGGGCAGAAAACACGCTGCCCTGCAGCTCGCTCTGTCCCAGATCTCTTCCTCTCAAAAAAACCTCAATCAAAAACCAAAAAACCCAACCCTAACAAAATGACACGTTTTCCTTGTTTGCTTGGGGGCAGGGGGGAAGGAAAGAAAAAAAAAAAAAAGAAGAAAAAAAAGAAAAAGAGCTTTCAGGGCTGAAAAAAACTGGCACAAACCCAGCAACGTGTACAGGCAAAACAGGAAACCCAAGCAAAACTCACCGATGCCGTGGCTGGCAAGACCCAGTTCCAGGCAGCTGCCACAGACACGACAAGTCACACCACCAGCACCTTAACCAGGAGTGTGGTTTTAGCCTGTAAGTGTCTTTCGGGAATGGTATAACCCTGAGTAGCTGGGATGGACATCCAGGTAGCCCTCAATAACCACAGCTAGATATTTATAAGTCCTGCTGACTGACTGCAAAGCCCGTATTGTGGCTCTGACCTTACTGGCAGCACCAGCTCCAGGTTTCCCAGTAGCCTCAGTTACCACTGGGACTTTGCCAGCTTGTTTTCAGATTGCACAGCTTTTCTGAAGTTTGTGCAATGCAGCTTCCCCCTTCCAAAAAAAACCAGGAAAGAGAAAGCAAACCAAAAACTCTCACTAATCTGTCACGTGAAAACACAACAGCAACCCTTACTCAGGCTGTCCCTGCCGCCCCTCGGGCTTGCCTGCACCGCAGGTTGCGTTAGAAATACAGCAGAAAAATCCCCTTCTGGGTTAGATGCACTGGATAGCAAGGATTTTTGCTGGGTTTTATGCAAACCAAACCCTGAGGGAATATCCTTTCCCAGTGCAGACCGGTGCTTTTTGCCCTTCAGAAGCCACAAGACGCCTGCCAACCCTCCTGTTTTATCACAGTCCACCAAGTTCCACTACTACAAACACCCTGGCTGGGCACTGGGACCCAAACTGCAGGGATTTAGGGTCAGCAGGAGCTCTGCCACCTGGATGCTGCATCGAGGGGGAGGACAGACAGGGATGCTGCTGGTCCCTGGTGCAGAGATGCAAGAGCTGGGGGGGATTATTGGGGGCAGCAGGTCAGAGCAGGCTGGGGGATGTCTGGCTCTACAGTGTCCCCAAGAAGATTTAGATAAAGAGCTGCTGCGTTGAGGATTTGCTTTGCCGAGGCCAAGGTGTGAGCTAACTTCTTACAAGGGAAAAGCTCAGGTTGAAGAGAAGGGAGAGGAAGGGACTGGGAGCTGATGTGTGGGGGAAGAAAGGGCAGGGTAAATTAAGAACTTTTCAGGATTTCTTTCTCAAAGCCATTACCTGTGGGCATTAAACCTTTTATTCACATGGCAAAATCAGCCAGTAATAACCCCAGTGCGGTGCTTTAGCCTTGTTAATTTTCAGGTAAGGGAAATTTCCAGGTCATTCCAGACCCTGGCCATGCTCTTGCGAGCATGTCCAGTGGCAATAGCACCAAGAGCACATCCCTTACCCGGGGCACTCGCGGTCCCACGTACCACCTTCAGCTCTCCATATGGATAAATCCATGGCACGATGCTCTGGGATCGGTGTGCCAGGTGGCCTCAGCCAGCCCAAGAGCTTGGACCGATAAGCCGCTGGTGACTATTTTGGCTGCGATGATTTCCTCTCCAGCAAGATGTGCTGGCAGGAGGTTCTGCTCCAGAACCACCCTCACGGGAAGGGTGAGATGCTGCAGCGGCAGGGAGAGCAAAGCGGGCAGCTCAGCCAGACCTCCGCCGGCACCGACGACGTCCGCATATCCTGAGCTTTTCACATGCAATTAATTATTCTATATGGCTTAATCCTTTATGACTGGCTTTGACTAGAACTGCTTAGTTGCTTTTATATACATGTGTCCATCCATATACACATACACCCCTGCACACATACTACACTAAAATTATGCAGTACTTAAGAATATCCATTTAGACGTCTCTTGTGCACAACACTTTCTAGGGCACTGCAAGGAAGGAGGGAAGGTTGCTTTTCTCTTCGCTAAAAATACCTTTTTCCTCCCTCCGTGACCACATGCTTCCAGTCCAGCCCCAGTAAAGTGACTTTGCCTCTGGAAAACCACTCAGCCTCAGCTCTCGGCAGAGCTAGCACCACCTACCCAGTAGCGAGACTCAGACTCTGATGATTTTTGGCACAGTGCTAATAGCCACCACTGCTGGCAACGAGCTGCTTCTCCATCCACCCACCTCATGCCGAAGAGAGGGGAAAGCACGGCCCCTGGCAAAGGAACAAACACAACAACTTCAACTCCGAGTGCAATCTAAACATACAGAAAGCAAATATTGCTGCTTGAAACCAAGCTGAGCCAGGAAGCACTTTTCCAGACAGTCATGATTTCATCAGACCCAAGTCCAATTTTTTAGATCCACGGGCTCAGCCAGCAACACCCTGCAAAGCCCAAGTCACTGGTGTTCAACAGGACCACACCATTTTAGAGACCCTGGGATGTCTGTCAGTCCCTCCTGCGCTGCAGGGTCCTGTTCATGGCACAAGGGAAAGGGTTTTGGGAACTCGTGCGTCGATGCCGCAGCTGCATTCAACACCGTGTTAACTCTCCTCCAAGAAATAGTCAAAACCTCTAACCTTGCAGCAGTCAGCAAGTCCTTTCCAGCAGGAATTGCCACACCAATCACTCAGTCCTCCTCCTCTAAACAGGGGATTTTTTTTGTTTTTTAAAGAAAATTTCCCTGGTGTAGGCGGATAGGGCAGGCACCAAGGCTAGGGAGGAAAATCCAGAACTTTTCAGCCCCGGGCGCAGCGAAAGCAGCACGGCTGCATCCCCGGCTGCGTGCGAGCCCTGCTGATGCTGGGAGCTGTGGGCGAGAGCCCAGCGCACCCGTGGGCAGCGGGGCCAGGGTCCTGCGCCTGCTCCCCCTCTGCAAACACGCTCCTGCCCGCTGCGTGCCCTTCCCCGAGCTCCTCCGGGGTCATCACCGAGCAAAACATCACCAGCCACATGCAGAGAAAAGACAGACATGCAACCTATTCTCAGGAATTATTTCTATTCTAGACTGTCAGTGCAGACCAGAAAGAGCTTAGCTGTTTTGGAGGATCTCCTACAAGGTCATGAAGCACAAGCTTAGAGGAACTGAAAATTTCCAATTTTTATAAGGTAAAAAAGTATAAGATAAAATATAAGTAATGTAAGAGAAAAATATAAGCATTAAAAAAATTTTATCTTATACTGTAAAATAATTGCTTTGTGTTTTGGTGCCCAGCTCCAAGTGCTCCCGATTTTTGGTGGCTTCAACTACGGCAGGTTTGGGGAGGGTCCGGCCAGCGCTGCCACTGTGTACCCCGTGCCAGGGGACGGCACGACTCGGAGACTGGCATTCGGCTGCTGGAAAAGGGGAGCAGGGGAAGGCACCCTCGGGTTCCCACCCACGCACCCCGAGAAGGGGCTGAGCCGGCGCTGCCGCATGCGAGAGCTCCTGGAGTGACGGGAAACGGGATGGATGCCGGTGGCGACGCGCACCGGCTGCGCGCGGAGCACGGCACCAGCAAAACAGGATATGGTTATGCTCTGAAAGGTGTTTTTGAAACAAAAAGTCTATCTGTACAGTAAGTACACACGCTGCCCCAAGCACAGGCTATGCTTTCTCATAAATAGGCTGGCTTCTGCGGAAATGAAAGTGCAAAATTGAGCATCACGTTTGATTGGGAAAAGGAAAGGACAACATCTTCAGAGCCCAGGTGCTGTTCAGCCACGGGGGTTTGGTATGGCCCTTATTCATGGGACTGGCCTCAATTTTGCTGTCTATTGAAGCGGTGTCCAAACCATCCCCCTCGGCCCCACGGTCCCCGTGGGAGTCAGAGCGGTGCCAGGGTCACGCAGGGGAAGGCTGGCCAGGCAGGAGCAGAGCCTGGGGACTGCCAGGTTTTACATCATGTTTGGGGCTGGTTTTTTTTTTTTTTTAATAAAAGGTTTTTCTTTAAATCACTACAGTGAAAACGTTTTACGAAGTGTGAGAGTGCATGGCAGAGGCAGCTGCCAGGAGGCACTGGCAAGCACAGGGAAAGTTTTGCATCCCAGATCCCATTGCAGTTACAGAAACGCTCCAGGACTAACGCGAACTGAGCCAGCATCCTCCACCGAGGTCTCAGCACATCTCCCAGGAGACTCTGCAACAAGCCCCATTTAACCAATAAACCCCAAACCTCCGCTGCTTTTAGTCCAAAAGCATCAGCAGATTAATCCATCCCAAGGGGACAACTCTGCAGCAAAGATCCCACAGTGCTGAAAGCTCTAGCTCCCCCACAAGATTAATTAAGGCACATTAAGTAATCAGCAGGCTTCAAAAAAAGGCTAGAAGCTTTAACTAGTAGGAGTACTAGCTGCTGAAACAGGCAAGCACCCACGTGTTTCAGGAGGTACAAGCTGCAAAGCCCCAGCAAGGAGCTGTGCCACCGCAGGGGTGACAAACCTGGCACACTCCATAAAAGCCCACAATGTGCCCAAGGGATTAATTTCCTATAAACCGCAATGAAAAAGTAGATAGGGCTACAAAACCCTGCTATAAGCTGGAATTGTTATATGAGTAAATCAATAATGCTTTAAAGGAGTAGGTGTCCCCGAGACCCTGGTACCTGCTGCGAGCACGTGATGCGGCGGCGGGGAAACCGCAGTGGACCGCACTGCCTGGCCCCTGCAGCCCCTTCTGCAGAGCTGCAACCCTCTCCCCAAATCACCCTGCAAAATAAGTCCTGTTCTCCTGAGCAGACACGCCAGAAGAATGAATAAATGCAAATTAAAAAGCTGCAAATAATTTCAGATTGAATTGCTACGGAAATGGTTAAAAAAAGTCACTTTTTCAAAATAACCAATTGAATCAAGAATCCTCGATCCCTCTTGATCTTAAAAAAAAAAAATTTTTTTATTACTTCTTGAGCTAGAGGCCCCAGATGGATAACTACAGAAGCGCTACTTTTCAAAATCATAAAGTCACCGAGCATAAAGTCGCCGTGCCGTGGCCAGCACCGCCCTCTGCTGATAGCCATCGCCTGCCGAGCACCCACTGGGTGCCGAGCCCAGGACCCGCCGCGGCTCGGGAACACGGTGATGGGTGACACCGCTTCGTGGCACAAGCATTCATTTGGAAGAGAAGAGTCCTTGGCTCTGGCCCTGGTTTGCTCCGCATGAGCTGTGGAAATCCACTGAATAAGCAAATAATGACCGTGGAGAACCTCCTGGGTTTGGGGAAGCCCAAACTGGACCACGATCAGGTTCAATGTGACTTTCTGAAGCCCCCCCAAAGTACCGGGTCCAGGGACCTGCAGCGTAGGGGTAAAAACATCCAGATGAGAGCGAAGAACCTTTCCCAGAAAGCTGGAACAGGGAGAGGAAAATAATTGCTGAAGCATCTCGCTTCATCAGCCTCGTTAGCTCGGTGTCCTTAGCAGAAGGGGACTCCACGAGCAGGCGCTTGCCCGTGGGACCCCGCACCGCTTCAGCTGGGTGCTGCCGGGGTGTCGAGCCCCCCCGGACCCCCCAGCAGCGGCAGCGGGTGAGGCTGCTGTCACCCCAGCAGCCTGGCGGCAAACAGCCATTGCCGTGCCACGCCGGCAGTTTCCAAAACACCCCGAAACCAACAGCGCCTTTACATATATAGAGAGATATATATAGGTAGATATATATAACCACAAAAAAAGAAAGAAAAAGGGTCAGGTCCAGCTCAGACCCACGGGCGGGAGGAGCAGCACGGAAAGCGCTGCCGGCCGGGGAGGGCCCCGCTCCCCTCCTGCGCGGGCGCAGGCTGCTGCTCCCGGCAGTTGCACTTTTGCTTTGCACGTCGAGAGGGGTGGGATCCGCTGCCGGCACCCGCGGGGTCACACCGGAGCAGCCCGCCGAGACGGCAAAGGTAGGACCGATTTTCTTTTATCCCCGGTTATTTTTGGTTCAGGCTAATGGGTTTAAATCGTCCTTTCTTTGATTATTGCTACATTGACTTGGTGCCTCTTCTTGGTCGCGCTGGGAGTGCCGAGAGGGGATGGGGACACCCGACCTAGAAGCAGGAGGGTGCAGTGTTAACAACCGACCCCTGTGAATCTCCAAAAGTAAATGAGTAGAAGCAAAGAGATGCAGGCTAAGCCCAGGTGTGGGTGAGGAGCCAGTATCTCCATTTATCAGAAGAGTGAGCTCCTATAAGTGCTCATGAGATGCTCTGTGTATCTGAGGGAGAGGAAGGCTACAGCTGAAGCCAAAACAGCCAGCCGTGAAGTTTCAAACCGTATTTCTATTATGGTTATGTGAGTATCGAGAAGCTGCGTTTAAGAATAACGCCAACTGCAGCAGTTCTTAACCTTTGCAAAACCCACAGCTGCTTGTGAAGCAGACTTTTTGAGGCCATACAGCCCCATCTCCACAAGCACAGGGATAACTCCTCTGATATACTCATTACTCCGGGTCTCACTTGGGTTCGTCTCGCTGTATTTGTCCAATGGATTTTCTTAAACAGTCTGTTCCTCACAAGAGGCAGCACGCTGACTTTCCACTGGCAATTTTCCACTGAACTGCAAGAACACGGGGAGGGAGGAAGGGGAGGAGGAGGCAGGGTCATCTGTGCCACCACCACCACTGCTCACAGCCCGGGGAGCGCAGGCACGCGGCTGCGCACCCCTGGGGGGCATCCGCTGACCGTTTGGGTGGAAAACGGGCAGCTTTGGTGCTTGTAACCATGCACATCTACTAGGGACGTCAGGGTGTGCCAGGAAGGGAGAAGAGGGGTGGGGGATTAGGCTAATACACAACACTGCTGCTCCGGGTTTATTTTCCCTTTTTAACCGGGATAAATATTCAGAAGGGAGGACGAGAGCTTTTGCAAAGGATTAAAAGGCAAAAGCAGCATATTTCACACGGCATTAAACTGGAGCATTTATTTTTTCCTGCATATTCTTGGAATTTACCCAGCCAAAATCCCCCTGGCGTCCCCAGCTGCCTGCCCGCCTGACTCACCGCACACCAGCACGCAGCCGGCCCCCCACCACCGCAGCCCAGCCCCTCTTCCCAGTGAGCTCCCCCAGGGCTCCAGCCCCACAGCCCCTTCCCAAAATTTCGGTGCCAGAGGAGGAGTGTCCCTCAAGCAGATGCTGGCAGCTCGGCCGCTCCTCCCAGCATGGACATGGGCGGAAAGGCAGGGAGCACGGGCAAGGCAGAGGGTAGGCATCCTGGGGAAACACTCTGTTACCTTAATGATGAGCAAATGAGAAATTAATGAAAGAACAAGTAGAAAGAAACCTTTTCATTCAGCTGTGCCAATGCCCCACAGTCCTAACCTGTAAAATCTTGGCTGTTTCACTGCTTTTTCCCCTGGAACAAACATTCACCACCTTTAGTGACTCACATTTCAGGTAACCACAGAAATTGGATGGGATGAACAGGCACTTGCTCTGGTACTCTGCAACTGAGTCAAAATGACAAAGCTGCTTTCATCCGTATTGCTTTGCGAGCACAGCATTAGCAAATATATTACGGCAACTCAGAGCATGCCTGGTGTGAGGTGCAGAACAGATGCTGGGCGAGGGGAGGGATGCTCTGGAGGCCGCTGGTACCCGGACTGGGGTAAGGCAGGCAGGGGCTCAGGGTTCCCACTGGGTCAGGACAAGCACAGCAAAACACAGGAGGCCCTGAGGATGCCTAACAAAAAACCTGCGGCCTCTGTGGGCAGATGCTACCATAGAGAAAATAAAAGAGAGAAATCTGCACAGTTAGCACAGCAAGAGGCAACATTGCTCCTATGGAAGAAGATATAAACCCCAAATATCTACCAGACAACTGCTTCGAGGGAGAAGAGCCTTTATCCTCCCCTGGCATTTTTTAAAAGAACTAAGAAGCAATCCTACGAAATGGTCAGTTTATATTTCTATCATTTCTATTTTCAGTTAATACCTATTAATTATTACTAACAGTAGTTACCTCTGCCAAAATAGGACAGCAGCACTTCAGATGACAGACAAAACAAGTGGTTACTGGGAGAAGCCCGGTGCAGGACACTGCTGCCCTGCTCCGGTCCCTGAGCCAGCTCCCATGTCCCCACATCCCCAGGGAACACCCAGGGAGGGACAGAGCCACCACCACACCGCCTCTGCTTGAGCACCTTCAGCAGGAAACTAAATTTCTATTTGAAATTACCCCTGTACACATTCTCCTTTTATTTTAGGCTGCAAAGGAGGAAGAAAAATAGAAGAGAGGTCCTGGTCAGCAGCACAGCCAAGCCTCCTCCCAAAAGGGTAAGTCAGCAGATGACACCAGGGTGCTCAGGGCAGCACCAGCTACTGCTCTGCCCACATCACCTCTGCCACAGGCTTTCTGTGTTTTTACGGCATAAATACCAGCCCCACACCAAACACGGGGTGCCTACGCACCCACTGCTCACCTGGACCAGCAGCGGTCCTCGCACGAATGGTGCTCGGTGGCAGGATCCAGCCAGACTGATCTCGTACCCTGGTTCTGGGAGGGAGCAGGAGGTGTTGGGCAGCATCCCAGATTCCCTAAGGACCTAAGCTCCAAGAAGGGACCAGGCATGAAGCTGCAGCAGGGGCAGCACCTACAAACAGTGCCTAGCCACAGGCTGCTTTCCCCTAAGCTGGTTTAAGAGCCTCTCCTCCTCCGAGCTGGGTTTTAAGAGCTGCCGTGGCTTTGCTTCCTGGGGTAAAACCCACAGGATTTGCTAACGAGGGTCCTGGGTTCACCCGGGCAGTTATAACCACCCTCAGGTGAGGGGCTTGATTACCCATGGAGGGTGTGATGGGTGGAAGTGACGGCTCCCGCATCCCCAGCTCCTGCACTTGTTCACATGGAGCATATGGATATATGGCTGCCCTTCAGCACATGGAAAATACTTTACACAATACGTGCCCGGCTTTAACAAGCGTTAACAAGCCCTGGCTGTAAAGGCTGGCTACAAAACTTACCTGGTGTTTCTGACTCATTAAGTACAAAGGAGAAATCTTCATGTAGTGCCCTGACGTGGCCGACTGTGAGGTCTCCTTGGCAAAATAGGGGGAAAAAAACATTCAGGGGAAGAAGGAAGCCATGCCTGGGGAGAGTCTCGCACCTACTGCCGCAGCCAGCCCCCTGCGCCGAGGGGAAGCGAGTACAGAGCATGAGAAACAGAATTTCCTCTTTCTGGAGCTTTTTTTAGCATCCTGCTGTTTTTACATAGCACATTTGGCTGAACTTCACAATGTTACTGCTCGGGATTTCCAAAGTGCAGTTTCTCACATTGCAGCGTTTTTACCCCCGCTCCGAGGGTGGCCGCTCTCCCAGGGGTGTTTCTGGGGGCTCTGGGCAAGCACCCTCGCTGCTCCCTGGCTTTAGCTGGGCTTTCTGGGACCCCTCATGCTGTGGGTTTGCAGCCCCAGGGAGAGATGGAAGGTGCTGCAAGCGTTTCCCTGCCCCGGGGCTGGGCTGGAGGGAGCGGAGGATGGTGTTGCAGGAAAGTTGCCGTGCGGTGGGGACGGGGAAATGTAGGCACTGGTGGGGGGCAGCAGGAAAAATGCTCGTGTGCACGTGTGTGTGCACTGGGCTGTGGACAGATGGGCTGGGACTGCACCTTGTCCTTCCCTTTGCATGTCTCATGGCCCAGCGATGGAGGTGGGGTGGATTTACCCACCCTGGAATGCAGCCAGAGGGAAAGGAGCATGATTCAGCCTCCCTGACTGGGTGATAGGAGCCCCTGGGCAAGAGATGAGAGGAAAGACAAGCTTGTTTGAAAAAACATAAAATTTAAAAAAGTCACTGGAAGGAAGAGCTGGGCGATACGGGTTTAGGGCTTTATCTTGCAAACGTCCCTGTAGATGCTCCCCAGCCTGGCGTAGCCCTGCCCGAGCAGCGTTCACAGCAGCGGTGCCAGCTGGGCACGTGTGCATCCGCAGGAGCGGGACACCTGCGTGGGCAGAGAGCGATGGCACCGCAAAGTCACCCGAGCTCCTCGCTGCTGGCGCTTCAGAGCAAACTTTAGGGAAAGAAGTTGAGATGTTCTGGGTGAAAAGAAGTGAAAATCGAGCCAAGGCAAAGCTGTGCAGCTCCTCACAAGCCACTCTTGCTCTGCCGGGCAGGCTGCTCATGTCCTAGGGGACATGGTACCTGGAAAGCCAAGAGGAATAGAGGAGCTCTCCGGGAGTGAGAGGATGCACCCGCTCACTGGTGTCCCGGTCCCGCTGCCTGGGGACAGCCCAGGGACCTACAACGCGGTTGTTTTGCTCGGACACCCCGGCAGGACCAGGACCTGGATGGGAAGCCCGGACACATCATGCTGAGGAGTTTGCTGTAACAGTAAAGACGGGCACATCTTCACAGGGCCTCAGCATCCCCGTGGAAAACCAACATGAAAGAGAGCATCCCTCCCATCCTCTATAAGTCCCAGTCCCCACTAAGCAGCTCTGGCTGCTTTCCCAGTGCAGCCTGCTCTGCCTGTACTTATACTCAGCATTTTTTCAAGCCCAGCAAGGCAATTTCTGACCACTCGGGGAGGATGTACTGGTTTTGGCCACATGGTTTGGCTCCATCCTGGTACAGAGAAGGCAGGAACCCGTCCAAAGCAGACGCTGCTGTCAGGAAGCCCCAGAGGGGTTAACCAGCTGCCGAGGGTGAGCTCTGAAGCCCAGGGAACCCCAAGACATGACAGGTACTGCCAAAATCCAGACACATCCACAATCCCCTCCCAGTTACTCGGGCCAGTCAAGCGCCAGCAAATGGAAACCGAACCCCTTGGCCCAAGTTACCCACCAGTGACAAGTAGGTGAGCACCAATTAGTTTTCCTGCACGATGAAGAGATTACTTACACTTCTAGAATTAGTTGTGCAGGCTTGTGCATCGGAAGTTGGGCGGAGAATTAATAAAAGAATTGGAAAGTCTTTGAACAGAAGGCTAATTAACTCTACGGCTTATTAATCATCGCTGCTGAAGTTTAACGGGATTATTTCACAAGCCATTTTGCTCTACTGGTTGTGTTAGATGCTGGCTCCCTGGAAGAAGGGAAGACATCTCAGTCTCATTGGACTCGTTACTCAATGGTATGCAAGAGAAACTACACAAATAGATGCAGAAAAGCTGCCCCCCGAACTGTTTCCTTTTGCTGAAGATTTTCTGTTTCCACCCAAAGCTACTTCAAAGTTTTGGTGCAATCACACTGGCAAGTGTTGAACATTGGCTTCATTAATAAATGTTCACATTTTAATGCCTATACCTCAAAGTACAGGAAAAAACATCAGGGATTGCAGCAGGATATAATTTTGCCTTTATAAATGTGCCTTTGGCATCTTGGTTGGTACCTACAAACTTTTCCCATTTAGACCTGTAGGTTAATTCTTCATGCTGAAGCAAAAGGCAAACCTGAGAGAGTTTGGACAGAGATCTGAATTTCCTCTATATTTATCAGATCTGGTTGGGGTTTTTTTTTTTGGTCTAACAGATTCAGATAATATCAGCTGCTTACCATGCGAACAATTTTAAAATAAAGTCCACCTACAGTCACCTTAGTGACGATATCTAGTATTTCCAACAGCCACAGCAGTCACATGTGCAAGATGGGTAAAGGAAAGGCTTAGAAAAAGCAGTTGTAAGAAAGTAAAATTTAAAATCATGCAGGTAGTTCTGCAGCAAAAAGTGTTTAATAAGTGGGCCAGTTGTCCCTGCTTGCATGCAATTATGTTTTATATTCTATTTATGAAAGATAAATGAAAAAGTAGACCCCGGTTCAGTGAAAGCCACTGACTTGGGACTTCCACTCCGTGCTGCAGCAGCAGCAGCTGCACCGGTCGAAAATGTTTATATCTCAGGTGTGTGTGTCAGGCTCATTTACCTAAGGAGCAGATTTCGCTGCCGTCTTCTTGGCTGTCTAGAGCCATGGGGCGGGTGGGAAGTTTCTGCAGGGCTTTCCTGGGAAGACCAGGAGAGTGTTAAACTCACGAGTGCTGTGTGAGGTGAGAGCATCCCTCTGCCCGCGGCAGGGCAGCGAGGAGGGATGCAGGCACGGTGCTCGCCGGAGCATCTCTGCGCTGGCCGCACGCTCGGGCATGGGGTAACCAACGCAACCGGAGGCAAAGGGAGATTCGGATGGAAAAGCTGAAGCTGGGAAAGATGCAGCTGCAGAAACCTGGCAGCAAGTTAAACAGGCGCTGCGATTGGGGGTGGCTTCTGCTTGCTGATACAGCACGGGAGGCTGTTTTGTAGCAGCAATTAAACATATTTTCTATTTATTCCTCAGTGGTTTTACGCCTCCCTTCACTGGCCGAGGCATGGCGCTTGTTAGGCAGGAGAAGAGCTGACCACCACAGATGCAACTAGCAACAGGTTTCTGCTAGAGAGACGCTCCTACTGCTCTTGCAAGCTTTCCTGTATGTTTTGCTTTGTAAGACCCGTGTTTCCCCACAGTGTTGTAACTGCACCTTTCTGTCTTTCAGCTGCGGGGCCACGTCGGTTGTCAAACTCCTGCGTTGAGAGAAGTGGCTGAAATGCCACCCAAAAGGTGACAGAGGTGCAGCTCTAGTGACAAACTCTCGACTGCTTTGGCACACGACGATGCATTTCTCGGTGTGGATCCCCTCCCTGTCAATCCTGCAAGCGACTAGAGTAAGGTCTGGTAACTTCTGACAAAGAGCATGAGCAAAGCACACGAGCAGGACTTTCATTAACTCACCCACCCCATAACCAAGCTCCTCCCCAGACTGGACACGATGATCTGGTAACCAAAGCCTCACACATGGATGCCAGGGCTGAACCTTTTTATTTAAGCACCGACAACCTGGTTGCAGGACGCGAGTGAGGAACATGTTATCATGCCGGGGCTGAGCACAGATCTGGAGCACAACCATGACAAACGGTTCAACCTGCACCGGAACAGACCTCAAGCCCTACTATGCCATTACGTACACTTTCATCCTGATCCCTGGACTGATAGGAAACACGTTAGCTTTGTGGGTCTTTTACGGGTACATGAAAGAGACTAAAAGGGCCGTAATATTTATGATCAATTTAGCCATTGCTGACCTATCACAGGTTTTGTCCTTGC
This sequence comes from Harpia harpyja, assembly GCF_026419915.1. Classification (NCBI taxonomy): domain Eukaryota; kingdom Metazoa; phylum Chordata; class Aves; order Accipitriformes; family Accipitridae; genus Harpia; species Harpia harpyja. The sequence goes on along the minus strand of NC_068957.1, from coordinate 24,599,604 downwards.
CCCTGAGGATTTTCTACTACTTGACCGGGACGTGGGAATTTGGAGGAGGTCTCTGCATGCTTTGCTTCTACCTGAAGTACGTCAATATGTATGCAAGCATCTACTTCTTGGTTTGCATCAGCGTAAGACGATATTTGTTTCTTATGCACCCATTCAAATTCAGTGACTGCAAACGCATCTGTGATGTGTATATCAGCATCGTTGGGTGGGTCGTGGTCTGCGTTGGCTGTTTGCCTTTCCCGCTTCTCAGACTTCACCAGGATGCTAAAAACACCTGTTTTGTGGACCTCCCCGTAAAGGAAGTTGACCTTCCCATCTCCATTGCAATGATGACGATAGGTGAATTGGTGGGGTTTGTAACACCCCTACTCATCATCCTATACTGCTCATGGAAGACTATCTTATCACTAAAAGAACAAAATTCTGCTTCACATGACCTCGGAGAGAAAAAAAAGGCTTTAAAGATGATTCTCACCTGTGCTCTGGTATTTCTGATTTGCTTTGCACCGTATCATATCAGCTTTCCACTAGATTTCTTTGTCAAAACCAAAAAGATTAAAAATGGGTGCGTCCAGAAGGTGATCTCGGTGTTTCACGTTGTAGCTTTGTGCCTTGCCAGCTTGAACTCCTGCGTGGACCCAGTCATCTACTACTTTACTACAGATGAGTTCAGGAGACGCCTTTCCAGGCAGGATTTGCAAGACAGCATTCAGCTCCACAACCTCAGTTACGTGAGGAAGCATTCCAGAGATGTGCTCAGGGAGGACGCCATGGACTACTAGCGCTGGCCTTCCCCAAACGGTTGCCAGGACTTCAAATGTTCACTATATTTTGGGGGTTGGCCCAATTTTTTTTTCCCCAGGACACTGAGAGTGATGACTCAGACAAGTTGACTTCAGTAAGGGTTGGAAAAAAACAAACAACCCCCCCCCAAAACCCAAACCTGACCAAAAATATGTTGATTTAATACTTCGGTTGCAAATTTTCTCTGAATATAAATAACGCCATGTAATCCCCATAGGCCCTATTTCTAAGCTGGGCAGCCAGAAGCAGGTAGCTTTGGCAGTGGGAGGATGTGGACCCGTGGCGAGAGGTGATGCTGTGCCCCATTGTCACCAGTGGGGCCATTACCCAGCCGCGTCCTGGTCACACACCCCGGCTTCAGCAAGAGGCAGCAAAGATTTTGGGGTCTTGCTATTTTATTTCTGAAGCAAAAGACAATCCATCCGTGACTAATTTCTACAGAGAGTGCCAAGAGCCTGCCTCAAGCCATGTTGACCACGGAGCAAGGAGCATAAGGTGGCCCCAAAGGACTTGTCATTTAAATAATTAACCAAGCCTCCATTTTGGGGTGTAGCAAATGACATACCCCCAAATCACAAAGTCATTGAAGCATCCAGACACTATTTTTCTACCATCAGTTCCCATTTCTGGCTTGAAAGCCTTATGGTTTGAAGCCATATGGCTGCCTTGGATTAGTTTTAACCACGGGGCCATGCTTCAAGGGTATTTATTCAGGCTAGACGTCCACCAAGCCTTTCAGGCTCTCTTTTCACCAAAGATGGGGCAGATTATTTCCCTTTCACTGATAACTGACCCTGCGCCATCACATCTACTCTTTATTAACAGCAGCGTGATTAAAACACTGTCAGAAGTACCAAGCCTTTCTGAAGTTTACTGTAATGAGAACTCACTATAATAAGCAGAGGCAAAGGTGCCACGCAACAGGCTACGAGAGATTTTTAAGAAAGGCTCAAATGTGGATGCATTTTTAAGAATAATTTCTTTACAATCAAACAACAGAAGCTTTGGGCTTTACTGGTATTTCATTTGCACCTTCTTGTAAAATTTATTTTTCTGTGAACATATGAAATGTTACATTTTGAAATGTAAAAATACTGTGATGGTATGAGGTTTTATTTAATGCAAATGTGGTTTTATAGATTTAATTTATAAAAAAATATATATTTTGTAGAAAAATGATGTGAATCCCAGAGAGTGTTGGAACACAGAAAGACTTTTTTTCTTTTTGAAAACCCTTCTATATAATAAAACAATACTCCACCACCTCATCCCTACAGGAGTCTGAGCCAGTGTGTCTGTACCTGAGTGTTGTCAGCTGAGTAAGCACTGCTAATTCATGGAAACCACGAAGCACATTGTAATTTGTTCACAGCAATGAAAAAATATTTATTTTTTTATTTCCTATTGTATATAATAAAAAAATCCCTTTTTAAAAAAAGTTTTAAATATAATTCTCTCCCCTCTGTAACTGCCTGCATCACCAATAAACGCTTACATGGACCAACGCGTGGCAGCACTTGGATTGCTGACACCTCTCGAGCACCTGCAGAACATTTTGGATGCCTTTTCAAAATTATTTTAACCTCCTTCTTGCACTGGGGAGAAAAGCAAAATGCTGGCTTGCAAAGAGACAAAACACACTGCTGCAAACTGCAGCAGCGCATCTGCCCCCCCATGAGAGCTTTACCAAGACAACGGGAATTCCTATAGCTGAAGGCCAGCACCGGCACAAGCCCATCACCGTCCTTTCTGGCCACTGTCCCCCATGCCCAGCCGTGTGCGAGGCGAGCAGGATGGCCCTGTACAATCCCCCAGAACTACTTTTAGCTTCCGAGGGAAAAAGATGTTACACAAAGTGGTGTCAGAAGTTCAGAAATTGTTCAATGAGAAAAACCTCAATAAGGTTTTTTTCAAGTAGAAAATACTGTGGGTGCAATGCAAGCCATTTCCCCTGCTGCCATAGCAATGTGGTTTATTCATATTAGTATTAACGGTCTCTTTTTACAGGAAGTTTGGTGTAATAGTCGTGGCAGCTCACATGAGCCGAATTCAGGAGAGACTTGCCTGCCCACCCCCTGCCATGGCACCTCTGCTCCAGGTGGGATTTGCTCAGGCCACGCTTTCCATGGCAGAGGTCTCACAAGCCCTTGGCTGATGTTGCCACGGACATCTGGAGAATCAAAGTATTACTTAGATTAACAGAAGGTGTATTTTCATGCCCTTTTGATGGCTCGGGACCATGATACCAGCCCACGCTCCAGCCCTGGTGCAATCACACACCAGCAGAGAGATGCTCTGCTGCGTTTCTGCCACCCAAGCAAGCCTCAAGTGAGGATGGCACACAGGAGGTTTGGAGAAGATGAGGGATGCCCAGCCACTGCAGCAGCCTGGAGCAATTGCTGTCTGATCGCTTTTCTGCCCGGCTTTGAGCTCTGTGCTAGGCAAGAGCCAATTCTTCATCTGGACTTAGCTCAGCTCTGCCTGCAGTTCCCTGTTAGCCTGTTCAGAAGCTGATATTCCCATGGAAATCTTTTCTCCAGAAAGCCTTTTAAATAATAAATCCAGTCTGCAGCACTGGATTGGGAATCTGAATGAGAATCTAATAGAGAAAAAAACCAAACCAAAATATCTCCTTTATTCTGCATGAAGTATTTCCTCTGGTCGCTCAAGAAGCACCTCTCCCCCAAGAGAGTTGTTACTGCCGAAAAGCAAAGCACTGAGGTCTCTGCCAACAACCTCACCAGGCGGAGTTTGTGCCAAAGTGACAAGTGGTTTTTCGACAGAGTTAGGTTTAATTTGTGCTAGGCCAAAAGAAAAGGTATTGTGGCAACAGTGCAGACCCAGGGGAAGTCTCAGGGGATGCTTGGGGACCTTAAGCTGTTCAGAAGCAGCATCAAGGTTTTTTGGGAAGTCTTAATTATACACAAAACAAGGCGAACGAGGATGACAGAGCTCTGGGTGGAAACAGAGCTCTCGGCGTGTTTCCGAATGCCACACATCGCAGCCCCCCCCGTTTCCATCGACTCCCACACAGCCACGCGCCTCCGAACCCACACGCCGTGGAAAGTGCAAGCGCCGCCTGCAACAGCTGCAGACGATTTCATCACACCTCGGGCTTCCTTTGTGTCACTGTCATCACGAGAAGAGACATGACGGGTTTTTTTGGGTTGGGTTTTTTTTTTTTTTTTTTCACTTTGAGACTTAAGCTGCCGTCGAAGTGGGAGAGCACGCGCCCGCCCCTCTTCCTGTTCTCCTCTCTAGACCTTCGCAAGATGGTCGCGTCGAGCCAGATCAGAGACGGCTGAAGCGGCTCATTTGCTGCTGATGGTGGGCTTGGGGAGAGCATTGAAATGCCGGGCTGTGGGCAGCAATCCTGCCCAGGTAACAGCTGTCTTCAACCGCTGGTTGTGGGGCTTCCTGCAGCTGCGCTGAAAGCATCGCTCTCCAGAGCCATGAAAAGCTCTTTTTCAACCTGCTTGATCAACACACACCTGAACCCCCCGATCCCTTAAGTCCGGTGGCAATGAAATCCTCATTTTGGTTACGCGTACAGTGCTTGGAAACATACCGCTGTTGCTTTGAGCTGGCCACCTGACAGCATCGTTCGGTGTCCCTTCCTCTTGCACCGCGAGCAGACGGTTCCCTTTTCACCTCCTCTGCACGACTCGTGCCCCGGCGGAGGCGAGGTCTTGCCCACGCTCGGGACCCGCAGCCACCTCTTGCCCCCGCGGCTGCCACCCTGAGGTGGGAGCAGGACCACGTGCTGATGGCCACAGCATGGGTCCTCCGACATTTCCGATGTCTTCATCTCCTCTGCCGTCACCAGCCACCGCCCGTGAGCTATCCGCATAACTCAAAAGATCTCCTTTCTGTGTGAAAAGGGCTGATTTGCAGCTCCTCTTGCCTAAGCAGAATTCTTCCCCCTTACACATCTTTTCTTTTATCAGCACTAGATTTTACTTGCTATTTTGTCATTTGGTTGCTCAGTGTCCTGAGAAGACTCCCCATTTCTCTGTAACCGGTGTTAGATTTTCCTGCTCCAGTTAAGGCTGCATGAGCAGCAAACTTTGACGCTTTTTACTTCACTGTTTACTTCCTTTTTCACTTTGCTGTTAGAGGTTAAAAATTAGTATTGTCCCCAGTGTCACCAGAAAAGCTCACTGGCCATAAAGGTGCACAGAGCATCAAACACAGCGCTGCTGGACACCACTCCTCAGACCTCAGCAACTAAAAAAAAAAACAACCCCCCAACACCCCCCACCCAAAAAAACCCCCCAAAATAAACCAAAAAAACCCACAGCAAGTGATCCAGATACAAGTCAGCCCCATCCAGTACAAAAACAAAAAGATAAAAACTTGTCGGAGATGGTTTGATAATGTCCTGACAAAAAGAGAGCAGATAAGCTGGGGCTGTCTGGACAGTGCCCGGTTCACACTGCCAGTGAAGAGGAGCTTCAGCATTTGGGCTGATAAACTGAGCTTTGTATAAGTGCAATCTGTATAATATACATTAGTGGCCAACAGATCTGATTTTGAAAAGACATCCAGTTACTTAAAGCCATCAAGAACAAAATAATAGTAATAAAACCCCAGAACACATCTGCAGCAGCTGTTCTGGTACCACCACTCGCCACTGTAATGAGTTTGTTGGGACCAGCAACTACCACCAGATTAACCTGCTTCAGTCACCTTTCTCTCTAACACAGTGATTTGCACTTCAGAATTTAACTGCATGGGTAACACGGCTGAAATAAATAGAGAGGAAGACTCTCTGAATTTCTCAAAATTAAAAGAAAAATATGCCACAAAGAAGAATATTTGGGAAACTCGGGGTGAAAACATGACATTCCAGTTGAAACAAGCAGTCAGAGGTACAGAGATCTTTGTTTTGCTTATCATTGATTCTTTCCTCCAGCATTTCTTTAATGTTTTCTGCTCTGTTAAAGACTCATCCATAGTCTCTCAATACTGACAAATTACCCCCAACACCTTTTTATTTTTCTCCTACTTTTTACATTGTTCCTTACCTCCTGAGATTGAACTCCATGCAAAGACTCCGGCTGACACCAGCAGGCTCATTAATTTCCATTAATAAAAACACTGACCTTCCCAGGAGGAAACAGGGATGGACACGATCATATTTTTGGATTAGCTCAGCTGATGCGAGGGGGTGGCCGTGGTGCAGTCTCCTGAAGGCTCAACCCTTGCCCAAGGGTCTGCTCCACCAGAGCCAGTGCAACCACAAGAAAGAAGCGAGAGAAATGTCCTTTCTCATCGTGCTTCCAGTAGCTACAAGGGGAACGACTGCACGGCTTGTTGGCCTGGCAGGCTCCTAAGCCTTGCACTGCATTTAGGAATAATCTCTGGCTGTAACAGAGACTGCTTTTGGGCATCAATATATCTTCTTTCAGGATTGTCATCATCCTTCTCTTCCTCAGAGAGCAACCTTGAGCCAACACAAGGAGGTGCCTGATCCAGGGTCAGGTGCATCCATCCGATACAGTAAAGGCTAGATTTAATGTAGGACTGGGGTTTCTAACAATTCAGCATCGCTTCAATCTCTCTGGGAGGAGTGTACCCTGGTCCTAAAACATGGGGAAGGGGTAAGGCTGTCACTGCAGCTCCCTGTAAGTATAGTCCTTGCCTAAGAAGGAAGGAAAATGGTTAAAAGCTCTCCTTAATTTAAGAGGGGATTTGAATCCCCGTTTCCTCTACTAGGAAAATGCCCTTGGCTAGGCTGTATGAGGATAGTCTCTGCTCCTCCATCAAAGCAGTGGGAGAAAAAAAAAGAAGAGATTGGAGCCCACTGGCGGGTCCTGGGTATGAGGAACAGACACAAACGTGACTTTTGGTGGTTAGTGCCGTCTCCTCAAAGGGGAAGACCTGGGTGCTTGTTCCTGCTTCAAGCTCTATTTCTGTATCTTACGTCAAACCAAGGTGGGATACACTCCATAAACATCCCAGCTGCTGGTAGGGCTTAGGTGGAGTTTTTTTGGTGGCATTTAGCACTCCACTTCAAGGGATCTCCATCCTGTCCATGTGTGGGTGACGATTGAGCAACGGCTACCTCTGAGAAAGCGAGTCCAGCAACATGCCCAGATGTCCCCAGAGCCTGTTTCAGCATGAGTTAGACCTCAAAAAGAATCCTCATCCCACTCAGAGCCAGTGCTCTGACTCGGCATACGCAGAGGTGCTGTCGTGGTTTAACCCCAGCCAGCAACTAAACACCACGCAGCCGCTCACTCACTCCCCCCCACTCAGTGGGATGGGGGAGAAAATCGGGAAAAGAAGCAAAACCCGTGGGTTGAGATAAGAACGGTTTAATAGAACAGAAAAGAAGAAACTAATAATGATAATGATAACACTAATAAAATGACAACAGCAATAATGAAAGGATTGGAATATACAAATGATGCACAGTGCAATTGCTCACCACCCGCCGACTGACACCCAGCCAGTCCCCGAGCGGTGAATCCCTGCCCCTCCCCACTTCCCCGTTCCTAAACTGGATGGGACGTCCCATGGTATGGAATACACCGTTGGCCAGTTTGGGTCAGGTGCCCTGGCTGTGTCCTGTGCCAACTTCTTGTGCCCCTCCAGCTTTCTCACTGGCTGGGCATGAGAAGCTGAAAAATCCTTGACATTAGTCTAAACACTACTGAGCAACAACTGAAAACATCAGTGTTATCAACATTCTTCACATACTGAACTCAAAACATAGCACTGTACCAGCTACTAGGAAGACAGTTAACTCTATCCCAGCTGAAACCAGGACAGGTGCCAACATAAAGTTAAAAAGAGGGGAAAAAACAAAGCCTCTTGGAGGTTAGGTACCACCATGGTCAGCAACTGGTTGAGCTACAATCGACAAGATTATAATTTTTGATGCCAGTCTGCTGAAGTTGCCTTCTACACTCACTTTTTTTCCCCTAAACGCAGAATTCAGGGGGGAAAAAAAAAAAAAAATTAAAAACCAGAACAACCAACAAAGATAGGATGAACACAAATGACGTAACCGATTGTCATAACATATTGTGAGAATTAACAAACCTCTTTAACTGACCTGCCTACCTATTTTCCCAGTGGGCTCAACAGTGATGTAAGAAGAGAGTATCTTGGTGGGGCTCCAGCTAAGTGAAGGTCATGGCTTTTACCAACTGCAATGTGCAGCTGCCAGCGGTCTGCTCCAAGCATCCCACAGCCAGCTTCACCTCCCTGCTCGCCCTCCCACGAGTTCCAAGGGAAAAAACTCTTTTTTAAAGTTGCAAATCCACCCAAACTCTTGTCTTGGCTGACTAGTTTTTCTAATCTGCTGTCAGCATGTTTATCAGTCCTGTGATTCAGTGCCATTATCTTGCACGAACTCCACTATTACATGACATTGTCGATATTTAAAGAAACGGTAACTCCTTGTGGTCTGACAGAGGTCTGTGCAGCTAGAGAGAAAGTTCCCAGGAGACCTATGTAAAACAGAAGCTAAAGCTCATACAGCTTTGAGTTTCTAGTTTAATGACAGGTTTCTTATTTAAGTGAATTAATGCTAACCATCAAAGCCCCACATCCCAGGCTGTTCCAGTTGGCTAACACTCTATAACACCCAGAGCAGCAACATCACAAGCCCAAAGACAACAGCAGCACCACTGCCCACGCTGGTGCAGTGCTGTTCCTGTGAGTTTCTTCACCCAAAGTTTCTCCCTCTGGGCTTGTTTGCCCCCAGCTGACCCAGCCCAGGCATCTCCCAGGGTACATCAAACCCCTGGTGGCATCCAGCTCAAAAGTTCTTCTGCTGTTTCCTGGTTCAGTAGGATTTTCTACAGCAGCCACCAGCATGGGACAGGGCCATGTTCTCCCTTTAGGGCAGCAAAGGAGGTATTTACCCTCCAGCCCCCATTATGTTATTATACTTGAAGAAAGCCATGGTCTATGACAGGCTACAGGGGTCAAGCTAGCCACAGGACAGGGGTGTCCTTAAAAATATTGCTACAAATTCAAGTAAATCTCTTACAACCAAGCAAGTCGATCAGTTCCCTTTTACCAGTAAAAGGGATGTGGCACAGTCCCCCCGGGAGCAGATCACCCCTCCGTGCCCCTGGGTGCTCTCCCCACTGGGGCCAGCCGCACCACGCTGCGCTTCTGCCCATCACGCAGGAAGGATGCAACTGCTGGAGCTGCCATGGATGGGGAAGCAGGATGGTTTGGTGTGGGGCAAACAATCCCACTGCTCACTGGGATACAAGACAGTGCCAAACAACCGCCTTGCTTCCCATGGGTGCACAACCCTTTGCAGCCACGTAACGTGGGCAATGCTCCAGAGCACTTATTTTTAAGATCTTCTCCCATTAACCAAGAGCACTTTGTTTGGCAATTGGTCAAAACCCCCAAGCTCAGCGTAAGGGAAGATTGTTTCTCAACATCAAACTCCCTTTGGAGATACACCTGCTGCCCAGGCAGCACTGCCAGCACCCAACAGCACGTCACTAAAGCCAACTTGACACCGAACTGGTCAGATATTTAGAAGTTGAAAAGAAATAAAAAACCTGACTGTAAACTATAGAAATAAGCGGGCTGAATATGGTACACAAGCACTGAACTAAACACAGAAGAAATCCCAGATTCAAGCCCCACTGATGACTTTGCTACTGATGGGTTTTGCCCTCAGGTGTTTGTTGCACATCCATGCATTTCTGAAGCTCACTCTGAATCGTATTTGGCAACTGGAAGGTATTCCTATACTGGCTCAACACCAGGTCTAAGACCAATGCTGGGCCAAAACACACACAGCTCAGTGCCGAGCCCTCAGGGGCTGGCAGTTAGCATTTGCAAGGGCCTCATGAGGGTGAGTTTGCCTCCATTTGCATCAAACAAAGTAAGTAGCCCTTGGTAGAAATACCAGATGGGGGATCACAACACTGTCTGCTCAAAGGCAAAAGGACGAATGCAAAAGCAACACTGCAAGGCTGAGATTTTACACCTTCGAAGAACATGTCCATGCTCCTCAGGGCAACAGCCACAACCAGCATCACCTCTTCTATGTGGAATGGTGTGCGAGAGCAATGGGGCAAATCAGGTCCCCTCCAACCACCTCCCCTATGAAGGGGTGATGCTTTTCTGTAGGAGATAGGGGCCCAGCCTCAGAGCACAGGCACCAACTCACCCAGACATTAGTGTTCTGTTGTAGATCCCAGCTTTGCAGCAAGGACCCATCTTTCCTTTGTAGCACTAGAGGTTTTTTGGCAAGCGGTTTTTGTTTGGTTGTTTTTAAAAAACAGTAAATGAAAACACAGAAGAGGAAGAAAATCAAATGATGCTGAGAAATAAAAAGAAGAGTTTTGCAGAGGGAAACCATTAGCTCCATTAAGAAACGACAAATACCATGAGTCTGCAAAAAGATAAATGCACATACCCAGTATATCTGCAAATAGGGTATTTATAGAAGAAATACAAAAGTTGTTGAGATCTGGAGCTCACTTCTTTCTCCTACACTCAAGGCACTCGGCCAGAAACTCTGTTTTTCCTCTAGTTAGCATGAATCATTTCCCTACTGAAAATCAAGGGTCTTAATCTATGGTGAAAATTGGGCCTCTGAAGTACACCAGCAGTCAGCAGTTCTAGGTACAAGCTCTCCTCAAGCCATATACCCATCTACTTCCCAGCCACCTCCACCCACGCAAACCTTTACCAATACAAAACACTTTCAGACAGATAGTAATGTAAGGAGACTGTGTCTTTGGAACATCATTCCTGCTTCTCAGCCATCCAGATACCCACCTGATGGAGTGGTGGTTTGTGAATTGTCAAGAGCAGTAACACTGAAGCTTTGACAAGAGCAGAAAGAACTCAGACATCAAGGAAAGCAGCTTACACTGCAGCACAGATGTACCAGATAAGCAGAAATGCTTTCATTTCTTTTCAGACTACAAACTTATGTGAAAAGCCAGCAGTTACAGCTCAGCTCACAACCACAGAAGTGCTATCGTTTACTTTGTGTCAAAGTCTGATTCCCCCCGCCTTTTTTTTTTTTTTTAACCATGATGTGAGAAGGCAAAGCCGTAACTGCTTCTATGTCCCTTTTCTTTTTCTAAGCATTAAGGATTAACGACTGAAAGTGGCTGAGAATGTGAGATGACAAAGAAGCTACGATCGATCCCAAGTGCAGAGAAACCAAAGTACTGAATTGCTTACCGTCCGGTGAGAGTGCACGGTTACCACTGGTATCACCATCCCACAGAACCAAAACCCCCTACACATCCCTTTCCTCCCCAGGGATTTTTGATCATCAAGTGGAAACTGTAGGTTTACCTATCCATGGATCGATTCCTGATGAATCCCACATGCCGGCACTCTCACTCCAGAATACAAGCACCTGGTTCCACTCCAACAAAGGATTAGGTTTGTAGGAAGTTCCTTGTTCCACAATCAGGTGTCCACACACAGGCTTAACCCAGAACAGCTTCAACCATCAACAAGCCCTAAAATGGAACAGCTCATGAGAACCTGAATGCTTCTGTAACAGACACACAACCTCTACATCCACAGTCAGAATGACTTTTAAGACAGTAAATTCACTTTCACATTTGTTAATGAAGAACTCGGAGGTGTCGCAGGACAAACAGAGAAAAAATACACTTAAGTAAACAAAATAGTTGCACTATAAGAAATAATTTCCTTTGGAGGTGGAGTGCTAGGTGGAGAGTCTAATTATTCTCAAGGCAGGAAATACACCCATTCATATTGCCTAGATAATATCACAAATATATACACATAACGAAGAAATAATTTTAATGAAATAATGTGACTGTAATTATACATATTATAATTATTTTGGTTGCAGTCTCGAAGCTTCAATCAGTGCTAGCATTTGGGCTCTGTGCCATAGCTGGCAGCCAAGCCATCCCCCACACGGCTTAAAATTAGGACAGTCAAAGCAGCTTTAATCCTTCCAAGCCCGACCTCGAGCTCAGACTTCCCAGAGCGGTAATTCAGCCGCATGGCTAGCTACTGTGCCACTGCAGAGGCTTTGTGGACTGCCTTTTTCTGGCCCCACAAACGTTCTCTTCTGTTCTAGGGTTTGGTTTTTTTTTAGCTTGGGGCATGTTAGGAGAATGCAAGATGAAATGCAGCAGATCGGGGAAGTGGTAGGGTGGAAGAGGCTGTCTTTAGTTAAACATCATAATGTTTTTCTTTCTTTCTAACCTTCCTGAGTAGTTCAGAGAAGACCAAGAAACAAAAGCATCAACCTACAAAATCTAAAGCTGACAGCTGCTCGATCATTAACAAAGGGACTGCCCAATTCAGCCCACCCTGCTGCAAGCAGAGCTGAAGCACTCGGGGAAGAACAAATCCCAGACATAAAAGGATGATTTAAAAATAGTAAACCAGAATTTTTCTCAGGGAAATTCAGAGCCAATTTCAGTGCTCTGACATTTCTGCCATCATTCACCATAAACTCTGCTGAGCACATCTGTATTTTTGGTGGCTTTCCCTGTAATGCCAGGAACTAATGAAGTCCACAGAAGTCAGTCCAGTCTTGCTAAAGTCCTAGCAGGCTCTCTATCTTCCAGGCATCTGCATATATACACTGCAACTTTTGCTGTGGGTGTGAGGTGAGAGTTTTTCACTACCATACTAAGCATGGCTGTGCTGCAACAGTCCACAGTACAGACTTGAGCTTATTGTGAAAAATGTCTCACTTTTAGACAACCAGTTTATCAAGTCTGAGGTGCTAAAGCTCTATTTCATACCAGGTTGAGGCCTTGGTATGTCTTTCAAAGGTCTCCGCACTGTCCCCATTTTTAATTCCCTGGATCTTCATCTCAAGGTATTCATATATGCAAATAACAGTTTAATTCCTATGAATTTTTACAAAGTCAGACTGGAGGAAACTCTGAAGTTCCAGTGTAGACTAGCACCTACTCTAATGGAAGTTTCTGTCACATACACACCACCACCAGCAGCCCACATCTTACCAGTCACACTCAGACAGAAAGCCATCAGGCTTCTGCAAAGGTCAACAGCATCTCCTCCAAGTAACAAATTCAAGTCTGTTCTTAACTGTGATTTTTCTCATGTGTCTTTCCAATTAGAGTATTTAAACTTGAAAAAACCTCACATGTAATGCTGGAAGAAGAATCATCCAAAGTGCTGGACTGTCAGCTTAACATTCATAAAGGTATTTAAAACTTATATCTAAAATATACTGTGTCAGAAAAATAACCTGCAAGCTAGCATAAAGATAATTTGTCAATAAGCAAGTGCACAGATACTGCTGATTGTCCTGTGCACACCAGTTGCTTTTTCAGTAAGCACACCTGTAAACAGAAGGTACTACAGCAAATAAGTTCGCATTTACATCTCGGTAGTGTTATCCCTTCAGTTACCACACCCATGTTTGAAGCACAGTCTTACTCAGATATCTAATAGGGTTTTTACACAGGTTACAGTTGTATTACAAAAATGTTCTTTACTATAGATAAAAACTAAGCAAAGACACTGAACACCACCTAGAGGAAGCTTTCCTCAAACCATTTTTAGGTTTAATTTTGGCAAAATACCTGAAAACCTGTATGTTAGAATAAATACACCAAGTTTTTATCAGTTACACATACTTTACGCCCAAGCGCTTGCTGCCTGTGCCATCTACTGGTGCAAAGGATTCCTCTGGCTCACGCCCTCTTCTCCTGCTTCCTACAGACCAGCTGAACACAGGAGCTACTCAAACTGAGAGACAGCATTAGAAGATCCCAGGAGTACTAGCTGTTTTCACAGAAGCAACCTTAAAACTGCAGTCCTTTGATCTGAATGCCCTCCCCCAGCATAAAATGATTAGGGACAGATAATAAGCCTAGCACACCACACACATGACCGAAACTTCAGCTACTTTCTCCATGCAAGAGCACCAAGCAGGTAAGAACAATCTGCTCCTTTGAATAGATCTTGGCTTATTGCCTAGAACATCTAATAAGCTCTTAAGGAACGGACTTCGTTTCTTCTAAAATCTTTACCAGACAAAGGTAAAAGGCTGAAACAGTTTCAATCTGGAAGCATGTCTAGCATTCCTGTTACATGTCTTAAGGTAGCCAGCAGGTTAAAGGCTTGTACAGCGAGAGCCATCCACTGCACAGTCGCTCAGAGCTGGAAGGAAGAATTCGTATTTTTTGTTTTCAGGAAAGTCAAACCTTAACACTGCAAGCAGATGCTTCTTGTGCTCTGCAACTAACAGTTCCAAACCCTTCCACTCAAGACTACCAAAACAAACAAGACAGCCAACCCACCCTGGTTATCCTCTCAGACAATCTGGAGGAGGAGGAAATCACGATGATGGTAACTTGCCCAAGCACATGCAAGTCTGTAGCAGGACCTTGTCAGTGCAGCTACTTCTCCCAGTAACACAGACCTGTTTCAGTAAAGCATACCTGACTCTCAGTGACAATAATTAAGAGCTTTCTACAGCATTCTATTTCAGAAAATTTAAGTACATAGTGAAATACTCTCCTACACTTACTATTTTAGAGCCAAGTAGACCAAAGCTCTACTTTTGGGACACATCCTCTGCATTGCCTCGCCATACACCTCAGGAGAAGAGCTGCATTAGTTTCCAAGACAAGGCAGCAGAATCCCCTACTGCCCAGGAGCTGTGCTCTACTCCCTTCCTCTGCACAGTTTCATAAACAATGACTGAGAGCAGCTACTCCTGTAGTCACTTCTCACTTCCCAGTTCTTAGCACAGAAAGCCTGCTTACTCTTTTAATGCCAGCTGTATAGTCCAAGTCACTTTCCAGGAAAGCCAGAAAGGTTCAGTACACACTTTAGCTCTCTGAGAACCAGTCAAAGAAATTTCACCACAGCACTCTCCTAACTCTGAGCTTAAAGCTCAGCAAAACTCATGGGTAAATGCTGAAAGGTGTTACAGTAAGTTGCTAATTAACCCTCTGCTGCCTTGGTCTATTATGATATGCTAAAAAGACTTCTCTGTATACTTATGGCAGTGTTAATAAGACAAGCAAACCTTTAATCACCAGCCTCATCAACACCACTGTTCAAATGGATGACTTACAGAATGCATCTTTCCTTTGCTATACCACAACTGACTGCCCACATGCCAGGAACTCTGCTCAATGGATTCAGTTCACAGCACTAAACATCACTGAGAATTGCCCCTTGGGGGATCAAGTCTGAAGCAAGATGTCTTTTCTTCCCTCTGTTGCCCAAGTTCATTTTGCACCACAAAGTATTTCCACAACAACAGGAAGAGGAAATTGGGCTTCACAAGCTGAAAAAGAGGTGAGGGTAAGAGGGGACAGCACTGCATGCTGCCCCAGGCCTATAACCATCACTTCTCCCACGTGGGCCATATACCAGCATACTGCACTCTTGCCTCTGAGCACCATGAAGTCACACAAACACCAAAGTTTTAGAGAAACATTTATTATAGGGTTGCAGAATTTATGCCAATATAAAGTCCCTTAATAAAACTCTCAAGTTCATCAACTGCAGGACACTAACTCTTCATTATCTTTATACTGCAGCTTTCAAAAAAGGAACAATGCTCCGACTGCAGTAGTAACGCTACTTGCTCATAAAAAGTTGATCTAAAAAGTTTATATAAGCCAGAGTAGTTTAAGTTTACAACTACAGTCACATTCACAAGTGAGCTATACCAGAACAGATTCTTGAAATAGGAAGTTACAGGATAAACAAATTCATAACCAAAAATACTGACAAGCTTTAAGAGCAACTCTATCTGAATCTAACAACTAAATAGCACAAAACCAAACAAAGGTAGAAGAATTAAACGTAAGCTCGGGGAAGGTTCCAAATATACATACAAATTCAATACAGTAATTGCACAAAATGAAATAGGGTAGTGTTAAAGGTTTATGATCACTGAGGTTGGATTTTACATGCTTCACACATGGTAGTTAAAATAAACCTTTAATGATACACATCAGAAGGTTTTTTAGCCAGGATACGGAGTGCAGAGCTATTCTACAGAACTACACAAGATGTGCAAACCACAGATTATTAATATTAATCATTCTGTGAAAGTTAAGGTGAACAGAATTGGTTCCAGCCAAGGAATTGGTTAACATTTTTATATATATATATATATATTTTTCTGCCATTCCCAGATTACACTAAATCAAACACATTCAACAGATAAACTGATATTAACCTTCTAAAAAAACCTTACTCAAATTTAAGTTTTACATGAGATAACTAAAAAGTTATACCAAGGATCAAAGAAAGCTGAAATGGTGACTTTGTCTTTTGAAATACAAGCAATACACAGAAAATGCATAAGGCTTTTGATTATCACTGCACATTTTAATTTAAGAAGTCAATGTCTAATGCTCAGACTTCTCAATAAAGGTGTGAACTAGTCACCTCCCATCCAACACCCTTCACTGTTGACAGATCTTTGTTTCAACAACGAAAGAGTTTTCAAAGTGTCTGATTGAATGACAGTTCTCCACTGAACGTTTCTGCAGACCTGGGGACGAGAGAAGGTGAGAGCCTAAATAAAGCAGATCTATAACCCAGCAGCAAGTATTTACAGTTTTTGTATCATTATGAACAGCAGCAAGATACAATCATTCAGTACATAGTGTTTCTACAGCCATGAATTGCCACTAGAACTTGATATCAGTTTGTTTTCTATCAGAAAGCCTCCCTCATTTTCAGAATGGTAACAAGAGAGGGGGTCACATACAACACAGGGGACAAACCAAGCAAGCACTTTTTTTTTTTTTTTTAAATAGTATCCCTGCCACCATTTTAGTGACAGAAGAGACAACAATAAATACATCAAAAAATAGATCAAAGTTTCTCATAGCTCTTCCTAAACACAAAGAAAATGAAAAGCAAAGCAGATTGAAATTACAGGGAAAGAGTTTAAAAACTCAGAAAGGGTGCAGAAAAGAGCCCTAGTTCTTTATCAGCACTTCTCCCCACCCAGAGTGTGCTTCTATAGAGCAGTCTTCACCTTGATGGGAGCCCTGTGAGGATTTGCCACTCAACTGATGATCTTACTGAAGTTTTTCCTAACACTATTAAAGTGATTTTCTCTATTTTGGGACATGCCAGCGTTGGATCCGACACAGGCAGTTTAGCTCTATCAGCTGTGACTCTTTACTAGGAGACAAGAATATAGTAGTCCTACCATCAAAGACAAGCTGCTCAACTAAAGCACCTCAATATACAACAATCAGAGAAGAAAGATTTATAGCTTGTTTAATAAGCAGAGAATTGTTCAGAGTAAGCAAGAGAAGCTCTCCACTTTAGTCTAGAAGCACTAGCTCTTAAACCAAACCCAGCAGGGCACTGCTTTAGTTTATAAACACTTGAAATACAGGCTGTCCTTCAATTCAACTCAATCTTAATGCCTGTAAAAGCTAAGAAGTTTCCAATGGCTATCTAACTGGGTATGTCATCGAACAGTCAGGATGACCTGTCCAGTTTCTCACATGCCTTCAGTTACAACTCCAGGGAACTGCTACAGAACCTGAGGTCAGTTTGGTCTAACAGATGAACCCACGAACTCTACAAAATCTGAGCGCCAATGCAGCACCAGCTGAACAAGACGACTTCTACACTGCAGTTACAGGAGTTTATCCATTTTAGTCTAATTATTTATGTGCGCATGGCTTGCACACACTAGAAGAAAGGCATGCTAGAAATCTGATCTGGAAGGTGAGACAAGCCTTGTCCCTGAACAATTTTCTCCTCAGCAGCAGTCTTCCATTTGACTAGATTCCCTGCCCACCTCCCCCACAAGGGCAAACAAGGTTAGTTACAGAACAGAAACTGTACCAAGAAGCATTATCTATTTACCAGTATCCTTCTGTGCAAATATTCTGTAAAGTCTTGCTATGCAGCAATGTGAACAACATGGTATAGGAAGGTGATTTAAGGAAACATCATAAACACTCTTCGCAGTATTGTCTGTAGACTACAGTCTTTCACTCACAGCAGCAGTGAGTTTAGACTTGTTCAGAAAAGCATCTTCGCAACAGCTAAGAGACACATGCCTCTCCCTTCCATAAAGGCAACATCTACTGTTTCTTCGCATGCCCTACACCGTTAGCTACACAGGACCAGTTTTACGCTCCCACATACAAAGCCTTCCATCTAGTAACAGGATGTAGTCTCTAGCAAACAGCAGATGTGGCTCCTGATGCTGCTAGCTGTAACTGGGCTGAGGAAACTCTTGCCTAAGAGCTTGGCAGGAAAACCAGAGCAGAGAGTTCTGACAAACCAAATGTTTGCATTCTGAAAGGCTGTAACTGACAAAGGATTAGTTCACTATGTGTTTGGTGAGAGCAGCAAACTATGAAATGCTTTGAGAACTACAGCGAACTAAAATGCATAGCATCAGATTTCTGTACTCCAGACCTCCTTCCAGTATGTCAAACCACCGGCACCTCAAATTCAATCCTTTTCACAGAATGGCAGCAGGGTGGCATGAGGAGACAGGCAATAAAGAAACAGAGCTCAGAAGTTACTATGAAGTGTTCTTCCTCTTTTAGAGAGGAAGTCTGGGATGTCCAGAGCTAGTTGTTAAATTTTTTTTTTTTTTTTCCAGAGCAAGTGAACTAGTAGATAATGCTTTTACTTGGTGCTCCTGTAACTCAGTTTTAGATAGGACAGTGATAGACTAAGCTGCACCTACAGAGACTCACATTATCAGATGACTGTATGAATTTTGGGGCCAAACTAACCTACAACTTCGACCAAAAGATGGAACAGAAAATAGGCTTAAGCTCAAACTTGGTTTGGGCATGTAACCTCTAATTCCATAACTGAAACTCTCTCTCTCACCATGTTCGAATGAAATGTTGGCTACATACTTGAAAGCAGGGAAAAACACCCATCAGTTCTATGAGTAGTCTCAGCTCATGTTGAACACTCACAGATTTCTAAGTCTAAGAACTCCGAAGGTTTAAGTTATTTACCCCTTCCCTACTTGAACAACAGATTTATTTTTTTACTGAAGGGAACTTACCTATTATCTGGTCTCTGCGCTGAAGTCTGAATGTCTCTTTTCCAACACAGAGTTGGTAGATGAAGATACCCAAATCAGACACATTATCTATCTCCTCTGTAACCACCATTTCTTCACGGACTAGGTAGGTCTGAGGCAAGTAAGAGCCAGTCTAAAAGAGAAAAAAACCTTGAGATACAGTATTCTGCTAACAATGGACAAACATCCCTACGTTTTACTCTTTGCTTTGGAAGGGCTTCAAGCACTAGATTTCAACTTTCCTTCTTTTTAGTACTAAGATATGCTAGTCTTGGTGTGCAACAAAGTTTGCAGTTAAAAGAGGAGAAACAAAGTATTACGAAATTTTCCATGTTTGAGGCAATATATTTCTAATACAAAAAAAAAAAAAAAAGCAGTGCAACATACAAAAGTTAAGTCTTCACCAGAAGATCACAGCACTATTGAAACAGCTTCCCACCCTTCACGACCAACTCCTAAAAATAGGGGCAGGGAGACACACTTAAAGTTTGTTTTCATGAAGGTAAAAAAAAAAAAAAAAAAAGAAAAAACAAAACAAGCTAAACTAGATCAGGTGGCCTCTAGCACTAGGTGTAGAGGAGTCAATGACTTTTCAAAAAAGTACATTAGACACACAATAGCTCAGTATCGCATTTAATTTGGAAGTAGCAGCAAGCTCTATCAACTTGACCCATAAGTCATCTTGGAAAAATACCAGTTTTAGTCACTGAAGAGTCAAAATGCTTGCAGTGAGCTCATAACTACAGTGCAAACAAAGCAGAACAACAAGTTCGCATTGTTCTTTTCATTAAAACTCTCATGGGGCAAGTGAGCTTTCCGGTAGTAACTTTCAGGTTTAGGCTTTCAGTGATACTTGGAGCTTTATCAAATTCCTTTATAATAGCTAAATTTAACCTTATTTGCTAGTTGCTTTCAGCTTTCATAAAGCTAGGTATTAATAAGAGCATTAAGCATGAATCTACTCAACATAATATACACTGACAGCTGGCCTTAACTTCAGTACAGTGACTGAGCCAGGGGGATTATGTACTTTGATGGCAAGAGGACTGTTCTAGCAAGAGACTGTAGTTCAGGAGCAAAACCCAGCATTCTTATCAAAAGCAATCTTGTCAGCATAACTAAACAGTAAAGTTTCCACATACCGCCAGTTTTGCGAAGAGATCCATCAAATTCCTTGGCGGCATAACTATGGATGTGTTCAGCGGAATCACATAGCAGTTACCCAGTTGCAAGTCAAGATACGCTGTCAAAAGCTGTTTTGAAAACAATTTTTCAATTAATTAAGCATGCCCTTTGATTATTAGGACACAGTTCTACGAGGACTAAGAAGAAAGCTCAAAAAGCTGGAGATCATGCGCAGCTAGTATCAAAGCAATGCATTCAGGAACTGTCTAGTGTAAGAACTTAGCTATTACCACTTCTGGAAACACAGTGGTTATAGCTATGGTTTACAACAGGACTTCTGTACAGCAGTCAGAGCTGACTATAAAAGCAGTTTCTATCATAATTCTAGATGAGTACAGTTTGTATTAATACAGAGCAAGTATTTGGCAGTATGCTCTCATAACTGAAGAAGTCTAATTAAGCACAGTGCAAGCAAAAGGTATCCAACTGCTGATAAGCAATCATTCCCTGGAAATAGTTCTTCAGAAAAAGTACTCGTCTCTAGAAAGTCACATCAGCATTACCACCGAGTGCAAGAACTGCAGACACTAGAATTATCAAGGTGTCTACTTGTTTTATTACGACTTTGCATAGCACTTAGCCAGAATCAACTGAAGTTCTTAAGTTGCCTGAATCCTTTAAGTTATAGCCAAGATTCTGTCAAGACAACACAGATCAAAGCTGCAAATACTGCAAACACAGGTAGCACAGCTTGGCTCTGTGGCATTCCATGCTACTGTTAAAGGCAGCATGTACAGAGGTCAGTTCTAGTCTTTACTGTGATCCTATCTGCATTGCCAAGGTTTGATTTACAAGCAACCTGTGACAGCTTTTACAGCTGACTAAGGATAACTGTTAATACTATTGACGCACCTTGAATAAAAAAGTCAAATTACAACCATCCTCTCATCTTTGCTTTAGAGAAACTACATGCAACTAACACAGCATTTTCAAGTTCCAGGTTTCAGCCACCTGAAGTGATTTTTCAATTCACTTATCCAAGGCCCACACTTATTTGGAATTCTATGTTTTGCTCTAACACAGTCTGGCAGAATCTTAAGACTGAATCCCCAGTTTCCCCATTTCTCAACTCAGATTTACACTGTTCTCCTACCCTCACTTTCATTTATGTAGAATTCTTGACCAACTAGCAAGTGTCACTTCCAGACATCCGACGGGCAACAATATTTAAAGTTGCATAGCACCGAGATGCATTGTTCTGAGAAACAATCCAGTTAGAGTCACTGTGAGTATGAACTCTTCTAACATTCTGCAAGGGGGGAGTGTTAAGTCTACTATGATAGTGTTAAAAGGGTCAGATTTCCCGCACTTAAACCCACCCCCAAAGAGAAGCTTGCATTGACAGTAAGCTTTAAAGGTCTCAAGAATTAAAACCCTGGAGCTGTTACGATTACCAACCACTCCACAGTTTCCCAGTGAGCAATAAGACTAGTTATTTCTTATGGCTTCACATATACTCACCCTATCAAAGTCATGAACAATTGCTGCTGGATCACTGTCTGAGAACTTTGGAACGGGTACATCAATGATGGCTATGTTATCATCTTCTCGAATGTCAGCTTCTTCAGCAATAGGGAGGAAATAAGGTTCTACCGCACGATCACGATTTTCATTTTCAAAGTAACACATTTCACCACGGTACACCTTATGCTGAAAGTAAGGGCAAGGCTAGTTATTTTTATAGCAAATGTCGCTTTAAAACTCTATTTCTAACTCTTATGCTATAACAAAGCACAGGTCTGTCACACCTGGAGATTTTATAAAGGACACAGCAGTCTTCATGTCCCAGTTATTGAAGGTTTTCTATTACAGTACTAATCTATTTATAATTACACTTTTTTTATTCAGTGATGCTTAAAGAAAAAGGAACTTGCACATTACCTTAGGCATGAAGTACTTGTAGATGCAGGCTCCACCGACAACAACTCCTGCCAAGATGAACGCTAGACCCAGCAGAGTCAACAGACATCTTCCAGACGAGTTTTCACCTCCATGTGTAGCAACTTCTGGATCCTTTAAATAAAGAGGGATGAGAACTTAGAAAGTATAGCTGCTCTGAATTTAAATTAAGCTGTTACCTACTGCTTCACTTTGACCTACCATCTTCCATTTCTTCTAGGTGTGCAGTGAGAATTGTAAGTCAAGCATCATATAATAAGAAAACACTTACATGAAATACTACTGCATCACATAAAGGTCAGTTTTCAAACAGCATTGAAAGAGGATATATTCTTAGTTAGAGGATGCTTTCTAGACAAACCGTTACCCAGAAACTATTTGAGGTGTAAGAAATTTAAATAACTGTAACAAAAGATACAGTGCTGCAGCTGCAATACAGCACAAGGAAAGCAAGGTTTGTAGAGCAAGCTCATTTTAAGGTACACAATGTTTTCAGGCCTCTTCCCAAAAGCCTATTTCCTATCCTCCTCTTGCTGTCACAGCTACATTAAGATAACTTTGCCTTACAAACCTGGACTAACAGAAAAAGTGAAGATACAACTTTGTCTATTAGCTGTGGAACAGACATCCAACATGAGTCACACATTCAGGTTTTAGAACTTGTAATATGCACAAGTGAAGTCCACTATTAAAGAGAACCACTCATCAGCTTAAATGCAGCTTCAAACTATGCCGAATAAAAATAAGTCCCTGTGGTACATCCTACCTTGCAGCTTCAAAATACTCTTTCCTCCAACCAAGTCCCAGGGAAGTTTTTTTTCCTAGCAGCCTGAAGCTTACCTCTTTAGTTCAGTGACTTGTTTCCCCCCGCCTCCAGTGTTCTCTCAAACAGAAGATGACTGCATCCAAAGGCAAGTACTATCACCATCACGGAACATGGTGATGAGTTGTGTGACACCAATTGCAAAGTTAGTGGTGGTGTCTGAATGGCAAGTTTAACACTCAAGAGTTCTTTCAGTGCCTTTCTAGGCTTCCAGGTGAAAGGCTCACACAAGCCAAGTTGAGATAAGAACAGCAAAAATACCGCCAAATACTAAACAGTCAGAAAAGACATTCCCTAATCTATATATTTGGTCAAGTATATCCCTTTAATGATTCATGACTCCAGTATTTAGCAGCTCACTTCCAAGACCTGCTCTTTGTACTGGTCAGGAAGAAAAACTGGATTTCACAGCAAAAGATCTTTTCCTTCATATTGTTCCTAGAGTCAGTAGCTAGATTTAGCACAGCAGCTTCCATGGCCTTTCTTTATTTGGGTCGCACTATTTGCACTCCTGAAGAACATAAATATATTAAGTGACCTGTGATGACAACAAGCCACAGTATTATTACAAAGGGTGCACATATTTCCATGCTCAGCAAGATGTAGCAGTGTAAAAGTCAAATGCATCAGCTATGCAAGTATTGAAACAAAAAACAAGCTGTTTTGCGAAAGTCAATACTCCTACATTCCACTCTCGCATCCTCCAAACAGAAAAATGTTGGTTCAGCAAGACATAAGCCACTACAATTGGCTAGTTAAGCATTTGTCAATAAAAAAAAAAAAACAAACCAAAAAACCAAACACAACTAGTTTCAAGTCAGAATTATGCCACATTTATATGCCATTATGTGAAAACCATCCGTCACTGTTAACTGGCTTTTAAGATCAAGACCAATTCTGTTGCCTTCATATCCTGCCACCTTCACCTACACCTTTCAGTAACTTACTCACCTAACCTATTATTACTTGAACACAACAGTCCGCAGCAGGCGTTCTACAGACATCCTAGCACTTGGATGATGTCGACACGTAATTAGCTACACTTGCACTACACATATTTCAAACAAAGCAAAGGTATTTATCATTTAAGAAGCAATGCAGGCAGCCTGAATCTGAGAATAGTTGACAGCGCTGATAAGAGAACACAATAGCATGACTCCACTCCAGTAGGTTACAAAGCCTCTGCTGAAAAATAATAAGTCATAAAAAACCTGCAAAGAAAATGCAGTTCTAAACCGCACAGTAACAAGCATAGCAAACTAGGAGTAAGAGAGGAGAAGAAAAATCACTTGCGTTAACATCTGCAGCTAGCTCAAGAGATACTGTTGACACAGTCAGCTCCAAAGAATCTGCAGGGAGAGTATTCTGCAAGCTCAAGTGTTTTGTGTGGATATTCTAGGGGACTTTTATTATGCTGTTTCAGCCAACATTAGCCATTAAGATTGTTTGCGCTGCACAAATATTCCAGCAAAACGAGACATTAACAAGCACTAGAACAAGTTTGTCTTGGAGTAAAATTGTGAACTTGATGTTTAAATGCAACTCTAAGCCCTGAAGTCAGAGTGAAGAGTTGTTAAAAAACCCCATCCACATGTGCAAACATGGAGAATATTGTGACAGGTATAACAAAACAGCATGAGTAGCTTCTACATTGAGGAGAAGAGCAGCTATCATGAGAGGAGAAGCAAGGGTGTAAGTGTATATTAGAACTATTATGCTCAGAACTTGCATGGTAGAGGGGCAGTAAAAATATGTATAACACGTTGCCTCAGGAATAGCTGATAAGTTTGTCCTCCAAGGAACTGGACAGACTAATGACATTTTCAAAATTTGAATTAGTCCTCTATCTACCCTGTTTTGCTGCTTTCTCCCCCTCCTCTTGATCTAGTAATTCGGCGCTACTGTATTAACTGTGCACACGTACCACTCCTCCAGCTCAAAAGAGTCCACTGAGCAATAACACCACTCTGCACCCCTTCCCCTTTTAAAGGGAGGCTATTTCAGGTGAGGCAGAGGCTCCGTACTCTGGAAGGCAAGCTGCTTTCCTGATTACAGCTTAGAAGGAGGGGGGGGGAGGGAAGGGAAAGAAAAAAAAAAAAAAAAGACCCTAGAGTCCAACTCCACAAGTTTTGTTGTTGGCTTTTTAAATTTTCTTACTCCCCGATTACAAATAAACTCGGTGCATCCCATATTCCTCCTTTAGAGCTACTGATTTATTTACCTAGACGCTGATCATCTTCATCTGACTAAAAACATCAGCAGCTAAGCAAGACATCTTCAACATAAAGCATCCCACGGATTTGGAAAGTTCAATTCAAGTCAGCGACACAGCAACCCGTTAGGAAGGAAAAGCCAACCACAGAGTACTTGCCTGGGTTTCTATTTAAAACCCTTTATGGCAGGTTTCTTAATTTAAGCTAGACATACCAGCAGCCCAGACACCTCACCACAGCGCCGTTCTCCAACTCGCTGCCTACGAGAGTTCCAGAGCAGCAGCGAGCCGAGGATGAGCCCTAACCCACTTTGTTTGCCTGGAAGACGCTGCTGCAAACCTGCTCTTCCCTGGTTGAGGGGGGGACACGGGACAGACAACCAGGCTGCGGCCGAGGACACGGCACTTTCCCTGCACCTTTCCCCGGCTTGGCCGCGGCTCCGGGACGGAGCCGAGCCCCGGAGCTCGCCAGGGCGTAGGATTCACCCACCGGCGACCTATGAGCGTTTAAAACCCCGTCAGGAAACACGGCCCTGGCAGCGGTTCAGCTCCGAGATAAACAGCCGGGCCTACCCCCTGCGTGCGGGCCCGAAGCTGACCCGGCTATGTCACGCCAGCCCGCAGCTCAGCACCGCCCGCGGCCTCCCGAGCGGCAGCCGGCTTGGGAAAATGGCTGTGCCGAGGGCACCGCAAACCGCCGCAACGGCGCTCCGGCCCTCTCACACCCGCACGGCCCGGCGGGCGCCCCGGCACCCCCCTCACCGCGGCGGCCCTGAGGGAAGCGACCCCCCCCCCCCCGCACCACCACCCCGGGGCAAACCGCCGAGCGGCCTCCCCCACGCTGGAAAGCTGCCCCAGCGCCGAAGGGAGCGGTGGCGGAGAACCGCCAAGCGCGCCGGAGGCTCCACAAACTGCCGGCTGCCTTCCCCCGACCCGCAGCCTCTGCGAGAAGATGGCGGCGGCGGCGGCGGCTTCCCCCCCCCTCGCTTCTCCCCGCCGCCGTCCCTCGGCCTCCCTCCTCCCGACAACGGAGAGACCCCTCTCCCCGCACCTTATCGGCCACCAGCGCTTCGGCCGCCTCCTTCTTCGGCTCGTCCTTCTGGGCGAAGGGAGAGTTAAACGCGATCTTCACCATGACGCCGCTACCTCGCACCGCCGCCTCCCTGCTGAAGAGCCTTCGGGCGGCGGGGCGGGGCGACCTGAACTGGCCACGCCCTCCCTCCCGCTTCGCCCCGCCCCGCCTCACCGCCGAGCACCGCCTGGCGGGCAGGGGAGGGAAGAGCGCCCCCTACAGGCCGGGCGCCTCACCGGGGCTCGTCCCGGAGCGGGAAAAAAGGCGGGAAGAGACCCCGGCGGGGGAACGGCAAAGCCTGAGGGTGCTCCCGGCGTCGGGACGTTGAGCAGGGTGCCGGCGTCCCGTCTCAGCCCTAAAAGCCTCCTCCTTCCCCTCAGAATGCGACGCCGAAGCAGAAATTTGATGACATTAACAGCGGGGCGGAGTACCTGACCCCGAAAAGGAGACGTGCCATAAACTGCTTGGGGGTGACCGAAACTTTTCCTTTTCTCCTCATGTTTGTGTGGAGGGCGGCACCCTGCAAGAGGGGGTAAGGTCCTCTGAGCTGCCGGGCAAACGCCACCGCCTGTCCTCGGTGCTGAGGCCGAGCCCGCCGCGCTGGGCCCTTGCGCGGGCCTTGCTGGAGCGGCCTTTATCCTCATGGAGCTTTCTAGAAACACCACGGCTGTCCCTGTTAGGGGCTATGCAGCTGCACGGGGAGCTTCACAGGCAAGGGCAGGGACCAAACTCCCACCTTAAAAGACCTGCATCCTAAAAACAGCCTGAAGTCTGGGAGAGGCTGGCTCTGCCACGTTCAGTGTGCCACGGAGATGGGGATATTTTTAGTCAAGCTACCTCCCTTCTCTTGTGAAATACGGCCTAAGGGATTTTTAACAGCCAAGGAGGCAGACAAGGCATCATCGTTCATTTCATGTCTCCAAAGGGGGAGAAGAAGAAAAGGCTTCATGTATGAGACTGTCTGAAACCATCTTCTCCTTCATATGGATGAAAGTCTGTGTCCGTCTCACTGGAATTTGACTTTACAGCTCTAGAAAGAAATCTGGTTTGAATCTGGTGCCTACACCATTGAACTCTTCCTCGCAGACTGCTGTAATTAAACAGAAGTGAACACTATGCAAATATTGCAATAAGTAATTCTTCTAAGTGTAAACAAAATGCAGCATGTATTCCAGCATTCAAAGCATGTTCCTGTTACTCTACAGATGCAATACTACTGTTATTTCCTTTCAAGATCATAGTTTTGATGTTGCTCCCTTTCATGTTAATAAGAATTTTGACTCTGACTTCAGTCAGAGAAGAGCAAAGTCTTTTATGTTTATTTAACCTGACTTCGTCTAGTAACAGAAAACACTTTTACCTCATTTTACCAGGAAACCAGCGAAAAATTAATTTTCATACTTCCTAGCTTTAGCATGTTAGGAATCAGTTAAGCCATACTGTCATCAAAGTCCCTGAAACACAGATTTAAAAAACGATGAAGTATGTTTCCTGTATCTGTACTCTACAACCTGTCAGAATATAAATTATATGAATAATTTTCAGTTTCTTAATCTAGTATCATTACTTTGTGCTTAAAGAAATTGACTTTATCTTCCGATTCCCCAACACCTTTACTTGAAAAAGAACACAGAAATAAAGCTGAAATAGACCCTTGCTATTTATCAAGACTAGTCTCTGTACATCCCAGCTCGCTCACTGTCTATGTTCTTTGAACTGTTGCAAGGGATGGACACAGCTTGAAATATTGTGCTCAGAGAAAAATTAAAAAATATAAGGTTTTTTGACATTTGTCTGCACTCATTGAATTTGCAAAACTAGAACTCTCATAAGATGTCATGATTTTTTTCTTTGTGCATTTCTATTTGTAGCATCTGTGACAATCTTTTAACATGTTCAAAACTTATTTAAAATGTGCAGTGTCCAGGAGAAAGTAATTCCAGTATCATCAAACATTTTTTCCTATCCTTACACACCTAATAATAACTCTCAATTCAGTCAGTAACTATTCCTTCCAAATAAAGCTCCTCCTACAATAGTCTGACTGTGTTTTGTAGAGCAGTTGCAATCTGAAGTACAGGGTCTGGGAAGACAAATTCCATCCTCAGATGCACAGACATAAGAAAATTCAGATTTTTTTTACCATCCTGAAATCATCAGGCCGTTCAACTGAATAAATATTAGAGATCTCCATGGGTAACTCCAGCACTTCACTTCTAAAATGCTTTTGCATCATCGTCTTAGTACTGGCCTAGTTTTCTTTCAGACTTTTGTGTATGTTGGCTGCAGTTTAGGCCTGGAAATCCCAAGACATCTAAACAAGTAATATCACTTACTCTTTTGAATTCCATAATATTTTTGATGTTCCTTTCTACTGGAATACCCTGGGTTTAGTTTACTGGTATTTATTCTGAGATCATCTTTATCACCTTAAAAGGCAAGAGATTATCCCCTTATCCTTAATTATCCTTTTAATCCTTCTGGTGTTTGTAATGTTAAAGCAACACTGCTTAAAAAATTAACAAATACACAGACTAGATTTTCCTAGAGACCAGAGGAATTTGGCCAAAAATGTGAACTGGTATGCCATAGTGGCTATGCTTCTGTTACCTTTAAGCTTACTCACAAAGAGAAGGGAACTGTATTTCTTAAGAGTGACTTTAAACACCGACACCTCCCTCTTTAGTGGTAGTGATGATGTGAGTAGCCCAGACAGTGTAAGAATATTAAAGAACAAGGTTTGTAAGGTGAGGTGGTATCTTTTACTAGACTAATCATTGGTTCAGCAGATAATGCCACTTGAAGCATCTTTTTGAGCAATTCTGCATAGCACTAAAACTAATTTTTACTGTGTAGGAATTTTTTAACTATTCTAATGTACTGTTTTAAAAACTCAAACTTTAAAATACATTCATGTTTAGTCTATCTATCTCCTCCTCTTGTGTATGCCAGGAGAATACTTCCTTACCTTTTGGGAACAATAAGATATTATATTTGTCCAAGTTTGTAAAGTATTCTCAGAATACTTTGAAGTAGAAGGTACTACGTATGTGCATAATCTTCGGTGGTGTATACTCTTCTAGTTCAAACAAAGCTATGATCAGGAGGGCTACAGTCTGGCAAGACATGTAAGCACACGCTTTACATTTCAATGGTCACTGACAGCTTAACGTTAAGCATGTCTTTAAGTTTGTTAGACCTGAATCCACCTAGATAGATAGTTAAGTACTGAAGTACATATTCACTTAGCATGAACTTCATGCTCTCACTGCACATTGCACAAGTTCACAGGTACAAGGGTTGTCCCCTACACAGAACGTTATACATGCACAGAGCATTGCACAGTTGAGCCCCAGCCCAGACTCAAGGTGGCACACGTAAAGAAACAATAATTACTACATGTAATTAATAACAGTTTTAAATATACACTATATCTATCAATTGATTTTTTTATGAGTACCATAATGACTGAAAGAAGGACAACAAAAGGTAAACAATAAATACGTCGTGTAGGACTGTTAAAAATGAAAGAGAAACTACGAACTTCCTCCTTTACAAAAGGAGACCTTCTCCAAGTTTGATGGTTTATGTTTATCCAGATGTCTGAAGTTCTACATTTTGCCTCCAGTCCTTTTCCACCTCTTTGCTGAGGATTCCTCCTTCATCATCTCCTCAGCCCGTTTTCCCTCACTCTCTAGCTCTGATACTCACTGCCTCCATTCCTCCTCTAACCAGTGACCCTGGGACCTCTTTTGCATTTCTCCACCTTGCTCTTGTTTATAAGGCTGTTGATAAGGAATCTATCTGTATTTCAGACTATGTAGCTGTCATGCTGATAGCTGCCAATATAAACTTTTGCAGAGGAAGGTTTTTCCCACTGGGCTGAGATTAATTTGGGCCCTTGACTGAGGATCTCTGTTTCTGGACAGCAAATGCTGTCCAGTGCTGCCTGGCTTGCTTTTCTTCACTTCAGCAGTATTAGATTAATATCTGTGGCAAAAAAAAAGCATGCATTACTCACTTCTGCTGATTGTCTTGTTACAAAGTACTGTAACAGGAATATTAGTTAAATGGAAAATAGCCTATTTACATTCAGGGGAAAGTCATGAGTCCATTTTCTCTGCAGTGACAAACTGTGGAAGTGATGAGCAGAAAAGTGAGCTTGAAGGAGACAGAGACGAAGAGGAGATTACCGATTAAGCAACAGCGTCAAGAGCACATCCTCTAATGGCTGTGCTCAGACCGATGTTGAAGAGGACTCGCTGCCCACACAGCCATTGCCTCACGGAACAGAATTCCACAAGAAATTCCAGTCCTCCAGAAAATCTGCCGAGCAAGCAGCACGCCCAGAATGATCAGCAACCCCAAAAGATTAAAGGGCCAAATTCACCTCTGCGTAACTGCAGTGAGGCAAGCAGAATTACACTAGAGATATATTAGGAACCCAGAGTCTTGGCAGGTCTAAAAAAGCCTTGCTAAACACTACTATTAGAGGAAAAACAATAAACACTCAAAGCTCAAACTGCCTTCTACTGAACTAACCAAATATGCATTTTTGGACACAGATTAATGTTTACCTTGGCATTTAGGGGTATCATCTCAGGTTCCCCCTTTTTCCTTTCAGGCACGCTTCCCCCCCAAAACCACCCCTATGGATGGCGTGCTGCAGCAATTCTCCCTCTGGCAAGGTGGCCTGGCCGAGGCTCAGCTCGCTCCCCTGCTCGGCGGCACCGTGCGGCACGTTCCCCCGCCTGGGTCTGCCGTAGGCGAGGACCCCCGGGCTGAGCAAGAACCGTGGGCTGACCAGGGGGCTGTTGCTTGTTAGACACCCTAAATGGGAAAGTGCTGGGGTTAACCTCACCCATTCATCCTTGGAATTTTCTCTGTGTCCTAATCTCTACTTGCTAGCAGGAGTTGCGGGGTGGTGTCCCAGCCAGCCTGCTAGAATGCAGCGCGGCAGCGGCAGAGCCCACACCTACACCCGAGACTGAGCAGACATTGCTGCAATGGCCAGCGTCTTCAGCAAAACAACCCAGTGCCGACCATGCTTGTGAGCACAGTCATCGTTGGAATTTAGTTTAACGATGAGTGTGGACACGGGTACATCTTGCTTGGCTATGCTGTCTGAAACTGTGCTGAGCTCGACGTGTGCTTGCCTACGAATGCAGTTAAGCCAGAGCTGTACGTACACTGCGGCTGTGTGAAGATGTTCCCAGATCAACAGAGCTGTGTTGGCAGAGATCCCTAATGTACTGTCAAAACTGTGCATTGACTGGTGTAGCTTGTTTGACTTGTTATGTGTGGGTTTACTTTGCAATGTGTTGATATGGCTGTGCACACAGGGGCAGCTCTTTTCTGGCTTAATGAAAATAGTACCTATCCAGACGGTACTCCTGAACTACATAAATGATTGCTGTGTAGGCACATTGCCAGTTTCACATCGATTAAGTCTTCCAGTGAAGACGCAGTTCCGAAAAAAGCCAAGGAAACAAGACCTCTGATTTGGTCTGATGGTTTACATCCATGTGTGTTGCATGCACACCACTTGCATATAGAGTAGCTATATTTGTTAATATGACATTAGTAAAGGACTTATAGCTAGACAACATTCCAGCTGGAGAGTTTTCTTATTTACAAGATGATGTAATCAGGCACCCAGCCTGAGCACTGCACTAAGAGGCCATAGAAGGTTTTGCAGCTGGGGTGAAAAATCACAGGTGAATCTTTCAAGGGATTTAGCAGAGTTTGGTTAATCATGCAGAGGATTTTTCAGAATTGGAACTGATAGTATCTAGTTAGTAAAAAAGCTATCTATAATACAATTATAGGACACCTTTCCTGCAAATAGCACCCTACTTTCTGTCACTTTTCTGTCTAAATAAGAGCAAGTATGTATTTCAGATATCATAACAATGTAACTAATTTTTAAGAACTTTAAAGAACAAAATATTTTATTATATCACCTTACCTACCAAACTTCAGTCCATTAGTGCTAACAGAAATCAACCTCATACTTGCCTTTGAGTAAGAACGCATTATCAATTTTTGCAGCCAGCTGAACTGCCCTTTTGCTTTCTTTTACCTAATGAAATAATACGAACTCTCAAAAAAGAAGCACTGATGGAAAATGAACCTGCCTGCACCCTCATCTACTCCTATGGGCATTTTTTTAGAATACAGGTGTCCCTTTTCATCTGTGTGAAGCCTATACTGTCAAAAATAGAAATACCACAGAACACCTGTCCTAACAGCAGCTTGGAGTACAAATATTGTCAGTTAAACAGATTTGTTGCTTTTTTCTGCAGATTGTCAGAGAAGTTGTGCAAGGGGTGCAGATTTTCTGTTAAGGAGCAGAGGAAGTGATAGCGGTATCCTGTTACAGCATTTATCTGTGAGCAAAGGGACTGATAGCTCCGAGAAGCAAAGCCTCAACAAAGTTGCTGTGTCTGCTTCTGGGTGAAGATGAAAGCTGGTTCTGTAAGACGCAGAGCCCAGCTTGCGTTTCCTCTTTGCAATGCAGAGAGGAAGAAGCCTGTGATCGTACACACACAAACACACACATGCAAGTTTATGGTGCAGGGAGGAAGAAACACGATCACACACATGCACTCATACAGACACAAGCACATACTTACACAAAGTTAATACGTAGATGAAATATTATGTTGTCAAAACAGATCCTAACAAGATTGTTAATTTTTTAAAATGTATTTGTTTTGAGAAGATGGCTTTTGATTTTAAGGCAAAGTAAATCTACTGTCTACACCATTTTTACAGACTACAGGTTTTGCTGCAGAAGGTGTTTTCTGTTCATATGATAGATACTACATCATGATACAAGAAATAACTTGCCATACTTTATTTTCCTGTTCCAAGAAATCCTTTCATACTGAGGAGACACCTGGTGATATTAGAAGTCTTTGATGGGACACCATGTGATGCTATTTTTGAATGTGTTGGCTTTCCAGCAGACAACAGAGTGAATAGCATTTGTGTTTTGAAGGAGTGGAATTAAGAAATTCCCTAAAAAATGGTAGTTTTCTTCTTCTATTGCACTCTTGCATGAAGCTCCCTGGTTCAGAAAGAAAGTCCTTTTAAGGAAAGCAATTCAGGATATATTGAAATCTCACCAAGTTAATGTTAAAGACGTGTGCATCGGCCTGAATTTAAGATCACAGAAACATGGGAATGCTTGTTGGAAGAGAATTCTGTTGTTTTGTAGTCCAACCTCCCACTCAAGGTAGGACTATCACCAACATTAGATCAGGTTTTGTGTAGCTGAACCTTGGAAAAACACTAAGGATGGAGACTCCCCAACCTGCCTGGGTAACCCAGTCCAGTACTACACTACCTTCCTACTGATTTTTTTCCCCTAATGTCCAACCTGTGTCTCCCAAGCCACGATCTATGGCCATTACACCTTGTTTCTATCTTCTGGCACTGCTGACAGGAGTTTGGTTTTGGCATTTCTGCAACTGCCCTTCACTGGGTCCTCTCCGGTGTCCCTAAGTCCTTCTGGAGCTGCAGGAGAGCCCTGCACCTATTGCAGTAAAGCTGAACGCAGCCCTGAGGTCTCACCGAGTAGAAGGGGGTAATAAGTTTCCCTCCTCCTAATGTAGCCCGGTATGGGGTTTGCTTTACCGAAGACAAGAGCACGCTGTTGGCTCACGTTCAGCCTGGCATCTGCTGTAATCCCCAGGTCCTTCCCAGCAAGGCTGCTCCTCACCCAGCAGCTTCCCAGCTGGTACCAGGGCAGGGACTTTTCCTGACCCACGTGCAGGACCTGGCACTTTTCCCGGCCGTACCTCACGGGGTTTCTGCTGGACCAGAGGTTACCCACATCCCTTTGGGCTGAGGCTCTGCTGCTCTTTGCATCAGCCACTCTGCCAGGCCACCACTAAATGTGTCTAATCATCTGCTCCCTCTCACTAGATCATGTCTGTTCTCAAACACAACACTTACTCTGCTCATAGATAACAGTCCTCCCCGGGGCCATTTTTGACCCTGCGGCAAGGCTATTTAGGTGTTATACATTAATGCAATACACGCTTTAGTCAGACCAGTCACTCAATAATGAGGTGAACATGGAGGAATATCCAACTCACGGCAATATTACCTTATCACTTAGCAGTGGACACAGTGATTAAGTAAAATGTTCTGAGTTTCTGGTTCATATAATTAGTACTAAAAAAAAAATCAACTGTATTATGGACTGATTGGAATATTTACACCCAAAATCCTGTGTTGGGATGCTGGTAGGACACAGCTCTCAGCCAGAGCTCTGGGGATGAGTGGGAATATGTTTGGGACACAGAGGAGGGGTGGCTGCTCTAGTACCTGGCCCCTGAGTGGGGCAGCGTGGGCTCTGCTCCTTGACACCATTTCCATTCCTTTCATAACTTCAGGTCTCTTCACTCTAGTGTTGTGGAGGAGGTTGTGTTCCCACTGCCCCATTTCTAACTCTTGGTTGTTCCTCTGCTATGCAACTGAGTGTATAGCATGAAGAGTTTCCAGGAATGTGACTCTTTTGTCCAAGTAGAGAAATCTCTGTTCTTCTGCAATTTAGAAATTTCTTAAATTTTTAGTAGCTTTTTCAAAGTGTCAATCATTTTTGTGCTTAGACCCATTTCTTGGAGGTGGCAATGCAGTCACCCTAAAGGAAGAACTGTGCTGAGGTAGCAGTGTTTTTACTTCCACTTCTCTAAGGATTGCATCACAGAGAAATACAGTTATGGTGCAATGTTTCATCTTTTGGTAATGTTCGGATAAACTAGGAACCAAATTATGGCCCAGCTTCATGCAACGATAATCTCAAAATCCATGTGTTGGGAATTCACACAGGATCATTTTCCCAAAGGCCTAAAGACTCTTCACAGACTCTTCCCTTGGGATTTCTAATATTCTCCAAAGAAAATAGAGCTGCCTCCACTGTTTGCAGCCTGCTGCTCTTGCTGCTGTGTGAAGTGGCATCCACACGCCTGTTATGCTCAGCAAGAAAATTAGTTCAGTCTCAGCACTACTAGAGTTTCCCATGGGGCTGTCAGGAGAACAATGACCTTGTTTCTAAGTTATTTTCTTCTACTTCTTCCCAAGGGAATATTCCCATTAGTGAAGGACATGATCTCCCCCACTGTGTCCCCCTTACTCCGTGTCACATGCTGGAGGCCTGGAGATGATGCCATCTTGAATCCGAAGTTAACCCTGTGACAAGTGTGATCACCACTCTCCTGAAATTTAGCTACTTTAATTCGGCAGAGTTGGATGGTGTTTTCTGATAGGAAAAGATGCCACTGAAATTAATGACAGTATTAGAAATTCTTCCACTTATATCCTGTATAACCTCCTGGGAAAAATAAATATGCAGAATATAACAGATAGGTATGTCTTTGGAACTGCTTGCTGAGAGCATTGCTTCAGTTTCTTGGATGAGCTGCTTTTTCACCTTAATTAGCAGAACTGTGTCTGGTTTGTTTCAAGACTTATTGAAAATTACTACTAGCTGGGGCCAGTTTCTCTTCAATTACTGTACTGAGAGGATAAGGTGCAGCCTCAGTCCTGGTTTCTATTATGTGGACTTTGGAAATGGTCATTCCACTAAAGATATTGCACAGATATTTGTTTTCGTAATAAAGTTGCTCACCATGTTTTAATTAGTCTGAACAGGAAGACAGGAGGGGCTGGGAAAGCGCTGGGCATGGGAAAGAGCTGGGGAGGCAAGAAGAACAAGTGGCACGAGAGGGAAAGTGGTGCAGGGCAGCACTCAGGGAAGGGGGAACGAAGTATTGCTATAACATAAAATCCAGTGTTCTTTGAAAATATTCTACCCTTCAGATATCTGTTCTGACCCTCTGTGTGAGTTATTGCAGCCATCCAGCAGCATTGGAGGGAGGGTGGTTTCGGAGCCCTGTTTATGCTAAGGAAGCGTATCCTCGGTGTACTCAAGTTGAGCACATCACTGTCTCCTTGAGTCCCTGCCTTACTCAGGGTATACTGACATTTGCAATTAGAAAACAGATAAAGGGAAACAAATTATTTACCATGCCTGAAAGCAAAAGTTTGGGTACAGGTACAACTGAGTCATTATTTACAACTATTTTTTTGTTTTGTAAAAAGGAGCTGGCGCAAGAAGCCACACAGAAGGGTGTTGGCTTTTTATCTAAAAAAGACAAGACCTCGCCGAGGGTGGAGCTCCCAGGAGAGGATTGCCCAACGCCTGGACCTGCTGCAGGGCAGGGGAGGCAGCTGCCTGCAGGAAGCCTGCCTGATCCTGCCTCCGCGGTGGCTGCCTCTCGCAGCGTAACCAGGCTCCTGAGCTCGTGCTCTTGGCTAGCGACGGGCATGGCATATTCCACACGAAATACTGGCCAGGTCAATTTGGTCGCTCCTTGGCAGGGCGACAGGCAGCGGTCATCCTACAGTTTTGCTGAAAAGATGTCAGCAGGCCGAGTTGCGGAGTTTGGGGTAGGGAAACATGATATTGGGTTGACCGTGGCAATGGATGTGCTGATCCAGCACCTCATTCTCTGCGCTCAGACCGTAGCAAGCAGCCGGTGTTCAGGCCTTTGCTGCTTCGCTCTGATCTAGAGATAATGTGATGCTAAGGGTGAAATTCAGGAGGGACACCTGAACTGGACCATTCCTTTGGGATCCATGCGCAAAAGGAGACAGGAGGCCAGAGAGATGAGGATGCCAAGAAGTCCACCGACACTTCAATATTGTCCTCTGCTGCCCGGGGTCTGGCGGATGAGCTCTCTGAGACTGTGGGCAGCCGTGCCCTGATCCTGCTCACCTTACCGAGGAAAGGAGTCCCCACAAAACAGGGCAGCACCCCCCTCTTACAGTAAGCCAGGCAAGCCCTGGCTCCCAGCGAAGACCAGAACGGTGGGATTATTCATCAGCTTATTATCTACTCAACAACATTTGCCACTCTGCCTTCCCCTCACTGAATTTAGACATTTCCTTGTCGCTCCCAAACATAAAAAGGCACGCAGAGAGCACAGCAAGCCTTATCGGCTCCCTGCCTTCTGCTGAACTGAGTTGGATTCAAAATTTGGCTCTTCCTCCCCCAACTGTTCTTGCTGGCCCAAGTCCCTGCAGGGGTAGGGACCGCTGGAGCCGTGCAACTATCACTCTCAGGAGTGATGCCCAAACACAGAAGATGTTTTTTTTTTCTTGTAAAACCCACTTTCAGATACTTTTCTGGAGCTCAAATGACCTCAGAGAAAAATCCAGACCTCACTTTTTTTCCCATTTTTTCTGCAATAACTTCAACCAGAAAAAAGAAAACAACCCGCCAGAAAAGCACTGTACAAAACAAAAAGGCTGAAGGGAAGTGAAATCAAAAGAGAAATGAAATCTATACACGCAGGCTTTATATTTTGGAGAAGTGCCTGTTGACAAAGGTCAGGGAGGAAGACGCTGCTGGCATGGCTGTCTCTTTTAAATTCTGACACTGATATCAAATGCTGGAATGCAGTAAAATATTTACATTGATAATTTTCTATTGCCCTTCCGAAATAACTGTGGGATATATAACTAGGGGATTTTGCAGAAGTAAAATTGAACCAGAAGGTGAATGAGAAGAAAAAACAAGCCTACTGCCTCCCAAACATCTTCCTTTTATCTCTATTCATGCCTCAGCTTTTCCACAAAGTGCTCTTTCTTCTACCATCTCACCCTCTCCCAGAATATCGCATGGTATTGGAGTATGATTTCTTACTGTAGAAGAAAAGCCGCATTGTTCAACATCTTCCTCTACCGAGTTATGCCAGAGTGGCACCTATTTTGGCACAGTCTTCATAGTTTCCTCATATCTGACTAATAAGAGATGATGAAAAATATGATTCATTAAAAAAGCACGGATAATCATCTGAGAAAATTAAACATGCATCTTTAAATGAGGCTTAATTTTCTTAAATAGCAATCAAACCTCAAACAAATGGTTTAATCTCAAGGCTCCATCTTGTGGCAAAGTAAGGCAAATTCACTTACTGTGAAATTAATATTTGCCCTTCCTTTATTTCCACTGGTTCTTCTGTAATAACCTCACGATGCTGTAACGCTGCAGACAGGTACATCGAGCCTAACCCAGGTGGGAACAGAAGGGCAGGCGGTGCCAGGCGCAGGGAATGTGTTTCTTGCTGTTTGAGTAATATTAAATCTGTACGCATTTACATTAGGTACATGAGCATTTCCTAACCAACTCCCATAATGAGTGACGACGAAGGGGGCTGCTCACTCCTGTATAGGATAAGTTCAATTTAATACCTTTGAAAGCCTAGAGCAGTAGACAGAGCTGTGATAGTTATGAAATATCCCGCTTATCCTGACCTTCTGTGTATCTATGTCTAATATGATCATTCTTGAGTGCATTTGTATGAAAAATCTCTTGCAAAAATGTAGGATTTGGCATTCGGTTTTGGCTGGCGTTTCTTGTCTAGCCTTGTTAAGTCCTTCATTTAGAACTGCATCAACGGTGCAAAGCAAAGCAAAATTTTTGTTGTTATTACTATGAATGATTTTTGATCAGTTAGCAGAAATTCTTATTAAAAAGCTGGTTTACAAGGGGGAAGGTATAACCAGCCAGCAAAGCACTGCAGCCCAGCCAGGGTGGGCATCACCTTGCTCACACCCAGAGCCATTTGGCCACTCTCTCTGCTGTTAAACTGCTGCCTTATTTCTTAAAAACGCTGTGCCCAGTGCCATGCCCCTCGCCTGGGAGCAGGAGCTGGGCAGCCCTGCCTTCGCCAGATAAAGCACGGGCTTTCCGTTGGGCGGCCGGGGAGGAAGGAGGACTGCTGCCTTATCTTCCTTCCTCCAGCACCGTGCAAGAGTGCGTCATCTTTTTTTTTTTTTTTTTTTTTTTTTTGCTAAATATAAAGTAAGGCTTGTTTTTAGCATGCAGGAGCTGGCGAGCTTCCCGGAGCACGTCTGGGGCAGGAGTGGCAGGCGGCCATGGGTGCTCCCTGCCTGCTGGTCCACCCCAGCCGGCCAAGGAGCCCTGGGACCTCCTGGCTGTGCCGCGTGGGACGTGAGGGTGAAACTCCTGGGTTGGGCTGTCCTGGGTGCTAGTTTTATCCTGGGAAAATTCTTATTTCTCTTCCATGATGCAGGGAGCAAGGCATCATCTCCCAAATCATATCTCAGGTACCCACGTGGCATATTTTGCTGGTAACAGCTTCTGGCGTGGTTGTGAGTTGGGCACGAACTCTCAGACCCTCCTGCCTTTCTGTGCCCACCTAAAAGGGTATCAGGGAGTGCACAGGCGGCAGCAGCTGCTGCCTTTGCTAGACATGTGGAGAACTATTGCAATTTGTGGGGGTAATTGTACCGATTCAGAAGCATTTAACAAACTGAAATATCGTTCTGCTCTATGCCTTTTTATTTTTTCCTGTTCCAGCTACAATGTCAAGTAACTAATGAATGCAACATGATGTGGTATTAGGTTTAAAGCAGTATTTTCCTGTTGCTGTTCCTTACATGTTGGTCGCACCCTTAATGATCTTCATAGGAAATATTTACTTTGAGGAGTTTGGTTCTAAGTATGCCAAGTGATCAAAACCAGGCAAGGCATGGTTTGCTTTCATATGACTTCAGTTTTTCCTGGAAAGAAACAGGAACAAAAAACCCCCTGACTTTCAAAATTAATGCAAATCAGCTTGAAAATCATCTTGTCCTGATAAATGAACACTCCATTCCTACTCAGCCAATCTAATATTAACTTTTATGGGAATAGAAACTCAAGGAAGAATAAACACTGGGGAAAAGTGAGATCTGTAATGGTGGTGATGGTAGTGTCCGGCAAGTGTTAATGTATAGCGTACATATGGGAGTTGTAGATGTATCCTTGCAGCTACCCATTTCGGGCTATTCTGAAACTCGGGTCTTGGCACTGAGAAAGGAGAAATAACTATCCATGCAAAGCTTTCTTCTTAGCGCGGTCCCCAGGTTTAATATCCTCGAGCCTTTTTAAGTAAGCAAGGGAGCAGCAGTCTCATACATTTGATATTGCTTAAGGTGGAAGATTGCCCACCGCTTGTTACTACTTCTGTTGCTTCACCCAAATTTCTTACAGACTGAATTGCAAAGAAAACCATGCCCATTTGAAGGTGTGTGTAATATATGCTTACATTGCTGTGTGATGTAGCCTCTTCGTGTACCGTAGAGGCCGAAGGAATATGACTTTGTCAGGCCAGAGACTTCTACCCATTGCAAACCCTTGATGCTGCATGGCCCGGGAAGCGGGGATGACTCCTTCATCACCCTGTCATCAGTCTGGGGCTAAACAGGGGTAGAAATGCTTGGACAATTTTCTCTTACTTTATTTGGATGTTTTTCTTTGCAGGTCTTGGTTTATTAAGCCAAATAACTTGGAAACCCTAAGTCAAATGTGCAAAAGCAGGTGTTGCCATAAGAAATCTCTTAGAAATTACCTAAAATGACTTTTTTACATCAAAAATGTCACATGTAAAGGTCTAATAACTGGAATGAGGAGCGGGGGACATGCACAGCTCGCATTACTGACACAGCTCAGCTGCCACTGCTCTCCAGACCCACTGGCCTTGCCCAAGTGTCCTGGCATGGGCAGGGAAGGGGTGGCACAGGGCTGCTCATCTAAAAACACTACGGATTTGGGTTTTTTCTCACTTTTTAAAAAATTGTTTTTGTTCCTTTTGCCCAGGCCCCCAGGTCTTTCCTTTGGACCCCATCCTGCTGCCGCTCACCACTCATCCACATTTACACAGCCAGACAGATCACAGCAACTCTCCTGGGTCAGCTGCCAACAAGAAACACAGTTTCTGGCAGTATGAGGAAAAACCCTGTCTTTTTACCCTGGAAATACTGCATATGCTATTCTGTTTGGGTCATTGCTTAGCATTTGTGCATAAATATTTAATGACTTTTTAAAAAAAAAACAAAACAAAAGGAAATCCTTATGCAAAAAAGCCTTCATCATTGTGGACTTATGTTTGAGGGAATTGTATTAGTAAAGAAAAGTAAACTATAAAGCATGGATATTTTAATTATTCCAGCCTAAGAGCTATGAATTTGAAACTGCAGAGTTAAGGTTAGACATGACAAAGTAAGAAACAGCTGAGTTGCCAGGAGATCCCTTGAGTGCTTCTTGATACTGTCATGAGCAGGGAAAACACCTTGTGTCTCTTCAGGGTCATCTTAACAGTTTTTAAGCCATGCGACTGGAAAGGACAGGAGCTTCGTGCGGTTTTGGGGTGCGCTCGGAACACCTTGGTTTCTCAAAGCCCAACTTGCTCTGGCCGAGCAGATCACAGTTGCCCCATCTGGGGAGGCAGAGAGGAAACCCCCCTACTCTTATAGCTAACCTTCAGGTACCATTAAAAAAGATTTAATGTTATTACTTTGTTGTGGTTTTGGAGTGGAGCTCTCAGCCCTTAGACTTCTCCTGCTCTGTCAGCCTGCTCTGTCTTGCGCTTACCTGTGGGAATTGCAGATAAGACACTTTTTAGCTAAAACTGCAGCATTGCAGCATCTCTTTCCTATTAGCACAGCCTCCTGCGCTTGCACATTTTTTCCCTACAGATACGCCAAACAGAACTCATGGTCTTGTCCAGACAACTGCCCTAAAGACAGGGGAGCATGCCATGCACTTGCATATACACTTCCAAAATTATTATTTGCATCACTTTTTGCAGCTTTTTAGGCAGTCGTGGCAGTGGCTTGGCTCTCTGGGGCAGCTGCTCAGAGGGATGAACTCAACATGGTGTGTTGTGCGTGTGCCAAGGCAGTGTGGGTACCTCTGGCCTTTCTTAGCCCATAAAATATCTGGCCTATTGCTTAAAAACCTTTAAAGATGCTTAATTACCTTTTAATTTCCCAACATCTAATTCAGATGCTGATGTTCCTTTGCTCTCACAGTATCTGGTAACAGATGGGACATGGATGAATCCCATCTGGAGTTGGTCCAGGTGATGCTGGGGAGGAGAGGCTTGGAGGAAGCCAGAGGAACATATACAGTGTGAGCGTGGCCGTTGCCTGTCCTGGGAGGTGATAACCTCAGATTCCTCTTGGCTTCATTGGCACTAATCTCATTCACCCTCCAGCCTGGTAGGAAAACTCACCGAACAAGGAGTCACAATATTGGCTCTTTACTTTGGGGGATGAGCAAACTTTAAGTGGCACTTCTCAGTTACAACTCATCTTTCAGTGAGTTTTCTGCCCTGTGGCTTACCTGTCTTCTTTACCTGCTGGTCCCCGGGTGGAGACATCTGCTATTTCTCTGTGCTGCATTGAGCCTTTTAAGAGATCCCCATGCTATTTGCAAAATAGTTTGCAGTTTAATTTTATTAGATTGTCAATAAACCAGCAGGGCATAATTACACACCAAAATTATCTAGACTTGAAAGCATGGCGATCACTCCCTTGTTCTCTGTGAGCTGTAACTTAATGCAAAACCCTCTGTCATTTTCCATTTTCTAGTTCTTTCATTCATTCCTGCTGAGTAATTAAAAATGGCTTATAAATAAACACTGGGGATGATTTCCAAAATGTTCTGTATTTACTTGCAAGGCTGGTACTTCTGTCATTGGCCCACTTAAGTGATTTTGAAAGATTGTATACAGGTTCCTTTTACAATGTATTTGAAGTTTGTAATCCTGCTTAAATACACAAAAATAGGAAGGATTAACAAACTGCCATACTGAGGCCAAAAGAAGACAGAGCTAAAAGCAATCAAGGAGCAGCCTATCAGATACATGAAATAAATTGGGGGAAAAGTGGAAAACTGTCAACAAAAATAATATGTTATGGATCCTCAAGCCTTTGTGTTTATGCTAGAGGAAGCCTAAAATAATCTGTGGTTTCTGATGCTTGATTTAGTTTTCCACAAGCCTAATTAACACCAGATTAAGTTTGCTGCCACTATAGTTTATTGCTGAGACTGACAAATACTTGCTGTTTATTTGTTTTAAAAAAAAAATGACTGGAGGCAATAACAGTATGACACAGTTAATAAGCTTGAAAACAATACTATAATATTCATTTTTATAAACTTAGTCTTTAGGACAAACCCCCATGACTTTCCATATTAAATTCTGGCCCTACAGTCCTTAGGAAGGAAAAAATCCCATTGATTGAATGTCCCATTGATTTAAGGTATAGCCCTGTGAATTCAAGCTAAAAATTAAGCATGTGCTTAAGTGCTTTGCTGAGCAGAGATGGACTGTACCATATGTTTAAAATAACTCACATGCTCAGGGTCTTGGCCAGGTGTGGAGCAGCGGCTCTGCAGAGCAGGGCTGAGCAAAGCAATGACTTACAGATAGAAAATCCAGCACCATGTGCATCAACCCGTAATACGGATGTTTTCTATGAAAAACATACTGGAGTGGCATCAGCCATTATATGACTCTGTCGATACAAATGTCATGACATCAGGATTGAACCTGATTCCCAGAAATCCCAGAATACTGGTAACCACCTAGGTGAAATCCCAAATCTGCAATCATTTATTTATGCAGGCAACTTTGCTCGTCCAGGATGACCCACCAAAATCACCGGGATTTCAGATGCAAGTAAAGTTCCTTGCATGGTAAGTGTGTGCAGAAGGATGCCTTGCCATGTGAGAGCTGAAGGTGCAGCTCCTCAGCCTGCAGGTACGGGCTATTTATGCCAAAAGCTGGCAAACAAACTTTCTGCCACATTCTTTGGCGATCATCCTTGGAAACACACACTCCATCCGATGGCCTCATTGTGGCT
Organism: Harpia harpyja; assembly: GCF_026419915.1. NCBI lineage: Eukaryota > Metazoa > Chordata > Aves > Accipitriformes > Accipitridae > Harpia > Harpia harpyja. The sequence continues at coordinate 24,555,857 of NC_068957.1, read as the reverse complement.
CCTTCTGGACCCGAACCAAGACAAAAGTCACAGAAGCTGGCAAAAACAGACCTTAAAAATTTACCTAAATCCTCGCAAACCTTGTAGCAAGTCTGGATTGGGCACAGATCGAGATCTGGGCAGAAAGTTGGTGTTTTACAGGGCTGATCTCCTTGATTCATATTTTTCATTCACTACATGTCAGCAGAACAAGAATATTTCATGAAAATATAGAAGCAAAGAGCTAGTTGGTACTTTTTCTTTCCTTTCTCTCCGTGACATTGTGGAGGAAAGCTGTCACTGAACCCTGGTGCTCAGGCCTGGGATTCACACCTCTGCCACCTTGGGTAAGTCACTCCATCTCTCCATGTCCCATTCCTTCATTAAAAAAATGTGGATAATCTTTCTGTGTGTCAGAGAGGTGGCATGGGGTAGTCAAATCCATGTCTGGGATGTGCCCTGTTTCTCCAGTAATTAGGTATATAATGAATCTGATCTCTGTATCCTGCTGAATGCATTTTATTAAGCTCCTTAATGTGTGGTATTACCTGACCTGGCTCGAGGAGTTGTCTCCATTCCCTCCATGCTGATGGAGAAACACAGTGCTGGTGTCCCAGGTCCTCACCAATTCAGTTCTCAACATCAGGCTTGGCCTGGGACCAGGATGGTGAAAATGCTCAGGTTTTGCCTCGTGAGAGGCCAGCAGCTCCCCGACGTTGCTTCCATCCTCCTTGTTTGTCTTTGCACCTTTGAGAAAGTCAAGCTGGTGTTTTCTCACTTTTTTTTTCCCCAAAGCACTGCTGTCATGCATTCACCAAAATGACACAGCAGCTCACACCCAAAGTGCAAATGGAAGAAAAAATAATCTGCAGTTTTCTATAAAGTAGCATGGCCAGATTTTCCATTATTCAATCCAAGTTTCTTTGAAATAAGTCTCAGAATGCTTCTCCTGAAGCTACAGCACGTGGAGGCCACTGACCGTGTACCATCACCTCTTGCTAAGACTAACCCACTTAGAAACGAGTACCCAGTATGGGAATAAGGAGAGAAGTGGGGAACAGGGAGCCCTAAGGAGGGAGAAGCAAATGGCAAGTTGGCAGACCTCAGGCACTGGGCATCATTTAAAGCCTCCCTGGGGATGCTGAGCTTTGGGTCCGAGTTGGTGGTACCCTGTCAGGAGCTCTGATGCTTTTTGGGGGCTGCACTGGGCTCCTGGCAGACCCTCAGCCTCTAAAGAAGTCATCCAGGTTGAGGGAACAGATTATATCTGTATGACTAAAACGTGGGTGTAGATGAGGATGAACAAATTTGCATTTTCACTGCAAGTCAGAGCCAACATAGTCACGAGGTTTTCATCCTTGAGTCTTCATCTGCTCCCAAAGCAAAGGCCAAAATATCCTTGTCTTCATGCTGACCTGAACCCGGACTATTTTTGGAAAGGCTGAACAGATAATGTTACTGTTTAGCAACACAGCCGGCAGCTCAGCTGGGAGATAAACAGAAAGTCATTAGCTGGCGCAAATGTCTGACGATAAGGGGCAAATGTCAGGATTTAGTGGCTTTCTGCTCTTTTCCGCTCTGTATTATAAATCACCGATGGCAGCAGCTCACCTGAGCGTGACGCTGGCTGAGAGGAATCCACCCACCAAGGGAGAGCTCACACCTTTCTTCCTGGCCATGAGAAATCGAGGTGATGCCTCTGAGCATCCTGCATCTGGACGCTCAGGGACCCGTGGTCCCACCTGCACGATGCCTGTTGAGCGTATCTTAAAGCTAGCGCTGTTGTCTGAAATTCACCTTTTAAAGGATTTCTTTTGCAACAACCATTGCAGCCCCCTACTCCAAATTGCTCTGCAAAGCTCTGATTCATACCAGTGTCAGGGGCAGCCTCGGGCTCGCTCTGAAGCCACTGTCCTGCCAGCAGCCACCCTGCACAGAAAAGGACAGGACTTAAAGGAATTGCACTGAAATGGAAGAAAAATACTGAAGATTTCTTTTCTTCTAACATTCAGTTAGCATCAGGCTAAAAACCTCACTGAAAAAGCTATCACTTTATTTAAGGTGTACTTGGGGAACAGCTATTACAGCGCTGCAGTTTATCATGCCCCATAATATTGTTAATTTTGCTATGAAGTGAGTAAGACAGGCCTGGGCTGTAGAGCCATTTGGATTTAATAATACACTTCCATATCTTCTTAGCCCAGATTTCTCAACCAACTGTGCAAGGATTTATCGTTTGCTAACTGTAAGTGAATTACTACAGGGTAACACAAGCCTGGGTTGAATGCAGAGGAGGAATGATGTCTTTCATATGGCCGGGGAAAGCCCACAACAGGCTGGGGCTGGGGCTACATCCGCAGGTGGCTCCCGCTGCAGGGGACACCATTTCCTTCAAGGCAAGAAAAAAAAGCCATGAGAAGACTTTTTCAGGGTGTTTAAATCATATTTTTTCTTACAGGAGATGTGCCAGAGCCCAGCGCTGCCAGTCACATTGCGGGGAGCTGGGGCTGCATGGCACTGGGTATGCCGGCTGTGCCTGCCTGCTTGCTGCCCGCAGCAATCCATCGTCTCTCCCCAAACCCTATTTGGGGCAGCAAATGGGGCAGATGGCATCGCCCAGGGGTTAGAGGCTACGATCAGCCTCAGCAGCTTCCTTCATTGCCAAAGACTGCTGCAAAGGCAAACATCGTCATGCAAAATGCAACCGTAACTTGCATTAAAAAAGGAAAGTGATTATTTTGAAACGTCTTTCAGAGAGAAAATGCCTGATGTCCTGAGCAGATGGCTGCAGAGCTTTTTTCTTGAATATATTCTCTAACAGCATGGTAGATGCTGAGTTATTCTGCTCTTTATCCTCTCTCTTGGCTCCTCAGCTACTCTCTGTGGCTCACTCATCATGTAACAGCAATTCTCCTCCTTTCCAGAAGCCACATCATGTAACGGAGCAAGAAAACCACGCAGTCTCCTCCTGCTTCTTGCATAAGAAGCTGCAAAGCTGGGGCAGCTCTGCTGCAGCTGTGGACCGCGGGAGGATACAAGTAGGACCCAAGCCCCACCAAAGCACCATGTGTTTTGAAAACCAAAGCTCCTATAGCTGCCTCTGCTAAATATTTTTGTCGTGCTTATTCACCACTTTCAGAAATGAGTAGCTGAGCCATATAACAGAATTAGAGGGTGTTTCCCTGGGCTTTGGATGCACGCGTGTGTTTTAAATCCCATCCCCATCTGCCACGGAGGACAGGGCTGCTCGGGGTGGGGATCAGTCCCTGCCGGTGTCAGGGGGTTTCGGTTTGGGGGTTACGACAGCATTTGGGCACGGTGCAGTGATGTTGCTTTCCTGGGCCACCACTGGCAATTTTAAGCGCTCGGCATCCCCGCCTGCTCCCCAGGGCAGAGTGAGAAGGGGTGTCATATTTGAGTTATTAGTAGGTACCTCTTCAGTCTGCCCAGTCCTCTTTCCTAACCTGATGTGTGTATTATTTACAGGCAACTGCCTCCTTGCTATCACTTCATCAGCTGCGCAGCTGCAGCCCCAGCGAAGCATCCCCTGCCCTCTCCTTCCCTCCCCTTCCCTCCTCTCCCCGCCGTCCCGCGGACACCTCTGCCGCTCAACAGGATTTGCTGAAATAGGGATGGCTTAAGTCCTCTTTTAAAGCAGGCAGAGCAGCAGAGAAGGTAACTGGGATGTTCTCAGGCTCGGCAGGGTCAGAGCCCAGCAGGGAGAGGAAACCGCCCTGCCGATCCGTTAGCTATATTTTAATATACATTGTGGGCACCTCAGCGGGAACGCGGCTGACAAAAGCCGCTCTGCCTTCCTGCATCCAGACCCTGCAAACGGCCTTTAGTTTCAGACCAGAGCCTCGGAGCTGCCCTTCTCCTGCCTTGCTTTGGCTTTGTCTCCCCTCCAGGCAAAGCAAAGCTGGAGAAGCCCGACCTCGTCTTCTCCCACGTGGGGCTCTGGCATGTAACTACAGAGTGGCCACTCTTCTCTTTTCTCCCACATTTTCTGAAAACAGCCACTGAGATGAGACCTGACACCGGGATCCCAAATGCTTCTGTTCCTTCCAAGCATGAGTCAACCAGACCTGATGGCAGTTTTATCACTCAGCTAGATAATTCTGTGTTGTCACTGGTCAGCTGCACCATGCCATTGCTTCTGCCTCCTCAGCCTGGCCAAAACCTTCAAAAATGGAGTGGATAATCAATAGCATTTTGGGGGTCACATTTCCAGGTGGCTCATGAGCTTCCTGGGATTCCTGAGCTGTTTCACAACTGCTGGGACTCTCCATGTTCTCACAAATAATAATTACACCCAGGAACTGCAAGGCACAGAACAGAGAAGTCTTTTGCTTGGTGCAAGCCGCTGCAAATCTCTACATCTACTAAGCAGCTTTTCTCTCCATTCCTCCTTTCCCCACTTCCCTCAGTCCCCCGTTGCCTCTCCCCGCTGCCGCAGAGCTCGGTGTGCTCTCCCTCGGGGTCTACATGGCAGATGATCCACTTTTTCGGGTCCTCCCAGAAAAGAAATTTGGCCACCCAGTCAGCAGAGAGGTCTTTCTGAGCTCGGCGCCCAGCAGCCCCGCAGGGGTGGGCTGCAGCCCCACGTCTCCGAGCACCCGCTCCGACCTCGAGGTTGTGACCATCGCGGTTGTGACCATCGTGGTTCTGACCATCGTGGTTGTGGCTGAGGTTGGGGTGCGCACCCTGGTTGCTCCCCCCATCACCAGCAAAGCTCACCCCACGCTGGTGGCTTGCACCAGGGCTTTGCCACGAGGTGGCTTTAAGGTAAAGGAGATTTGGCGGATATTCAGCTAAAACCTAAATCCAGGTCAAAGTTGCTTTCTTCTGCTAATCCGTCTCGGTCTTTATTGGCGGACCACAGAGTCTGAGAGCAGGTAACTCAGATTTTTGTGAGCATCAGGAGGTCAGCTACGCCTCGGATAAAAATTGCGTGTTGCAAAGCGGCACATTTTATGGGACAACGTCACGTAGAGATCCTTCGTACAGATCTTCCAACCTAATGTCACTTGTTGCCTGCCATCCATTGTACAGAACGATCCTTATGCTTAAAATTTCTGTTAATTGCCATGGAAATTTGATAATTTCATCCTAAAGGAGAGTTGAGGAAAACTCAGGAAGAGCTCCGATTACTGAAAACTGGAAAAAATTAATCTTGATTAAAGCACTTCCCCCATGAAAATAAGGACCTCCTGAACTTTGCAGAGAGCTGATTGCTCGGAAGCTGTTTTTCAGGCAATGTCGAACTGTACTTCTGCCAGTTTTTCCTGCAACATTATAATAAAAGAATCTAGCCATCACAAGACAGAAAAAAAATATCTTTAGAGGCGTAATTTAGTGGGCTATTGGCTAGACCTTGCTTCAGTTCCTTTCTAAGGGAAAGTGCCAAAATATGCATATTACCCTCCAAATGCATAATGGCTGTAAAAATGCCTGTCAACTGTCAGCACCCATAGAGTTTCTCACATGAAAAAATAGGACTTGAGCATCAAAAATTTTTTGCCAGCACCAACCAAAGGAGCAAAAGAGAAAATGGATGGTGTTTATTTGGCATTTTTTAAATGAGGAGGCAGAAGTCCTTCTCAGAAGATCAGCATAGTACAGACTTCTGTGTCTTCTGGCAGGTCGATTCCCTCTAATGTGAGAGACAATTGGGATAGGAAGTGCTACAAGTCTGCTTTGTAGTGTTTAAGCACACCTGAAGTTTGCATTTAAAACCAAAGTGTTTATTTTATTTTATTTTATTTTATTTTATTTTATTTTATTTTATTCTATTTTGTTTTATTTATTTCTTTAATTAAGTATTTTTCTTATTTCCTTTAAGGCATGCATTTGCCTAGCACTTTACAGAGTATGTCTGATGGTGGCTCTCCCCCCATGCATGCAGTGTCCTTGCAGTGTCCAAACTTTTACACCTGGGACGACGATCCGGAGGAACGTGCCTGTGTGTTGATACCCTTGCCTACCCCGTCCCCACCCACACTCTCATACTTGGCACTACAGATGCTTACAATTATGTGCAGATGCAGAATGTGAATGCAGATTTTGTGGTTACAATTTGTACCCCCTAAAATTGTCCTTTTGAAGACTTGTCTCCGAATTTCTCCAGGCTTTCAACACACTATTTATTTAGCAATTGACTTGCAGCGTAAGAGAGCAAACATCACCCTTGCTCCCCAATCCCCCTCAGCAAAGAAGATTTATTGCATTATTATGCAGAAATGTGCCAGATTTGCTGGGAGGGAGAGGACGTGCCTGGCTGAAGCAACTTCAAGGTCAGTTTGCCCTCGGATTAGGGATGGACCTGCCCTGGTCCTCCCAACCCACGGAGAGGACCTGAAAACACAGCAGACCAGTAGCTGCTTTTCTCAGATAGCCTAGGGACCTCTCCTAAGCCAGGATAGTTAAATCAGGAAATTATTCCACCTCTTTGGGAGCTGTTTCTGCAGAGAGCTCCACGCTGCTGTGAGGTCTTTCCATGTGGATTTTGCTGCAAGACCCCGTTGCTTCTCCTCCTTCCAGCTGCTTTGGAGACCAGAACAAAACGATGGAGAAAAGCATGTACAAAGCAACAGGAGCCCACTTCCATAGCTGAAATTGCTACTGGAAGTGAGCATCAACGTAAAACCCAGCACCCCACGTGCTCCAGACCTCAGCTGGACCGGTGATGGGGTTCATTTTGGTCTGTTCTGGGTGGGATGTGAATTTTGTTGCCGGGTCATTGTCTGCCATTGTTTCATGGGAGATGTGCTTGCATCAGCTGCTCATGTGGCTGCTCAGCACAGCCCAACGTTTCTCAAGAATGTGTTACAGCTTATGGTATGGATCCTCACAACACAACCCTGCTTTTAGCTGCAGGGACTTGAGAAGAGTTTGAAAAAAAAACCTGTGTGCTGCCTCTGATGTGGATGAAGCACCAGCAGAAAACCATGCAAAGCTCCCAGTGAAACCACCCCATCAGCCAGGACTGCTCAGATGGTGTCAAATCACTGCTGCAGGAAATGGAAATAACTGAAAAAGTGAAGGATTAGTCCAAGGAGGCGCATGTCCAGAGTGGGAAACGCTATACGAGGTCTTGGCAGCACCAGCTTGCACTCACGGCAGCCCTTCCTCCAGCGACTTAACGCAATGACCTGGTTCCTATTAGAGAGACGTTTAAAAGACAAGATAAAACCCAACTGCTGCCTACCCTAGGCGGTTCCCATTATCCAACTCATCCTTCACCTTTACAGCTTGCATCCCTCTGGGTTGGACTGGTTTCCCATGGGACCATTGGTGGTGGAGTGTGGAGGAACAGAGAGAAACCTCGAGCTCCCCGGGGCTCACCTGCCCCATGAGCAGAGCACAGCCTCCTTTAGGACTGCTGCCAGGATTTGGGGTGGATGGGTGAGCGGCACCGTTCAACCTGAGCTACTTCAGTCCAAGTCCAAGCTGCTTTCATTCATGTTTTCCAATTGTGCCACAAGAAGGTGAACGTGGACGCCGGGGTGATGCGGAACTGAGGCACAATGGGTACTGGGAGCCGCTTTAGTTTAAACGTGGTGTTCATACTCATCAAAAGTGATCAGAAAACATGAAAAGCTAGAACTGCTGACCTTTCCTGCCCCATCAGACCTCAGTCTGAAGCTGTTGGAGAGTGAGTGGAAACAAAACCACACTTCAACAGTTACTTTACCCCCAAAGAGTTGCCATTTTCTTGCCAGTCACAAAATATCTGCATTTTAAAAGTTTTTCCCTCATTCAGCTGGGATCCATCCTCTGCCCTGGCTGTCGGCACAGGTCCAGCCCCCAGTCTGAAACCCTTCCTTGGTCCCAGCCCAGTTGAGGCTTTGTGGTACCTTTAAAGCAATGAAAATAGAAGGAAAGCAGAAATCCATGGGCCACCTGGCCAAGATCCATACCTGAGATGCACAGCCATCCAAGGATCCTCACAGATTTCCTTGCCCCAGGGTAAACTTGATGCCATGAGTCTGTATTTTCCTTTGTGTAACATTTTGCTCAGAGATACCCAAAGTGGGTGCCAGCAGGCTGGATCTCCACCAAACTGGGCTGCATACACGCATGTTTGTGTCCGTGTCTGCATTTGGACAAGGTCTGCATTAGATAAAGACCCCACACAGCAAAATGCAATAGCTGAGAAATAATTCCCTGCAGCATCAGGTCTTCTTGCCTGAGGTTTGATACATCTAAGTGCAGGTTTTCACCCTCCTTTAGCACGCTGTTGAAGAAGGTGGGCTGAAACAGCACGGGTGAAAGGGACATGTCTGCATGGGAACACTGGGACCTTCTAGACCCCTTCTGCAGGAGCTCTGTGTCTCCCTTTCAGCTACCTCTTTCAACATATTTCCCCCCAGATACCACAAATCACAAACGTAGTCAAGTCCATCCCCCTTCAAGTCCATGACATTGCTCATGGTCCACACTATGGTCCTCAGTGGTGGCTCAAGATGTCCCATCCCCTCCTTTCCACCCGTGTCCTCCACCGTGCCAGGGGCTCCACCGGTCCCACTGCACGCCAGAAGGACGTCTCCGAGGGGCCAGTGCTCCAGCCACGGCCACTTCCCCTGGGCTTCATTATTTCATCGACAGCAGTCAATATCTCCCTGCCTAGGAATGTATTTACTTATAGGCACATAAGTAATTCATTTATAAAATTGAATTATCTGACTAGGGAGATTGTGTGTTTTGATTGTGTAGCAGTACTTCTGAAACCGACTTAAAATTGATAAAAGCCAGATGGAAAGCGGAAACAGTCCATTTCATGACTCTTTAAACGTTTAAGTTGGTTAACCCTTGTACTGCACAATTTTTGAAGTTGGGGTGTAGTGTGGAAGCAATTTGTTGGTGAGTTCTCAGGATGCAAAGTGGGCTGTAAGTGCTCTCCGAGTTGTGTGCCGAGGGGGAAAAAGGAGTCTTTGCAAGGACTCTTAGTAGGAAAAAATACTTCCGAGAGAGATGTTTCATCTTGGGAGTTGCTACAGCCAGAAGAATTTCTAAGAGAATGGCGCAAAATCCCAACTAAAGGGTGTTTGGGTCCTGGGAAGGTTCCCGAGGGTGTGGGATGAGCAGTAAATCACCCAGGCAGCCCGGCTGGGGCTCACATAGGGAATTGGGGATGGCAAAGCCCAACCGGACCCTCCCAGCTCTGCTGCAACTCCCTCCAGTATTACAGACATCCAGGAGGCAGCATGGAAATAAAATTGCCGAGAAGCCGACCAGAAACAGGAGCGAAGTCAGCCCGTCTGCTTCCCTCTGCATGCGAATGGATAGCAGAGGCGGTGAATGGGAGTTTATTTTGTTTTAACTACGGTTCAATCGTCAGAGAAACGAGGAAGAGAGGAGGCACACGAGGAATAACTTTGAGGGCTGCTTGCTCGCTGGGGAGCACGAGTCCAGCCCAGGTGGTTTGTGCTGTGAAGACTCACCAGTGCATAAGAATGGAGCAAACCCACAAATTCAGTTTATTTCTCTCTTCTGTCACTATTATTGTTTGTGTTGGGTTTTTTTATATTCTATCCCCGTTTGCCATTGGAGCGTATTCTCCTGTGCAGGGCTGGATGCCGCCGTGGGCTGGAGCAGAGATCGTGTACGGCATAAATTCCCAGCTCTGCTGAGCAGGACAGCCCTAAACCCAAACCTTTCTAAAATATCTACCAGTGCAATTAAAAACCTGCCTCAAATTCCCTAACAATTAAAGAAGAACATGACGCGACCGGCCCATCTTTTGTATCTGCAGCTGAAGGGAGGGAGGCGGATGCCGGGGCACATCTGCATCGAATCCCCGCTCTGTCTCTGTTAGCAATAACCTCCGCAGGTGCTGGGGGTTGTGTTGTCTTCGCCGCTTACTGCATCACCATATACACGCCAGATCTCTTCCCTCCGTGAGAAGTCTCTTAAATTAAATTGCCTTTAATTGGTTTACAGTTCTGCTTCTGCCGCGTTCGCATATTGGAAAATGGAAAGCTCTCCAGACCGAAATACTTTACGATCTTGGTTTCCATTTCGTTAATATTTTCCAAGCTGGTTTCCTGTTTTCCTGTTGCCAAAAACACACATCGGCAAAGAGTAAAATAATTCACATACCAAGCATTTGAAACAATTGTTTCTGCCCAGGAATTACTGAAAACCTGATACTTTTTTTATCAGCAGACCCCGCTGTGATCCTTGTTCTCCCAGCAGATGGATTTTTATCACCATTTATTGGTGTGGGGAGGAAGCCTGACGCTCACGTGCCTCTCCGGGTTTTGGGTCCATACCTCGAATACCAGGGTCTGCTTCACTTTGCGAAACAATATTTTTCAGACCCCAGCAGAAGTGGGTGTTCTATTCTCATCAGTTAAAAAATATTTCGTCGTAGAGCAAAAATAACAGGGAAGCTGTTAAAGGGCAGGCAAAGGGCTCCGGGATTGGAAAATTTCACTCTGTCTAGAGTTACTCCTTTCAGGGCTCAATTCAGTAGAAAAAAATTTGTGGTATTGTGAAAGGCCATGAAAGGAAAAACCTTTTTACTGGGGCACAAAGCCAAGGCAACTTAGCAGGCTTGCACATCCTGACAATTTTCTATGTACTTAAGCTATTAAGCTGCCTGTGCCCCGACCGTTCCTTCCCCGCAGCTCCGGAGATGCAAACGTGGGAGTTAAGAGCTTGAAGTTTTGAAGAGCTGATGATTAAAACCTGGAGGAAATCTTGCAATAGTCCCACTGGGATTTTTTTCCTGCAGCGGGAACCCTGGGGAGACACTGGCAGAGCATCCCAGGCTGCCGGGACGAGCAGCTCATGGGGTATTGAGTACCTGGTGAATAAATAACAACATGAATTCCTCCACATCAGGCTGGTTCATGTCAGGGATTTGATAAATGGCAACATTTTCTACTACTTTAAATTTATTTTTAAATATAGGCAAAAAAGGAAATTATTTACATTTCCTCGGGAGTGGCCATTTTATGAAACATGAGCCAGCTTTCGAGGAAAACATGAAAAAAGGAGAGGGCGAATTTTGACAGTACACGGAAATACTGTATTTTGTCAATTTAGCTTGGGCTTGAGTGCTTCGGAGAGGGCAGAAGTAAATTGCCCTCCCTGCCTGCCCTGCCCCTGGGCACGGGGAGTTGGATCGACAAAGAAAACAAAAAAGAGGAAACTATAAGTTTACAAACCCATGGTCCTCGGATTGCCTTTCTCTGCGCAGCTCCAATCGGTTTTGCAGGGTTTTTGCAGTGGGTGAAGCAAGCCCTCCCAGGGCAGGAGAAGAACTGGCTGCAGCCTATGGAAAATAAAATAAAATAAAAGTATTAAATTAAAAAAAGGAAGGGGCAAGTGATGGGGTTTGCTGGTCAGTGGCCACCTCCGACAGAGCCTCAAAATGTAAGATGAGGATAGGTGACTGATTTGGGACAAATATAACCGAAAACTGATGTGGCTTCACCTCCTCCAGCCTATTGCAATAATCAATACAACTTTAGAGGAAAAGGTAGAGAAAATCCAGGCTGATCCTATGGTGTTTTCATTGTAATTTTTCTTTGAGTGATTAAATTTAATGGATTTAATTCTAATTTACACTGGCAAACTCAGAATCAGGAAGAAAAAGACATAAAATAAGGATGGGGGGAGGGAGAAAAGCAGAATCATTTTAATTAAAAAGAGAAGAATTGGCCAAAAAGCTCCTACAACATGAATGTATTTTTAGGAAAAATCTCGGAAATAATGATAACCATTTTTATCACTTGATCTTCCAAGCACTTATTGTTGATATAATTTGATGAATGAGTCATTTTATCCCAATATTGCAGTTTAACATAAAAAAACAATAAAAGTTGCTGATGTTTAAAAAAAGAACAGGCAATTTAAACCCCCAAACATTTCAGTGAATTTTGATTGAGAGAATGAGGGAGGAGGAGGGTGAGAAATGAGCCGCCCACTCTCCCAGCCTCATCCAAGCTTCGTCGGCCGGTTCCGGATCAGGCCCTCGATCACTGACCCCGCATTCCCTCCCTTTGTCTTATATGAAACCAAATAGTGTAAATAGTGCCAAATGTGAAATAATGGATTGGAGTATTTTAACGTACAGCAGAAGCCGTGATATAAATCCGTCCCTAAGAGCTGAGAGCAGCGGCACTCCAGTGAGCATCGCTCATGGTCGCTGTGGTTTAACTCACTCTCCCGTTAGCATCATACAGTCCTTGTAAAAGTACTAAATCACTCACTTTGGAAATTAAATCGCGACTATTTTCTTTTCTCTGTGATTTTCTATTACGTGGCTTAAAATACATTCTTTAAGAGGGGTATCTTATTACTGATTGTTTTATAAAATGTGAATTAAATAATAGCTGGAATTAAATAAGCCTAGGTAGTCACCAGCTCTTACAGGTAAATATTTCGCCTTCATACTTCAGGAACAGTAAATAATTTTCTATATTTTCGAGTAAAACTTTTCAGCACAGAAACTGCAAAGAAGCAAGCCCAGCCCAAGGTCTGTCCCTGCTACCCGTCACCCCGAGAGCTTCTCTTCTTCTGCAGAACTGAATTGACAGTAGCGGTCCCATCCTAACCCCATGCCAGCAATGGCAATGACACTGCTGAGAATTGTTTTGTTTAAATTTAAAACTTGCAGGTCTACTTGTTAAGGCACTGTGTCCCAGGCTTATGAAATAATTTCTATATAGAAAAAAAAAAAAGAGAGAAAATTAATTTCCTTCACCCTGCTTGAGTTTCAGAGGAAATTCCACGTTATCACTCTAGAGAGCACCCAGAAAAGAAAACAGGGAGAAAGAAATCTTTTTTCCCGATCATTAAAAATAACTGCGGCGCTGCTTCCTCTCGGCTGAGCAGGACAGACTGCACATGCTGTCTTTGAGATTCACTAGAAAACAGGATTCACTAGAAAATGGGAAAACAGAGTATTTTATATTTCCATCCACTGCGCTGTCTCTCCAGTCCCCTGCCCGAGTGCCTGTGCCGGGGAGCACTCATATTAAAATTCACAAGCAATGAGCGTCGCAAGAAAATGGGGCCACAGACCAAGTCCCAGATCCGGCAAAAGGTATGTGATGCTGCAGGGAAATTGTCTTCTTTCAGGACTGGGAGGCTAAAGAAAAGCACGGTCTTGCCTCAAGATGGCAGACAGGAGACTTGGATCTCAGCTGCGGTGTTTTAAATAAACGTGTGATAAAACCACCTCGACTGTCCCAAAATGTGCGTGCTGCTGGCACCACCCAACAGCCTTGTGTCGGCACCCCCAAACCCCAGTGCTAGCACCCCCAAACCCCGGTGTCAGCACCCCAAAACCTCGGTGTCAACACCCCCAAACCCCGCTGTCAGCATCCCCAGTCCCATGCCAGCATCCCACCAGCCCGGAGCTGGTGCTGATGGAACCGCGGCCGTCACCGGTCCGGCGCAGCAGCGGGTGGTCCCGGCACCCATTGCCACCCCCAGCAGCATTAACGAACGTGATGACGAGGGGTGAGCTCCCAGCAAAGACCCACTGGAAGCAGGACTGTCCCGGGGGGATCTCGGGCCCATCCCGCTCCCTGACCTACGGCTGTATGGACACGCAGAGCAGCTTCCACCGCTGCTTCTCGTTAGAGATGAAAGAAGTAATTACCGCAGCAAGGACGCATTTCCCTGGGACAGCTCGTGAGCAGCTGCAGCCGTCGGGCATTTCAGCAGCTGGACCGTGGCACTGCTTTTTGTTCCCGGCTGTGCACGGGTGACAATTAAATAGCAACAGCAGCCTGTGCCTTTCGAGGGGTTTTAATTCAGCCCCACGGCAAAACCGGAGCATCAACCGCCGTGCAGACGATAGACACGGCAGGCAAAGACCTGGTGTGGGTGAAACAGCCTCTGCCCCGGCAGCGGTACCGTGGCCGTGGGCAAGAGGCCGGATCCATCCCGCACCCACCCCGGGCACGGGGAGATGGCACCAGCCTTGCTCGGTCCTCTCTCGATGGCAGGGAGCAACACCGACTGGTGCGGAGAGCCCTGACACCGGCCGGTGATGCGCTTTGTTCCAAAGATAAATATTATCTCGATGAAGTGATGAATTTATTTAGCGGAGTAATATACAGGATTGAATTCCTGGTGCAAAAGATTGCCAAAATACGCTGATTTTGGCCCAAATGAAAGGAAGCCTCTTTTCCCACTTACCTGCCACCCACCCTCCCCTCCCCAAAATGTTGTTCGTGCAGGAAAATACTCAATCAAGAAGAATGACGTTGAGTCATTCAAACTGCTTAGTTTTGGCCACGAACAAATTGCCTGCTTTTGCTTCAGTTTAACCATGTATGCTTTATACTTTTGTTATCAAAAAAGCAAGTTTCCACCCCAGTTTGTGTGGCCAAGAGCCAACGGCTCGGGGGACGCTTGGCACGTCGCACGGCTCCAGCACAGCTTCCCCCCGAGTTTCGGCCCCTGCAATGCCGCTCACGGAAAGAAGACTGCCTGTGGACGTGTGCACGGCTCTTTACATCAGCATTTTAGCATTTTTCTGGGTTTCCATTGTTTTGTTTATTGCTGCGGGCTCATTATAGGTATTTATTGTACTATAAAGTATATTCAGAAAGCCTTATGGGCTGAAGACTAAAGCTGCAGGGTGAGCGTGTTGGAGGGTTCAGTGCAACCTCTACTGTGAGTCAAAAGAGAGGAAAGGTGTTTGCTGAACAGATGTGGCTTATCCCCTTGCACAGACCCCGCTGCTGTATCGCACACCTCACCCTTCCCTACCCACGAGTTAGAAAGGGGTGACTTGCAAGATGCAAAGGAGAACTCACCGATATATTGCTTACTATTTGCAACCGAAGTTCTCTTTTAAAGCGATTTAAAACACTGAAGAGCAGCTGTAGTTTCACGTGACGATGAGCATTTTCTGCCCTCTTCCAGGAAACCAAGACCTGGGTGCTGACTTTCAACATCAAGCCACGATAGGAAAAGAAATGAATTAATCTTGCATCAGGGGACCCCATTATTAGCCCTTAAAAGCATCTTTCACCCAGGCCCTGGTGTCAAATGAAGGAGGCAGAGCTGCTTTTCGTGGGGTGGCTCATGCAGGAGGGTATCTCAGAGATGCCACCGCTGGGAGCGGAGCCTGGTGCCCAGGCAAAATTCAGTCACATCTGCACAAGTGCTTCCCAAGGAAGCAAATTGCACATGACAAGTATCCAACTACAGTTTATAGCTAAGAAAAAAAAGGCAAAATAAACATCTACTCTGCATGAAGGGCTCTCTTCAAGTCTCAGAAACCGTAAATTGAGCAGGATGATGAGCGTTGGCTTCCGGGTGTCCAAAAACCTAACGCGGAGCTCTTGGGGAGTCGTTTTGGTGACAGAGGATGGAGGAATTGCTAATCCGCACTCATCCCACGTCTCCTTGCATTTGAAGATACAGCCTCGGAGTGTTATATCATTTGTTATTAATAACATCCATCGTACGCACCCAAACTGCATCTCATTTCATGCATCCAACTGTTTGGGCATCGTGTGCCATGGACCATATGGGCCTCGTTTGAAACCCCTCCGAATCGCAGGGGTCCATGTGCAACTGATAAAAGCCAATTTGGGGTGGATGGGGGCGGGGGGGGGCACCGTTCTCCAGGCAAATCCAAGAAGGACGCCCTATATGTTTTCTAAGTGCTAAACCCAAGGGAAATTACTTCATCAAAACCCGATCCAGACCACAGTAATGAAGACTGTGATGTAGCCAGTGTTCAACCATGTTGACTTTACAGTACTGGAATTAATCCATCTGCATTGCAGCTCGGTGAAATCATTTCCAGCCCGTAGCGGCTCCGGGGCTGACTTCATCCTTGCAGCCCCAGATGCAGAACCCTCGGAGTCGGGGGAATTACGGAGAGGACCGAAAGGCTGTTCTCCGCGCACGGTGACGGCTGTCTGCCTTCATGGGGATGTCAAATTTGTCTTAGGGACCAACGGGACCCCACAGCTCTGTGAGGCTTTTTGGTGGCCGTGCACGGCATTCCGCTCATCTGCTCCCATCGCTGTGCTTCCCGCAGGGCTGGAGACAGGGGGATTTGCTGCTTCGCTCTCTCTCGATGAGATTATTCAATTTTAACCCCTATAAAAATCCCCGGTAATCTTACCGTGACCGCGGGTTATTCAGGGTGCAAATTCAGCCCGATGCTATCGGCTGTATCTTGTGCTTCCTTGGAAAGGTGCTGTGCAAGCACGGGGGCTTTCCCCGCTGCAATAAGTCCCAGCTGCCATCATCACGGCAATCTTTTTATCTTTTAAAAATAGACATTCTGGATATTTTTGTGCTATTTGCACCAGAAAAATGCAAGCGATGGGATGCCCTGGCTGCCAGTGCCCTCCTGGGAGCTCGTCCCAGCTCATGGAGCATCTCTCCGAAGCGTGAGCTCGGAGAAGCTGAGAAAAGCAGAATTCCCTCCAGGTCTGTACATGCAATTCACTGCCCACCCCCGTTCCTCTTCCTTTTCCTTCATCCCGTCCTTTTTTATTAACATTTTCTCGGTAAAAATGCAATCGCCTTTTTCTTGGTAGTTGCTACCACGCACAAGCTTCTACAAAGTGAAAAACACCGCAAACTCCCTGATTTTGGTGGGGTTTCTTCATCAAATAAAACCGAAACCCCACGGGGATGGATGCTGACTTGCGGTTGAAATCCCCAAGCTCTCCCTTGTGCCGTGGCTGCTGCCGGGGACCGGCGGGGGGGTGATGCCCCAGGGACCCCCAGGAGCTCCCATTGCTGGGGCTTGTCCGGCAAGACGGTCCTCAAGTCAGACAGATCTTTGCCTAAGCCTGATATACCGCTCGTGCCTCTACAACGCAGGGAAATTAAGGGCAATTCATTGATGCTCAGCTTTCCGAGGAGCTTCCTGAGCTGTTTAAACTCTCTGTGAAAGCAGGATTTTAAAACATATATAAGGGTAAATGCCTTAAGTAAGTGAGAGGGCTCTGGATGGCATAGGGTCCCGCGGGTGCTGTGGTGCAGGGGCAGGGGATGCCACCTTCATCAGGCTGTCGGGAAGGCTACAGGGTTTAGGAAAAGTGCAAAATGTGAGTATATCCAAAAGGATTTATCAACCCTTGTATTCTTGCTGGGCTTTTTGCTGTCTTACCTAACCCCTGTCATGTAATTTAATTAAGTTTGTTTAATTTATTTTTTAAAAAAATGCATGTGGGACTAGTAAACTTAATTAAAAAGAAACATTGTTAAGCAGCCTGATACAGCTATAATTTGATTTAAAGTACTGGATGATACCAACATTATAAATGTAAAGCGATATGCCTTTTTTAAAAAAAAAAGGTCTAAATGGAATTTAAAATACTTCTTCATTTGCAGCGGGCTTTTTGAGCTGGGGTTAATTGCAAAGGCTTTCTTCCTCCTGTTCTGTGGCTGTAGGGCTTTTTTCAAGTGGGGTAAGAAATATTTCATCCTCAAACAAATTATTGCTGGATCATTTGTGCTTTGTGTTCTGCATACGAGCCAGGTTTCGATACCTTTGTTCATGTAATGCAAAATCCCAACTGCCCAGAAATCAGTGCCAGAGTTCCCACTGATTTCAAAGGTACTGGGACAGCAGGGTTAATTTAGATTTTTTTCTGGAGTAATCTTCTGGATTTCAGAGTAGAAGTTTCCACCCGGCATGAGCCAAAGAGGTAGAAGTTGTCATCAGAACCTGTTTGTAACGCTATTATAAACATTACATGTAATGCAATGTGATCCAACACACATTATTGCATGGTGAGCCTTGCATTCACGTCTTTTTCTGATGCTTTTTGCTATTTAAATCTAAGCAAGCCCATCTCCTCGCACTCAGCAGCCCTCAGGATCAGATGCTGGATTCGGTGGACGCTTCAGTCGCTTTGGGTCTCCCACACAGTAAAGCCTGGATATCCTGTATTGCCCCTGTCAAATCCTTCCGAAATCTCCCTGCTAGGGTCGGGCTGTGCAGTGGCCAGGGATTCGCACTCTAAGAGAAAGCAAATACTTAGGAAGCCTGAAAACTGTCTCCAGTGTCACGGCAGGCAGTGCCGGGGTCGGGTACCGGTTTCCTTCGCTGCCTCTAAACCTCCACCGAAGGATGGAGCTGGGTGTAAGGGCTGATGCTGAACAACACCGAGTTTCCTCCTCACCCATCAGCCCTTCGCAAAACTATTTGCTAATTCGATACGAGAGCGAAAAGGCTTTTTTCCCGGCAGCGAGGTTATTTTGTACGAGTTGCTGGTTTTAACCTTTTCTCTGAATTATTTGCAGAAACATTCAAGACAGGCCAGGAGGTGGCTGGATGGTGGGAACCACGACTTTACTCCCTTGATGATACATAATCACTGGAACCGGTTCTTGGCTTTACCATCTGCATCTTTCCAGAGCTGGACAAATCTAAGGGTGCAAAGGTTGCACCAGTGCAAGTTATGCACAAACTGCCAACAGAAGAGAACAAATCAAAGGCAAATTAGTGAACAAATGATAAATAGTGGGACTATCACTAAGTATATTTTGTAGTTTGCTTTCGTAAGCTGTGGATGTAGCTGTTCTGATGACATGAGGCAGTAGACTTACAGGCAGCCTTAATTCAAATCCACTTATTTTAATTGAAAAAGTTAATCCATATAAAAATCTTAATTGAAAAGATTGCAGTCATTATACTTTCCCCTTGATTTTTTTTGCCAGTTTCTTTTGCCTTTAATAACAAGCAACAATCATATTTTCCCGTCCTTGCTTTTAAAACTCCAGCAGGAGGGGAGGAGGACCTGGCCGACAGAGGCAGAGGAAAAGCCGAGATGCAAGAGAAGGGAAACAAACTGCTGAAAGTGAAAAATATAATTTTCCTTCAACCACACTTGATTGCAGTGATCTGAGATGCAATTGCAGGCACAGAGGCCAAGCCAGAAAGCATTACAGGTTTTTAATGTAACTTTCTTTCTTTAAACTTAAAACTTCACATAACTTTATGACCAAGAAACTGTCCAAGAGCTTCCTGCAGCAGCATCGGCTCCGGCGTGTATGAAATCCCAGCATGAGGTTTGCAGGTTTCTTGGTAGTAGAAGTTATTTAATATTATCTGTCGAATGGAGTCCTTGACAAATGAAGGCTTTTCTTTTTGTCTTGCAAATTATTCCCAATGTGGTCCTGATTTTTGTGAAAGTAAACAAACAGAGTTTTCAACCTAGGGTTTGTTCGCACATACAATAACCACCAGAATTTGCCTGCTGGTTTGTGAGAGCAGCCGCCTTCCCCAGCACAGGCAATAAACCCTGCGGCCCCACAGCTGAGCCCAGTGACCGAGTCACAGACCTGATACCCCTTTTTCTATCATTCGACTCTATTTGCCAGCCGTAGAGACAAGATTATTTTGTATTCATTTTTTATTAATCCTCCTACTTGCATTTTATTGTTGCTATAAATTACAGGGAAAAAAATCCCAGTGCTGTATTTTGAATATTTATTCCCTACAATTTGCTGGAGTACAGATACACTCCTTATCTCATGGCTATAGCCTGCATTATAACAGTTAGAGGATAACACACTTTTCAGTCCTCTTACCTCCAAACTCCAGCTGCCCGGACAGGGTAATACAAACCACACTGAGCTGGGCCAGGCAGTGCCACGGGAGGGACGGCTGTGTGTCTGCAAGCGGCCTCAAAGCCGTGGCTGGTCTTTCAGATGGGGAAACGATCTCTCTGAGGCAACTGGGATTCATCATCCACAGCTAATTGAGCCCTGGTGGGAGCTACCCTGTGAGCAGGAGGGTTCCCATCTGCAGGCTTTCTCCATCGGGCAGAGAGCAGTGGCAACATCTCCTGATCCCATCTCCGGATGGGATGCTCCTGCTCTGAGCATCGCTCGCCCCCGAGATGCTCGGAGATCGGCCGTGGCTCTCCTGCAGCTCCCCACTGGTCCCCACCCCACGGCTCCGCTCTGCCCAAGCGCTGGGTAGTGCCAGATGAGCGATGCTAACAAAACCCGTCATGAGAATACATTAAATAAAAGACTTGAGTTCTTCCCTGCCCTCCAACGACAAAGCAGTGCTTTCATGACTCCTCAGCGGTTCACTGGTTTTGCTGCTTCTGGGGTAGGTCGGGATGGGGAATTGGAGGATGTGCAGAGCAGAAGCACTTGGTATCCTCAGTGCTGAGCTTTATCATGTTTTTCAGTGAACTGGATTAATTCTGTTCAATACGGAAGTGCTTTAAGTTTGTGGAATGTGGGACAATAAAAGCGAGCAGATGCATGAACGTAGGCAGAAATCCAGAAAAAAAACCAACAGTCCATCTCCCTACATCTTATAGAAACTCCCCTGCCCCTACATATGCGATCTGCTACAGGGTCTGCCGGTCCCAGGAGGAAGAGAAAACAGAGGGAAGAGTGAAGTCCAAATACATGGGAGCCCACGGGGTGACCCCCGAGGGGCTGCGGCTTTGGGCCGGCACTGGTCCAGCTCCTGCCACGCTGCACCAGGCACTGGAGCATCTCCTGTGATCATCGGCTCTGGGGATCCTTCATGGGGCTTTGGTGCTCTGACAAAAATAGGAGAGGTTTCAAGGCCACTCATCGTCAGAGGCACAGGGCATGGTTTATGTTCTGGGATAAGATGCATTTTTAAACGGTTTTTTTTCAAGCCAAACTACTTTTTCTGGCAGCGTAGGAGCCGTCCAACCTTCTGCCTTTGGTGGCCCTACTGTAGGAGAAGTGAAACCTGCCCTGTAGCTTGGTTTAATGCCAGGCTCAGTCCTAAGCCTTCAAACATGGGATTGCTAATGAATTACCAATTATATTTCAATGTAAAATGTCCACCGGGTTCCCCACAGTGCACTTCTGCAGATGGAAGGGCTCTTTACTCCGGTAACTAATGGGCACAGACAGAATTGAGCAGCACTGAAAGGTAATATCACCCCCAAATACAACCAGATGTGCAAAAAATACACAACTTTTCGGTGGATAAAACTTGCTGCAGAGCCAAAATCAGACTCAGCTGCTAGTTCCAGGTCTTGAGGGTTAGGAAGAGGCAAATTTTTTGTGCGTGAGCTATAATCATAACTCAGCCTTCTGGCCAAGACTGGCAGGGCAGAGTATTAATGAAGGCAGATGCTCCAGACCAAGGTCCTGATTTGAGGATTCCCAGGGCCGTGGTGCCCAGAGGCACGATGGTTATGAGGATTTCACGGCTCCTACTGGTGTCTCTTCTGCCTCCTGACAAGGCTTCTCAGTGACATTGTCTCCATACTTCTAATTTTAAATTGCACCTTTTCTAAAAAAAAATATGCAAGGCAAGGAGCTAAGATCACTGCATTGCACATAACAAGGAAACCTATCTTGTCCCCTCCAAATCTTTCCATTCTGCAGCATGGGCTCCAACGAAGGATGGAAAAACTCTTTGCAGATCATAGCAACCCTGGCCGGAGCGGAGGATTTTACCTTTCAGACAGGAATATCTTTCCTCTAGCACCTACGGGCTTGACTTGCTTTGATCCTGGAGACCTTAGCTAGAAACGGTAGCTGGTAAGCACTGGTCCACGTCCACGATGGCTCTGGTGAACCCCAAGAGTGTGCACAGAGTCTCAGAGCTGGGACAGAGCAAGCTGATGGAGAAACGCCACGGGAATGGTGCTGGGAGAGGGTGGCAGACCCCAGGGAAGGGCTCAGGGAGCCCAACCATGGGATGGGGCACCGGGAGTCCAGGAGGGGATGCTCCTCGCAAGCCAAGAGCCCCGTTCCCTGCCGAAAGCCAAGGGATGTTCGACCGGAGCCACCTCCACCCCGAGCTGCAGCTCTCCCACAAGCTTTCCCCATCTCTACCTTGTTTTTACATTACTAGAGGACAGAGCTTGTTTTTCAGAGCAAATCCCCTGCTAATGTTGCTGGGATTTGAATTTATGGCCACGGGAGGTGTTGAGCCACCAAGCCAGATGGTTATTTGCTAATTTTGATGTTTTGGAGTGTTTTTTGGATCTCAACAGAACCGTCTGCATTTGCAAACAAGAGAAAGCCATAGGTTGAACTGTTTCATATATTAAATCATTGCATGGTTTTCTTCTTCCCTTATTGAAAAAGATCGTTTGATTTTCGGCTGTATAATTTACAGTCCACAGCCTGTGACCCAGTGCAGCCAGAAGGAAACTTTGGAAAGGGAGATAATACCGTGGAGACAGATTTTCCTCTTCTCTGAGCTGAAATTCCTCATGAAGCTGAAGCTTCTTGACCAGTTCAGCTAACGCTGATTCTCTCCTGCTCCAGCAACACTAGCCATAGACAGACTTCTTTGACAGACTTTATATAGCAACGACCTCTACATTAACATGCACGGATTGCATTTACCCGTTTTGCACAACTCGGCGCTATTGGGTGGCAAGTCAATCACATTTATTTATTACTCTAAAATTAAAACCAGAAAATAATATCCATCATCCCTAAGGGGGTACTTGAAAAAGCAGAGTTTCACCCAGCTTTGCATGGAGGGTTCATGCGTTTTTAATTTCAAGCACAAAGAATATATAGCTTGGTTGGGGGGGTGACATCACCCTCCTTAGAAAATTTCATGTGATTCTTTTTCTTGTTTTTAAAGCTATTATTTTACATATCTGCCGACAGATATTTGTATTGGCAGATCTTATGAAATATTAAGATGGTATCTTTGCTGTTTAATTTCTAAAGTCACTTCCTAACCAAAGTGCAAGCTAACAACTCAAGACCATACTGGTGCTTCGAAGATGAGTGAAAGCTTCCTTGCAACCCTTTTGATTTATTGTCCTTCTCCCCAACGCATCACCCCTTCCAAGCTTCTATTCTCATCCCTCTATGTTTGCATTTAAGGCAATAATTAGCCGCAATAACTGAGGATAGAATAGCAAAACAAAGCTGAGTTTCACTGCAGCCGGTCGATCTCTCCCAGGTGTGGGCTCGGTTTAAGCCCAGAGTTTGCGTTTATCTTTCCAGGCAGGGGAGGATGGAAAAGTCTCAAACCTGCCTCGGGGCCGACTCCTCCAGCAAAGTGCTGGTGGTGCAGAGACGGCGGCGGTGGAAAGAAATCGGTCGAACCCAAACAGTTGGAAAAGCACTCTGCCGGTACCCGGGCAGATGGATCTGTGACGCTGCTCGTGCAGCGAAGGTAAGGGAGGGGTAGTTACTGCAGCCTGTTAAAGGACGTGCAGTCTTGACCCCGATAGCGATGGCCATTCCTTCAGGTGGGTTTTGCGAGCTCGACCTTCTTTGGGACATGTGTTGTTGGTACTGTGGACCCTCCTCCTCCCTGGCCCCAAATCTTGGCGATCACGGGAGACTTTGGCCCATTTTTGCTTTCAGAGCAGACGATCAAGGCCATTAAAGGACCTTCCCCCTATGCACCAGCACCGAGGGGATGTCTCAAGGGATCCAGTTACTATTTAAAGTGAAGCAAACCAGGATATAGGCTGTATTTTGTAAAAATAACATCACCCTCCTCTTTAAAGGGGCTTTTTGAGCTCAGATTGCTGCCTGTGAAAGGGCTTGCTGCTGGCAAAGCCCAGGTTGGGGTTCCCAAGACCCCGGGATGCTCCATGGCCGGACCCTGCCTGGCCCCAGCGCCAAGGGGGGGAGCTCAGGAAACACGGCCCCGGGTCTGCCCGGCTTCGCTCCTGCCCGGGAATATAGAATAACTCAATATCAGCTTCCCCGTAACTATTTTAATTTCACTTCTCCTGTGTGGTTTCCCTGGCAGCTAAACCGAGAACTCTGGCTTTTCGCTCCCTATACTCCACCGGTGGGAAGAGCGGGGGTGACCCTGGGGACAGGGGGTCCCACAGACCACAGGGCTCACCCTCTCTTCCCCCAGAGCTCTTCCCCACGGTAAAGCCAGGAGGGATACATTTTAGTGCCGTTCTAAAGGTTTTCTGCTTTGTCCGTGTGGTTAATTTTGCTCTCTCTAAATCCCCTATTATTACACATTCTTTAAGTATTTTCTTTAAGTATTATGAGAAAAGTTCAACACGGCAGGAATTTTTTCCCTTTGCTTAGAGGGGGGAAGGGGCCATGTCTTGGTGTTATTTCTGGGCTCTGGAGAAGTCATGATGAAGAAAAGGTGGTGGGAAAGCTGCTCGGTGGGATGGCCAGCCTGGCAGGGTCTTCTCGGGTGGAGGTGGTTGGAGAAGGGATGGAGCAGCTTCTCCTCGCTCTCACACGACCACCAGCCAAAAGCCAGGAGCAGGGCTAGGAATGACGACCCTAAAAATGTTCCTCGCAGCACAGAGCCAAGAAATCTTGCTTTTCCAGAAAAGATTTTGAGGTTGCAGGGAGATACCTGACAGAAGCCCGCGTTACGCAGCCCCAGCCACGCTGGCGGTCCTGGGAAAGCTCTCGACGGGGCACGGAACTGCAGCCAGAGCTGCTGGATGGAAGTCCTCGTGGTGGCACGTCGCATCTTGGTACTAGAGATGTGCATGGCGGTCTCCTCCTTACCCCACGGGCAAGTGAACATTCCTGACCCTCCCTCGACTTCCCGGGCTGTGGTGGGGAACACCACCGACCCTTCTCTCATCATGAAGTGATCCGAGTCCCCTAATTTGATTTAACTCTCCCCAAATGCTGTCTATATTGTTTTTACTTTACTGAATCATTTCCTTAAAGTTTAATCCTATTCCCTCTGCAGCCTTTTTGGGGGCTTATGTATAAAATAACATAACAGAGATTTATTTTAATATAGCTTTAACTAATTCAGCGCACGTGGCGGTGAAGGACCTCCTTAGGAGGTCAACCAACCGAGAGACTTCAAGACCGGCTGTCCACCACCGTGAGCTGGTCGGTTCTTCCCCGGACCTGCCGTTTTTGCCATGAAATTAATTCAGGGTGTTCCTGAGAGCAAGGACGGGCTGAACCGTGCCATCACCTCCTGCTTCAGACATCGCGGGCTCGGCCCGGAGGTGCCGCAGCCCAACGGGGGACGGAGAGCGCTTGCTATCGCGCTGTGCTTGGGTATAAGAGCAGAGGTTTTTCAAAGTTCATTATGGGCAAAATAAGGTGGAGAATGAAATTAAAGCTTTGCTGTGGGACTGGACATTTGAGAATGTAAGGGAAAACAATCTCCTAAGCGCTGTTATAAGCTACTCTGGGTGTTTTCTGCCAAGATTTACTTAGTCTTCAGGAGTTTCTATTTAAAAGATTGGTTTTTATGAAAAAGAAATATTTGTTAATCTGTTAATAAGCAATTAGTCAATGACTCATATGAAGTGGTAGTTACATTTATAAAAATTAAAGTTGAATATTGCAAATTCCAGTTCCCATAGAACCCAAACCAGCGGTATTTCAGCCCACAGAAGGGTTATTCAACTGACAGACACATCCACTCCAGTCACAGCCTGAGCATTAGCCAGAGCATTTAGAAACTGTTTTATTATAGCTTTAACATACTCCCATAACAAATCTTCCACCCCTTTCTTGTGTTGATAGCGGCAGCTGTTTGTGGCACACTGTATCATCCAGAAGTTTATTTTTTTTCTTCCAAGAAAATGATACTATTTGCATGTCGGAATATTAGATATTAGCTTGCATTTCTTCAGTGTGAGGTTTATCCCTATTAGATTTCAGGCAGCACGTACATTTATATTTACAACATGACAAGCAAATAGGCTGGGATCTGAAAAGATTATTTACTAGTAACAGTAAAGTTGGGAGGCGGAAAAAATACAAACCGGACTGTGAGTCCTGGAATAAAAATTAGTAGCCTGTGCAAATATGGTTAAATCAATCCTAAAGTACATTTTTACGGGAGAGGAAAGATTTTGAAAGGGAAGATGTGAGGGTAGATGCAGTTGGTGCCACCAAGGCCGAGGAGGGGAGGGCAGACGGGGACAAGGGACCGGCCTGGGCTTTGCTGCTTTGCTGGCTCCGGCTGCGTCTCTGCAAGAGGAGAAGAATTACAGCACCCGAAAAAATTGCTTAGAGTGCAGCCCATGTTACATACACCCAGCAGGGAAAAGAGATGCACCCACACCCACTTGTAGCCTTGAGTGCACGTCGCCTAATTAAATGCTGGTGAAGCAATCGCTGCGGCTGTGTTATGGGAGTCAGGGCTTGTTTAGTGGTACACGACGATGCAGTGCTGCATCTTTCCATCAGAAACTGCAGGTTTGGAAACCATGTTTTTTTCCCAAATGCTAAAAAAAAAATAAAAATATTTTCTCACTAACAATTTGTGAAGCAGAGAACAAACAATGCTTCGAGTTTATCTGTTAGAACTGACAATGTCCTAGCACCAAATTTATAATTGCAGCCTTATATAAATCTAGACATATCAGGTGGAGATATAAAAGGGAAAAGTATTAGATGCATAATTGAGTGCAGGTGATATTAAAATATTACCTCTAAGCCACAAGTCAGGTTTGGTTTGGTTTGGGGTTTGTTTTGTTTTGTTTTGTTTTGGTAAATGCAAAGTAAATCTTGGCAAAACTGAGCGCAGCTTGAACTCAGTTAAATCTCCTAAAGTCTGCCCCTAAAGTGGTCAGGAAAGTCTGTGTTTGGAATTTACCTGTGCGCTTTAACAGATTAATGGACGGTATTAAAAGATCATTTTCAAGTTAAGCAAACATTTCTGGCATATTGTATAACACATGCTTTAAAATTAAGTTAGTTATTCTGAAC
This sequence comes from Harpia harpyja, assembly GCF_026419915.1. Classification (NCBI taxonomy): domain Eukaryota; kingdom Metazoa; phylum Chordata; class Aves; order Accipitriformes; family Accipitridae; genus Harpia; species Harpia harpyja. Next base: position 24,529,277 of record NC_068957.1, on the reverse strand, counting down.
TTTATGCCAAATGATTATTTGTTCGATTTTCTGATGACGGTAATACGTGACATACCATCACATAATTTGGTAAAGACAATAAGATTACAAAGCCCAAGAAGGGTCTGAGTCAGTCTTTGACAGATTAAAGTTCTCCAGGTCCCCTGAAAACCCTTCTCTGACATATTAATTTGACCTAAACCCTCAAAATGTTCCTGATTATATCATCTCAATTGGGCTTTATTTTGTTTTATTTTTCATTGTAGGAAATTAAAAAGGGTTGGTTGATCCCCGGCCAAGTTCTTGAAATGTGTTGCAATGCTAAGGAAATAAAAGATTACTCGAAATACTTTTTAATAATATGTCATGTCAGCAGAGATAAGGGTTCACACTTAATGCCCTCAGCTGGCTTCCATCAGCGCTGGGGAGCGCAGCGTCGGTCCCGTCCGGGCTCCGGGAAGGACCCGTCATTCACCTTGCTTTTAAATCATGAGCTTATGCTGTTATAATTATGAACATGTTTATGAAATTTGTCTCATTTCTCTTTGTAGGAAGGAGTAAAGATCCGCACAGGTGGAGCTGATCCTGCCTGGGGTGAGGGCAGAGAAAGATAACCTCCCCACGTCTCTGCCCCTGCCCCGTTCTCTGTCGGGTTCTCATGCCAGTGGATGGGGATGGCTGGGGGATAACGTCCCAGAAGAGCCCCCCGCGAAGCAGGTCAGACATCCATCCCGCAGGAGCACCTGAACGTGCTTCGTACAAAGGAAAACCACGTCGTCGGGGTTTGGGGCTTTGCGGGGCCACCGCTGACGGACAGCAGTGGACTGACACGGGGACAAAAGCACCGTATAGTTCAGATGATGACAGGACGTAGCTGCTCTCCGGATTTGGAGGCACTTTGCGAAGGAAGAGAAGTACCGTTACCCTCGATAAAAGTTAAATCTAAAGTTAATTGCCATCAGCCTCTCCAAAGGCCGCACTAGGAGATGCCTGCACTCCCTCCAGGGCCGGGGCTAGCTCCTCTCCTGCGTAACCCCAAGGACACGCAGCTCTACAAAAGCCTGGGGAAGCAAATGCAAGACACATCCTTCCATACGCTTATTTTACAGCTCATGTACATCTGTCCCAAGTGCCACTATAAACGGCATTGTTAGTTTTCCACCGTGAGTGCAACAGGAGCTTAGCCGGCTCTTTCAGAGCCCCGTTTACAGACAGGGATGCCAACTTTTCTCTCCAGAATCAGGCTGCGGGCACGGTCCGAACCAGAGCTGTCACCGGGACCATGCACATGGAGAAAAGTCAGCAGCCAGAAAAGTGGGCAGCTTTCAACCAGGTGCCCCAGGCTGGGTATCGAGCTCCAGCATTTAGCACCCGTATCTGCACCCATTCGCTTTTTCCAAGGCCTTCTCCTGAGACAAACTCCTGTCCCGGTGAGACATGCCAGGAGTTTGGTGTATAAATGTGTGCAAAAAAAGTATAAATGGTTATAAATGCATATAAATTTGTATAAATGTACACATGAGTATCAATGTGCAAAGCCCACCATAAGCCAAGCGAGAAGCATGCTTGGAGTGGGGATTTGAGGACAGCGGTATGAGTCTGGGGCATTTAAAATACACATTTGTCAACAATTCTGCCAGATAGCGGCTGTCTGATGTTTGCTTTTGGTTGTCTCCACAAAGACAAGGCAGTTTTCACTCTGCTGCCAGCCCAAGGCTTGGAAGAAATGCACGCAGGAGGACACGGACCCTAACGAATATGGCAAGAAATCCTGAAAAGTGAAACATTTGAATAAATCAGCGTTCCCCTGAGACTCCGGGAGCACTTGGAAGGGGGACAGGGAGCTCTGCACCCCGTCCCCTGCCAACCCCGAAGCCGCAGTGCCCTGCGGCAACTCCAGCACCCCCCCCCCCCCCAACCTGCTTTCTCAGCTGGCCTGTGAATTTTATCCCTTCCCACATTTTTTTTCCGTTAAGGCTCATCTATCCTAGCTGACCTCCCTGGTGCAGGGAAAGGCAGCGGGGCGAGGGGTGCACAGAGGATGAGCAGGTGGGGGGGTGGACACCCACCCTGCTCAGCGTGAATACCACTGCTCCCCCCCCACCCGAAAAAAAAGAAGACTGAATCCCGGAATCCCCTTTGGCGCTGGGTCTGGGGAGGACGCCCAGATGGAAAATAAATCAGTGCGGTGCGTTCAAGCCTTTGCAGGGTGGGGAGGTCCCCGGTGGGGGCCCAAAAATCACAGCGCAAATCCAGCGCAGCTCTTTCCCTGCACACCTGTGGGTCCCGGCCGGAGCCCCCCCTGCCCCAAACCCGGCCCGGACCCCCCCCCGGCCCCAGCCCCGGCCCTGCCCGGCCGCGCAGGAGCTCCCAGGAACTGCCCGAGTGGAAAACTGGGATTTCTGCCTCTAATTCAGCGCAGCTGCCGCTGCGGGGCCGCGCTTTGAAGCGGAGCCGTGGAAACATCCCGGGGGTGATGCCAGAGCGGGTGGGTGGGGGCGGGTTTGCTGCCTTTAAAAAAAAAAAAACCACAAAAAACCCCCCACCAAAAACCCCCAACCAACAAACAAACAAAAACCCAACCAAACAAAAAACACACACACACAAAAAAAAAAAAAACCAACAAACCAAACCCGGAGGTCAAGCCGGAATGCCTGTCCGGTGCTGTCCCACAGCCCGGGGGGGACCAGCCGGGGACACCGGCAAACCCCCCCCGTACCCAGGCCTGGAGCTCGCCGGGGCGGCCCGGGCAGACACGGCTCTCCCTCTCTTTTATTCCCCCCTTTTTTTTTTCCCTTTTTCTTCTCCCCCCCCCCTTTTCCTTCCTTTTTTTTTCTTTTTGTGCTGGTTCTGGTTAAACGTTATTTGCACTTTTGTTGGAAAAGTGGCCCCTAGTGTGCAATTATGTCAAATTTCTTTGAGTTTTACAATTTAATGGAGAACAGTAACTCTTTTATTGATCCTAGACGGGGCCGGCTCCTCTTCCCCCGCTCTTCCCCTCCACCTCCCGTTCTCCCCTCCCTCCCCCCCCCCCCCCCGCCCCGTTACTCCTATGAAATGTCACTCAATGTTTCTTATGCTCCCACCAGTTTCCAAAACAAACAGTGGAAGCTGCAGCCGGCTATTGATTCAGTTGGATGCAAGAAGATCTCGCCGTGGTCTCTACCCCCCGACGGCAACCGACCGAGGGTCGCTGGGACCGGGATGGAACCGCCACCTCCACCCGCCTGAACCCCTCTGCCGCCCGGGGAAAGGGGGGGGGGGGACACGGGGACACCCCCCGACCCTTTGTAGAGGGGGGGGAATGGCTCTCAGCTCCCGGGCTCACGCTTTCTCGGTGGAAGCCTTGGTGGGACGCTCCACCAAGAGGAAGGGGACGGATGGTGGCGAAGAAGAGAGCGGGCTCGCTTGCCGGCAGAACCGCAGAGTCCCGGAGCCGGGTTGGTACCGGTGGGGGCCTCCCCCCCCCCCATACCCACCCCCCCAACCCCAACCCACCCCCTTCCCGGCCCGGCAGCCTCCCGAGTCGTCCCCCTCCCGTTTCTTTTTCCCGCAGAAAAGCGGCCTAAAACCGGCCCCGAGAGCCGGGAGGCGGGGGCCGGGGTGCAGGTGGAGTTGCAGGGCTCCGAGCTCTGGAGGAGGTTCCATGAGATCGGCACCGAGATGATCATCACCAAGGCCGGCAGGTACCGGCTGCACAGCCGCCCCTCTGCCCCCCCCCTCTTCCCAGCGCCGACGGCCCCTTTGCCCCCTCGTTTGTTTGGTTTTTCTTTTTTTTTTTTCATCGCGGCTTTGCTTTTTCTTTGTGGTTTTTTCTTTTTTATTTTTTTGGTTGGGATATTTTTCTTTGTTTGCCTTTTTTTTCCCCCCGCTATTTTTGTTGAGTTTGAATTTTTTTTTTTCTCCCCATGCCCGTTTAGTTGTTTTTGGTTTTGGTTTTTTTTTTCCAACCCCTTTTCGCCGTTTAACCGGCAAATTTTGCTCAGGACCTTCCCCCTCTGCCCGCAGGAGGATGTTCCCGTCGGTCAGGGTGAAGGTGAAGGGGCTGGAGCCGCTGAAGCAATACTACATCGCCATCGACGTCGTCCCGGTGGACTCCAAAAGATACAGGTACGGGCCCGGGGAGGGGGGGGGGACACACCGGCGGGGCAGCCCCACACCCCCCCACCCACGAACACCCCCCGCACCCACGAACACCCCCCACCCACCCACGCGGGATCCCTCTTGCTGCCGTCTGCTCAGTCCCATCAGTGCGCCTATGTGAAATAGAGGTTGCACAGGCGTGGGGAGGGGGGGAACTGCCAGGCTGGCATGGACGTATAGAATCTATAGGTGTGCGGGGGGGGGTGTCGGGGAAGGGCTCTCCGCCGGCTGACCGCGGTCCGGTCCGGGCCAGGTACGTCTATCACAGCTCGCAGTGGATGGTGGCGGGGAACACGGATCACTCCTGCATCACCCCCCGGCTCTACATCCACCCCGACTCCCCCTGCTCGGGGGAGACCTGGATGAGGCAAATCATCAGTTTCGACCGGGTGAAGCTCACCAACAACGAGATGGACGACAAGGGGCACGTAGGTGTGGGGGGGGGTCGGGGCAGAGCATCACCCCAGCCAAGGCGGGGGACCGGTCCCTCTTGCCCCGGGGCTGAGGGCTGGCTCCCACCCGAGTCTCCCATCGGGTTTTCCTCCTGCCTTTCTCCTTCTGGGGGGGGGGGGGCTCAGCCTGCCTCTCCTCCCCCCCCCCGCACAGATCATCCTGCAGTCCATGCACAAGTACAAGCCCCGCGTCCACGTTATCGCCCAGGACTCCCGCTTCGATCTAGCGCAGATCCAGTCGCTGCCGGCCGAGGGGGTGCACACCTTCTCCTTCCAGGAGACCGAGTTCACCACCGTAACGGCTTACCAAAACCAGCAGGTACCGGGGGGGGGGGGGACGGGGACACCGGGATGGACACCCCCGACGGTCCCGGGGACCGGGAGGGATGGAGAACCCCGACGGTCCCGGGGACCGGGAGGGATGGAGAACCCCGACGGTCCCGGGGACCGGGAGGGATGGAGAACCCCGACGGTCCCGCGATCCGGGAGGGATGGAGAACCCCGACGGTCCCGGGAGGGATGGAGACCCCGACGGTCCCGGGATCCGGGGGAGGATGGAGACCCCCGACAGTCCCGGGGACCGGGAGGGATGGAGACCCCGACGGTCCCGGGATCCGGGGGAGGATGGAGACCCCCGACAGTCCCGGGGACCGGGAGGGATGGAGACCCCGACGGTCCCGGGGCTCTGGGGAGGGATGGAGAGCCCCGACGGCTGCGGCGGTCGGTCCCGGCCCCCCCGCACCCCAATGGCCCCTTATCCCCCCCACCCTCCCCAGATCACGAAGTTGAAAATCGACAGGAATCCCTTCGCCAAAGGTTTTCGGGATCCCGGGAGGAACAGGTAAGGGCCGGGACCACCCCCCCCCCCCCCCCCGCCTCGTCGGGCCGCCGGCCCCGCCGCGGCGCTCAGCCCGGTCTCCCCCCACCCCCGTAGGGGGGTCCTGGACGGGCTCCTGGAGACCTACCCGTGGCGGCCCCCCCTCGCCCTGGATTTCAAGGCTTTCGGCGCAGACAGCCAGGGTAAGTCCCTCTTGCTGCCATTTCTCCTACCCCGCCTCTCCCCGCGGCCTCGGGGCTGCGCCGCGGCCGCACGGCCGGAGCTCTCCGCGGGGGGGGGGGGGTCTTAAAGCATTAAGATGACAGAGGTGGGTCCAGAAAAAACGAACCGGCGGCCAACGTAACGTTTTGGGAAGCCAATTCTACGTGTTTTCGGGCAAAAGTCCTGTGAAAATGGATTTGGGGAGCGGAGGACTCGGCCCGGGAAGAGAAGGGTACCGGCGCGGTCTGCCTTCATCGCCTGGCAGAAATCGGATTTAGGGGGGCAGAAAAAAAAAAAATCTGAGCATGCAGGAGGCTGGTTTAGAGTCGGGTTTTTACGGCTTTGATCCCGTTACACTAATTGTTTCGAACAATTTTGAGAATATTAGCTAAAACCGCAGTCATAATGACCGCCGGGGTCTTCTGCAGCCGGCGGCTTCGGTGCGAGCAAACGCGTTGTGAGCCAGAAAATAAAATTATCTGCTCTTTAGGATGGAGCAGTCCCACAGTCTGTTAACTCCGCAGGAATGCAGGGAAGAGGGAAAAGTTTTTCAGGGAAAACCATCTCCTGCCGCCTGACAAGCACCCGTCAGTCTCTTACAGGACTTTTTGCAGAAAAAAAAAGGCTTTTGGAAGTATTATTTGAAAACTGATTATTCATAGCGCTGAAGGAAAAAACTAACAGGGCATTTGCACGCTGGAGCGCTCCGGTTTGGGTTTAAAGTCGCTGGTTTAATTCCCATTTCTGTTAGGAACTCTTCAAAATATTGAGGCACACCAAATCACTCCTGTCTCTGCGGGGAAATACTGCAAAAATCCCAGCAGAAATCCATGCGGTACAGGCGCAGAAATGCGGAGACATAAAAAAACAGACTTGGGAGAAATTAAGAGGTTTATCAGGTTGTAAAGAGAACTAGTTTTTTTTTTTTTTAGAAAACACTTTATGCAAAAACCGCCTTTTGAACCCGTTTTGCAGGCTGGCATGCAGTACCGAGGAGAGGAGCTGATGGATGATGGGCTGCAGTGGGGAATGAGAGAACAGCAACTGCCTTGATTATTGTACAGATGCTACAATATTAGGGTTCCCTGGATTTTTTTTTTTTTGCTAGTCTTAATGCAATTGGTATTTTTCTGCAGAGTTAATTTTCTGGACCAATTATATAACAAAATCTCCAATTCCACTAATATAAAACTGTATTTCTGAAGAAGAGCTGAAAAACAGAAATCCCGAAGCCCAAAACCCAGAAGGTAAATTAAAAGAAAGCATGAACAATATGCTGAAGGAAGAACTGGCCATAAATTTGGGATTTTTAAGCCTAATAGAAACGGCAGAAAGAATCTGCTCTTTGAGCTGCTCTGTCCTCCCCACGGTGATCCCCGTTCCCAAACTTGTACTGACAATCCTGTGCTATTTTTGCTTAGGATATCTTGAAGCAAATACTAACACTCCTTTGCTCTGCTACAGCTAGCTGCACAGGGATTCATTTGCTGCCTCGCACTCACACATATCGCCTCAATCACATCATTTTACATGACCCAAAGTCCCTGAGTCCTGGGAGGACGTCAGGACGTGTACATCGGGAGAGGACCGGATCCCTGCCCTGCATCCACTCCTGCTGATGTCAGTAGTGAAACAGCCGCTGACATCAGCGGGGAAGGGTGAGATGTTGGAGCCGTAAAATATTCCTGGATTATTGCGACTAGGTGCTGCCTGCTCGTTACCCAACCTGTAAGATACTCAGCTTGCTGGGACTTTGCAAACTTAATTTGCACCATGTCCAAAATCTTTCTGTTTTTTTAAGGTTTGATGTACTAGCAGATATGGCTTGGTTATACAGTTGATTCTGTGTTGCTGAGTGCATGTAAAGTCTGACCAGATCACATCCAGACAGTGCATCACTTGGAATTAAATGTAAATAGAGAAAAACACAGAGAAAAAATGGATCCGCATTCCCTTCTTTCCTTTCCCAGTGACTTCGGTAAGAAATGAAAATAAAGGGGGGGAAAAAAACCCAACCAACCCTCTGGAAGAATGTGGTAATGAATGTGCAGCAGAGACATACGGCTCTTAAATGCAGTTAGATGAAACCAGCATCTGTTTAGCACCAGGGCTGGCCGCTCCAGAGCACCATTCCCACGCCAGAGCAGCCGCTGCTTCTTCGTTTTTGCTCTTGATGTTGCTCTGGAGGAGCAGCGAGCCAGTGCTGAACAGTGATGTTATACACCAGTGGCCTCGGCAGCGCTCACACGTGTGTCGCTTTTCTACAAAATTATGAAAGTGTTCATTGATTCATTTCAGAAAGGAGAATGTTAAAATGACATGTGCATTTGAAGTTTCTGGAGACACCTCTAGTATTCAAGGGTATGTTTCAAATTGCATGGGAAGCCAAGTCAAATTAGTCAATTCCTGTGAGCAGGAAAGTACAAAAAAATTCTCCATCAGGCTGAATACGTTTTTTTGTTCTTGCGTACAAGGGGAAAAAGCTGCCTGTAATTTGCACGAAAAATAGGGAACCTAAAATAGCAATGGCGTATGTATAACAGGAGAAGGTTATCGGTCATACAGCGAGGCACAGACGCGGCAGGTACCTGTATGTGTAGAGCTGAACTTCATAGCTGTCCCGCTCTAGTGAATGGGATTAGATATGTGTGAATATTGTTCTTAAACAAGTGCCAAGTAACAACGACATATAATTTAAGGACAGATCTTCCCATTTTGCAGGAGCTGATTCTTGGAGCGGGTTTGTGCTTGGATGGACACCGGCAGCAGGGAGCTGAGGAGCGGGAGCAGGAGTCCTCCAGGGGCTCCTTGGCTGCGAACATCAGCTAGCCCAGCCTGGCCCATTTCTGTTTTTGCTTTCAGGTGGGAGCTCCAGTTCTTCGCCGGTGACCTCCAGCGGCGGGACGCCCTCTCCTCTCAACCCCCTGCTCTCTCCATCGTGCTCACCTCCTGCGTTTCACTTGTCGGCGAGCAACATTGGCGTGTCGTGCCCCGAGACCTACCTACACAACCTCAACGTGCCCCTCTACTACAAGATTTGTCCTACGGGCTTCTTAAGACAACAGTCTCTCATCTTTCCAAGCCATGAAAAACTGGGAGGCACCAACGCGCATCTTTTACCCCACGTCATGGTGGATATGCCAAAACTATCTTCCCTCAGCATAACCAATCTGAAAAATGCTAAAGCTGAAGACTTAAACGGGCAATGTCTACAAGTACCCAATTCTGCTAGTCAAATGCTGTATGGATTACATGCATCTGGAAACATTTTCCCATCAAGTCCCATTGCTCGGGAAGCACTTAATTGTTCTTTACATCCTCCATATGGCTTGTATGGTTATAACTTCTCTGTGCCATCTAGACTGATGAATGCAGCAAGCCATTTCAAAGTGAGTGACAGCATTCCGGCTTCTTTGAGAGATGGCAGATGTAATCACTCTAACTGGCACCCAACAATTAACCATTGCCTTTAGTGGAATTATGTAATATTTCTAAGCATTGATATGTAAAGCAAGCCTTTCCTTCCTTCATACCCAAGGGCTTGCTAGTTATTGACTATGAAATACTGCATGGTACAGGAGCGGTATGTCTAGGCATTTAACTTTTTTTGCGGGCAAACGCGTCATGTTGTTGGGAGGGTGGAGGATCTGGGAGCGTGGAGGGTCTGAGATGATCCACAGCAAGGTGATACCTTTTGGTAGTATTTATGTCATGGTTGTAGGTTAAAAGCAAACTGTACAGTCACCTTTTTAATATTTGCACTCTGAAGTGGGAACGTAGCCGTATACATTTCTACAAATATGTTTTCCTGAAACTTTTTATCTAGCTTGCCTTTAGTTAGCTCAAAGCCCTAGTGAGCTTCTGCTCACCCATTTGAGATTTTCCACTTATTTCAAAGGGACTATTTGAGACCTTGAGTCAGCAAAGGAGCCATATTTGGCCAAGTGCTCAAGCATGTTCTCAAGTTCCCTTGGCTTTAATGGGTCCTAATTAATGACAAGGAAGTGCCTTGTTCTCCAGGACCCAGATGACTCGGTTATCAGAGTGGGGATGTAAATCCAAGTATCCGCTGCCAAGGTAAAGAAAGACAGGATAAAAGATGGATGTGTTCCTACCTTGTGGGGATGAGAAAGTGGAGTCTGATGCAGGGGTGCCCCAAGAGCCCTCCTCTCCGTGCTCCTGCTTCTGGCGATCTCCAGGAGGTGGTGGTGCAGAGCAGCACCAGCATCGACGGCGTGGTGGGAAGGAACAGGGGATGGGGGGTCACACATCTCCCCCATGGTGAGACGGATCCATGCTGCGGGACCGCGGGGGATACACCTCGGAGAGCCGTGTGGGATGAAACACCTCCAGGAGCCCCGCAGGACACCCCTCCTGCCCAGCGCTTTCAGCCTCGGGGGACATGGAAGATCCACCTGGGATCGCATCCGCCAGCCTGTGCCCGAGGGAAGGGGCAGGGATGCTCCTTGGCAGAGCTTTTCTGGAGAGTTACAACACTATGGGCCCCAAAACATGAGATTTTTCTATTCCTTCCAAAAGTCCTCTTTGTTTTATTATAACCTGTGGATATTCTTGTTATTCCTGTAAATAATCTCTAGCTCCCAAGGGCACAATATAACTCGCAATAAATTGGGGCACAGCTTTTATTCTTTATTTGATCGATGCTCAGTCCCTACCTGAAGCCAAATTTATTATTTGATATATGACAGAGATTTGAAAATAATGCTTGACGGGGACCGGTTGCATTTTGGGATTAAGATAAGAGAATCCTGTATTTACAAATGTAACGCAGCACTATATAGGGATTAAGTGCAGGTTTAAAACTCAAAATTGGTATGAGAATTTTGGTTTTACTTTCACCCGTAACAGACAACAAATTAAGAACAGAACAAGCCGTGTCAAAAGCTGTTAAAATAGCAAAAACTCACACTTTTACTTTCATCAGAGTTTGCTAAAAATCAGACAACATTGGTTTCCCTGATTTACCTGCTTTGAGCGTTCAGAGCCCCCAACGATACCAGTATGAAGCGGTGGGCCAAGCTTGCCTTGCTAAACGGTCTGTACAACTGTAAAAATGAACAAACCTGCTTTCTTGTGCTGTTTCTTAGCAGTTTATCTCACCATTTTTATTAAAAAGAAAAGAAACTTTTTTTTTTTTCATTTGGGAGTCCTTCTTTCCAAGCCATCCCTCATCATCGGTGGTGGCCGAGGTCCCGCGGGTGAGCTTGCTGCAGGCGCTGGGAACGGGCTCTGCGAAGCGCTGTGGATCTCTGAGCACTCCCCTCGGGCTGAGGGACCGAGTACCGGCCCCCACATGTGGTTATACTTTGGGGGAACTGGAAGACTCTTCCAGATCAGTCACGGATTCGTGGGTGGATGCAATGGGTAACTTCCAATTTTCCAAATATTTGCGGTTGTATAAGATATTCCAGAGTTGCTGGCCATGAGCTGGTGATCCAATAAATCAGTGCTGGTCTAGTTAAAAACATGACCGATAATGACTAGACTAGATATTTCCAGTATGGACAATTTTACAGCCATAGATATTTAAATTGAGATCAGATAAATTCCATCTACTACAGCTGAGCAAATGCTTTCTTTGACGGGACCCATCTCATTCCTACTCGGAGCATGTCTGCAAACGGGCACGGGAATTCCCAGAGCTGCCTGTTTATTCTGTGCCTTTTGGCATGAAACTACAAACCCAGCATCTGGGGGATATGCTCCAACAGCGATGCTCAGCGAATCCCAGTGGAATTGGGTTGGGTTTTGATGCGCCTGGTCCCGTAAGAGCCCAATTTTCGCCACCCTCCCCGATCACAGCCACATGGAAAACACACCCAGAGCCTGGTGCCTGCAAGGGATGCGTGACACCGGCACCCGTGTCCCTTGGGTGCTGGCACCAAGCTCCAGGGAGGACGCAGTGCTCATCAGCGTGGGTGAGGCAGACGTATAAACACCAGTTTGCTCCATACGAGAGGTCAGCACGGCATGAAACTGTCAGATCTGGATTTTCTGAGGTTCATTTCTATTTCCTTTGCCTTTACCTCCTGATTTTATCCTTTCAAAAATCATTGTAACGAATGAAAAAGATGTGGGGATATTTTCAGGCAGTCATAGCTCTCTGTCCTGATGCCCCCGTGGTCACTTCAGACCCAGCCAAGGCTCCCCGACCGTCCCGGCACGGGAGTATTTTCCATACCAGCAATGGTAATTCATCTGAGTCACTCACATTATAACAGATAATTCTGCTTATATGAGAAAAACTGTGCTCAAAACAGTGGATAACCTGCACGCTGCTTTCTAGGGGGTGCTTGTGAAAACGGCTGCTGGTGGGAGGTGAGTGGCAGAACCCGAGAGAGTAAGTCAGTATAATAAATCATAATTTATTAAATATGAAACTGGGGGAATCAAGGTCAATATTTCAAGCCAGACCATGTGCCTGTAAATACAAATACATTACATGCTGCTTTGGACTTCCTCCCATTAACAATATTTGGAAACCTGTGGCAATGGCAAAAGTTCACAGTTCTTTAGACTTAGTGGGTGAATACAAACATAAACCCAGTATTATGGTGCTACTTTTAAATGGGAACAGGGAGAAAACAATCAAAGATTTTTTTTTCAAGATTAAACCTGCTGAACAATCTTAGCTGGTAGTCATTTGACTTTTCCCAAGAGGAGTTTGAAGTTACTTGGGAATATCTGATCCCATTTATAGCACTCAGCGAATAAAACTGGCTGTACCAAGGGCACCGCGTCCGTACTCGACACTGGGATATGGGATGGGCTCGGTGCTCCGACACCGGGAAGCTGATTTAAAAATCAAGGAGACAAAAAATCCCCCAGCGATAATGTTTTTAATCAAGGTGCAGTTTACTATCCAGTTTCACCCAAATTTAATACATCTATTGGAGAAGCCAAACGTGTAAGGGGAGCGTGGGATGTAGCTTTTTCTGATCGCAGTGCCTCGGTTCACATTTGATCTTCTGAGGTTTGGTCTGTAATTAGATGATAATTTGTATCACAATTATGCAAAACAAACGAGGATTGGATAGCAAGATAGACCAGAACAAATAAGCACCCAGAACATTTGAAATGCATCCAGTGTTAAAATGATGTACATGTGTGGCTGGGGCCAGGGGGGACATGCTGTTCCAATAAAGCTGCAGAAAGGGAAAAGGCCGGTATCGGTTCCTACAAAAGTTTCAAATGCTCATGTTTACAAATTTGTATTGCACATTAATATGTAAACACACGCTATTGGAAACAGATGACTCCGCAATATTTACGTGTCCTTTCTTCTTAGTTTTGGCTGTCTGTTTGTCTCCCAGAATACACAAAATGTGCAGTGACTCTTTTAAAACATGCCTCAGAAAGCTAAATAAGAGGTACAGCATCTGAAGGCACAATTTTAAAATCTCCGGCGCCGCAGCAGCTCTCCCGGCCCCTCGATGTATTTTGGGTGCTGGGTACAGGGGATGTGTCCCCCGACTCCTCCCGGGGCTGTGCTACGAGCACTCGATGGCCGGGGCCGCACTTTGCAGTCCCTGGCGTTTAAACTAAAGTAATTTTGCAAAGGACAAGAAAAAACACCTTCCTTGCAGTCTGTATAAAAGCTTGGGACTTGTCAATCACCTTTTTTTTTCCCCCGTTGATTTGCATTTTAGGATGCAAGCTCGGGGCACCCCTTTCTGTGTCTGGGCAAATGGCAGCCCCCCCGGCCCCCGTGGAGTTAAAGCCGGTGTCAGAGAGCCTGGGCGCAGCAATCGCGGCTGTTGGGAATTAAACTGGCTGCAAGGACTTTTGCAGATGTTGGGTATTGCACTGCAAGCTGCTCGTGCTCAACAGACCTCTGCTCTCACCGAGCTCGTGTAGTTTCTGAATTTTACAGTTATTTATAAACCCAATTCTCCTCCGTGTCCCCTCGGTGACATTCCCAAGAAGGACCTACCGTCTACTTCCATACATCAAACAATTTCCTCCCAGATTGCTTATCCTAAAGCACCAAGTTTTAATTTTATTGTAGCAATTAAGTACAAGAAGTAGTCCAGGTTTTGTGAAGTACCCTGTGAGCTTATAAATCAAATGACACAAACCAGCAAGTAAAACTCAAGACCTTTCTGGAGAGGAAAACACCAGCGATAAGGGAGAACCCCCAGGAAAAATAATATTTGCTGTCTAAGGAGGCAGATCCTGAACAAAACCAGAGATGGGGGCAGGGGCTCAGGATGCCTTCTAGCTCTCTGAAGTCTGAAGATATATTAGATGCACTAAAGAGGTTTTCAGACATTTTCTCTTATTTTAAAAGCCTCGCTCGTTCAGGTTTTTAGAGAGCGGCTTTTTGGAGAAATTCACTTTTTCCTTCTTGGCGCTGGCTCCAGATCTCATCTCCGAGCTGGGTCCCAGCTCCAACAATTTCCTCCGGGCCCTGCCCAGCAGCTGGGAGCACTTAGCAGCTCATCCACCCCATCGGGCTCACCTGCGTGAGCGAGCCCTGACAGGTCCATCTGCTTCCAGTCAGGCCTGCAAATAAAACGGGGCCTCTACTCCAAAGGAAGAAAAGAGTAATGGACTCGCATGGTTACTTAGAGTTACTCTTGCTATTACTCAGATGATGCTCTGGGGAGGGATGCTGCCTTCTGCTCCGGCAACGAGCTGCTGCATCCCTTCACCATGGACCTGCAGCCTGAAACCAGCAGAAATACCCTTTTTTATTCAGGTTTGGGAGAAGATGCTCATCGCCGTTGCACTCGCCGGGAAGGTTGCAAATACACGATATTAAACACCAGTCAGCATCGCCGTGGGAAGAACCGCGATACCTGTTTGTACAGTCGGATGCTGCCCTGTCTGTGCTCACCTCACCCCAAGCACTCGGTGGCTTTAACCATCATTTTCCATCTTAGGTTACTATAAACACCTTGGAGATTCTGCTTTTGATGGGATGCTAAATGCACTGCAGAAAAAGCCCTGTATATTTAAGGCAGTTTGGTAAATTTTGGGGGTGGGATTGTGTTTATGGGGGTCTTCAATACCAGGACAAAGTGGAGGGATCCAGGAGGCTGGACTGGTTTATCCTCAACCGGCACCACGATGCCCTCCATGCAGACTGCCATTTTAAACTTAAAAAAAAAAAACAAACAAAGAGGAGCATAAATCCAGATACAGAGGAACATTTCAAGTGCTAAACTGTTCATAATACAGCAATACAGTGTTTAAACTAAGAATTAATATCAGATGATGGAGGGAAGGCTGGCAGCTTGGAAAGCTCCCGCACACCCCAAAGCTGCAGGGATGCTCAAAGGCAAAACCTCCCTATCTCAAAGGTGCCTTCAAGTGAGTCAAGTAAGATCTGATCTTCTTGCAGGACTTGAGGTTTAGGGGCTGGAATTAGGGTTTTTTCTCCCTGCAATGAGAGCATTTCACATGTCTTTCCCTATGAATATTTGCCCGGGGCTTTAAAAGGAGGAGTGTGAGCTACAGGCACCACTACCTGTGTGCAACAAACAGATTTAATTTAGGTTTACACAAATATCTTCATTTCTACAGTCTCGCAGTAATCATTATGTAGGAAAGTGTTAATAAACTTAAAGCGGAGAACAAATGGTCCTTAAAAAAAAATTGATTGCCAACTGTTTTTCTTCCATGGAGTAAAAACCATGCTGACTATCCAGCTGCCCCGCTCAGGACGTGCAGGTACCGCATGTCTCCCTTTACCAGCAATGCTGTTAGCTTCAGCCATTTGCCGAATTCTTCTTTTATCTTCATTAAAAGTCTTACTGTAAAATTAATCAAAGTTGATAAGTTATTTCCTGTATCGTATTTCTTCTAACGTTATCAATATTGCTAATAAAAATATAGATTGAAACAATATGTTGTAATGTCCAGGATATAAGCCAGATTCTGCTGCAGCTCAAATAAATATGAATTCGGCCTTTGGCTTTCATAAAAGCAGGATAATGTCTCTATCTGGGCTATTCTAACGGATAACATCAGCCCTTTTTGCTTCTCAGTACTACCAGAATTTAAGAATTTAGACTGGTAGAAGACATACAACTCTGTTTCCTGAAGATTTTCAAGATTAAACCAAATCAAAGCAAAGCAAAGCCCCAAACTTCATTTCCAACTGAAACGAAACCCAACGTTTCAAAAGCCTTCGTGCTTTGAAAGCACTGACGCTTGCCACGTTGGATGTTGCCATTGCACATGAGAAGCTCTTGAGGCAAGGGATGTCGAGGGGAGGACAGGGAAGAGCTCGTCTGGACCCGGCCAGGTCCAGGTGCTTCATCCCCGCTGCCGTTCCTCCTTCCCAAGCCGACATCCCCCCTTTCTGAGATGGTTTTTGGTCAAATGGGTTTGGATGGTGTTTGAGAGCCGCGTGTGCCAGTGCGGACCTCTCCCCTTTGCCGGGCTCCTCTCGCCGCTTTGAAAACCCTATGGAGAGTTGGGATTTCTTCAATCCAGCGTGTATGAAAGGTCCACCTGAGAAACGCATCCTATTAACTGCTGATCCGAGGAGCGTGGTTGCCGGGTCTGGCTGGTGAGAGAGCCACAGCACCCTGCTCCAAACTTGAGCTTCCCAAATGACCAAAAGATCACTTATTTTAAAATTGTTTTCGAGTATCATTCATGCAGCTGGAATCATGGGCCATAAAAAGGAGGAATTTCACTGGGTAGGTCTCCTGGACACAGAACAGAGCAGAGGATGGAAATGAGATCCAGCTCTGCTCAAGCTGAAATTTTTCGGAGGAGATGGCGAGCACCTCTGCTAGCCATCACGCATCAGGCTCGCAGGGCAGGGATGCTCCTGCATCTGCTGACAGTTCCCATCACCCCGCGTCGGATCCAGACCCTGCTCAGGCTCCCGGTGGGAAAACTATCTCCAAAATTTGGAAGCTTCTGGGAATCCCTGGGGATGCATCCCTTACCAGCCAGAGCCACGGTTTGGAGGTAGCAGGGACCGGGTCGGTGTCCCCACAGCTCTCCCCGTGGATTTGCTTCACAGCAGGTGAAAACACAGATGAGTGATTTTCAGATAATTTGTCAGTTTAAAAAAAAATTAATCAAAACATCCCTGGGGGAAGGGAAAGTGTTTTGAGCGGTTTATTTGCAGTAATTGGGCTTGGTCAGTTTTGATCTCGGCATTTCTGCCCTGACAGCCACACTCACCCCAGCGCCAGCCCCCATGCTTTAATTCCTCTTTTTTTTTCTTAAAATAGGACACACCTGTGAGGAAGGCAAGTTTCTTCAAGACATTCCTGATCTGGAGCGTATTAAACCGATATTTTTGTTTTGTATTTTTGATGATTTGCTCCAGTGATAACATAATAGCATGATATTTTGCCTGGGACTGATTAAAACATTTCTTTTGATCAGCGCAGCAGATTGAAACAGTTGTTTATTACTGGACAAAGCTTCGAGAAAAAGCAGAAAAAAAAAAAAAAAGGCAGAAAAAAGAAACGTCTCTGGGTGGTTGTTTGGTCTGCCTTACACCAGGGGTATTTCCTTCACTTTGGGAAAATTCTCTGTTCCAGCCAGGGTTGGGGTTTGGGAAGTGAGAGGAGGGAAGGACGATCCATCACGCTGATGGACAACGGCTGAAAACCTGGGCATTGGTTGTTAAAACTACATGTGTGCTGAATAAAACTCATTTCTCCCTCGCAGGACACACCAGTTGCCCAGATCATAACTAATGAATTTCTATAACCAAATGTAACGTTTCCTAGAAAGGTTGTCCTTTTAAGCTGTTTCAACCACTGCACGTTTCAAAGCTGCCTAGATTTTAAAATGTAACACTTAAGTTAAAAAAAACCTTCTTTTTTTGCTTTATTAACCGAAGGCAGCATCATATTGTTACAAACCCACAACATCTGAATGTAAATGTGTTATTTTGGTTTAACTCCAGTTCCTATAAAGGCTTTCAAGACTATAGATTTTAATTACATGAATATTTTTAATAAAATCCCCGATTTAACTGTTGGCAAGACTGTAAGGGAAAAAAACAATAATATCTGGCTCTGTCTCTTTGACAGAATAATTCTTCAAGTTACATTTGCCACATTCACGCAGCTGCGACCAATAACCCTGCTGTCTTTATTATTCTCCTACGATATGAAATTAAAATGAACTGGAAATGTTTATGCCGCAAATGGCGTGCAACACATTAAACAGATAACGCCAGCGAAGGTTTTGCTTAAAACAGGGGGTTTCTCCTCCAGCAGAGCCGGTCTGTAACTTAATCCCCTCTTTTCCCAGGCAGCGGAGATTGCTGCTCTGCCGAAAGCCTCAGACACATAACAATATCTTCATTAAAGAGGAATTACTTCCATCTCGCCATCCCCAGGTGCCACTGAAAGCGGAGCTTTGTTTCATGTGGCCAGTTTCAATTCCTGTGTTTATATCAGCAGATTCCTTGGCTTCACGGGACATTTGGAGATAAATCTATTTTGGGTTTTGTTTGCTTCCCCTTGACTTTTCCCTGCAGCATGTTTAGAAGCTGCATATTAATTCCTCGGTCATGCCTTTGGTATTTTTCACCGGTTTCACAAAAAAAAAAAAAAAAAAAAAGACCCCATGGCATTTAATCATCTCAACCCAACATACTTTTTGCTTGTTTGCACCGATCGATAAATTGAGCTCCATCAAATTCTTTCAGGTTGTTAATTCTGAAGGGCTCTATTCCCAACACGCGCACCTGCCCCGTGTTTTCCTTGCAAGGGGATACCTCTGCCCCAGCAGACACACGCCGCTCCGGCAGCTTCGCCGGGAATGCCGGGGCGACTCGCTGACATGCGTCTGCAAATCCATCTTCAGGACGCGGAGAGCCTCGGGGGGAAACGAGGGAGGCAGAGCTGTGATTTGGTAATTTGTTTCATTTGTCCCCCCACGTCCCCGCGGCGCAGGCTGAGCACCGTGCTAGTACGCCGAAAGTGTTAAGGAATAGCACGTACTTCATTTGTGGGTGTTTCCAACGCTCCCAACGCAACCGCTGTGATTTTCACCCCGTGCTGCTCCCTGGATGCCACCACCACCACCACCACCACGTCCCGGCGGTGGATCCCCATCCTTGCTGTCCCACTCCTCCTCTCCCCCGGTGCCGCAGGGCTGGAGGTCACAGCTCTCCGGTGGTCCCTCCGGGTTGCAGCAAGCCCCTTCGAAACCCCCAAGCCCTTATCGATGAAGAAATCCTCTTCCCATGGACGGCACGTGGTTTCTGCGCCCTGTGCACCCAGCGTCCCTCCTGGGGCTTCAGCAGCATCCCCTCGTGGCATGCTCTGTGCTGGGATGCAGGTCCTGTGCTCTGATATTTTAAAGTTATGACGTAAAAAGCCCTTCAGTGGCCTCGGTAGCATTTTGTTTCACGCGTGAGGCATGGAGCGCTGTTTCCCTCTGAGATGATGGAAAAAAATAATTCAACACCTTCTCTAGGGCCAGGTCAGTTCTGCCTGTCAGTTTGCTTTTCACAATAGCAGCATCACTTCGTTAACAGCCTTCACTGACATGACTAAATCTATCAACCGTTTCATTAATTGGTTAATATTTATTATCCGTCAATTTAGTGCACTTCTCTTTCCAGCTGTGTGCCCTCTTCCCTCCCTCCCAGCATTCCGATCCTGCCCTACTAACACACCTCTTCCCTGAAGTAGTGGAAAAAATTTATTAAGATATCGTTTTGCACTGATGGTATTGAGAGATAATTATCCACATTTCTAGCAAATAAAAGATAAAATCAATTTGTGTGTTCAGAGGGTTAAAGCAAGAGGAAGTTTTCTTTGGTTTTGAAATACAGGCTTGAAGTTAAAGTTCATTGATTTTAGCTTACAGCATTGATTGTCCATAGAGGATTTTTACCTTCTGTGACACAGGAATGCAGAGATGACTATTTCTCTGATTTATGCGCTTTACCACCACAGATTTTGAGGCATTAGACTTGAACGACCATCAAGGTGAGAGCAAGGACTGCTGAAAGCAGCCTGGGCCAGCTCACACCTTACGTCCCTTTGGCTTCCAACACTCACGTGAGCAATTTTAGTTTAAAAAAGCAATCGGAAAAATAGCATGAAAAGAACAAAACAGAGAAAGCCGGGGCGGGGAAGCGGAGCAGCTTCCTCACCTCCCCGCTCCGTGCGGGGACACCGGGAACATCCATCGTGCTGCCAGGGCACCTTCGTGGGGAGCTCCCAGATCTGGAATTGGGATTTCGGGAGGAATCTTGCTCCCTCCTGGGCAGTGCCGGGGCTGCCGCTGCCCGCAGCCCTTGGCAAACAGCCCTGCCCCGGCGAGGGGCTGCCATCTGGCCCTTTTGTTTTTCCAGTAACCTGTAGACACCGATAACATTTAACAATGAGATCTGGGTTATCACAGACCATTTGCTTTTTTTTTTTTCCTTTTTTTTCCTTTTTTTTCCTATTCATTTTGTTTTGCTCCTGGTGCAAACCAAGGAGCTCCTCCGGGAAATCCCACGCCACCTCGTTTCCCCTCAGCCACAGCCCTTCTTGTCTCCTTTTGGCTTGCCTTTAAACCATTTTGATGCTGAAGGATTGTAGCAGAAGGCAGAAGCAGGACCCGCTTCCTCCTTATCTTTCCATGATTTTTTTTTCCATCGCACTTGAAGTGTGGACAGATGACAGCCACCGCGGGCCGAGGTGACATCCCACCTTGCAAGTGTCACCCCACAGCCGCTCCTGGGCTGCAGATGGTCAGCACTGCCCAAAATCAAGCCCAGTGCGAGCAGAATTGAGCTAAAACACGGTGACGACGGTGTTTCCTTTGGCGTGGAAGTAGAAATCACCTGGAGGGGGTTTGGAAGAAACCCTGCCTCGGTCTCTGCAAGGGCAGGGTGCAGGCAGACCTGCCCAGGGCATGACCGATGCTTTGCATTTGCAGCCTGGCCAGGATATGGCCAAAAGCCAATAACTTTAACAGAAGCATACAGGACTGAAGCAGTGAAGGGTTTTTTCAGTGATCTCAGCTTTTCCTTTCTTCCCGGAGTCGGAGGTGGGAGCGGGAGGTCAGCGTTCTCCGTTCGGAGGCAGCCGGTCACGGAGAGAGGTGATGATGGATCAGTGCCGTCGGTGCGTCGAGCCATTTTTTGGCTGCCTGTTGTGCTCTGCCCCTTTTCACCGTAAAGTTGACATTTCACGACATATCGTACTATTTCAGCTTTTAATGCACCAAACTAGTAGAAGGCTAAAAAGTTTGACTGCTGTGAGTTATTCATTTAATACTAACTTCTTGTTTAATTCTTGCTGCTAATGGCAGGACAGTCCCAAAGACAGCGGCTCCCGTTAACCATTAATCCATGGATTAATCTGCTTTGGGAAGCAATTCTGTCCATTCCACCGCAGCATGTAGTCACCATACCGTCTGTGACACACCCGTGGAGTGTATTCCCAGGGGATTTCTGCTGCTCTGGAAGAGCCCGGAGGCCGTGCACAGTGTCCGTGTCCTTTTGGCACTCTAAATTGCACTTGGGTGGGAAACCAAGAGCTCCTCGTAGTATGGCTCTGCCTCGGCCAGCCCAGGAGCTGCAGGAGAGCCAGCCCACATCAGGCATGTCCCGATATCACCTCTCCCAGTCAATAAGCAGCTTTCTGAGCTGATTGCTAATTATCTGCTGAGAAACGCTGTTTGCTGCTATACGGTGCTGGCTTGAGGAATGCAAACTCACATCAACTTTGCTTTAATATTTCGAAGCGTTAGGAAGCATCGCTAATTGTTCCTCCAGCAAAACCCAACCATCTCTAGATAGCACCTGCAGAAGGAAAAATTAGATTTAAAGGAGCACATAGTAATTTGGGGGAGGTTTGTTTTTTTTTTTTTTTAACCAGGCTCTTCTAAGCAAAGCAGACTTTAATTAGCACCCTCCCAACTGCAGCATAAATCTTGCTGGTGAGGGAAGGAAGCGAACTGCGGTGCGAGCTGTCAGCAGCTCCCTATGATCTGACAGGGTCCAGCAAATGCTCCCCCCATCCTGACCCTGCCTGTCAATCAGCTTTCGGGGCAGAAGCCCCTTCTCACCTGCCTCTTGTCTCTTTGGCGAGGAGCAACAGCCAGCTACAATTTTGACTAGCTGTCATTTATCATTATTTGGGAGAGGAAGGAGCCAGGGAGGCACTCTTCACCCCGAAGGTGCAGGCAGAGCAGAATTTGAGATGATGGGTGGGGATTTCCACCGGCACAAATGGGAATAAGACTCGGAGCTTTCCAGGCTGTACCAAAAATAGTGGACCAATTTCAATCTCAATTATAGCTCGGTAACCCCAGAGTATAATTCAGAAGTCAGCTTCTAATATTTCAATTCAGGATAAAGAATAATATTCCACTTCCCCCTCCGCACCCCAAGCGATTTTCATTTCATAGGGGCTAATCTCGACTTGAACATGTGTTTCGGTGCGATACTGAAGGATATGAGTGTGCTAAAGAAAATATGCAAAAGAGTTATGTAGAAATGCCTGTGTTAAGATCTGCAGAGGAGTCAGCTTAATAATAGGGCTCCTTGCGACAAAATATTCCATTTATCACAGTAAAACGTGACAAATGACTTATTTCACGTCTGCTGCGCTCAGGACAGCAGGAACCTCTTTCTCTCATTGGAGCAAACATGCTTTCAGGTTTCCAATTCCTGCAAACACCAACACGGGCAACGTGTCCAGTTAAAGTCTCCCGTCACCTATTAGGGACTCGGTCCTCGCAACGGGCTGTGCCAGCAGTGCCTGTGCTGACATCTCATCTGATTGTAGCTACCATTTTTAAAATACCCCAGCAAAACTAATAGTAGACAGTGGTTTTATCTTCCTCGCATGTACGTTAGGGTCCCAGGACAGCAAATAATTGGTATTTTGGATGTAAGCGTAAGCGGGGTTGTAAGTGCTTTGCTGGAGCCAAGCTTTTGGGGGGATGTTCAGGCTGTTCCCAGCGGCCGGAGCTCCTTGGCTTCACTGAAACCACCTACACCGAGCTTTGCTGAACGTGCCCGTTTAACCTGCACGGTTGTACATAGAAGATCAGCGGTGCTGCCGGGGTTGACAAGAAGATACACGTAAGCCTCACGCCCTCATCGCTGAGATTCGAGCTCTTCCCTGGAAACCTTGCGAAGGCATCAGGGAGAGAAGCGAAGGACAATGGCTTCTTAGTTAAAAGTCTCGTTTGCGTGGTGCTTCTCTGCAAATACCCACCCCAGCGGGCCGTCACCCCTGGAAGAGCGAGCCTAGGACCGGGATACAGCCCGAAACACGGCCCCTCCACCGCACCGTGCTCCTCGCTCCCCCGACGAGCAGGCTGTCTTATAGGTGATGATAAAAGTTCGCTTGTGACTAACGAGGGCCTTGTTGTTCTCATCGTTACGATCCCATGCTTTGCAAATGAACATCTTTTATTCATTTATGTCTGTCAGCCTGACAGCCGCTTGGATGTCTCTATTACCATGAAGGTCCTGCCAGCAGGCCTTGTGGAGAAGAAAAAAAATGCAAAAAACCCCCCATATTTATTCTTTATTTTGGAAAACACTCCCTTTCTTAGGCTTCCAGTCAATATTACTGTTCTAATAATAAATTGCTTTAAGAATGAATATTTTAAAAAGACTACCTGAAGAATATTTTCCATTTTAGAAGATGAGTCTTAATCTTCTCTCATTCTGATGACAACTGAAATTGGCTTTATTATTTAAATTAACAACGCTATTTAGAAATACATCACATTTCTCGTATACATGGTTCACCTGTGAGCACTTCTATGCAATGCTTTGCATTTAAAAGGACAAATTTGAATGAAGAGATTGATCCCTTGGGTGGGAAGAGGGGCATGTCGGAGGTACAATCCAGGTATGTGCTCTTCCAACAGCAAAATACTGATTTTCCAGCCCTTTTTTAGTCTGTCACTGGAGATTCCCGGGGTAGAAAGGCTCCTTTGGGGTTTCTGCCTACCCACAGACCTTCCTGCAGCTTTGTCTCATCCCTCAAGGAGAAAGGGATGGCACACGAAGAAGTGCCCCTTCCCTGCACCACGGGCTTTTCCCCTTTGCTGTAGGAATTATTTCTTTGTTACTTAATCATCTGTAATTATCTCCTGGAGTAAATTCTGTTGGTGCATCAATTTTCAAACACAACAGTCATTTTTATCAGTCATGTTTATTTAATTTTAGCTGATTAGCACAGAACCTAACAAGTGGCTTAGACTAACAGTGTGTCACTGCCCAAGTATTTTGTAGGTAACGAGAAGACATGGAATAGCGCACATGTTGCTTTGTCTGCATTAATCTATTTACATTGTAATTCTTCAACTGTTTTTAATGGCTGGTTCAGCTGGAAGCGATTAGTTGTCTAAATTAAAGCCACATTTCTCACTTTATGCACTGGGAAGGTTTTTAGCTGTTGTCTTTTCCTTGCTTTTTGTTTTCCAACTCAAGACGGATACCATTTGAAAATGCATGAAATCTTATTGAGGGGATTGATCCGGGTGTTTGGAGCCGTGTTCCCATGTATTCGTCTTGAAGCCAAACACTTGGATGGGCCACAAAATGGTGTGTTGGAAGTTGAACTCTGCAGCACGGCTGTCAGCACGGCGTTGTCTCGGGCTGCGCAGGAGCTGACCCAGCAGCCGGGCTTCAGAGGGAAACCTCTGAAAGGCGGAGAGGAGGAAAGCAAGGAGAAGAGAAAGCCCTGCAGACACAGCGCAGGACTTTCTGGGCTGTTCTGCATGGGCAGTAGCCCTTTGTTTATAAATTAATGAAATTAGCAAGCATGTGTTATGTACAACGTAATTTATATAGAACTTCAGACCAGAGCATCAGCGCGTGCTGGATCTCACCCTCTTTTTTTCAGTGCTTTACAGTAAAAAAAAAAGTCACATTTGCAAAGCAGTCATGAAACACTTGGAGTCAGCTCCAGGACCTCGCTCTGAGACTTGCACCTGAGCAGCTCGATGTTGCTCGCCCCATCTCCTCTCATCTGCCTGGCTGAGGATTTTCCAGGTCTGGCCCAAACACCATGCTCTTCTCCCAACTCTACAGCCAGATATAAGATGTGCCAAGTCTCACAAGAGCTTTTCAGCTCAGCCGTGGAGACTCAGAAGACACTCATAGCTGTGGGACAGTGCAGTCAAATGTCTCCTATGAGATCTGGACCCTCCGTGCAAGGTGAGGATAGATCGCTTCCCACCCCAGTGCCTCTTCTGGGAATTATTTCTCCGTACGAGATCGGCGTGGTGGCCATGCCCACATTCATGCACAGCGACAACGGCACTGCACCTTCTTGCTGCACAACTCCGGGGGTTTAGATGAGTTTTTGCCTGTTGGGAGCTGACGGGAGCCTTCCAGCTGGCATTAAGACCAGGCTGAGGTTGCCGGGAACTGCAGCCTCGGGTGAGATGTATTCCTGACATGCAGACCTGGGACTGCCCAAGACGACCTTCAGCCAAAACTGCCTTCTCCTGACGGCACAGCCACGGTCTCTCTTGGTAAGTATCAAGCGAGACCTGTTAGCTTTGTCCTTTCCCAGAGCAACGTGTCGGTGCTGCAAGGTGATGTCTACCTTGAGGGAAGGGGTGACTTTTACTCTGCAAAAAGCTAAGAACACTAGACAGGCTCCCACATCCATGGGAAATGTGGGGCGAGTAGATGAAGATTTGGCTGAGGACACAGTGCCAGCTTCTCCACACTATCCTCTTATGAAGGCAAGGAAGCAAAGCCCCGCTGCGCCCTATATCGACTTCAGAACATCCCATAAGGTGGCATCCAGGGCACCAGCCTGGGAAGGTGGATACAGGGGAGGAACCCCCCAGAGAAAACAAGGTTTTTTATCGCAGTCTCCCACGGCAGTGCCTGCAAGGGCTGTTGTACTGGTTTCTGTACGGTCGTCGTTGAACTCAACACATTTTCTTTTCATTTCAGCAATTAAAAAAAAAATAAAATTCACATGTGGTATAGTCCAAACTGAGTCTTCACTTAAGTCAATATTCAAACCAAATCAATCAAGTGTTTGCACAGATTTACTCCCGAGGAAGCGCTTATCTGGTCGTCCGACAAAACAGGGTGAAAGGAAGGAAGGCTAACGTGCTGCGTGCTCCTCTTCCTCCCCTCTTCCCACCCACCCCCAAACCCAAAGACAGCAGCCCCAATCAAGAGTTTGCTGCCTTCATCAGTTGGTCACAACCTGAAAGTCCCTCAAATATTTGTGTGTGTTTAATTATCCTATCTGTCGCATCTGTAGCTCATTACATGCTCTAGCTGAACGGTGCACGGAGTCAGGTTGCGACGAGGCAAAGGTCAGAGGAACCTCCAGCCTGCATTTTGCCATCGGTTGATTATTCAGATAACAAACAACCATCCAAAAGACTGAGGGCTTCTCTGTGGCTAGACAGGACCCTATCACTGTAGCAAAAGAAAAGAAGATAGCTAATTCCTCTTGGCTACCCGCTACCTTGAACATCTGAAAAATAATAAAGCAAATAGATGGTACTTCTTACAGCTTGGTGCATGGATACAGAGCTGGTACTTGGCAGTAGCCTCCTTGCTCCGCTGCATCTTGCTTTTAATATATTGCCCAGCATTAATCAAGCAGTTTAGAAGCATCCTATATCAGTTCTGCAAAACAGAGCTTAAATGATTTACTGTCAGATTCTTTCAGCTCCTGTTAGACTCCTGTTTTTCTTTCATGTGGGTAGCAGAGGTCAGCAGCGGCAGGAGATGCATGCTTTCGCTTTGTCTCACATTTGCTGCTGTCATTCTGATCCTGCTCCGGTCCCTGCAGAGCACCAGGATGTGTTCATGCTCACAGCCCTAGATGCTAATTGATTTTAAGGAGCCCATTCATCAGTTAAATTTAGTAGATCACCCACCAGGTTTGCTGTTCACTGTCAAAGGTAATTCAATTAAAACTCCAGAAGTGTGACTAACTATTCGATGGTAAATATGTTTAGCAGCTGTGTTGCTGTATCTTCTCCATCCTATTGTGTCTGTGAACCAGCGCCGGCGTAGCATGTACCGAGCCATACACCTTGGCTGATTAACATATACAACAGTTTTGTAGCAGTGCCAAAAATTAAGTCCAAATGTATTCTTTGGTATGCAATGACATGCAAATGTCTAAATGTAATAGCTTCAGCAAAGAGAAAAGCCTCAAAGTGTTGAAAGGCAGCAGTGGCTACAATGGTTGAATTAACTCCGTGCATCTATAGGGTTTTGGGTTTTTTTGTTTTTTGTTTTTTTTTTTACTAACTTTCAAAAGAATCAAATTTGGATTTTCAAATCCATTGATAGTTTGGGATCTCCTCATTCCTGCTTCTAAATACATAGTTTCCCCTTAGCCATCAGAGCTCATATGAAATCCACCCAATATGACTTTATCCCATCCCTGAAGCTGTCTGTAAATCAGGCAGACTTTGCAGCGCTCTTGTGGAAAGATGTTTCTATTAAACACTGGAGGTGGGGGAAGCCTTGCTGAATTCCTCCTGGCTGACAAACGGGGCTTTGACTCTTCTTGTCTGCTCGCATCAGTCACTCATATGTGGTTTGGTAGTAATTAAGCGCATCGTTA
Organism: Harpia harpyja; assembly: GCF_026419915.1. Lineage (NCBI taxonomy): Eukaryota > Metazoa > Chordata > Aves > Accipitriformes > Accipitridae > Harpia > Harpia harpyja. Next base: position 24,502,131 of record NC_068957.1, on the reverse strand, counting down.
GTGATCCCATTGTACGCCATGGGACAAAATGGTGTGTCTGCTTAATAGATTAAAGGAAAACATTATCTGAAAAGCACAGGTAAACAAGACACACATCCCTCAACCTTTCACCCTCGAAGACCAAGGTTCACATCCCACTAGGGCACAAATAAATAGGAGACTGGACTCTCTTGAGTCACTGCTGGCGAGTTTATATTCACAGTGAGACTATTGCAGAGCCCGACAGACTTGTCGGTCACGGGGGTGGGAGAAGACGGGTGGGATGCAGGCTTGGAAGGGGCTGGGAGCAGAGTTGCACAAAGAAACTCCCCAAATCACTGCCCATACAGAAAGCGGCATGTATTTACTTACAGTGACTGCCTAGAATTATTCTTATAAAATTAACTAGGCAGTGAAATGCGGAGTTTCTAACAGCTACCATTGCACAGGTCCCAATTCATTAACTTACTCTGCAAGAGTCGAAGCCCACACAAACACTGAGATTTCCCGATTTCTGTCTGGTTGTATAAAATAAATGAGATCCAGTGACTCCGCAAACCACTGGTCTTCCTGCATGTCTTTTATAGAGCAGGAGGAGGAATATTTGTGCAGTTCAGTAAATAGTATCCTAAGAAAACATCCAGATTTCCCGAACCTCACTATAAACCTTTACGAAGAGCTTGGGAGTACCTGGTCTATTTAATACTCTAACTACAGGCTAACTGAAATTGTAAAACTTCAACAAAAGCCTTACGTTTGAAAGAGAACCAGGATATTCTACATTTGCCACTTTAAACACACTATACACGAGACAACCCGGGGTTTGGTAAGTATTAACCTTTGCTGTACAGTGTGTTTTTTAAATATTTGGATGAAAAAGTAGTGCCATTGTTAAATGTAATAATAGCAGAAGTATCGACGTATATTAGTGGCAATCTCTATAAATAGAATTATCTCTGCAGAAGAGGTTGTTAGAAGTATACATTTTGTACAGAGATACCAGCTTTTTATGCGGTGGTCAAATACTTACAGCAACGTAACTGGATAAGGAACGGCTTTGATATACGGTTGCTGCCAGGAATCCTTTTTTTATTGTTGCTGTTGAATCTCTCCCTTCTTCTGGCATTAATAAATTAAGGCACCTGCTATACAAATCAGCAGAAATCTGGAAAATCATTATCACTTCAATGCGGAAACAACGCCCATCACAAAAGAACAAATGGGGAATGCAGCCTATGCGGGACTTTAAAAAAAAGGTTCTATTTGTCAAATTACTAGAGGAAAAGTTGATCTTACTGTTATGGACTTTATCCACTTCCAGGTCATATCAATTAGTTACAGCAGTCTCTTGGAGACTGGAACTAATTTACAACACTCTGAATGGGACTGCCTGCTTCTCCTATGCATTTCAAGTCAAATGTTGGGGCTTCATACTGGTACCTGGAACTGAAAAATCACCAGCAACAGAAATAGAGCTTAATGGTTCCAATATTAACCCATTTTGCAGCAAGAGAAACAAAGCCCTGACTGCAATAAGAACAAAATGAAATATCTTGATGGAGACTCCAGGATTCTGTTGAACTAATCATTGAAAAAAGAAATAATTCTTAAAAAATTAAATATGAAAAATATTGAGTGTCTTTAAAGGAAGTTTTAAAATGTTTTACTACCCCTGACAGCTCATTTTGACAGAAACTGATTGTAATAAAGAATTATGAATCAGATAGTAGGGAAATTAAATTAAGCTGATTATTATCTTGTCAGATACACATATTAGTTGGTACGTAATATTTATTGCTTCAGACTTCCGCAAAAAGATTGTTTCACTCAGAGTTAACAAGTTTAGAATATCCTAAGCAATCCACACAAGTTGTCGCAACAGCAAACCATCCTTTAGACTAGAAATATGTGATACTTAAGTACTTTTATTCTGCCAAATCACCCTTGTCTAGATAAGAGCTTGAAAGCAGCCTGTCCGCTGCGAGATGGTCTGGTTCTGGCTGCTTCTCATGGCAGCCAGCACCGTCGGAAGATGTTGGAAAGCTTTCCAAAGAACTGGAAAGAGCTGGGATCCCATGGCCCATTGATTTTCTATCTTGAACTGTGTATCACAGCTGATTCAGCATGACTTTCTTAATAAAGAGTAGTAAAGGTCAAGCAAGAGCCTGTAAGACTCACTTACTGCATCTTCTCCCAAGTTAAAAAGGCTCAATTGGCACTTGAAATTAGTTACAGATTGTTCGCATCGGTCTTTTCCTTTATTTGAATGGTAATGAAGAGAGCTGCTTCCGATACAAGTAAGGCCACTGACCTTTCTTGGGATTTCATTGAAAAAATATTGTTTGATGAAAAAGAAAGTACTGAGCAGTATGCTGCTGTTAGTCCAAACCAGGCCTTTGCAACAGATGAATGCTAATGCTAAAGCCAAAAAATGCAATGCGCTATACAGACAGAAAGAATCCTGAAACCAAAGTAAATACTTCATCAAATCAAATCTCAACGTGGGCAATATTTCTAATAAGAAAATGAAATTTTCTACTAAAATACATTTCCCACCAGTACACAGTGTGCGTTTCCTTCTGTATAAAATAGAATAATTATCACAGGACAAAAAATAAGAACAACACAACAGCTAAAGAAACCCCAAAGGACTTAACTAAAAATTAAACAATTTAAAACAAGCCTTAAGCACAAAGTTACTCACTGTCATACTCATAACAGCAGATCTCAAAGTCCCAAATTAATGCCTAAAGACCACAGAAAACTGTTTTGAAGTGCATTTAGCAAAGACGGCCAGGTGTGGACACAAATTAGCCGATGGCCCTGTGCAACATGTTTCCAGGTTGTATTTTGTGCAACAGAGCAGCTTTTAGGCACGGATCAAAGTCCCGATACAGGCACGTCCTTCCGAGACTCGACACTGCCCAGAACCAAAGGTTCCACAGGAGACAGAGTTCCTTAACCCAGCTAGTGAGGACTCTGTGAAAGTCCTCTTTCAGAATTCAAAAAAAAAAAAAAGAATTTATGTAGGACCTACGCAAAAACAAAGCTTGAGGCTCCCTCTGCTGGTTCCCAAACCACAATGGAAGGGGAAAATAAAAATTTTATTTAAAAGTTTTAGCTCTGGGGAGGACAAACTCAAAACCACACCGTCTCCTGCCAGTTTTCCACACAACCCCTTGTTATATATGGCAAGGACAGAAAACCCTCTTAGATGTTTAAGCATGAGGGATACACTCCACACCAGACTAAACATTAAAAAAAAAAAACAAAAAAACCCCCATAAAATTTTAAATAGATTGTATTTGATGTTGTTATACTTAATTACTCCCCTAAACTGTTCTCCCAAATCTTTCTGAATAGTACTCGCTTTACTTTCTTCTTGTCTCCATAAAGATTTTATTTTCTGATTATCTTCTCACAGGAAAATATTGATGACATCATGACTTCTGCTTGTTTATCCATGTACTAAGCCCCACCAGCAAGCAGCCATATAACCTAGGAACACATCCGAAATAAGTTGTCTGTACAATTTTATTTACCACTTGCAGTTACATTTACAAATTGTCCCATACAAGTAAAGCAGTTTTCAAAATGAACTCTACTAGAGCTCCAAAAATTCTTCTCTTCTCTATACATGTCACCAGCTTCAGAATTTATTTCTGTACACAACTGCTGATTATATTTAACAAAATTTCACTATATTTTGGCTCTGAGGATCTCCACAAAGGCAACTTGATCATTTTATCCTGCTGCAATCAAGAACGTTAAAGTTCTTGTTCTTCCTTTCCTTCCCTCTCCTTTCATCTGAAGCTCTTCATGGCTTTCAGTTTTGCAATTCAAATGAATGAAGACTAATACTACCAAACACTAGCAGTTTTAGTAACCAAAGCAAAAAATGTCGAGCAAAACCATCTTGCAACATTTCAAGCAATGTTTCACTTTAGATGTGCCTGCTCATAAGCATAAATATTGAAATAGTATCTGGTAATAAGGTTACATAAAAGCGCATACAATTTATTTAACATGAAATGAACTTCTACAAACACATACAGTCAACTTACAAGAAACACTAGCAACGTAGGAGTGAGGAGCCAGAGTTGTTCAGAAAAGAGCAAAAGTTTTGAGGAAAGCCTGAATGGAGGAAGGATGTGAAACTCAAATATTGCTCTAAGAGTAACTTTCAGTTGTAAGCATTTCCAAAAGACTTGAGAAAAATATATACATTCAAAATGTGTTAAAACTTTCTGAATGCCAGCTCTCATACACAAGTGCTTCTAAAGAGAAATCATTTTCCCCAGGAGAGGGCAGGAGATCTATACACAGAAGTAACCGATACAAAATCCTGGCCCTGCTGAAATACGCAGCAATTCTGAGAGTGAAGTCAGCAGGGCAAAAACTCATTGTTTCAAACGCGTATTTCTTCCACAAGTCAGATAAACCTGCCTACCTCTTTGCACCATAGTCCCACAGAGGAAGTCAATCAAGCCTTTATGTTTACTTGTTAATCCCTTTAAAAGAATGGTACTGGAAATCTATTCCGGTACTGGAGTGAGCAAGTCTGGGATAAGATCAGAACTATGAAACAGGCTGTGTATAGCCAGTAAGATAAGCTTATTTAAAATTGACCTTGCAGCAATCTAATCAGTCTCATCTCTCTGTTTTTAAATTCCTCCAAAGCCCCAAGGCTCACAACAAGGCAACATACTCAGAAAATCAAACACATGGGATCTCAGAATCCCTGTCTACCCCCTCAAATAGTTTAAGAATGGCCAGGAACAGTCTAAAAGCAGCATAATCTTTAGCAGTAAAATAAGCCAGACAAGTTAGCTGAAGTTGTCTAATATCAAACACTGAAAACCTCGGTGCTTTGTGGTACAGGTCCATCAACAAGCAAGCATAAAGTAAACTCAGATGTGGATCTATTACACAACAGAAAGTTTTCAATCCTATCATGATATGAAGTAACGGAAGATCAAAAAAATGGAATTAAGATCAGCAAGGCAAAGGCACACACACAAGCAGTTACCAGTTGTGGGTAACCTGGTTGCATAGATAGACCATTATACAATTTGTTACATTGTTCAGAAGGAGCTAGGGAAAAAAAAACCATGTAGTATATAGCCCCTTTCCCAAGATGTTTTATTAATAATTTGAAAGGATTGTACCAAGACCACAGCTGTGAGTACATGTTTTTTAAACATCTTCCCATTTCTCCTATTTACAGGAGGAACATCCAAGGTGTTTAAAAGAAAGCTGCATTGAAAATAAATGTAAACAAGTGAAAAGACCACATTTTAAACATACTGGTTTAGTTTAGGCTGCCAGTATGAGAGAGACAACTCCACAACAATTTAGGTTGTTTTGTGTATCTTATTTTTCTTATCTTATTTTTACAGTAGCCTTGAATACTTCAGTATGTAATATCCTGCTAAACCTTCAAAGTGATTTGAGTAACATATTCAAAATAGAGTTTGAAACTGCTCTGAAATGTTTCACCATTTTTGCACATTTTCACTGAAAAAATCCTGCTTGACTAAAAAAGTATTTTTTTTTTCTTGTATCCAACACTGGAAAACCCATGTGATCCTGAACACCAGCAAATTAAGAACTAATTCCAAGTCTAGTGCTTCACACCTTCCCTCACCCCTACAAAGACAGAACAAAAAAATGAGCCCAAAAAGTCCAAAAGAGAATTTTAACATCACTGTTTATCACAACACATCACAAGTAGTCTCAGCTACAGATTTCTATAACCATTTCTTTACTTTACAACTGCAGCAAGAGTTTGAAGCTACTGAAAGCAGCCAGTAGATTCTCTTACTGTGCAGAAATATAAAGGGATCACTAAAACAAACTAGCTTCTCCATACAACTGCAATATTACAAATCATGTTATTTCACCTGCAGAGAGCAACATTATACCTTAAAAAATAAAGCAGCTGTTCTTAATCCAACATAACTCCCTTTGACAGAGCTGGCCTATGCTACTCATCCACTTCTCACCCGCTGTGAGGTGCGGAGGAGGAAAAGCTGATCTAAGGGAGTGTCCCGGTTAGAGAAGACAGGGCTGGGACCTTGACTCATGAAAGGAGGACTGTGAAGATCTGAACCCGAGGAAGAGCACTTCTGTGTCTTTCATATATGGAAGAACACTGAAGTGTGGAATATGATCACGAGACTTGTCCTTACGTATAAAAAGGTGACCAGATTAAAAGCAAAGACAGAGTAAGAAGGAATGGAGAAAAGCAGGCTTCAGTAACTTCATGTAAGGCTTCTCAGCTTGAATCTATAAAAATGGATAGCGTGAATCCCCTATTCACAGGAACTAGATGTTACGTTGGTAGAATAGAGCTGTGAGTGGCATAACTGGCTGCACACCAGGATACTGAGAAGAAAGGAAAATGGAGAAGCTACAGCACTTGACATTAAACAACGAGCAAGCTGCAACATTCAACAGAACTGACAAAAAGTTGGAAAATATTTTTTATTCCTCCTGTACTAAAGTGATGACACCATACAAGTTCCCAATTATATGAAAACAGCTTTTGGTAACTCATTTTTGAACTAAACTCCTAATTTCAGCACAAGTACCCTAGCTTTAAAAGACTAAAAAACTCAGACTGAAGTCCACTACTTTAACAAGCATATTTTCCATGAAGTCCACACTGCCCAATTTTGCGTGTTCCAGGAGTTTGGCTGTGTAAGAAAGTTATCTGCAACAATCATCTGAACTGACTACATCAGTTCTCCAACCATAAACAGTTCGCATAATTTAAAAAAATCACTTCATAATTTAAAATATATATCAATGACACTCCACTTTTCTTTTAGCTAGAATGTACCAACATTACTAGCTGACTTAGAATATCAACTTGATTTTGTGAAAAAAGCTTGCAAAAAATATATCAACTTCAAAATGTACAGAAAAAGACATTAGAGAGCAGAAATTTTTGGGTTACTTAATGTATTTTAGAAAGAGTAGCAAGCTAGGAGCGAAGTACCCTATATTACAAATATTCAAACACCTAAGCCATACTGTATACACCTTTCTAGTGCAGTGAAGGGTTAGTTACAGAAAGGGTATTCTGAAAGCATGTACAAAGAACCGCAGCTTTGTTTAACTTAAACTTGATCACGTAGGCGGGCCAGTCTCTGTGACAGCTCATCCTGCAGAATTGTAAAACACAAAGAAACCACCTGTCAGTAATATGAAAATTATCTTTTGCAAAGTTCTGCAATGGTCAAGCAATCTCGGGTCCAGATGATATGAAATTATCTCATGTGCAAGTCTTAAGATTTGCTTAAGACCTCAAGAATGGCTGTAGCAGGTGAGACCAGAGTCCATACAGCTATCTTATCTCCAGCAGTGGATACCTAGGAATGAGTTCAAGAACACGGCAAGTAGAGATAGGGTTGGGTTTGTTTTTTTCTTAATATATCATCTTTGCAAGTGTAAATCAGCTCTTACAGAACTGCATCCTTATTTGGGTGCAGCCTTGACTGACCAAGGCTGGTATCCAACTGAACTGCTACAGCGAGATAGCAGTAGGTCTGTTTTAGGGGGCCTAGTACAAGGTGAAACTGGACTTTTCAAAGAATGGGGAATACTTGGGGCTTCCCAAAGATTGGTCAGTTAAGATAAGGCTTCCTAAAGCCTTCTCTGCAAAGATGGGATGACAGGAATAAACTGTACTTTTTCCATTCCCTCAAATATATTCCCCTAGAATGTAAAAAGCAACTCACCAAAAGATTTGTGCAACCTTGACATCAGGATCCACTCATACACAAGAAATTCTAAGCCATTCATCTAGAGCAAATGCGGAATTCTTTGCACTAGTCCCGTAAGACCTTTCACATGTTAAAGGGAAGGAAAACAAGACCCCAAAGGCCTCGTGTATGCTATGGGAGATAGCTGGATTCATTAAATTTGGAGTAGGTAGGAGAGCCAACTGTTTGGAACTCCGTGAAATAACCATGCAAAAATACACCTCAAACAGCTAAACTTTCTGGATTTACCAAGCAGACAAATGTATTGTTAAAATTATTTTGATTGCAAGACTGTTTTAACTACACACTATTTCTTTCGGACAGCTTATATCTACTTACAATTTAGCAAGTCTGTTTTGACCGAGCAAAGCATTAATTCTCACACCACTTTTCTCTAGAAAACACTGATTTCAACTGAATCTAATGTTTACCTGTTCTGCTGAGGCAACACTTGTACCAACAGAACCTGTCTGTCCTTGAGGTAGTTCCATGTTCAGATCAAGACTAATAGGAGAAAACAAAACAAAACCAAACCCAAGTCAGGCATACATGGCTAAAGGAAGGAGCACAATAATTGACAAGCAGGGGAATACTGAGGTAGCATGAGGCCACCAGCATCCCATGAATGCTGTACTCCAGCTAGTTAGACAACTTGATCAGTAAATTTGACTCATTACCAAGAAGACAAGTCATATATTATAATTAGCAATAGCTAAATGAATTCTGCTTAATCAGGACTGAGCGAGATTGCTGTTTAACAGAGGTATATCAGACATGGCATACGTATGAATGACAAAAAGTTCACTCATGAAAAAAAAGTTTTACTAAAATATTTGTTAAAAGTATTTATCCTCAAGCCAACAGAGTGACGCTTCCAACTTATGCGTCACCAAGAAGGCAAGTAAAATTCTCTGAAATAATTCGGTATATCCCCAAAGGCTTAAATATGTCATGAGAACCTGTTTTGCAATGTCTAGCTTGTGAGAGCAGAACTACAGGAAGTTTTAATGTGGTAAGAGGGGAAAAAAAGAAAAGTGTGCAGAAACATGGCAAGGACTGCTAATGCTAAAGCCAATCCAAGTAAATAATAAAATGCTACCCTGACATGACAAGTGACATATGATTTTAGGCTTGTGCACAACCATCCCTGCATCCTGACATTCACAGTAGCTTTGAGTGAAAACAGAATGAAATACTGGCAACTAAACTATTACGAGAATAATGTCCACAGGTGAAAGGAAAATGGCGATTCTCCTCTGCTTCCAAGAGACACACATATAAAACAAGGGTATCTGACCTTCAAGTTGACCAGGAAGGGTTATTGGAACCAAGATTTATTCAAGAAAGTCACTCAAAATTTTACCTACCCTGCTTCATCTGCCATTTCCTGTAGAAGCATATCCACTTGGTTCTAGAATAAAGAAAACAAAATTGATTGTTGCATGTTGTAGTTTCTGACAACCTTTTCTGTTAAATCTTGAAAGAACAGAAATTATTTTAATCAAACTGATTTAAAGGTAAATGGCTTTTACAGAACATTTTTGTGCTTAACCACCAGAGGGCCCTGTATGACATCAAAAGTAACGAGTAGAGGTGCTCAGCCTGTTAAAATTCCATTAATCGAACTCTAGCTTCTGAAATAATGCTTCTGAAGAATTAAAAAACTTATCTGTAAAAAAACCCAAACATATACGTGAATATTTCAAGCGTTGACTATTAGCTACTAAAATGCTGCTTTGCACAACATGGGAAAAAGCCCATCTCCAAATAGATTTGGTTTATTGGATCTGGCTTTAGGTTTGTTTATTTTATTCACAAAGCACTATCTCCAGTACCTTTCTCTCTCTGACAAAACTTCTGTTGGAATAGCTCCTTGTGGAATAGCACAAGGGGATAGGTGCTAGGAATTCTTAACTATGTCAAGCACTGTTTAAAAGATTTATTTTAGTAAACACGCCCATAAATTGAAAGTAGGTAATTAACAACCTTTCCATTCCATATACTACTACTAATTTGATGGTGACTAATGTCTTTTTGTTAATATCAGTGAGTTAGAACTATTGATTTTCTCACAGCATATTCTGCTTTGATAATTAATGCTGCAGTGTGTTCTGGTTCAGAAGTTCATAGAGAACTCATCAAAACGCTGCTTATCCAGTAAGAGGATTAAAGTTTTCAACATATAATATAAAATAAAGCCTGCTATAAGAGTGAAATAGACAAAAATACATATACATGGATCCTCTGTGCTTGTGACTGTCATTTGAAAGTCTCTTCATCACAAACAAGCACAAAGGAAAAGTAAAAAGGCTTCAGTTGCTGCTATGTCTCAAAGTAGGCAGAAAGAAGAGAATCAGACATTTCCATGCAGTTTAGACACATAATTTAAGATCACCCTTTTTAAAAAAAAAAAAAAATGTACTATTCTTACTTGTGGTGTTGTTAGCGTAGTAGTGTTGCTCATTGTGTCTTCCATCTGTTGTGTCTGAACATCTAGTGTTTCAAACTGATGCTCAAATTTATCCATTAGTGCAGATATCTATAAAAAAAAATTGAATCAAATCAATGATCTGCAGATAACAGAACGAGAAATATATCTCAACTGGCAAAGAAAGAATCTGGAGATCAGAAGCTTGTCCCCCTCCCCTCCCAGCATCAACTCTGAAGTTGATCTAACACAGTTCAAGCACATTGGTCAGGGCTCTGCCCAGGTTCCAGGATCTACCAACCTCACTGCAAAACCTTTTCTCTTGATTGGAATTTCCCTTTTTAAAACTTGTGTCCATTGCCCTTTCTGCTTTTTGGTGTGCAGCTCCAAGAAAGGTAAGTCTATTTACCTTTTCCAAGTTCATGCTCTTGAGCGTGGCATCCATAGACTTAACTACCCCTGCCATCGACTTCGTTACCTGAAATGAGGTAAAGGAAATTATTACAAAGAAAGAAAAACGAGCAGTTTCTTACCAAGCTCTCTTATGTCTATCCACAGAGTTTCTACAGTATCAAATAGTAGGGCACACACGATTGCCATCTAGAACACCTTTTTTATAGCTCCTATCATCTCAAATTCTATAAATTAACTCAACCACTTGAAATATGCATTCTGAGCTGAAATTTGCTACGAACCGAGGTATATATGGCATTAACTGTTGTGGGTCTCGAGACCTGTCAAGTGTTAAGGGATATATTTGGCATACAGATCATATGGCAGAATAAACTCTCTGGCTGAAGAGCAGTACAGTAGCGTACCTTAAAAAACTACCTGAGCTAAAAAAAGATTTCTGGAATCACAAGTCCTACACCATGACTTTTTGCAAAGATACTGCTCCCCTTCAAAATACACAATAATCTTAAGGGTAACCAGTAAAACACACTGTATCCTTACGAGCATGAGTAATAACAGCTCACAGAAGTTACTAGCTACAAAACATAGTGGATAGCAATCTACTTTTAAAGAGCAGCTGCCGGGGGGGGGGGGGGGGGGGGATTCCAGTACCTGATTTACTGTTGGCTACATCTGAAACCAAAACTGAAACTTTTCAGCTCATTATAGATAGAATTAAGTCACCTCTAAGAAGATCAGAGGTCTCATCCTTGCAACAGATTTGTGAAAACAGACTTACCTTGCCCATTGTCACTGCAGTCTGAACTCTTGCTGCTACAGCATCTACCCGGGCACTCATGCGCAAGAAATTGATGGCTTGATTCTTCTGGCGGATTGCATTTTCCGCATGTATTCGTGCGACTTCCATGTTACCCTTCTGAATTGCCTGTTGAAAAAAGAAAAGAAAAAAAAAAAGGAAAAAGAAAAAGCATTTTAACCTTCCCTGCTCTTGTAAACATGATTTCTGAATAGCCTATTTCATTTTTGAAATAAGCATCAATTCGTCACAATATCTTTTCTATTAAAAGATAAAATAAAACCCTCCCTCCTCCCCCAATAGTTCCCAAACTTTTTCATGATGTGAACCCCTAACTTCTTTCCAAGGAAGGTATCTAGCATGCACTTCAAGTAGAAGGTTTTACAGAGCTATAGAAACATACTTTTCTCATTCCTAAAAACGTTTTCAGTATCAAGACCCCAAAAGATACAGTTGGTATGGTTGTATCTCATGGACAAAAATACAGTCAAATAAATTTAGTCTCTCTTTACTACTTCAAGGACTCAAAAACTATTTTCAAGTTCCTCTTCATAAGTTCTTTTAATACAAGATGATAAACATTAAGATTAAATATTTTTAACTTTGAGAACAACAGTCTCTAACAAAATACATACAAGACAAGCTTCTCAGGAAGCAAATGCCACAAGCTGTACAAAAGGATACACAAGAACACATCCTCACATTTATTAATAAGTATGGGAAGATTTACAGTCATGTATTTTAAATCACAAGCATCTATCACGGTATTATTAGCATGCATACCAGGAAAACGGCAAAACCACCAGATATCTTCCTGCTACAATATGTAAACAACAGACCCAAAGAGCTTCAGAGCCACTGCTTACCTTCTTAATTTTAGCTTTCTCAGCCTTTTCTTCTTTGTCGCATTTTTTTGAGTTCCTGTTGAGTTCCTTTGCAGCAAACTTCAAATTAAACAGGTGTTCTGCAGCGCAAGTTAAGGGCTCAAGAACAGGATCTATCCTTTCATTGTAGTATTTTGCTCTCCTGTTTGAAGTGCTACCAAACCTAGCGTATACTGTGTTTCCCCATCAGTGGTATTAAAACTTGGAAAATGTTATTTAAGTAAGCCCTTGAAATTCTCACAATAAGGAGACCTACTAAGCTGCTTTACAATTATAATGCCACTTACCATCTGAGTTCTAAAATGTAAGGCCATAAAAAGTAAGTTCACATCCCAAACTGGCTCCATTTAACATCAAACCTACTTCAGACTGATAAACACAACAAACCAAACAGCCCTGAAGAGGAACTGCAAGTCTTACTCTACCGCCTACTTTCACTTACACACCCAGAGTCCTCGACTCTCAGTGAAATGGAAGTGCAGTTTGCTGGCCTGCCTGGAACCTCCCCATCTGAAATGGGGGAATAAGCCAAATTAACAGTGTAATAGCAAACTGGCTTGGCTGACCATGCCCAGGTACAAACCAGGAAGCAGGGCTGCCCTTTCAAGCCACAGTATGATCTCGGGTTTAAATTGCTCATGCAGCTCCTTTACAGAGCAGCCTCCCAGCCCTCTGTCATGTGAGCGATTCTGGGGTCCCTGACAGCTCTGTCATCTGACTTTTGGGGAGAGAATACTTAAGTCAGCAAGAGAAACTTTTCTTTTTGTAAAGCTCAAGTCCTGCTTAAGCTGAAAGCTCTAAGAAGACAGTAGAACAAGCCTTCATAGTGACTTAGAATGATTGCATTAAACTGTTACTGACAAAGTATGTGCTGTAAAAATAACAATTAAAAAACCATACTCTTAAAATACTGTTGATGAAAGCTTCCAAATAATAATATCAGTCTTTCTCAAACAAAATGGAAGTACAAAGCTTTATAGGCTTCTTTCACGCCACCTTCTGATATCCCAAGAGGAAGATGCAGCAAGTACTAAGATGCTTAACAGTTAAGTGGAAGCACATAAAGCTAAACATTATAAGGTACTTGAGGCTTCTTTAATATTTCAAGTATATAAATTATTCCAGAACTGTTTGGTTTGTTTTTTTTTTTCCTCTAAAGCCCAGCCATGCATCTTAGAGCTCTGACAGCAATCTGAAGACATTAGGAAGTCTGTTGATGCATTTGTTATCCTATCCTATAAACATCACAAGCAGGCTACAAAAAGGTAACAGCTGTGCCTATACACCTAGGACATCTAGTAAGGTAGCTACCAGTAATGCTAAAATTGCTGCTTGTGTTTACATTTCTTTGCTTTAAAGCCTAGGTCACCATCTCTTTCAGCAGCAGTAAGTGTACTGCACTGAGCCACAGATTAGGTAATTTACCAAACAGGAAAACACCTTTAAGTTGTTCATTGAACAGTACACTTCAGGTCAGAGACCAGACCAACCAGGTAAAACACGACATCACCTATTTACAGCCATTGCACTGAAACAGCATTTCAGAGCACTTTATTCTGAAATAACTTCCTCAGTTACTCACTTGGGACATTTACCTTTGACATTACAATAGCTCGCCCCGCCACCTCCACAGCCCTCCCACCCCATGACGAGCACTTACTCGCTCCTCCCTTGAAATGCCTTTCTCAATGCGCCATAACCCGAGTGAAACCAGACTTCCACCATCAACCGTGACTCACAGTCACCTGCTCCAGCACTCCCACTGGTCCCTGCCATAACAACTGGCAATGCCGAGCACTGCCAGCTCATTTAAACCACACCGAGACCTCTGTAATCTTTAAGGCTTTTTTTGCTCCAGCGCATTACGATAGTTTTATACAGCAAGGAAGTTTAAATTTGCCCACAAGGGTTTTCCCCACGTGCAACTTCTTTTCTCCAGCAGGAAACAGCTGGGTTTGTTCAGCTGACAGCAGCTGCTGTTTGGGGGGACGGCTGACGAGTCAGCCTTGCTGACATCATTCCAGTCTGTGCAGAGCGCTGGATGTATGGCATGTCAGATGTCCGCGGTGCACACTTTGCACTGCTCTACGCTGTAAATTGCTTTTTCTGCCCCAGGGGCTGGGCTGTCCCTCCGTGCACCACAGCCTCCCCCCCCCCCCCAGCTAAGGTTAGCTGATCTTGCCTTGGAAAGTAAAACCGAATTCCCCATTCTCCATCCACGCAGAGAGGACAACCCCCCAGTTTATGAAAGCACAGCTCCTGTCACGCCCATCACTCCCACCCTCCTCCTCCTCCCTCTGGAGCCAGGCCCCTGTCCCCCACCGACCCCCGCGGTCAGGGAAGGGACTCGCTTCCTCCTTCCCCCTCACCCGGGCGGAGAGGCCTCGCATCCCACCCCCGCCCCAGAGCCAGACCGGCTCTCACCTCGACCCGGCCCCCACCGAGCCCAGGCCGGGCCGGGCCCTCGCCCCCAGCCCAACCCTGGCCGCGCCGCCTCACGGCGGGGCCACAAGGACGAGACCCGCGCCCCGAGGATACTCTCCATGTTGGACATGGCGGCGGCGGGCGGCTCCGCGGCGCTGGCTCCGGCCGAGCCCGGGGAGGGGACGGGGAACGGTGCGGCCGGCGCTCGTCCCCTCACCCGGTACTACCGCCACTTCCGGCTTCCGGCCGCCCCGCCACGCTATACGCAGCCGCGCCGGGGAGGGGCGGGGCGTACGCGCGGCACGGCCGCCGCCTTCCGGTCACGGGACCGGGGCGGGAGCGCGGTGGCGGTTGGTCGCCTCAGGGCGGGTTATGGCCGCCTCAGGCTGAGGGGCTGTGCTTTCCGCTTCTTTCCCTCTCCCTCCCCTCTCCCTCCCTCAGCCGGCTCTGTCAGCTAGCACCGGGGAAGGGCCGGGCTGGGTTGTGCAGCCTCTGGGCCGGCCGGGCAGGCCGCTTGCTTGGCGGGTGGGGGGGGCTCGGTCTCGGCCGCCTGAGGGGCGAGGTGGAAGAGCCCCTGTCAGCAGTAGGCCCAGCAGTGGAGAGCACAAACGCCAAGCACAAACGCCGTGGGGTTGGAAGATGACGGGTGGGAAAGCGGTAGGACGGTGGCGTGTGGGGTTTGCTTTGGCTTTGGCGGCTGTGCGGCCACAGCCTGGAAGCGCCAGCAGGTAGAAGTGATTTCCTGCGGCAGCAGTCTTAGCTCTTGTCTATCAATTTACAAAGAGATTAAGAACAGTAAATTTTGCTTTGTAATATTTGAGGGCCGCTTAGTGGGTATCTAGAGCAACTGTAGGAACTCGAGTGAGTTACTAGTGCATTTCAGAGAGTGAGATGTTAGCAGTCGTTAAGGAAACACAATGTTAGTAACTTTTTGAGGACAGATACTGATATAAAAAGTTGTAGATCTGAGGTTGAGAAAACTGTTGTATAACTTTGAACTGGTTACACGTGCATCTGCATGATAATTCATACCATGGGAATGTCAGAGCGAGCACACCAAGCCACAGCAGTACCCACGTCTGGCTGGCTGCTGGCGGGTGTCTGGAGAGCAGTGTAAGGACAGGGCAAGCAGAGGGTGATATTTCCCTGGGGGACTCTCCAAGCATCCAGAAATTGGTGATGTAGGTACCCCCTGCGCCACACGTTTCTGTGCCATCCTGAATTTAATGGCTTGATTACGCGTAGGGCTTCGCATCCGCGAAAAATTCCGTCATCCTAGTCGTGAGGTGTTCAACAGTTTCAGTGTGAGGTGGGAAGTACTGCTGTTGGCGTCAAACTTGCTCTTGGCTAGTTGCATTACAGCATCTCAGTTAGTTATCAGGAGGGGTAGTAAGCAGTCATTCCCTACTCACCTTCTAGGTGACATTTGTTACTCTGTAGAAATTTCCAGAAAACACCCATTGCTTTTTCAGTCTTGTTTCATTACAAGCATTTTTCGTGCTTCATTTCTTGCAGAGAAATGGTTTAGTATAAAACTGTGTTGGTTTTGTTGATGATAGTAATACTGGTTTTTGTTTTGTTTTCCATTCCTTCTGTTCAGTTCCATCATAAACCAACACTTGTCCTTGAATAGTAACAGGCAGCTCAGAACCTTTGTTTTATTTGTGAAATTAGATTTCTTTTCTCCATATGCATGACTGCACATGCATCTGCACTGAATTTAATCTGTAATTTTTTTGGCCAGTCATTCACTGGCTGTGGTTCTTCACAATCAGCTCTCGCCCTTCTACAGAGAAGGTACCAACCTGAGCAAAGTTTTCCGCCTTGCTGTTCATCCCCCATTTAAGTAACATCCCCACTAAATATAGCCTAAACCAAAATAAAATGAGATCCCTATTCTAAGGAGATGCAAGTTAAAACTTCGGTCCTGTAGATACTTAACGTACAGGCTTAATGGTGGGCACGCTGTGTCATCCTATGGGTGCTAATAAACCAACTCACTGTGTGTAAATTTAAGCATGTAATAATAACTGAGGAGTGAGGATCTTACTAGTGAGAATTTAACCTCAAGATTCAAAAGTATCAGCTAGATATTTGTTAAAAAGTCAGGATTATATTTATTTGTTTTGGAAAAGGTGAAAAAGTTGATTAGATATGCCTTCTTTTTTTCTTCCTGAAAACAGTAGTCAGCTAAAAAATGCTGATTTGATATTTTCAGTTGGGTTCTGATACAAAAATGCTATATGCCAAGTTTCAGAATAGCTGGGGGTATTTTTATTTATATCAAGAGGGATTAATATAAAATATGTTTTTATTACAAAAATATAAAATAAACAAGGTATGTAACCATACTAAGAAGGCAGGGAAGCACATTATACCAATATTTTCTTCTACCTGTTGCTAAATATATATCCTTGTCTGACCAAACCTTAAAATGTATTTAAGCTTCTGTAAACAACCTTCAAACAAACCAAAAGAGCAGTGGGAGTAATTCAGAAGTTTAAAGATAAATATGTGTTCAGCTGTAGTTTATGTTACTGCACTTTTGGCTAAAGCTAGGTTATTACTCAGTGGAGAACATAGACTAAAGTTTTGTATTGGCCTTACCTATAATTTATTTATACTTTCATTAAAAAATTCTGTTCTGTTTTTGATTTTAGCCCCTCTGAGGATATGGTGTTAAGTTTCATTTCAAATATAATGAAATACAATATTCATATACTGTAATACTTTTTTAGGGATAATAACTTTTAAACTTGACAAGCAAATAACATAAAATTCCGATGCACTGAGGAAACATTGAAAACTTGTAACATCAGATTTTTCTGTTGCTACTCTTTCTTGTCTTCCAATAGCAAAGGAAACAGCTGGAATTACTTTTCAAAGGAAGCAGAATGCTATTCCATGAAGCTAATTAAATGGACTATAAATCCGATGCAATATTTCTATAAATTTTGCATCCCTCCACAGAATTCCCCGCGGTAAGTCCTACCTGCAGCTGTAGGCTGTTCTGGGATAGTGCAATCCCTGCTCTTCCCTTTGAGGCTGAACAGAATAGAAGTAGACTAAGTTGCAGAATTTTAATACATTGAGAAAAAGAGAATAACCTGAAAAAAGATACTGATATAACACCCACTGGAGTTACTAGAAGAACTTTCACTGACTTGCAGTTAGTGCAAATGTTCACAGGAACAAGGTCAATATTACGAAGAACAGAGACCTTAATCTTCTTCAGAGCACCAAGGATGACCTATATAAAGCCTTGATACCAAACTGTATTTTTATCATACTTATCAAAAAGTTCCACAATTCTGCAGCTTATTGCACGTATTTCAGTATACCTGAGTAGAAGATACCCCTGTAAGCGTGCAACATTTCTCTTCGGGTCACTTGGAACACAAAGATCAAATGTGAGTTGTGTTCCCTGTTGAATTGCTGGAGATGTCATTTTATAAGCTCATGACAGTCTGCTTTAATAAGTGGTTAAGTCCTCCAGCAAGTTAAATTATTTTCTTGAGTCACCTTGCTAAGTCACTCTGATATCTTGACATGCAGGTTTTTTCCTGATGTTGTATCTTTCAGGCAGAAGTTGTTAAAGTGCGTGCTGTGCTGTCTAATTATTAAAAGATCGAGAGTCTGAACCAATAATTTTGAAAGAACTAAGGAGTTCTCTCTCTCTCTCATTTATTGTATTGTATGGTAACAACAGCATAACATTATGTACAGACCTCTTCTAAGACAAAGACCCCCACCCAAAGCCCTCCTCTCCAAAAAAGAAAGAACAAAATGACAGCAGCGTTCATCATATCTAATAAACTGTTTGACACCCGGAAAAGAACGAAAAAATAAGATCTTCTGCCTTTGAATTTGCTGCAAGATAGAACATAATTATAGGAACAGAACTTCCAAAAATAAAGTTCACAAGCGTATCGTTAGCTGAAGGGCTTTTTTCACCCTTCAAATCACTTTAAGAGATTTCTGATTGCCTCCAGCTTTTAATTAAATAACTATTTTTAACAGGATGAAGTAAAATGAATACTTTTAGTAGAAAGTTATACATCCTAGTTAGATATAAAATACAGGTTATATGTTTTAAGATGCAATTTTTTTTTTCGTTGCCTTCTTTTGATAAATAGGGCTAGAGTCTCACCTGCTGGCATTCCAAACAACGTCAGCCATTTACAGCAACTGAGGAGTTGGGCTCTGATCTTTTATGATACTAAAAGACCTCTTGAGTCAATCATTTATTAACTTTCAGCTAAGCATAAAGCAAATCTCCATGTCTGTCACTGTCCCAGAAGAACACTGGGGTAGTTAATAATCTTCTCGGTACCATTCCCAGAAGCAGAGCTGCCATCACTACTGCTTGACTTGCATCTTGTCTGGCAGTGGCAATTGGGAAAAAATCAGCTGTCTGGTGATTGAAAGTGATACAGTCTTGACATCCCACATCTGAGAAGTGTCATAAGCTTAATTTCTGATAACACTTGACTTATTCAAAACTGACAGCTGCTCAATCTAGAAGCTAAAAGTATTGTTATTCCTGCTGAACATGTTCTGCTCCCTAAGTTCAAACTCTAACTTTTTCATGGTCAGACTTTGCTTGCTACAGAGTAAATGTAACAATGGTTCTCAGAGTTAAATGCACCATATTTTAGAGGAGTATAGCTTGCAGTTAGACTTAGGCCAAGATCCTTTTCTCTTCAAGACTTGGTCTTCCATGGCAGGTTTTAGGTTTCATTCATCATTAAATTTAGATGAAATAAACTATCAGACTAGGGCTTTTTTTCTTTAACAAATCTTTCTAGCTAACAACTAGATTAATCCTGCTAAAACCTGAAGAACATTCTTGCTGGTTTATTGACTGATTCACTTTGAGTGCCATTAGCCTTCAAAATAGGGAAGGGATGGCATTTTTCAAATGGAATGTATAAAACTCTTTATAGTGTACAAATAGTCCTTGTTACTGCAAAGTCATCTGTTTGTTACACAAATAGATATTAAGACTCTGATTTTTCTTCCAAAGTGAGTATAGTCTTTCAATGTCTTAAGGCTGGTAATTGGAAGCTGTTAGAAGCAGTGAAAATTGGACAATGCTAAGAAGGTTGCTCTTCACTGCTTCCATCAGAGGAGGCTTTCTTCAGATACCAGAATGCTTTGGAAAAAATGCTGATTTATTACTTCATAGCTAGCTAAGCTTTCAAACATGAAATCACATTTTTTTCTTCATGAGAATGAACTTGTCTCTCAGTCCTAAACATGGGTATCTGTATTCTTCCTGAACAGGGTGTTCAGAAAAGGTATTGGAACAGGAAATTTAATCCTGCTTTATGATAATTCAAGTCTGTATTTATTTATTAGGATCAATCTGTATGCCTTTTAAATTCTTGACATAGTGAATAATATTTCTTAGATATGCCTATGAGCATTATTTAGCTGTTGCTTTTTATGGGACGACAGCAGGAATAAATTACTTCCTTCATTTTGTTACTTCTGAAAAGACCATATAAAAACATTTATAAATGAAAACCTTTCATTCCTGGAGTTGGGGCCAGAACACGAAGTTTGAGATTGGGTCGAGGAGTCCGGAGGACTTCCCTGACTTACTTTCGTACGTGATGGTGGGGGCTTCTGGGTGGGCAGCGGAGGAGTGATGGCCCCACAGGCTGGGCACGGGCACAGCAGCGCTAGGAAAGGCAGCTCACTTGCTGCATTTTCAGTGTTGTGTTCTGCTGAAGCATCTCAGCCAAAGCCCTGCCAGTAAAGTGATGTATCTGAACTGACAGCTTCTTCATTTACCCCCACTGTGTGAAATTCATATATGAATAGCTTGTAGATACGGTAATAATGTAGGAGTACTTATAGCAAATGAACTGTAATAAGTGTGGCAGAAGACACTTCTGAGCAAAGCTAGTAACAGTAATTATTCTAGCTTGTGTCTCGGGAGTCTGAATTCATAATGATAAAGATTGCTGAATCCTGACTGTAAAAGCTTTAAATACCTACCAGTGACAGACATGTGGTGACTAGCAGCTGCACTGCTCTTGTGTTTTTAACGGGAGAGGTCTATGTAAAGTACCTTTTCAGGAGATGGGAAAAGATGCAATTATGGTATATGACTTTCAGGATCTCATCCACTTTGGTAGATAAAGTCTCAGTATCACTAGTTCACAGAAGCAGGTATTATTGTCTATGGTTTTAAAACCAAATCTGTGAAGAGATGTAGCAGAGATTTAACATATTTAATAGAGACCCAACTGTGAGCAGACTGCTCCTGCATGAACAGTCCTACTGAAATCAACCTCCTAGAAGCTTGCACAATAATTCTCATGAGTAATAGTTACTTAAATGAATAAGGTTTTCCAGGGTCAGAAACAGACACTAGATCATTGAATATCCACATTTTTTTCTATCATATTACTGGAACTCATTAGTTAGGATGTGATTTGGAGGTGGCAGCAACATTAGATAGGAACTATTAGAGTGATCATCTCCTTTGAAAAAAAAAAAGATTCATTTCAGTGATGTCAAAGAGAAGTAAAACTGACCTAATTATCCACAACAATGTTAGAGAACAAAGCAGCAAAACCTGCTCAGAAATAGGAGCATATAATGCTTTACCTCAATCAAACCTGAAAAAGTATAAATCAGATTCACACAGCTGACACAGGAGGGAGCCAACTAGGCTACAACCTCTTCAGTGCTGCTCAGGACATAAAGCTAACAGAGCCAAATTCCAACTTAAATCCCTCTTCCATTTCAACTGCTGAAAAAATACTCTTCTGGTGATGGGCTCCTCTCTGTCTTTCCCATTTGCTCGAGAATACAAACCTGCAAAGCTGAGCAGTTACAAACAAATGTATGGCAACTGCTTTCCTCCCTTTTCTCTTACGTCATTCACAGCAGCAGTCATAACTTGGACACTGTTTCATATCCTTCGTCTAACATCCTGCATGGGCATTAGAAGGAAAAACAAAGGCAGGAGGGAGAGGACTTTATGGATGCCCCCAAGAAATCAGTCTGTTTGCCTCTGACTTCACTGCTAGCTTCCCCTATTAAAGAGCCAGAGGAAATTTGGAAAGATACAATCAAGCTGTGAAATCCTTGCAGGTTGAAAAACGTGTTAGTACCGTGACATCACCAATAGAGAAGATGTTCTTTAAAAGCTGGGTGTTAGTGCAAGTGAAATTTAACATCACAAAGTTCAGAGGGCTGGTCAGTTGAACAGTTTGAAGAATAAGCTTAACCAGGTATAACACCTATGAAAAATGGCAAATTATTGCTTTCTAATTTTAAAGTAGTAAGTGTCTAGAGAAAGTAGCCTAAGTTTTTTTTTTTGACTCACACTATCATTTATTCATTTTTTTGGAAAAAAACCTTTAAATGGCTGGAAGATTGTAAATGAAATATTGCCAATGAAGCTCAATCATTGCCATGGCAACATTGTGGTTGCGGTTGTGTCACAAGAAAAATAGATTTTATTGCTTTGCAATTACTTGGTCGGCTATATGTCAGTATAGAGTATGTGAAGTACTAGAATTTCTGTTGACTCAATGGGAGATGCATTTCACCCCAAGCACCACGCTGTTTAAGTAGAGTTATGCTAGAGTACAGCATTTAACTGCAGAAGGGAACGCTTTAGGTGGTCTCCACTCTTTCATCCACCTATTATTTTTGATCTTATCTGCAGATGGTGTGGCTTATTCTCTACAGAGTCCTGTTGCTTTTAAGAAGATTAAACTGCAGAGAAGATTTTAAGGATTATTGACCTGTTTATTATCAAATCCTATCAGTGTTGCAGTGATTAAGAGACAAGCAGCTTTACTAGGGAAATATATTTTATTGTTTTTTTCCTGACATAAATCACTGAGTTTTCATGACTAAAAAAACCACAAAGAAATTTGGAAGAAACACATTACCCAGCATTTGTCTTCAGCAACCTAAGTTAAATATTTTGTCTACTGTGGGTGCAGATGTAGAGACATACCAAGATGTTAGCAGAGATTGCAATGAAACTTATGTATTTTATATATTTGTAAACATTTTCATTATAATAACATACTGAAGGTACATTAAAATATATAAATTGCATATTCTCTGCATGCTTTCATTTGAAATTTACTGTTTCATGGAGAAGGGAATAAATACTGCAGGGCAAATTATATCAACTGAGACTTCTTAATATGCTGATCTTGCAGCTTGGGGGAATCTGCAGATACACGGTCGGGTGCCATTGCCAGGAGCGTGGGGATAATTCTGATCTCCGTTCCACCTGCACGTTCCTGCAGGGAATTGCCCATGGAAGAGGCAGAGTTTGAACCATTTTGGTCCTCCGCTTTAAAGGTCCAAGTGCAGGGACTGATGCAAGGGGAGCGCAACTCTTCACTGCATGGGAAGACGGGGAGACTTCTTCCCCGATTCTCACAAGCAGCTGCTGCCTCCTCTCCCCTCCTCCCTGGCTCACATGGAGGGAACCCCATCCCCTTTCAGTCTACTTGGACAGATACATTTTTCCTCAGCAAAAATGGGACAACTTCTGTTTCTCCTCGCACTGCTGTCAACCAAAGGTCATTCCGTCGCTGCCATTGCAGTTGGAGTGTTTGCACAAAAGCTACAGCACTGGGAATCTGCTTCTGAATTTCATAACCATTTAAGGTTTTCTTTTTTTTTTTTTAATTAATTGGGGGTCCAAGTAAAAACCCAGTGCTTAGAAGATAGTAAGGACTCTTTGTCATAGCAGGATAGCAGTGTGGTGCTGCTTTTCCAGATTAAAAGTTTGGAAGGGGACTGGAAAAAGCCAGTATGTCTTAAATGCCCAGTCTTCCTTGAAAGATCCAGTGAAAGCAAACTCTTTCAATTGTATTACCACTTTGATCTGATTTACTCCCTTGGCACAGCCAGCTTGCACTGCAGAGTGCTGCAAGAAGACTCATAGCTTCTCTTCCATCCTCTTAGCAGCATCCCTGATGCCAGGAATACGACGACAGCCCGCCCCCGAGAGCACCACACGTGGAAGGCAGCGGGGGACCCTCCTTGCGAGACTTCTCCCTGCTGCTGTCTGGAAAGCTGTAATACTGTCACAGGTGTGGAAGGGAAATGGCCCTACTTTGGCAAGTTTCCCCACAACATAAATGCCTTGTACTTAACATACCAAAACAAAATACCTGTGCTGTGCAGCTGGGTTGCCTTTGGGCTTTTCCAGTTCAGCTCCATTTTAGTAACTCTTCAGCTGGCCAGAAGCTGTATTTTGGGGGCAGAATGAGACGTCACTTAGGTTAAGTCAGTGCTAAGACCCTCCAGCCTGTCTCATCTAGAAAAAAGGAACAGTGATAATTTTGACATTTGAGTCACTGTTATTTGGCATCTGAATGACCTTCTCTTTGAGATGAATAAAGCTGTTGACTAATCTCTGAACTATCAGTACAGACCTTCTGCCTCTGTAAAATGAGGAGGAGTTTGCTGTATCCTGTGTTTTTGAAATATGAAAATGCAGTTGTTGGTTTTTTCCAGCCAATAAAATTGTAAACAAAAGGGTTTACCTTACTTGAGACAAATCATAGATTTCCAGTACTGAGTGCTTACTTCTCATTAGGCTGAAATCACCCTGCACAGCCACTATTTCTGAATGCTTTCCTCCTGCTTTTTGCATTTGAATTCTTGATATGTCCATTTTAGAGCCTCAGCCATTTTGTACTGTGAGTTACCAACTCTCAATTCTCAAACCTCTTCCGAAAGAAGCAATTTAAAGTCTACCTCCTGCTTCCTCCCCTTCCCTTCCCTCCTACACAATCTCCATCTCATCTTTGATGCAGCAAACATTTATTTTTTCTTAAATTTTATTGAGTTGTGAATTATATGTTGCTCCCTCCATAGCACTTTTGAGAAATAAAACTGACAAACTAAGCTGCACAAGAGGATGAGCTAGAAAAGAAGTGAACTGAAAATATGAAAAAAAAAATTATTAAATGAGTGCTGAAAAACTACAGTAGAATTCAATTTCCAGACACAACAGAGGTGTATGGATTTGGCATTTTAATGCATACACTTACAGGTGGTGATGGCTTTTAGGACAGGATTGAGGCAAAGAGGCTTAAAACATTCATTACATAAACAAAATTCTCCCTCTCTGTCTGTGGTGTTTCAGCTCAATCTTTCTCTTGCTCTTATTCTTCCTTTGCTTTGCCCCTTTTCTGTCTCTTTTTCCCCTTTCCTATGTGCTTTAACATGCAGGTATAGACCAATATAGTAGCTGTCACAGGTTGGTTGTTTATAATGAGTTCGTAATGCAGTGTGTTACAAATAGTTAGCATTTGTTTGATGCCTTTCAGCTAAGCCTACAGAAATAGGTGTTACTCTTCATGTTTTGTAAGAGGAAACAAAGGCACATTTTATTTTCATGGTACCTGAGGTCCCATATTGCATAAACCTCCCAAACGTTGGCTCTTGCTATAAAATAGCTCATTTCTAAAACGCATTCAAAACCAAATACAACTTTACCACTAGGTATAAAGTACATAAGCACAGCTTGCTTTTTATTCTCCTGATGATCAAATACTGTAATTTCAACATAGTAATAATTCTCTTGACTCAATTAAATTCTCACCGTATGTAATGGTTGCAAGACCAAGCCAAATGAGCTCATGTGCGTTCGTTTGTGAACTGTGACGCCCGGAGTGCGTTCCAGTGAGGATCAATTTTAATCACAATAATTGATCTGTACCTTTAGTCAGTCCTAATGTCAGTCACACGTGATGTGCAAAAGAAAGTAACCGTTAAAAAGAAATTCAGGGGATAGAACATTAGAACAGGTCAATCCAGGTACGATACACACACTACTGAGAACTTTAAAAGTAATGCTGTGGAGAACACTGTTGTGATTAAAATGCAGTTTTCTTAGCAGATGCCAAGTAAAAGCAATACAAGGATTTGACTCACATTGTATTGAAAATCTACATATAGCAGAAAGAAATTAAAGTGATAAAGACATTAGGTAATGTGGGATATTCGCTAGCCAATGCATTTGTACATCTCTGAAGCAAAAGCAGCTGGCTACAGAAGGCTGAATGATGTTAGCCGTTGGGGTGAGCCAGGCAGCTTGGCCTCCTCGGTCTTTTCTGGTGGAGGAACACTGGCACAGGAACGAGCACGCGTTGCCCACTGTCTACTTTGCTCTTCTACTTGCAGCAATATTCATTACAGCAGATGGACTCTGAAACAGTGAGAATTACTGATGGCCTGAAACGTTGGTGACACACCAGATTTCCATTGCAAATGGTTGGCAGCTGCAGTGAGTCAAGTTCAAAGAGTTAACGACAGTGCAATTAGTCCTGGTTGAGTGTGGAGAGATGATGGCAAAATATAGGTCTGCCCACTTTCTATACTTGGGTAAACGCAGATGTTCTGACTATAGGGGACCATGTACCTGTGGATGTAAAAAGGCTTGTTAATCCAGGCAATTTTTTGCACCACATACTGTGTGGTTATAAATCACAAAATGAGCATTTCCATGATTCAATACAATCCCTAGTAGTATAAGGCAGCGACAGGAGACAATGAGGTTGCTACTGATGGTGACTTAATATGAATGTTGCTTCATTCAGTACTGAAGTACTGGTTCTTCTTTCACAGAGATACTTCTTTGATATTTTGACTTAAAAGATGCCACTGAAACTGGACAAAACTAAGAGTCTCTGTTCCACAGAAAATTCACCAAAAATTGTTCTCATTTAGAGTGAATACTGGAACTTGTGAAACTTTCTATGGAAAGGAGCGTCCAACAATTCATGTTTTAGAAAAAGCTCATTTTCTGTTATTTTTATATTTTTTAAAAAGAAATCTTTATATATATATATGTATTTCAAAAACTCCTCTTAGTCATATTTCATGCTCTTAAAACATTGTAGACTTTCTTGTTGAGGGAAACACAACACGAAAAGCAACCCGAAGAAGGAAAGTGCCCGCAGCCAGCTGGTTTCCCTTTTGCATGCATGGAGGAAGGGCGATGCTGTAACTTGGAGAGGAGGCAGCACTGTATGCCCTGTACAACTGGGCTCTTCTGGATGGTGCTCAAGAGGAGAAAGAAACGTAGGCGGAGAGGTGCAGAGAGGTGTTCTGTCTTGGCCTTTTCTGTGCCAGCTGAAGTAAAGAGTAGAAGGATGCAGAATGGAAAATAACAAAGTCAGGAACAGGAGAACTTTCTGTGCTTTGTGAGTCAAATTGGTCATGCAGCAGAGTTTTATTTTGTCACAGCTGGTATTAATTTAATAACAAGCTGCATAAATTTAATCAGGAGACCCTGGAGTACATAGCATCAGTGCTAAGCAAACAAATAACTCCCCAAATCCCTGGATTGCTATGTAGTAGTTCTTCTAGAAGACCAGAGTGCTGTTGACAGACCTGGTGACCACAAACAGCTCTTCCTTTATGTGACACGCTGTAAATAACTGCACATCTTGATCCATAATTCACACGCAACCAAACTGTATTTTTGTGGCTGAAGAACAAATTACAGAATTACAATTGGGAGACTCTACAGATGTCAAGATTTCGTGCATGTAAGAATTTAGTCCTTCAAGCCTGCAAAAATTGCTGGTAATAGACCCAGGCTGATGATTGCTCAGGTACTTTTCCCTTTGGGATATGCCCAGCAGCCCTTGTGGGAGCCTGTGTGGAGTCTGCAGTCTCCGGCTTTTCCTGAGAAATCCACCTCCTCCTTGGGGCACTGTTCGTTGGCATAAAGCGATGTATAGCCAAGGATCAACGCTGAAAAACAGAATTTATCTACTTATACTGCCCAGCTTGTGCTTTTACAGATAAGTTTATATACGATATCTTTAACGCTGGGCTAGAGGCAGCAGCAAATGAGTGCTTGGACTATTGATGTCCAGTGATTTCCTATCACTTCCATAATTCATACAGGTGACATGAGGATGGGGGATAACACAGTATGGGGAACATGCTTATGGTAGATGCTAAGGCAGCACTTCGTGTTACTGGTTCAGAGGTGCCTGGTGTCCCTTCCCGACATCCTTCTGTGCCAGCTTCTCCCTCTTTTTCCTTCTGGCTCTCCTTTGAAGTGTCACCGTCTCCTTCAAAGTTTCATGGAAAGAAAACTCCTTCCAATATGGGCATTATTTATATGAAGTAGCAGAGGGATTTCTCCTGTCTCTTCGGAGAACAAGAAGGAAAACAGGAATGTAAAGCCTTTGTAACTGGATATACTGTTTGGGTATTCAGACCTAACCTGCCAGGATCTGAAAAGCAGGCAGCCAGAGGGCATAAAAGAATCAGTTCAATAAAACCATTTAACTGTCCAATACTGGCATTAATTATCTGATTCTCTACCTCTGAGTTCCACCAGAACAATACACTTGATTTGAAAATGAAAACAGATCACTCTTTTTAAGTATAAATAAGGTAATATGGGAAATTACCGGGGAATAACCTGCCTGCTAACATATGGGAAGGCTGCTCAGGCCCTTGAGAGCTGCTCGCTCTTCCCCAGAGCTCGGTCCACAGCTCGGTCCAGCTGCAGGAGCTTGCTTGTAGGTCACATCGGGGCTATAAAAAACAAGCCGTGCTGATGTGCAGCGTGTGGGTATACGTGTTCTTGCCATGATAATTGCAATCAAGGTTTTTCATGCTCCCAGACTGTGTAGTTTTCAGAAGAATTGGTGTAAATCTAAGCTAGATCTTTTTGAAAGTCAATGATACAGTGAAAACCAAGGGACCTTACATCATGGGGGTGATTTTTTTTTTTAATAAATTTTGCCCCTGCTCTATTACCATGAATTTACTGAATAAGCTTCATTTCCAGCTTATCTCTGCCAGTAAGACTGACACAACCTTCTACAGAGCTGTCATGTTCTGTAATGGGATGTTGATAGTCAATTTAAAATAAGGACGTGGGGTTTCACTCAAATCAGAAAGAGATTGAAGAAAATAGACTGCTGGTTCTGAAAAAGATCTGAAAGTTTATTTTTTCCCCCCAAATGCTTCATTTCTTTTCTTAAATGGATTAATATTTAGACTTTGAAAATACTCTGTCAACCACTGAACAAATGAGAAGCCTGGGACAGATTTAAGGAGAAAATTAAACTCAGTTAATGTGGCAGGGAAGTGATTTTTCTTCTGGAAAAAGACTAGAGGAGATAGGCAGTTAAAAGAACCTATGTAGAAGTAAAAACTATAAAAATATTTATTTAAAGAAATGAATGCTCCTTACAATAATAAATCAATACAATACCCAGGAGTGGCCCTACCAGCTTAACAGGTTGTGTAGCTGTGGTTAAATACAGCCACTGCCTCGGAGGAAGACAAGGACCTCCAAAGGCTCATGGAGACTGCAGGACGCAAAAGCTTTTATCTGGAATAGCATATTTTTTCAAATGACAAAGATATTTTAATGTCCTTGCTTTACATTTTTGCATTTTATTTTGGGCCACTTTTGAGAAATAATCATATGCAATACTTTTAGGTTTTTTCCCCTTTTTTCCACAGCTGAAACTACATTTTCCCAGCTAGCTGTCTCCTCTGCGAGGCGAATGACACTGTAAAGCTAGGCTGACTAAATTAGCCGAAGTTTTTTGAAGTTTCAGTAATTTTTAATCTGTAATTACTTGCTCGGGGGGGGAAAGAATGTTATATATTTCTAAAATCAATTTTAAAACAGCTGAAATTGGTTGCCTTAAGAAAAAAGCCATTGTTTTTGCAGCAGAAGTATCATTGACAGAGCAGAGGGTAGACTGGGACAAGACCCGAAGATCCTTCAGGTCTGCCTTTTCAGAGGTAGTGATTTCCTCAGCTCCTAGTGACTGCGAAACCTCAGAAATCTCCGTCAGTGCCATCTTCAGACCCAGGTCCATAAGCTACTGTTGAGAGCGGTGGAAGCCCTGTATAGTCTGGTTTTTCTCACATAACACACTCACGTTTTGTTCTTTGTGGAAAGGCACAGCCTTTCCTCATCCGCCTGGCACCACCGCTTCCCTGGACACCTGGGAGCAGCAGGACAAGCAGCAGTTCACGTCGGTGGAGGCATCGTACGTGCAAGCTGGGTGTGTTACGGGACATGTCTGCGTATCCAGGGGCCAGTCCTGCCAGGCTGGGTCTGCTGCAGGGTGACCTGTCCTTCCTAAGCCGCCTCTCCATCCCGTGCTCAGTGGATCTGATCGTTTGAGCATGGGACGGAGAGCACCATTCATAGTTTATTTGTCTTGTGCTCTCCCAGGCTTTGCCATTACAAATCTGGTTTGTAGCTGTGGGGAGAGACCTCTAATCAGAGCTGTGCTCAGTGCCTCTCTCATCCTTGAGGCAGCCTTGATGTCACCGTAATAGAAAGAACAAGCCAACACAATCCAGGTCGCATCAGCTTTTGATCCTTGCTTTCATCAGCCTTCCTGTTTTCAACTCCCTGATAGAAGAAAATACCTATATGAAAAAAACAAATTGTACCTTGACAATGTCAATGCAACTGGTGTTAATATTACCGGTGCCTTCCTGCATAATCAAATGCTGAGTGGTTTCAAACAATGCTAGAGATTTCTAACCATACACAAGCCAGAAATCCCAAGCCTTCATTTTGCAGATTTACTATAAACATAGCACCATTTAGTTGGACTCTTCTGGATTCTCCTAAGCAACTTTTATGTTTGCTTGCTCTACAGGTGAAAAGCAATACCTGGTGGTAATAAAAAACAAATTTATTTTTATATATAAATTTATGCACCAGATGGCATTTACTACTGCTTTTTGAAGAACAGCTTTTAAAACCTTAATTTCAAGTGACACCTAAACAATATTCCAGGACCCCAGCTTTCTATAAAGCATTTCTTGGTGCTCGTCTGGCTTCTAGCTGGCAGGCTGTACCAAAAGGTAAAAAGTGCATTCAATAGATCATTATTTTCCCTCCTCTGGTGAATAGCACAGAGATGTTACATGGCTGCGGCTGGCGAGGTAGCTACAAGAACAGGATTTAACATGGTAGGTGCCCTCCAATGCAAGCTCTCAACAAGGAAGCGTAACTAAGAAAACACTATCACACCATTTCTCAGTGGCCCGAGTATTATGTAGTTGTATTATTGAAAGCTTGTGTTACAATTGTGTCTCTTGAGCTCTGGGAGGTTGTTTGGACTCTCCAAGCTACTAAAACTGCTATTTTGAGAAGTCACACAGGTATTTCACGTGATGCAGCTCACATCACCTACCTTCAGCTCCTCTGCTGAAAGTGATTTACTTTCAAAGGAGTTTGTTTTTTTGCAAGAGTTTCTGAAAATGTGGGGGTGAAAGCAATATAACAAAAATGAACAAATATGCCCCTTGCATCCACCAGAACACAATATATTGCTTAGTAACTGCTTGGGGCACATGGTGGTATCGTGGTTCTGACCGGTCAGTGATTCTTCACACAACCTCTGCTTAACGAAACAACCCAGGTCAACCTGGCTTGTGCCAGCACCTCCTAAAATTCCTCACAGATGGCATGATAGCTTCATCATTATGATCAGCCTTTTCTATTAGAAGTAGGTGTTATTGCTTAACAGTCAGTTAAGATCCCATTCTGTAGCCTCTTTGTAGGATATTTCTGCTTGTTAAAGGAAGCTGCAGATTTCTGTTATGTGCAGACAGCCACTGGTGGGGATCGATGAAAAGCAGGAATCTTTACAGTTAAATAAGAACATCCTAAACCAACTCGCCAGCTCCCCATAGAGCAATTGCTGTGTGATCAGTCTCAGAAATCATATAGGAATTCTTACAGTGAAAGGACAGAGCATCTGGACTTTTATTCTCCTCTCAAGCTCTTTAAGGTTTGATGGTTGGGTTCGTTCTTGCTGGGTGAAGCAATAAACCTATTTTACGGTTCTGTCAGCTTCACTGCAACAGGTTGCAGCCTGTAAGACAAGAGCTGTGAAAGTAGCTTGCAAGCATTACAGATCTCTCCTTTCTGCACAGTGCAATATATTCATTTCAGATTTGGAGGCCCTGGTGAGCAGGAAGCCCTGCTTAGGCATCTCATGGCTTGGGAAAAGACCAGAGAGGGCAAGGGAAGAAAAAGGCATAGCCTGACTTGTGCTACAGCTGCCCCATCCTGCAGCTCAAAGTGCCCCACTGAGCTGGAGATAGCTCCGGCTACCCCATGCCGCTTTGGCGCGTGAGTTAACATTTGCTGCCCTTGTAGCCTACTGCCAATTTTAAAGGATCCATACTCTCCGAGAGATAAGTCTCCAAGGAGTTATGTAGGGGCTGGTCCCAGTGCAAGAGGTCTCCCGAGTTCCCTGGTCCTCTCATGTTCAAGCAGGAGATAGACACGTGGCTCAGAAAGAGAAGGATTGTTGTATCCCTACAGGGCCAACACATTATTCATGTGCAGCGTGGAAGAGAAGACCCTTTCTTTCCTTATCATTTTCGGAAGGGAAAAGACAGTGGGACGCAGGAGGCCTAGAAGACCTTCTCCTCTTCCAGCTTCCCCAGCAGAGCAGTAGGACACAGCAGACGTGATCCTCACCGCTCCATGCCGTACATTTTAGCTCTCAGCCGAAACTACCAAACTTCTACCAGATTTGGGGCCGAGCTGGCAGTTTCCCTATCCTGCAAGGAGTCCCACCGCAGCTGGCACTGGCCCCCGCTGCAGTTGGCACGGCAGCTCCGATGCCCGGGGGAGCTGACAGCTCGCGAGTTAGGATGCTGTGACAGGGTACCGCCAAGAAGCCTGTGTGACTGCTCTCTTGCTCTGGGGATTAAGAGAGTTTTGCTACCGGGCTTGCCTGTGCTTTACTGAGTATTTAAAAGATGTTTTCTCAATGGTCGTCAAAACAAATCTTTACTCTCTGCACAGCATGTATCAGAATGGTTTATTCTCTAAAGGAATCGCTTTTTCTCTGTATTTGTCCTTCTTTTTGATTGCTACAATGTTGCACAACATAGTAATAATATCAAGCTCCAATATAGCTCTTTTCATACAAAGCCCATGAAACGATCCTTTGTAGCACATGAATACTACTAAGGCGCCTTGCTGCTTCGCTAAGCCGTTTCTCTGTTAAAAATACCATGAAATCTGATGTAAGCTTTTTCCGCTTTGTAAATGTGGAAACTACTAACATTGTTCCTGTCTACCCCGGGTGACTCATGCGCTGCTGGCGTCATGCACCGAAGCGGCAGCTGAGCTCTGAAGTCAGTGCGTGCAGCCCAGCTGCATACCTGTCACCTCCGACTGACCGCCCGCTCCATCACGCCACAGTCGCTCGGGCACGAGTGCCACCGTCACCCGCGGCCGCTGCTCCGGGGCTGGGGCCAGGGCACAGGCTAGCCCCCAGCCTCTGCCCCGCTCCTGTGCTGCCTGCGGGGAGAGCTCGGAGGGGCCGTCTTGACTCTTTTTCCCCTCTCCATACAAAGTAGCTGTTAGGACATGCATTACTCAGACGGGAGCGGATCTCGCTCCAAGTCATCTTCTAAATCAGCAACTGCTTCCTTCCTTACCATTCACTCCACCTAATTTCTTTGTATGCCTTCCTATACTCCCTGCCTGCTTTTACTGCTGCCTTTTTGCACAGGTACCCTTTGGGGCTGTATCCTCTTCTCCTCCTCTGTCCCTCTTGTAGGAAGAAAAGTTTAAGAGGCTGCTTGACTCCGGAGTCATGAGCCCGCAGATCCCGTGAAGCCACCATCAGTGCTTCAGAAGTCATGGGCCTTGAGGCATTTTTATGGGACCTTTAGTCTTGCTCCTAATCTTTGTGCCAGAGGACAGGCAAAGGCTGAGAGGGTATGACATCCCGTGATTCCCAAGGATCTTTTTCTGCAAGAGAAACCTTTCAGTGGATAATGTGAATTTACAGCCAGTTAATGCTGTTATAACAGCACAAACGAGTAGAGGCTGCTACAAAATGTGCAGCAAGATGTGCAGCCGGGCGTTACCACATTTGGGGACATTTCCTGCTTTTAGTCCGTAGCTGAAGTGCACGGTCCAGGTTGCAGAACAGTCCCCAGGGGCAGAAGCAGTCTGTCTGGAGTTTGAGGGTGACCAGCAGAAATTTCATGACGTCATTCGAGTACTGATGCAGGAGGGCATTTCAGTAGCTTCTCTGCTGGTCTACAGTATTTAGGCAGGATTTCATTCTCATCCCTCAGGTGCTCCAGCGTGCCCTACACACACAAACAAATTATTTGAGCTTTACTAGGAGAGAAGATTGGATTAGCTAAACAAGCCAGATCAGGTTATACATTTCCGTGCAGTTTTATTTTCTTCCCTGCCACCACTGGCATATGTCCAAAGGGGCACATCTATAAAACCACCAGCGTTTGCCATACAGGGAGACCTTGTTATAATGACCAAACATTTCTTAAGTGTGACCAGTTTTATTTGGGATCTGATAAAGGAGTCAGAGGTGAAAGGCACACACAGTGCTTGTCTTGCCTTCTGACAGGACAGTCAGGAAATAGCATTTCTCTGAGCTTCCCAGCTGTCCGTCGATGATGAATGACTGCTTGTTTCCATTTAGCTCAGCTTCAGCTGGTCTGAATATATTCTATTTACAAGTGCCATGAGATTAGTTCAAGTTGCTCCAGACTTCAGTGTGCTGACGTTGGAGGAGATAAACAGAAGTAATTTGCTGATTCACTGTAATAATTTTCATAAAATATGAGTCAGGATTTTCTTGTCATGTAATGATGAAATTAGGTTAGCATGCTTTGCTGAGCACTTAGCTCTACTCTGTGTGTTCCCAGTGGCATCTAATGTTCCTACGGTATATTTTTGGAAGTATAACCAGATTTATGAGGCCACATCTTCTTCTGTTTCCCTTGGCTTCCCAATAAACTAACGTTCGCTACTCTGTGTCTTGAATTAGAAGCCTCTTCTTCACTCCAACGTATAGTAATGATACTGAGTGGATTTTCTGCGGGCTCTCACCTGTTGGACTATTAAATCTCCGTTTAAATTCTGTGCTTATGTGAGCTTCTCCAAAACTGGACAGCTGGAGCAAAGTTTGCTGAATGTCCCAGGACCCACCTCGAATTACAAAGTAGGGAGATGCCTCTTTCCTCAGATTGCTCATTCATCTCGGAGCAGGGTCTTCTTCGCATCTCTTCCACACGGGACCTTGCACATGCATTACTCCTTCCACATGTCTTACAGTGTGTCTGCTGTCGCGTCGGCAAACCTTCCTCTCCTTATGATTCTGGCGGTGCCTTTCTAGTTTCCCACAGTTAAAGAAGCTATTTCAGATTGAAGTAGTTACTGTAGAAAATGACATCAGCATTTAAATAGATTTCCTGAGGAAATGTTTTAATGGTCATTTTTATAGCTTATTTTGCGCTTTTTAACTTTTTCCTCTCTGGCCAAAGGTCAAGAAATTACTTCATGCAGACCAGAGCTTGAGCATCGGTACAGGAAAAGAGCTAATTCTGACTAATCTCATGGTTTTGATTGTTTTGATTCATTTTCATTCCGAGCACCAATGGCAGAAGAAAAAGTGAGTTGCATTCTGTCTTCAGAGAGACCTTTTTGGATGAATGAAAGCATTCTCTACTTCTAGGTTCAGGCAATAAATAAACCTAACAAGTCTCTTCACATTTAAGAGTAAAACTCCATAAAGGGTAGCAGGAGCTATAAAAACCCTGACCTCAGTGGACTTCTCTCCTTCCACTTCCTTTAAGAGAAATTTGCACATCAAGTAGTTCGCAGTAGTTTTTTTTACTCAGTAAGATCCAATTATCCCGCTATGGCTACCAAATGGAAAAAACAGGCAGGGACAGTTTAAATTCCTCCAAAATCTGGCCGAGCACTCAATGCAAGGTGCCTGGTGATGAGAGAAAGAGCTTACAGTGCTCTGACAGTCGTGTGTGCAATCTGCTGGCTTCACCCTGGCAGGATGGAAAGGAAAATTTCTTATGGTTGTGTTTCTCTTTTTGTGTGTGTGTGTGTGTGTTCAAAAGTGAATGCCTAGTTAACCTGGAAAGTGCACTTTGCCCCCCATGTTGTCTCAGAAGCATACACTTAAAATTAAGGCCCTGGGGATTTTTTTTTCTCAGATGATTTCCTTTGAGACAGAATATGCATCATTCATGACATGAAATTCTGGAGTTTTGGAAGGAAAAGGTAGTCCTGTGATGGAATTTTCCAAAGGTAAAGATGATTTTCTTCCACCCTGCTGAACTGCAGAATGGAGAGCTAAATGCGCAGGATATCTCAGATCTAAATACGTGTGAGAATTGGGGAAGTGTAGATCAGGATCTGACCTTTACAGTTCCAAGCTTGGTAATCTTCAGCATTTTGCAACTGCCTTTATTGTTATCACAGTTCGACCTTGTTCTGCACATCAAAATCCCTATGAAATTTGATAAAATCTGAAAGTAGGGCTGGACCCCATCGTCGCAGTTGAGGATTTAGGTGCTGTTATTCTAGCAAAACATGACCTTGCATTAGGTTATCCACTGCATGCTACGGACCTTGAGCTTTGCATTCATAAAACCCGATAAAGGGCACAGTTCCAAGCCTCTGTGAAAAATTGGCTGTGCTTCTAAAATTTTATTCAGCAAGAAATCAGTGCTGTGCGTCACTGGTCAAAAGATGACTAAGCTCTGGTTATAAATGATATAACGATAAGGATTTACAGCTAGATTATCCCACTTTTTACTCCTCCCAAGTAATACCTTACCTCTTAACCAATGAATTAGAGATAAGTGAATCTTTAAACTAGGTGTTTGCCCCAAAGCTTTGCTGACGAGAAATGTATTTATGTATATGTTAATTGCTTTCTTGAATTAGGGCCAAAGTAGGAGGAGGCAGCCAGAGTCCGGGCTTTAGAGAGCGTTTCTTGTACATCACATCGGCAGAGAAGACCTGTCCTCAGAGGTTACCTTTAAAATCCTTATTTCCCAAACAAAGTGCTCTGGGTGAGATCCCGGCTTTACTGAAGTCAGTAGCAAAAGTCCCAGCAACGTCAGTGGCCCCAGGATGTCCTCATACAGACCTCCTTCTCCTTCGTTCAGTCTCCTGCCACTTTTCTGTGTGTTGAAAAATATATTGCTGCCAGCCCTGTGATCACGTCCCTGGCCTGCCTGCCTGTGGCCATTCACAGCAGCCTGGTGACATCACGATGGCACGGACTTACATCCGCCTCCCTCAAAATGCGCAAAGAGGTAAAGGCACAATTCCAAGAAAAGCCAGCTCTCCCTGCCTGACATTAAATTAGGTTTATCAGCCATCGAACATAAGCTTTTCTCTGTATTTTAAACACTATTGCCTTACCCAGCCATGCCATGGGGCTGGCAATTACCTAGTGATATGGAGTGAAAAAAAAAAAAGATAGATATGTAGCTTTTACTTAGTAATTCACTGTTTTCAAAGCCCAGTAGAACCATTAACTAATTAATTTGCCCAATTAATCACTCAATAGCTAGATATACAATGGTTGGGCAGAGCTGCGGGCTTCATCCTGGCACAGGCTGAGTGTGCGCACTCCCTTCTTGTTCATCTCTCTGGCAGCGCGCTGCTTGTTCAGGGCCACTGGCCTCTGGTTTGGCTGCGGTGGCCCAGAGCCAGGCAACCGGAAAATAAAGTTGTAGCTCACATTTGGGTTGTGTTTGAAGTTTATTAGGATTTGCGAGTTACAAAAGTCTCATCACCTTTTTTTTTTTTTTCTATTTTGACAACTAGGAATATAAGTTAATATAATATTAATATTATATATAATTAATATATATAATATAATTATAAATATAAATAAATATAATTAATATAATAAATAAAGTAATATTTTTATTTTATTATTTATTTATATTTTAAAATAATATAAAAAAAATAAATATAATTAATATAATAAACTAAGAAAAGAAATAATAAACTAGTATAATACTATAATCTAATTTAAATATAAATACTTTTCAGAACTAGGAATATAAAATAATATAAACTAACTCGGTGTCTATGACATAAAATGAGGTTGGCTCATGAGTGGGATTCTTTAATTGTGAAGTGCTTTGTAATTGCTGCAATTGCTCTATCACTAGATTCATAAAAATGTTCTCAAGAGGAAAGAGACATTGAAGGTGTTTTTAAAGGCCCTAAAGAATAACAGCTGGTTTGGGGATTTTTATGTTTAACCAGGGTCGTAGATCATCGCTGTGGATTCTTTTGAGATAAACAGTTAAAATCTTGCTTTGGCATAATACCAAAGAGCCAGCCTAGAAGTATCTGGGTGCTCTAAGTTAAAGTACAGACACGGCTATTTAAGTTTATTATATATATTTGCCTATGATAAAACTCAGCTTAAAATACTTGCATAACCTTTTTGTGCCAAGGTATGCTTATCGTTATGAGTCACCGTAGCACTAAATCTGCACTTTTTCAAAAATAATCATGGCTTACCCATTCAGCATAGGTTCTCAGAACAGTAAAGTAAATTATCTCTCATTTTAGTTCTGTGTAGTGGCAAAAAGCAAACTTAGACGCTGTACAACAGCAAATGTAAGGTGTTTAGTACTACAGCGGAATGGAAATGACCAAAAAAGGCACAAATGCCATAACCTCATCCCATGCAGGGTTTTATTACATCCACCCAGTTAAGTAATTGATCAAAGATAGTACATTTTGGAGGCCCACAGCTGGAAAGCCTGGTTTTCTAAATCTGCCGTGTAAAACTAGAACCGAGTCAGTGACATCACATATCGCACATAAAGGAGCATATGGAATGTGTCGAGAGGGACCGTCTCCTACCAAAGCCGTGGTGGAGGGAAAGCCTGGTCCAACAGCTTGGAGGCCACGCAGCGGCCGAGCGCCTCTCCGCCGCGGGAAGGACTGTGCTGCAGGTCAGGCAGAATTCGGGGGTCTGAGTGACCAAACCGCAGGTGCTGGCGCTCACGTCGCCGGTTTCTTGCGTGAGTTTAGCTAAGTCACCTTAATCCTTCTGTTTGCATCCCTGGAACTTCAGATTTCCTTACTGAGATTCCCTCGGCAACTTTATGTCCTCTTGCTATGCGTATATATGTATGCAGAGTGTGTCTGTCTGTCTATCTCCAGCGTATAACCGGGCGAGGGTCTGACCTCGGCTGAGCCTTCCCGGTGCTCCAGTAATACCAGTAACGGGGCTAGACCCACCAGCTTTTCCTGCAGGAAGGGTCTCGAAACTCAAGCACGTTTTGTTCTGTCATTTCTCGGGGTGAATGAGCTGAGAAATGGGTCACCAGAGGATGAAACCGTCTGCCACCAAGTGACCGGGACCTTCCTTCCCCGGGGGGCCGCTGAGGTGACGGGACCTCCGATCCCCTGCCCGAGGCCCGGTGCCCGCCACGTCCCTGCCTCAGGGATCTGCATCCCGCCGGGTCGTGGCAGAGAAAACCCGCGTCGTAAAGTCGATGGCTTCGTTAAATACCACGGTCCCGCTTCTCCCGCCCAGCCGCCGCGTCTCGGGCCTTCCCCGCCCGAGCTGCGCCTCACCTCCCGCCGCAACGACCCGCGGGGCTTGAGGGGGAGGCCTTGGAGGGAGCGGGGAAGGGCTGCAGGCGGAGGTCGCCGGTGGCAGCCCCGGTGGGACGGGGACCCTCGGCTGAGGAGAAGCCCGCCGTGAGGCGGCGGCGCGCGGCCTCCCCCGTCAGGCGGCGGGCGGGAGCGCGGGCGGGCGGCGGGAGCCCCGGCGGCGGCGGCGGCCCCACCTCGGGCCGTGTGACGCGGGTTGCCATGGCCACTGGTTTACGCTCCAAGGGCCGGCGGGGGCGGGAAGGAAGGAAGGAGGGAGGGAGGGAAGGGCGGACCGCTTCAGCACCAGGGCGGCCGCGGACAGCAGCGGCGGCTCTCCCGTGAGGGGGGAGCAGCGCCGGGGCCTGCGGCGGAGGGGAGGGGGTTCCCTGTACGGTAAGTGTGTGCGCGCCGTCCCGCCGCGGCCGCCCAGGGCCTGAGGGTGCCCACCCCACGCCGGGGGTGTGGGGTGACCTGCGTGGGCCCCTCGGTGAGGGAGGAGGGAAGCGGGACGGGGAGCGCTGGGCGGGCAGAGCGGCCGGAGGTCGGCGGGGACCCGGGCCCGGCTGCCTCAGGACTGGAAGGAGAGAGGCGGGAAGGGAGCGGGTGGGCGCCTGACGGATCGGTGCGTTCCGCGTCCGGTCGGCGTCAGTTGTAAAACTTCGCAAAACCGGGCACGGTCGCCTCGGGTTCGGCCTTTCGCCTCTCTCTGTGAGGCGTTTTCCAGAGAAACTTGTATCAACTGGTAAAAAGAGCAGTTTGGCGAATTGACAGTGCGGGGGGGGGGGCGGATTCTCGTTGCACGCGAGCTCTGTCTTACTACGGGCGTTCGTTTGCACGAATCCTAAAAACTTCTTGAATTTTGGGCAAGAGCTTCCCCACCAAATTAACAGGAGAAGCGGTAGAAGCGCAGTATTCACTACTCGCTGTCCGATTAGATGCTGGAAGCTGTATCATCTCAGCTGGGTGCCATCAAGTAGCCCTAGCATCTTAGGCCTTTTCCAGGTGTTCAGAAAGGGCCATCCGCGTTCCCCGGGGAGGAGAGAGCCTGGAGGTGACAGTCAGACAGCGAGCTGGGATTGTCTGCCCTAAACTATTTGCAAGTGCTCTTCAAATGAGTATGCCTGCATGCAGAGCAAAACCGGTTTCCAGCAACTCAGGGCTGGTATTCTGTGTCTTCCCAGCCAGGAAATCGCTCTCCGGTGCTCACTGCCTTCTCCCATCCACAAGCATGTCTGTTTGATACGTCTGTTAAGCCGCTGCAAATCTTTAACCATTTTTATTACTCTATCAAAAAGAGCATGGTTGACTACACAGGTGTACACATTGTCTTCCGCGTGCTGCATTAACAGTAATAGTTTGTTCATGACTCCCATAAAAAGCAACAAGGTAGGTATGAATGATGATGTGCATCACTGTTAAAGGCCAAGAAATGAATAATAAATGAAAGTGAATCAATAGCAGGGACTCTCCTACACTTTATGCTCTTGTGTTCTCCTTAAACTGTAGAGTCAGGTGTGATTTGTGTATGTCCTATTCAGAAGTGTCAAAACGATCCCCTTGTCCTTTCATCCTCCCGTGTGCTGTGGCTGCAGCATCCAGGAGTGAGGAATAAGGGCTTGATGTGTGGAGGGGAGAATAGCAGAGTCTGGATTATACCTTTGACTCCTTTATATCTTTGCCCTTTCACAGCTTAGTTAAAAGAGAACAGTAATAATTCCTTTAATTTGCAGTTGCTGCAGACCTTTGACCTCGTGGTAGTGTTGCTTGCACACCGTCCCTGCTCAGCTATTCATTAGAGGCATAACTTTACAGCAAATTTGGTTTTGTTGCCTCATTAGGCATCAGACATACAGCACTGTAGTAAGGACTATGTGCTCTATAATGATTCAGCTGCCAGAAAGAGAGACGTCTAACATTGACCCTTGCAAGCAAAGGCCTGAACTTAAATTCCTGCCCCGGAGAGCGTATCAACAGCTCCTGCTCAAATTCAGGAGTAACTGCTGACGCAGTAGAGTCTGATCGTTTATGAATCCACTATAAATCAGGGAGACATAAGTGGACCAAGTTCCTTGAAAGATCACATTGAAATCACATTGAGATTGAGTTATTTTGGAAAGTAAATTAAGCAGCACTTAGGCTGGCAGTGGCAATTCATTCATTAATTAACACTGCTTGAAGGAGTGAAATTCTACCCGTATTTTCAAAATGCTCCTAATCTGGATTGGTTTCCTGGCCTTCCTTGTTCTGGGCTCTGATGATCAGACTCCATTCTCAGCTGCAGCTGTGGGACTCCTGGGTGTGAATCAGGGCTCCTCACCTCCGGGATGGGTTTGGTCTGTGCCATCAGTGCTTGGCCATAGCAAGGGATGAAAGTATTGGTAGCTTGTGCTCTGCTTTGCCTCTTTTATTCATGTTGAGCAGCCCTTGGTGGGTCACCCTGAGGTTATTGACAGTGTTTGTTGAGTTCCCATGATGACTAGCTTGATAGTCATCTGCATACGGGGATAGAATTTGTCTTATGGATTTAGGACATATGTATGTCTTACATGTCATATATATCTTACATGTCTATGTTTAACTCCCGCTGCTTTTAATGGATCAAGCTCAATGCACAGTTAAAAGCTTTGTAGGCAAACTCCAACCCAAATTTCACCATCAAACGATAGGTAACATGGAGTGAGGGATGGTCCACATAGAGTGGAAGTGAAGTCAGAATTTATCTTACTGAAGTCAGATGCCCAGCCATGCGCATGCTGGGCCAGTTCTGCTCTCATTTACACCAGAGCAATTTCTGGTATGAGAACTGAATTTATGCCACTGGGATTCAAACATAAAAGAAAGAAATCTTTTGAAAATTACAGTCTGGCTTTTCCCCTTTGCCACCACGATCTTCATGCAAAAATAATTATTAAAAGCATAGGTACAGAATCTAAGATACCACAGGGAATCAGCAACGTACCTATTGTCTACTGCCATGCAGCATTAGAGTGCAGTACATAAAGGGAG
Source organism: Harpia harpyja (assembly GCF_026419915.1). Taxonomy (NCBI): domain Eukaryota; kingdom Metazoa; phylum Chordata; class Aves; order Accipitriformes; family Accipitridae; genus Harpia; species Harpia harpyja. The sequence continues at coordinate 24,459,983 of NC_068957.1, read as the reverse complement.
AACATAGATAGCTGTAAAATTTGAGCATAATATTGAACATAGTTTCTTCATGTTGCAGAATTGCTCACAGATAAACTATCATTTCAGGTTGTTTCTAGCCAAGATGTATTTGTGGTCCTAAAAACCGTTCGTTCAGTACATATTAACAAAAGAACAGTTTTCCTCCATAAAACACTACAAACTGGTACAGCAGATGTCAATTTATGTCAACATCAGCTGATTTTCTTCTCCATTACCCTTTCTGCTGGATCTTTGCTTATCTAGCAGGTCCTGTCTTCATGACATCCAATGTCATGTTGAATATTTTTTCGCATTTGGTGATAGAAAGCTTGACTCAGTCTTTCTCAAAAATTGGTGTCGTCATCCACATGATGGTCATTATGCATTATTGATAGTGATGGAAAAGTCACGAATACACACGTCTTTGCTGCAGGGCCTTAGCCTTTTTCTTTGGTTTATCATTGCTTTATCTTCTCTCTGCATTTTAGTAATAATGTCAACAGAGACATCGCGTGCTGCCTTCACCATGAAAGCGTAGCAGTACCCTGGTCCTGGTGCTGCAGCCATAATCTTTTTTCCTGATGTAGTTTGAGTGGAGTTACGCAGTTTTTTACTTTATCACAGAACTCTAGAAAACATTTCAGTTATCAAAAAGCTGTTTTCTAGGGGGAACCTAGCTTTTACTGATGCAGAAATAAGAATAAACTCTTGTACAGCAAGTACTTTGAAGTTAATAAATAATTCATACATTTTTCCCCACTTGTACAACGTAACTCATAAAATTGGGAAAATAGCATTAAAAGGAAGTCCCACTACTGTATCATGTAGTCAAAGAATAACTTTCTTATATAAGTATGGAAATTAATTCATAAAAATATGAACTATATGTTAACATTATAAACACAAATAGTAATATAAACAAACAGTGGAAGATGGTAACATTTGAATAGGATCCCAGCTTGCCCTCTTATCAGTTCTGTGAGACACATTTCTGTGGAGGGTGCCAGCCAAGCCTGGTCCAGGATACAGAAGTTTTTTCCAACTCAATTTAAACTCACCACTTGCTGTAGCAGTCACAAAGAGCCTTTATTTGGAGGGGTCCTAGACTGCTTAACAAATCAACCTGGAGCCTGTGCCCAGAGTTCATGTCTTCTGCCATAAAATGAAAATACTTCTGGAGTGAAACAGGATAATTGCCTAATAGCAAATACTTTTATAAAATATGCAGAGCAGAGCAGGAGTGATGTGGAGAGGGCTTTATGGAACATGAGTGCATTTGTCTTCAGCTTTCTGGCCCACCTCAAGGAAAACTCTCCAAATCCCTTGTACTACTGTATGTACTATCAACATCCACCCTCAATACTTCATTGGCTCAGTACTGATTCAGAAGAAAAAAAAAAAAAATTGATTGAATGAACTAAATGCAGCTTCCAGCAAGGCACAGCATTTTGTGGTATGATCAGTAGAAAAAAGAAATGCATGCAATTTACTGCGTGTGTTGTGTTGGAACCCTCTCAAAACAGACGTGACTGCAAACCTGGCAGTATCCTCTAATGCTTTCATGACCAAGGCCATCCCACAAGACAGGTCCTTGGGGACATTCTGCCACTTTTGTAACTCGCCGAGTCTCCTTTGGTGTAGATGGGGGGGGGGGGGGGAAGCCTCTGGAGAGTTTCTGGGGGGACCCTTGACTTTGTAACACCCTCTATCCCCTGAAAACAGCCCAGAATTAGGACTGTAATGGCATGCTGCATAGCTCATCCCTCTTCCTCTGGCATTTGAAGAGGAGAGATAATTATGAAGATGGTTAATAGATGGAAAAGGAGGATCGTTTCATTCTTTACCTTGCCTGCTTTTGCTGCAGTTTAGTCATAATAATGAGAGTTTTTGATAAGTGAGCTTTGGACTGAGTCACTGGTATCTTGAGTGAGTAAATAGATTTTGGTATTAGTCTGAGGAGCTAAGCAGAGCAATCATGCACTGCTCTTGGAACCTGGCAGGCAGAAAGGGGGAGGCAAGCATCTCTGGAGAGGGGAGGCAATCCTTGGCTCTCATTCTTGCCGACTTGGGGAATCACCTTGAAATGCCCTGGGTCAGCTGATGAGGCGTCCGAGCAACCTCCACGCTCACTGAAGCCCATGGGACGTGCAGGCACCCAATAGGTTTGAGGGTCAATATGCCTCGTGCTGGGACCTGGGAGCGGGGACACCCAAAAGCAGTGACAGACTAGGGACGTGCTCTCAAGCAGTATTCATGGCACGGCGTGTCAGAGGGGGAAGCCCAAGGCGCAGAGCCATGCGTTATCTCGTACACCCTGCTGGTTCTCCTTATAGTCTTCTGTTCGCTATGCACAGAGACACAAGACTCTTTCAAGACTTCGAAATGAGTCTGTTGGTGCATCTCATCACAATTTACATTTTGAATTCAGGAATGGGGAAATGTTATCTTTGAGGCACAAGGTAGTTGTTGACATACATAGTCAGTTTTATTTTTGTTTTTACCTGAGTTAGAAAAATCCTGGAAACCAGGAGTACAGAATAATGAAATTATGCACTTTTTCCTGTAATGATGGAGCCAATAAAAGGCAGCCATTGAGAATAATGTCCCAACAGCCAAAGCACTTCATCAATCTCAGCTGCTGCTTCTATGAACATATTATATAATAATGGGTGTTCTTCTACAAAAAAATATAAAGGTCTCTCTCTCCTTCCCCTAAATATCACCAGGGGAAGCCATTAATTCTACTCTAGTGTTAATCTATTCTATCATGATGATATATCCATTAATGGGTATCATATATCCATTAAACCTTCCACCCTCACACAGAAAGAAATAACAGTAGTTCATTGTTAAAAAGACTAAATGATGTTGTGAGGGTGTTTTTTTTTTTTAAGTAACTGATTATATATTTGTCAGACTTTTCCTCCAGGAGGCCAGACTCCACATACTGAGACTCTTTTATCTAAGCAGTCCAGAACCTCTTTTCCTTGCCGTTGAAGACATAACTGGCTTCTCACTTTCAGGCTAACTGGAGCTCAGCCCTTGCCAGTCTTAACCCTTTATTCCCAGCTGCAAACATGAGCCATCACTGCATGGATTTGGGGAGCAAGTCAGGGAACATGCATTCATTCAATTAGTAGCCCATCATGAGCTGGAAAGCAAATGAAAGCTGCAGACAGGTCCTGGCACAGCAGACAGGTCCTCACAGAGAGAGGAAAACAAGTACTGGGCTTCTGGCAGCAGTAAAACAGCATATTCAGTGATAAAACTCTGACTGCTGTAGCGTGGAGGAAAAATCCATAATATTCTTAATAAAATGAATAATACAGTCCATACCTCCTTGGGCTATCATTTCAGCTTTTCCTGCAGGTTATGCATATATTTACACTCAAGTCATACTTGCAAAGTTATCTTTACTCAGAAGCATATATACTTTCAGCATAAAAGTTGAGATTGTGGAACACAACTCAGCAACAAGGAGTAAATTCACATGTATATCAAATCATACAGGGGACAGGGCCCTACTTGGGAAGTTAAGGAACCTTGTGTAGGTGGTGTGAACTTTGTAGGATGGGGTGCTGGAATGGAGGTCTTTGAAGGAAAGCCTAAAAAAGGCTACCTAGCTGTCAGCACATCTTTGAAATGAGAAACAAATATAAAAATGTGCCTTTATGATAGCATACAAGTATTTACAAAAATAGTTGTAATTCCTGCATAGCCAGCCAATGGGCCATTCAGTGCATGGAAATTCCAGCAACAGGCTGAATCCTGGGCTTACTGTAAATGAACCAACAGCCTAGTCTGCCAGGAAACAAGACCTTCCAGTCATCTGCATGCATTTTTAGAAAGAATATGAAACCACGACACAATTAATAATATTTAATTTTGCTGAGTTGTTATTAGTCCTATTTTTTTAGTATGATTCCACTATGTCCCTGCTAATCTGCATGTCTATTAATAATATTAAATTCTTACTCAATATCCCATAGAGAAAATAGCAAGTTTGTTAACATCCTTGCAGAAGATTAAGTATGACCTGAAACCCAGAGTCTTTATAAGCACTTCTGTGCCTTTCCACTGCTTTTACCTTATCATTTCCTACTTAAAAGGCTATTGTTATGACTGCAGGACTGCCAAGTTGTAATGCATGATTTATTATGTACAGCAGGTGACTGGTAGTTAACATTTATCTCAAAATGAATGTTATTTTTTGTTGGGTTTTTTTTCCCTGCAGCTTTCCCCGGGAGGTCTGTGTTTTTGTCAGTGACAAGATGACAATTCATATTTTTTACCAAAGGATCCAGTGAGTCATCCTATTAACTCTGCTGAAATACATGCTTGCCAATCGTCCTGCCACGGTAAGTCTGTGAGATTTTGCCTTCTGTCTGGAAATGTTATTCAGGAGTTAGTCCATTGTACGCTTTCGGTAGTACAAATAATCTTTACCTAAAGCAGTAGCTTCTCAGTGATGACCACAGCCCCAAATAGACCAAATATTGCATATCACACCTATTTTCTTTAAAGTTATTAAAGTATTTTAGAGCAAATGAGAAGACTTGACTGTGCCTCATACCATGCTATTTACAAGGACTTGGTTTGTTTGAACCTGGAGGCCATGTAAGAAGGAACCTTGTGTATTGTGGGAACTGATACAAAGGCATAATATATCTGGCCTTGAAAATGTTGCCCTGTGAGGGGATCCACATGCAGCTAAGAACAAGTGTACTGTGAGTCATGATGGAAAAATTTGACATCCAAAAAAACCCAAATCTCCAGGCTGACGTAACACAGATTATGTATTCGTACTGGTTGCCCAAATTAAACTCCTTAGTTATTTTGTCCCTTCTGAGAACTCCCAGCTCATTGAGCCAATACCCTGTAACGTTCCAGTAGAGGTGTAGGCTACTCAGTTCCTTTTCCCAGCTTTGTGCTATAGGAGACTATGGCTGCCCTTGGGTTGTACTTCTCTGCAAATTGTTTTCATTTGGGAGAAGGCGCAGTGCAGGCTGGTACATGACTCTGTTGCTTTTCCCTGTTCCTTAGGTTGGGTTGGTGAAAAGGTAGGACACATTTTTGTTGATAAAGTCTGTCCTTCTTTTCTGCTTACTTGTTCTGTCCCTGAAGGTGATATTCTGTGGCATAGTCCATGGAAACTGCTTGCAGCTTAAGTGTATTTTGCACACCATGCAACCTTATCTCACAGGAGAAGAGCATATGGCCTTGAGTTATTATTTGTTATTTCAGGGTAACTAGATGGTAACTGTACTGAAAAGTTATGGCAACTCATGCGTTATCTCATGATAACGGGATAAATAAACAGTATCTTCACTGCATGCATTAACATTAATGGAAGGAAAAACTCATGAAAAACACTGTCAAACCAGTTTAAATATGTCCCCATTTAGGATGCCCCAGATGCTTTACTGCTTCTACTTGTCTCATACACATTTAAATTATGACTGGGACTCCTTCTGCATTTGACATTCTTGCCTTCAGAGCTTATGCCAGCTGCAGTCCTTAAGTCAGTGAGCATGCAGAATACTTTAAAATGTCCAGCTTAATAGAGAAATGTATCTTTCAATTAAATAAAGCTTTAGCAAGACATCAGGGAAATTATTAGTGATGCATATAATATGTATGCAGGAAAACCAATACAGAGATCTAAGGGGACAATTGCAATAGTTACTTTGAGCATCTCTGGGGTAACCCCCAAAAGCAAGGCAACTACGGCAGCTGACAAGACACTTTGCTTGATCTGTAAGAGGTCCCTTTGCGACCGATTTCGAGTGCAAACAAAGACAATTGGAGCATTAAAGTATTCCATATAATCGTTGTAAAACAGACTAATAGGGGAGCAGATAAAAGCAAAGGGAAGAGAATGGAGCTAACACAGCTGCACAGAAACTATTTCAGATGTATTCTGCTTGAGAATACCAGCACATTGAAAACCTTTGAAAATACACTGAAGCAACATTATAGGGTATATAAAAAGAGAATTGTAAATAGTTTATTGGTAAAATATGAGCTAAATTTGATGAGACTGTCCTCTAGACTGTATCTGTTTCTATGAAAGTTGTGTGGAATGCGAAAGCTATCATTAGCATGGCAGATTTTCTTCATTCAGATATAAAGCCAGATCTGCTTTTATTTTTTTGATGAAGCTGGTGCATGGCAGAGTGCTAAGAGGTGTTTAACTAAATCTTTTAGCATCATTGTAAAACCAAACTCATAGTTGTTTGGTCCAAACCCTGCTGAAGAAAACTAGAGCCTCTAATTTCAATATAAAAATAAATAATAAAAATTAGCAAAACTATGTTTAATGATCCCACAGTAACTAAGCATTTTTCCACATTGCAACCACTTCATCAGCTGAAGGTGACCATTCAAGGACAAGTTGGAACTCGAAGCAGGGAAATATTTTTCTAAACTTATAGTAAGGATAATATATCACAAAACTTGACTAGGTTTGATCCGTCTTATTCTGTGCTTCTCTAGCCAGTATATGTAAAAGAAAACATCCCGAAAACTACTTTTCCTCATCACTTTATCTGACAGAGATCTTAAATCAGGCAGGATTCAGTGTCCATTGCAGTTTACAGAAACATTTTAAATCCCATAAACAAAAAACTAAGAAAAATCACTAGGAGATAGTCTCAGTAAGTTATAAATACTGATGAAATGAGGAAAAAAACCCCTCTTTACAATATACAATTTCAGAGGCTATTTGTTCCTTTCACTGCCGTGGTGCTAGTGTTCATGCAGCCTTCCATTTGCCCATGTATGGACTTTAAGATAGGAAAACACTGAATGTGAAACACATGAAATGCTTTTACGTATTCAGGTTGAAGAAGTTACAGAAACTGAATTCTTTGACAGGGTGCAGCAGGGCAGACCTAGCAAAGGCTGGGACTGTAGGTGCCGGCGAGTAAGAGGTTTCAAATTCTGTGTCACATGTATGGTTACCCTAAATGGCATAATGCTGCTGCTGGCAAAGGGCCAAATGAGGATCATCCTCCATTGCAAACATCACCAGTTTCCAAAGAATGAAGCAATTTTCCAGCCTCTTTTCCCATTAACCAACCCAACCTCAGCACTTGCTTGTGTTCGGCTTCGTCTGGCTGCTGTGGTCACGTGCAGTGAGTTGCCTTCCCTTCATCCCTTGATCTCTCTTGTTTTACACAATGCTTTGACTAATTGTAGCCTCAATACTGCTGCTGATTTATTGTAACTGAGGCTTACTTGCGTTAATAATAACTCCTGACTTCAGCCTGAGCACCTTGGTAAATAAATTTGCCACTGCTTTAAGAAATAAGGTTCCTAATGACTATAAAATTGCCTGGAAATTGTTCTTGTTGCCAGACAATATTAAGGAAAAGAACAAGAGAAAGTTCTTCTAGGAAAGTGCAGCATTGTGTAGTGGGTTGCAAACTGGAAGCAAATCAGTAAATAATAATAATGAAAAAGGTTTATTTAGGTCTAAAATGTTTACTTAGGTCTATCTGTAAATTAATTATATTCTTGACAACTTAATTCCTGTTTTTCCTAGGACATTTTCCTTACTTGTCAAAGTTGAAGGCATTATTTCAGCACAAAATTCTTAGTATTTATCATAAGACATTTCCCAGACATTTATGTTGAGGCTCTGAACTCACAGAGCATCACCGGATTCTCCAGGAATCACTTCAGAGAATTGATATTTTGAGGCATGACTCTTCAACACAGAAGAGATATTTACTGACATTACCTTTTCCTGTCATTTTTAAATCTTAGTATATTGCAATAAAATCTAAATAACTATAATCATGTAGCAGTAAAGGAAGGATTTCCAAGCTTATTTAGGGATAGGTCCATCTTGTGACTTTCAAAAACTGTTTGAAGATGGTCCCTGCTAAAAAAGGGGATTGAATTTTAACATTCCCTTCTTTGACACCACAGCATTAACCTTGAAAAACCCTCTCAAAGTTTTGCAATATCAGACAAATCACATGACAAAAACTACTGCTTATACAACACTTCTGACAACTGTAAGCTTGCTAGTAGCTCGCTAGAGCTGGTCCACCATAATCTGACATATCAATAACACAGATGACAAACATGGCAGCAAAAATTTTATACAAAAACCTCTCCTCCCAACCTTCTCACTCCATCCAGTGTTATGCTACTTCCAAAATTCACAATGGCTTTCTGTAACAGCTGTTTTTTATGATAAACTTGTACTGGGATGTCATAAAGCCTATGAAGGATGGATAGAAGTTTTTGGTAATTTTGTGGTAATAAAGGAATAAGCGTGGAATCATAATAATAAATAGCTAATGGTAAAGTCATAAGCATGTAATATAGGTGGTGGTATGGATGGCAATTTCTCTCCCTTTCAGTTCAAATGTCGTATCTTCTAAATGCCTGCAGGAATGTGTGTATTTCTGAGGATGTACGCAAACATAAATATATTTGTATGTTACGTATATGGAGTTACATGCTACGTAAACAATGCCAGGAACTACATGGTTGTGCCAGAAGTATAGGACTGAATCCAAGAGCTTCACACCGTCAGTTCAGTGGCAATTAAACTACCAACTTTTTGGTCCTGATTTAGCCAACTTTCAAAGCATGCGTTTAATTTCAAACATATGGTTAGTTCCATTCTTTGTAATGAGGCCAGAAAGGTGCTTGAAATTACGTATGCTCTTGATTAGCTTACTTGGGAGCTGAAACTCTAGTAGAAGTATGTGAAAAATAGCTCTGTAATATTCCCAAGCCATTTGTCAGTTCACAAGTTACTTGAAATTACTAAAATATTCCAGAATGTGGAATCTGAAGGCGAGGGAAGGAAAATATAAGACAACGTACACATGTGGTCACTACTGATTAAGAAACAACAACGTAGACTTTTTGGTGGTGTTATTACTCAGTATGATTTTATTTTTATTCTTGAGCTTTAGCTGAAAAAGTATGTTTTAGCCATCTGTCTGCGGAAACACTTCTCGGTGTTTCAGTAGTATGTTTGCAGTGTTGGCAGATACCTGAAAGTCACTTCTTTCACATGGCTGGTGACTCACTGAGCCGTTTCAGGTCACACCTGACCACCACCTGAGTTTCTCATCTGCAGTCACTTTTCTTCAGTCCCTCCAAACTCCAGCTTTGCGTCAGCCTGGCTGGGAGACACACCTTTGTCTGGGCAGCAGTCCTGATTGCTGCCTTCTGAGAAACAGCCATCTACCTGCAAGGGATTTCATAGTTCTTCTGTGGAAAATAGATTATGAAGTTCAGTGTCATGGTATAATTCCCATCCTGTTTGTATGCAGTATTAAGGAATACAATGATCTTAATTTCTGTTTTCTTTTTAGGTGCTCAGGTAGTGTTTCAACAGCAATGACCTAAACACCCTTTCTATGTAGCCAATACTTTATTGCAATTATTTTAAAATTATTTTTAGTTTCCCTGAATTCTCACTGGACTAAGCTTGCAGAAACCCAACAGAAATATTCTTAAAACAAGGCTTGGCTAACACACACAACATTAAAGGAGAAAGCAAAATTATAATATTTGTGCAGAAAAAAGAAATTCCTTTTAGTAATCAAAGTTGTTTTCAGTATCTGTACCTCCACCTATAAACTGTCTAAACAGCAGCTTCCCATGGGTTGAGGAGACCCACATCTGACTCAGGAGAGTAAAGAAATGCCCCAATAACAGTATTGACTAAAGAATTTTTGCTCTCTTGAGTGATGGAGAACAGTCCCTTTATGTCCATAAATGTTCTCCTCCTTCACCTGTAGCTCAGAGCAGCAAATACAGCTTCGAACTCAACGCACTGAGGCACAGCAGCCAAGCGCTGGGGTTAATGAGAAAGCTATCAGTGAATCACAATATCTGCCTGTGAGTTATTATGCAATTTATGAAAGAGTATTGAAAAATGGTATGATAGGATTTAGCAATAAACCTTTCTGATTTAACCGTCTGAGCATTAACTACCCCAAAAGAACTGAAGAAGCGTAAGCAGACATGAGGGGGCACAGCATGAAATGATACCCATCGATTCTGGAAGGTTTTTAGCCCTCTGAACTGTTTCTGTTCTGTAATACTGACATTAATGTCAGGAGACAGTAAGATGAAGATTTGTATCTTTCATTACACCTCAGACACCTAATGCCCATCAATGTTTTTCTTTTTTGTAGTTCCTTAAATGCACTTCTTATATACTTACTGTAATCACACCTAATTATATAATTGTATGATTGTGTTTAATTATATTCACAGTATACATAAATAAAATTACTAAAATAAAGCATTCAGATTTCCATTACGAAAATTTAATTAAAGTTTGCGTATGATCAATGAGAAACATTTTAAAACCAATATGGTGGGGTTTGCACCTTTTTTTTCTCCTCATTGTAAAATGTAAATAAATTATCCATGCTAAGGTCTCTCTGATTGTTAAACATGATGATATGGAGACAAAATATAATTTTAAACTGAGGAATTCCAGAGCCTGAGCTTTATCCCATGTATTCTATAGGTGCCTCTTTAAAGGCCTTCTTGAGAAGTTTTAGGGTATCAGTGCAGACTGGAAGGCGTTTTCTTATCGGTTTTGCAAACCATAACTTGCAGCATTGGCACATTAATCTAGGAACACGGTTAATGGCTTAGAAGGAAAAGATTTTGCCTCAGAAACATAGAGGAAACAGCTTAAAAATGATCAGATATCCAGTTCTTAAACTGTGACAAGTGGTATTAAAGGACACATACGTATAGATGATCCATAGAGACTAAAGTGCATCCAAGACATGTGGCTAGATAACCAATGAGCATGTTGCATCATTCCTGCTTTTTAAAAAAACTTCCTGATCTTTCAGTATTTTTAAGTATGCAAGTCACTGAAGATAGAGGGAGATTTCTAGGCAGGACAGAAAGAACAAATTTGCTCATTTTGCTCATTTTAGCTCTTCACAGTGAAATTTATTTGGACTTTCATTATAACCGCCAAGTATTTCATGTTATTAACCTTTGAGGAGGTTTAAATGAAATCTATATGGTTTACTGCATTTACTTTGAGTCATGGATTATACAATAACACAATGGTGTCTCAGCAGGATTAAAACCTGAGTACATTAAAATTCAATTAAAAGCCTGTGACAAGTGTAGTGGTTGACTCAGACCATTAACTGGGATTGTGCCTCTGTAAAATGAACTGCTTTGTCACTGTGCCGAGGAAGGAAGTTACATGTTTGTTATAACCGAGTGAAATGTCAGGCTCTCTTGTATTTGAGTAAGTTCTAACTTTTGTCTCTTAATTTCTGTTTCTCCCTAGTTAGCCAACCGACTTCACAATGACTGAAGACTCAGACCACAGATTCAGTAGTCTCACCTGGGATCAGATTAAAATCCTGGATCAAGTTTTAGCTGAGGTCATACCTATTCATGGGAGAGGAAATTTTCCAACACTGGATGTAAAGCCAAAGGATATCATTCATGTGGTAAAGGAACAGCTCATTGAAAAGCAAATCAATGTTAGAGATATCCGCCTGAACGGTTCGACAGCCAGTCACATCCTAGTAAAGCAGAATGGAACCAGTTACAAGGACCTAGACATCATTTTTGGGGTGGAACTTCCAAGTGAGCTCGAGTTCCAGGTTGTTAAGGAAGCAGTTCTTAATTGCCTATTGGACTTCTTGCCAAAATGTGTTAATAAGGAAAAAATTACTGCTCAGACCATGAAAGATGCCTATGTGCAGAAGATGGTCAAAGTCTCTACTGACCACGATCGCTGGAGTCTCATCTCGCTGTCAAACAACAGCGGCAAGAATGTAGAATTGAAGTTTGTGAACTCGCTCAGACGGCAGTTTGAGTTTAGCGTGGACTCCTTCCAAATCATACTGGACTCCATACTAAATGTTTACACAGCAACAGACTGCAAACTGACAGAAGACTCTCACCCCACTGTCATCGCCGAGAGTATGTATGGAGACTTCAATGAAGCAATGGACCACTTAAAATACAAACTGATTTCCACAAGGAACCCGGAGGAAATCAGAGGAGGTGGCCTCCTGAAGTACAGCAATCTCCTGGTTCGTGACTTTAAGCCAGCAGATGAGGCTGAAATTAAATCTCTGGAACGTTACATGTGCTCCAGGTTCTTCATTGATTTTCCAGATGTTGCTGAGCAGCAGAGGAAAATTGAGTCATATCTGCGCAACCACTTCATTGGGGAAGAGAAAAGCAAGTACGACTACTTGATGACTCTGCGTGGAGTTGTAAATGAGAGCACAGTCTGTCTCATGGGACATGAACGAAGACAAACTCTAAATATGATCACAATTCTGGCTTTAAAAGTACTCGGAGAACAAAATATCATCCCAAATGCAGCCAATGTAACATGCTATTATCAGCCTGCTCCATATATCAGTGACAGAAACTTCAGCAATTACTACATTGCTCACGGACAACCACCTATCATCTACCAGCCATACCCATTTCACATACAAATGCAAAGCGGCATGGTTTAGGAACACGATAACCTCCTCAGCACTTACATGCCTCTCTCTTTCCAGTTCTCTCCATAATAAAGGCCTCATTAAAGCAAGTTATATCATCACTTTTGATTTAAGGACATATTTTTGTGCAAGTTGCCAAAGTTATTTCGTTCATCAATCTCTAAATCACCTTTAAGCAGATTGTAAAATAAGTGAAACAGCTATCATTCATGAAGTATTTATACCCCTACGTGTGTTTGGGCTATACTTTTTTTCTTTTCCAATGAAAAGAGAAGGATATAAATTGTTCTAATTTTATAAAATGAAATGCACTAAGTTCTGGGTTCTAAAAAAATTCTTAAGCCAAATTTAAATAGTGTAAATGAAAAATTAAGCCAATAAAATACCTCTCAGTAGAAATGCCTGATTTTAGAAGTGATAGTGTTCTGGGTACATTAAAGCAGATCATCCATCAGTTATACCCATGCAGTTCCAGCAACATTTATTTGCAGCACCTTTTGAAAATACGCATTGATGGGCTGTCTCTTGGTGGTTTGAGCTCGGCTTTACAGGCTCTAGTCTGATCACTCTTCAGGTCCAATTAGAGATGTGAGGTCCCTCTCCTCACCAGACCACTGTTTAGTAATGGTTAATAGGAAACATCCCTACCAAGAGCAGACTCAGCAGTTTTGTGTATCCAAAATTTCCACTGATCTGAGTGAGAGATTTGACCGCTTAAGTAATGCAGCATTGGACTCCAGGATCTGCCTCACAGAAAATGAAAGTTGTGAGAGCTACAATGATTCGGATTAAATTAGTCTTGAAAAACAAGGTAATAGAATGAGAAAGAAGGTGAAAATTGAGCACATAGGCCTTGCTTTCTATTGCTAATTTGTTATTGATCAGAGATGCTTTAATGCATAATAAACAGAGTCAGGAAGAACCCCAAAAGCCCAGGACTGCATTGTTTTTAGGTGAATTAAAACAAATCCTTGGCAGTGGCATTTGAAAAAAATATTTTATACTAGCAATGTCCTGTATATGTTTAGATACCTGCATACATACACTAGTAGCAAATGAAGAGTTCTCTTATATCAGGAAGTAAAACATTAGTTACAAGTTTTTGTGTGTGTAAGTGTTTACCAAAGATAAGTTTTAAACATGTCACATAAGTGCCTCCCTGTGCCAGTTGCTCCGTGAAAGTCGTAATGCTGTTGGCAATCATGCTAGAGAGCTCCTGAATTACAGAAAGGGAAACATATGCCCTTGGTACTGCACCGATGGGTCGCAAAGCGTTCGTAGCACTGACGGTCAGAGAGGTGTGCACTGCTTGCTTCAGTATGAGCAGGTTTGGGACGGATGGATCTAAGGTGTTCCCACTGAAACTCCTCCGGTTTAGATGCTGGATATGGTACAAGAAGGAATAGTATGAAAAGGAGATTTGGAATGGGTGCGGTTGTAAAATTGGAACAGGCAACTGGAAATGCAAGCAGTAGAGTTTCTTACATCTGATGCTTAACATGTCAGTGTGTTGTACTACGAGTTCATTGCTGGTACTTTACTGTATGTCCTCATCCTCCTCATGTTTAAAAACATTGACTGCATTTTGTCTATTAACAACAGGTGTCAGGCTTTAGAAATTTCTTCTACTTGGGAAAGAGTGTTTGATTTATTTTACACAGAAATATGCTACATACCACTATTTTAAATCAAACATTTCTAAAATTTCTAAGGTCTATGAAGCCCTATTGCCAGTGAAATGTAGCTTTCCTTTTTCCCATTATATGCCTGTACAGTAGAACAAAGAGCTGTTTAAAGACAACTTTGCTGACCATCATCACTAAAGTCAACTCTTTTCTGTAAAATATAGTGCAAAAAACAATGTTTCTGCAACGTAAGAAGGGTATACTAATCTACTTGGAAGCTGATTTATTTTGTGATGTCTTTCATGAAAATAGTACTATTATTTTTGCTGATTTTTCAAGTATGTTCAATTCTGTGTCTAAAAGCACACTTTTTTTCACTTCCACTAGTATCTTTCCATTGGCTAAACTATATTTAATAAAATCGGCAATTCTAATAATTGCTATGTTATCAAATATGATAACACTATATTTGCATGTAAGCACTTCTAGGGAATTATCCCTGTCAGAAGGAAAATGGAGTGAAACATGGTGGATTCTTTTTTTTTTTTTTTTAATTGAGCTGTTTAGATTACAAAGGGAACCTTTAAATTTAGCTTGGTATTTGCCAAATTAAATAGCACTGTGAAATTCTGAAAGAGCCTTATGTAGGTTATGTCCCTGCTATCGCTTGTGCTTCAACAAGGGCTGAAGAGCTGAAAACTGGTCTGGGCAGAGCCGGGACTTTCAAAGGAATCTGCGGGAGTCAGGCATCCAAATGGCTTGGGTTTCGGGAGGAACCGGGCTCCTAAACTCCCTAAATTTGTTTGAAAAATCTCAGTCCATCTGCACTGGCCTGTGACCTTAATGTAATGTAGCCACATCAACTTGTTACTCCTCCACTCCTGCTTTCCTCGCTTGCTGGGTGGAGAAATGGGTTGATCTTCTCAAGAACCGGGAAACAAGTCAGCCAAGAAAGCATTTTCAACATGTCACGTATAGCCAATGATCCACTACATGAAGAAATATTTCAAAAAGGGGTTTTTTTAACCAACAAGTAGAAACATGTATCACCCTGTATAAAGGACTGTAATTCTGTTTTTGAATCAGAGATTGTGAAGAGTATCAGGAATGGTGTACTAGCTCTGGATTTGCATAGACCAGCCTGTCTGCTTGTACAGCAACTGTTATTTAAATATATATGTTTAATTCTGTTACGCCTCTGTTTATCCATCCAGGTTAGGTAAGGAAGGACTCAGTCAAAGTCCATGGAGTTAGTGGGAAGAATCCACCTAACTCTAATGGGCTTTGTGTGAGAATCCAGAAAAGAGTAAAGGACTTATGTGAGTACCTACAGGTAAAGGTACAAAGACATCAATATGCAAAAATGTCTCAGGTATAAATAAACCCTTTAAATTTATTGAAAAAGGTCTTGTATTTCTTACCTAGAGGTAGTTCAGTTTTGAAGGTTAAGAGAGGTTTATGATTTTATGGAGGTAAGTATATATATACATATATAAAATCTACATATCTACACATACAGGGGCAATTAACAAAATCTGACGGTTTTAAGTATTTCCCTCCAAATGTTATAGTGACCTGGCAGCAGTATTTGACCCGGAGAGGGTTGTTTTCAAGGTAGTAGTGATTCTGTAAACCAATATTAAAAAGGGAATGATGTTGTATAGACTGCTGCTTGCAAAACACTGATATCAATGTGTAAAATGAAATACTGTAACCTCTTCTCCAGTTGTTACTGATTTTACTATGTGCAGATATAAATCTACAAAGAATCGAGAGAGTTTTCTCAGTCCCAGTCTCCTGAGCTTCATGTTTACGTCATAATTATATCTTGTTGTTACAATCTGTTCAATAATTATAATACCTGGAAATTGTAATGCTGATTTTATTTAATCACATAAAACTTCTTAAGGTTTACAGCTTAAAGTAATCTAATGTTGTCAGGACATAAATGTTAAAGTTTCAAGTGCTTTCCTAAAAAATGTCATTTGAATTTTGTGTTATATTGTAAAAGGTCTATTTGAAGCATATACTTTATGGTAGTTCCTTTAAAATGTAATTTGTGAGCTTTATACTCGACACATTACAAAGGTTTTTGCAATGGATAAAAGAAATGTAAAATTGTCCTCAGTCAAGATGTTATATCGTCTATTGTGTTATACTGAGCCTGCAGATCTGTGAAATAATGGATCTGATTTACCACGGCGTCACTTCAATTTTCTCGTAGTGTAATTTGACTGATGTTAGAGAAGTTACATCAACATAAATTCAGAGTTACACAGGTGTGTATCCAACATGATTTGTAGAAATATCTGGAGAAAGGACAGCAGAGAAAGTTTGGCAGGTCAGCACGATTCTTACAGCTCAGTTTTTGTTTGATATGTTTTTCTATTAAACTAAACAAGAGGAAGGGTATTCAGGACAAAGCTGTTGCAGATGAAAGAAGTATTTCACTTAATGTGCCATCTGAAGCTGTTGAAAAAATATTGTAATGCTAAAAATGTGTACTAATCACACTAATTTGTAGGTCATTAGTCCACAGTGTCGACTAGTGCCTTTGGGTATTTGGGGAGCAATCATTAAAATAATTTTCTTGTTTAATGTATGGTTTGCTTGTAATACCTTCATTATTCTGGCTGGACATCAATTCTAGCATGCAGACTTCTTCTAGCAGCCAAACTGGCATATTAGAACTGCAAGAGTGCAAAAGGTTCGGCTACGGTTCGTTAGGTCAATAAACCACCAACTCAGATTTACCGCTGATCTGCTGTCAGACCTACACTGAAGGTTACAGAACAACCGGATTCTCATGAATATCTTTGATACATTTGAATGGCTCTAGGCTAGTTGTCAAACAGGCTTGTGTCAAATATTCACATTTTAAGTGCCTAGATATATATTTATATAATAAAAACATGACTGTCTGCTGGGTAAATAAAATACTTAACTTGACAAACGATTTGACTTTACATATGCTTAAAAATACATTTTACCTACGCTGAATGCAAATTCCCGTAAATCTAAACACATATTTATACAGGCTGTAGAATTTCTGTTGAGTATGAACACGGCCAATGCCAGTGATGTTGGACCAAGGTCAGAGAAACTCCTACAAATTCTGAGTTTTTAGTTGGGAGACATAACCGCATTCTTCACAGTTAGATTTCTAGTTGCTTACTTGGATTTTCCGTTTTTTTGGAGTTCGGGTGTTTTTGGTTAGTTGGGGTTTTTTGTTTCATGGGCTGGCTTTTGGACCACTGCTTATTAATTCAATCATATTTTTTAAAAAGGATAAAACAATATTGTTCTTTCTTCCTGGGAGTGTCAATACGCTGTTAGATCCTCTGGTGCCTTAGAGAGGAGGGGAAGGAACACGCTGGAGGTTTTAGCCCCACGTGACAGCTTGGGAATTCCTGACTTGGGACGTTTATTGCCTTTTAGCCTCTTGCGGTGTTGACGATGGAGTAGAGACTTGCTGCCGTTCGCATACGGCAAAGATGCTGCCATTTGGTGGAAATGGGGAGGAAAAGCAGGCGGGATCGGTGTGCCTCAGCAGCCTGAGGATGCTGGAGAGGCTCCCTTGCCTTCGCCAGCCCCTTCGAGCTGCTCCCCAAAACCCCTTTGCTATCAAATGCCGGATGAGATTAAAGGGATGGGAAGGGGAACGGCAGTCTGTCGTGCAGGGGAATCTGCAAATCTCCTCTCTGCTTTAATGACACTCATAAGTTGCCTCAAAATGGTCTTCAATGTTTTACCACTTCTTTGTTTCATGCACGCGTAGCCAGCTCTGCTCGGGTCTCTTTGGGCACCTGGTGCCGTCCTTAGCTCTGGGTGCGGGAGGGCAGCGAGATCCCCACAGTCTGAGGAAATCTTTTTTTTTTTTTTTTTTTTTAACATTGCTCAAAACATGCTCTTTCCCCTGTTTTTCATAGTGGAATGGATAAATTTTTGTAAAAGCCTTCCCATTTGTTTAACCAGTAATAACCATTTAATCATAATTTCATTTCCTGACTATTTCTTTTCTTTTATACAGCCAGATTTTTAACAGTTTGCCCCTTAATAAAACAGTAAGTGGGGAAATGGGAAGGCAGCCCACATAGGGGGTTTTCCTTTCCTTAAATATTCACCAGACACTTTCCCGAGGAATTCAAAAACTAGGGAAATACATGAAGGTAATGGAGGGCTGTTTTGTTTTCTAGTCCCTGCCACCCCCCATTTTTTCTGCTCCATCAGTCTGAATCATTAAATACTATTTCATAAGCAAGTGATTTTCTTCTTACCAGCTGCTTCCATATTCAGCTCCATTTCATCTTGTACCATTGCAGAACCTGTGTTTCTGAAATCACAATTAGTTACCATGGAAAGCAATTCAATACTGTAATAAATACACTCGACGGCTGCTCACTCAGCTATGTATTACAAAATAAAAATTAAAAAAAGTCCTCCAGAGAACTGGATCCAGATCACGTGCATATATGTTTACGGGCAAGTGTGTGCTTGTACATACACAGGTTAATGCAATTTTTTATTCTATTTTCCTTGTATGCTGGGTGTGTGTGAATACAGACAGCATGGCAAACCCCACCGAGATGCAGCCCTGCTCCCTCGCAAGCCCTGCCCTCTAATATGATCTCCCTTTTCCCCCATCCTATATTTCATTTTCCTGTAAATATTCTCATCCTGTTGTTGATAGGAATTTATTTCGCACTCGTTCTGTTTTGCTTTCTGGAATAGACAGGAACACGATGCTGCCCATATGTTCCTGTATTTCTGCACACACACAACCGGCAGCATTTCAGCGTCCTCGGCAGATGCCCGGGGCTGGCTTTGCCATCCCGTTTTCCCCGTGGAGGAGAGCTGGTGTTGGGAGCACAAGAAGTCTCAGCTCAAGACATTGATGCAACCCTGCGGTGCTCCCACCATTTATGCCAACAATTTCTTCCTCCAGAGTTTTATCGGCTCCTGACATTCTCCAGACAATAGCCTGAATTTGCAGCTCATAGTTTTGCCTAAAGGATAAAAATGGATGTTGAAATATATCTCTTTTTATTGTATAGCCTGCTTATCCCTGGCAGTTCCCAGGTAATGACATTTTCCAATCAAGGGTCTGAATTCATTACCTGCCTTGAATGGCCTATATACCCCATCAGGTAAGCAGAAAGAACTGTGAACTTCTCGTATTAAAGTACAAACAACTTGTTACGCTTCCTTAGAAGTTGATTAAATTGTAAATTCCAGCCCAACATGACACTCAGTCATGTTTTCAATCAAGAGGCAGAATGATGACCATAAGAAACAGCATCGCAGTTGTCAAATTTAATAGTGTGGGACAAGCACAGCTGGTCTAATACTAAACTCTAAATAATTTATTGAATTGATTAGTTCTTTCATTAAATAATGTATTCAGTCAATGAATTTCTCGACTCTTATTATAGGAAACAAGAGCGTCAGTAGTCTTTACACCCAACGTGCGAGCCAGGCTTTCACTGGGGCTACCCACAGAGACTCATCTGGGTGTACGTTTATGTGCTTTTCTGAACTGAAATGTGATGGTTCTTCCATGGTTTCTAAGTAAGGTCATAACAAGAAAACAGGTCATAGTATAAAAACTAACAAAAACCAGTGGGAGAAATATGATTTAGGTAAAAGTTTGGCTCCCCTTGGAGTCAACAAGGTTATTAAGTTAGACTATAAAGCAGACCTACAATAAAATATAATTAAAAAAATATTTTAAAATGGGAAGTGGTTTAGTTCTTCAGATTTAAAAACTGAGTGATTTGTCTTTATTAAAACTTGCTTTTACCATCTTTAGATTAAAAATATTTTTTGTTTGCTTTCTCGCTTACTTTGTTTCTGACACTTTCTTCCCCCCCCACTTTTGCTCCCTCTTTTATCTCCCCTTTTGTGCTGGGATGTCCTTATGGCTTAAAACACCAAGCAGGGAGTCAAAAACCTCCCTCCTACATGTTCAGGGTATACATCTGGCCTGGTACCTCATCCCGAGGGTTTTACAGGGACAATATTACAGGCAACCCCATCACCTGAAATACAATTCAGCGTTTGGGAAGTATGAAAACCTCATCGATCTCCCCCGTTAGTGATGTTAAATAGTGGAATGCAAATAATTGAAGGGTATTTTGGCTTTCACGGTGATTTGTATTTGCATAACAATGTATTAGTCAATGCATGTTTGTGTTAAACAACAAAAGGAAAATAATTTATTTTGTAAAGTAAGGCTGACTAATGAAATGTCGCCGTGGCAGCTGGGTCCCGTGACTGCGAAGGGATGGGGCTTTGCTTCAGGGCTCGTGCTGCGGTCTGGGCAAATGGATATATGCACTGAACAGAGACATGGTCACTGCTGGAGCTGAGATGTGATAAATTTAACTATTTCCTTATTGTCGTATAACTGTGAATACTCAAGTCCTGGGGCTATTTTCAATTATTATTATTTCATTAATCATCCCTTATTAAATAATTTTGCACTTCTCTACCTTCCTTCACTGATGTGCAGAGACTTTGTGCAATGACAGCATGAAAATAAAAATACATCCATTGAAATGCCACCTCCTGGTAACTATCAGAGTGTCTCAGCAGTTGCCTTCCCCAAAGCAGCAGTTCTCCTAGTGAACAGCTTCTGAGTTAAAATGGTGGGGAGAAATTGGTTTGAAGGGTACAGCATTTTCCTGAACACCTGCTTGAAAATATTAGAGATTTTATTAGCGGTTTAGCTCTGTTTACTTTAAAGGCATTAGGTCTTCAAATCCTTGTAGAGGGCTGGCAATCAGTCCAAAGGGCTCTCAGGTTGTGCTTAAAATCAGTGGAAAAGTCTTTCCTGGCTCTGCCCTCATAGTCCACCCCCTGAACTGGAGCAGTAACCCCCTCCCCTGCATACAGGTATGCTTTGAAAGAATAAGCAAAGGTGGCAGAGCTGGAAACTGGGCATGTACAGGCTTCGTGCACCTCACGCTAACAGGGATTGACTACGGTTTTACAGTATTAAGTTGTAGAGCTCAATAAGAAGTAGGTAAGAAGACTGCAGTAAAAAAGAGAACAGTAAAGACAGAGGCTTTGGGGATTTTTTCAGTTGCGGTTGCATCTTAGAGACTGTAAAAGCCAATTTTAGAGCCACTGGAAGTCATTAGAAATCCTCCCTTCAATATTGATGGGGGTTGGATCAGGCTCAGCCTTGCGCACATGGCTTTCTGCTGCTGATTTGACACGAATGGAAGATTTTGCGATTGCTTTTCCTTTGAAAAACGCATGTTCTCCTCCTCATCTCTTCTCCCCATTTCCCATTTGAAGCCTTCTCCGGGCTGGTCGTTAGAGCCCATGCCGATGACCCCTCCAGCAGCTCAGCCTTGTGCAAACACCAGGGGCACGACTCAACCCCGGCTGCTGCAGCTTGTGTCTGGCAGTCACCTGCTTTTACCCCTTGGCGTGAATTGGTTTGCTCGGCTGCTAAAATGAGAAGGGCAATATGTGCATTTAATCAACCTGAAAATGAAGTACGCAGCGTTAATGGAGGTAGCGGAGCAGCTGAACCGAATCGAGCCCTCTGCTTCAGCAAAAAGTCAAAATAATTGAAATTGCAAACCACAACCTCTTGGAAACACAGCAAAATGAGCACGCGTGAGTGATTTTTTCCTGTGGACAGATTCCTTCCCAAACCCTGGCTTGTTTCAAGCCCGGGCATCCCCCAGACAAGGACCATCAGGACATCAGATCCATGATAAACTCCACATTTCTGAAACAAACCTAAAATTTAAAATGAAAACTACAGCCGGGAAGATAGACGACAGCCAGGGGTGAGTGCATGGCAAAGGTGCGAAGAGTTGAGGAGCCACAAGGATTTTCCCAGGTCAGTGATTCCCAGGGGCCAGGGGACATGCTGGGCTGATGATACCCATCGATCTGGATGTCTGAGCTCCCCTGCCCACGCAGCGAGCTGCCAAAGAAGTGGTTCTCCACCAAAAACCTTTTGCTGAAGCAGGTTAAAACCACGTTCTTCCCCATTTTGACAAATCAATGGTTTTCACTGGAGAATCTCCCTCTCCTCTGTCAGCTTCGGGGAGAGCTGGAGGCAAGAACTGAGGTTTGGGCTCCTGCTCATGAGTTCCTGGTGACCGAACTCTCGATATATTTACACACCACCTATCTGTGGAAAGCCAAGGAAGAAGGATCCCAGCCTGGAGCTGCTCCGTTTGTCAGGGCGAGATTCGGCAATCTCGGCTTTGCCGGTTTGGGAAGCAGAATGGAAACTTTTACCACGTCCATCTCCTGCCTGTTGACCATGAAGACGGACCCTCTGCCCCGCTCCTGCCAGGGACAGCGGCTCTGTGGAAACGCTGCTGGACATCATTATTTATGGCGTTTTAGTCACCCTGGAAACAAAGTAGATGCTACCAGACATGACTTTTAACACAGCTAATTATATCATTAGTGTCAGTACCACTTAACAACTGGCATATACCTTCCCGGGTCCAGCGCTGGCAACGTTGCCATGGGAATAACCCGGCTCTGCACCTCTGTGGGGATGTGCACAAGATGTACCAGGACCATGGTGAGGTGTCACAGCTTTCTGCCGCTCTTCCCAGGGCAGGTTTGCTGGCTAATCTAAGTTCTGCATTTGCTAAAAAAATACTGTTTGGGGGACAAGAAACCGCACATGGATTCAGTCAAATTTTTTAAAGGCTCTGCCCTGAAACATTTCACGCTGCCATCCCTATGTGCGGTACTTCAGCCTCTCGTTTCTCAACAGTGCTCCCGTTTCAAAATCTACTGAAGCAAAAGAAATCATTAAAAGAAGAAAAAAAAAGAAATACCCAAGAGCAAAAAGTGAAAACTTTCCTCCCTCTTTGCCCAGGACTTCGGAATCGGTCCCAGCAACGTCAATCAAAATTTTAAAATTTCAGAATGGCTTGGAGGAGATTTTGGTGGGTGTCCAAACCGTTCATCACCTGGCACAAGCCCCTGGCTCCGTGAGGGATGTGACCACGACCGAGAGACACGGCCAGCCAGGACACGCAGCAACAAGAGCCCACAGCCTCCTGAAGTCCACAGGTGAAGGAGAAAACGCTGCTTCTTTTTCCTCCTCAGTTGTATGTACCTGGGGCCAAATCATTGCTGATGTGTTTTCACAAAGTTGAACGGCATTGTGGCCGCACACACACATGAAGAATGTCGGCTTTAGTTTCTGAGTGAGAAGCAAACAGCTCTGTAATGAGCTAATAAATGATCCTTGAAAGAAAAATAATACTAAGTTATTAAATCCCTGTCCTGAAGGCTGCACACATCAGCTCTGCAGACTTATCAAAGCCATTTTGTTCCAGGAGCAGCCGTTACGGATGGGCTGGTGGGTCTCAGGCTGTTCATCAAGATCCAGCTATTTCACAGAGATGCTGTCACCACGGCCCGGCTGCGGCTGGCAGCGGTTTTGGGGTGATACGAGCGTTTTGAGAGGCTGATCCTCCCGCAGAGTGGCAGGTGGCAGGCAGCAGTTTCTCAAATAGGAGAAATAAGGTGTGGGGCGAGCTGGGTTTCTAAAGCAGAAACCTGAAAATGGTGTATTTGTGGAACCAGAGATATCAGTTAAAAAAAATAAAGAAAATGACTAAACTGCCACTGAAAACCACGTGTGTGTCTGCTTTCCCTCGCCTGGGAGAGATGAATCGCTTCACTAGCAGATGATAACCAACACATCCAGCATGGCTGGGGGCTGCCACGGTGGGATAGCATAGCTTTAGATAGGGGAATATGTAAACTAACGGGGAGATAGATGTTATGGAGATGAGCCCAAAGCCCCAAGAATAAATCAAATTGCCCGGTGGATGTTTTTCAGCAGAAGACAAATAGTATAATTTTGGATCGTTCTTCTGGGGATTAGGGGTTCAGCTCCATGGTTTAAATGCAATGGGATTTTTCACTCTTTTGACAATGCTTATATTTATCTCCTCTGTCTATCGCTTGTCACCCCACATGGGATATCCCCAGATCCAGCCACGCACACACCTCTGACACCCCTTTACAACCCCTGAAGTCCTCAAGGTTCCTCTAACTGCTCTGTACTACAGCTGTTTCTTGGTCTAAAGCAAAAAAAAAAAAATAAATTGGCAAAACGATCTCTCTTTCTGTCTGTGTGGATGAAACAATGTCAAAATGACTCAAGCCTGCAAATAAAAGCAAGCAAGTGGCTCTTGACTGGAAACCTTCTATTGCAAGGTTGGGGCTTGAGGGCATTTGTTCCTACACTGATGCCGTCCCTTTCTGCCCCAGCCCTGAGAAAGCCAGCAGGAGGGGAGGTTGGGCACTGTCACCCCATTCAGCAGCATGGTTTTGGGCTCTTCCCCCAGCTTTCCGTAAGGAAGACCCTGGGGGAAGGTAGGGCTGAAGGTCTCCAACACCCCAGCAGAACCCGTTCGTTGTTGTCGTTCTCCACGTACCGCTCAGCACCGTACCCGGAGTGACACTGGCATAGATGCAACCCGGCCAGCACCTTTCTTGGGGGGTATTAAAAAGAAAAAGAAAAAAGCTAGAAGATAAATTTGGCCCTGAGGGTGGTGTAAATCCACAGACACTTTGCAGAAGCATCTCTGCTGCCCACCACGATCCCCCAGGCAGACTCTGCCCCAGGTGTCAATTATTTCAGAATAGACTCCAGCTGAAGAGCACCTGCTCATAAATATCCACAAATCCTCCCACATCCTGTTTGCATCATCGCCCATGTACTTTGGTGGGAGAGAACATGAGTAAATGACTGACTCACAATGCCTTATTTCTCAAATTTCATGCCGTTTTAGAGTTTTCCTTGTATTTTACATTAAGATGCTTGTTCCTTTTATAACCTTCATTACAGATTAGGAAGAGCGCGCGCAGACCCAAATAGCTCTTGAATTTATAAATACGGAGCAATCAATGTATTTTATTTTGCAATTATTGCGATAAACAAATGGGATATTTCAGTAATGCTTGAATGTGCTCTGTAAGTAATGCCTCTCATTGTCCTTTAATTGTATGTATTTGGTAAATGAGCTTTAAAGGTTCTATTAGTATTCATTAGGCAGAGACTACCATACATTTTCTGCAAAATTAATAAAATAGAACTTTTCCCTCTGATCATGACGTAGCTGAGTTGCAGCCCAGTGCAACGCACTTCTATTTACAGGTATGTATTACTGTTTCTTCCCAAAGTCGGGTTATGAAGGTTACGAAGTGGCTATTTTTAGTTAATGGCTGTGTAATGAACATAGGTGTGTGCGCTTACCCATTTTCTTAGGATTTTCAGGCTAGAGTCCACTGTCGAGCTAGGAAAATGATACTTGAAATCCAGCTCACTCTTGGAGCTGGGGTGCTAAAATGCTCCCATGAGCATTACCGAGCCAACACCTTTGGGGTGTCCCAGTGCTCCCCTGGGTCAAATACCCAAGGTCAACCCCAAAAGCGCAGAAGACACTGCCAGAGTCCCCTGGGGCAGGGGAAGAGGAGGTGGCCGACCCCTGCATGGGGCGATGGAGCAGCTCACGGCGGGCAGCTCCGGGGAGCCCCAGCTGAGCAAGGAAGAGCAAGAGAGCTGAAATGGGGAAAGACGATCCGCCTTTTACGCCGTCAGGGTTGTGCCACAGAGCCGTTGATGGACTGTCAATAATTTTCTGCCATTGATTCTCACTGCCCCTCACCATCCATGGAAAATTCAGTACAAGCAGGAGCCTGTTCTCAGAGCCATCGTTAACCCAAGCCCTTTTAGTTCCAAGCTCCTGCTTGGCAAGATACAATTTTTTCCTCCCTGTCCTGAGTTACACTATTCGGCAAAGTTTGTTGTCCAAAACCAGCCCTTGCTGCATCTTTTTACTAGGATCCAGAAGCCTCTATTCCTCTAAAACCAAACTATTTCTCCCCGCAGGTGAGGAGCACCTCTGTGATTGCTGGTGAGTCTTCTTCAAACCTTCACACTCCGCGTGGAGGAGCTTTAAATGGCCGTGAAGAGATGTATTGAGTCAACATCCAACGAAACATCAGCTGATAGCCTCTGGAGAGGCAGGTCCATCTCGGAGGTCCAGCCGGAGGTGGTGTGCGGTTCCCAGCGGGGTTAAGGAGAGCTGCCCGCATGGCTGGAGCCACGGAGAAGCGGATGGGAAAGCATCTCACCTGCGAGCCAGGGCAGCACATGAAGGCAAGTCTCCTGGAATAAAACTGTCACTGCTTTCATCTCCTTTTTTGCCTTTTTTTTTTTTTATTTTTTAGATCAGATGTATTTAAAACAGTTTGAAAAATTTTTTTTTTTTGGCTGGGTTTTGAAACCTAAAGCAAAACAAAAAAAATATTTGAAAAATAAAACAAACTGCCAAAAAAAAGCCCAAAGAACAGGTACAGAAGTCCAGAGGGCTTTATAAACCCACACATACAGAGCCGAGGACATTTTTCCTAGCAAATTAATGAAAACTTGACCTAATGAGTCACTGGGCATTGGGTCTCAACATAGTGGAAAACACTTGAGCAGGTGGGGAAGGTGAGCCAAGGCTGAAGCAGGTTGTGCAAACGGGTGAAAATGCCCCCCCCCCAAGCACACCCATCCAGGCAGCAGCTAACGGCTTCGTGGTAGTAAAAAAAGAGATGTGTGGTCTTGTGCGAACGTCCCCACCGATGGGTTTATCGGGAGCAGGAGGCAGCACATGGCAAGAGCTGGAGGCAACAGACTGTGGGAACAAACCTGCCTGTGGAGCAGCCGCGCATCATCACTGGAAAAAGAAATTCCCACCTTTTGTCAAGGTGTGAAGATGTAATATAATAGAGGATAATAGAGGATATAACAGAAAAAAAAAATGTATGGTGAGCTCTGCTTAGAGATTTGTTATGATTTGTGTGGAGATGCTAACTTGGATCCTGCCAAGTGATTAATAACCCTGAATTGGAAAGATCTGTCAATCAGTTTGAGGAGCTGAATAAAAAACGGCCGAGGGCAGAGCAGGGGTAGAGGCTGCAGAACGCGTCTGGTTCCTTCAGACAGATGTAAAAAATGACAGAGGGGAAGCGTATTAAAAAAACAACTCAAAACCAATCAGGAAAGCTATGAAAAAATCCATTAAAATATAATGAGGGCTAAGAAATTCAGAATATTACAATTTTCATCTTCCCATGCAGGCTTCCCAAAAGGCCTATTAAAGCAAGGCAGCGCAGAGAGGCGAGGAATGTGGGCTCTCACTCTGAAAAGGCAATGCTTGTTGGAATACCAATACATCAGCCGGTGAGAAAAGTTCAAAACCAGAGGATTACTTATCGCAAAATATGCCATCCCCCCAAATCACAGCAATATGTTGGATTTGGCTTTAAATCGCGACAGAAATGGAAGTCACATTGATTTAGCAAGGGGGGGGATATTTAATATAGAAGTAAATGGGTCAAGCAGCTGATAGCTCTATATAAATATTTAAATGGCAACAGAGCAGCCCATCATGTGTACTGCCTAGGGATTTAGGCTAAATAAATGAAGTTGGCCTTTCCCACTTTATCATCTGCAAGTTGGTAAATATTTGGGGTGCTCAGTCACCAAGTAGAGACACCTTGGGAAAAACACCCACAAGCATGCACTGAATTTTAAAAGCAAATAACTTCATGCTCCCAGACTCAAAGGAAAGAAATGATTGCTGGTTTCTGTTTAAGTCAGAATAATGAAGAATTTAGTTAATTTGTTTCTTAAAGGCTTCTGACATTACAAATTAATTATGTAAACTGAAATCTTATCAACCTTTTCTTGATCCATTACGGGGTCAGGCAAGGACTGGCATGTACATGCTAATAGCACATGACATTAATGCATGGAAAGACAAACTCGAGGCTGCTTTTGCTTAAAGCACAGGAGGAACTCTGCCGGTTTTAATGGACATCCCACTTTAACGCATCCCGAGAATTACATTCAGGGCGCGAGCCACGGTGCATAGGTGATGCATGAATGATTCAGGTGTTTTTCTCTCTTGGAAGAGGGCAAAGCAGATGTGTGCTAGCACAAGCATCACCTCTCACTTTTCAAGGACAGTGCAATATATTCCTTACCCAAACTTTAAGAGCTTGCACATCTCCCTTCCAGGCTAAACACTAACTAAAAATCACCGTACGAGTATTTCTCGCTGGCGAGCGCCTGGGTAGCTGCGAGCCCATGCTGAGCAGGGCAGAGGCTCGGCAGCACCGACCAGAAATAGAAACACTCTTCAGCAGAGCTTGAACTCGCTGCACTTCACCAGGCTTCGCTTCACGCATGGGGAAGGGACATGAAATAATTGCATAAGCGTGTTGGCGCTGGAGCATCCCTGGAGAAGGGGTGTAGACACGGGAGGGGACAAACTCCAGCTGGAAGTTTTCAAACGAGCTGTCCGTGATTCAGGCTGGCAGCAGGCATGAAGGGGAGCACGGGCTGAGCTGGAGACGACGTGCCACGAGCTGGAAGTGCCCAAGTGGTTTCCCTATAAAGCGGTTTTAAATTTTATAATTTTATATGCAATGCAAAATAAAAGATATTTCATAAGTCCTCCCTTCCCCAAAATAGAGCCAGGGAAGTACAACCCAGTGTGACCTGTGCTGTAACAGCACAGGCACAGAAAAAATATCTGGAAATGTAACTCCAGCGACTGATACCAATCTCTTTTAATACAATCTCTTGCTAGACTAAGGCAATACATATATATTGAGTAGGTAATATCATGTTATCAAGGAAATAATATTCCCCCATCAGCTTTATTGGGATCAAAATTTACATCACTGTGTAAGGTACCCAAGGTTTGGCAATGAAACAGCATTTATATCCACCCCATGGCTACCTCCCCTCTCCTTAGAGGATCATCTTGTTGGGATAAAGAAAGATGGGGAATTACATATTATTGATTTAGATCTTGCAGCTTGTTTTTCATCAGAGGAGCTTTGCTAGTTCCAGTCAATTATCCATTTTAAGTCTCAACAAGAAATACTTTTAGGGGTGGAAAGAAAAGGGGCTCATATTACATTAACGATTCAAACATGTACGTGGCTGCTGCCGAGGATGGCATCTTTCCCACGGCCCTTCAAAAAGGGCAAATAAAATTGTACCAGGCCTGGAAGAGAAATCCTGTGAGCATCCACAGCTACGGCACCGTCTGATGTGTGGCATGGTCCGGGTGTTCCCTTCCCAGGGCAGCTTCTGCTCTGGCTGGTACAGTCAGTGGTTGATATGGGACTTGAATAAAAGAAATATGCACCTACGGTAACTGGGTGCTAGAACAGACAAGATTTCTCCTAAAATGAGCTAAAAATGTAACATCTTTCCCAGCTCTGAGCTGTATACAAATTCACTCTGAATGGGAGAAAACTAGACTATCACCATCATGAATGCTGCTCAGAGACTTGTTTAAAAGCCCTATTGGTTTCCTTGAAATGTCACAGATAAATGAACACAATAATGTAATATTGCTGTGCAAATCACCTGAGCAGATATTAAGCATTTGAATGACAAATAACTATTTGATGTAAAAAGCTGCACAAGATAACTTCTTAATACCTTGGGGCATCATGGCATGCCAGGTCAGGCTGACAGGCAGTTACTTTTGGCTGTGACAGATAAAAGTGTCCTTGTTGACTTTTCATGTTATTCTAGACACTCTGTTCTGGCATTCAGATGCGATGGGGGGAGCAAAACACACAGGTAGGGATGCTGAATGACACCTGGGAGGCATCTACCACACCTGCCTCTCATCTGTCCCCAAATTTAGTTCATCCTTGGTTCTCCTCACAGCTAAACCCAACTCTGCCACCTGTGCTATGAAAATCAGGGTGATTTTTCCCAGTCCCCCTTTTTCCCCTTGCTGCACATTTTAAGGACCATAAAAGTATACAAACTTCTTATAGTTGGGGTAACACACAACATTTATGATGAGAGAGTCCTACACTCACCACATAAATAGTTACTTATGCCGAGGGGGAAGTAAAATGAATACAGTGGACTTTCATTACAGGGGAGTAACAGGGAACCAGAGCTGTCGCAATAAATAATGCGATTTATGAAACCCAGTGGAAAGCAGCAGACCTGCGTGCTTTCTTGCCAAGTCGCAGCTGCCTGCTCCGGCTGGAGGCAGAGGGAAAATTCCCACGAGCGGTCACGGAGGAGGCAGGGGAAGGGTGCGAGTGGCCGTGTCCCCCCCCAGGAGGGGCCGTGGGAACCGGGACCGCAGCCGCCCCGACCCCCCTGCTCCCCAAAAGCTTCTCCTCCGTATGTACGGCTCCTGGCTTGCACAAGGCAGAGAGCAGGGGAATTGCCTATATTGAAGGAAATTTGCCCTGGGATATTATTATAAGTCCAGCTAGTTGCCTTTTGTTCCTGATAACCTCATTTTTCTTTTATATTATTTACAAAATTAAATGTGCCCATATATAGTGCCATGTCTGCACAAACACCAAGACACACCCATGCCACTTTATACTCACATTCCTCTTTTTTTGTAGGTGTTATTCAGACCCACTTCAGGTGCTCGTGAGAAACTCCACTCGCGAGGTGTCGTTCACCCAGGAATAGCTCAGATCTGTCACACTTCTACCATCACCAAAGCAGGAAAACAAAAAGGACACAGCTGCCCATCCGTTAATGAATCACAACCAAATGTCCGTAACAGCCAGTGTTTCCAAAATTCTGGCTATTTTTTGCCAGAAATAGTTAATTTTCCAGTATATGGGACCTGGTTGGAGCAGCTGCATTTCTGCAGGCGGCAGCCCCGTGGATTGTGGTCCCGAAAACAGGAGCTGCCAAGGTGGGTGCGATGACCCCTGGTATTACCTCTGCCAGCCAGGGATAGTTTGGGGGCTGTTTTGTCACTTGGGGGGATATTTGCCATTTCCCCCATGCCCCAGAGCCCCCATGGTTTAGTTCCCCCACCGCTGCCCCTAAAAAATTTCCTTGCCCAGGTTTTGGGGGCTCTGACAACTCAGAGGATTTAGAGCAGGATTAGGTTTATGCACCCTATGGAGAAGGGTCATTTCAGCTCACGTAGAGCAGAAATGCAATTTTTAACCTCACCTAGAGCACAGAGGCATTTTTACCACACCAGATTTGAGTGGTAGAGGGTTTCCTCCCACGCTCCCGCTGCTGCCCCGGGGTGCAAAACAGCCCCAACCCACTGGCTGTGTTACACCCGGCAGGTAACTAGAGGCAAGCATTAAGCATAGCCAGCTTTTTTTAAGGTTTATTTTAAGGTTAAATTTTTCCCTGATTTCTTGGATTTTTTTTTTCAGGAAGACAGACACACCAGAGGATGTTCAGATCTGCTCAAATAAGAGGATCCCAGAGGAAAAAGAAAAGGACATCTGCCTGCAGTACCAACCAGGAGACAACACTACACCCAAGACACCAGCAAGAAAGGTCTAATAAAATAAATACAATTTGCTTAAAATTGAAGGCAGAGATCTACCCACAGAGCCCATTGCCTAACAGCTACACTCAGCCATCCCCCCCTCCTCTCTAAATATAAGCACTAGCCCAGCCTCTCCTTTTATTTACCCAGAACACCTGGTAGCAATTTCTTGCAGAACATAATCAGCTTTTAATTAACAGTCAGGTCATTTGTCACCTGTATGTGTTAAACAACAGAGTGGGTGCTCAGCTCCGGTGCTGGGTATCCTGCCCTCCCTCCTGCCTGCACCACCCCGGGGACCTTTGCTCACAGGAGCTGAGGTTATGTTTGATGTACTACCTAGCACTAAAGAAACTTTATTTCTTATAATAATTCTGTAGTGTTGATAGGGCTGTTGCATTTCATTATCTGCTGGTAATGAGATGCGCTGAGGCGAGACCCCTCTCCCCCGCCCGCAGGGAGCTTCTGCGGAGGCTCCGAGTAGTGAAATAGGGCTGGCTTTGCTCCTGGTTGTAAAGCGAGGGTTGTTCAGGAGCAGACAGGTGAGTCTCAGTGGCATGAACGGTACAGGCAGGAGAGGAAACTTTTGGAGAGCTGTGCGGCAACACGCCTGCTCTGCCAGTTCGTCAGCTTCGTCGGGGAGCACCCACGCTGTTTGAGCTGTGCCTTGGGCCATCAAACAATAATTAAAGCAACTTCTGCTCTGATGCAGCGTCCAGCCGAGGGGGGAAGTGGGGACGTTTGCCTTTAGTTATTTTTCAGAGGGTCCCCTGGTGCCTGGCAGGATGAGACCACTGCGCTGAGCATGTCACGGGCGTGCAACTGGTTCTGCCGGGTTCTTTTTTACCGACCAGCTCCACTGCCCTGCTTAATTGAGGGCTTAGATGCAAAACGGCAGTGCGGAGAGGAGCTCGGAGGAAGAATGCTATTTTAAGTAAAGCCATTTGTTAATCAGGGTGGAAATTTACTGAGGAGAGGGGACCTAGGCACAAACAGCAGTGTTTTCCCAGATTATCCAAATAATGTGGGTTTAAAATACTGCTGGTGAGCACACCTGCTCATCTGTCAGGTTCACCCTAAAGCTTTAAAGCTTTTCTCTTGAGTTTCTGTGGGGAAAAAAAGCTGGCCAAGTACTTTGCGCACTGGTTAAGCAGAGTAAATTTTAGCAGGGAAGGGTGGTATCGCCTTCCTCTATAACATACTGCTCTTTTGTGGCTGCTGCTCCAGGAGGTGTGGGCTCCTTTGACAGATGCAGTCTACACAGAAGGAAAAAAAAAACCATTAAATGTAGAGGAATACCACGGAGAACTTTCTTTGTTGGTAGCTCTGGGCTGCAAAATACTTTCTGACGTGTATTGATTCAGCAAAAAGTCTATAATATATAATAATGCCGCTTTGTCATTTTATATCCAATTATTTCTGCTTCACAACCTTGGGATTTCCCAGCTGAGCATTATGAAGTGGGCAGAGAGCAACCTTTACTTTTTTGCTTGCTCAAAAAACCCCCGATGCAGGTGATGCTGGAGTAACTGCTGAAATTCTTCAGCATCAGCTGGGTAAAAAGTCAGCTCCCACAACCAAAATGCTCTCTGCTCAGATCTGGGCTTCTCCTAAACGTGTCTGCTCCCCTGATTTTTCTGGTCTTTGCTTCTTCTTGCAGGAAGCTAAGCTGTAATGTACCCCAAAATTCATCTCCTAAGCCCAGTGTTGTAATGTCTGTAGTGAAGATGCACACCAGCCCCTTCAAACAGCAAAGTGTTAGGGCTGAGGGCACAGTCCTGGCTCGGTAAGGTCAGGAGGAGTCTGTGTTGCTGGAGATATCATCACCCCCCTGAAATTTAGCTGCTCTAACCTGGAATAGCTGCAGTGACTCTCAAACACTGCCTGAACTTGTTACGCAAATAACCCATGTAATAAGTTTTATAAATGAATCGTTATTGATGCTCAAAACCACTGCAGAAAGCCCTTCCACTTGTGACCATTGCTCTGATTAAAAAGCCTTCCGCTCTTAAAACCTGAAGTCAGAATTAGGCCAAAAAACCCCCTCGACTCGACTCCCACGTGCCGCCTCGCAGCGCCCGATGAATCCGATCTCCCGCAGTGGGGCAGATGCACTCCGCAGATGACAGGAGAAGGACCCGGCGGAAAGAACATCTGGAGCCATCAGGGGAAACAGCGTGCCCGGTCCAACGTTCGCTTTGTACCACCTCGCAAAGAAAAGCCGTTTCAAATACTAACGGCCACATACCCAGAAAGCTAATACTTGCAAATGACGGGTCATCTGCACCTCTGCATTTTCCCTGTCATCCCGCGTTTAGTCATGGCGCGTCCGAAGATAAAAAGCAAAATTACGCCATGCAAATGAAGTGAACTTTCACATTAGCTTAGCTATTTATCTTCCCTTAAATACTGCAATTATTATTTCTATTGCACAATCATACCTCGCTGCTCTGGGTGCGTTATTAATATGCAGGAGCCGGGGCTCTCTTACGAGCTGTTAACATTCATTAGCACTTTGGGTCCTAACGCGGCGCAGACCTTTCCTCCGCTCATTGTCATTCCCTGCGTGACACCGATAGCACCGGGGACGCGGCCAGAAGCCGGCAGCCGCGCCGCTGACGGTGAATTCCGATGGTGGGTTCACTGGGGCTCCGAGCTGACATCAGAGCGTGCGTCACCGTGGTCCTTTGCAGTTGTCCCTGGTGACAGAAGTCCGGAGTGATAATTATTTAGATTCCTCTTGAGCTCCAGAGGTTTCCGAAGGATTTTGCTTTCAGTGTCCTGTGCAATCATGTTGTCATGGTGACCAGAGCGGGATGCTGGACACCAGCTTGGCTCCCCTTCTCAGAGGATGGGCTGGCCGAGTGATGAAGCTGATGGTTTCCAGCGGGGTTTTGCCACACCTGAGAAGAGAGATATGTTAAAAAAAAAGGGAAATTTTTTCTAAAACAGACTTGGGATTTTTTGCTTAACCGTGATGATCAGAGATTCAGGATTCTCCTTATTATTTTGTAGAGTAAACATAAACAGTAAGAAGCCGAATCATGGGACTAGACTAAAAACTTCCCACGGTTTGAGCAGTGCTGGAGCAAAACTGGTTGGAGCAGTTCTGGAGCCGGCAGTGGCCAAACCTGAGCTGTGGCTCCTTCGTGCTCTTCCCTTGCGCAGATTGACATCCCTACACAGGCGATCATTTACTCCTGTAACTAAATGTTGTCTCGGCAGGAGTAAGGCTCTATAATGTGGTCCATAAATTACTGGATGGACTACCTCTAACCAATTATTTGATTACTAATACGTTCCTGTATTACATTGTGAATTATCTGCAGACAAACCTCCCGTATTCTCCAAGCACAGCACTGACAAACCTGTTGCAATTTAGCAGGGCTTTGTTACTGAAACAGTCACGTCAGATCAAATCAGATCAAATCATTAACTTTGGAAAAGACCTCTAAGATCATGAAGTCATATGCACACTCCCTCCTGCCTAAGCCATCCCTCGGCCGGCGATAGCTGTTCTGTATCCCGAGCAGCTCCAAAAAGATTTCAAGGTGTCTAACCAGTTTTGCCGATGGGAATACGTGCAGGAAGGGATATTCACTGGTCTGCCAGAGACTGGCCAAAGTTTTGCTCTGCTGAATGAAAGAAACGATAAAAGGGGACTAGAATTGCTTCAAAGGGAACGTGTGCTGCCTTTACGAGGAAACAGCATTTCGGCACCTCCTGAAAGCCCTGGTGCTCCTGAACTGTGTCAGTGGATAGTAGATGCAAGCTGGAAACCGTTCAGGGAAACAAAGCCAACTCTCAGATGGTAGCTCCCTCGGCACTTGGGCAGGAGCGCTCGGGAACATCAGCGCGGCGTGTAGGACACGGTGCTGAGTCAGCAGATCCTGGCGGGGAGCCCGTGGGCAGTGCTGCCACCAGCTCCGCTGTCCGGGCCTTGACGTTCATTTTTTTGGCTGCCATGGAGAGGATGAGGCTTTGTGCTGACGGGGATACCAGAGTCTGATGCTTAGTTTTACAGCTAGGGTGATAACATTTTACAGCTCTTCCACTGTGAAAACAATACGACTTTCACACGCCTGTAGGTTAATTAGACAAACGCATGGAGAGAATTTCTCAGCCATTAGTGAAACTCTGGGAAAGCAGTGGGCATTTGCAACTGAGAAACGTGTTTCCTCCACCTCCAGCCCCACGCACCTCCCTAGCCCACCCGTCTCCCTTCAGTGTGGTTTTTCCCAGCCAGCTCAAGGTGTTGTCCTCGGGTCTGTGCCCAGCAGAGCTGGGATGGGGATGCTCCGGTCCCCAAGCCACCTGTACCAGGACCACCTCGGCTCTGCTCGCTGCTGGCTGCAGCCCAATAATGCAGAGCAGGATGAGACACCTCCACTTCAGGGCTTCCCGGCTAATGCCAAAGGCCATACGGGTTCACAAACAGGCAAAGGAGCCATGCAAGGGCAGGAGGCATTCACTGTGGGTCCATGGAAAAGTCCAAATGGAGGGTATCACACTCCCTCCACCTAGTTTTGCTATGCAGGTCACTTGCCATTTCAGCGTGAAAATATATTTACCTTCTGAAAAAATCCAGCCAGTTGGCCACATCATAAAAAAAAATCATTGAAAACCAAACCAAAAAGCATAAGGAGGGACAGGACCGGCGAGGCAGAGGTGCCCCAGCCAGGGCAGAGCACCCCAGGGCTGAGCTGGTGCTGCAGACTGTGCCCTGGGCCACCAGCTCTGCTCACCCACACGGCAAATCTGTGATTCAGCGGGATGTTTGCATGTGCCGAACAGTGCACGGAGATTGTCCCACCGACCTTCCTGATTATTCCAACAGCCTCACTATGAAATTGAAACTCTTTTCCCCAAATATTTCAGATACTATAAACTTACATCAATAATAAGAGGCACAGTTTCTTGATGGTATTAACCGGACCGTGGCTTTTCATGACTCCTCTGTTTTACCACTGTAACAATGCCGAACTTTCTGTTGTAATGTAAAGTTTCTTACGAAAGCCGTGTGTCCTGCTGGTCTGCAAGGAAGGAGAAGTGCTTTCGCAGTGTTGAAGCAGGTCACGCTTTGCAACCTGTTTTTTTCAAAGCAGCTCAGCTGACGTCTTTTGCTGAACACAGTGTCCAAAACAGCCTGTTTGTGAAGTCCAGTCACTACATTCATTAAATACAAAGAAACTGAAAGAACACAAATTTTACGTTGTCTATTTACTCACATCTCCTTGGCCAATTGTTTATTTTGGCGGACTTGCAATGCCCTGGGGCAGACAGGTCATTCGAGCCACTAATAATATTTCTTTACTCCTCTGTTGAGCCTATAATGACTACCTCTCTCTCCCTTTTTATCTCTTCTTCTTTTACCCCGTCTGTGGTAATAAAGGCCTTATTCTTTAGTTGTACCTGAGGGTATCAGTCCTACAAGAGATATGTGCAAGGGGGTGAGATGCCACCAAACATCTTACCTAAGCAGGATTCACCTCCAGCTGAATTTTAATGGGATGTTGTCAAGTCGACAACAAACCTGCTTTTCCTTGCTACTCAGATGGAAACTTCCAGGCACAAGGAGATCCTGCGTGGTGAAATGGGAAAGCAGGAGTGCTGCTGCTCGGAGAAATCCTCCGTGGGCACTGGTCGCTCGTGGGCTGTATGAAGTGAGAGGAGATACACCATGGTTTCAAAGTCTTCCTGGCTTACGCTTGCTGCAGGACTGACATCGTCCACATGGCAAAGTGTATAGTGTGGCGATCATTGAAAATACCTTTATATTGTCACTTTTTACTTTATTTAGCTGTGTAGTGTGGAACGCATGGAGAATACTTTCCTATTGGCGTGTTTTCTCTCACTTTAACTGTGTCACATTGTCATCAGATACCCCTATTCAACCAGCTGTATACTATGATTCTTCAAGAAGCACCTTTTCCCCTCATCCTAAAGCCTCTCCAGCTCTCGGATCTCTGTGTCAGTGCAGGAGCATCCTTGGAAGAGCCATTACTTCAGCTCAGCTCCTGGTTTACTCATGGTCCAGTTCTGCGCTCTTTGGGAGCTTGCCTTGTTTCTGGGCTGCCAGATTTGGCTTTTGATTATCCCGTGCTTTCTGGAATATGTTAAAAGCACCTTCTGCAATGATGATCAGGCCAGAGACACCCTCCAAAGAGGGCACCTTCCTCTTCTGGGTCCTGGACTACCGTAGGCTGCCAATTTTAGCGGTGCCAGGGAGCTGAGGGCTTCTGCTTCATCACCTCTCAACCCCTGGTGCTCCATAAAAACCCAGGGCTTGACCTTAAAACAGCCCAGTCGATACTTGGTAGCTCCTTGGATCTGTACTACACAGACAATAGATAAAATATCACAAAACTCTAAAGGATGTTTATCTTAAAGAAATTAGTGAAGGCCAAGTAGCTCCTTTCGTGGTTTTCTACTACTAGACAGATGTTAATCCTTAATGAATTTTGTTTGCATGAATCCAGTAGCACCATTTATATTATCTGACCTTTGCTGAGTTGACTCATTAAGTGTTATAAATAACTACTCTCAATATGCAGTCAGTGTACAAGTGGTTTGTATAATGATTCAGGAACAATCACAAACTCATTTCTCACTGATAATTCCTAAGATATTTGAATAAAAAGAAGACTGTGTTTGCATATCTACCCAAAAGGAAGTAATCTCCCTGAAAAATATTCTGGTTTGCAAACTGCATTAGTCAATGACTTTAGCACAGTCACTTTCACAAGAAATTATGCTAATGCATGTGGAAGATTTCATTTTCCTTAAAAAAAATGTAAGTGCAGGAAGACAGAGAACAGTCCAAATGACTGCAGAGAGGAACACTGCCCTGAGTAATTGATTGCAGGATCCATTCAAATAAATCACGCTTTGTTAGGGAAAAAAACTAGGCAAGTTAAAATCAGATATAGCTCTAGCTTAGTCTTCAATAAACAAATAGCATTCAGGATTTAATTAGAATATGCATGCATTGTGTTACACACAACACGCACGCGTTTAGGACTCGCTGCGCTCAGCTACTGTAAAAATAAGCACCTCTGAGATCCCCAAGATAGCTAGAATACAACTCAAAATGTCATGTACCGTTTAAAACAGCAGCGTAGCAGATAAGCAGCGCTACCACGTGCGGCTGAGCAGCCCCGGCACGAGCCCTGGCTTCAGCCGTGGGGCTGGAGAAGGTGCCCACCCCACAGCGGCGTGGGGCCGAGCGATCCCATAAACCCACCCAAGCAACAGGGCCTGAAAATAATGCAATAATCTCCAGGCTGCCCGCCTGAAAGCCCTGATTTTTTTTTTCATTTACGTGTAAGCATTTCTCGGCTACTTAATTTTGTATTCAAGGAGGGAGACGTGGAAAAAAGATGTCCCCTGGGCGCCCGGTGCTGCTGACCCACAAGCTGTTCACGGCCCCGTCGCAAGGCATCTGGGGTGAGCTGCGGAGCTGACATCCCGTGTTTTCTCCTCAGCAAGCGGACAAACCCCAGTGCGAGCACAAAGCCTTGAATATTTCAGCAGTGGGGATGTGACGCCTTTGCCAAAATCCCGAGTTCTTAATTGCCGGCTTTGAAAGTCATATCTGTTTGAATAACACCATCAAGCTGTGCTTTAAACCAGCTTTTTAGTCAAAGGAAGATACAAATATTCTCATGTCCACGAAGTAAACCATTAACTGAAAAAATCATGAGAAAGAGTCTCTTGAATGAAGCCTATGGTCTAGTTTGTGAATCTTTAATATGCATTTCTGCGGCTCTGTTCAACACAGCAAATTCATATTCTCTTTGACAGAGTAGACATTTTCATGAAGTATTTATAACAGCCAAGGAAAATAACCATATTTCTGGAGCTCTTAATTCACAAACATTGTTTTTAAAGTAACGGCTTTTTAACGGAGGTTTTCGGGAGCCTGTTCCAAAATCCCAGTCTTCCTTATTTACACTATAAACAGTAAAGAGATCAAATAATAAAATGGAAGTGCAATTAAACTGTTTTTTTCCAGTGGAGAATGCCTGCATCTGTAAGAATACGTGTGTAAATTCTGTCTGTTCTGTATGACTCAATTATTTATGAGCAAGGAGGATAACTGAGCACCGGGAAGGGCTGAGGCTGCCCAGCCCTGCTGAGACAGGAGGAAAGAGCAAACCCAAACACGCTCTTCTGTCGTTGAAATGCAGCCAATCCTCTGGGCATGTCCCCAGCATGGTGAGAATAGTTTGTTCTTCAGAGAAAATGGCTTTGATCCATCAATTGATAAAAATCACTACATGCCACAACTGACAGCCTTCTACTACACGGGTATTTTTTCTACAGCTATGTTTCTTTTGATAAGCCGGTAATATTTAAGTGAAAGAAAGCACTACAATAAAACACTATTCATCTATATTCCTTGTTATCAAACATAATTTCCATTTGTTCGTAACTCTCTTCAGGCTTCCAAATGCAGGTTTCAGGGTGGAAAAGGCAATGAAAACTAATGTTCAAACTCCTCTTTGCTGCTATGGTTTCTCTGCCTTGCCTGCACAGACCTTTGCAAGGCAGGTTGATGCTTAAGTTCAGCCCAGGACCGCAACACGTCTCAGCCAAGCACCACTTCCAGATGCTGGTTTCAAGTGGTCACATCCCTCCTTATCTTCCACCAAACCCACTTCATCCCGACAGAAAGCCAGGATCAAATATTGTCTCTGCACAGACTTCTGCAAATGCCAACGCAGAATGATTTTGCTGGTTTGGCTTGTTGTTTTGTTTTTGGTTTTTTTTTTTCTCTTTCCTGATCCAAAGGTCTTTTTTTTAATTTTTATTTTTATTAGCTATCTTTGGCTTTATCAGTGGTAAGTCATGTGTGTCGCTCAGGCTCCTTGTTCGATAATCCTTGAACTGGGATGGAGAGATGCTTTTGAAAGAAGAAGATGCTTTGCAGTGAGACACATTCCTTCTTTCCACCAAAAGGAAAGGACTCCTGTAAAGTTAATGATAGGGCTTATATGCAAAGAAACATTATTTCACAGACTCTAACTTTCAAAAGTCCTTAGAAGGTTTGTTGCAGCACACTGGAGGATGCCGGTTCCCTGAGGGAAGTCTTTGCCTCCCTGGTAAAGGTGAAATATTTCCCCTTTCCCCAGTACTCGGTGGCAGTGCCAGCCAGGGACACAGCTTCACACGTCCTCGTGGGAGCCACATCGCAAAAACAAGTGCGGAGAGCTGCTTCTGTAAAAGACTAATTCACATGCTGATGGCTCATTAGCTCAGGGGGGCATTTCAGAGCTAGTCCTGTAGCCATGGTGAACATTTTTCATCAGGTCTATGTTATTTTTTGCCACTTACTTGCTGATTGCATTAAGGAAAGTTTAATTGAATACATGCCGATTTAGGCCAGACTTTACGTTTCAAGCTAGCTGCTGTGCAGCATCCACAAACACAACCCCCCTTTGACATTCAGAAGTCATTAACCCCGGCATATATTTTTCTACGGCTCAAAGGCTGTTAACTCCACTCCTCAAAGGGACGAGCCAATATAGACAACATCATAGACTCGTTTTTCTTTCAGATGAGAATTACTGTAATGGAGTATTTAAGGTCTGGTCCAGACTGCAAAGGCCACAAGCAAGAGACAACAACTGAATTTTTGCCGTCATCCTCCCAGCTTAAGCTCCAGGTGAAGACCAGGACACAGGTCCCATTTCCAACAGCTCCCAAAACTTCCTTTTTTTTTTCCATGGGGGTCCCAAGTTTCAACTGATCTTCCAGACCACAATGCGTTCAGTAATCCTTAAATAACCTGCTTACATTAGTGGTTTGCTCTTCAACGTCTTTTATGCGAGTATTTCAAAGACTTTTAATTAAGCCTCACAACCCTCCTAAGCTGGTAGGCAGCATCCCTGTTTTACACGGGCTCCACCGAATTACAGGAGGTTAAGAGGCCCCCCAAAATAAATAATAGGATTTGTGAACCTGTATCTGTTTCTCTAACTATTTATTCCTCCACCGAGGGCATGAAACAGCCTCGAGGGAACAACTGCAAGCCAGGACCAGACATTCAAGTTGGTTCTGTTCAGTTTTCACTGGGATGCCTCATGAAATGCCCAGCCCTGAAGCTGCCCCCGCCAGTCCGCTCCCTTGGTACCCCAATATTGGGAATAATTAGCTTTCTCATTAGCAGACTCAGAAAAGCAGGGGAGAGACAAGATCCTCCGACTTACAGGTGGTTTTATTTCCTTTCACTTGGTGGAAAAAGTCCTGTTGGTTGGAGGGTGAGACCCTTGGAGAGACGCAGGAAGGACCAGGGCTGCTCCTTGACCCTTCTTTCTCCAGGGGTGACTGAGTCCTTTTTTTGTCCCTCATAATACCACAAATATTTCAGGCTTCTGACCAATCGGCTCTGCCTGCTATTTGCTTATAAGCCACAGGGATACGATTTGCTGCCATTAAAGTTGTTGGGTTTAACTGTGATTTCCGTGGCAGGAAGATGAAAATCTAACAAATGTAAAAGCCTCTGCCGGAGCATCTGCAGTTTATAAGTAAGTCACTTGATATTTTTCATTTTAAATTACTCCAATAAATGTGGCTTGCTGGTCAATTTAGCAATATAAGTGCTTCTGGTGAGCTCCCAGTGCAAGACAAATAAGCAGGTTTCAGCAATATGACTCTTAATGTTTCATAGAAATTATTAAAAAATCATAAGTGAGTGTTGCTTCCCACTAATTGCCAGTTTACAATCACGTTCCCATTGCTTTCTTAAGGAGTTTCACTGTTCAGACCTTTAAAAAATGTACAAGGAACTTAGAGAAGACATTTGTTATGATTGATTGGATGCAGACATCTATAAAAAAAAAGAATATGGGAAAACGCAAGCAATATCTCTGAGTTTCTCTGAGTTTTATAGGCAGCAGAAGACTCGGCTGCCGTCGTTACTGAAATACGCTGCCTGTAGGCAAAGATTTCCATTACCAGCGTATCAGTCACATGGGCAGAGAACGAGATAAAAAGTTGGTCCTTTGTACAATGTTCAGCAGAGGTAATT
Source organism: Harpia harpyja (assembly GCF_026419915.1). NCBI lineage: Eukaryota > Metazoa > Chordata > Aves > Accipitriformes > Accipitridae > Harpia > Harpia harpyja. The sequence goes on along the minus strand of NC_068957.1, from coordinate 24,417,478 downwards.
AATTGGGGATCGATTCAGAAGTAATCTAACTCTTTTTGAGTTTACAGTGATAAAATCATGATGGATGGGAAGGAGCAGGAGAAATTCCAGCCTGGCCGGACACGAAATGAGCTCTGTGTGCGCGAGCAGCCAGCCGGCCCCGAGACTTTCCCAAGTATTTCCAAACATGGGTATTGACGGTAATTTTTTTGTTAACTATCAGTCAGCAGTGGCACTTCTCTCTCCATTTCAGCTGTGGAGCCCATTGCAGTATTGATGCTCTCGCAGCATCGCAGTGAAGAGCAGTGGAGGGCTGCAGCCTCGTATCTTCTTCTGCTGAGACAAGACTATTTAAAGCATGTAAATGGTAAGTATTTATAAACCACCTTTATAAGCCACATGTTTTTTTCCATCTGCACAATTTTCCCTGCCTCTGAAAGACGATCCAATTAATGCTGTTATGTCACTAGACCATCCTGTCCCTACCCGTAATCCTTATGGAAAAACCAGTGCCATCTACTACTAATTTTTCAGCACGGCATCCCTGACTGCTGTCAGGGTAAGAATTACTTCAGAGGATTATTGCGGAGTGTCTGCTCTGCAGTTTCAGCCTATTCCCTCTCTTTCCTCTTTGCCACACAGGTCTGCTGACCCTGAGATCCTCTAATTGGGAATTCCCCAATTAACAGCGTCCTCATTGCTTCTCCCAAGCCACTCAGGGCCATGGGTTCGCCATCCTGAAATACTCCCTTTAATACCTGCTTTTGATCCAATTATGTATCAAGAAACTCGACAGGCAGAGAAGCATCCCTGCTGATGGCGATAAACAGAGCAGACATCAGCGGGATGTCGGCAGGTCGGATGCGCCCGCCTGCCTCCAGGCCCAGGATGGATGCGTGGATCTGCACATGCGTTTGGAACCGGAGGATTGCAAGTAGATTAAAACCAGGGAATAAAATCCTGCTGCAGAATTTAATATTCCTATTGCCCATTTTTGAGGTGTGACTACAAAACAGTACTTTTTAAGCCTGTTATTCAGCGATGAAGAAGGACCACGACTGACCAGGCACGTGGTGCAGAACCAGACCAAAGTGACAGCCCAGTATCTGAATGCAGAGCTTGCTTTTTGTGTTAGCATATACAGCCTTGACTGCTGAAAGCAACATAAATCTTGTGAGCTAAAAAAAAAAAAAAAAATCATTAAGTTTCTTGTCGGCTCCTAAGGGAAATAGTAGTGGAAATAATGCATTCATGTATATTCGTTGTGTGCTGTAAAATAGTAAAGCAGTACTGAAGCAAAGGAGGTTGCCAGCACAATAACTCCGCAGCAAACCTTTCCCAAACTTTTCTGTGAAAACTCCCTAATTCCCTGAGCCGTCTGGATACCCGTGACAATACTAGCAAAAGTAATCCTGACTCTTGTATTTTGTCTAGCTGCTATTTCTTCTTTATATTCAGATGTTTGTTATATCTTGGCACATGATCAACTCCCAAAGCCTAATGGCTCAGGGCACGTAGCTTAGGTTTTACCAGGATGCAGGACTGTGATGTATGGATAAAGGAAAATCTTTTAAAAATTCATTTTTTTGCCAAGTCTTCAGAAAAACACATTAAGATAAGAGATCGGCTCCCACCTGACTGTTACAGTGTTGGCGCCGACGGAGGCTGCTTCTATGCTATGTAAGCAAAAAGAGGTTTTTTCAGTTTTGACATTTATTTCTGCATTTTGAATTGTACATAAAAATATAGAATATCAACCTGTCTTTCAAATAATTGCAATACTCCACTATATGCTACTAAACTAAAATGTAGCCATTTCTGTGAGCGTAGACGTATTTTGCAGCTATAGGTAATAAAAATGCTTCAGACAGAGCTAACTGCATCTCTCCAGAGACAACGGAGTCATTAAAACCCTCTAACTTTATAGATTCTTATTTTCATTAGTTTTTTATTTAAAGAAAGAATAAACCCCACACACTTCAGTGGTACAGCACACTCACATGTAGTTAGTGCAGAAGCAAAGCCCCAGGAAAGTCTATTTTAAAAAAGAAATCAATTTAATTCTGCAGCACAACTCCTCTCACCAGCCTTCCCAAAAATCTGCTCAGAATTATAAATTTCAGGTGGGACACTGCAGCTATGAGCAATGCTGAGCAGAATATACATGTGACAATATATTATATACTATTATATATATTATATATTGCATATTATATTATATACATAGTCCATAATGAATTATAATCCATAACTTGGGACACGCAGCTGGATTACCCACCTAGCAGGTACTCCTTCACCTTCTCCCTGCTGAAGCGATTGGAAGCCTCGGCGGTTTCTGTGCTTCCTCCGCGGAGGGTTTGAGCCCTTTTAACGGCGTGGTAGCCGTGCCACTGATTTCACAGAATCACAGAATCGTTGAGGTTGGAAAAGACCTTTAAGATCATCGAGTCCAACACGACCGTGCCCACTAAAGCATGTCTTGAAGTGCCACGTCTATGCGTTTTTCGAACACCTCCAGGGATGGTGACTCCACCACTTCCCTGGGCAGCCTGTTCCAATGCCTGACAACCCTTTCAGTAAAGAAATTTTTTCTAATATCCAATCTAAACCTTCCCTGGTGCAACTTGAGGCCAATTCCTCTCATCCTTGTGTCCCGTGTGCCGTTTGAGCTCTCCTGGATGTGCCGCAGCCCACGATCTGCATCCCTGGATGGGCTACAGCCCTGCATCCCTCCTGGCAGCCCCCGCTGCTGCCTGGCTCAGTTAACGACTTTTCTCCTTCCCTGCCAGGCATAATACTCATTTTTATTTTTATTTTCTTGGCGAGGTCTCAGGCGGTGCTAGAAGATGGGCTTCGCCTGGGCGCCCTGGCATTCGTCCATGTGATAATGTCAGCGTAGTAAGGAATTTCTCGAACGTGTGCCTGATGTAGGCAACCCTAGGACCTGGATTGCTTGGGAAGGGATGAACAAAATGACTTTCTACTAGTATCAAGGCTATTAGTAGCAAGAGGAATAATTCGTGCACTTTGAGTCGGCCTCTAACCTCATTTAATGGGCGGCAATGGGCTCCTCTAGTGGGAAGTAAATAGGAGAGCAGGGTCGAACCTCTTCTCCTCCTCCCAATGCTCACAACGGGAGGAGCTGAACACTGAATAGGTTCCCACACCTATCAGTACTCTATCAAATAGGAAATAATTTCAAATATAACAGGTCACAGGGAGCTCCTTCCTCTCTGATAGCACAGAAGAAAGATGAAGGTGGTTTTGAAGAAAAAAATAAGTTTCATTTGACCTAACAGTACAAAGTGAATGGGAAAGCTTTAACCTATTGATTCAGGGCATGGCATAATGTGTTGCAATGATCCATTTCAAGCGCTCTAAGGCTGTGTGTTGAATTAAAGAAGCATTCAGCATGCTCGCACTGAGTCTCTGAAACTCTTTTCTTTCAAACGCATGTATTCTTTGGCTATTGTATGAATTGTAGGCATTGTTTCCTTGCTAGCAAACTGTCTGAGCAAAATGCTTTCCAACATGGAAATTATTTGCCATTTTACAAATAAAATTATTCTTTTGTATTCAGTGACGGATTTCAGAAAAAGGGCATTTGCTCCAATTTTCATCATTCTCCATTTTCCCTCTTTCAGTGCAGCTTCAAGGCACTATATTATGGCTTGTTTCCAGCCTTAACATAAAGGGAAACATTGCACATGGTGTAAACCCCAGCTCAACCCCTGCCCTTCTGCAGAAGCAGAAGCACAAGCCCCGGTGCTCAGGCTGTCCAGAAACAAACCTACCGCAAAACCCCACATTTTTGCCCCGTTTTGCTCCTGATATAAAGCTATTTTCCAAAGAACCTGTGTTTAGCTGGGAGGAGCTTGAGCAGTTTTGAGGTCATGCAGCCCACTCCGGGAGCCACATTTGGCTTCCCCCCCCGGTTCCTGCTGTTAAATGCCCCCCAATAAAACACATGCAGCGAGGACAGCCCCAACACCGAGGTTTGCATTCGTTCATGCACGGCGGTGCCAGCATCGCCGGCTGCCAAACCGACCACGGGCTTCCAGAGCGAAGGGGGGTCGCAAGCAAGCGATTAAGAAAGACCAGCCCATAGCGTCCGCTATTGCCAGCCACCCTGCTTCGGAAGGGTATAAAAAAGCATCTACCATCAGCAAAGTCAAACTTTTTTATTTTCCTTTCGCCTTCGTAAAACTTAATGGTTCCTAAATCACTTTAAAGTTTCGAGGGAAAAAATTTCTTCCTAAGCAAAGACTTGGACCATCACAATTCTGAGTAAATTTTTATGGCCGAGCTATAAAGTGGTGGTAATGGAAATGCTGACAATCCTTTAGCCACAGTGGTCCCAGCTGGGCCCTCTGATAATAAACCACATGAAATGAGGAGTAAACAGGGCTTTCTGATTCACCGGGGCTATGTGCAACAGAGTGGTAAAAACAAGTTGGATTTTCAGCACTGTCGTGTGTGTGTGTGGGTTTTCCCAGCTTCTATTTTGACCCAGTGGCTGGAACGTTTTAAATTAGTGTTGGGTGTGTGTTAAGATTTTATACAGGGAATATTTCAACATATATGAATCTTTAATACACTGCTGTTCAGCTTAGCTCAAGAAATCTGAAAATTATCATGTAGCGACAACACAGCTTTCATAAAAACATTGTTATATGATGTACCAGCAAAATAACAAGCTTAAATTTGTCATAGTACTGGCTGCATGCTTGCAATCAATTTAGTTTTGTACAAATGCAAAAATGTTCCCCTTGGGAATGTGCTAGATATCAGATTTTTCCAGTGCCTATGGAACACTATAAAGGGATCAAAAGTGACCCAGAACAGCATGCATATGGATGTTTCACTGCACAGTCTATTAAAATGTTCCCAATTTAAAATCCTTGTGGCCAAACAAGTAAAAATGCTTTAATACCCTCAGCACAAACTGGAAAAAATGGGGATCTTCCAGTGTCGGAGCAGTGAATTCACAGGTTACCTGGGCAGAGTCCGGCATAGCCAGGCACCAGCGCTCAGCCACGAGCATCTCAGCTGCACAGCATATGCTAATGAGTTTCATTATTTAATAATAAACAGCAACATTTAATTAGTGCAACCATTACTATGCATAAAATACTTTAATTACACTGGAGGCTGGTGGAAATGAGCCAGTTCGGGGTGAAGCTGAGTGGGAGGCTCAGCTCTCATCTGTGCACTGAGACGTGACCGTCAGCAAAGGCAGACGGGGTTTTGCCTTTGGTGTCTTCACTCACAGTCTAATTACACGCTGAAATCGCGTCGGTGCGGGTTTTAATTCATGGAGGAGGGGGGCATTCTCAATTTCCTCTCGGTTGTGTCCACAAGAGGTTGTCGCTGCTGTTGGGTGAGGAAGGGTGGCATCGGCACTGGCTCGTGCGAGCGTGCAAGTGCACAAGTGTGGTGCAGAGAACCCGGGGCTTGGAGGAAACGAATGAAGATTTTTAGTGCCCAAAATGTCGAGACTGGCGTTTCACCTATATTTTCGGGATATCACAACAATTTCCAGCTATTTCCTGCCTTACTCCGGATTAAACCACTCAGACAATTAGCAAAGGTGCGTGCAAAAAAAGCAGAAGTGGTTGCCGTTCAGCCATTGTTTCAGAATATGCTGGGCGATGACAGCCCGTGGATCCTTCTCCAATTAACCACCGGTTGCCGTAGAAGCTGACCGAGGCTGGCGCGGACCCCGTCTGGTCGGTGTGGTGGGTCTGCACGGCGACGGCGCAGGCTGATTTCACGAGCCAGGACTGGAGCCCCGTCGTTCTCTTGCACCTTGTATGCCAGAGCGTGCAGCCTCCCTGCAAACCATCCGTGTTGCCCCCAGTTCCTTCCTCTTCCCTGGCACTTTTTCTCCTCCAAAACGCATCTTCAGACCTGCCCCCGTTTTCGGCCAGGTTTTCTTTCCCATCTGCAGGGCAGGGTATGGGGAGGAGGCATGGCTCCAGCCTTCATCTATCTCCTCCAGCATCCCTTGCCCAAACGCTCACTCTCCATCCTTCAGCTCAGGAGGTGTCTAAGTGAGGGATTTGTAGCTTTCCGGAGCGGTCCATCTGCCGTGGCTGTTCCAGAAGGAGCACGTGTGAATCTACACATAAATAATACCTTGTGTCATCACCGGTGGAGACGTTAGTCCTTGGTAGCCACGCGGCAGATGGGCTGGAGAAGTCTCGTCAGCATCCTCGGTGTTGCCAAGCGGCTAAGTGGCTGCATGTGTTGTCACTACACAGGAGAGTAATTTTGGGACACTGCGTGTTGCCGGCTGAAAAAGCGATGAAGTGGTTGAACTGGGGTGAAATTACAGCTCACGGTTTATCCCTGGCCAGATAAATTGAGGCAGGATGTGAACCCCGGGATGGAGCCCGCCGGGAACCACCACTCGGGTTGTCCATCACTCCGAAGCCCGTGCTTGTGCATCCACCTGCCCCAAAACTGGTTGCCCCTAAACCCAGAAGGATGCTTTAGTGCACAAGAGTGAAAAGCATCTTCCAGCTTTGCCAGTGTTAGATTTGCTCAGGAATTTTCCAAAAACCTTTTTGTCAGTTAATCAAATCTTTCGTGGTTAATTTTATTCATTACATTGCTTTCCTCAAGAGAGTACTTTGAAATTGCTGAAAACTTTTATTTTAGCCTTTTCTAAACGAGAAGTAGCCATTTAAAGAAAAAAAACCCCACCCCCAAACCAACCAAAGACACATTTAGCAATAACATACATGCGAAAAAACAGATTATGGTGAAAACACTTGAAAGAAACTGAATTTTTTTAACTTTCCGATATGGGTGAGGGACATTTCAAGACCTTAAAAATGTTCTTGGAAGGAGAAAACCAGCACCTGCCTGACTCCTTTAGGATGCTGGTGACTAGAAATGGGGGATATGGTGAGAAATGTCTCTGATGATAGCCACGGCCCAACGCGTTGGGTGCAAGGATACCACCCAGCTGTGTGCTGGGCACGGTGCTGGCACCGAGGTCCGTATATTTGTATAATACCTCCCACGTACCCGGGAACCCACAGTTTTGCTGGTGGATGCAAGAAGAGGTCCAACCAGCTCTTCTGGTTCCTCCCTGGATGGAGACTGGGGAGGAGAGGACACGGATTGCTCATCAATGTTGCATACCCATTAATTATAAAAAGCTTTTGACGTCCAGGCTGGATGTCCGGGCACAAAGATGTGCCGGGCTGAGCGACTTTGTGGAAGTCACCGTGGGCGGCCGTGCCGGCAGCAACATCCACCTTCTGCTCCTCCAGCCTGGGAGGGGAGGAACGGCTGCTAAAACCAGGCTAGCACCCCAGAAATGGGAATTTGCACATCCCAGCTGGCCCCGCTTGCCCCGTCTGCCCTCTGCTCGGCCGCAGGACGGGATCTGCAGAGCAGAGGAGAGCTCAAAAGACGAGGCGGTGGCTGTGTCCGTTTCACCGCTGAGAAAACAGCACGTGTAGCTTGAATTTCTTCAAAGCCTTCCTTGCTCTCATGGTTGCATTCAGCTGCCCAAGTCGATTCATAAAGGGGCATAAATGGCACTGGAAGAAAAATCTGACCTTTCCCTACTGAGTCTGTTTTCAGTTGCCACGTAAGTTGCAAAACCATTAAAATAAATTATAAATGTCTGGTTTTATAGCAAATTCATATTTTGCAAGTTTGAAAACTTCAGTTTCTTGTGGAACATATTTTCTTCCTGGAACTTAGTGCTTCTGCCTTTATTCATCAGAAATGTTTTAGTCTTAATTTAACATTATTCTGTTGCTGCTTTATGGATGAGAAACACATTGCTCTCTCCTCTGCTTGCATCTGCCGCAAAAACAAAAAGACGATATTCTGCACCTGTCCCTGCTTCACAACCAGCTGAAACGACATTTGATTCAACAGTCGCTAAACAAAGTGCAAGCAATGACTCAGTATGGAAATAAGACTTATTTCTTTTTAACTCTATTATGTGACAGCACAAGAGAGCGGGCATGCTTTCTTGTATGGCGATATATATATGGTGTGCCTATTTCAAAATCTTCTTCCAATGCTTTTTCAACAACTCTGAGACAAAAGGAAAAAATACTGTATTTTTCTCCTGCGAACGATACTGATGCACATCTGCTCGATTCGCTATTTCCATTTTTTAGACTTTAACTAGGCATGGTTAAAATACAAGAAAATGGAACAAAAATAGAGGAAATGGCTCAAGTCCCAGGCTACAGCCAACCTGCACTGGAATTTTCCCAGTATCCACCAAACTTTTAATAGAAACTTGTTTAATAGACCCCCAGAGGGGTGGCTTCCCCAGAGACTGTGAAGTTTCCATCGCTGAAGGTTGTCAAGACTTGGCTGAGCAAAGCCCCAGCTGACCCAGGCTGGCGCTGGCAATAACCGGGTGCTCGGTAGGATTCTGGACTGGATGAGCCCCACAGGACCCTTCCAATCAACACTGCTATGATTTTGATTTCCTGCTGCTGCTATTATTAATAAGGTTGAATCAAACCCATTGCTAAGTGTGCGGGTTTTAAGTACCATGGTCTTTGTACGCTGCTGATGGTTATAATCTACCAAATCCCATCTGCATTGCAGATGTGGTGTGCTGAAGTGGCCTAGTCACTTAATTCTAATTGCAGGTCGGAGCTTTAGGGTTTAGAAAGCCAAAGGTAATTTAGTTATGATGATCAGATGATGGTGTTGCCTATTATTATCCATGTTGTGAGGATATTCCAATGGTCAGTTCAAAAGTAGGAGCCTGATGAGATGGGCACCTTTCAGACACACGGAATAAGTTTCTGCCTAAGGACATTTACAGGAAAAAGAACCAATCCTGAAGCTACCCCTTGCCTTCAAAAACCGACAGAGGAAGAGTGGAAGAAGCTAAAAAGTATGTGGATAGAGCAAACAGGTTAGAGAGAGGCATGGTGCAGGGTACTTTGGTGCTTTTGCATCTTCATTTGTCTCTGCTACAGAGTTTTCAATGGAAACTACTTTAGAAAAAAAACTGTAAGGCAGAGAGAGACATTACTGGAAAAGGAATTGTGAGCAAAGATAAAGCAGGACACAAGTAGGGGAGACAGCGAGGAGAAGAGCGGGCAGGGAAGGAGCATCTACTACAGGGGGGTGTTCGTGGTGTAGGTGGGAAGCCAGCAGAAGGACAGAGCGGATCCCACTATTTCTGAGGAACTGGGCGAAGGCTGCGTCCAGAGGACCGTGCAGCTCCCCAGGGCCTGATGCGAGAGCAGCAGAGATGCTCAGGGGCCCTCCCTGCCCTGTCTGACTCTGTGAGCTTTGAGGAAGACGCTGCCGGGAGATCAACTTGCCACATGTCTGTTCTTCAGGGTTTTTGGACTAGAAGAGCAAGTACAGGGCTCTGCTGCTTTGGGCCTCCTCCAGGCGAGACCTTCAGTGATGGAGAGGTGAAGCACCGCCCTGAATTTTCACTTCTGTTCTGATTAACTTCAACCATATTTCAGGTCGCGTTTAAATCTGCGTTTTGCTTTAACCATTTATACCTTCTCCTTGAGCTTAGTCTCATGGGGGAACTTTCTCAGATGCTTTCTGGGAGTCCTAACTGCTGTGTTATCCCATTGACTACATATAGTTCTCATAGGAAGCGCATCTATACGTACCACATGTCCACTACCTGTGAAATGAAGGTGGGTGCAACATATTGAAATAGTACGTCTGGAACCATTTCATCTCTGAGGATGCTGGGCCCAGAACTATGGAAATGTTAAAATCTATGGAAACTTCTGTAGCAAACCTAACTAATATCTGCTGTCCATCTTAACCAATCTATTTTCCTCCTTCACTTGGATTTATATATTCACTAACTTTCAAGTGAAGTTTGGTTTTCGAGTCTTTTATCTCTTATCTGTCACAAACAAAATCCATTTTGTTGTAGTGAATAAACCTAATACATTCCCAACAGCAGTAAACACAGCAATTTTTTTTGACTGCATAATATCGCTATTTAGAAAGTGCTAATTGCTTCTTTTGGAAAAAGTGCCTGAATGTTCCTGTTCCAGCACAGAACAAGCAGCTTATGTACGGTGCTATCAAGATTGTTTATCTTCCCTGCTCCTCTATTCTTAATATTCTCCACTTCAGTTATTCTGAAGCCTGGCAGGCTCCATATAAAAAATTGGGCAAATGATTTAAAAAGTAGCCCTTTCAGAGTTGAGCTGAGTGTAAAATAGCAAGCAAAATAGTCTTTTTACTGCAGAGTCACACTGTCCTAGTGTGGAAAGCTGTGGAAAGCCATGGAAAGCCTTCCGACCTGCAGCCCTTGCTGACAGGTCATCTTCGACCCTCAGAGAGGCACTGCCGTGATTATTTCTCTTCCCATTTGCACAACATCAGAATTAAATGCAGAAATATCCACCTTCTGAAGAATAGAGCTTGGAGGCAAAAAGGCAGTGAGGGTCTAAGGGCCTGGCTTCGCTGAGGTCTACACCGTGTCGTCCAAGCGCACGAGAGGAGAAAGAGGATTACTTTTGGAAACCACTCTTCCACTCTTCCAACTTTGTGTTTGATTCACATCTCATAAGCTTTTAACTGCTTATCAGAAATTAAATACAAGTAAAAAGTGTTCTTTGTGGCCCACAGAATGATGTACTTTAATAATCATGCTTTATGATATTGACTGCTCCTGTTTTGTTGCTTTCTGCCCACAATTTCATCTGAAAGTCACCAACAGAAGTTCACTAGCCATCAGCCAGTGTCTCCAAAGCTTTCTATGGGTCTCAAGTTTATTGCTGTCATAACATTTTGGAAATAGGATCCTCTATTGAGAAATATGAGGGAAATGATGGCACTCACTTGCCCTAATTTTGTGAACCATAAAAAATACCGGGACTTTCCTGAAGGACAGAGAGGCCACCTCTTTTTCCCATAAAATGCAAATGTCACAGGGTACATCTCAGAGACAGACTCCTCTAATCCAGACAGCACACTTGAGCTCTAAAATAGCCTCTCATTACAAATGGCTTTGTGTCATTACAAATGGGAGGTAAAATTCACTCTAAAATCTGTTTGTTACAATAAAGTTCAGCTTGACCCTTTAGCTTTTTGTGAAGAGAAAAAATTATGCATATTTTAAGTCAAAATGAGGACATGGAAATGGCGCCAGACTTTTCAATACAGAAGACCAAGGAAAGGTCTTCAACCTTTTCCAGTCCAAATTCATAAACACACCGTGTGAAGCAGCCATTGGAGCAAACCAAGGAGTCACGACGGCAAACCCTCCCAGCCGTGCCTGCTTCGGAGTCCGCTCGATCCGAAAGAACTTGCATCGGGATACGTTTCCGTACGCTGCAAGGAGAGAAACTACTAAACCAGAAAACCTGGATTAGCGGCTTCCAGCCTTGTGGCCAGGCCGTGGACCACGGTGACAGGTCACAGACCCAGAGCTCATCGTGGGGAACACGGGCAGAGACAACAGCCCTGGGGAGACCCGACGTTGTGTCGGTGCCTTCCCTTGTGTGGGGAAAGGCTGGGCTGGATGGGGGGTGATGCAAGGATGCTCAACGCCCCCAACCCAACTCTAGAGAGGGTCAACAAGAAAAAGGGAATTTCTTTTATGTCTTAGGACAAGCGCTAAAGGGCAACTCCAGCAGCTACGTCAGCTGGCACCGCAGCTCTGCGTTCAGGGCAAAAGCTTGTGGTTCAGCGGGATGTGCCCACAGCTGGCGGGCTGTAAGAGACTGAATTGTTATCTTGAACCATTTGCCTCAAAGATTGCTAGGTGTGAGGGACTGGGTTGTCATCTCAAGGAACTGTGAACTGCTTATCTCGAGCCCTTTGTCTCTAAGATGGCCTGTTTAAGCAGGACACTCCTCTGTCCATAAGGACGATTACCAGGCCATTGAGGCATCCAGGGGAGGAAACGGGCTGGAGCTGATAAGATACTGGTTTCTGGTGTCAATCACGCGAAGGTCGTGTGATAGACAAAACCTGCAGCTCATGACATCACCGAAATATGCCCTATAAAAACCTGTAGAGACAAGCTGTGGGGGCCCTTCTTCATCACCAAAGAATTGAAGATTGAGGACCGACGGGACGCCGCTGGATCCGTCCTTGCAACTCCCACCGCCAACTGCTTGCCTGAGGACCAACGGGACGCCGCTGGATCCGTGGTGGTGACTATCCTAGCAATCCTATCCCGACTGCTTGCTTGATTTCTACCTTTTCTTCCATTCTATCCTATCGCCACCATTTTCCACTTTTGATACTTTTGATAATAAAAGCTCTTTTGACTATACGGCATTTGACCTCGTTTGTGTCTTAATCTCGCTCCTGGGATCATATCGAAACCTTCCCCGACATTGGATCGGGACACGGGCACATCTGCGGACCGTTTGAAAATCCCTACGTTGAGCACGACTCTGCCTGTCCCCTACCCACGCGTCGAAGTCGGTGCGGCGATACAGAGGACAAACACGGTCTCTGGTGCTCAGCGAAGGAAGCAGGGACTGTACCCACTCGAGGGAGAACACGCTGCCTCCATCCCCGACTGCGTCGCTGTTGTGTTCCTCCCCGCAAACTGGACGCGCAGGTATGAGTCAGGATGAATCCACTCCTGCTGACAGCAGGGGACAACTTGCTCTGATTACGACCGGGCTGGCAGCTGGCCGAAGGGCAGGCGGGCTGAGGAGCGGGTCTCGCTGGAGGCAGTGCTCCCACATCGCAGCTTTCGGCCGCAGCAAGAATACTTAGGCAACACAGCAAGGATGAGCAAAAGCCATACGCGCCCCTTGCTGTGTGTTTGTTCTGTAAAAGGGGTGACGGAGTCCCAGAAGTTGATATTAGCACCCATAAGCTACCCCTTCCCTCTTTAGCAGGGCTCCGAACCACCCCGAGCCTGTGGCTGCCTTTAAACGGGAAGGAAATATACATATTTTTGCCTTCTGAAATAATAATTAACAACAAAGACATAGGAATAAAGAGAAAAAAGCCTGCTCTTTCAAGATGCAGCGGGGTCTCCTAACAGATGTGTTTTGCCAATGAATGCTAATGTGCACATCTGTAAAAGCAACAAAAAAAGACTCCCCTAATAAAAAACCTGCAATATCTTGCTCACATTTGATGGTGCCAGGGATAAAAGAAAGTCTGTTACCCTGCAAATACACGTCAATCAAATTCATTTTGTTCTAGTAAGTTTTAACCATTCTCTGTTTTGAAAAAATATCACATATGTGCCCTTGCCACTTCAATGTGTTTTTTAACATCAAGGTGTCGCGGATGGAGTGACGCACGTCACTTGTAAGAGGGAAGTAGCAATATGTTCATTGATACAAAACAGCAATTTAACAACGTTTGATATTAAATGCGACAGTGGTTTAACAAGATTCGATGGCATGGTTCACTTGGTATATTTACTGCATAGAGGACAGGGTCAGACGAAGCTGTCGGGGAGACCCTCCCGTTGAGTCAGGAGGTCCAGAAAAGACCCCCTTGCATTCTAAAGCCTTCTCAGAGGGAACTTTAGGCGCGACTGGACCCAGACTTAGTTCCAGACTTGGTCAACGGTTTATGTCTAAAGGATTATACATGCGCAATCAATCCTTTACGTGACTTAGCTGAGATTTCGAAGTTCAGCATGCTATTAATCACTTACCGACAATCCGTTGCGGCAAGGAATCTCTTAACCTCGAGGAGTAACCTCGAGAGGTGTCCCTGCTCCAGGGGAGATCCTGGCGTGCAGGAGAGCTCGGCATGCCCTGGGCTGTCCACGGGGGATGGAGTAAGATAATTGACTCGTAGTCGTATTTACATACCGACTACAGGGGTTGGTTTCTTCCAAATTCGGCTTGAGACAGACATTGACCAGCGCTGTGGTTAGGTGGGCGCATTGTTCGAATTAGCCCTTGGCTGCTGTGTTGTTATCCGTCTCCTCTGAACCCGCTTTGAGCCAGACGCAGCCATCCCGACCAGACGCATCCCTTACAACCGCCGCTGGTGCTCACCACCCGAGCCGGATTACGGGAAATACAGGTGGTGTGGGGAGCACACCGCCACACAGGGTTAAGTAGCTGGTAATTATTCTGTGCGATGAGACTACCTGCGGCTCAGGCTGAAAACCACATTGAGATGCCAGACCGATGCCGATACCCCTTCCGCACGCTGTGCCCAGCAAGTCCGACAGCTCCCACCCAGTGTCTGTATGGGAGTCAGCCCCCCCCCAAAAGGCAATGCACCCAAAAAGATGCGTACATCAAGGTATAAAAAAAAGCTTGCAATTGCTCCAGGCTGATTTTCTTTTATACATTGCACAGCTGGAAATAGACGTTGGTAGCAAGAATAAATCATTGAAACCGGGTGTAAATTGGAATTAGGGAGCAAGGCTCTTCCCTGCAGCCAAAAACGGCGAGTCACGCACCTCGAATACCTGCTGCTGCATCCCCATCCCTGGGTCACCTGCTGCCTCAGCATAGCCTGAAATACTCATGTTTCACACACAGGTACAGCAAATATTTGTACCACGGCTCAGAGGGGATTTATAGTTGACATTTTTAGGGGGGATTTTTTTTTTTTTTTTAATATCTTTCATTATAGTTTTGAAGCCACATACATAGCAAAGAAGTGAATGGAGCTACGTTATGTTAGGATCTGATAATATTACTGGAAAACTTTATTTATTCGTATGTCATCTGTATTTCTTAGGAAATGCATGCATTTAAAGCAGCATAGCTAAATAAAGTAACAATGATAGAAAAAAGCCCAATGCCAGGTACTTGTCTCCCACCCCGCTGGCTGGCAACTGTTCTTCTGCCCAGTGGATGAAGTGACTCATGCCTTCGCTTGGCTCTATTTTAAGGTACCAGAATATCCAGCCCCTGCCTGAGATGGGGAATGGTTTTCTGTGATACAGATCATTTGTACCCGTTGGCTCCCGTCGCTTTCCTGTTTACTCTCACTAATAAAACACTGACGTCAGGAGCGAGTTGTTCTGGTACTTGGATTTCGACATATGCGCTCAAAGGGACCTCCTTATTCAGGTTTTTGTCTGTTCTGTGTCTGCTGTACCTTGTTAGCCTCCTTCTCTCAAATAAAATCTGCCTTTAAAGCTGCTGGTGATCCTTTACAGTGAAAACCACCGTGGCACTTGATGTTCTCTTTCAGCTTCTGCCAACCTCATTTCCCACGCCTGTGCTCCCGCGAACCTCTTTTCCCATAAGTTATAGAAATAGCTTATTCTGCATTATAAAACAGTACAGAAAAAATACATATTAAATGGATGGAAATCTTCAAGGATGAGCTGCAAGCCGTTCCTATATACTTAAAAAAAACCAGCTCGGACGGAAAGCAGCTCTCATCCTTTAATGAAACCCAAAAAGCCGCTGATGCAATGCAGCTCCCCCAGCAAACATCGCACGGTCGAGAGGCACGAGGAGTCACGCTGGGCACCAACCCCCTTTCTCCTTGCACTGCTCCAGCACGCGGTGTATCGTGACTCAACAGGAGTTCTTTTCAACGCTGTTTTGCAATGTGTTACAATGGCAAATCACTGAGGGTTCAGCCAAGAACTGTGGCATTTACTCTGCTTTGTCTGCGCTTGATTTATACCCGTCAAAGACAAAAAGCGGGTTGTGTACAAACAGCGATGAGCATATCCAAGGAAGGTTTCAAGGAGAAATAAGCTGGGAGCGAAGCACTGAATCTGAATTCTGTTTAGAGCAGGCAAGGAGCCTGGGCAGAAATGGGGAGATACCTTAGAAAGGGTAATTTCCAGGAGGCTGAACGGCAGTGGGTGCCTGGTCCCATAGGAGGGAGCAGAACCGCGTCCCCTCGAGCTGGGAGCATCACGCACGCAGCAAATGCCGTGGGCTGAGGCCGTTTCAGGGATGCAGCTGCACTGAAGAGATGATGCTTGCTGTTACTTTTCTCCGGCAACTGGTGTCCGCAGGCTGGGACAGGACACAGGGGCTCCAGGTTACCTGCCCGAATGCTTGGGCAATGAATCCTCAAATGTCAGGGAACAGGAACGCAATTCTCTAAAGGAAATTCATAGCCCATTTATTCCCTCTCACTGTTAATCCAACCTGAAAAATTATGTATTCGGAGTGAGTGAAAGGCTTTATTTAAGACTTCTATTTTTAATGGAAATTTTTTAGTGGTTGGCTACCCAGACTGCATAGGGATTGACAAGACTACTAAAACAAACCCCGTTTTCAGAAAACCAGACACTGATCCAAATTACAAAGCCCAGAGGGGTTGCTTTGCTTTGAAAAGCCAAATGAAAAACTACCTGTGAAGTTAGGATTGCACCAGGACTTTAATTACAGAGGCCATTTAAAGCCTTGGTTAATATTGCGCACTCCACGGGCAGCAAAGGTGACTCTGGACCCCGTTTCAAAGAAAAGCTACGGCATTGCCATCGCGTGTACATCACACCACGGCCACTGTCCCGTCCCCGTGCGTGACTCACTCCCGAGCCTCCGAGTGCTCCAGTAATGCAGATTGCTGGCGACAATATCAAACCGTCCTCTGGATCTGTCTTGAAGCTTTAGAAATAGCAGTTAAGAACCAAATCATTCCCGAAGAAGCTATTATCTACTCATCTCATCATCTGATGCTAATGTGAGATCCTGGCAGACTGCGACTTGTTTCCATTCAGAAGTGGCATGATGGGAGAGTTGTGAGTATAATAAATTGTCACAAATCTCTTTTCTCTCTCTCCCACCATGAGTGCTTTGCCCCCCCGGCCAAGCAGAGACCGTAAATCAGCCCCACTGAAGAACTTCTTAGGTCTCTGCTCAGAAAAACAAAAGGATTTGTGCAAACAAGGCTTCAAGCTCTGGTAAACAGGAATTTCCAGTCTGAGCTGCCCATCACGCTGTTCCCATGATGGTTTGATCCAGCTTGAGCCAAGCAGGGCGGCTCAGGGCTGCGCTGGTGCAAGCATCTGGTCCTCCTTGGTTTCTGCATGTCCCCACTACTGCATTGCCCCATCGAAATCCCAGGTTTGATTTATTCCCCTGATTTTACACAGAAGCAGAAGGATTGGGACAGGCTGTTAACATGCATATTTGTGCCTTGCATTATTGCCTGTGGGAGCAACCTTCTTGTTAACATAGGCAACACCCTTTTAGATGAACAACCGCAAAATACGGAATTTTAAAAGTACACAATCCTATGAGAAGTATGATTCGAGTAACTTGAACAGAAGTTACTCCCCTCAGTATTAAAAAAAAAATCTAGTCAGCTTACTCACTGTTAATATGAGATTTGAGTTTCACCTTACCTTAAACCGAAAATAAATCTTGCTGTAAATTCAAGACTTGTTTTTACTGCTTAAAATTAATTAGCGACACAACCATTTCATGACAGTGTAGGAAATTAAGGAAAAATTGTGTGTTCATTAGTGATCAGTTTGAAAGACTTCAGTTCATCATTTATGTCAGTGGAGTTGTGGAGATATTTTTTTGCCTAAGAATTATCAAAATGTATGTTCTTGACACAGCCTCGCTCAAGAAAACGGTAAAAAAAGTGCTTTGCATACCAAGATCGACACACAAAATGAAAGGAAATGTTCAACACAGAGGGAAACAAGAATAAAGAAATATACCCCTATTCTGATTTTCTAATAGATAATAAATGGATTTATTGGGGAGCTCAGGAAGCACCAAGTGTCTTCCCTTGGGCATAACCGTATCCGAGCCACAGAGATGGGCATTTTCGGGAGCGCAGGGTGGGCAGGAGCCTTAGGAGACCTCCTGGACCTGGGTGGGCGCAGGGTCAGCCCTCGGGTCCCCCATCCCCGGCCCCACACGGGGACCATCTCCTGCAGCCTGGGCTTACAGAGCGGGGCAAGGCTCTCCCAGTTTCAGAGCTTAATGGCACAAGAAGGACCCGTGAGGACTCTGCTCTCCACGTGTCCATTTTTTCCTGACCTGGTGCCTGAATTGAGTGCTCCCAAGATGATTATTCCCTTCCATTCCTCTCACAACAGCTCATTGTGCATCTTTCTCATGCAAAGCTGCTCGGGCTCTGCCGGTGCAATTTTACCGAATGAATGGGAAGAGGTTCATTGTTAATTAAAAAAATATAAAAGCCGAAAAGGCGCTGAATACAAAGCAAATCGCAAAAAAATACAATTGTTTTGTTCTCACTGGGAAGAGGCAGAGGGTTGCCATCAATCACCCACACGTACCCCCAGTGCTACTGTCACCGTTAACTCTGCGTCCCCGCAGGGATGCTCAGGGTCCCGGGGACGTGGTGCTGCCACCTTTCAGGGCTCAGAAAGGGCTTTCACCCCCAAACTGGAGAGAGAATAAACAAGTGGCACATCCCTGGGTCTGAGCTTTGCCAAATTCCCCCTCCACTCACCCCACAACCCCCATTTAAACTTGACCTTTTGTCCAAAACCTCACACCTGGAATATCTCACTGAGCATCATTGATTGTTGTGTTCTTTCCTTTCCTTATTTCCCACCGAGGACATCGCCCTTGGTCAGACAAGGCCTCGGCAGGAGTTTGGTATCTTCCTTTCCTTAAGTCTTTTCAAATTTGCTTTTCTGTGGAAGAACACTGCTCGGAGCTGGTCAACCAAAGCAATTTTGAGCAAGGTCCTGGTTATTCCCCCAAACTTGGGTCTGAAATGCTGATACACGCGGTGCTCCCCTCTACACCGGTGAGTTGGAGCAACACATCCGTGAAGACCCACTAGAAGGCAGTGTTGGAGAAAACTTCAGCAAAACTTCTTCTTCGGAAAACTGCAGGTCAACAAACTAAAGGAGTGGAGTTTCTAAGACAGGGACACCTGCAAAAAACATGAACTGCTTCATCCTAAATTATTTCTGGTAGATTTTGCATGGGTTGACTGCAGGAAGAGGCGTGGATGTCGAACTTCATCCTTGCCAGGCAAATCCGACAGCAATATTTTAACACTGGAAAACACAACTTATTTCATGCCTGTTAGAGAAACGCCCTTAAAAAGGATCTAAAATTGAGATGCGACCTGCTGCATGCTGCCCACGCAGATCAGGCTGCTGGGACACCAAAGACATCCAGTTGAAGTAAGTACCAAAACGACACTGAAATGAACCCAATTTGCCAATAAAAACCAAGGATGGAGTTTCCAACCTGTTGCTAGAAAGACAAGAAGTGGCTCCCCTGAATTTCTTGGCAGTGATCCTTACTCCTGCAGAAAGGCTTGTGAGCCAGATCTCCGCCTTTTTCAAAGACAGGCAGCGGCAGAACGTATTTGATGAGTTCTATGAATAGAGTTGTTGATTCACTGGAAAATACAGGAAAAACTGGGGGAAAACAAATCAAGTCAATTTAAACTGCTGACACATTTTTGTATTGGTGAATGAAATGTAAAAAGTGTTTTAAAGCATCACAATAACTTGGTAGCCCACACAGAAGAATGAATTTCTGATTTGACGTTAAGTACACTCGAAATAAAAATACCAAGTGTGATTTGGTATACAAAGCCTTTTTGAACAAAACCCCCACTTTTTGGAGAATTTCTGGAAATGGAAATATTGGGTGATGGTTTTCAATGGGAATAGTCTGAGGAAAACGAAAATAGAATTCATTAAATCTCTCATCTTGAATTAAATTATATAAATATTTTGAATTAAGAATTTATCCTTGCTCTCGTGCCAGGGTGTGTTATTCAAAGGCAACTGGAGTACAGCAAAATGGAATTACAGTCCTAAACACTGATGCAACTTTCCCCTCCACTTCTGCCAATAAACATGTATGTCTAGAGGTTTGGCCAAACAGATGCTGCGAATTGAACAGAACTCAGGGATCTTCGTTCTATTCAACATTCAGGAGGCTTTTAAAAAGCTGCATTTACAAGAAATTCTTCTGTATTTGTTGTGACACAAAAAATCAGCAGTGCTGAAGGGATAAAAATTCAGTGTTTGAACTGGAATGCAGGAGTCCTCCCGGGGTCTCTGAGCAGGAACGACAGACTGTTAACCTGTAATAATCTACCTCGCCTTAAAAAAAAAGGTTCTATAGGGTGATTAAATTGTTCTGGAGTTATTTGCTTGCCTCAATGTTAGGAAAAGATTTTATACTTTTCAAAAAAATTCTTCTGAGTGACATTTCTTCAACTGAAACACTTTGCAAGTGAAAAGCAGTGTGTGCTGCCAGCACCGTTCTAAAGGCTTTGTACTTTTAAGCCAGCTCCTTTTAACACATTTTACTAAAAAGTTCCTCTTTAAATGAATCTCATTCTGAGTGTGTCGTTACAGAACAGAGCTAAGGGGTTTGGGTAGCCTGATTTTAACTTAACATGTTTGGCTTTCTCTTAATTTTCCCCTTAAATGTGAACTTCCTAAATTTATGATGCTCATTTGGGAAATAATTAAAACAGCCCTCTCATGTATATTCTTTGAATCATGAAAGCAGGTCCTCCACCTTGGCTTCATTATCTCCAGGAATATTCATAAAGCAAATGTGCTCAAAATGAAGTCCCAACCTTTAGTCAGAAGAGAAAGGAAAATTCCCCATCCTGTCGAATGTTCATGCCCACATTACAATATTATTAATCACTCTGCTCTGCAGGAATCCATCTCCATCTCAGGGCAGTATTTAATGAAAGGCAACCAAGCATCAGAAAAAAACCTGATGAATAAACTCATAAAGTCTCATAAACCGCTGAAGCCATCGATGGAAAGATCTGCTCCGAGCTGCAAAGTTTCTCCTCTTTTTCTCCTACTTCTTTAACTTCTCACCGGTCCTCGTAACACAGATCAGGGATATTTTCCTGTTAATCCTGTATATGCGAGAAAGAACGTGCTGCAGCCCCACCAGCAAAGGAGCCAGCGCTCGGGGACCATCACCTCGGCGCCGGGCTCCGGAGGAGGTCGTGCTCCATGAAAACCCCTGGGAATACGCCCTGGCTGAAAGCACTGACGATAACGCAGGGGTTTTTTTTTTCCTGCGCTTTATGGATAATCATTTACTGAGCAGCTCAACCAGTTCTGCAGGGCTGCTGGCACTGGTTGCTGCCCAGTGACCCGAGCCAGGGCTCAGCCAGGTCTCTCCCGAGGCTGGCGCTCGCTCTCCGGAGAGGTTGTTTGCACGGAGCCGTGCTGGCGTTGCATAAAACGTGGTTAAATATAAGTTATGCTGCATTTGGATTTGCCACCTCCCCTACCTCGCTGAGGTTTGGGGGTTTTTTTCCTTCTCTGTATGTCCTGAGAGTCTGTAAAGAGTTTTCAGTGTTTCCCAGGAGGCTGCTTTTGCATCTGCACATAAAATGTGTTTTTTTAATGTTAGGTAGAGGGTGTTTCCCATGGTCTGGCAACATGAGGCGGGTCCCTGCCCCGCGCTGGAGAGGCTGGTTGGGAGCAGGAGCCACCGTGGCACCGCACCATAACGCGGCAAGTGTGAATAAAGCTCGTCCTTCTGCTTGCTGCCTTTATTTGATTTCCACTTTAGGAAACTTCCTCTGGGGTTGTTGGACAAACAGGAGAGAAATGAACCACGAGAAGGCCACTTCTCCATGAAGCTTCGTTGATGAAATAGTTATTCCCATCTTCGTCCCATCGTACCACCGTTCGGGATGCTGAGTTCAGACTCAGTGCGTAGGAAATGGCATAATTAAGGTTGCCTTTGCTCCCCTTGTACGTTAGCATTTTCATATCACCTTTAATTACATGATTGCATCTAGTTTTTAGCAACAAACGCAATCTCTGGCCTCCGTCAGTGCCTGTCCTCACTTCACGAGCAGCTCCGCAACGTTTTGTTTGCTTCAATTCCCGGGGTTCCCCTCCTTCCCCACCGCACGGTGCTGGGAGCCAAGCACATCCCCAGCCTCAGCACCGGCAAGGAACACCAAAATTACGGTCCAGCCGCAAACCACTACAGTTTTGGTGGGTTTCTTAGCGCTGCCTGGGAATGATGTGTTGGGGAAAGGGGGATGCAGCTCGCAGGGTGCCTGGGCAGTGAAAGCATCCCGGGATGCGGGGATGTCCCGGCTACATCCTTCCATCACCCGTACAGGTGCCTCCTGGCACTCCCACGGCAGCGGTGCTGTTTGACTTGTGCTTTCTACAAATTCCAGGGAAGACAGAAACACAAAATTCAGGTGTTTAAATCACAAATCCTTGCTGTGCTCGCCATCCTGGATTGCCATTGAGGTTAATTTTCTATAGAAAAAAGACCATTTCTTCTCTCAGATAAAAAGTTGTGGGTTTTTTCAAATGAAAATTAAATAAAGAGGTAACTTCCATTCATCAAGTTTTGAATGAAAAAGTAATATTCATTTAGACCTCACAAACAAAAAAAACAAAGACAAAGCAGGCAGGAGCGGAGACCGCTCAGCCTGGCTCCCCGGGGCACCACCGCTCTCGCAAGGATGGACATTCCTGACGCTGGGAATCTTCCAGGTCAACAGAAAGTATCCATACAGGGAAAAGAGGTACACTCATCAGCCTGAAAATTAAGTTTTCTAGATGCATAAGTATTTAACCCAGTAGACACACCAAGAAGTCATTCTGCTTCTGCTCTTCGTTAGCCTTGGGCTACCAGCTGCAAAGAAATAATTCACCCATCTACACTCAAGAGGTTACTGAGAAATTGTTTTATTAAGGCTCAGCCAGAAGAGGAAAATAAGCCTAAAGGTGGCCAAGACAGCTGGGACCTGACCCTAGAAACTGCCAGGACACAAAGGGACCTTCCGTGAAGGGTTCCCGAGAAACTTAACCAGGTCCCAGTCCCTAATTTGAGAGGCTTTGGGAAATTCAGGTGGTATCACGGGGTCCAGAGAAAAGGGTCACACCAAGTTTCCAGCACACGTGCGATATTGGCCGGTTTGGCAACGTGCAGGTTGAAGAGCGAGCCCGTCTCCTGCAGTCTCCCCAAAAACTGCATCGATTGCGTAACCCCCCTCCCAGTGTCACACCACGGGGTGAGCCATGCAGGGCACCCAGCCCAAACCCGATGAAAACGCAACATTAATGCATGTAAAAAACACCCAGGAAGTAGAAATTGGAGAAAGTGGGGAGAACAAGGATTCAGATGCGGTGGAAGAGCCTTCACGCTGCTCCGTGGTGGCACCGAGCCAGCAGGTCCCCTCCCACGTAACAACAAATGTGCCAAAAACTTCAACAGGCTTTTTTTTTTCCTCTCTCCTTTAAATAATAATAATAAAAAAACCCATTAAAGTTTTTAAGCTAGGCTTCATAGTATTAAAAGTGCTTTTCCTTGTTGGGCACTGGAGTGCTCTGGGTGCCTGTCCTGCAGTACAAGTCTGGTCTCTGTGCCATTATGCAAGGTGTGCACGGTCCTTGTGCCATCGTGCAAATGTGCATGGTCCCCATCCTGCCGTGCAAGGCATGCATGGTCCTTGTGCCATCGTGCAAGGTTTGTGTGGTCCTCATCCTGCCGTGCAAGGCGTGCATAGCCCCTGCACCATTGCACATGGTGTGCATGGTCCCTGTGCCATCGTGCAAAGTGTGCATGGTCCCCATCCTGCCGTGCAAGGCGTGCATGGTCCCTGCACCACTGCACAAGGTGTGTATGGTCCTTGTGCCACCGTGCAAGGTGTCCACGGTCCCCAATCTGCCGTGCAAGGCGTGCATGGCCCCTGCATCATTGCACAAGGTGTGCACGGTCCTTGTGCCATCGTGCAAGGTTTGTGTGGTCCCCATCCTGCCGTGCAAGGTGTGCCTGGTCCCCTCGCCATCGTGCAAAGTGTGCATGGTCCTTGTGCCATCATGCAAGGTGTGCATGGTCCCTGTCCTGCCATGCAAGGCGTGCATGGCCCCTGCATCATTGCACAAGGTGTGCACGGTCCTTGTGCCATCGCGCAAGGTTTGTGTGGTCCCCATCCTGCCATGGAAGCTGCGCATAGCCCCTGCCCCATTGCACAAGGCGCGCAGGGTCCCCGCACCGCCGCACGAGAAGTACAAGACGGCGGCAACCTCTCGGGACACCATTTCTCGCGCGGATGGGGGACGGAAAAACCCACGAGAGCCGCCGTAAAACCCTCCCGGCGCAGCTCCGCCATGGGCGCTTCCAGGTCGAGGAGCTGCCGTCGGCTCCTCCAGGTCTCGGCCGACGATGCGGGGTGTCTCGGGGGTCCGGACCAGTCCGTCCCAGTCCTCCGTCCCCGGCTCGATGCCCACCGATTCCGCCCGCCCGAAGGCGGCGGCGAGGCCTCGCTTCTCCCGGGCGATGCTCTCGCCGGTCGGTCCCTCGTGCTCGGCGGATCGGCAGCTCCGGGAAGGAGGAGAGGTCCGAGGCCGGAGCTCCGTGCGTCAGCGGGAGCTTTTAAAACCTTCCCTGCCGGCACCAGAACAAATATATTGATGGAGGAAGGCAGGCCGTCCTGCGTCGGTCGCCAGGCCAGACCCCACCGCGACGTGCCGGGGAGGGGAAAAGGGTTTTGCCGGAGCGGGATGGCTGCCAGCAGCGCCTGCGGCACCGGAGAGGCTCTCCCGGCTCAACACCCGGTCCTCGCCGTCTTAAGACGAAGGGCTTTTATTCACCGAGAAAGAAAGCAACGCCAGAATCGGGGGATCCCGGAGGCAGAGGAGGGGGCACCTCCATCCTGCACCCCCCCCCCAAAAAAAAGGTCTTCGAACAGCTTCAAAGGAAGAAAGGGCACGTACGCAAACGCACACCGCAGTCCGCCTCGGAGCTCTTACCGTGCCGCAAAAAGCGGCTCCGGCTGAGGATATAATACCCAGAAAAGGACAGGTCACCCTATTTCAGTGCCTATTTTGAATCGAAAAGACGGGATGGAGGCAAAGCTCGGCTTCCCCCCTCCCGCCAAGGCGGGCAAGGCTCCGAGAGCCGGACGGTGCCCCACGAGCGCCGGCGTCGCCGGCAGCGCCTTGCACGCACGGAGCATCGTGCGAGGAGCTGATGAGTGGAGGGAAGGAGGGTGCTTCGGGGCTTTTCAGGCTGGAAAGGAGCGTTGGGATGACACCGCTGTCCTGCACGTCAGGGCAAGGTAGTATTTAGTCCGCGCGCTGCTGAAATGCATAAAAGTCAGAATTAAATTCTAAAACATCTGCAAAAATTGCCATTAAAAAAAAAACAAACCCCACTTCTACAAAACGCATTTCCAAAGCGCACTGGAAGAATAATTGAATTGTTCTCTACCACATCGATATTTTACATCACGTATTTTATAACGCGCATTATCGTATATGACCTAAACATATGATGATATAAAGTACGTAACACCTATGATATAATATCTATGGGAGTGACAGCGGAGGGTGATTTGACGAAGGTAAAGCAGCTCTGAAGACAGTGTAATTTCTTCTCGCTAATACCATTTGATGGATGCACTTAGCAGGAAGGCTTCAGCATCTGTGCAATACAAGTTTAATTTTGTTCTCTGTAACCAATGAGGCCAAGAAAAAAAAAAAAAAAGCCCTTCTGTTCCTGGGGCCTGGAGTATGAGCGTTGCATTAAAAAGAAGATATTCATTCACATCTGAAAGGAATTGCCATTTGGCCCATTTAAATCGGTGCAATAAAATGAAATGTCAAATAAGTCAGGAGATTAGCGAGGGGAAAAGCCAAAATACTGTTTTGTGAGAGCAATACATGGCAGGATAGGCTCGGAAGAAAGCTGAACGGCAAGGGACAGGCTAACCGCAGGGAGGCTGTCCTTACTTGAATGCCTCGTAATAGCTATTTTTGAGTATTAAACCCTCTGTGCCTGATGGGACGCAAGGGCTTTAAAGCCTTTGCGCAGCGTGCGCGAGAAAGGCAGCCCCCCGGCAGTCCCCCACCCCTCCCCGCTCGTGTTTGGGACGGCGCAGCGTCAGCCGTCGCGAACTTTCCGATCGGACCGCTTGCAGGCGACGGTCGGCGTCTGCCTCCGGCCAAGCCCCAAGACCCCCGGCCCCACGGGACAGCGGCCGGCCCGCGCTGGCCACGACGCCGAGGCAGCTTTAAGCCAAACCCGGTGCCGTCCATGCCCCGGCCGCGGGCACCGCTTGCGTAGGAAAACCCCTGTTTAAACAATATTATCGCTGCTAGTTAACAAGAGGGCAAGAACAGTGATGAAAAAGGGGTAGGGTGGTTTTTTTTAGCATTAAATACCCCTTAAAAATAGGTATGACCTCCTCCTCGAGCTGAATCTCACCACCTAAACCGACCCGCATCCCGCGGTGGCGGGAGGGACCTCACTCAGAAACCTCCTCCTCCTCCTCCTCCTCTTCGTCATCCGCTCCGGTGCTGCTCGGCGAGGCTCTGCACAGACCTATCGCCCCAGACAGCGTTTTTCACGTGGTTTCCCAAGAAAGCATTACCTGTTCCTCTCCTTTTGCCCAGGAAAACGGTATTTTGGAGCCGGGTCAGATGATGAACTGGTGACAGACCCCCAGCGAGCGCTGGCCCTTGCCTTTGGCCGAGGTGAGGGTCTCCGTCCTGTCCTGCTCAAGATCTGCACAGTTTATAAAATTTCTATATCCAGTTTATAAAAGTTTCCTTTTTTATAAGTATACGATTATCCAGTTGAATCAAAAAGTGATTTTCTTTTTACGTTGAAAACTCAATTTTAAAGTTGGTGGGTTTTTTGGTCTTTTTAATGTCTAAACTACTTAGTAAGTAATGCAAAACCAAAGTAAGAGTTTATCTTTTTTTTTTTTATTAAGACAATCCCACAGCTGGAAAATGAAACATCCTAGATTACATAAGTGACTTCAAAAAAACTCTAGAAAAAAATCTTTACAAATTTACATTTGTACAATACAAAAACTAACAGCTCATTGCATATAAATATTACATTTGGTCTGCCAACAAGTGGCATCAAAATCCCTGAAGTATTCATTTAAAGGGACCTGAGATAGCGGATGTGAAGATATGGGCATAAATATCACCTGAAAAAAAAAAAATCAATATAGAAAGTAGACATAATTCTAATAGTTTTGTGCATTTTTGAAGTATTTTTAAATCATCCAGAACATGAACTGTAGAGCCTAAATCACGTGAATTTCATCGCTCCGACATCAACTGGTGTTGCTAAATGAAGTCTGCTATAATGACTCATGGAGGAATGAATAGCCTGTATTAGTATTTCTACAGAAAAATAATCATCAGACCTTGATTTCTGAATATATCCAAGCAGCCGCCACTGTCTGAGGAGGCCTTTTTAGGAAAAGAAACAGAGGCTTTTGATTTTATCCGCCGAAGAGCGGTGCAGCCGCGAGGCAGGCGGGAACACCAACCCCTCCTGCGAATATTCGGGCAGGACCTCGGCTCCCGCGGCCTCCGGAGCAGCTCCTCTCGCCACCCTGTCTGCTTCTCACACACCCAGAGATAGGGAAGATATGCAGTGCTTGCCAATTAAAAAAAAAACCCCAACTGAGAAACTGCTCTTAATTGTTCACCGGTTTAAATATTTTCCAAATATTTACATGTTTGTCAATTCCCAGATCTGGCTGCGGTTATCTACCGGGAGCACTAACTCGCAAGTGCAGCACTACGCCGCTCAGTTTCACTTTAAATTCTCACAAACTCTT
This sequence comes from Harpia harpyja, assembly GCF_026419915.1. Lineage (NCBI taxonomy): Eukaryota > Metazoa > Chordata > Aves > Accipitriformes > Accipitridae > Harpia > Harpia harpyja. The sequence goes on along the minus strand of NC_068957.1, from coordinate 24,390,046 downwards.
ATCAGGTACCCACATCCATGCACATAAATGTATTTAAGCACCATTTTTATAATACTAGAGTTAAGGCTGTGACAGCAATTCCACTGGAAATCTAATTTTTCAGGGATTCATAGCACAGTTGTGTAAGTTTGCTGTGGGCTGAACATGACATATTAAAAATGTACAAGCTTCCAACAGGTCTTTGCATCTCTAATACTAAAAAAGACAACTTTTAGACTAAATTTTGCAGGCTGTTACTTACTGTACACAAAGGAGTTTTTTTCTTCAATGTGTAAACCTCTGATATACTAATATTTGAAAATTATCTATCGCACATGCGCAGTAATTTTCTATAATACATACTTGTTAAGAACACAATGACAGCTCCCTACAATACTAAATATAGATTTATCCTTGGATTGTTAACTGCTCCTTCAGTCTATCATGTAAATAATTAGCATTTTATAAAACTTTGCATGATGGTTTTAAAAAAAAATAAAATCAAGAAATGTAAACACACAAATACATTTTTTAAAACATTGAATTCATGACACAGACCAATGATAGCAGGACACTCCAAGTCAGGGCTGACAAGACATCCTTAAACCTACAGCTATTCAGTTTTCCCTGTCATTCACTGCTCAGATTAAAGATGAAATATTAACCAAGTTCTTATCCAAAATCAGTGATTTAAACTTGTTTTCTCATGTTAATACTGTGTGATTTTGACCGGTTGTCAGAAACATTCCAGAGACACCCAGGAGCAGCCTTTTCAAATGCTTGACAAGGTTCATCTTGCTTTTTGCAGTCAAGAGAGCCTCCAAACATTGTCAAAAGCAATACATTGTAGTTGGGTCCTTCCACATTTTTTAAATTACTTGAAAACTCTCTTTACTACGCACCCGGTGTCAGTTCTTTTCAGTGCTCTATGTACTACACAGTCTTTCCGCTTTTGTGCGGGAGAAGCAGCCGAGGTGTACATTTAGGAAAACATTCAGGGAAAATTAAAATAACGCGACAGGACGCAAAATTTTAAGCAGCCAAAAATCCTCCACAAATTATTTCTTCATCATTATATTTAGCTTGTTTATCTGCAGGGTGGGGCTGATTGGGCTAAGTGGGGTGGCCTCTGCTTAGTTTACAGAGAAAGGAGTGATAGAAAGCTAGAGAGGAGTGATAAAACTACCCAGACCCATCTAAGTTCAAGCACCAACATAAAAGTTTCACGGGTTATTTAAAGCAGAAATATCCTGTGAGGCTGGAAGCGCGCAACTTCTACAAGGGTTTCATTAACTGCAATTCAGGTAGCAAGGGGAAAAAAAAAAAAAAAAGGAGTAACTCAGTAGACACGGAGCACACGTGTTAAGGGATACCAGGTGGAACCAAGTGTTGTTTTACGTAGCCGTGTGTAAGGCAGCACAAGGGGAGCAGTCCCGCTGCCGTGCCTCCCTGCGACCGCCGACATCGGAGCAAGGGAAGGCACGTGCTGCCCCGTCCGATCGGGCAGCATTTCCACTCGGGGTATGGATGGCCACAGAGGCGCAGAGCAGCCAAGAAGCCAGCCCTCAAACTTTCCATCTTCGTTAAATCCACCTCCGGCAATTTGGGAATGTTGCTAGTAAACCAAGTAAGGCAGATATAAAAAATATGGAAAGTCGTAGGAAAAGAGAGGCATAGAAAGAATTGAATCTTACAGTCTAGCTGAAATAAAATTCATCAAGACATCACAAGTTTCCAAAAGAGCATCATAAATAGCCTACAGGGGCAACCAAGGGAAGCTAAAGAAGAAAAGTGGAGCAGGGCAAAGAAAAACAAAAGGTGACAGAGAAAAGAAAACGCAGGCGAAGTTTGGGCTGAACTGAGACAACAGCACATCACTACTGCAAAATAAGCTTCGTCATTCATGCCCTGGTCGGGGAAGAAATGGGAGCGCTACAGGGACAGCGGATTTGTAGCCAGGAGAAATCGGAGAACAAAGATGCCCACGACTTCCAGCCCCGTCTCCACAGAGGATGGAGCGCTTGGGGCTAACGCTCTGCGGGCGAGGGAAGCCCCTCGGGGCGCGAGCCCTGTTTTCCAAGGTGTCTCCAAATGCTCTCGAGTGCCCCGGCAACTCGGGAGAGGGAGCACGCAAGATTGCACATCTAGAGAAAACTTCGAAGCACCCATACCCGAGAATTAATCCGACAGCAGCAGAGGAACCCCTGGCCTGCCTGCACGCCTCGTTAGCCTTCAGGAATCTGACACGTAATCTGGCCTTCAAACCCTTCTCTTAGGCAGAGTTTTGGAGGTTTTTGTTAAAAGTGCAAGGAGAGAGACTACGGTCCTGACTCTGCAACCCGCCGGGCAGTGCAGCCTGCTAGGAGCTCGGCAACCCCAGGAGATGCTGGCTGAGCACCCAGGTTTTGGATCAGGGAGCGAGACGGTACAAGGTTTAAATCATTTTACTGCTTCCGCGGCACCTGTTGGGTTGATACTAAGTTTTCTGCAACCATACGTGGCTCCTGATAGGATCTGAGTTTTGAGAGAAAGTGTCAAAGTTACTACAAAATTATGATTATTCCACAGAATGAGGCCATGAGAAATCAATTGCCTAACTCAGAGAAAGAATCCAGATACGAAACCAAGTAAAAATAACATCTCTAAAACCAAGTTATTTCGTTCATGCTTATAAAAGGTTCTCATGCACAAAAAAAGCTGTTTTTTTTTTTTACAATAAGCAATAGTTCTGTTGTTCTAGCACACCCTGCTGTCTAGCTCTTAATCATGTAACACATGTGATTAATACTTACGCCACAGCAAAGTGATGCTTCACTGTTATCTTCACAGTACTTCATTACATAGAAAAGATACATTTAAGAACATATTTAATATTATTCTAATTGCTGCTAAAATACACAAACTTATAAAATGATTTCTCTGGAATCCACGTGTTTTATCTCTTCCCCAACCCCTACACAAAATAAATAAGTAAGTGGATCTTCGGCCAGTCAGAAATATATGAAAAGCATTTCTTTTGCATTTCAAGATTTTCAGGCTTTAGAACAGAAACCATAGTGTTTACATTAGCTCAACAGGACTGATCTAAAAGGGGTATGATTCTGACTATGAACTGATGCACACATGCTATACCTGGTTACCATATGTAGAAGGACCAATCAGTCAAAGAAAGAATACATTTCTTATAAATATATATGTGTGTATATATATATACATATTTATGAGAGAGATGATAGGACAGGTGTTTACATTTTAAAGCCCAATAGAGAACTAAGAGAGCCTCTGCACTTTTTTTTTTTCCCCATCAAAACACAACTGAATCAAGTCCAGAAATGGATTACGGCCGATTCAAAACATTCCTTAAAAAATTAAAAGTGTGATTTTTGTACTGTACCATAAACTCATGTTAACGCTCTGAGCAATTTAGGATATACTCTCCTCCATCACAAAACTAAACCTCTGCATTTTTTCAAGTCATTTTGCATCTAACTAGAATTTTTGGAAAGCGAGATAAAATAGCTAGTGCTTAATATAGAAAGTCAAAAATTAAATTCCTTCTGCATCTGAGAATATACATGGGTCACTCTTTGCTGCCTGAGGTTTTCCAGAATTATTGACCAAGCTGTGCACAGAAGAACTTAAGGATATTGAATGAAAGTTTAAAAAAAAAAAAAAAAAAAATTTGAAAAACTCCACCAAAACTTTCTGGTCTCTTTTTTCGTTTGTTCTCTCTGTGTAATCGAACTCACTCTCTTAACCAAGCTAGAACTGTCAGATTCGTTCAGACAACGGGAGGAAGTTGAAGTCCCATATATATTCCAGCCAGACCCTACGAAGTAAGAGGCTGCTCATCTCCAGCTCGGCCCACGCCAAACACCTGTTTCTGTTCACCGAGAAGCAAGACTACAAATGTCGTCACATACTGTACTACTACTACCAAAATGATTTCTGTTTTCAAGTTAGCATTTTTCAGGATAACAAGAGTACAGTGCAACACGAATTCTCTTCTGGAAGCTTGAGATACAAGAGTCCGCCTGGAGGATGCGAACGGGAGCTTATCCGTACCGCCAGCCACCAGAGGTACCGGAGCTCCGTTCAGCTCCCTCATCACCTTCAAGGGGCAAATTAAACCAAACACAGATTTGCACCGAGCAAGTGGCAGCAGAAACGTGTGGGAGACACTCGGCCTGTCTGCACAAACGAATCACCCTCTGCCGAAAACATTATGCTTCTGAAACCTCTGATAATTACTTAGATTTCTTCTCATTGTGTCAATATAATGGAGATATAGTTACTCTACAACTTTGTGAGCAATTCCATCCCTCTATGCTCCCTCTTGCCTCTTCTTCAACACGTACTGAATAATAGCATCTATTTTCTTTTCAGTTTCCAGTAGTTGTAAATAGAGGTAGCTGAGCTACTATTAAAAATCACGTTATGCTTTGAAGAGGAGGAACCTTTCAAATGTTGAAGTTACCCCTTAGCTGCACAATCTCTATTAATACTATAAAAATATGAGAGGACAAAAAGAAAATAGATGCAAGTAACTTTTGCATTTGGCACCTTTTGTCTAGATATTCATACTTCTCAAGTATTCTCTTTTTAATAAAGTTAATGCACACATAGGACACACCACATCAAAGGTTTGCTACATATTTACAAGGCACCAACCCTTTGTCACTTTTTACATGAATAAAGAACCGATAGAAAGCACATCAGGACCCCCGTAACTGTAGTATAGACATACTTCAGTTCAGCACAATTCATGAACGTTTGGCCTGGGAAGATTAAAATAATCCAGATCCTTCTTACAATATAGAAACTGTAAACATTTTATAGCTGCCTTTAGGATTGGTGTATTGTGCAAAAGTTATAATTATTACTGTGTATAAGGATTTATGGCAGAAACCACATAAAAACTCTGTAAGAAGGTGCTATTTCTATAATACAAAAACAAAACAAGGGAGAGAAGTCATAATCGTGACTCAAAATGTCATGTTCTTATTGAGAAGCTGGAAGCCTCTTTAATGTGATGAACTTGTAGTGTGTGGGGAAGAATTTCTGTAATTTAAGGCCTAATGAATAAGGCTTGTTTTGACCAATGAAGTGTGGCGATCTGAAGTTTTAAAACAAACGCAAACTGACATAATGGAAAAGCACCACTGTGAAACGTGAGTGGAGTCCCCGCACAACTTGCTTGGTAGATTTTCTGGTAAAATCCCTGCAGTAGAAGGCCATTGAAGTTCTTTTAAAATTGTTCCAAAGTTTTTCATCTGTCAATAATTCCATCCCATGAGATGGCTGACCCTGGCTTTTTCTGTCATTTTCCGCACCCTGCCTGACCTGGAAGTACCAAGGTTCAAAGGATCCTCGGTGTGCACAAAATTGTCATTATCAGAATCGTCGTTGTACAAGACAGTTCTCCTGCCCTCGTTCCTTGTTTTGATTCGAGGCGGTCTACTGAATCGCCCTCCAAACACGTTTTCACCAAATTGTCCTCCAAACAAATTTTCAAATTCATCATCTGTAATTCGGGCACGTTTTGCTCTGGTGGCTCCTCGTGAGGCTCCTCTGCCTCCTCGGCCTCTTCTTCCTCCCCTGCCGCCACCTCTTCCTCTGCCACAGCCTCTTCCACCTCTACCACCTCTTCCCCCTCTACTCCATCTCCCCCACCTCCCCCATCTACCCCTCCTCCCTGTCCCTCTGCCCTGCCAATTCCGTTTCCCACCGGTGATTTTTCTTTTGATTTTTCTTTTGGGTTTTTTGGATTGCACAACTTTGCTGTAGTCATGGTCTCCATCAATGTAATCCTGATCTGTTCTAGATGTTGATTCAGAGTCTGAATCGGAGCCACTTCTGCTTTCAGAACTTGAACTGGATCCTGATTCCCCACTTTCTGATGAAGACAAACCAGACTTTTCCTTTAATTCTCTCTTCTTCTTTTCCTCTTCCTCCGCCTCCTCCAGATGCTCATCTTCTTCTGATGCACTTAGTAACTTCCTCTTGACTCCTGTCCGAGGTTCTCTGCCATCACCATTTGTAAGTGGTCCATCAGGAGAGTGATCTAAGCAAACACAAAATAACCCTATCGGTTATCATCATCACACCTGAGCCAGACAGGATACAACAAGTGGGATTCGCCTCATCTGCCTTTGAGGTGTGCTCTGGGGATGATCCAGCTCCGAGCTACTCACCACAGATGACCTTTATATGCTGTGGAGACCAACAGGTGCTCTAAGGGGAAAATTTATCAGACAAAGTAAACACAGTTCATCTTATCTGGAAGCAAGGACTGCAAACTCTCTTGACTAGGAGTTCAGTGAAGGACAATAGTGAATTGAATAAAAGGGAAGTGAATAAAAGGAGCCCAGAGTGACTAGGTTAGACACAAACATCTAACATTTAGTCAGGTGAATGCTACCTAGGGTGCCAAGGCAGGAAAAACTCTAAAATCCATTTCAAACCTATATACGTTGAAATAACACTCTGCAAGCAGTACTTATTCCCCATCAAATGCATGTTCTCAAAAGGCTTAGTCCAGGGAAAACCTGTGGCAAGCACAATTTCAAGACAATAAATCACCTGAGAAAACTCACCAGCATTGCTGAACACCTTAACTTAAAAATATATAAAGTATCTTGCTGGCTTGGGACCCAAAATACTGTATGTTTTCAGAGTTACGAATCTGACAATGACGATTAAATATCTTCTTTAACACGGGATACGAAAAGCTAACCTGCAACATACAACACTGCTACAGCACGGTAGTACAGACTTGACAAAGGCTTCAGGGTTTCAGCCAATGCTCATTCAATGCCTATCTCAGTGGAAAGTCTGATTAACACGTCCCAGAGACAAAATACCAGTTTTCAAACAGTGTTTCCCTTCTAATCACAACTACTGAGCCTTGATTATGATAAAAATATTTAAATTTTTAAAAACTTTTTTCATCTTTGCTTTCCACTTGATTAATAAAAGGACAAGGTTTTGGGGTGGGGATTCTTTTGCTTTGCTTTGCTTTTTATAACTCCTGAAGGAACTGTAATTCTCAAGAAGTTTAAGAGCAATCAAGCTTTTCCATCTGGAGAAATTTTAAAGGACCTCACTGAAGTGCATGTGGCATCACGTGCGTGCCACACTTCAGACAAGAGACCACAGAACTGTAAGAAGTTCAATTCATCTTCTAAGTAAGTTCAAGTAAATTAAATTCTTTAGTATGGTTTGGGAAAATAGTATAATGCTAGACTCAGGCAAGAATATTGTTAGCATCAGACAGAAGCAACATCTTTCTAGTGAAACCAGTCATTCAAAGAACAGAGTACTTATTATTTCTCACCTTGTTTCACTGGTGTAGATTTACTCCTGACTGGCCTACTTTTCCCTGGATCAATGATATTTCCACTTCGGTTCTGTGCATTTGAGCCTGAGGAAGATGGCTGACCTTCCATTTCTTCACCAGTGGCTGAACCCAGGGGTTCTTCTGCTGTATCTGAAACTTTAGACGGGACACCACTAATGTGACAGAGTCATTTTTATCCTCTACTTACAGGGTTGTAATGCAAGGCATTCTAGGGAGGTTTTGTATCACCTGAGTTAATAGCCCAAGTCAGGAGGTTAACCTTGCCAAGCTGCCTCTGCAGTCATGAAGAGACAGATTCCTCCGGGGTGTAATCCAAAGTAAGCTTACTGTATTCATAATTGCTGTACGAGAGAAGCCCGTATACAGGAAGCCCAGGCTCTTGTCACTAGATTAATTCTTACCAAGGACAGACCCAGGTTCCCTATTCTCTGACCCTTAACAATAACTTACCAACGACAGCTGGAGGGCCAAGTTCAGCTAACACAATCTACAGACAACATATTTCCATGACCTTGCTACTTGCTCTTTCAACAGGTGGGTTTTGCATGTGTCTCATGCATATAAGCTTTAATCTGGACATACAAGTTGCTGCAAGAGAAAGGATGCATTTTAGAAAATTTCTCCTCACCATGAGATGAAACGGAAGAACTAGTCCTAGTCAAAGGCAGTGAGGTATTCTGGTTGGGTTTAGGTTGAATCTTCATTTGCTTCTGTTTCCCTTTTGGGCTGAAGACACAAAATATCCCAAAGAGATAAAACTGTTAGTACCAAAAGACTCAAACACAAAATCAATTTCCCCTGCAAAGTGCCCTGTTTTTTGCAGCAAACGCTTAACAGAAGTGATCTCTTTTTCCCAGTTCTTGCACAGGTGTAGTAACACTAAAAATAGTTAGAATATCATTCTGTTTGCTAAAGGCATCTGAGCCTGCAAGGACAAGATTTTATCTCACCCTTTAAAACAAATACTCAGTTTACTTAGATAATGTATCATACAGAAGTCAGAAAAGTGTTATACAACACTTTTTTCAACAGTTACTAAATGAAGGCAAAAAGAAACTTGGGTCTTCTGTTTCCCCCCGAGGGAATACTTCTCATCATATAGTCTTTCACTTACCAGAATTGTGCACAAACTACAAATTGAGCATGGAATCTGAGCTCATGATTCTATCACCCAAAAGAACAACTGCATCAGGAAATGAGCAATACTGTTACTGACTGCTTATTCATGAAGGCATGTCTACCACTGTCATCTCAAATGACACTGATAGCAAGCCTCACTATTGTTACGTTACCTAGATGCTCTACTAGTTGAAGGTGAACTGCTACTGCTTCTTAGCCGTTTTCGGTACCGTGGCCTTTTCCTCTTCTGACATTGCATTGCTGACTTGTACTCAGAGATGATATTTTTCATGTGATTTTCAAATAAGGCAGATAGTCGAAGTGTCATGCTGTAAATCTGGAGTGAGAAAGCATGGTTGTACTTATTAGAAATTGAATAACTAGAAGACTGGGTGTTGGGGGGGGGGGGAGGGGGCGGAGAATCACAAAGATGCCCAGACTTTGTAGCACAAAAGTAAAATTCATGGTGATGTTCAACTATGAGGTTCTTTACAGATAATTTCCTTCCGTGGCGTATGCGTATTCTTGCAACAGAAAGTGTTTCCGTAAAAGGATTTACTTACTTATAGTACAAAATATTTACAGAGTTAAAGGAAAAAGGCTATTTAGATTACTGAAATACAGCCTCCTTTTTTAATCTCCATAAAGCACGGAAGCATGCCATTAGATAACTTGAAGTACCAAGGAGAAAAACAATTGAACTTCACTGCCCCTCACCTTTTGTCTTTTGTTTTAACTCTGTAGTGACAAGTCCTTACACCGCCCCTAGAGAGCTGCACACAGAAGCCAACTAAAATGTCCTCATTCCCAACTTCTGTAAGCCAGATGTCAAAATGCTTAAACCATGTTCCTGTCCTCTTTTTAGGCCTTCCCTCCCTCCGTGTAGCCTCATCCACAAATTCACTCATGGCTATTTCTCTGTATTTCAGACTGTATTTACTTCTGTTCAAGATTTTACCTTGGATTTGTTTGAGTTATGACAAACTAATAGTTCAAACTCAGCATAAATAAAACAAAGTTCTTGATTCCTTCCTCACACCCATACCCTTCTGCTGCATCCAGTCTTCTGAAAATTGTGTTAACACCATCAAGATGTTATCAGCATCTTATACTCAGACCTCTTCCCATTTCTTGCAGTCTGTCTGAATATAACATCTCTTTGATATAGAGTTTTCTTTACATTCATATAACTTAATTTTTGCCCAGACCTTTTTATTTTAGCAATGTCGCTTTCTTTAGCTCTGGCATGTAGTACCCTGCCCTTCTTGCCTCCATTCAAGATGCTGTTGCAAAGATGGTAAAATGGGCTAGAAAACCTCAGGATGTTGGCCAATATTTGGCAGCAGATGAACCTGCAGTGGCAGAAGGCCCAGCTGCGTGCCCCAGCCCTCCAGCAAGGATCACCTCACTGAGGCACTTCACGGTATTTAAGCAAATGGATATTGATGGGCCACTCTGTTTAAGTAATTTGGGAGTTGACTCACAAGCCGTTCAGTTATTAATACACAGGGAAGTTCCCAGGGAGCGCGCAGCAGTAAATAACTCACCAAGACTACTCTGATGCCAAGCACACATAAGACACACTCAAATTACTTGTCTTCTTGCAATCCTCTACTGATTGCCCTTCTATAAAAGCAAGCAACAGTTACTGGTCTTCATCTTCAGCACTTACCCACAGCCCACCTTTCAGCCCTCATTCAACACCAAGAGTTCAACTGACCTTCAACGACGGCAACTCTGTGCTTTCTCTCACGCTCACTAACACATGGCTGGAGTTCCCCCCTCCCACAGCATCATCCTACTTCAAGCTTACTCTCATCATCCAGTTTACACAAGATTATTACTCCTCAAGCGACAGGTACGGTCACACAACCTCCTGCTTCCTCCCATCTAGCACCGTTCACACGTGCACTGAAAGCTCTTTGCAGCACACTCTGCTCCTTCTCCTGCTTGACAGCGCCTAGCATAATAAAATCTCGTGTCACACCATGTTAGGTGCCCCACACAATTTTTACAGTAATATTAAATTCCATGTATTATTGTGCTTCAAGTAATAGTATCTCAGTCTAGTCCCAAATGGCACGTATTTCTTAACAGTCTGTAAGTGTTCCTGTTTCTACGCAAGAAATACTAGGCAATTTTGAGACCAGCACACTTATCTATGCTAAATGACATGTTTCAGAGATGTGATTTTGTCACAACTTAAGCATCTTATTGAATATGCAGCCTTTTCCTTATAATAAGGTCATTACAACTTAGTGTCTGGAAACACGGTAAAAATTCTGCCTGCTTTTTATATTATGAAGACATCCACCACTCAAATTCTATTTTGCATCAACAGTGGTAAAAACTGCATCTGTGTTCTCATGCCAACTTGTGATTTTTTGAGCATAAACAACGTATCATTAAAACATTTGAGAATTTTAGAATTGTTTGATCATTTAGCTTCTTAGGAAAAGCTGACAGGCAATGTACTGCACAGGAACACATATCAAACATAGCCATGTTTACATGATCATTCATACACTTAGTAGTCATTTTACCTAGCTCATATAAAAATATCTATATTCTAACATTTTGATCTCCCCTTTCCCTCTTGCCATATCCTGCTTAGGGCTCCAATCTAATCCATTTTTTCTGCCTAAGCAGATTCCTATTCTTGCGTGCAGAAAAAAGCAAGATTGGCACCTGAGGAACACAGGCAACACTGTGCGAAAGTCTTGCCAAGTATACTAAGTAAACTAGAAAAAAATTAAGTGTCATAATGCTCTCATCTCCTCCGGTAGTAGAAATATTGCATGATACTTGCATTAACAGTAGATTAAAAACAGATCTCTCTCTCTCTCTCTCTCTCTCTCTCTCTCTCTGCAGTTACCAAGCTGATAGCCTTGTTTCCAGGAATAAATTACTGAAAAAATAAAAGCAACTGGTGATCAGTTTTCTGCGGCAAATATTCAAAGAAATAGTTGCAACAGTAACCATACAATTTCTCAGAAGCTTTAAGTTCAGGAAGTTCAGATGAAAATGAAATTCAGAAGTGATCTCCATGAGCAGAACAAAGCAAATTTATAACCATAAGTCCTAGAACTGACATATACTACTTATTTTTATTTCACAATGCAGTGCTTTCCTCTTCAAATGCAGACCTTATTTCATGCACTGTACTCATGTAGGGCCAGGGTCTTTTTAAAGAAGGCATTAAAATTTATTACTTACTCGAGACTTTTTATTAGGAGTGTAAGCTTTAGAGTTGCAGAATATTAAACGAATGTCTTTGTAGAATTCCAAGGGACTAGTGTAGTTTCCTGCTTCCAAGGTTTCTTTCACAGTGCTGAAGTCCATAGGAGTGTCTACAATATCTCTATAATCCTGTAAGAATACACAAGAAAATAATAAAGGCTGTCAAATCCTACAGCAATAAAACCACCTAAGTGTTCACCCACAACAGTGGCTCTCAAGTAATTATTTCTACTTGAGAGTTACTGCAGACAATTCTCTGAAAACATCAGTGCACAGAACATGGTGCATTCCAGCTCATAAAGGGAGAGATTAGAAACATGCCCAGCATGAATGTTTTGCCAAAGGATAAACAATAGGCTTTTTTAATTTTGAATATGGAAGTTGTACTTACAGGATAGGAGAAGAGATCAACTGGCTGTCTAAAGGGCTCAGAGTCCTCTCTTTCATAAATCAGGTTTAACAACTGCTTGCATTGCTCTTTCCAAGCATCAGGACTTGCTTTCATGGGCTGTCTTTTTATTCGTCGTCTTACCTGCAGTGAAACAGATGTATTTTGTCATTTTTCAGAATATTCAAATTTTTCACTTTAAGTTCCTATTAATTTACCAGTGTTCTGATTCAAAGCAGATTTTCACAATTAAAACCAGAATTGCAGTAAGATTAAAGCATAGATGATGGCACAACAATATGCAGTATGCAAACTGCAGAAATATGCCTTTTCTGGTAATATATAAACACTCAAACCCATGAGAGGTATGCAATATTTCACATCCAACCTTGTTATTTTTATCAGCTTTCATCCAAATTTGACTGAAAATTGAATCTGTTCTAGGTATGTTTCAAGTCAAATAAAAAAAAAAATTCTTCAGCAATTAAGTAAATTTTTCTGCACAGTAACTTCCTTAGTCTGCCAACACTTACATACACATGCAACTGAATTCACATAGTTAGTCCTACAGACTACTGGCCATGACAAATTTAAACCATTCCAGACCTAAATTAGTGTTTCAGTACCTGGTGTACCTCCCTTCACAAGCTAGACCAAGCAGAAATGTTTACTCACTCGTCTTTTTCCAGAGGAAGTTCCCGGAGCGTCTGAATCTACATCTACTTCTGCCACCTAAAGGCAAAGTTAATGATTACACACATGCATGCTTGTATGCACCCTCAGCAATGGAAAAAGGGTTAAAAACCAGCCAGCCAACAACGAAAACCCCCAATTTTAAACTACTCAAACGCAATGAATGGTTCAAGCAAAACAGAAACTAGTTTCAAACTAGAAGTCACGTAACTTAAAAAAAATTTTAAAAATTAGGTGGATGAGCTGTTTCATCTCTTTTCCAAGTCTGCTTCCATAAAAATTATACATAAACATGTGAGAAATATGAATGGCTTATTTTCAGTCCTTAAAACTCAGCTAAGTCCCAGTATTGCAGAGCTCTGTTCCACTGCCTAAATGTTCATGCTCTGAGCAGCTGTACTGAGTTTATTCAGGTTTCATGTAGTGACTTACTTACATCAAGTGTATGTAATATTCTTTTCAGAATCTGGATTTAGAAATTGCAACAAAACCTCCTTTGTACACAGCTTTCTACCAGTTATTAAAAATAAATAATGTTGAGATGACAGGAAAGTTCCTACAAAGAATATGAAAGTAATTTCTTTCTTATTTTAAAACATACTATAAACCAAAACATATTATAAACCAGCTCTTTGAAAGGCTGGAGAGAAAGGAAGGTGATATAGTAGCAGTTACGGACACTTCTGATCACTGCTTGACATGGAACAGATGAGCTTCACAACTGACACAAGAAGGTTGAGTTGGGAAAGGAGGGTCTGCTATTTAAGTTATGGAAATCCCTCATTTTCTTCAAAATACTCTTTTAATAGTCTGTAAAAATAGATGCCATTATTATATCTTCAGTTTTACAAAAGTAATTAAATTATGACATTGTAGTCTAGATTTTAAGTTTCAATACAAATCTAAGACAATAGCACCAGCCATAAGCATATAGGTGTTCAAGCAGCATCAGGTTTAACTTAAATATTTCAAAACTGCACCAATGGAGTATGTCTTGGGGAAGGGAGGAGGGAAGAATCCTCCTAACTAAATCTTACACCAGCTCATGTATTAGAAAGCAACACTGTAAAAGTAAAACAAACCCAGGTGACTTAGGTTGTAACAGGTCACTTTTTTGCAACAGAAACTGCAGCAAATTTAAAAATGTTTACAAACTGCATTTAAGGGGAGAAGGTGTAAGGAGAGAGAAAAAGTTACAGGAAGTGATATCTAACCAGGTTTCTACCTGTCATTTCACTCCAAGGTACAAGTGACAGGAAATGACACAGAATTACACAAGAAAACCAGCTCTGCTGCCTCACTGACAATAGGAGAGCTGTCGTCCTTCTGGCTTTGGCAGACTGAATAACAGCTCCAGTTCATATTTCCCTTACTTACTAATACTTCCTCACACAACAAAACATCATGTACTGAGAGGAGATTAAATATAGGCAGTTCCAAGAATCATTTTTACTTACTTAAGGGAGCTTATTGCCCCAGGTGAGCAACATAAATGGCCTAAATAGGCTCATCTCAAAAAGTCAGTGCAACTACCCATAAAATAAAAACTCAACAAAAAAAACCTTTGCTCAAATTTCTTCTAAGTGCTGAATTTAAAAAGGTAAGAAGTTCTGAGGATCAGACTTAATGGTCTTACCTCCTCTTCATCAGTACTGCTTAGGTCTTCTGCTTTCACCTTGTTGTATATTTCTAATATATCAGTACAACTCTGATCCCTGCAGGACAGTAACAAAAGCCAAAATACATAATTGATTATCTCAGAAACTCAAGATGTCAGGTCTATAAAGTAAAAAAACAAAAGCCTACCCAATGAAGCGGAGTAAGACATCTGTTACAATTTTGGCTGCTTTGACTATAGGACTGTCTGGCTCGTTGAAAGTCCTGGCATTATGTTCAATGTATCGTACCTCCCACATCAGTGCAGAGATTCTTCTAAAAATAAAAAAAAAACCAAAAAAACCACCAAAACAAAAAAAAAAAAACAGGAAAGGGGTAGTGAGGAAGGTGTACATTATTTTTTCTTCTGAGTTCAGTAGGATTCCTCGGTAAAAAAAGGAATCAGGTAATTCAGATCCAGGAGAAACAGGTTGCTAGAGACCAAGGTAAGTGGTTTCTGTTCACATACTGCTGACTGGCCCAATGTGCCAGGCTGCGACAGCTTTGTGGAAACAAGATGTCCCTCGTCAAATCAGCAATGAATGGAATGAAAAGAGGAAACAACCCTACTGAAGACGACTGCTGACTGCTCCCACTTAGAGAAAGCCTTAGAGATAAAGTGGTCTTCGGGGGGGGGGGGGGGGGAGCAGGACATTATTTATCCCCAAGTTAACTAGAAAAACTGAGATTTCTAGTTTACAGCACTACTTAGCCCACTTCTGGCAACTGCAGTACAAGCAAAGCATCTGGTTCAAAGGCCGCAGAGATACAGATGAAGCAAATATGCTCTGCCTTCAAACACATCCAGAGAGTAAGGCTCCATACGTTACACAAAAAAGACGCAGATCCAGATATACCAGCTTTTGCCTTAACAATGTGGCCAAAAGAAATTATTCAGGAAGACTCACTTTGCTGAAGGCCAAATAGAATCTGATCTTATGCTGTTGACTCATCAAAGAAATATATTGCTGAAGTGGCATTACATAGTATTCAGCTAAACATATTGTCCTTCATGGGGCTATAGTAAATGTAGATTACAAACAAATAAAAATCCAACTGACCTATAAAACCTGTTTTCAAGTCTCCTCCTGATCGTGGTGAGGTCAGTTGGATAAGCAACAACAGTGCAATACATGGGATAGGCACTAAGGTCCACCGGAACAGCAAAGGGATTAGAAATGTCTGAAAGACAAAAGATCAAAATAATTTAGATGCCTCAGAAGATACCAGAAGGGCAGTTATAACTAGACTCCTTATAATGGTTTCTGGGTTTCCTTCTAAGAATTCAGCAAAAGCAATACAGATCTACAGCTGGATATGTCCCTACCCAAAGGGTAGGATTCTTCCTCTTGTACCATCTGTTAACTACTCTTGAAAAAGCATTTTTTGTTTAAGTATTGCATCTGAGATTTGCATGCCAGCAGCCAACCATATTGCTAAAAAGCAACATGGCATATGCACTTACAACAGGAATACTACAACAAGCAACATAAACTAAGTATACAGGCATGTCCTATGTATAAATATAGGGTAGAATTTAAATCCTAGTGTGCTACTGAACGGCTACAAACTAGTTACAAGCGATTTTTGGTTGTTTTTTCAGAGGTTTAATTCAATGTTAAGCTCATTCATATTTAGATATGACCCACTGAGAATCCCCATTAACCTGACAGGAAGCAGGTCAAGCCCCAGAAAAAAAAGGAGTATAACTGAAAAGGACACCATATGAAGTTTAAAAGGCTCTTTTCAATTATTTAGCTGGCACATTTCAAATACTCCACACCAACTCCCAACACTCCATCCTATCTACTCCTTAGTCATGTGCCGCCACACTGGTATTCGTAATCCTTCCACCTTTTCTCTCCAAACATACCAAGGGAAAGAAGTTGCTCAATCCCCCGGATTACTCGTTCACATTCTTCATCTCTGGAATGGGCACCCCATTCTCCTTCCTGGGGTTTGTAGAGAAGAGCTGTCAGCTCATCTGGAGTCACAGGAACTCCAGCACCAACCTCCTCCGGATAAGCAGCTAAATATGAAGAATTCAACAACAGTAAGTACTAGCAGTGGCAAAAAACTATTTACGTTGTATGTGGACATGAATTCAATACACACTTACTTCCTTCTGGAATTGGTTCCATGTCCCATGGACTCATCCTCTCTCTTTCATTGTTGTCCCAGCTATTAAAAAAAAATATATTCAAATGCGTAAGTTAGAGCTGAATAGAACAATACACTTTTTCTCTACCAGACTTAAACCAAAAAGGTCATGCCTATTAGAAACAAGACTTGTCACTTGCTACATTCCAACTCCTTATTTCTCTCTTGTATCTCCTATATATTCACTGCACTGCTGTTTTATGCATTGTTTTATGAATAAGGTCATAATTAAATAAAAACAAAGCGGCTGATTACGTCTTTAAATGGAAAAAAGGATCCTAGTTCTTGAGGTACACGCTTAAGTTGCATGTAAACATCTAGAAGACCCAGAGCACGTAAACGTGTGTGATACATTACAGCTATGTAAATACTTACTGAACACAGTAGCACTGGAAGGAACTATCGGGATATTCTGCCTGGAAAGGCTGCTGACTCTCCACAGTTCCAAACCACCAAGCGTCATCTATTATACTGCGAAATCTATCCCCTGTAAGGAAAAAGATTGCATTCAGCAAAAGAACAACATAAATAATTGTTAAATACTTCTTTTTAGAGAATCAACTTCATCTTTCATAAATGCACTACTTCAATTCTTACATTTTGCACTACAGCCCTTCCCCTAAGGGAGGGCTTTCACATCTCTAGTAATTAGTCACAGCTGCCTCCATGCATCAAATCATAGTATAACAGTAGCTGCTTCTGCTATCACAGGCCTCGTAACAGTTTCTCTCATTTCTCTCTTTTTTCTGCTACAGGAATTGCAGCAAACGTCAAATAAAGTTTCCAATGATTGCTGTAATATCATGTGTGGTATAGTCCTTTACATCATGTAATAGAGATGCTGTATCCTATTAAACAGCTGCAGAAATGTTGCAAAACATATGGAAGTGGAAAAAAAGTAGTCACCTATTTGCCAGTTCCTTTCTTTGGCTTCATTATAAAACTGATGCAGCACAAGGAAGTCAATAACATCTGGCATATCATGGTACCTTCATGAAATAGACAAAAAAAATTGCTTCTATAACCCATAAACATAGTTCCACATGTACAATACAGAGAGTCTCCAAAAACAAAGTTTCATGCATTTTGTTTCCAAGTTTGCTATAATAACTAATTAACGCCATCATCATGCCTTGCAAGAGACAAAAGAAAGGAGAGGGGGGAAGCTTCTAAACCGGAAGAAAATCTCTTGAAGAATGTCATCAGCATTTCAGTTACTTACTTTATGGAAAATGATTCTCCTGTCATTTTGCCTGTGATTGGATCTAGGAATGCAAGCTTCAAGCAGCAGAGCGTAGGAGGCCCAACTTCATATTTAATTCCTACAGTCTTCACAAATTCTTGTTCCTGTTTATCAATAAGCATGGAACAGTGTTATTTTAACTTGCTAACAAAAACATCCATGTTAAAGTACCAAACATTAATAAAAACCAAATATATTTCCACTCTACAGCCCAGGT
Organism: Harpia harpyja; assembly: GCF_026419915.1. NCBI lineage: Eukaryota > Metazoa > Chordata > Aves > Accipitriformes > Accipitridae > Harpia > Harpia harpyja. The sequence goes on along the minus strand of NC_068957.1, from coordinate 24,371,991 downwards.
AATTTCACCCATAAAAGTGTTCTTTTCCAAATACTAAAAAAAATCAATCACAGTCACCTCAAAAAGAAAAACAAAAAAGACATAAGATGCCCTTTCCCTTGGTAGATTTGTGAACATTATACCCACAAATCATTTTTTTTTAATAAGGTTCTAAGGAACCTACCCACTCTGGTTTTAACCACACTGATGGCACCAAAGATTATACCTGACCAAACCCAGGGCCTCTCACCCTTGCACAGCAACATGCAGGGGAAATAAAAGGAAATTCTTCCTCTTAAAGCGGAAATTCAACAATAGCCTTTATGTTCACATCCTGTCAAGCTGGTGGTAAGGACTCTCTCTATCCTAAGTGAAATGCTATTTCCTTTTCCTTACAAACTGATGATGCCTTTGAAGATTACAGCTAGAATCCCTGAATACCTAGGACCAGTAACTGGGTATTTTTCCAGTAAAGCAATTGTTTTCATTACTAGAACCACTGGCATACACATATATGAACATTAGCATATATATGTGCTCTTCTCTTGATATGAAATCTGAGTAAAGCAGAAAAAAATATGGCAACACTGTGGATTGAGTACTAAGGGGTTCAAAGTAAAAGGATAAGAAAAATCAACATAGCTATGTAAACCTAGTATCTATCCAAGCATATGTTGTAAGATCTGGTCTTGCCCTTCCAAGAATTTAAGAACATACACAATTATATGCTTAGCTAGATCCACTCTTTAACAGAGCTTATGCATACGTTTAGGTCTTTGCACCATGATGTCTTACTTCTTACCATAGCATTAAAAACAATAAATAGAACCTAGATGTTCAGGTCATTGTAGAGCGCTGACAGAACTACAAACAGCTTTTGAGTGGTGGGTTCTGAATTAATTAGCGTTAAGAAAAAAAAAGCAGGGCAACCTGTTCCAGTGCTTAACTGCTCTCACTTTTTCTTTTATTTAATATTCTACTTTTTTTTTTATCCATCAGGCAAGAATACCACACTAGATAAACTTTCACATTCTTTAATATCCTTCTGGCTTCCTATCAGGAACTGAACACATGTAAAGGCTTTGTGTTAATGAAAACACTAATTTTAAGATTTACAATTTTAATTTTGATATTAACATTTTAAAGTGATGCTTTCTTCATATTTTTCATACTGGTTTTTAATGTCAATTTAACATTACAGAGACATTCAGCTCTGAAAGTATTTGTTTAACTTACCCTGAGTTCCATTTTGTTCCATGGTTGTTTTTGCATGTTAATACTGTAAATTTTTGCTTTCCTTACTGCCCGCACATAAGCTTCATGGCCTTGCCTAAAGTATATGATCTTAAAAGAAAATATAAAAAACCCCATTATTTTACTGATAGTTCTCTTCCTGTTTATTCTAAAATTTCTATGAACACATCAGGCATCATCCCTTTCAGAACATACCGCACACTTCAATATTTCATTATAAAGCACTCTTCTCCTTAAAAATATTGATATCAGCCCCCAAAGTCACACCTGCTATGTGCTTTCAAACTTGGGATCATTAAGAAGTGTGCAGGTTTGTCTGAAGATGCACAATCAATTCTTCCTGCTACTCCTAAGTTACATGTGCACAAAAAGAGACATAGGACAGCTATCTGTAAACAACTGATTGCCTAAGAATAAAAAAAAAGTTATCAAAACTCAGCCTATCTTGAGCACGATTCACTGAAAATATTGCTAGACATAATAGTCCTGACCAAAACAAGCTCATCAGTGTAGGCGGGAATTTCAGACTTGCTACACTTATTACCTCATCGCCCATTTGTGGGACAAAAGGTGAGCGGCGGGGTATAGTATCCAAGATCCACTGTGGGGCAAGCCATTCTTCACTGGGTTCACCTTCCATCGAAAGCAGTCCACTTGGTTTCTTAAATATATTACATTAAATTTAGAATGCAAGCTGTAATTACTGTGGCAGAACATATGAAAAACTGATCATACAGCACTTATTGAAGATAACTAGATATAAGGGCAAAGCAAATGCTGGAATGTCAACCTTCTAAAAACTTTAACTGAACAGCAGGGAATAAGACATGTTCATTAAAAACATAATAGAAGGTTAAAACATTCATAAATGAAGAGATTATATTACTTTAGAAATATTCTAAACATCTTTAAAAATACTAGGAAAAAGAAATCTGACAATGTAGATACAATACAGGTGCATTATAATTTTACAACAAAACCACCTCGGAGTAAATCTAACTGCAGTGAAGAGCATAAATCTGGGAGAAAACATGCCACCTGCGTGAAACATGGAAGTACATCTATGTCACAAAGCAGCAAAACAAACAAACAAACAAACAAAAATACTCTGGTACCACTGGTACTACAATTCCTGTGCTATCCATAGGTTCTTTCTTCCTATATACTTTTTGTGAAAAATTTTACTTTGAAAACAACTACTCAAAATAAAATTTATATTCATAAAGTAAAAAAAGACACTAAAAAATTTAAAATGTTGACCTTTTTTCTAGGCTGTTTAAGTTTCCTTCGTTTGGGCTCTAGTCCTTTTGTTCCCTTCATATTTTCGTCTTCAGAACTACTACAGATTTTCCGAGCTGCCTGCCTGGTTTGTCTCTTTGGCGGCTGGAGATTAATTCCAGCATCTGCTGTCCAGTCAGAATATTCACTTGATGAATCACTGTAGATAATAAAAAGTTGTAAGAAAGAAAACAGCACTTCAGTTTTCACACAATGGAGTGAAAGGTCCAAACATGCAACCTGCTCTTCTGGTTATGTGGAACAGATGTCAGGCTTAGCACAAAATTTCTCTCTCATGTGAATTTAAAGAAAACCTCAGTGCCCTCTAATTTATGTATTTCAGCAAATTATTTTATCAATTGCAAACTCACAGTAAAACTAGTTATGGCTGATACCTATTTTCATACTAATTATTTCACTGATTCATAGACTGACTTCATAAGAACTGACTGCACAAATGCATGAAAAATTTAGAAAACTAGAGCACTCTTCTAAAAATACAGTTCTGACTCCTTTAATATCCAAATAACAAACATACAGTATTTATATTAGCTGATGGCCCTTCCAGCCCTAAAAGCATAACATTAAGAATAAGAAAAGAGACTGTAAAAATTGTACACAAATACATACTGACAACAGAAAAAGTTGGAAATACTGAAGCATGAACAGAAGATATATATGCACTTCTATCAATATTTCTATCGCATATGACTAACTGGCATTGATTTTTTCAAGCAGTTCTTAATTAAAGACAAAGTTTTCTTACAAATGGTCTTTCAAAACTGTTCTTGACTTTGGGGCGGGGGGGGGGTGGGGGGTGGTACGCAACACGGACACCAAACCCACAAAAAACTACAATATAAAATGCTCCATGAAGGACTGGAAAAAAAGTCAGTCTTCAAAATTAAGAAATTTTCACACTGGTTTTCTGTTAAATACTGTTATAAAAATTTCTACAATTACTTAGTCACTCATAAAAGTATTTGTCTGTTCACAGACTCCACAAATTTTGTTGGTTACCATTTTAAACTACCTAAGTGTACTAGACACTTTGCTTCCATCTGTCATAAGGTGTAACAAATCTGTACTGACTTGTAGTCACAGTAGCACAATACTTACTTAAGTCTTACTTATGTCTTACTTAAATTACTTAATAAGCTAATGTTAACAATTAAGAGACCAGTAAAGCTACCTGGAACTGCTTTCACTTTGCCATGCTGCCACAGGATCATCCATAGATGCATCACTTGTGCCAACAGTCTCATCTTCCTGTATTAAAAACAGAAGCTTTCACTTTGGGGCCAAGTTTAAAATGTATCATTTTTGTTTGCAAGCAAGTTGTAGGACTTGTCTCACCTGAGGAAAGCTTTGTATTTAAGGACTGGTTTAGCTTAAAGTAAGTCCACAATTTCTTTCTGTCTCTTAATTAATATTATACTACATGCTTATGTAATTCCTATAGAAAGAGATGTGAATTTTAATGGTATTAGAACCATACAATGAGTTCTTATTTAAGTGTTTGATTAATAAATTTTAGTGTCAAGTGACCAGCTTTATAGCTATTCTGTACGTTTAACGCATTTACAAAGTGACAATGTTCAGTCTCTTTTTACTTTGCATGCTTAATGAGAACAAGTTATATTTAAACCGGTATATTTTAAGTTCTTCCCTTGCCAATATCAATGATTAATACCAATACTCAATCTCTTTCAACAGCAGTCTACAGATGAAGATGAAATCAAAGTACTGAATATGACCTAGAATATATGTGCTGTGTGAAATCCCAAAATAGCAAGTGGTTTAACACAACCCAGTTAAATTTACTTGAAAATGTTTCAGATTTCCAAAAATACCCAACCTGTTTTAAGCTAGTTTTGAATACTGTACGGGCATTGAGGTAAATGATCCTCCACTTTCCAAGATCAACATACTACAGTAACACCACAAATCCAAAAGAGTCAATGATCTGAGTGTTTCTTCCTACGTGGAGAAACTTGAAGCCTTAATGGTAACAGCGCTCTCAGCACATCTGTTGTCAAACCACGCTATTTGTGAACACGGAACCTATTGAAAGAATCGCTTGATATATCAGACCTCTGAGGAGCTGTCTGATTCTTCCCGTGCACATGCATTTCGACTTGCTCCTTGCTGATTGTGTTCTATGGTGGAGCGTGTTTGGTAGGCATGCTGGCGTTTGCGTTGGTTTCTTCTCAAAGACCTTCCACTTCCTGGTTGGTAATCGTTCTTTTATCATGGGACAGGAGGGACAGAAAGAAAAAGATTAGAGATTTAATAATGAATTACACAGTTAAAAGATGCCTCATTAAAGTGACTGTTGTATCCCATTTACAAATGACAACTAGGAAATCTAGAATTAGAATTGAAAAGATATCTTTTACACACTTGTGGTTCGTTTCAGTGCACATACAGGTGTGGTTTTTTGGTTCAATATCAATTCTACTTTTTAAAGTAGCAGTCCTTAGAAAGGAAGTTATGGAGAAATATCATTTTTTCTAAAACATACCTGCAATCTCTGGGTAAGATAAAAGCTAGCCACTTAAAAAAGCATGGCACCTCTAATATTTCTCCTAGTTTCCACGAGTCAAACTGAACACCCACTGTGGCTCTGCTCTTTTCCCTTCCCAGCATCTTCCCACTAACAAAGCTTTAAGGATAGAGATTTACCACTGCTATTTGCATATTAGAGTATAAAGACAGACAAATTACAGTTACAGAAGGAAGACAGAGAGCCAGAGAAACAATTAGTATTATTGAGCTTCTAAATCATTTAATAAAATTGGTTTGGCATGAGAAACAATTAGTATTATTGAGCTTCTAAATCATTTAATAAAATTGGCTTGGTGGGTTTTGTCTTTTTTTTTTTTTTTTGCTCGAAACTGCCTCACACCCAGGTTCTCTCTTCTAGTGAATTAACTCACCCGTTGTAAGGTGTGGGATGGCTTTCTCTTCTTTTCAACAGTGTATAAATTAATTTCAATTTCACCTTTGGCAGCTCGACATTCTTCCTGGACCCTAATTATACATAGGAAACATCCATTTTATTCAAGAAATCACCATATAACTTGACAGTCTCATTAATATACACATTAAAATACTTCTGGTTCCCTTGCCATAAGAAATCTGTGCAAAAGTCCTCCTAGCAGCATTCACAAAAACTTCACTCCTGGAATCACAAGTCAAGGAAGCAAACTTGTTAGTTGAGCATGCATAATTATTTTCAAGTAAACTGAAATGTATTAAAATTATTTTCAAGGTTTTTTTTAAATAAAGCTTCAGACAAATGTGGTATTTGAACTACTGAAGAAAGATTCAATTGTGAAGAGAAGGAATTACTACTTTCAACTCTCCAGCAGAGGCTACCACTCTAATCCTAACATCTGGATTTCAAAACAAACCAACCAACCAACCAACCCCCCAAAGCCAACACATTTCTGAAAAATCATTTGTTAAAACTCATAACAGGTGTAGGGAGGAATCATTAAACATTACACAATTTAATCTTTTTTCCCCTGTCTCACTTAAGATCTTACTTGCTGATGCCTGGAGGAAGCTCATTCACCACAACTCTCCTGCTCCATGCCATGAGATCTCTCTCCGTTGCCATTTGACTTCGGGGAGCATTGTGATGCATTTGCCGGACCCCTTCAATCTGACCACTTCTCCGGAGACCAACGTTTGGTGGAGATGTAACATCCAAACCTGGACTTCGAAGAGCTAAGGAAGAAAAAGATTTTTCTTCACTTCTATAAGCCACCAATAAAGTCTAGAATTTAAAGTTTAAGGACTGAACAGAGATTCTTTTCTGGCAATAAACAACACTACGTTAAGTGGCTTTGTCATTTGCTTCAGATGAACATTTTCGTGTATTTGCCTCGGACTACTGGAGATGCATATGCTACTGTAACATCACTGTAGCTTGCTATATGTTAGAGATATCTGAGGCAAGCAAAGAATATAATCCATGAGAAAAGTTTTAAAGGCACTTAAGTGACCTTCAAATCAAAGTCTTGCCAACTGCTTAAAGGCTCTGAAATCATGAATCTTAAATTCTATTGTACAGGAAGAGATGATGTTGACATCTAAAATAATAGACTGCTGCAAGGTTTAAGGTTTCTGTTCTACCTCCATTTGTGCTGTGTTTGTAACACTTATCTACTGTGCCACAGGCACCGCTCCTTCTCTGGGCTTTTCGTCAGGTGGTACAACACAGTGTGACATACTCAGGAGAAAACAGACACTTTAGGTAGCAAAGTGAGACAAAAAGGCTGATAATATCAGAATCACTGGCATCATTGCCTTAATTTATCTCATCATTTGGGAATGCATCAACACAATTTCCACATGCTTCAATATATAGTTCACCACATGAATATATTGCATTCACGGTTGTGCAAACCTATATAAAAATATTGGCTATTAAAATATCAGGTACTGTATACATACCCTAACTTACACAAATGGGCAGTTCATGTAGGAAAGTCACTGATCAATGGAAGTTCTACAAGGTAACTACTTTAATTTCTATACCACTCATACCTGGAGATTCCCTTTCACACAACTACAGGGACATACAAATAAAATTGAAAACGGGGACTGCACAACACATCAACCTACCATAAGAAGCAGAAGAGACTTCTTGTGAGTTGAAGCTGGTTTCTAGGCCACCTTCTTGACAATACCAATTTAGATCAAAGCAAGTGTATTTTCAGCATCTTTCACTAGTATTTTTCCTATTCCTTCTTGAATTTAAAGACAAGCAACTCCAAATCTAGCAATCCTAATGAGCTTTGCCAGGAAATCTAATTCAAACGCGTAATCAGTCATTTAACCTAGAACTAATTTATTAGCAGATGTAAATTTTTTAAAAGCTCAGGATGACTTGCAGCACAAGTCCACAGCATCTGCTCTCTTACATCAACTGCACTTAGTAAGCTGCCTCACAGTCAGCTGTTCACATCTGATTGAGTTTGGTCTAAATTTTTAATCACTTTGTGTATTAAAAATAAAATCACAGCAGCAGAACACTTACCAGGAGAATGATCTCAAGCTTTCTAAGGAAACACTAAGACAGAGCAGACACATTTATTTTATAAACACTGATGCTCAGCCTTAGCATTTATGCTGCAACAGGAAGCCATTAGTCTGTCACAACATTGTATTCCATTGACATTCTCTAATTATACACTGTTATCTTGACATTATGCAGTTACAAAGTATCATCTTTGTGGTGACTGATATCAAGACAACACAGTGAACTTTATGTTTATTTTTTAGGTAAGGTTTATAACAGGAATAATTACAGTCTAATAGTTCTAGGTAATCAGATACAGCCCAGTCAGACCATTATGTGCCCTCAGCTGCACCTTAAACTTTTAATTCCTCTGCTAGCATCAGCTGAATGTCCAAGTGCTCCACACAGGTTAACAAGGTGTGTAAGAACAAGACAGAAAAGCATCCTCAAAGACATAGTCCCAGAACTTACACTAAAATATTTTGATTAGTACATTACGGTGCTTTAGGAAAAGAAATGATGGAGGTAAAGAAGGGACACTTACCTCCATTGACAGAGTGGGATCTATTGAGTGGAGGGTTTGGAAGAGTTTCTCCTTCATTAATTAGTCTCAGATCTTGCTCCCTCTGTAGCTCTCTGATCATTCCATCAAGGATACTCTCATCCTGGTCATTAGTTTGCTGCCCGATGACTTGTTCAACTACTTCACCATCACCTTGACAGGAATAAAGCCACAACTGCTTACAAAATGATTTCTGTTTTACTAAACACCATAGAAACAATCAAACTTAAAATTATGCACAATTGTCTGTCTGCTCTGCAAAACATCTGATCACCAGTTGGTCTTCTGCTCTCATATAATAAATGGAGGCAAAGTTTAAAAGAGAAGTTATAATAAAAACCTAAAATAAAAGACCACACATAAAATATAAACACAAACCCTTAAAAACAGCAGAAAGAAATAATGCTTCAGTAGGTAATAATGGAAGATCTCTTCTGGAGACCAGCATTTTGCAAAAGTTTATATCTACAAGGAAAAAACCTGTTTTAAGAAACAAAAGCTATTTTTTCAATATCTTTCTTACCTTCCTGCTTCCTTACTCACATACACAGTTACACTGAGGCTAATAGGACAATACTTCATGCATGCTGCCATACACCTGGTAGAAGTCCACAGATTTCAGAATACTGCAGTCTCCTCATCTTGCCTCCAGTCAGGGTAATTCCATACACTTCCTTTATGCCATAAAGCCACCCTATCTCCTCTTCTACCTCTATACTGAATTTAAACCACTAGTTTGAGAAGACAACTGAAACAAACAAATCCTTACAGCACTATCCTACTGAGCTGGTGCTCAATACTGTGCAATACATTTATTATGCATGAGTTTTAGACAGCATACCATTAGCTACGTATCCCAGCTGAGGAATAAGTTGTTCATCCTTGCAATTTTCCCTCCCTGGTACCAGCCGCTGGAATCTCGTGGGATGAGGATTTCCATCAACATCCACCAAGAATGGAGGAGGCATAAGATGTGGAGCCTGTTGAGTCTGTTCGTCCAACACATAGTTATTTGCATCACGGATCAGTGGTCGGTAATCCGTATGGAAGAACATCTGATCTGGAATCTGCAAGACAAGCAATCTAGTAAATAAATCAATGGCCATTTGCAGCTGTCTTGCTGCTTTGGAATGGCTCCCATACCACAACTCCTACACTTAGGATCAGCAGAAGAAATGTTATGACGGAGAACAGATTCCTACCACAAATGTGGTTTACTACCAAGGCCTGATGCAAAAATTCAATAGTAAAATATGCCAACAGAGGTGAACAGATAGAAGTTAATGCTTTGTTTCCCTGTCTAGAGATTCTCTTGTCTAAATCTTTTTGATTAAGGTAAACAGCAACTGCTTGACGATCTAATTACTATTTTGTCTGGGGCAGGGCAAGAGAATAAACTGTAACACAAATACTTCTAAGACAAAATTAGGTCAAGACACAGAAGAGTTTAAAATGAATTTAACCCACCTTTTCATAATATTTATTGCATCCAAACCCAAATAGTAGCAGATGTCCATGAGAGTCTGTGCAGGCAAAATGCTGTCCATCTGGTGAGAACTTGCAATCAAAAACAGCTCCATGGCCTTGGCCCTCAATCTGTATACAAGCACAGAGCATTCCTTTCACAATCATGCATTCTCTGCAAGAGCATTTTTACAAAAATTTCACCTGTGCTCCAAAAAGTATGTAATCCTAATTCGGTGTAATTTCTCATCTTGCTCGAGACTGATGTGCACTTATATTTTTTCCACTTAATTATTAAAGCTCCCCTGAACAATGAAGTAAAACCTTGCATTTTCTCTTTGTCCTGAAATTTCAGTACAACTTTTAATGCATGTTCTGAAACAATGACCTAGAAGTCTACATTTTATGTTAATGGAAGACATAGGGCAAGCCTGCACCAAAGATCTCAGACATGGCTCCGTACAAGCAGGTTTCACAGCCCCAAGTGCCAAGAGGCTAGCTCAGGTCCTGAAGCAGTACAGCTGCATTTGCTCAGCACTGGAACCAAACCAACAAACCTGGCACTGGGCGCATTAAGATAAATGCAGCACAGAGCCAACCATACCGTTTCCCAGACCACAGCATTGTGCTACAACACGCAGGCTTACTGGTTTTCATTGCTCTACCCTGGATGTCACTATAATCTTTTGCACGGTATAACCATGCCCATACACATGAATAATATTCAGATGTAACAGATCCCATGAAAGACTTGCTGCTACACTTACAATATGCAAAAACATACCTTGATATTGCTTACTGAAGAGTACATGGTTTTCTTTTTAGTATGTAGGAGTTTTCCCCTAATCCTGTTGTAACATTAGTCACAATAGGTATATAATGAAATCTGCTTTTGCCTTAAGATCAGTTTTACACAATTGTGGAAATAACTAACTAGCTAACTAACCAAATAAATAAATAAATAAAACCCCAACCCTTCCCTGATCATTCTTACCATGTTAAAGTAATTGCGAATTTTTGTTCCTTTGTCTATATCCCAAACAAAAATATTTCCATCGTGACCTGCCGAAAGTACAATCCTTTGGTCAAATGGATGGGCTTCCAGAACAAAAACTTCATCATCGTGACCCTGCAATGAAAGCATGGTGAAAAAGAAAGTAATATTTCTCCATGTAATATCTCCAAACACGCTAGTATTTAGTGTGAGGACATCTCAGTTCAGGTAGTCATCCATGACAGCTCAATTTACTGGATCTTAGACTAGAACTGTACTTAGTCAACATTTCTGTCAGAGGCTTGGCATTATCTCTGCCCACTTTGTAAGTGCCTCGGACTGCAGCTCAGCACAGCTGAGATGGACAGGGATGGGGAGGAGGAAGAAATCAGCAGCGAGGACAGCTGCGGCCCTCTAATCTGGGCACAAATGGTGGCCTTCAAAGGGCTCCCTTGTCACCCAGCAATCACCAGGGTCTAGCAGCATTTTGGTCATCAGCTCCTTTCCCCGTGATACATACTCCTCCCAATAAATATAAGACAGGTGGCATACTTCAAGACAAAACACTCCTCATCAGGGGGAATGATGATGCAGTTTAGCCTCAAATCATTTTCAGAGTTGAACTATAACCATTTGGGATTACCCACTTGAATTTTACTCACAGATAAGCTGTGAAGAAGCTGCCCTGTGGACGAGTTCCACACTTTGAGAAGGAAATTGTTGACTGCAGTGATGACAGTGGCATCGTATCTATCCCAAGCCACCATAGTAACTTTCAGTTTAGTCACCTTGTCCTCCCCAGATGCTACATTGTTCCTAAGGAAATCAATAATTTAAAGAAGAAATAAATCAGTAACGACATACAGAAACGTTTAACAGTGCTAATTCAGTATGAAATTAGGGACAGCATGGCTGCCACCACCGTGACTACTGGCTAATGCAGGAGAATGAAGGATGGCTTCTGTAGCAGTAAAAACCGGATAGAGAAAATATTCAGTACCACTAATATTTATAGAGTTTTATTTCCTTAAAAAGGACAAGTTTCTTTTCTGTTCTTCTTAAGCGATCACCCTTGCCTATCCCAATTCTTTCTTTCAAGCAATTCAGTTCTATCAAGTTTTTTCCTACAAGGCATTTTTCTTATCAGTCATTAATATGAGTAAATTCTATAATGAGCAAGAACGTGCTAAATAAATCCAAATCATACTTCGACAGCATATTGGGTTTTTGTGGCAAGGTTTTGATAGCAGAGAGGTTACAGGGGTGGCTTCTGTGAGAAGCTGCTAGAAGCTTCCCCTATGTCCGACAGAGCCAATGCCAGCCGGCTCCAAGACGGACCCGCCGCCGGCCAAGGCCGAGCCCATCAGTGATAGCGGTAGTGCCTCTGTGATAACATATTTAAGAAGGAAAAAAAAAGTTACAGCGGGCACAGAAACGGCAGCGGGAGAGAGGAGTGAGAACATGTAAGAGAAACAACCCTGCAGACACCAAGGTCAGTGCAGAAGGAGGGGCAGGAGGTGCTCCAGGCGCCGGAGCAGAGATTCCCCTGCAGCCCGTGGGGAAGACCACGGTGAGGCAGGCTGTCCCCCTGCAGCCCAGGGAGGTCCACGGTGGAGCAGATCTCCACCTGCAGCCCGGGGAGGACCCCACGCCGGAGCAGGGGGATGCCCGAAGGAGGCTGTGACCCCGTGGGAAGCCCGTGCTGGAGCAGGCTCCTGGCAGGACCTGCGGACCCGTGGAGAGAGGAGCCCACAGAGCAGGTTTGCTGGCAGGACTTGTGACCCCGTGGGGGACCCACGCTGGAGCAGTGTGCTCTTGAAGGACCGCACGCCGTGGAAGGGACCCACGCTGGAGCAGTTCATGAACAACTGCAGCCCGTGGGAAGGACCCACGTTGGAGAAGTTCGTGGAGGACTGTCTCCCATGGGTGGGACCCCACGCTGGAGCAGGGGAAGAGTGTGATGAGTCCTCCCCCTGAGGAGGATGAAGCAGCAGAAACAACATGTGATGAACTGACCGTAAACCCCATTCCCCGTCCCCCTGCGCCGCTGGGGGGTTGGTATAGAATCCAGGAGTGAAGTTGTGCCCGGGAAGAAGGGAGGGGTGGAGGGAAGGTGTTTTGAGATTTGGTTTTATTTCTCATTACCCTACTCTCGTTGATTGGCAATAAAGTTAATTTTCCCCAACTTGAGTCTGTTTTACCCGTGACAGTAATTGGTGAGTGATCTCTCCCTGTCCTTATCTCGATCCACGAGCCCTTTGTTGTATTTTCTCTCCCCTGCCCAGCTGAGGTGGGGGGAGTGATAGAATGGCTTTGGTGGGCACCTGGCATCCAGCCAGGGTTAACCCTCCACAGACAGCTAACTTATTAAAAATGTAACTATATGAAATATAAAGAATTCTGCAAAGCAAAATGCCTAATAGATTTCTCCATTTCTGCTTTTTGTTATTGTGCATATTCAATTACAAGGCCATTTACAGAAGTCACTTGAGGATCTCAAAAAGAAAAACTTGAAACCCTAACTGAACCTGAGAACCAAATCACCATATCTCACCTCTTACTTGAAAACTTAAGGAAAAGTACAATGTTAAGAAACATGCTGGACATATATATTAGCATATCAGCATGTGATCAATGAGGTTCTACTAAAACCTCTTTCTGTGAGATGAACTCTGTTTGACATTCTTACTTTGTATATAAAATACTAAATATTCCGCAACTATTGGAGTAGGGAACTACCAATGTATTAATCTTTTCTTTTGGGGCCTAATTAACTGTGTAACTTAACAGATAGAGCCACGGCATTTTCAATACACGAAAAACATGCACTGAAATTAACTCAAAATGGAAGTAAATAAATAGTTTTCAATACGATGGAAGATTTTGGTTTTTGTGTAAACGTGGCTATGAAGCGTATTCTGTTTCAGTTTGGTTTACCCTGTCATTTTAGTAGCCATATCCAGGACCACACTCTTCCAATCTTGCTGCTGATAGTGCCATATTCTTGCTGTTCCATCTCTGCTTCCACTGACAAATCTTAAGCTATGGAAAAAAAAAAAAGAAAAAAAAAGTAATGAAATTCTGAATAAGGATAAGTCACCGCTGCTTTTGGTCTAATACCCACATGCCCATCATAAGATCTTATTTTCTCACTATTCAGTAGCTTCGCTATGGAGTTTTCCATCCTCAGGAACAGTGTGGGCATGCTAAATCCTGTGGCAAGAATATTTAGGAGCTTGGCAGAGGACTTGTCATTCACCTTAGAAAACATCACTACAAGCACTTACTTTTATGTTACTCTGCAACAAACGTGCACACACACACATGTACACAGGTATATATATACTTGTCTTACTCTATATATGCCCACACATAGGCGTGTTTAACAACTCATAAAATATCCATGAACTACTGCCACAGGAAACAGGCAGCTACAGAACACTGGCAAGCCAAGAGCACACCCATTCACACCAGCACAGAAGCTAGAATGTATTTAATCTTTTTTCAACACTTATTCTTTATATTGTTTGTGCATCTCTGATCTAGAGAATGTAATTAAAAGACAGTGAGGTTACAATTTTCATATCAGATATTGTACGGTACAAAAGAGTTTATATCCCACAACATTAATTACATTTGGTTACAGCTAGCAGATGGCCTTGGAATGACTTCAATGTCGTAATTCATACAAGCTGCACATTCCCTTTTTAATGACATCAGCAAATCTCTGGAGCAGTTCATAGTGGCAGCAAAGAAAGAAAAACTGCATGCCAGGAGTCTAGCATAAATTATAATACATTAACTTAGGGAGAGGGTGAAGACAGGGAAGGGAAATACCCAAGTTGAACACAAGTAGGTAGCCCTGCCTGTGAAGTTGAATATGAGTATTTTCTTTTTTAAACTCCTCCTTGTTTAAAAAATTCAAGCATCCAGCAAATGCAGTTAGCTATATCATAATGCTTTGGCTATCAATGTCACAGAAATCATTTTTGTTGAGAATTTTTAAAAAAGCTCCTCAAGTAATACATTTTCATAGGATGGCCAACACCTTTAAAAATATATTCCTTTTACATACAAAATTACATGTAAAAGGCAAGCCTATTCAATTTTATTTTAATAAGAGATTGTTTCCCCTTTTCAGTTTCCCTGATCTGAATTTTTTCATCATGATGAAAAACGGTTAAAAAATGCTTGTGACAAGTTTATTTTCTTTTTGTTTTTACTTCTTTATATTAAGATAAAAAAGGAAGCTATCACTTTTCCATTAAAAGCATCACTATAGCATATAATTTTCAGTGACTATGTGACCTAATACCCCCACTGAGACCTGCGCTCTCACAGTGCTTGGAAGGAACTGTTAGTACAATTATAGCAGTACATTCCCACATAATTTTACATGACAAAGATCTCCAAGTACAGGTGCAGTTCCACTGGCAAAGCTACAGTTTTGCTTGGAAGGCTCCTGCTTGCACATATCCCTTAAACCTCCTGCCAAGCAAAATAAGGAATATGAGCAAAAGCTGGCATAAGCTCATTTACATTAACATGTTGATCACTAATCAAAGCTTGTCACGCCACCCTCCAACACAGCTGTGCTGCAGAAGTTTGACACACAAACATGCCTATAGGCACCTTTATACGTTTTATCATGAGCATCCTGACTTTCATTGCTGCATAAGAGATAGCATCCTGACTTAGCACAGTTTTAAAAACTGAAAGCTCTGCAGGTTGGAATGGTTCGCTTCATAAACTTTAAGACCACATGACTACTGTTATCATCTAAACCAATTAACTGGAAATTCACATATTTGCCTAGAAATTCACATATTTGCCAGGTATGTCATCAGAGATAAGTAAATTATTATGAATAATAAAGCAGACCAATTAACCAAGGACTGCGAGTTCAGAGAGCATGTGATGTGCGTGTAGAGTAACTGTCCCATATACTCAGTTCCAGAAACTAGTCAAAGTAAGTACTGTAGCTCATCATTAGTCACATAAATGAACACAGACTCACACAGTCTTCACTCCAGGAAATGTTAAGATTAACCCATTGAACGTGACACTTGGTGATGTTAAGCTATCCAGATGTACTGGTGACTCAGTGAAGACCAAAGATAGTGGGTTGCAAGGAGACACCACAAAAATATGGTAGGACACTACTGAAGTATTACATAAAAAAAATCCAAATCCTTGTAAAAAGCCAAACAATTGTAATGAGAAGAACACGTGTAAAGGAGAGTTTTAATTTCAAATGCAGACAAATTAAGCAGGGGAATTTTATCTACTAAGCATCTACTCCTGGATCCAAATTTGGGATGTGAGGATCAACTGCACCTTTACATCCCATTGAAGAGCTATTCTTTGCTTATTCCCCCTTGGAAGTAAGTCAGGTTTTTTGGGGTTGGTTTTTTCTGGCAATTTCAGAGTTACTAAAGTACAAGCTGAGGGATGAGGGCCTGTTTATTCATCCTATCATGTTTATCACTCTAGAACCTCACAGAAGTTGAGCTCTTATGAATTTTGAGTGTGTTTATGAAAACACTCTTCCCACATTTTTCAGAACTCTTGAGCACCAGAAGAGACAACTTTCTTTTTCAATGTGCCCAGAGAGGGACTTGCAAAAGAAATCATTCACCAAGGAATTAAATGAGACAGATAGTAAAGGGTGGATGGCCTTATGTTTCAGCAACATATCAGCAATGTCATATTATTTGGAAAATGTTTTCAAATTATGCTAATCGCTGGCTGCTTTCTGGTCCCCAGCTGGTATAAATGATACAGATAACATATGCAAGACAAGTAAATTTTAACAAAAAACCCAAACATATACATAATCTATCAACAACACTATCAGCTTCAACATGATTCTCATATGGATCATAAATAAGAGCACAGTGAAGTAATGAAAAAAAACCCCCAAACAAAACCCCCCAAGATAAAAGGTAGTTCTACAGTTCCTTGTTTTCATTATGCATGATACTCATCATTTAGATGCCACTATTTCCTTGATTTCCTTCCATTTCACTTCTGACAACACACCAAGTCTTATTTCCCCTTTCATGTTTATCTTCTTTTCATAAATGACTGCACTGAGTTTGTACATGCTTTCGGTCAGTGCAGACAGCATTGCTCAGATGCTAATCTAAGAGCATACTTTTTTGGAAGTCAGAGTGTCACATTCCCGTACTACTTACTACAGAGAGGACAGAGCAAGAGCAGTTGGTAAAGAAGTGGCCTCCTCATCCGTGCCCCAGTACAGAAACAAGGCAATATATCTGCTTTGAATGTAAAAGCTACCAAAAGTGCTACTGTCATTGGTAGCTTGGCCTCCCCTTTGCCTCTAACTTGGCCATCAGCACTGGCCATGGCTGGCAAACAGACATGTGGTACAGTCACCATGTTACCCCTTTTGTTTCCTGCAGCTCCAGAAAAAGATGCCCAAAAGTCACTAACTCAAACAACAGCCACACAGAAACAAACGTGTATGTGCTTATTTTTCATCTTGCTCTAACAGGACTGAAATGATAAAGCCAACAAGCTTTTTTCCCCCACATTTAACCTGATGTTCTAGTTAAGAAAAAATAAGAAAGAAAAGTAATTGAGAAACCAAATCCCTGATCCCATTATAAACAATGAATATACTCAGATGTTTTACCAGGTAAAAGCACCTCGCAACAGAGGCTCCTTTAATGAAGATCAGACCACAGCTCCTTGCAGACTTACTTGTCTGACCATCCATGTATGTGTAACAGTTCTAACTTTTGCTTCAAAGTACATTTATTATAATGCTCTTACTCCAGAAGTAACCCTTTCTGTATTTAACAAGGCTACCTGTGAAGTAAGACACTCTTACACAGAAAGGATACAAAATTTGGTTTCCAATTTGCTCAGTTTAAAAAAATACAAAAGAAAAGCACAGTTACAGAACATTTTTGTTGTTATAGCCGAAGGCAGCAAGTCCAAGTTTGTGGATATGACACACATCTCGCAATGTACTTTAAGCAATTTGTCTAGATTAATCAGAGCCCATTTGGTCCTGTTGCACCAAATTTTCTCTGACAAGTTATTTGGAAAATTAAATACCATAATTCTCATGTCAAAATCCCAGGACAGCCACTCACCTGTCACCATTGTTACAGAACTGGACTGCAACCACTTTGTCCTAAATAGGAGAGAGGAAAAAAATAGTTGTAAGTGCTTTGTAAGCTGAAACACTCATCCAAAAAGATCTTAACGATGAGCTTCTATTTAGCAAATTGCATCTTCCCCTACACCTCCTACAACATACTATCTTACAAATTCAAGAACAGAAAAGTCACATTTGAAGCTAAAACTTGCCCAGACACATTGTGTTAAACATTGAAATAGAAAACTTCAGAGAGGTGACGGTTTCGTGTTGCTCCAGAAGTAGCCCAGAGACAGAAACGATTTCTGACTCAGTCTCCCTGACACTTAGACCTTCAGGAGGAAGAAGCTGCAGCAGCTCTGTTCTTGCCTGAGCACAGTCTTCCTGCACAGTGCCACAGGACCGTACACACCCCGGGGTAAGCTCTGCCTGGGGAACTCTGCACCTTTTAGGCTCCACAGAGTTAGCAGGAATAAGGAACCTCAGGAGCTCACAAGGCCTGGTAGGTACAGCACTCAACAAGATGGAGAAAGAATCACTTAACCGAATAAATAATCACAGCAGATTTGCAATTTTTAGACCTAATGTTAAAGTGCATCAAAACATTTCATCAAAAAAATGCAAACCTTGGCTTTATTTCCACTTTTAAATTGTTGAGAAACAAATGTTATGTTTTAGACATGGTTTTGCAATTTTTTTATTTTGCTAAATACTTGTGTTGGCTACATGCATTTGCTATCTTCACTCCCACTGACCTCTCTAGCTCCTGATAACCAAGTGCCCAGTTCAGGATTTTTTTTCAGGGGTGGGCTGACAGAAGTCTGTGGTATGAAGAAGAGCAGACTTTCAAAAATAAAAGGAATTACGGTTTATTCCAAATCTGAACTGCTGAATATAGAAAACATTTTTTCTTTTGTGAGCAAAATACTTGTTAGATTTGTTGGTTTGGAGGTCTGAGACTTAAATGTGACACCCATGACTCCCACTGAAGTTCAGTGAATCAATTTAGACCTCACCTTTAATCCATAAAATATTGTTAAGGTGGGCAGCTGGGCTATTAAGGTTCAAAGACAAATGCTCTGAACTCCTCACAAGTGACAGCCCTATCAGTGTTGCTATAAGCTTGCCTTTCTGATATATTGTTTACCATGCACATAATAAATAACGCAATCATCACCTGCTCTCGGTAACAACTAAGAAATGAAGAAAGATTTGATATTGCTTTAGTGATGCTTCTTTATGGGGTTTCATTAAAACTGAAACATTCAACAGTTTTAATAAAAGCTATCAAGACTCGAACTTGAAAACTATCATTGAAAGTCATTGTACAGATATTTTAAATAGTTTGAGTTTTTACGAGAACCCTTCTGCATTACCTGAGAAAGGATGCTTTTAAGCTTGCTTTATTTTCTAAATGAAATTACCATCATGATCCAAAGTTTGACTGCACACTCTAAAACCAGAATTACTTTGTTTTTTCTTGTTATGCGGATTTGTGGTCACAACTAAAGTTAAATACTCAAGAGTAAATTTAATAGGAAAATTCACATCATGCATGAAAACTGCTTTAATTCTTCATTCCAACGTAGACTTTCTTCAAGAATATGGGAAAATCATCTAGTCCCTCAGTTTGCTGGGGGAATTAAATACATAAAGCATATTTTGCACACATCTCCTGCCTCAGAGGAATTTAAAAATAAACATACCACAAATTTTCAGGCATTTAAATACCAGAGTGTTGAGAGCCAGCTCAGCTCTAAAGACAGAAAACAAGTCAAATAGGATGTACAAAATCGAAGTTCCTGAAATAAGGTAAAGCCGGGGAAAAAAAGATTTGCTTTCCAATTTGTCTCTTACCGTATGAGATTCTAACTCAGCCATTTTCTCCGGAGATTCTGAGCCCAAATAATAAATTCTTATCACATGGTCAGTACTACCTGTTGCAATGAACATGCCACCTAAGAAAGACAGTGTTTTCTGTGAGAAGAAAAGCCATCCAAGGAACAACTGACTTTAATTACTGCTTTATTGTCAAAGCCGCAAACTACAGTTTTAAACAGAAAATTTCAATGTAATCAAAACATATGTCCTGAACAAAGCGGTTAACTCTGACAAATTCTGCTTTGATCTATATTTTCTCAGACCATATCAGCTTTGAACTATGAGCTCTACAATATTTTCCAGTTGCAAACCTTTCTGACCAAAGGAAGAGAATATTGCAAGTTACAACATTCATCCAACAAACTATTCTGCTTTGCCTCAGAAATTAACACAGCGTTCTTCATCAGCCTATGTGGAAAATTAGATGGTGAATAGTTTCATGTTCTCACTGGTAAATATCAAAGAAAATACTTAAGCACACCTTCAACATCTGTTTGACACACATCAGAGAAATTATGGCTGAATCAGGAGTCAGTGATTAAGCTATTTTCTTGTAATGTTTGTTCTATTTACAATTTTGCACAAAAAGGGCACTATTGTGTAGTTTACTGCATTGAAATGGTTTTAGTTATTTCAGGATTTCTGGTTTTAAAAAAGGATTGTGGGCAAGGCTCACATGACTCTAGAACAGCTCTCAATTTCAGATAGCAAAAATTAATGAGAAATTACATAATTTTGTTTCTAAAAATCACTATTTTTGAGAATTCAAAGCCACAACAAAGGATGTCAGTTAAGCTAACATTTTCAAATACATCGAAATGATCCTCCCAGAACTTAGCCAAATTTGGAAGATTAGCAAAAGTGTAACCTTCGAACAGAGGCCACCTGTCTGCCAGATTTCAAGAACTTTTCACTCAAAAACTTTACAAGATAAAACCTTGAAAGGACGTTACAAAGAAAAATCTCTGATGTGCAAAACAACAGACTGAAAGCATAGTCTTCCTTGGAAGTAAATCAAGACATTTTATCTTAAATTATAGAAAAAAAAAAAGAGAGAAAAAGCAGGTTGAGGCAGATGCTTAGCATGGAAAATTTCAAACAATCACAATTTGACAGTGCTATAATTAACTGAAAAGGGGTTTAATACCATTTGTATTAAAAAAGAAGTAACGGTCCTGTCACCAAAGGAATTATAGTTCATAAAATACTTTCAGCTACCTTACAATGCATACGTACCGGAACTGAAAGATGAACAAGATATCTGAACACCAGGCCTGGACCTCTCTGCAAATTTTACAGGGCGATCCCTATATGCAACAACACAACATTTTTACTTTTCATTACTTTATTCCGATGCCGTTCAACAAGAATAGTGCACTGCAGCTCAGCAGGTTAAGGTCAGTTGGCCCATCCTAAGTCTCTTTATTTCAGAATTCTCACCTAAGCTTGCTAAAACTTATTTTTCATTTTAGTAATTTTCTTCCTTAATTTAGTAAGAAAACTATCATTTTCTAAATTGAAAAGAGTATTTAACTTATTTATCACGATACTCACCAATTCAAATCTATTTAAAACAGAACCTGGCGAACGGTTAGTCTAATAACATTTACTCCCTATTGAGTATGAGTTTGATGTCATCTACATATGTGTGGTGTTCTGATTAAAAGCAAATAAATTCTTCTGCCTGTACATTTTGGACAAGGATTTAATCCTAAACGTAAAAGCTGAAAGTTCTTCCACAACACTGGCTTGCAAAGCACAAAACCCAGAAATAATAGCCCTGATCTCTGCCTCCCCTATGGGTTGTAATGCCATAGACTCCCTGAAAGCTCTCCCTGCCCCACACACTGGTATGGCACTCCTGCACAGCGTGTCTATGGGAGAACATATCCCGAGAAACTTGTTTATTGAGAAAGAACATGCCCTTATTTAATTATCTCAGCATTCCTCTCCATGCTAAAACTCAAAATAAATTCGTCCTTTATTCAAGATAATTATAATTATCTAAACAGGCTTACTTAAATTTCATGGTGTTAGCGTGCCACTGCCAGAAACAGATTGTTCCGTCAGCACCAGTAGAAGTGAGGTATCGTGTTGTTCCTTTCCTTGCCGGAGAGAACTAAAAATAAAGTTGTAACAGTTAAACCAACTAATTTCTTTCTCCCCTTACATGCTGGAAACTTGTAAATGGATGTTGATACGAATCTTTTTCACGAACATATTAGCTTTCTCACCGGGAGTACAGAGAGCAGTATGAGGGATAATCACAGAATCTGAGCTTCCATAAAAATAAAGCTGAGGAAATGGAAAACACCTACATTTTGACTAGCAAGTCTTTGTTTCTACCACACAAAAGTTAGTAAATTGGAGAAATGAAACAAGCCTAGACCCTTTTAATGGGGCAACAAGATGAGGAATTACTTCTTTCTGTGATAGGACTGGATCAAATATGGTAACAAAGACAAAAATGATTCCTGCATCCAAGCCCAACAAAAACCAGCAGCACAGTAGGACTTCCACTCCCTCCTTCTTCCTGAACCTCTCCTCTGCCTCTCTAAGGAGTAGGAAATCTTTTCATTCCAAAGTCTCTCACTTTAATTTCGTAACTGCAGCAATACCTTTAAACCTCTGGCTATCTGGTTTTTGATAAAGGGATCAAGCACTGGTTCCTCAAAAAGCCATAACTGATCGTGATTATTCTCTAAATTACCAGAGTTTTACAAAAAGCTTGTGAGTGATGCATTAACATATCACATTAACAAATAATATACAAAACTAGGTTGTAAAATATGTCTCCAAAACAATCACCTTAAAGTAACTAACTTGTGGCATAGTGAAAATCAGATGAAATTGGAAGTGTAGGCAAGAGGGGGAGAAATGAGACTCCCAGGGACTACTGGCATGTTGGAGAAGACTGTGATGAATCTAAGGCAGCAGGGCTCCAGAACAGAGGGATTCTCGTTCCCCATGTGTTCTCCCCTCTATGTGCATAACCTGCGAAATTGCAGGGATTGTCTTTTTTATCCTGGAATTTTGTTTTGTTGGAGGTTTCTGCCTGGCAGTTGTGGGTTTTTTAAAGCAAATAAACTGCAAATTACTAGCCATTATTGACTGTGCCACCACTAGACAACTGGGTGCTGGCAGTTTAGTCTTTTTTTCTTTGCCCTGCTCCGCTATTGCTCACTGGGCACTTGCCACACAACTGAAACTGCATGGGCACAAGCACAGATTCTCTGCAAACCCTGATCTGTCCTGTACTGCAGCTGCTGCAGTGTCTATGTATGGTACAATGTCCAGAATGGCTCTTTATGGTACAGGCTAAGATAACGAGCAAATAAGCAATGTGGAATAAGGATTTTCAGCTGACAGTATTCCTCTGGAATATAAACATTCTCTGCGAACACACGACTGTTGGTTCAACCGCTATGCAAGGACTACCACCAGAGATGCCAGCCATGTCTCCCTGGCTCAGCTAGTTGATCTGATGCTCTCGGTAACCATGCATTTGCTAGATCTAAGGAAGCAGCAATGGGACCACATAGTTAAAGGCAGCTGGAAGAAGCAGGATCATCCCCTCAGGCAGTTGTTGGCCACTGCACAGGACTGAGTTTGCCAGGAAAAAACGCCCTCGAGTTGGGGCAAACCTAGGCGCCAGAGATGAAAAGATATACTTGATCCCCGATTGCTAAGCCACATCTCTTAGTACCATTTTAATTCAAGGGTTTAGGAAAAAAATGTCATTCCTTACCTGTATGGAAGTAATGGAAGCTGAATGGCCCTGCAGCACTGCGACTGGGGCACAGGTTCGAAGACACCATACTCGGACTACTTTATCACAACTGCCTGCAGCAAGCAGCGTGTTCTCGTAGTTAACAGCCATGTCAGAAATTTCAGCTGAGTGTCCTCGCAACGTTGAGAGCAGGCGCCCATCATCTGTAGCCCAGATTTTGACCAAACAATCATCTGACCCCTAATGGCACACAAAAATTTCCAAAGATTATATAAAATAACATACATGTTTTATGTGTGCGTAATACACATGTGCACTGTAGACAAACAGGTATCTAAAGCACTATTGCGTCATGAACCTGCCAGAAGAACAACTTCAGTGGGATTCCACAGAGGCACAACTACCTGAGTTTGGGAATCACCTTGTGGGGTCAGGGATTTAGATATTTTTAAAACAGAAGCCACTGTCTTATGTTTCATACTAAGATATGATTACTGCTGTTAATACAACTCCTCTCAGTACAGTTCGGTAGTAATTAAAGTAAATTTAAGAAGATAAAATGTTTCATTACATACTACCAAAAGACCTATTTATCTGTGTGAACCAGATCAAGCCAGTAGTAAAATCAAAGTGATCATAAGACTTAAGCTCTAAGGAAAAAGAGCACTTAAGCATCTGAGGGATCTCAGAGCCTCTGCTGTGCTCCTGAAGCTGTAAGGCAGCTGTACCATGAGGTTCAATTTCTGTTAACGGAAGAAAGTTGGACCACTCAAAGAAAGAAACCGTGCAACATCACATGCAACTGAAATGCTATGTCAGTGAGATTTCAGTTCAGGACAGGACACAATTCAAAAGCATATCCAATGCATATCACTGTAAAATATTTTTACTTATAGTAGCAGCTACCTAATTTCATACTCAATCCCAATATTACCAAGAATTTTTAGACAGTTCACAGACCTTTCCACTATTCAGATACTACAAAGAATACTAACACTAGGGGCTAGGATTGCTACTATATATTCAGGAACATAACACAATAAAACTAACTGCAGTATCAACATCATTTGACTTTAAATTACATTTTATTAACTGCAGCTAAATTTGAACACAAATCACTTTCAGTTCTTCATATAACTGCAGATGAGAAAGATTTCTTTATGGCATAAACAAAAATGGAAGGGCCCTCACTGTGACCCAGAGTAATTATCATTAACAACATCTCTACCTGACCAATTTATAATGAGTGGAGAAGCTAGCAAGAACACAAAGACAACAATTAGCCTGCCAGATAATCTGTTTCTAAACTCCTATTGATAAGAGACAAGGGCAAAGACAAGACAGAGATTAACATTAACAGTTAAAAGATGCATTATTAATTTGAAAAAGCTGTTCATTTTTAAATATGCACAACAAAAAGCAAGGGCAGTATCACAGAAATGTATGTTAATATATTCTGGAGAAAAACTTAAACTAATATTCATATATTCACTGACGTACTACAAGTTCTAGAAAGTAAATTTAGTTGAGAAGTAAATTGCAGATGAAGTAATGAGGTCTTCTATTCATCAACAAGTTTTTACTGAAATGTAAGGAAAGGATTGCCAGCATTTCCAAGGTTACCAAAAGGTAAAACGTAGTTTTAAAAAAAGTGTTAAGATTTAACCCAGCAAGCAGCATGCAAATTAAATCCAAATCCCAGAATACTGCAGGTGCCATTCAGCAAGAAAGATGATAAATAAAGAAGAATGAGCACGTCTCAAGTGAGGGTTGCAAGCTTTGGACCGGAACAATCCTGCTGTAAGGTTCTACATGGGGAAGCAAATAGCTGACTAAGTTTCAGTCTACCAGAGCCATGAGCAATTTTAAAATACCAAGTCAAGTGAAAAGTGAAAATTAGCATAGAAAGAGATGGGTTTTCCATACATTTAAAGATTTTTCTTCCCTTCTTTTTCTGGAAGCCATGTCTGCATCTCAATCAGTGACTAAAAGGCTGTTGCAGGACTCAAGAAAGAAAGAAAGAAATCAAACCAAGCAAAGCAATCTTCCAAGAAAAGTAAAATTTTTAAACTTACTGTAAAAATTCTTCTCCCACTGCGATCAAAGGCTATACAATAAACAGATGATAGATGTCCCAAAATCCTCTTATGCATTTTCATGTGTTGGTAGGTGGACGTTGGGAACAAGTGGCTGAAACGTCCATATCCAGTTAATTGCCTGGCAGAAATTATATTTACTGGGAGAGAAAAACAAAACAAGAGGAAAACTAATACATTAATTTTGACCAGAGCTCAAAGTAAATAAATATTAAATCAAATATAATATTTGGTAACAGCTTTATTATTATAATCCATAAATTGGAGCCCCTTCCACCTTATCAGAACATTCTATACAGTCTTGTAAAAAGAAAGCCCACTGCTGATGAAGCCTTTCAACATCTACCACACCACACACTGCACCTGCTTTCTTATACAAAAATTAAAGCAAAATAAAGAGTTCCCATCACAGCTAGAAGTTATTCCAAGTGTTCAATTCATGAACAGGCAACAGGTACATTTATTCTGTATGGATTTGGCAAACATGGTATTAGTAACATATAATTTCCTTAAAACAATTACGACAAATTTATTTTTGGAGTATAATAATAGTTTAAGTGCTTTTTTTGTGATCAAAATCCTTCTTTGAAATGAGTTCCAGATCATACGTGAGGGTCAATGGTCTTCCACGTGTTCCTCACAAAACCTCTCTCATTATAAGCAGCAGCAGCAACATCGATGCATTTCTATGGCAATGTAACTGAAGAATAAGAAATATGTGGCACCAATGGAAAAAGCCCCAGTCAAAAGAATGGCAAGCACAAGAAAAAACTGCAACAACAACAAATTATTTCATATTGCTAAACCTAGGAGTGCTTACAAGAACAGCCTGAAATCTAAATACAGAAAAACATCATGTAAAAAAGCACTGTTAGCAGTTTCACTGATGATAACTATGAATCTTTCCACTAGACAAGA
Source organism: Harpia harpyja (assembly GCF_026419915.1). Classification (NCBI taxonomy): domain Eukaryota; kingdom Metazoa; phylum Chordata; class Aves; order Accipitriformes; family Accipitridae; genus Harpia; species Harpia harpyja. The sequence goes on along the minus strand of NC_068957.1, from coordinate 24,345,674 downwards.
AAAGGAGAAAACAGGCACTCATGTGCCTTTGCTGCCTTATGGCTGTAGAATACAGAAAGATCCTAATTCTAATCTTTGATTTGATGCATAATCTGAGATCATTTGGGGTATTGAATTTCACCTATCCTAATTTATACCACTTGAACTTTGGATTTTAAAGTTTTGAGAGTTTTTCTTCAATGGCACTTAAGGATCTAACATTGCTATATCGGTGGGTTTTGCTGAGTCCTTGCGATAGCAGGCTCCCCGAAGAAACCCCTTATCTTGTCTACTGCACATTGAAGTAGGCAGGGCTTCACAGGAGCGGCACGAAGCTCTTTAGTGCCTTTCAGTCCTTTAGTTTAAAAGTACAGTGAACAACTTGACCCATTTTCTTAATTGTATCATCGTATCATTGCCTATCTACACAAAAAAGATTATGGAACACGTTAAAAAAAAAAATCTACAAAGTCAAGAAGCATCATTTCAAAGGGTTACTAACCCATAACACTTCTGTAAATTTACGCAATTGAAGTATTTATATGCAAGCAGAGAGATAAATGGGCAAGGAAAATAAATTGTTTCCAGATTTGCAGAAAGTATTTTCATTTCTCAGTTTTATGCTCTGAAATTTGGACTATTTTTAATCACTCAATGCAACTGAAACACTACATACGAGAAAAAAAAAGTTCCATAAAAGGTGGAGATGCTTGCAAAAGTCGTCAGGCTCCCAGCGTGACCTCACCTTCAGTCAATATTTGTTTTTCATGTAAAAACACATATTCAGCAATACTAAAAAAGCAAAACACACTAAACCAAATTAATTTACTATTAACCTACTATTCAATTGATACCTGATATTACAGAGGAACTGTTACATGAAACTGTCTCCCCTAGCAAAGTAAAAATGAAATCTTTAACCCTTTTTCCCCACAGGAAGGCACAGAGATCCTGTAGTGATAAATGCTGTACAAAGGTACCGTCAGGTTTGCCTACACATTACTCTGTTTACTATTTAGGTATGCCATCTTAAAAGTTAAGTTCTTAAAAATATTACACCTCCCTTTCCCCCACACTGTGGACACTGTTACGACAACACAGAGATGTAGTTGTTTAGCAATATGGTAACTCTGCTGTGCCTTTCAATGCTTAAATCACTTAAGTAAATAATAACAGTGTATCTGCCTTTAAACAATTTCAGATGGCTTTGAACACTTTTTTTTTTAAGCACACAAAGAACTGCGTGAATCAAAAAGGTATACTCGCATCTCAAAATATTCCCAATAATCACAATACTTTCTGCATACTACAGTGTTCCTATGCAATCCTTCTGAAAATTTACCGCTGCTGTTTGTTGTAAATCACATGAAGGAAACTCTAAAAGGTACAGCGAATAGTCAGGCACCTAACTCACACAGCCTTTCATTTGGCCCTTGGCGCCTAACTTTTCCGGTCGATTCCCAGACTTGCAATCAGTTCAGCTTCAGAGGATGTGAAAGTAATTTCACTTTTTTCTGTGTCTATTTCCCTATTTGCACAATGGGGACAAGACTCCTCAGTCTCCCATGGATAATTAAAGAATAAAAAGCACTGCTTATGAAACGCTTCAATCACAAGTTTCAGAGAAATACAGAACTACCATCTTTATCAAAGCAACAGCATCTTTGAACAAAAAGTAGCATGTATTCAATGTATCTGATCCTCACTATAAAAATGCTTAGGGCATACCAGAAACCTATGCCACACACGCAAAGCTGTGACTGAGATTTTTGTCTTCCCACACTTTATAAACTATCACTGCCTTCAAAGGCACTGCAAAGTAAAAACCCGCAACGAAACAAAACAAACCACCCCAGTTCCAGTTCTCCTATTTTTTGGTGGAAGATTAATACACAATATCTAAATAGGGAATTACCCACACATGACAAAAATCCCCATGAACTTTGTTTTCTTCAGTACAATAAAGTTATTGCACTCATAAGGCCTAAAAGCACTAAAAACCCACCCAATTCCCACACAGAGAAGTAGCAACATAGTAGCCCTAAAAACTTTTAGCAACCTATCTAATTAGCTGCTGTACTTCATGCTATACTGGGCGTAAGAGCTGCCAAGTCTACCCCCTCACTATTCCCTGCCAGGAAAAACTCTGAAAACTGCATTGATGTTATTTCACATAAAAAGTGAGCATATCTAGCCTTCTTGTTAAAAAAAGTAAGTTAGTTTTGTCCACAAACAGAAGGGCCACCTTCTCAGATGAAGTTCCTCACTTCCAGCTGCTGAAATGCCTCCTACCTCGGTGCAGAAATGCCTCCGATGCTGCCATGAGAGGTGGGCTTTCTCTCCCTGCTCCCACCTCGGCACCAGCAGAGCCAGCTCCTGGCATGCTGGGGAAAGCCCTGGCTTACAGACGCACACCAGTGCTTCCTCGAACTGCCAACCTGTCGTACTAACCGAGGGTGACATGGTAAAATGCATGCATTTTTCTCTTTCTTTCTCACAGTCCTTGGTCCTTGAAGATCACACCTTCAGGAAAATTAGAGTTCTTAGTGCAAGTATGGGCACAGTTGCAGGGGGCAGAGGGGAGCCATACACGCTGTACAACAGTAATTCTTGAATCACAATCCATTCTACTAGCAGTAACAGCACAAATGTAAAAACCCTTGCAAGAAAGCTCACCTAGGAAGGATAAAACCAAAACCCTGCAACAATAACCCATCAGTGAAAACGAAATTTAAAAAACAATCATCAGGCATCACAAATTTCAAAGTTAAGTCACAGCTTCAGAAGGAATTAAAAGATTTCAGCATGGACAAAGTCACCTAGCTGCAGCAGTTTTCAAACTGCTTCAATTCTTCCTCTCCCTATAAACCCTTGCCTCACTCCAGTTTTTGCAAGCAAAAAATAGAAAACAGAATAATAGTACAAACATTTGTCTTAAAAATAGTTTCTCTAGTATCAATGGTGATGACTTCACATACTATTTTACCCTCTGAAATAAGCACTACAACTTCATAAAGAGGACATAACATCTTACATAGCCAGGTCATGGGATGAGTAAACTGTGACCTCATCGCAGGGCCTGATCAAGCATGAAGATTGGGTACCACTCACAGTGTGCAGAAGAAACACAAGTCTCGATTTCGTAAGAACGCTGGGAAATAAACACAGTTGGCTCACACATGCAAAATATCTTCTCAGAGAGTGGATGTGTGGCCACAAAGACAGCTAGACCCAGTAAAAGCACCAAAAGAACAAAGTGTTCCAGCTTTCATAGCTGCTGACCTCACGGAACTCATTTACAGCAGAGAAACATCATTGATTTCTGACCTCATCAGAGCACTGCTATTTGGCAGGCCTAAGGTAGCTGGATCACCTTGACTGTAAATTTCCATAGAGCTGAATTGCTTGTTCATTGGGACTACGCAATGAACTTTCTGGTTTCAAATTCTCTGTTATTTTCACTAACAACTGTTACCCACATAAAGATTTTCATACTCGGGTTAGAACAGCTCTGGTAATCAACAAAAGAGGGAAAACCACCTTCTTTCTAATCTGCTTTGTGTTGCCTGCCAAAAAAAAAAAAAAAAAAGTCCTGACAAAATCAAAGTAGTATTCAAAAGCAAGTTTATCATATGTGAGTAACTCCCATTGCTGAGGTACTGTATGACCGATCTTTCAGCTTTCTGACTGGAAGAGCACAAAGGGTGTCCTAAACATACCACTACTGCAAAACCTGCAAAGAAACAGTCTAAAAGACCATCATCACTGTATTCACCTTGTTATCCTGTCAGCAGCATAAAGCTACGACAGCATTTTTCCCTTCCTCTCCTCCCCCAGCAGATCACCACAGACCTCCAAGACTCAACACACAAACAACATGTGCCTGAGAACGACTTCCACAGGTCAGCACTTTCTCGGAGACTCCCCCAGCCAGAAGATTCCTGGCTCTGCACAAACATGCTGGGAAAAGGCAACACTGATTTCTTGCTCCAGTTCCACTGTCCATGACCTTTTATTTTGGAGTACAGATCACAAGGTCGCATCCCAACCCCAACCAGATGGAAAGGCAAACCACTGCAGCTACCGACTCTTCCAGCTGGGAGGGCAACCACAAGTAATCCCATTCTCACAGCAGAAAAACACACTTCTGGTGGTAAGCTTAAATCTTTATTACTGGAAGGGAAACAATGTAAGAATATTTTTAGCTGCTAGTTCTATACCTTATTTACCAGTCTACACTGGCAATTACATAATCATTACATCTCACTCGTGAACACAAATTATTATGGGTGTCTATTACTTCAGCCCAACTACTTCAGCAAGTAATTCCAGAAAACTCAATCTAAGCCAGCACACTATGGGAACTCACAATTACACCAAAATATTAAAGAGGCTGGGAATACTTCTTCACCTTGTATTTTAGAACAAGACACACACACACACACACACTGCAGGATCTGTGGCTGTCACTACTCACCAGAAAAATGCACCCGTTTTGCACAAATATACACAGAAGAATTTTGTGACTTCCACTTCATGATTAAGAATGGGAAATCCCAAAACCAAACTCCTGCCTCCTGTACAGCTTAAGTATAGTCAACTTCTTATTTTAATCTTTAGATGCATTTTCCTCTCCTACTAGTAGTTTATGTATCTACACCAAGGAGGACTGTATTCTTCCCAGAACCCATACTTATAGAAATTCATTCCTGGCTATAAAAGACCCTTTTCCATATAACACCTTTGCATTTCTTAAAAAATGATTCATAGGAAAACACCAAAATCAACAAATCATTCTGTTCTCTAAGTCACTAAACAGTCACCAAGCAAGCAGTGCAGACCTTTGTCATGAAAGCATGACAAATGCTGAAGTCCAATCTGCTAGTATGGTTCATTAATAATACTGCATATTCCAAAACCACATGGTCTGATTCTCCTCTTATGAAAGAACTGATCCAGGAGTCCTTACAGAAATACAACTACAGAAGTTGAGTGTGTGCAATAAATCTATAATCTAGCCTACTGGTAATCCATCAGCCCAACTGCTAACAATAAAATAACTGCAGAACCAGCCTAAAAGAATAAATACATAGATGTGTACAGAAGTAACCATACTAATATATGGAAATAGTTTTCTTTTTTTAACGTCCACAGTATGACTCATAAATTATCTGACAAAAGCAGGAAAAGTACTAATGCAATAGTTCCCTACGCACTAGTTCCAGGCAAATGGCCATTTCTTTTTCATACAGAAGACCCATAATTAACTTTGCTATTCCATCACACTGCTGCCACAACACCACAGACCTTATGCAAAGCGTGCTATCGATTTCAACCACAAACAGCCCAGGCTTTGTCACTTTTGTGTCTGACAAAGATCAATTTTTAGTAATGAGAGAGAAAGCGCAGAAGCACAAATAGAGGAACAGACGTGGTAGAAACAGAAGACTGCCATCATCATCCCTACGTCTCCAAAGGGATGGGAGAAACATACGTGAATGGATTCCCTAAGAAACCAGGAAAAGTCTATATATTTGCACAAACACTAACATGGTAAATACAGATCAAATACCCTAATAAGACACAAATCATGACCAACAGGACTTATATTTATGCCTGTAAGAATCAAATTTGTTTGCTATAAAAATAGTTAATGAAAGTTCAGACCATACAAGGAAAATACTTTTCAGTTCAAGCAAAACAGAGAAGCTCTTTGATGATATGTAAGCTGAATGCCTACGTATATCTATGCTTTATACAAGCTCTTTATCCAACTATGTGGACAAGTGAAACTGAAGTAATACAAATGTTGGTTTGGTGATTATTTCCTTTTTGAACAGGGATGTTGCAAGCCGTCTGTTTTCTGTCATAATCGAACTAAAATGAATTCTTGAGTCAAAAAAGTTCCCTGGGAGCCAGGCGCTGTGTTCTGGCTAAGATTCCTGAATGAAAAGATCGTCTACATGCTCCTGTGACCATGCCTATTCAATATTATAAGCATATGTACATATTATGTAGGTGTATAATAAAAAAATACTCAAGCACATTGAGCTCTGAACAGGAAGTTAACGTGCAAAGCTTTTCAACTTGGCCGCAATGTTTTAACATGTGTACACACATTATGGAATATCCAAGCCTAAGTAATACGAAAAGGGTTATTCTGCTGTCAGTGAGAAACCTTTTTCAGACTAATTCACAGTGAAATGTCAAAAAAGCCATTAATGCAAACCCATACCAGTGTTTCACTCAGTAAGAGTAACTTTCAGCTGGAACAGTAATAAAAATACAGAGAAGAAAAAAAAAACCAACAAAAAACACCTTATGTATGTTTCAGAACTCACCCACGTTCGGTGGTTTCCCATAATTTACAGGTAGTTCGGGAGGCCGGCCCCTGTGAAGAGCTGCAAATGCAGATCCTTTCCATAGCGTATGTCTGAAGTCTGTACCGGCAAGATTAACAGCAGGTTAGTGAAACAATCGGCCAAACCAGGTCCAGCTGACCTATTCTTCTTAGAATCAAGAGCATCAAGCACCACTCCTAGCATCCCAAAATGAAATTTTGTCTTTTTAAATAGTTTGTCAGAGATCTAACACTTAAAGGAGATTGCTACTCTGATTTCTAGTTCCTAAGCAATATAACGGTAAATGGTTTCAGCTTATTTTTGCTTCATTTTGGTGAGTAGGGAGCGTAAACCGACGGAAAGAAAAAGAGAATGGAAAAAAGCGGGTGCACTTTGTATTGAGACAAGATTGAACTTCGGCATGCTTTTAGTCCTTCGGCAATCCCAACACATACAGGACCTCTTCTTATGAGCTGTACATTTGAGAACACGCATACACGCACACATTTGCTCCCTGAAAGTGGGAAAAGTGAGATTTTTTTCAATATATCTGTTTTCCTGCAATTGGTGGCAATATGCCCTTGTTTCAGATTCTCCTCTGCACCCCACCCCCCCAAAAAAATTGTTTTTAAAATGAAGACTGTTTTCTTTAAAGACTCTCCAGCTATCTGCTGCCAACTGGCCTCAGAGAGCCTTCTCTCTAGAACAATAGTGATTTTTCTGAGACTGTTCAGAGTGCCTCAGAAATTAGACCTGGACTTCTTCCATTTCTGGCCATCTGGAAAGAGAGAAATGAGCTTCCATGGTGAATAAGGACTGAAACAGAAGGATAGTGCCACAGATTGGTGGATCTGTGTATCACCCTTTAGATCTCTGAATATGAAGTGCACAAGCTTACGTGACTCAAAGAGACTCCCGAGAGCACCTTCTGATTAAAATCCAAACTGTACCACAGAGTATTACAACCATACACATTAAAAACAGCACTGATGCTCTCTAAAATAGATCAAAATACCTATAAATACTAACAGTAAATGGAAACTTCATACTGATGCACAACTAGAGGGAGCGGAAATCCATGTATTTCAACTTTGAAAAAGGTATGCTGTTTCATATTAGCGAGCGTGGTTTACACACCAAATGGCACAACATCGCAGCACCTTTTTCTGAAGGGGAAAAAGCTGCACCATTAATCTAGTAGAAATCTCTTTGCAATGAATTTATCACACGGCTTAGGAAGCACTGCATCTTTCAGTGATTCATCTAGCCTCTGTCCCCTAATTCGCCTAAGAAACTTCTGTTTCCCTGCACAAAAATGTTTATTTTCTCTTTACGTTTTGTTGCTGTTTTCTTCTAAGATGCAAACTGAATGTGAAATGAAGAAATGTTTCTCTGCAGACCTCCCTGCAAACCTCAAGTTCTCCACCCTGTTACAGCAAAGCACAGGCCAAACAAGACTCAGCCCCAAAACTTTGCGTAAGGAAATGTGTTTGCAAACAGCACATCCCTCCAGGTGATATCCAGTGGATCAGCAGAATGCTACAGTCCTTGTTAGCATCAGAGTGTGACTTCACAGCATGCAGTAAATTAAGTGCTCAACTGCCACTGAAACAGGAAGGTCCTGCTCTCCCATCCCTGCTCCTCTCCCAGAACGATGCTCCGGCTGCCTGTGCCACCTCCAGCACTCTGATCCTTCCAAGAGCTAATTTAATTCACTACAACAGCAATAACAAATTTTGCAACATTTTAGCTCTCTGAATCAGCACATCACAGGATCAAGTAAGTTCTGGCTCCTACAGGGACGAAGTGGCAGGGACGTGGAGTGAGGAGGAAAGGGAGGAACCACTCTTTTCAATAGCAGATGGCTCTCAGATCTGTTTAGTTTTAACACAAAACTGTGCTCTCAGGATCATTATCTGAAGCAGAGCAGTTTTTCAAAAGGAGTAGGACTGGTGCTCTATTCATGAAAGGAAAGGGGGCTTTCATTCAAATTAACTTGAAGCAAGGACAAACAGGAATTACCACGGAAGAATCAGTCTCGCCTTCTCCCACCCTCTAACTGCTGCCCCAAATGCCACCCTGCCCTTGAAGCCGACACAGCTGCCTGCGTGGCCAGGGAATCAAATAACAGAACAAATGGAACAAATCAGCCTGAAAAACAGCCCAGCAAAATATACAGACTGCTGGGTTATTTTAGACACAGGCATATGTAAATGAAAAAAATGGCTGTACTTCAGATGGATCAAATCTCTAATCCAGTTTATCACACCATTTACACAAACACCAGTCCAGCACACTGGGGAGGAGAGGTAGAGGAAGCAAGTAGCAAGATCAAGCAACTGTAGGCAAGAACTGCTTAAGATGGCATTTTCAACCAAGGAAACATGTATGTAACAGAGCCAGCAATAACTGCATTTTAGCAAGACTGCAACAAGAAAGCTGACAAGCATAGGAGACAAACCAGGGTTCATGCAGACATACACAGACACCACAATATGAATCGAAACAAAAGGGGGTTTGATCATTAAAATAAAAGTCAATCACACATAAATTGAGAATCTTACCTTTTGCGGCCCTTAATAGAGACTGGCGCCCGACACCTAGCAAAGTCTGCACACCTAGGACACTCTGTGGGATTTCCTTGTCTAAAAGGGGTCCAAGTCTCTCACAGATCCTAAGAAGATAATCCGGAGGGATGTGTGCATTGACAGCCACCTAAACATAAATAACGCAGATGTTTGAATATTGTTTTATTCTTGCTTCTACTGGTATTTCTCTGTTTGGCTCATATTCAAGTGTTAAAGTTACTGAAATCAAGTCTAAAACCCCTGAAAACCCCCTCAAAATTAATTACACCAAAGATGTCTTTTAAAGTGACATGGAGTGTTGAAAAAGTCAGACCAGAAATTTCAGGCGGTAGTAGCTACAGTCGTGATTTAGGATACCCCTTAATAACAAACAAAAACCCCTGAAACTCAAGAGTTCCCAGTGCAGTACTCTGATCAAACAAAGTACTGCCTGGGGAGTTTTTTTAAGCCTTTTTTACCCTTCAGTTCATTCTTTTCACATTTCTTGCTTAGCTGAAACACCCTTGCCAGACACTCACATTACTGTAAGAAGCACACGTGCTAAAGCCTAAAAACCCTAAACATTATCCTAAAAGCAATACCCAGTCTCCAGTTTTTAGCTCCTGGGAGTAGGTATCTTGAAGACCCACACATGTAGGCTCCTAATTTGTCACGTCAAGAAAACATTCTTCTTTTTTCCCTTTAGACCAAGACTGTTAACTATGGAGAGACAATAGTTTTTCTGACAGTCTGTTCAAATAGCAACTAAACTGTGCCTCATCATCCAGAATGTCCTGCACTTGCCTGACTTCTACTATATTTACTAGCTGGCATCAAAAACCCAACATCAGAGCTTACTTAGCCCCTTCGACACAGGACATACAGCTACACCCATCTCCTTTTTAAAGATCGACAGTAACACGTCACTCAGCTCTTAACTACCTGTGATGGACGATGGAAAGAATAGTTGCATTAGAACTATTTACAACTTTTGTATCTGTTGCAATATTATGAAGAAAGAGTTCGTCATAAACCAGTTTTTTTGTTTTACCAAGCCACAAACTAATGCCAAATAATACTAAAGCTGACCTGAAAGGGCCAGAACAGCGCTCATTGTAAAGAAATAATAGCAGGCATGTGCCTGCGCACACCCCTCTCTCCTGCATGACCACTTCATATGTGTCCAGTGACAGGGCAGTTCCCTCCTGGATGGCTAGGACAAGTTTTTGTGCAGCTGCAGTGAGCCAGAATGATTCCCCAGCCTGGCTAAAACCACAACCAAGCTCCCCTCTGCATCAGCTCCGGCACTCATCTACTGCGGAGGGAGCTGTTTCAGCTCCCCTGGCTAGGAACGCTCACCCAGCAAAAGAAGGGAAAGGTTTTCTGCCAGGTTTAGCAAAGCTGACTGTGATTCAGGGAAGCGTCAGAGCTGGTGGAAAGGAAGGAACAGGACCACTTCTTTCAACAGCAGAGCATCATCTGATAGGCCCAGGTATCCTGCCTACCCAGACCCCAAGGATATGCCCAGCTCCTGCCCCAGCACACCAGAGGGAGTGGCACGCATCGGGAAGGAGGAAAAGGTAAGTACTTCACTCAGACCTGCTGCCAAAACATTGTTCGCTGAACTATGTCATCAAACAGATTATTACTACTTGTCATTGGGAAATCGTTCGTTCCAATTGGGCAACAGCAGTGGTGCTACGGGGCTCAAGGCAGTGAGTCATGTGTTGTATAATGTAATCACCTGCATCTCAAGCAGGATCAACACCATCCCACAAATAAGATTTTAAATTAAAAAAAAAAAAAAAAAAAAAAAAGGAAAGGCTTTTCTAATGATATATACAAATTATCATTTAACTAAACCCAACCACAAAACTCTTCCAATCCGAATGGCATCTCTTACAGAAGAGAGACAGGCTTCCCCACACATCCTTTCAGTCACTGCATGTTAAAGATATGGCTCTGGCCTTTTGATGGAAACAGAAGAATCGTACCTCTGCAGGAAAGATAAACCTGATGACTGCATTAACATGGTCCCATTCCATGACTTTTCATACTGTGAGCGTCAAGGAATGACCCCATGATTGCTCTCTTGCACTGGCTGGTTTCTCCAGCCATTCTAACTTCTCCCCGACCCTGCCCCAAAATCATAGAGTTCCAAAATTATATTAGTACCTTCCTAATTGTACAGCCAGTGAAGTTTGGTGTATAAGCATGAATTGTCTTTCATTGTAAATTACATGATATAACAGAAGTCAAAATGAGATAAAAGGATTATCCGAACTTTTGTATTTGCCTATTGTTCTTACTTATTCCTGAAATATTATAAGTGTGTTAAAGCTACAGATTATTTTATTATCCTGCACTAGCCTCCCTTCAGTATGTAAGGGATCTGAGAGGATCAGAAGCAAAGGCAATTCTAAAGAGAGAATCTGTAATTTAATAAAATCTGAGTACGAAATTCTTTTTTTACATCTCTGATAATTAGTAACATGCTTCTCGGTCAACAACTGCCAATTCTAGCAATTTATCAAGCTTAAGATTAAAAGATTAAAAAGAGTAACCAATCCAGAAGCTGTGGAATTTTACATTTTGCTTCTAGGGTAGGAAAAAACCTAAACCATATCACTCTCTGGAAATATAAAATTTCACAGAAAGTCCAAACCGTTCTCCTAGTGTAATACAGCAAAGCACTTCCCTTTTCACTCGGGAGCTCGCTAGTGTTGAAGTATCGCCGCTATTCTATGTCTAGAGAGAGGTGCTGAATTAAGCCTGGCAGCAAATATCCTACTGTGGAGACAGAGCACAAGTTATTCAACAAGCAGTGCTGAGTAATTCAGTGCATCTACTCAGAAACGGAAAGACATTTTGTTGCTTAAAGATCCGCAAATTAAGCCACAGTTTTATAAAGAATAGCAAAGAGACCGACCATCAACACCTGTGCGGACCGGCCAACATTCAAAGATGAAAGATGTATGCGCCAGACTCACGGAGCACGTGGCAGTTATCTGCACATGCCTGGTGGCAGTTTGCCTGGGACATCCAGACCTTAAGCAGCTCAGGGTACCAGACATCTGCTTGATCGCTGCCCAGACCAGAAAAATTGGCAAATCCGTCATGGAGCCAGAGTTAAATCGGCACAAGTGAGCTGCTGAAGCATCTAGATTTTAGCACATGGTTTTATTAGATTGTAAACTTTTCTAAGCGACATTTAACATGGAGCATATCACACAGACCAGGCACGTATCAAAGTGACCATTCGCTTTACTAACATGGCCTACTCACCAGATTTGCCACCTGCAATCAGAACCACGCCATACTACAGAAGAAAGGCTGTACCATACTTCTTTCCCTGCACACTTTCATGTTTCTACAAGACAGAACAGCCCAAATAAGTGGCCCTTAATCTGAATATTATCGCTGTTGCTATCACCAAATAGCTACATAGGCAGGCAGTAATAGCAGCAAATTCTCCTGGAGATTTTTTTTCCATAACTTGGAGATAAAATGCTTAAACTGCAGCCCAGAGCAAAACAAGCAATTCTATTTTCAGGTTCCCAAAAGAACTTCAAACAAAAATCCTTCCTTTCACCTCTGCGTGAGATAGCTGTAAATGGATTTTAAGTATCCTTCCAAAACATGAAGCTGCAAACGTGCAGCTGAGAAAAACAAAGTCTCCCAAAACAGATTTTCATTAAACGAAGGATGGGAAAAGGCAAAGCTCAGCATCAGTTATAGCCATGCCTCTTAGTGTATGCTAGTCCAAACCCCATATGGCAAAATTAACCAACGGCAAGTGTATTATCACCTCCTCAAATATATTAGAAAATATTTTTAGAATATTAGAAAATATTTTAGAAAATTATTAGAAAATTAGAAAAAATTAGAGACAAGTAATACAGGCCAAAACCATGCTTAACAAGAGCTTTTAAAAGAGCATGTTAAAATAACGCAGAAGAGCTGAAAAGTTCTAAGAGAGAGCAAGTTCTGCACCCTGGGATAAACTATTAAGAGAAAAATGTTTCGTTGCCTTAAGATGTGAAGGACCCTGTAAAGGTTAAAATGTGAGAACACAAGAACGCCACAGCACCACAGAAGAGTCCTCTGATGCAGTAACCATACAGGTCTTATGGATCTAAAAACTTTCAAGAATTGGGCAAAGCGAATCCCTTCTTTTAAAAAAAAAAAAAAAATCTACGTAAACAACCATGGGTGAATGTAACGCAGTCATGACTGCTTGAACTGGTATATGCAAATAAGTCGCTACAGTGATAAGCAGCTGCAAATAAAGAACTATTAGTGAAGTCACGCCAGGGCTAGGAGAAAGTCATACTCCAAAACCTGTTTATGCTTCTGTTGTTGGAAGCATTACCATGTAATCTCAAAGACTACTGAGCAAAGGGTCCTCACTGGGCAGCTAAGACCACAGGCAAGAAGCTTGTTGATCCCTGAAGCAAACAAGCAAAATTCCCTGGTATGACTGCCAACAATTTCTCCTCCAAGGAAGGTTTCAATAAACAGGAAACAAACAAACAAAAAGACTCTTTGTGATTACTACTTATTATAAGAAGTCTGTCTTCCCAGGGATCGGAACCAGATAGCTCTGAAACACCTCTTTTGGGAAGCCCAGCGAAACATTGCTTCAAAACACAGACTAAACTTGATGCAAGAGCTGCATAATGGAAGCAACGCAGGCAGCAACACAGACCTTCGAAGACGCCTTCGTACCCAGTCCCATGTGGGCAGGCAGGCAGTTGTGCATCAGCAGCAGATTTCTAACCTCTAGGCAGTTGTATGACACTTCTCTCATTTGCCAAAATAACAATCAATTAAGAATCAATTGACAACTGTATCAAGAAGCACCAGAGGAGACCAAGAGGACCAAGGCAGCTGAGCAAGCAGGAAATTACTCAACACCTCAAATATGGAATCTCAGCAAAAGAAAGCTCAGATACCGGACTTGCACAAGATGCCAACAGTATGCAAATACACATTAATTTAAAATGCCATTATCCACTCGGTTTCCCCAGAGAGAACAGGTTGGAACTACCATGCTACCAGATGACATTTTCCTGAGGTGACAAAACCGTAACATCTCTCTGCTGCTAATGCTGGGATTGGCAATATCTATAAATAACAGCACCTCAGACTCATAGCTAGTTTTAGATCAATGCAGATGGGCAAGGCAGAAACTCAAAGCCAAAGCCAATAAGCTGTTCCACACCAGCACAGCCGTTCACGGATGCAAATTCTCCACTGTCCAACAATAGCTGATTTTCTGTTTTTCCTGAAATTACACTTATCTTCAGCACCAAGACCAAAGCGGGCTGAGCCAGAAGAGACAGCCCATCAAAAAGTTCTTGAAAACCAGACCAGAGGCAGTCATCTTTATCAGGAACAAAGAAAGATAATTTCAAAGAGCAGGCCACTGGAGACTGTTCTGATAATCTGAGTCGGTTCAGCTTGACTCGTCTGTACAACTGCTGACTCCGCACTGAACTGCTACAGTTAATTTAAAATAGGAGTACTAACTGCGTGCAAGTTTGACATACTTCAGGCCTTCATAAGTAGAGCGAGAACCCTCCCCTTTACAAACACGTTTCATGTCTCAAGACCACCGGCAGTCAGTAACAAAGTAAAAACCGCTCTGGAGTACACCTGGACAATTACCTAGACAGGCAGCCACATGTTGCAAATAAAAAGTACTCCAAAGTAGAAATAAGCGGAAAAGACAAAGGGAACACAAATGCACATAAACTAGTATTCTCTGCGTGGTTTTGCTCGCTAGGTACGATTCTTATTAGTGTGTCTTAAATTACTCTTCTGCCTTGCGGTACCTGACATTTAAAGTCAAAGACCAAATTCAAATCAAAAAAGAAAAAGAAATCTCAACAGAGAGTTTTCAGATCTTGACTAAAAGCTCGAGTGAAGTGGGAGTAAACATTCCCTAGATAAAAGTCACCTAGTAGGCGATTTGGTTGTTACATCTTTATCGTTTCCAAAAGCCCCAAGAGCAATAACAACATACTCAATAGCAAGAGTATCGGTCTATTTTCTGAAAAATACCAACGCTAACCTGAACAGTCAAACTGAGAATGGAAAATAAAGTTGAAACCTCAGCAATTAGAACAAGGAATACTTTGTCAGATTGGCCAAAGCAGAATACTGGGCAAACAAACAAAGAAAAAAAATCAGACTCCTCTGGGTTTTTCAACTCTCATTGGGTTCGATTATCTCAGGCCTGCCTGACCAGTGTAGTTGCAACACTAGGCAGAGATTGTAACTGAAGTTGGTTTTCTGTCTGTAAGTGTTGAAAAAGGAGAAACGGGTAGAAAAACACTTTATCTTCAATTGCTAGCATCTGTAATTTATTTTTGGTTCATTATGTGACTGAGATAACCGAAATGAAGGTCAGAGTTATTTGTGTTCTTCACAACCCTGGCCTTGTTCTAAACCAGACATTCAGACATCTAGCTAGCCCTGAAGTCGAGTAGTTCGGGTTAATATACAATCATCTGCACCCAAGGTCCAAATTCCAAATTCATCAGAGACCCTAAACAAGGAGAGGAAAAAAGGCCTTTCTTCAACATCCTCAACAGTGAAAGCTTCAGTCTGAGGATTAATAGAGAGAAGCTCAGTTCATCCTACCCAGCACCAACCTGTCTCACTGTAACGATTCCTTTAGAGTCCTGTTCCTTACTGTAAATCATGTTAAACAGTTAAATAATACCAGAAAAAAAAGGCAATCTTAAAGGACTGATCACTGTTGATTAGTTTAAGATGGAAGAAAAAAAAATCTTATACTTATTTTTGATAATTCTATACAGCGAGAAGCAATTTCCCATTAATTCCAAGACTCGCTTTACACCAGTTTGTTTCCCGTTTCTGAAATTTCAAAGAAAAGGACACAGCTTCAACAATGCTATCTAATACACAAAAAGAAGGGTTTAAGGCTTTTCTATTCGTGCCCCATAGAATGAAAGGAAAAAACATATACATTAATGTAACTGATTAAGCAAAACCAGTATGTCTGAAACCAGACTTCATGCTGCCACTGTTAATATTCCTCTCGGGTACCGGGTGCAGTCACAAGCTAAGCCTGAAACAGCCTACAGTTAGATTTCAGGTTCTCAAGGAAGACCGTACAGCATTAAAATTTATTGAATGCAGTACTTACTCCGTGTCTGTTCACTCAATATACAGTCCCAGAATTATCCACAAGAGGTATGATGAAGCATAACATTCTTCTTAAATTCTTAATACACTTTGGAAAGGAAAAGCCAGCAGGTACAAACGTCTCATCTTGACGCAAGGAGCTCTCCCATCTGCATCTGAGCTCCTACAATATTGCTAGAGTGGAAAACTGACTCTTGAGCAAGCTACAAAGCAGTTTGAGCAACAGTGATGTCAAAATCCCACATCACCATTGCACTGTGCGAGATGGTACTTTCAATTCCTTCCAGGTGGGGAGACAGTGATGATCAAATGTATGTGGTTTATCAATATTATAAAAGCTATTAGTAAGTTTACAGCAGCCCAACTGCTAAATCACCGCCATACGTTATTACCCAGAGCTCCTAGAAATGAAAACAAGGCCATCCGCACCCTTCGGAAACAAATCGAAATGACTTTTCAGTCCCGCTGCTTTCACGCGGAGGCCGGTAAGAACACGCGCATCTCCGGGCCCCCCCACGGGAGAAGGGCCATCCCCACGCAGCCGGCCCCTTGGCAGCACGGAGGGAAGCTGACCTTTCTCAATGACAGATATTCCTATGGTTTGTATCTAGCAAACGCAGCCACTCCACATATTTCACAGGCGTTTAATAGTTTCAACGTCACATTTCCTAAAAATCCCCCCCCCCCCCTTTTTTTTTTTTAAGGTATATTAAAGCAGGCCCAGCCGCCCCGGTGAGGAGCAGGGTTGCACCAGAGCCTGCCGCCGCAGGCCAGGAATCCCTGAACCAGACCAGCAGCTCTGACCGGCGACGGGCCCGGCCGCACGTCGACATGTAATCCGCCCCCCCCCCCCCCCCCCCCCAGCCCGGCCCGGCCCGGCCCGGCCTGGCCCGGCCCAGGCCCCGGCGCTGCCCGCCGCCCCCCGGGGCCGGGCGATGACAGGAACCCGATCCCGGCGGCCTTCTTCCAGCCCACGGGTGCCCGCTGTGTTTTGGCCACGCCGACGCTTCCCCCTCGGGCGTGGGCGGGTGGGAGGCGGTGGGGGGGGGGGGGGATACCGAGGCCTTGTCAGCCCCGAGGCCCTGTCGGCGCCGCTCGCCGGCAGCCCGGAGCGGGGTGGGGTAGTGGGGGGGGGACACACGACACCCTGTCGGTGAGGCGGCGGGGGCACGGGGGTTGCCAGAAGCCGGCCGGAGCGCCCCGACATCCCCGGGAGGGGGAGGCCCGTCAGGCCACGGCGGGGGGGGGGGGGCGGAGAGCCGCCCCCGCCCCGGCTGAGGAGCGGCGGCCGGCGAGGGACGCGGGGAACCGGCCCCCCGCCCCATCCCGTCCATCCCTGCCAGTTCCTCCGCGGCGTCGCAGCCAATCAACTACCGCCTTCCATCGCCTCCCGCCGCTCTTCGGCTTGTAAGACGCGGCGCCATTCGCCGGGCTGGGTCCCGGTACGTGCCCTCAGATAACCCTCCCGGCCCCACAATAGCACGTCGCAGTCAGTCACGGCACCAAGCAGCCCCCCCCCCGCCGCCGCCATACCCCCCCCCCCAGTCCCGTCCCGGTGTGTGTGTGTGTCCGTGTCGTGTCACCCCCGGTCCGGCCCGGCCCGCACCCCCCGCGGCCCGGCGGCAGTCGCGGCCTCGGCGGGGCTCAGCCCGCAGCCCCGTGAGGGAGGACGGGCGTGAGGAGGAGGAGGAGGACGAGGACGAGGACGAAGAGGAGGGGGACACCCCACGGGACGGGACGGACGGGGAGCGGCGCCCGGGGCGGCGGCGGGGGTGGGGGAACTTGTCGGGGAAGTCGTGAGTGAAACTTGGCTCACCAGGTCCTCGAAGCTCCGGCGGTGCTCCTTGCCCTGCCAGTCCAGGCGGCGGGGGATCAGCTGCGGGAGGGAGGAGGGAGGGGACGGGAGGCGGCCGTCAGACCCCCCCGGGCCGGCCCGACGCGGAGCGACCCCTCCCCGGGCTGGGCGAGGGGAACCCCCCCCCCCCCCCCAGCCCGCCGCCGCCGGTGCCAGCCCGCCCCGGGGAGGAGCCCCTCCACCGCTGCCCCCCACAGCGGGGGCACCCGCGCATTCCCGCAGGGTCTCCCGGAGCCCCGGGAGGAGATGGGCCGCGTTAGACGGGGACAGGGCAACCCCCGACACCACCCCACCCCCCCCCGACCACCACCACGACCACCACACACCCCCCGTCCCGAGGGCTTCCCCCGTCCTTGCCGGGGCAGGCGCTTACCTGGTGCTCCTCCAGCTCCTCCACCAGCACCTGGAGGAGAGACGGACACACAGACACACAAAGGACGTGAGTCCGGCGTCCGCAGCGCACCCGCTTCCCCCCCCCCCCCCCCCCCCCGCCGCCCTCCTGCCCCGTCCCGTCCCCGGTCCCGGAGCCCCCCGTCTCCCCGCTCACCTGGGCGGATTTCTTGCAGGGTCCGGACTGCAGGAACCGGGCGATCAGGTAGTAGAGCTCTGCGGGAGAAGGAGACACGGTTACGCGAGGGGGGGGGGGGGGCGGCCGGCGGGGCGGAGGGCAGTCGCGTCCCCGTCCGTCCGTCCTTCCGTGTCCCGTCCCCCCCCCTCCGCCGCTCTGGCGATACCCACCGGCTTCGAGCTGGGTCGGGGCGGCCGCCGTCGCCATCCTCCTCAGGAGGCCCCGAGGGGGAGGGAGGAGGAGGTGGTGGTGGCGGATCGCGCCCCGGGGAGACGCCGCTCTTTACTACGGCCGAACCCCCATAGAGAAAACCCCCGTTCCCCCTACGCGGCGTTGACCCCGATCCACCACCCGCCCGGCTTTCATGGTATCGTCGTTCGCCTCATAGATATCCCGGCCCGGGAGAGTCAAAGCCGCCGAACGGGGGGGGGTGGGGGGGGGGGGTGTGGGGGGGTGGTGGTGGTGGTGGTGGTGGTGTGCGGGGGGGTGCAGCGCGCGCCGCCCGCCGCACGGGGGCGGTGCGCGGCTTCGCGCGAGGTCGGGGCCGGGAAGTGGAAGTGGGGGGGGGGGGGGGCGGGGGAGGGGGGGGAAGAGAGGAAAGCGGCGGCGGGAGGCGCGAGGAAGGGGACGGGGCGGAAGCTGCCGGCCGGAAAGGGAGGGGCGGTGACGCAGCGGCCTGAGCGGCAGAGGGTGGTGGGCGGTGCTGACGCCTCAAGAGCGACACTTCCGGGTAGTGGCTGGGGATGGCGGCGGGGCCTTGTCACCCTCCTCTCGCCGCGATCGCCGTGACGGGGGCGGGCGGGCCTGTCCGTGGTCCGCCCGTACCTCAGCCCTCCCGGCTCCGTGCCTCAGCCCTCCCGGCCCCCTGCGTGGGAGCTGTGAAGGCCTCCAGGCGGCCTGCTGACCGGCAGCGACTGGGAAATGGAGGCCCGGAGGAGAATTAAGTTTTTTGGGTTGTTTTTTTTTTTGAAAAGAAAAGGCAGGGATTCGGGAATCTTGGAGCTGCTTGTCGGGGGGGGGTAGGGGTACGGAGGCCACGCAGGGCTGCTCTCCGTGAAGGCCTGGCTGGCTTCCCTTAAGAAGGGCCTAGCTGTAGGAAAATGGTCCGAGGAGGCGTTACTAGGTACGGGACAGCGGTGCGGTGATCTGCTGGAGGCACAGAAAAACGCGTTTCCTTGGCGGTGTTCGTGAAACCGTGTAACCCGCCATGAACGCAGACAGAGGTGCTCAGGACAGAGCGTCGAGATACGGACACCTGGCGCTGGGAAGCTTGAGAAGTGTCTCGATAACTAAAGGAGCCGTTGCGCATCTGGCCTGAAGTGGGCTGTTACCAGTGTGTCCTCGCCTCGGCATGTACAGTCGGCGATTTGCCCCAAGGGCTGTAGTCCTGCCAGGGTTACAGAAGGGAGGGCGCTGGGTGCCTTCCGGAGCCAAATTAAAATTGTTTGCTCCCAGTGTCCAGGAAATGAATATACGGTTGCTAGGGGACCTGTCCTCTTCAAGGAAAAAAGGGTTCAATGTCAGTCACTGTAGATATTCTTAAGGGAAACAAATTTTTTTTTTCTTGGGAAGCGCCCTGTCAAAGCTCCAGAAATTCACGTCACCTTAGCAATAAGTTGCTAGAACATACTAAGTGAGTTGACGGCATTCTTTAGTGTAAAACTGTGTTTCGCCACCATAAATACCTGGCGCTCGGTATTGGAACTCCCTGAGCCTTGGCAGTGTGCCAATCACTGTCATAACTGGAAAATAAAAAAAAGACCACTTGTCTTCGTGCTTTGAATACCGAGAGCTGAATCATCGTAAATCGATGTCGTTGAAACATTAAGAATAAATCCGTGCACCTACTCATGACTAGGCTTTCTGTGAAGTGCTGTTTCAGAGTTCTTTCTGCTGGCAGCCTCTTCTCAGGATGCTTCAAGGTACCCGACCAAGCGCCAGTAGCTCTCTGGAGAAGGAGTCGGGTACTTGACGTTCAGCTGCTCCACATAATTCACCTGCATTCACCTGCCCCTTTGTACGGCTGTGGAAGTTGTTTATTTTGTGCCAGGAGCTCGGATTAGCTGGGTGATGTGTAGACCTTGTTTCTTCTTCATTCTCTAAAGTTCTCAAGCTGCTAACGAGAGTTTAAATGTATTAAAAAAAAAAAAAATCACTCACCAGGGTAGCTCTTGGAATCTTTTTTAAGGCAGGTTCATTGATCGGTTCGTCACTAGCAGAGACGCGAGGTGCTGCCTTACCAAGCTGCGAACCTCAGTTCTAGTGGCTTTTTGATAGTAACAACTCTCCCACCTTTCCAGCATTACGCGGGAGCCCCTGAAGTTGCAGCACGGGTGCTTCCTGTGAGAGATACGGTGTAAAACTGCACTTCTCAAAATAAATTAGCAGCTAGGAGAAGAGCATGCTGATATTCACTACCCTTAGAGGTAATGTTTCTCCCACCTGTCTTCAGAACTGAGTATTGCAAGCTCATCTTTTTATGCATGACGGGAATGCAAAGAAAAAACCACGGGTGATGTTTTATAATATGCCCTGAAAGTACGTATCAGTCTTTCTGAGCTGAATAGAATTCTGTGTCAAAAGAGGACACATCACCATAAATACTGCATATAGCACCACATCCTGGTGCATTCTAGTGCTAACAGTTACCTAATGTATTTCTTTATGAATACAGTGTGTTTCCTTGGCACGTTTGGGTCGGTGCCTTACTGAATCTCTCTACTCGTGATTTGCTTTTATTTGAGCTTGGGGGTGGCAACACGTGAAGCTGCACCACCGCAATAGGCAGGATTATTCTTTTAGGGCCTATCTAGAGCCGATGGGAATTTCTACAGTAACTAAAATGGGCTCTCAAATGGAAAGCCTGGGATAGCAAATGCTCCCAAAGTAAGCTTATCTGTCCCTCGCTTGTGTCCTTCCCACACCATTCCGACTGGAAGCCTCGCCCCGTGCTGTTTGCCTACGTGCTTAGAAATACGCAACCTTGCAGCTCAACGCTCAGAAGCGCTCCGTGTTGCACCCTCATCGCAGCTCCGATAGGTTCATGCATCGACAAGAGAGGCGCGCGTTAGTAATCACCCAACTATTTGTTATGTATGTGTTGCAGAGTACAGGTACGAAGGCTACGGCATCCTGCCTTCGGGTCAGGTACAAACAGAGCATTACTCATGCCCGAAACAGCCGTTGCGTAACGCTTCCCTTGGCCAGGCTCCGCCAGCCGGATCGTGGCTGTGGTTTACTGCTCTGCGGTGACTCCCCAGCCTCTTCCCATGTTGCTGGTTCCCTGGCAGCTCAGCTTCCTATGGTTAACATTTTCCCAGTTGCTTTGTTACTCCCTAAGGCTGCTATAAGGACTGCGATCGATACCTCTTCCCGCTTCTCCCGGGTTTTCCCCTTAAGGAGTCACCTGTCTGGTGGGTAATGCCCGTCCTCGAGCGTAGCTTTCATTTCCCGGGAGCTCCGTTTCCACAGCACACTGCAGCCACAGGCAGATCTTGCAGCTCCGTGACTCATCTCTTTCTGGATCCTCTGCATCCAAGAAGCAGCATGCTGGGGGATGATAGTAAATCTCCTGGTGAAAGCAGGATTTTATGGTTGTGCTTATTCATCTTTCTGCAAAGCAGAACTCTATTATGTAAATGCCAACAGAAGCAGTGGCACCGAGTACTGAAGAACGTACAAACTGGTGTGCTAATCTTCACTAATGAACAACAGAGGTATTCAGAAGCAGAGATGCTCTAAGGAAGAAGCTGGATTGTAACAGTTTCTTTCCATACTGCTCTTTAAGAAACAAATAAGTAAAAATGAAAGCCTTTCCAGGATTTTAGGAGTAGAAACCGGTGATACTCAAATACCCATCGCTTCCACCCACTTGGTGTTGTAGAAACCTCTCGGCAGTTAACAGTAAACCATTTTTCAGCTTTTTGCCTCTTTCTGGTTCGCCCAGGGCTGCACCAGTGCTTGCACTCAGGGCGCTTTTCTTACCTGGGTCACTGGCAGCCTGTACCTCCTCTGCGAAATGGTCCATCACATCCTATTGCTGTAGTTGAGAGTAAATGCAAGCCAGCAGAGTTCACCCCTGTTTAATCTGACTACAGAAGTAAATGAACTTCCCCATAGTCAGCTTGAAACACCAGGTAAATGTGTGTGTGTCATTTTATTTATCGTTATGCTGTCCTGATGAGTCAAATTCTGACTTCTGCTTTAACACAGTGTGAAAACATGATCGCAGTTTTTCACAGCCAGACAGAAATGTACAGTTGCAAATCAAAAAAAGACAGTTTAGAGTAGAATTGTGCAGGTGTGCTGGGTTGTACCTGGATTGTACCTTTCCTTTTCAGTAAACGCAGATGGGAATACGTATGTCTGAATCCATTTGGATTTAAACACTAGAGCAAGTTATGCATTTTCAGCTTTTTTTTTTTGAGTCTTTTCCATGCACATTTCCCTGTACATCCTGCTCATCTTGGGCCTTTCATATGGAGCTAAATGGTGAACAAGGATAGAAATTGTTGCAGAAATTAAATCCAGTGTTTTGTTTAACTGATAGAAAAATAAGTGCTATTTAGAAGGAACTTAGGAATCGGTGCCTTGTGCTACGCAGTTGTAAGCAAAAGTCAAGGTTTACCTTAAGATGATATCTAAATACAGCAACCTCAAAATTAAATCTTTGTATCATAGCTTATTTATTCTAAAAAAAAATACGAGGTGCAAAATAATTAGCAATAATTACAGTCATGGGTTTTGCTTGAGCACAGAGCTCCTGCGTGCAAATCAACATCCTGTCTTGTGGGACAAATCTCCAAATTTCCACTCCTTCCTGCAGTTCTCCCCCCCTTGATGAGAGCTGTTGAATAATAATTAAATAGCTGTTAGATATTCCGCAAGATCTGCTCTAGGTTTTTTGCTATTTTTAAAAATTTAGTAATTTGCCTGCTGCATCATACCAATCTTTCCTCTAGATGGTGCCCGCTACCCAAGAGTTGGGTGCAATACTATCCCATATGAAAGGCTATCGAGAAATAGTCAGGACGCCGCTCTCCTTTGTTTCTAAATTCTCTCTTACAATAGTTCATCTAAGTTGATAGATTATGTGTTCTGCATGATGTAAATACGGTGTTTCTTCCTCTTGAGAATCTTAAAATGCATTCACTAGAGCCTAAAATGCCACCTGCCTGGAACAGTATCATCTGTTACTCCGTGGACCGATCCATATCTCATATTTCTTATGGCAGCCATTAACTGGTGTTAGCTGTTGATCGGCTAGACGGTATGTACATCACTGCTGCAATTGTGGGAACCGATTATTTGCCTAGTTTTCAAATAAATTAACTCTGAGTATTGTGTAAACATTTATCTGTGTCTCTATTTTGCATAGAAATGCAAAATTTCAAATATGTATGAAATGCATATGAAAATGGGCAACAGTGATCTGTGTACCTATACACCCATAGCTCTGTAAGCAGAAGGACCAGGTAAATAATGTCGGTATTCCAGCATATATTCAGCATCACTGAATTTCAACATTATACCTGAAAGTGCTTGTAACCCCACGAGTTGTATAAGCAGGAAAATTACTAGTAGTTGTAAGTGACAAGGTAGTTTTTGTTATTGTTGGTATTACAATTGCGGGCGGCTACATCCCTGTCGAAGGGCCCGATTCTGACCCTGTGTCCCCAGGAGCCCCCTGGTTGGGATCGAGTTCCCTGTTCCCAACCTTTTCCAGCTGCCGAGCAGAGCCCTTGGCGTGAGATGGCCACGGCTGCTGCCGGGCTGGGGGGCCGCCATGCACAAAGGGGCTCTCGCCCCAGAAATGCCACCTGATATTTCCTAGTGGGGCTAATTCAGCAACTTCAAATCTTGCTAAATTTTTTAAAATAATCCTTTGATGTTTGGTTTGTGATTTGGGGGGATTTTAAGGCCCAGTCCTGCATTTTTCACTTCTCCTAGAAGCGTCCGGTAGCCTCGCAGCCTGGGCACAGAGTGTCCGACTGCGACTGGGAATTCATCACCTCTCTCCCCGCATAGCTGGACGTGCAAATTTTACTGGAACTCCCTCAGCTAAGTGTATCATTTAAATAGAATTACGTCCCTGTGTATCCCATACCCTTTCTCTGTTAAGTTGTGAGGGGCTTTATATGTTTTAATTCTGTCTGTCAGTTTTACAAAAATATTTGCTATTTTTGTGAAGGAGCGTGCAGGGTTTGCAAGAGTTTTTAAAAGTGCTGCTTTTTTGAAATAAAAAGAAGTCTAAAAACGGTTTGAGGTATTTTTTATAATTATTGATATCTATAACATGTAGACAGTGTAAATAAGCTCATTAATACTTTTTAAATACAGTCTTATAAAAAATAGAAATGAAATATGAATTACTGCATGAGGTGAGGGATTAGAAAACTATCTTGTGTAAGTTTGCCCACAGGAGTGTGAGTTTATAATAAACTTTCTAAGTCACTAATAAAACTAATGCTCCAGTTTGATGATAGGGAAACGAAATGGGCTCTGTGAGTCACGCAGTAACACCAAGATGACAAAACTAAAACCAAATCAAGGAGAAGTCGTCCCCCTTCACCGTGCTCTTTAGGTACCCCTCTCATATTCTCTTTCAGGCATCTCTTCCAAATAAGAAAGCCCTACTCTATTCAACCCCACAAGGTGATTTTTGCAGACCACTACTCCCTCCCCTTGTGTTTTTTCCACCTTTTCTGGGTATCCATCCTGCGAAGAGAGGGTGGAAACACGTGGGCACACCACGGGCTCGTGCAGTGCCATAACAACGCTTGTTTTTATTTGTTCTCTGTGTCCTCCCTCATAATTCCTTATGGTCTGTTTGCCTTCCAGCTGCCTCGAGTGCTGTGCGTAGCTCTATGAAAACGTCAGCGCAGCAATGCCAAGATCTTCTCAGCAAGCGATAGTGGGTCAGAGCCCGTTCCTATGTGCTTGTAGTGATTCGCATGACTTTGCGTCCATCAAAGTTTAGTTTCGTTTGTCCTTCTAGTCCTTAAATCTCAGGCCTGATTTAGACAAGGGGTTTCAAACTAGGGTTAAGTAGGCTGACCATTTCACGTTTGAGCACTTTTCCGGAACTCTCAAAATGCTGTCCCATACAGGAATTTTGTTCCCGTTATTTTTATTTGTTCAGTTTAAAGCATCTTCTAGTGATCTTCAGCTTGAGATGACTTCTCCATCTTATACCTCATAAAGAAAGGCTTTAATGTGGAAACCTCCATAAATTCCTCTGTAGTAAACGGTGACCCACATATTTCATTTAGTGCTCGTACTTCCATCATTTAGTGGACATACACGTTCTCCTGTAGCCTTCCAGCTTCTTATCTTTGGGAAAAGCCTTCCCTCTGATATCCTCAGGAGTTCAATTTTCAGAATCTCCCCTTTCTTATTTTTTTGGCCTTAACTTTTTAGGGCTTGAGATGTAGCCTGCTAGAATATGTTTTCTCTGTCATCTCCATTTGGAGATGACTTATATTCTTGGAAGGTCCCTTAAAGCTTTTCTTGATAGAAGGTCTAATTTAATTTAATCTCTGGTGAAGTGTTTTTCAACACCTGCAAGTACTTGCCCTTTCGGCTGTTCCCTTTCGTTTCTTTTACACCAATAAAAGAGTTTTTCTTCAGAGTTTGTGAACTCCCCGAGTTCTGTGTGGCAGAGTGCTGGGCTGGTATCTGATGGAAAATAACACGCAAGGCCAGTAGACGTGAGGTGAAGCTGTGAAGGCAAATGGTGGCCATAAAGACAGAACTCTGTCATCGGTCTTTATTTTCCCATGGTCTTTCATTCTTATCGCTGGATTGTAATGAGATAAGTGTGGAAGGCAATTGTGCAGACCATAGAGGTGAAAAAAGGCATCTCCTGTTTATTCTCCACATTCTCCATTAAGTCTAAAGGATCCTGCCGTTCTCCTGTTGAGGATCCTCTTCTCTCCACGTGTTTTCTGACGCCTCTCTGGACAACTTTCTCTCTTCGGTTTCTGTGGCAGTCTAGTAGATCTCAGTCTCTTTTTTTTTTTTCCCTTTCTTGGCTCCTTTCTCCTCTTTGGGTGACTTCGTTTCCTAAACGTAACATCTTTCAGACCTTGACCTTTCTTCCAAACCCTTCTTCCCACCTTGACTTTGTTGCTGCTGCTTATCAACTATACCAGCTCCCCGTGCCCTTGTATTCGTGCTTTTTGTCTTTGCTGACTCTTTCTGAGATACTTCTAGAGCAGCTGAGGAACATTTCCTTGGGAGATACAGTGCACCCTTAAATGGGAAAAATCCTATCGGGAGCGATGCTAACCTCTCGGCACAGGTTTTTATTCACTGCTGGCTGAATGCATCAGGTTCGAGCAAACATCAGAGAGACGCCGGGAGCTGAGCACCGGCGCAGGAATTTAAGGAGAACAGAGGCTCGTGAGATGCTTCGCTACCCTTTAAGAGTCTTGTCTTTCTTATCAGCATGTGGAAAAACAACCCACGCTGCAGCACTCCCTCCCTGTCGGGAGAAGAAAGCAACAGGACAAAAACTCTTGCTGGAACTTTCCTCCCGTCCACCCTGAGGGCAAACGGCGTGAGCCACGGTCGTGTTTGGGGAGCGAGGAGGACCCGTCCTGCTGCATCAGCACCGTCCCACGGGGACGCAGGCATCCCTGAGCTGGGGACTTTGCTTTGTTCCCTGCAGCCCCACCCGCCTCCTCAGCCAAAAATGAGATTTTTCACCAACTGCTAAAGTCTCCTGCTCGTGGTTCAATATTAAATTTGGCAATTTGCACCCAGACTCTGAGGAACTACCTTATCCAGGAATCTCTATGGCAGCCCTGAGGTCCAGCCCCATCTGGGGGGACAGAGTTTGTTTCGTTTGACAATATGGATTTAATGAACAGGCTGCCCGGCACTGGGAACCATTTCCCTCGAATAGCTGCAAAATAAATGATGGGACCTTTTCCAGTGCAATGCTGCAACCACCCAAAATACCACTATAAAATTCACAGACGCAAACCAGAGTGACTGCGTTAAGCAAGGCTTAGGGGGATTATCGAATTAAATTGGTTGCCCCTTCCACCCTTCCCCCAGTCAAAGACATTAGAAATCTAAATACAAAAAAGGGTGTTAAAACAACACAATGGGCTTCGCTAAAACCTATAAAAGCAAAGAAACTCATTGTTAAGGCTGTTGCTTTATTCTTGACTGCTATTGTGTTTAGGCACAGCGTTGTGTTTCAGAGGGTTTTCTATCGGGGAGCGGCGGAGCCGTGGGTAATCTTATGAACCGCAGAAACTGCCGCGGCTCTAATGCTCCCGGAATGGCTCGGCTTCGGTAATTCCCCCTGCGAAAGAGAGATGCAACATAACCGTGTACAGCGCAGGACCGTTGCCTCCGCGCCGCCGCCACCAAATCGTTCTGCCTGACTTTGGCACTCGTTATTTACTGCCCGCTATTCCCGGCTCCGTCCTTTTCCCGGGGACAGCAGCGTCACGAGCATCCTGCTCGTTTCGGAGAGAGTTTGTGCGATGAAAGCTTTGCTTTAATCTGTGCTGGATTTATCCAGATGCATCAATCTCTGGAAGTCTTACATGGGTCTCAGGTCTTCTACGTGCACGTAGCCTTGATTTGTTAATCTGGAAATGGTTTATTCAAAATTAAAACAAAGAAAAAAAAAAACCAAACAATCCTTTCAGACTGCTTTGCTTGAACGGCTTTGACTGTGCAGTGGAACAAGCGCCCAGGCTCTCAGTCACATATATGGTCTGGCACCCATGTAATAGGTTTTAGGCTAATATGTGGCACACTGTGCCTGCTTTAATTAAATGAATTATAGCAAAAAAAGCATTTCCAATTTAAATTTAAAAATTTTAATATGTTAATGATATGATTTGTTTAAATATTTAATACATAAATATATAAAATTAAATATTAATTTCCAATACATTTACAGAACCCGTTTCACCCAAATGACCACAGTAATATTTCCTTACCAGGGAACCCCTTTTCTTTACATCTTTCTTAACATCATTACAGACCCTCGTGTTTAAAGTCTTTATTTCAGTACAGCTCTCTTAGTAAATAAATATATTTATCAGGCTTGGGGTAAAGAAATGAGACACCTGGGTAGCAACAAATAGGATTTGCAGAGATTTTAAGCACTTTGGGGCAAACACGGGTTTGTTCTTGCCCGCGTCAGAGCCCGGAGGAGGACCGCCGAGCACAGCGGCACCACAGCCAGATGAGTGTTGTTAATAAGTGCTAATTAGTAAAGCCACCGGGTTATATTTGACCTTCTCAAAGTCTTATTGCGAGGGCTGGGGAGGAAGGCTAAGAAATGAGCAGAGGAACCTTTTTTTGGTCCACGATTTGCCCTGGTCCCGGCCATCCTCGCCCCGCGCGGCTCTTCCCTCTGACCGTCTGGGGTCCCGTGTCCCCCCTCCCCGTGTCTTAGCAGAGAGCAGTGATGCTTCGTCGTGCAGATTGGAGCTGAAGTTTCAAGGTATTTTGCACCACCGTGGGAAGCCGCTGGCCGGGAAGGGGCTTGGGATGCTGACCGTTTGTGACAAGTCTAGCCTGGAAGAAAACCAAAACGGCAGTGGTTCAAAACCTGACTGATATTACTATGGCAACAAAATAACTCACCTTTAAATAAAATGTGCTTTGGAAAGCAACCTTACGCGCTCAGGGAACAGATAAAGAAAGACCCTGTATTTTTTATATTTTTTTTTTTAGCTTCCTGAACTCTTGACCTATTACCAGACGCTGATGCAGATGTAAAAAAGAAATCCAGTTTCTATCAATCAGCAATGAAACGAAACTGAACACAACCAAATCTCCAGCACTACAAGAAACTCCCCAGGGGATGCCACCAGTGTTATAAACTGGGTTAGTTTATAACCCCCCGATGCCCGAACTGCCCTTTAGCTTCACGTTCAGGGGGTGAGCGTGTCCCACCTCGGCTCGGCTCCATCCCAGAGCAGGGCTGGCTGCGACACCCGGGCATCCCTGAAGGAACAAAGCATTGCCTCGGCCGATCTTCTAGTAAAGCACGTCTGCGGGAGATGGTTAACGGCCTGAGGTCGTCACTGTATCAGGAAGAGTGTGTTGTTCTGGGCTGAAATAAAGCCGGAATGAGAGCAAACCCACTAATGAGGAATTTTCCTCCCAGGCTGGTGTAGAAGATCCCCTCGCTTGCTGATGTGGATGATTTTCAGTTAAGATGAAATGAAGGAAATCCCTGGGTTTTTTTAATAAGTGGACACAAGAGTGTATCCGAGCACTTTCTTTTTTGTCTTTAAATGAACTTTCCTTGCATATGGGAAGGATAATATCTTCTTCCATCTAGCGACGCTGGACACGGAGTTTTCTTTTCGCTCTTTCCCTCACCTGAGGTTTTAAGGAGGTAATGGAGCAGATGACAGTGTCGCAGCAGGACAGAGAGCGGCCTCCGCGCATCCCCTGCGCTGAGCTGAGCCCCAGGGTCCCACCGCGGGCAGGAGACAGCCACCAGCCCATCCCTGGGTGCACCCTTGTGCCAGCGCTCCGGACCAAACTGTAGTCGCCCACGGATCACGTGCAGAAGATGTTGGGCTTTGAAGAGCAGCGGATAGACGAAGCAAACTTGGGTTCTCCGATGAACTTCGCCAGTGAGGAAGAAAGCCAAAATCAAATGAAGTTTCTATCATTTCATATTTGGTTTCGATGGATTAAATGTAAATAAATAAAGTTCATGGAAATTCATGAAACAATCCAATTACCCATTTTTTTTGTCTCAAAAACTCTCTGGGAAACCGATATGGTATGAAGGCTCACCAGCACAGATCTTTGTAGCAACAGAGAGGGAATAGGGAATAGATGTGCCAATACAACAGCCATAATTATTGTAGCAACCCAAAATACGAGTATCTTGAGCGCACTCGGTGAGAGCCACAGTTAACAAGGAAGGTGAGCGTGGGAGACAGACACTCGGCACCGCAAGAAATAGCATTTTCCTGGGGTTAGCGGTTGCACGACCTCATGGCCGTACCTAGCAGCATTGCCTCGTTACGTTATCTTCACTCTGAAGTGGAAAGGGCTGTTTCTGGGGGTGAAATCGTGACCCCCCCGGTCAGAGACGTGGCCCCACCAGGGAGGTGCCAAGGCAGGTGATGCTGAGGACCCGCAGGTGATGGAGGATAACGTCCTGCTGCCATTGAGCAGCCCATGGGCTATTAAATTCAGCTTCTTATGCCAGGGCGGGCCTTGATTGTGTTAGAAATACCAGGTCTACAGTTTGTATGACATGGTGTAACTCTTCCAAACCCAAAAGAACCGCACCAAAGTCCCATCTTGGCATCTAGCTCAACCCAAGCTTTGTGCCCGTGCATTTTGGTGTTCAACACGTGGTAGCGGGTTGGTGTCTTTACGGCTCAGAAGAGGCTGATCTTACTTGTGTAGAGCATGTTGTACAAAGCCAACTTGCCAAAGGTACCTGATAAGCCGGGGAATAAAAAAGAGCAGATGTAAGGTTTTTTGTGAATTCACTGCAAACGCAGAGTTTCCAGCCCCGGAGTACAACCGAGAGGCATGCTCCTCTTCTCGGTGGTCAATCACGGCCTCGGCTGGTTGGAGACCCAGCACAGACATCTTCAGCTCCTGGAAACGTGCTCCACCACCACAGCATCCCCACAGCATCCCCACAGCATCACCGCAGCGTCACCGCAGCATCCCCGTAGCATCCCTGCAGCATCACCTCAGCATTACCGCAGCATCACCGCAGCATCACTTCAGCATCACCTCAGCATCACCACAACGTCACCGCAACGTCACTGCAACATCACCACAACGTCACCGCAGCATCACCGCAACGTCACCGCAATGTCACCGCAACGTCACCGCAGCATCACCGCAGCATCACCACAATGTCACCGCAACGTCACCGCAGCGGCTCAGTCCGTGCCCCTTGCGTTTTTTCCTCCTCAGAGGAGCACGTTGCGCCGACTTCAGTGATTTTCTCCTTCTTGACCCGTCACCTCTTTATAAATGTATGTTCTGTGTATTTACAAGATATGCCCTGTGTATTTATATATAAATATATGCTCTGTCTTTACTTTGCTTATCAGAATGCTGTGTAAGATGCTGTCAGAAACCATTCAAAAGACACAATACACTCACTGCTTCTCCCTTCACTACTGGGCCAGCTATCTTGTCAAAAAATGAATTAGTTTGCTTTGACAGTATTTATTCCCGACAAATCCACACTGCCTGCTATTTTGTCATTTTATTAATCTCCAGGATCTCTGTAAGTTGACTGTTTAATATTTTTTTCCCACTACCTTCCCAGGTATCGGAGTTAGGCTGACTGCTCTGTAGTTCCCCGCTCCTCGGTTTTGAAGACGGGTGCTGTGTCTGTCCGTCCGAGCCCCTGGGGCCTCCTTGTCACCTTCAGGTTATCGCGGATGATCACCATAGGGATGTCCCTGTCCGGGCGGCGATGCTCTCCGCTTCCCGTGGTCCCGCTGGTCCCAGGTGGAGGTGTTGCAGCTGCATCTCCTGATTTGCCCTCATCTTTGTAGTCTCTGCTCCAGCTGAGATTTTAATCTCCCTCATGGGACATCTCTCATCCCAGTTTGGGAAGCCTCCCCTGCATTCCTTCTGGAAAGGAGCCGGCACGTGTTTCCCTTTACCTCTGCAATCCTTCAGGTCATCCTGCTGCCGTCGGGCAGCTCGCTCGGCCGGTCCCCCCTGCAGATGGGATTCCCTTGCTGACACCAGCTGTGTCCCTTCCCGATGTGAGCAATCGAGTCCCGAGGGTTTCTTACATCGGGGGAAGAAAGTGGGACAGATGCTGCATGGGCTGCGTGAGGTCCGACGCCCGAAGTCCGACATCCCTCGATGAGCATCTCTGCTAAGCATCTCTTTTCAAGCCCACGCTTTCTTTGCAAACATTTCTGCTTGTCCTTCCCCGGCTCTGCCTTCCTTCTGCAACTTCCCCGAGAGGCAGAGGGGCTCTCGGCCCCATCTCAGGGCGAGCCGATCCCGTAGAGAAACCCAATTGCTGTTTTATGCCTTTCCTAAAGGAAAGGCGAGTGGCAGAAGCACCACGTTCAACAAAAAATTAATATCATCATTAGGAATTTAGTGTGGAACTGCCCCTGATCTCTAAACCCCAAAAGGAGATGATTAAACTAATTGCTTTCCTGGCTTTGCTGGTGCAACTGCAAGAAGCGAGGAGAGCCAGGAACAAGTTGTGGGTCCTCCCCGGCCGGCAGCATCCCCCGCTGCGCTCGCTGGAGGTTTCTTCTCTTTCATGGACATTTCTGTGGTGGATGCTGCCCGTCTTCATCGTAGAGCACACCTGATCTGACTGCGAGGGCCAGGCTGGCAGCTGAGCTCTGCCTCAGTTTTCTGGGTCTTTTCTTATTTGTTTGGATTTTTAAAAAAATAACCTCGTGCACATTACCATTACAGGGCAGTTTTTTCAGTGTAAGGACGGACAAGAAATCAGTGACTTAGCCTTCCAACGCATTTTATACCCATTTCTGAATAGCGTGATGCTAGCACCATTTTCATGTTTAGCGTTAGCCTTAAATCACGCTTGAAATTTGGAGTTAAATCCCCTTTGTATAGTAAATAGGCTTAGTGCGGTGGTGCCAATCAGCTTGCCTGCCCCCCTCCTTTTTGGGGGGGGGGTTATTTTTCAGGAAAAGAAAGAGCCCACTCATCTGACATAATTTGCTAAGATTCTCTACTCTAGTAACTGAAATAAATCGGGCTATTAAAACCATCATTAGGAGCAGATGTAGGCTGCTTTGGGGATAGCGAGGAGCTGCCGCTGGCTCCCCCCATCTGCCGTAGCATGCTCAGCCCCGGCCCTCGCTGCCGCTGCCCATCAGCTCTGTCTTTATTCTCCTGTATTAAAAAATCCCCATTAAAGACAGAAGTTAATATGCATTTGCTACAGAGCGGGAAAACCCTGTAGTTGCTGGTAACTAAAAGTTATTCTGACAGACGTGAGATCCTGAGTATTAATATCTGAAGTTCAAGGCAATGAGCAGGGACTAATGATTGCTAAATAATTTTCACGGACATAGTGTTGATCTCTTTCAAACAGTCCCTAACGCCGTTTCTATGTTTGTTCGCTCCAGCCAGGTTTGTTTTGCCATCGTTTCTGCATTAAATAGGAGCAACGGGTGGAAATCCAGTGGTTTATCTGGGCATGCCAAACTCTCCCTGGCTCTTTTCATCCCACAAGCATCCCAGCCAGGTTGGGACCACGGTGGTTTAGCCACAGCGCTGCTGGTGAAATGTTCCCAAGTTTTCTCATAATCCTGGCCGCTTTTTAAACTGGAGCGAATAACTCTGACCGTCGCAATGTCAGGGAAACCTCCATGGGAAACGTGCCGTGGTGCGGGCACGGCTGCGCGCCGCGCCGAGCTGGAGCAGCACCGGCACCTCCTTGGTGGGTCAAACCCTGGCAGCAAACAGGAGTTGTCCTGGCGGGCTCCTCTCCTGCTTGTCAAAGGCAAAAAGCATTTATAGGGTAAAACGCAAGGCCACGGGAAAGCACAGCACCCCTGTGTCAGCCCTGCAGCAAGCCTTGACTAAGCCGGTACAAAAAAATGAAATAAAAATTGTCCGGCATTTCAGCTAGGAAGCAGAGATCTGGCGACATTTGATTTTGAGATGATCCAGATGATACGCTGCAAGAGGTGGATGTTATTCTGAAAATCATACTTATCCCCAGGGACTTTGGTAATGATTCAGATGGAGAGAAGTACCTGGTGCTCCAGCGGGTGATGGGAGATCCGGAGCTATTTTAAGCCAAGCAAAAAGGCAGCCAGCGTTACGCAAAACCCAAGCGTTCTGGGTGTGCGTTGGGTACAGAGCATCTGACTGGAAATGCGTAAAAAAGTGCCGAAGGCTCCGCAGAGCCACGATTTTTCCCATTTGTTTGGCAAAGTTCAGCCCGTTCATAAAAACCGAGGAAACCCCAGCACACCCCAGCAGGAATCGCCGGCAGATGTGGCCGCGTGAGCAAGCCTGGACTTTGAGTTTTTGCGGTGATGTGCCGCTGCAAAAATAAATATATTTAAAATAATAAAGCGCTTCCTCGATGCTCTGCTGCTTCACTCGGCTTCTCCCAGGGGAGAATAAGAGGACTCCTCCCGTCATCTCTCCCTCCCCAAAAAGCCACCGCTCTTCCCCGCTTTCCCGTCCTCCTCCCCAGGTAGATCCAGCTCCTTTGCGGAGCTCGCTGCGATCCTTCCCCTTCCACCGGCCTCCCCTCCCGCCTCGGGGGGTTCTCTCCTCGCAGCTCCCCAGGCACGAGCACGGGTGGGTGCAGGATGGGTCCCATCGCCCTGAACACCCAGGAGTTTCCAACCCCACGGGTGCTCGCTGGAGCAGCCCAGCTCCTGCCTTTTGAAGGATTGGTGTGAGCTCCGGGCAGGAGCATCTCCCAAGGTCGGACCGCGGCGGCGGGGGGACCGGGACTAACCTAGAGCGGGAAACTGGAGCGTCAGGCTTTTTCCCAGCTGGCATTTAGGTCTCCCAAACAAGTCCGTCCTTTTTTCCCCGTCTGTCCGCGGCCGCTCCGGGACACCCAGCTTCCCCAGCCGGGCTCCAGGCACTTTTGGAAAGAGAATTTTCCAAATGAGCTGGTTTGATCTCTGGGGAAGGCGTGCGGCTGAAGTTAGGGCTTGGGGCGCCGGGGGCTGCAGAAAAACTCTTCCCCTTTGACTCCTCTACCACAATTCGCACTTTTATTCTGGAATACAAATGACTCTACTCCCGAGCACATACCCTGATGTTTTTTTTTTTAAAGCACACCAATAATTTCTGTGGAAAAGCCCTTTCCCCCGCCCAGAACGGGGGCTGCACAGCGGAAGGCAGGCTGCAGCAGCCCCAGCAGGATGCGGCCATGGAGCATCTCCGTGCGGGATCCCCAGCTGTGTCCGGCAGCAGCCCCGGCTCCATGCGGGACCTGCCCAGCTGGAGCATTCCCGCTCCGCTAGACCAGCCCCGGCATTCGGAGCCAAATCGTGAGCTCCCTCCAATCGTGGATTTTAAGTCATACTTTGGAAGAGAAAAAAAAAAAAAAGGAAAAAAAGTCAAATTCCCTTTTTTATTTGCTTCCTGAGCTTTGGGTATACTCTGTTGCCAGATTTTCCACGGAAAGCAAGAGGACTGTAACCACAGTGCCTTTTTCAAATGGAACCAGATATCCTTAAGCAAGAACCTCCCTGAGCTTTGGCAGGTGGTACCGAACTGGGGCAGGGGGGGTGAGGGACCCTGCAGCCGGGTCCTTGGCAGCATTAACACCTCGTCCCTCGCCGGGTGCAGCTGTACCGAGGAAGAGCATCGCCTTCCCGCTGCCACCCTCCCCGGCCACCCTCCTCATCCTCAGCGCATCCTCGGAGCCGCACCGAGCCCCTGCTCCATCCAGGGTTTGCAAAGCCCGGGGACCGCGCAGCTGCTGTAGGCTCTGCTGGTGCTGCTGCAAAAAAAAAGCTGTTCCCGAGAATGACACCAGAGAAAATACTTTGTTGGGCTTGGCAGGGGCTGGATGTGGGACCACGTCGCTTGTCCACCCCGCTCCGGGGTCACCGTGATGGGGAGCAGCGGCTCTGCGATGCTCCGCAGCCCGGGATGCGGGGATGCTGCGTTTTTCGAAGTGGCGATATCCAGCGACACACAGCTATCAAGTTATGGATTTTTCCCCGAGTACTCTTTTGATTACAGTGAATGAAGAACTTTTAAATATTTTTTCATACTACTGCGTGTGCATTTCACTCTATAAATCCCGCTTTGTGAGAGCTTTGCACCCATTTCGACAGCAACAAAAATAATTTACTTCCAGCTGCTTCTTTCATAGCAAACCAAGGAACGTGGATTAAAAGAAATGAGGTTATCTAGCATAACAAAGTACTCCAAAACAACTGAGGAGGAAAGACAAGGTACGGCTCTGACATTGGGCTAGTTCAAGGAGGTGCATTGAATAGTTAGGTGCCGCAACAATGCTAAATAATTGAGTATGTCACGTTTTAATGTCATCGGCACAGAGTCCAGGCGCTGCCTCTCTCCTTTCCATCAGTATTTCCTGGCAACGCCACATTTTATTTCATTTTATGCAGCCTGTGGTCATTTGGAGAACACGAAGGAGTAGCTGCCGTAGTTTCCCTGCTCCCCGGCAGCGCAGGAGGGCTGAGCGAGATGAAAATGATTTCCCAGCATTGATGTGGGGTCAGAACTGGTTCCAGCTCCAGCTCCAGCTCCGGCTCCAGCTCCGGGGCAGCCCCGCTCCCGCACCCCATCCCTGCCCGCTCTCCCCTGCAAGCACCCATCCAGGAAAAGTAATCACTTGCCTTACCACCAGGTTTAATTACTGTCTGCTCCAGAGCTAATTAGGAGCGCGGTCCGTCCGGAGGTCGGGGACGGAGCCCTCCCTCCCGCTTCGTGCCATCTGCCATTGCCATGACACTGGCTTTGCTTTTCACGCCTGGCTGGGTGCGCGGGGTAATGGGGCTATTTTTCCCCCCCTAGGTCTTTGGAAAGGAAATAATAAAAAAAAAAAAAAAAAAAGAATGGTTCAAACTGCTGTGTGCTGCCCTTTTCCACTTTTTAAGCCTTTTAGCATACAGTTTTCCAGCAATTGGGAGGAAAATTGCCCTGAAAGAAAGAAATAAAAATCTGTCTTATTTTTTAAACGACCCCCCCCTCCCCGCACCACACAAGCAGCTGCGGAGAATTTCTCTTCCAAACGGATGATGTAATGGGCTTTGTCGGCCAATGCTGTAATGAATAAAAACCTAGACCCTAAAATCATCCAAGCTTTTGATGAAACTGGTAAGGTTCCTGGTGCAAGCGATCACCAAAATGAGCTCGAGCCGATGGTTTTGTCACGCAGATCTTGATTGAAGCAAGACGGAGAATCGAGGGCTCGGACCAGGCAATAACCAAAACCAATAACCGACCTCGCCGAGGGAGAGGAGAACCGGCGCGGGGCAGAGGCCGACGCAGCGGCGGCTGCGGGGGCACCCGGGGGCACCCGCCGAGGGGGGGCACAGCCCCTGGGGGCACCTGGGTGCTGGGACATCAAATAGGGCCTTCAGCATCCACCACGGAGTCACTCCTTTTTTAAAAAATGTGACCTACAACCACTATATACATATATCTATATGTGTATTTAATATATTATATTTATAAAATATTTTTATATCTATATGTATATTTAATATATTATATTTATAAAATATTTTTTAGATCTTACATATTAAATAAAATATTGTAAATAACACCCATTGCTGCTGTACCGATGGGCACATTGTTGCTCTCCCAAGGACGTCCCGGGATGCTGACGTCGGGAGACTTTGCAGCCGGCGCTGGACATCCCGGCTTGGCTCGGGTCCTGGCTGGGGAGAAGACGGGTGCCAGCCACGGGGAGCGAGGGGAGCACCCGGCAAGGCACAGCGATCCGTCAGGGACAGGGTTGGGAAGGAGAACCAGGGCTGGGAGCCCACGTGGCTGGAGGGGGGTTTGCTGTTCCCGCGGTGCTGATGTTCCTGATGGGATGAGCCGAGGCCAAGCAGGGAACACGGAAACGTGATGCTCTGCAACGCGGGAGAGGAAATTGAAAAGGCAATTTTATTCTTTTTTCGCCCAACAAAAAGTCTGCCTAAACAAGTTCAATGGAAAATGGTCAGCGAGCGCCCGAGGTGCTCAGCGCGCAGCCCAGGCAGCTCCCGACTTGTGCAGCGTGCGGGTACATCTCCCGGGTCAAAACCAGGGGCGATAGTGCTGAATCATATTTATAAAGTAATTTTAAGTTAGGTCTGGAGCTTTCTAGGGATAAAAGGCGAAGCATTGCCAATCCACGTAACACCGAGGGGTTTGTGACGCCGCGCGAGGCTCTCCAGGCATATCTCCATCCCTGGCATAAACCCCGCTGCAAAGCCGGAGCCGCTGGAAATGAGGCATATCGGCCCCGTAGATTACAACTACTCGCTCTAACCAACAAGTGCACTAATTGGGGAACTTCTACAGCACATATTCCTCGTCTCATGTCCTGCGATGGCTCGAAGCCAATTCGCGCTGCTGGCTGTCCAAACATGTGTTTGGATCATTTTTAAAACATGCATCGCCTACCCCATGGCTTGTAAAAGATATATGGAGCAATTATTATCCGCTCTGTAAAATATATTTGGCTTTTAGAAAACGTGCCGGTGAGTTGCCTTCGTAGACCCGTTTTAATTTATCGATTGGCACCGCGGCCATCGCCGACATCCCCAGGGGCCGACCACGGCACGCAAGCAACCGCCACCGACCTCTGCGCAAACCGGGCCCCCTTCTGCAAACACCGAGCAAGACGTCTTCCAGTCATCAGCATGTGTCTCCCAACGACTTTAAACCGCTTGTTTCTGCGTAACGTTTCTGCCCCACGTTGGTACAGACCGCAGCGGCGGCTCGGACCCGGCTCACGGCAGCCCAACGCCGGCAGGACGCCGTCTGCCCCGAATTCACCGCCGGGCTCGCAGCTGCACGCCGACAGAGTTATGAAAAAAAGATGGTTGTTTTGTTTCGGTTGTTCGTAGCTAAGAGCACTAGGACTCCCAGTGCTTACTGCTCTGGGTTTCATTAGGCTGTGCTTGCAGGACCGTGTTCTCGTGGTATTGCAGCGCAGATCGTTTCCAGGCCGGTTTATGTAACGTCAGGCTCTTCTTGGTGCAAGAAAACCCATTAATTACAGCTTTGAAGGCTCAGATACCAGACCGTGCATCTCCAGTTAGGGAGCTCAGTGCCCGCATACTTGTGTGTGTGTCCCGACTGTTCACCGTGGACATGAAAATAGACGCTCCTTCGCCAGAAAATGGGATGAATTTGACTCCCAAGATCAAAGGACAGCGCAGCAAGTTGGCACCTGCAGTCCATTTAAGGCCAAGATAGGGATCTTTAAAATAAATTGCTAATGCTAGATGAGCTATAGGCTCTCCTTTGAATGATTCCAACCGTTTTCATGTCAGATCGCAGAATTTCCCGTGACACAGGAGGCAGTGGGGCTGGACGTGCAAGAGACCTTTCTACAACAGCCTT
The DNA here is from genome assembly GCF_026419915.1 of Harpia harpyja. NCBI lineage: Eukaryota > Metazoa > Chordata > Aves > Accipitriformes > Accipitridae > Harpia > Harpia harpyja. The sequence continues at coordinate 24,306,143 of NC_068957.1, read as the reverse complement.
TTTTCTTAGGTTTTTCTCTTTCAGCTCCTGTATGGTCTCTCTGTTTTATTAGAGAAGTTTCTTTTATGCAAATCCTAGAAGATAAATAGGAGCTATACTAAATAAAAATAAATCAGTGAGTGCTGTAGTGGCTGTGTTATAATGAACTGGCCCCCAGCTCTGCAGCCAGAGCCCTGGGGATGGCAGAGGGTACGGTGCTACCCAAGTTTAACCAGCCAGGGCAAGACCGAGCTTTCTGCCTTGCCGTTGTCGTTACAGCTGCCCATTGACTGAAAAGTCCAAGGAATAAATTAAAACACATCTATTTATGAGACCTGGACCGTATGAAAGGTATTGGAGTTCAATCCAAAAAGGCAGCAGAGCCGAACTGCCACGCTTGAGGCAGAACCGGTAGATGTAGGACGATGCCGTACGATGCTGCCTACATTACAACTAAGAGCAAGTTCTAGGTGCTGCGTGGAAAACCTCTGGAAGAAGAGCAGGGCACCAGGAGGGCTTTGCTGTGCTTTGACTTCCATATCCTCCAGGGATGACCCTGCCGCCTCACTGGTCAGCTGGTCTGGTTTTCCATAGTTCTCATTATAAATTATAACTATCACTATTTATCCAGCACATTAAATTTTTAGCAAAGTTTTAGCAAATGAAATCCTCACCTTCATAAACTTGATGGAGAAACTTCTGTCGACTGCAGCAGAGCAATGATCTCATCTTCATATCCACTTGGATTTCTACAAACTGCTGTTTCCTTTCCTCCAAGCTCACATACTTCAGTAAGTAGGACGTGCAAAATGAAACAAGATTACTTGCTTGCTTCTCATCCACCGCAGGACTGGCACGAGCCACCGTCCCCATCACCGCGGCAGCAGGAAAGCGTGAGCATCCCGCCGGGTACCCGCAGGTTCTGCTGCATCCCGTGGGAAAGCAGGCTGGCTGCCCAAAACTCGGCCTCTGGTCCCTGACGGTGGGGACCGGAGGATGGGGACACGCAGACCCCAAGCTTCCTCGCCGAAGAGGCGGCGGGGCAGGCAGGGACGAGCACCCGTCACCCCGCAGGAGCTGCGGTACGCGCTCCCGCTCCCGGTGCCGTCCCCCCCCCCGGCCAGCCGGTTAACCTCAAACTGACAGGGTCCTCCCTAACGATCAAGTTATGTTTTGCAGTGCAGTTACACAAGAATACTCAGACATGACCACCACCTAGAGGCTAGAGCACTAAATGAAGCTAGAAAGATTTATAGCCAAGATGGGCCAAAAAGGGGGTTGGCAATATTTCATGAGCCCGAATCGAGCAACAATGAGAGCTGGGTATCCGGACCACCTTCCTCCAACCCAGCGGTGGTCCTCACCTCAACTTCAGCCTACGCAAGAGCAGCCAACGGCAGCACCAAGCAAACCTGCCGCCCTGGGGGAATGCGTTTAGGGAAGGAGTTTTGCAAAGAGCAGAAGAATGCGGTGCCCTTTTCTTGCACGGGGGCACGCATGCAGCAGCCACATTCCTCGGCTTCGGCTGCTGAGAAGCCAAGGTCCAGCAGCACGGGGCTCGGCAGGGACGCACAGAGAGCAGCTCACCAGTCCACGGTACCTCGGTTACGTCCACGCTGAAGTCACCGCTGTGTGTCTGTCCCCACCAACAGCCAGAGACACGTGCAGTTTGACAGCGGGCAAGTTTTTCTCCTTTCGAAGTGCCACGAGCGTGGTCAGAGGGGCTCGGACCAAAGGTACGTAGAAGCCCGTGTCCCCTTGCCTCCAGCTCCGGCCGGAGGTGACGGGGAAGGGCAGAGCCAAGGGACGGCTCCAGGTCCTCTCCCAGCCTCCCACGGTTTGCGGCTTCGGCTCGTCCTGCACCGGGGACATGTCTTTGTGTTCGACAGCCCCACTGGGTCGTCTTCCAAGAATTTGGCTAATCACTTACTAAACCGTTACGATTTTTGGGATCCATTTGGGCAATGAGTTCTGCCGCTTAATTACACGTTGTGTGAAATATGTTCGTTTTGCATCTGCCACTTGGTAATTTCATTTGGTGCCTCTTTGTTTGCTTTGTCTTCCAACACAAGAGCCATCGACCCCTATTCACTTTCTCCGTGTCACTGCGTGAGTCTATACATCTCCCTTCTCCTTTTTTCCCCTGTCTGTCAATTCTTCGCAAGACAAAAAGAGTAATTTATGTAATTGTTGCTGATATAATGTGCTAAAACTCTCCTTTACCCTCCAACAGTTAATTACACTTGTTAATTATTTTAATTACTCCCAGGGTAATGCTCCAGGTACAGAGGAGGATCCCACTGGGCTACAGAGGCATAAACACAAGAGCAGAAAAGTCAGTGTTTACTCCAAAGAGCCACGTTGATATAACCGGTCTATAACAGCATGGGTGGTGAAACCGGAGCAGGGAAGGCTTGGCCTAGATTTGCAAATTTCTGTTTGTGGCATGGAAAGATTTATAGGAGGCGGCCTTAGGGGAAGGCAGATCCTGCAGGATTTCCCCTGGACTGGGCTGTTGAGGCTTGGAGACGCGACTCCAGCCTTTCCCTCCTGAGCAGAGATGATGCTTTCCGTGCAAAATGGAACCACAACTTGGCGATGTAGTTACGGCTGGCACCTCTGTGACGGTAGAGACGGTTATGTGAAGGAAGAAATCAAATCAAGCAAACTTTCAGCCCGGCTGGAAAGCTGAGGCTCAGTCCTAGGCTTAGGGACAGCCTACCTCTAACTACAAGGCGTGGGCCTAGGGGAACGGCGGCCCCCATATCGGTAAAACAAAAAAGATCATTTGTGGTCTCGCAGAGCAGCATCTGCCAGCACCCTCATAGCCAGGAAGAAATCCGAGAGTTGCCGCAATCTAAACCTTCTCTGCAGTTTCTTTTATCTTACTGGGGGAAAAACAAACAGAAGAGAACCAGAAAGCTTTGTGGCTAAGATGTCTCACATCTGGTTTTAGCTCCAAGAAATGTACTTCCACCCCCTCCCCGAATTGTTAATGTTAAACAAACAAAACCCCGGCGATTTTTCTGGGTTTTGGCTCTCAGATAACTCACAAGCAGCTTTGACTGCGAATTCCAGGCTTGTGCTACCCTTCATCCCTAATGAAAGCAACGCACCTCGCTTGGCTGGGAGGCAGGCATTTCCAAACGGCAAACCAAAAAGCCGTGCCCCGGGACTGCAGGCGGGTACTGGCACCCGCCGGCTGCGCGCTGGGGACGCCAACGCTGGGAGAAGCGGTCTTGACCGCTCTATTTTTAGGTTTCAGTGCAGTGTTCTTGCCTGTGTTATTTATGCTTCCCCCCTTCTTTTAAGAACGTCTGGAAATGTTTAAGATGTGTCCAATTGTATTAACATGCCTTTGAGAGCTTTATGGTGTCAATTTGATTTCCACTCTTTTAGAAACAGGGCTTTCCAATTTGTGATTTTATTCCTTTTATATCACATAAGCACCTACTTCATTTCACTGCTTTCAGGTGTTACGTCAATCTGAAGTTCACGCTAATGCATTCGGACATCACTTACATATTTCCATTTGACACGTTTCACGCAATTCCCCTGCTGGTGCCACAGGAGGAAGGCGGCGTTTCATTCCTCCGAGATCCTCTCCCGCCGGCCCCTCGCTGTCCTCTTCCAGCAGCGTTGGCAGAGGTAGCTAAATTGGGGCAGATGAAGGGTGTGGGAGCAGCACACTGGTCCTCTCCCCATCCCCTCGAGTCAGCCCAAGCCCAATCTTCATCGCGCTCCTTCAAAAGCAGGGGACGGTGGCCAAATGAGACACCAATGACTTCTGTCACCCACCTTCACGCTCGCTTGCGACCAGCTCCCCTCTCTTTCGGGCACTGGACGGTCTCTGGCCAGAAGCCACGTTAACATTGTTCTCTCAAAATGAGAGGCTCCTTGAAAGCCACGCAGCGGCGGGGCCCGAGGGGTGTTCTCGGCTCTCTGGAGCCCGTCCAGGGCATCAGGTTTCAGAGCAGGGGCTCCCACGCCAGCTGCATGGGGAAGGAACATCACCACTGGGACAATTAGAAAGAAGAGCCATCCGTTTCTATTCAGGGGATTCAATTTTCTTTCTACTTCATCAGATTAACACCAATGTAACTCCATTAACTACCAGGGAGTTGCTCTTGATCTGAAAATCAGACCCGTCGGATTTTCTGGCTTTTGCGTGCAGTCACTTCATTCACAGGAGCAAAGGTGGATGTAGGATGTACCGACAAAAGCCCTCCTTGTATGTGGTTTGGGGGGTGGGGGGTTCTTTCCCCTGTTGACCCTTTTTTTTTAAATTCCAAGGACCTCACTGTGATTTTCATTTTCTGCTTGCTGATGGCAGCTATGCTTTTTCTCTCCCGTTCCTCCCCCCCGTGCTGCTCCAGCACATTGATGATGATGATGGACACCAGGAAGAAGTCTAGAGGTGCTTCCTCTTATTTCAAACCTCACTTTCCAGGATGGTGAGCGGTGTTTTTCTAAGCTTTTCATCGTTCTGACAAAGCAAGAAGTAAATGCTCGCTCAAGTTCTATTGGAGGTCCTGTAAGAACATGCATTATTGCAAGGAATGGGAAGTCTCAGTACTTTCTCTGAAACTTTAAAGGCATCCTAAAGTTACCTCAGCTCCATGCTGCGCCAGGAGCTTGCACCCAAAGTTACATCATGAGTCATCTTAATGCACCAAGCCTGGCAAGAATGACAAAACAAAAATCCTGGTGAAGAGCCTTGCTTTGTCCAATGATTGCTACTAAATAAAATCATTATGATGAACCTCCTTAGCAATAAGACAGGTCTGAAGCATTAACATGATCCCTTCTTCAGCGTTGCACTAAAATTGGGTTGTTGTTCACTGTCATCTCACTATATTAACCTTGACTCTACAGCTGTACGCTATCAGTGTTTCTATTTGGACAGGATAACGTGGCCCCAGACACTGATTCCCACCCGAACCACTCTGCTATCCTCTTGACACCACCACACCTTCTGGGCCTGGCCCCGGTCACTCAAATGCCCAACACTACTCAGCACAGCAGGACATACCCACAGACTGCGCTCACCTTGACACACAGGTTTTCTTTGCGTGCAAGATTTAATGATTTGCAGGGTTCCTGCTTAGCAGGTAACAGCATCAGTAGTGCTCACAGTCTGCTTGTTAAACAGGATGTAAGGTTTGTCAAACTACCTCAAACAATGATGAGTATCTAAAACATTATGACCAGCAATATTGCCTCCTTTCACCAGGTTTCACTGCAAAATCCCAGTCAACAGTTGTACATGTATGTTGTCCAGTAACTGACGAGCTATGTGGGCATCTCACCATTGCAAGTTGCTGCCAACCTCACTTTAAATCTCTTCCCCTAGCTAAAAATACCATTACACCACCTCAGAACCATCACTATCTTTAGACTCATGAATCTGTTTGCCACGTCGCATCTTCTAAGGTCTGTAATTGTTATGATTAATAATGATAATCAAACTCCCGCAGCCCATTTTGCCTGCCTAGCAATTCTACAGATCTTTCACAACCAGTATCAGAATAGGCAAACACGTACTGCTTGCACCCAGAGCACCGCTGAACAGCCAGCCAAGGATCTCAGTGAAGGCAGTTTCTCCACCTATTCCAACTAAACCTGGAAGCAGGTATACCCAACTGACCAGTCACCGAGAAAGTTTTCTCCCTTCGAAAGCTCTACTTTTTGGACAACCATGAACTAAGCAAAGCTTGTGAGCTGACGTGGAGCTAGCCTTTGATTCAGTGTCTAGACATCAGGACCAACAGATGAGGAGGATTTGGCAGAAGGCAGGCAATCTATTTAGTTGTGCAACTCGCTCAATACCCCATTGCTCAGAAAAGTTATGAATTTGAGCAAGGAGGTTTGTCTGAAAAGTTCTTAAGCAATTTTCTGTACTTATTTGAAACAGGAATCCGATTATAACAATAGTTATAGAATTAAGAACAACTCTCGCCCTGGCACTAGAAGAGGAAGAAATAAACAAAACCAAACACTCAATTGTATGTTTCTGTCTAACGACCTCCGTATTAAAATGGAGAAACATGACTTGACATACAGTATGACCCCAATTAGCATACGACGGGCTGATTATACCTTGGCATATGGATGAACCCTTTGCTAAGAAGAAAATATCAACCATATTCATAGTGGCTGCTGTTATTTAAATAACAATGCTTGAAACACTCAGTGACTAGAGGCTGAAGCCAAAGAGAAATGGTTCAAATGGTACCAAGATTCGGAGAAGGAGCTCACCTTCCCTGCAGAACTAGATTTGCTATTTTAAGCCCTTTTACAGAAACTGGGGGGGCGGGGGGAATATGCAAGTATAAAACATTTCATTCCAATATGCATTTCCTCCCTGAAGCAGTACAGGCCCACTGGTATTTCTCATCGACTTCAAGCAGCATTCAGTCAGACCCTAAAAATGATTGTACCGTGCGTCCAAAGCACGCTGCTGTGCTTGCTAGTCATCTTTCATTATTCAAAAGCAGGCTAAATTCAGTAAATAATTTTTACATGTGTCAGGATGACATTTGAACTATTGTTGGATCCTCTTCAAACTGGGGCATTCAGAATCTCTGGTTTTACCCCCACCTCACCACACTTCCACCAGGCAAGGGATTCCAGCTACTTCTCTCCATCAGTTTTCACTGCAGGAGAGACTATAGAGTATGCCCCAAAGTCACTGTATCGAGGCTGTGTTGGAATAAGGGAATATACTGCAAAGGAAAAGGCCCCTAAATACTCTCTCACCTTTACTGCTGAGGAAGACCTAGCCCAGTTAACCCTCATGCTTTTATAGAGCAGCTCTACAGAAAGGTGGTGCAGCAGGAATAAAAAATCCCCGGCGCTTTAGGCCTTGAAAATTAAATCCACATTAAACATCATCTGGTGGCCAGTGCCCTGGGGTACTGATCCTGAAACACACATTTAATACAAGACACGATGCATTGAGATGCTGAGTTAGGTTTTGGATATGAGATAAAATATGCAAGCTCTTGGAATTTCACATTTCTGGGCTGCGAAACAATTTAATGCAAAAGATAAGGTTTCTGCATTGCAGACATTTTTCTTCTTATTAAATATATAATGTATTTGCTCATGAATGTGAAGAGACTTTATACAAAAGGAAGCTTTAAGAAGAAAACTTGAAGTGTCCTTGATAAAGCTGCATAGAATAGCTGTAGCAACAAAAATGAGGCTCGGTAAAACCAGTACTAAACCCCCATTTAACTACCGTCTGGTCTAGCTGTCATTTCCCAGAATAACAAAGCTTGCATTAACGGAAAGCACTTCTGTACACATACATGTTATCATTCTCGAAGAAGCTAAGCGAGTCCAAGAAAACATTTTGTGAGTAATACACGTTTAAAGAAGAAAACTATAAACAACAGTTATGGAAGTATGCACTTTAACCAGGACTACAAACATCCCTACACCAACAGAAAACTATTTTATACTATTAAGGGTTCGATGCAAACGTGGCAGTCTCTAAGCCTCTGCAATATTTCTAAGAGGGAAGAACCCCCCTCCAAATCATTATCAATTAATAGGCACATAAAAGAAAACCAGACCATGCCCTTCAGAATTTATAACAACATCTATAACACTTGAGGCATACTGGACAACACCAAGTATCCCACCTTTACTTGAGTAAGTAACGAGAGTTTACAAGGTCAGCCTTCATCTGAAAGTGTTGGCTGAAGTTCCCAGTGGGTGTAAGCCAGCACGTTTCCTCTGAAATCATCTACTCCCATTTCGGCTGCCGAGAGGCTGGCCCATAAAGTCATTTTTGTTTACACAACTGAAGACGACAGGGGCTCAAGCCCTAATCATGCTATGGCCCAAAGCTTCCTAGCTGCATAGGTTCTCTCCGCCTGAGGCCCTGAACTACTGCAACTGTTCTGGAATTTGGTAGCTTTCCAGTAGTACGTTTGCAGCACAAGCAACAAACCACAATCAGCTTTTGAGGAGTCTTTTTTATTAAGATAAATCCAGCAAAATTCCTAACAGTGGGTACATACAACCAACCTGCCCTTTTAAAAGAAATGTTTGTATTTCATTTAAAAACATGATTACACTTTTATTTATTTATTTTTTCAAAACTGACAAAATAAAATTACATTTGGGAAACAACAGATTTCCAGCTCTTAGGTTTTTCATGAAAATAGCTCACCTTCTTTATAAAAGCAACCCACAGAACCACTGGAATGTTTAACACGGTTATTTGTTTTGAGACCTCCCCACTTTAAGAAACCATACAACACATACAAGGGTAAAATTAAAATCTGAAGTCTGTAAGCATGACTTACACAAAAAGGGACACACTGACAGAAGTCAAAAGCTACCACCACTTATTCTTTCCATGTACCATACAAACTATTACAATCACAAAATTTAAAAACAATGATTTTTTTTTTGTTTTGTTTGTTAGGGATTTAATTCCCAAGTAACCGAGATGAAGATGTTCCATAATTAAATTCATGCTAAAAAAACCTGCATTTATAAAATAGTTGATAAAAATATTCCTCTCTGTTAACAATACAGCATGGAGGTACGGATACCAAATGATGGAGATATAGGGCAGGGTTAACATTACTCGGACTTGGCTTCCTTATCATCAGATGCTTCAGCAGCTGGTGCCTATAAAAGTGTTTGGGAAGAATAGAAATATTATTCGTAATGCTAATCGGATTCCATTCCAACAAGCATCAAAGAGAGACTAGTTTGTTAGCACAGACATGGACAACATTTTGTGTAGATGGACAAGAATGCACAGCTACTACAGAAAATATCAACACAACAGCATGTCGGCTGGTAATTCTAAAAATTCAAACACAGATGAGTATTAATTGATGACCGAGTTAATTTTGGAATGTTAAGTGCCTCCAAAGAGGCAGAAGTTTAGAACGTGTTTTAGATTAGGATCAATCATAAGCTAGGGAAAGTTCAAGTCCTCATCTTCGTAAGTCACAGGGAAGTGTAAGAATTACACATAAAAGCGCGATACTGGTCTACTGTCCAAACTTCAGGGAAATTGGTTCTCACCTGTTTTCTATAAAAAGGTCCGCTATTACTTTTTAAGTCAACACATCAAAATTGCAAAGCTTCTATCAAAGATCCTTTGAAGTACACTAGCCCCATATTAATTTTTAGCAAAGAAGCTCCTGAATTACTTTTAAAAATGAAGGAATAAACGACCCATTAACTGGATAATGATAGTCAACACATGAAGAGAGATCGCCGTAAATCAAAAGTAACAGAGAACACAACAGGCTAGTCTGTGCCTACAGGGGCAAAGGGAGCCCGTAGCAAACGTTGCGTTTCTACTACCAGCAAGAAAACTGCTAGGAAAAGGCCATCGGGAGCTGACTGAAGCTTGTAGCTAGTCCTAGAAAATGGCAGCTCTTAGGTAAGTAGCTGATACAGTAAGAACCTGTAAGAAAGAGGCTTGCAGATCAAGAGACAAGACCAAGTTTATTTTGCAGATGTCTTGTTGAACTGTTCTGAGGCGACGAATTGTTTTAAAGAATTGTGTAAAACTTAAAACCAGATTTCTGGCACAGTACCAACCCGTGCTGAGCAGAAGAGGCAATCCAGCAGTCCAGAGAGGATATGCAAAGTCAGCTCAGGGTTGGATAGCAATCTTACTGAGCTCTATTGTTCCCCAAATATTCTGCATTGCTCTTGTGCCAACCCTGAGAGGGACATTACGATAGCACAGACCACCTGTGGAAGGGCTCTATCACATAGCAGGAATGAGTTTGAAGGACAATGCTATTCTTTCAGGCTCTCCCTGGGAGTTGCCCTGTGCAGGTACTGCGGCTGGTCTGTCTTTACAGGATGGCAGTGAAACACACCACCTTCTGACAAGGAGGCCCAATCGTTGGCTCCTGCGGATGTATTACCAATACATCTGTGTTTATTCCCATGTTTACTGTAGCTAAAGTACCTCATTAGTTTTGGTATCTCCGTTTTCAGAGTGGTTTTCTTCTTTAGCATCCTCTTGTTTAGTTTCATCTTTGCCTTTGGCTCCTTTCTTCCCTTTTGTTGCTGCCTTTTTGTCCTCCTTTTTATCATTTGCTGCCTTTTCTTTCTGTTAAGAAAACAGACCGTGATATGGTAAATGCTAATTTCCACCTCGTACATCTGCACACGGACATACTCAACTCTAAAACCGTCTACGCAACCTGCTTCTACACGCTGAACTTCCTATTGACAAAGATGAGAGGAAAGTTTCCAGGGAGAAGTGCTTTCCTTCTATTCTGTCCTGAATGTGCTACTGGGAAGTGCATAATATAAAAGCAGCCATGGCTGGGGTTAAAAGAATTCCTATTTTAAATAGGCATTCAATTAAATTAGCTAAAAAATGTTGAACTGGCCTGTATTTCTGCTGTGCTGCTGAAAGGCATACCACAGAACAAAAAGAACATGTACAGCTAGTGGAAATAGCAGAATACTTCAGATGTGCTATTAATGCCTATTTAGAAAACTGTAACAAAGCTGTAGTCAAAGGACTTTCCCCCTTCCCTGCCAGAAATATTCCTTACTATAATAAACCATTTGTGTGATAGACAAGTTGGGGGCTCAACAGCATCACTTCAGTAACAACGAGAACTTTGCATGTATTATTTAAGCGCAGTTTTTTATATGTGGATCAGGCTAAACCAAAACAAAACTTGATGCTACAACTTCTGTAGTAATAGTTTTCTATATGGCAAGGTCAGAACCCCATACAGTAACAAGCATGACTCTCATTAGTTTCACTTCCGAGGATCTGCCTCTTGCTGCCAATAAGTAAGTGCACTAGGCAAACTAGCTTAGTTCCTCACTTGATTAACCTAGTTCCAACAAAGGAACCATAAATATCTGCAAAATTACTACTCACAGGTAAGTGAAGATAAACAGGTAATTACTGAAGATATATCTCTCTCTCTCTACTCAGAAGATGGAGCTGTCTCAGTGACTAGAAGTTACAAAAAGTATACTTTATTTCAACACCTCGCTTATTAGTGTACAAAATTAATTCACATTAAAAATGAGCTGCTAGCTCAGGGTAAACTCAAATAGAGTATAAGGGGCAAAGTCACCTGATTCTTCAATGATACTGATGATTAAAAATTCACCAAAATTAACACCAACTCCTATAACAATGCAGAAAATTTAAGGCAGGAGGTTAGTAGCACTCAGGTGGGTGAGGGTCTCTTTCCTCTCTAACCTCCCACTCCCCAGTCTGACCTTGCTGAGGGATTTCAGCCCAGCTGGGAAACTCCACTACCACATGGTGTTAGCAGCCCCCTTCTCCTGGGCTGTGCCCACTCTCGACAAGCCTCTCCTCCTCTCTGGGGACTGACTTGTCAGAGATATGTAGTGGCTCTTTCCAATAGAAGAGAGTCACCAGAGGAGGAAAGGGAAGAGTAAGCCTCCACTCGCTCTTTTCCCCCTCTGTTGGCTGAACAGTCCTCCAACTTTCAAGAGAGGCAGCAAAAAGATAAACATCACAGTAACATCAGCACCCAAGTATTCTGGTACTGTTTGGCAGTAAGATTTAGAATTGCAATACTACTATGGTACTGATTTGCTCTCTGTCACTTGAACAGATCTCATCAGACCTTTGAAGCACATGTAAGTAGACCACTGTGAAGGGCTCCTCCAGCAGCACTAGTATGCTCCAAACTCACGAGCACAGGCGTGTTAGTCACTTGCTCTTCCAATGTAAGCCATAAAGGATTTTTAAAGATTTGGGGTTGTTTGAAGAAGGGTATCTTTTCCCTTTACCCCATTAAAAAAAAGTCAATAAAGTATTAACAGAGCTAAAACTGTAATTCTCTGTAGCCCACTCTTTGCTGGTAAAGCCTCTCTTAAGAAAGCTTTTGAGGAGAATCCACAGAAACTGGCTTCCATGGCTGGGCTGACCGGAGAGAAAGTGTCTCGCAGCACACAGCTGTGAGTGAGGATCCCGGGATCTCTGCTCTGTTCTGCAAGATCCGTGGCTTCTGGGGACAAGCGAACGGCTATTCTGTAAGGGATCAAGCCCCCTTCCACAACCAAGTGAGTCCAGGAAAAAAAATAGCCAAGGAGACGACGTTATTTTTCAATGTCCAAGCTTCTTCCATCCTCTCAGCTAGTTCTGAGCTAATACCATTGTATTAATTTTCCTGAATAATTTTTCTATACAGATGGCAACATCAATTCAGTAATAAGGTTGTGTGTTTTATAAAGTGATAAAACTTTTTTCCCAGCTCTATGTTTTTCAGTATGGCCAAGTTTAGAAGGTGAAATCTATTCTGACACACAAAAAAACATTTGAAGAACCTGAAGGTTACGTATTTGAGGGAAACCAGAATTAAAGATGCCTGCACAATTCTTATTATATCCCCCTTTGCACAGATATTGATCCAGTATTAGGAGCTCTAGAGAGCCAAAAATGCAGCTCAAGTATCCTGGCTTCAAACTAGTACCACAGAAGCCAGAGGACCAACGCTTTCCAAGTCCAACTGCGGGGCAATGTGCGGGGCAATGACCAAGGCACCACTCCCAGCAGAACTAAACCGTGTATGATCCCAGAGGGAGGCCGCACCATACAGCTTGTGCAGGAAGGGAGCAAACTAAGTTTTGACAATCACTTACAGTCCTTAACTTTTGAATGTTTATTTTCACAACTTTTAAGATTCGGTTAACGCAGCTTCCGTGTATAAAGCCCGAGATGTTTCCATAAAAATAAAAAAGCAAACTTGAAAAAAAAGAAAATACCAACAACGTGCATCGTATGCAACTGCACTGACCTCTGCATGGGTCATCAGCAGAGGCCGAACCCAGGACTTTTAGATCCCCAAGACAGCTCTCTGCCACTTGGGCTGGAAGAGCAACCACCAGCGGTAGGCTCTCCTCCTCCCGGGGGACCAGCAGACACCAGAAGGAGATGCAATCCAGAGTGTGCGAGCCGCGCGAGCACCACAGGAATGTGGAGCAGCAGGGTTCCAAGGTTCCCCTGCCGCTCCGGAATGGGATCTAGAAATCTGGCTGCACGGCCAAGATGCAGATGCAAAAAACTTGCTCTGCACACCACTGCAATTACAGAGCTGAGATGCGGGATCCCCAAACCGACAAGCAGGGTTCTCCTTCTTGTCCATTTCTCATGACATCTCTGATGCTCCATATAGAAGGACTTGGAGGTAGAATAGTTTTCATCATCTGGAAATCTGCGGTGCCATATGCAACTGCAAGGCCTTTTAAACATACAGAAAAGAGCTCCTGGATCCCAGCCTGTCATCCCCTTCTGCAACTAAAGCATCTCTCGCACCTGTGCTTTGTCCATACGACCACCCAAAACCACAAAAGAAAATGTACGATGGGAACAGGTTAAAAAGAACGCTAAAGTTTTGTTGTTGTTGTTGTTTTTCTCCCCAGCTGCAAAATCCTAATACAATCTGAGTATTTACAGAGACATCTAAAAAAAGCACTGCAAACTGTGACCGCTGGGGCAGTCTGTGACAGGAAAGGGGTATAAAGAAATACCACATATGGATTGCAGAACTGTCCCCTTTTAAATTTCAGACTGTTACTCCAAAGCAAAAAGGAGCTTTAAATAGTTTCTTTTTTAACTATACTGTCAGGTATGCCAAGATTTCTGGCATTTCCAAAAATATCCAGCTTAAGAAAATGGGTACGTAGAACTTTATCTCCAGTGATTAAAATTTGATAAACTGATTACTAGCTGAAAAGAGTGCCTTTGAATGAAAAAATAGTAAGAAACTGTAATTAAAAGCATGATTTTCAATACTGTCTCTGAGTCTCTGATCTCTATTCAAAGCATCGTTTTCCCAACAATGCACTACACGAAACTTCAGAATGGCCTTGCAAGGCAAGCAGTAAAGCCTCACCACAACTGATTTAAAATCTGTTCAGTTTCCCGCATTCCTTCACTAGGCATTGGATAAAATGATCTTTACATCTTTCAAGTTCTTTTAACTCACATAATTCAATCTTAACCCTTTCAAGAAAATGATGAAAACCCAAAATCGTTAGTTGTGGATGGTTTTTTCCCCCTATAAACACCTTGAGAAAGAAAAGTATAACTTCAGTTCAAGAGATCTCGAAGACTTACCTTAGGTGCTGCCTTTTTGGGCTTTGGCTCCGGTTTAGGCGGAGCAGGTTTCTGTACAAAACATACATAAGAAACAGAGTCAGATGAATGCTATAAATGTTTTAGCAATATGCTGTTAACTTTTGAAAACTATTCCAACAAAAAATAGTTTAGAGCTGTCTGCTTCATTCTGTAGTATAAAGGAGTAAACGTCAGAGACAGATCAGCATGTTTCATTATCCAAACCCGCGTTTCCTCACGTATGTTACAGTGGCACAGATGCTGATAGGAGTAGTAAGTGGATCATTACTGTGTCTGGGTGTTACTGTCTGCTGTGAAGGCAAGCGTGTGTCAGAAATGAAAGGTATTAACATTTGGACATAACTCTACATATGAATACACATCTTAGCTTTCACTAAAATTAAGTACTTTCTTTTTTAAATAGCAACCGTTATCCACTTGGCATTTCCAAGATGGCTTAAAAAAGGGCTGGGTGCACTATGTGTCTGTAGAAAAGGATGCCAAGAGCCTGTTTAAGGCTGCGACTTTGGGCTGAACCCTACTGCACGACACAGATTTTACACCCTCTAGGTCTCAGTTTACCCAACAGTTGGGCCGGCAAAATCAATGGGCAAATTACAAGTATAAGGAGAGAGCAGGCCACTTATAGACCTATGAGCAGGTACTTGTACGGAGAAGACCTACAGAGAACAAATGCATCTTGAAATCAATATTCCTTGACTCTGGATACTCATGCGTCCAGACCGCACGTTAACTAACACAGCTGTTGCATCTCACGTGAAACGTCTAAAAGTAAGCCTGTCATGTGTTGATACTCAAGGACCGGAAGCATAGAATGGGAATTTTACTTTTAAATATTGCCAATACTCTAGCTATGCCTTTCACAATACCGATGGGAAAAAACCAAATAGTTTCTCCGTAACTGTCCCCTAGACCGTAACACCCCACGTGATGTAATATTAAAAGAGTAAATAAAGATACTTACAGCAGATAGTCTAGCTGACCTTCTCTTTGGCTACGTAAAGAAAGATGTGTCACTAAAATTCAGAGAGCATGTAAAGCAGTGCTTTCCCAGAACCGCAACCCAGAATAACACGGCACATGCACTACGCCATGAAGCCCCATACAAATTCGAGGATTTACGAAATTACAGGCATTATGGCGATGACTTCCTGGAAGTGCAGCTTTGTTCCACAGTTCCCACCCTACGCTGCCGCCCTTTTACCCCAGTGAGGTGGCAAGCGATATAAGTTTCTTTTACTTCCAGGAGTTGTGCCATTAAGGCTCTGCCACCGAGCCGCTGCCTGCGAGGCTCAAGGGGACACGTTCCCGTTGGATCCGATGGCCTCAGCGTGGCGGAACTGCTGCCTCCAGCCGGGACCCCCAGCACCCACCTCAGGCGAACAGGCCGAGGGCCGGGCCCGAGCACCCCCAACCCAGGCGCAGGGCCCGAGCCGGCACCCACCCCCGGGGGGCCGCAGACATTTATGTGGAGCACCCTAAAAGTTCTCGGGAGGAGTGGGGGACCGGCACCTACCTCCTCCTTTGCCTCGCCTTCAGCTGGAGCCTGCAAGGAAAGCCAGAGACTGAGGTGAGAAGGCGACGCCATCCCCTGCCCGCTCTGGAGCCCTGCCTGAGGGGAGCCCGGGGGGGGGGGGGGGGGGCGGCCAGAGAACCCCCACCACCACCCGGCCGACTAAAGCCGCACCGCCCCGCTTCCCTTCTTCCCCGCTCCCCCTGACGGCCCAGCGGGCCAGGATGGAGAGGGGAGATCCATGGCGGCATCACCCCCAACCCCAACCCACCCCGCCATCGCCTCACGGACTACAACTCCCACAATGCCTCGGGGCAGCCGAAGCGACGTCACCGCGCCCGGCCGTCGCCGCCGTTTAAAAAGTTCCCGCCAATTTACCTGCCACAACAAGGTCGTCGCCGGCCCGGCGCAAGGACAATGACGGGAGACCCGGCCCCGTCACGGCAACGGCCGCCCGCGGGGCTTCGGACCGGCCCCGCCGCCCCCGGCCCCGCCGTCGGCGGGGCCGGGGGCGGCGGGGCCGGTCCGAAGCCCCGCGGGCGGCCGGTGGGGGGGTTTGGCGAGGAAGGAGGGGGGGTGACGGCCGCGTCGCCGCCTCCTCCTCCTCCTCTTCCTCCTCCTCAGCCGCGGGGTAGCCGGGAGCGCGGCCGTGCCGAGCCTCGAAGGACCCGCGGAGGCCGGTTGCGGTCTCGGTGGCCGCGGGTGGCGGGGTCGGGGCTTGAGGTGTTGGGGGGGGGGGGGGTGTTGGAAGCCCGCCGAGCTAAAGTTCCTAATTATGGTGGTGAATCCCTTCCCCGGTCTTTTTTTTTTTTTTTTTTTTTTTTTCCCTTCAAGGACAGTTTCAAATTCTGCGCCGCCTAATGGCTCCAAATTACCATTGCACAACCATCTGGTATGACAAGAAGTGGGAGAGGGGAAAAAAAAAAAAAAAAAAAAAAAAAAAAGGAGAACAAAGGCAAACGCAGGAGAAAGAGGCACCGTTTAGACCCAAATCCTCCCGGGGAATGGCCCGATCCGCCTTCAAATGCTCCCGGAGGTAACCGGGAGGGTTGGAGCCGTTCGGCCCCGGGGTTTTGGGCGCTGGGCGAGCGGCAGAGCCCTCCGTGCCTAGCGCTGCCTGCCTGTGTTCTCCATAGGGGCAGCAGCAGCACTATGGCTGTTTGTAATCCAGCATGGAGACACTGCTCAGCCCTTCTCCTCGCAAACAAAACAGCCCAAAGTGAACTCACAGGCTCCCCTGCCCGCGCCGAGCAACCCCTAAAAAACACACGCCCTAGCCCTCTACCCCTCCAGTCCCGGCTCCGCTTTTAGGACACGGACAAAAAATTAAAAATGCAAAAAAAAAAAAAAAAAAAAAAAAACTCCACACACACACACACCACACACACGCGCGCGCGCGCGCAAAAAATTTACAGATAATTCTGCGAATGCCGCTTTGATCTCTCCCCGTCGTTCCCCATCTGTCTCCCCTATTTTTTTTTTTTTTGCACTTACCTTTCTTTTGGGCATAGTTGCACCTTAATAGTTGATTGCAAAATATATAGATATATATATAAAAAATAAATGTAACCACCAAAAAACTGTTTCAACCCTTCTGCAAAATTGCAAAAAAAAAAAAAAAAAAAAAGAAAGATGTATAAGGGACCAAGAGTTAATTGCAGCAGAAACTGAACAAAAAAAAATCCCCCCCTCTTTATTGCAAACAGTAAAATACACCAACACGCAACCAAACTGCATGAATGGGGAGCGCGAGATGGGCCCAGCCGCCGAGTGACGGCCGCGGCGGCCAATGAGACGGCGGGCAGAGCCTCGGGAGGCGGGGCGTGGGCGGAGGGGGGGCGGGGCGGCGGCCGTAGCGCGAGAGACGCTCGCAGACGGAGGGACGGCGGCTTTACGCTGTCTGCGCAGCGGAGCCGGCCTAAAGCGCGCGGTGAATACGGCGCCGCCGCCGCGGGGAGGGCGCAGCCGGCGGCCCGAGCGCGGCTCCGCGGCGGGCGGGCGACGCGGAGCCGGGGGGGGGGGGGGGGGGGCGGCAAGCCGCCGGCCCGCCGCTTCTCCGAGCTCCTCCGCCTTGGCCGCGTCCTGCCCCGGCGGCCGCAGATCGCTCCCTCCCCTTCCACCGCCCTCCTTCCCCGCGTTACCCCCCCCCCCACCACCACCAGGGGCCGGGAAAGAAACTTCCCCGAAAGTTACCACAGGGCCGCAGGACGACAACATGGCCGCCTACGGCGGCGGCTCTCCGGCTCTCGGGCTGCAGGGGAGGAGGGGGGGGGGGGGGAGGCCGCCATGCCGCGGGGCGTTGCGGCCTGGCAGCCGATGGCGGGCGGCGGGGAGAGGCCGGGACGCCGGTGGAGGGGCTGGGGTCGGGGGCGGGGGGGGGGGAGCTGAGGCGGCCGCCACGTCCCGCCTTTGCGGTACCTGTTGGAAAGGGCCGTTAACCGCCGCGGGTTACCTCAGCCGGCCGAGGGGGCTGCGGCCTTTGTCCGCCTCGGCCTCCCCCCCCCCCCTCCCGGGGGTAAAAACGGGGTGCCCGTAGGGTGTAAAACTGCCCCGGGGGGGGGCCGGGTGGGGATTTTGGGGACCAGGTGGCCGTTTGGGCTGTTGGAGCTCAGCCGAAGCGTGGGAGATCTTTGCCGGCGGTGGGCCTGTGAGTTTGAGGTAGGCCCGAAGGTGAACTCTGGAGACTTGTGCAGGGGTTGAGGGAAACGTGCCGGTGTGTCCGTCCTCGCTAGCTGGGATTTCTGCCGGGGTGTCCGCCATCCATTTCGTCTTGTTTCTCTGGGGAAAGCACAAGGCGTGCGTTAATACCACCTGTAGGACCAAAGCACTTTGCAACTGAGACTTGCTGCTGCTCTGAGGTGTGACTATTCCTGCCAAAAGCCGGTCTAATCTCTTTATAAAAACCTACGATAAAGGAGATTCTGCAGTCTTCCTAGACAGCCTGTTGCAGCACTCAGCTCTCCTTAAAACCACAAAGTTTTCCCCAGCATCTAAACCATACTTCGGCTGCTAATTAAAGTTCCTTTGCCCAGTGTCTAGCAGATACAAAAAGCAATTCATAAGCATCAATTTACGCTAACATTTTTAGATACTGTATCACTTTGCATAATATTATCATATTCTCTCTTAAACTTCGTTTTTCTAGACTAAACAAATTCTCATAGGCCTCATGATCTCATAGGCTGTGTTTTCTAAACCTTTTACCATTTTTAGGCTGCCCCGGACTCTTCGACCTCGCATTCTTCCTTACATCTATATCCAATAATCAGGTTAATTAGGTAACCTATCTCAGCGTGGCATTTGCCGACTTTGCGATAGCATCACCATGTTGGTTCAGATTCTTTTTCTGATCCCTTGTAATCCCTGGATCCCTTTCAGTGCTGCTCTCTGAACAGCTGTTCCTCCTATTCTTGACAAATTCACAGTGACTTCTTGATTTGTCACTTTTTACGTTGCCTCATTCTCAAAGTGCTTAGATTTCAATAGTTTATTATCTTCCTGGGCTTTGGAATTAAGCTGAGCAGTTTTCTACCCACAGGTTCACCTTTCTCCCCCTTCCTCCATCAGGTCAATGTAGAACCATCAAATGCCACGATATTTTGCTGATAAAATTCAAAAATGTCTGTGACTGGCCTCCTAAATACTGGGGGGTGCATTTTCCAGGCACTGCCGACCGCAGTGTAACCACATAACCAAATACAATTTGGTCTGTTCTTTCCTGCTACTACCTGTTGCTGTCATCTTCCTAAAAAGGTTGTGCTTAGTAACTGGTAGCAATTGACTTTATTTGAAGGCTGAAGCAAAGGAGGCACAGCTTTTTTTTTTTTGTGCCTTCCTTTATTTGTTCTCCTTTTCTGTCAGTAGTAAGATTTTCTTTTGTTTTGCTCTTACTTCCAATGTGTATAAATAGAACATGTTCCTATATGCATGGGTTTCTTTCTCTCTCATTACCTGTTAATCATGGCACCTTCAAGTTCTCCTGTATTAATCAAGATTTTAAATAGCGTTTCCAATAGTTTTCTCTGTCTTCTGAACTAAAAATTGTCTGAAACACATTTCAGAAGCTCTTGGTCTTCTTTCAAGAGTCTCTGTCTGATAGCAGAATTTCTCCATTACCAACAAGGTTTGTGCTTCAGTTGCTTTTGTCAGTTGCCTTGAAAGGTTTTGCCTGTCTCCCTGCGGTTATTGTTTCATTCTTTCTGTGTTCGGTGAGAAGTCTTTGTACATTTGTGGAAAAGGAACGGGAGTTTGTAGAAGGGTCTGTCAATATCTTCCCCTGAACAACTTGCATGACAAGCAGTTTGGTTGAAAGCTTGGATCAAAATGTGCACTGCAAATTAAGCACGGATTTAAAATTTACTACTAATTTTTGCATTATATTTGTTATGCCGCCTTTTTTAGCTTTATATTTTTTCAAATATTTTCACTTTTCTAAAAATGTTCATTAAACCACAAACTGACTTAAATAATCATCAGTTAGAAGATCACTTCCCTCTGAATAGATAGGATAAACTGCTGTGAGATACTGTTATGCTGAAAGTATAAGTGGCTGTTACTATGCAGACCAGTAGAAGATAACAGACCTGGTTGTAGCCTATGGATATTCTAAACACCCTTCCAATCAGGCCAAGTGGAAGGAGCAATTAAATATTCCTTTATGCAATAATAACTGGAAAGAATAGGAAGTCACCTATCAAACCAATGGGGAGGCGGCCATGGCTGGTTAAATTTTCTTCTAAATCACAGAAGTAGCCGTATGTTTATCTGTGACCAAAACCAAGCAGCAGGTGAAAGCAGCATTGATGTGCAGGGCCATGCGATGAAGACCTTCCGTCCTTGCTGTTAACCTTCGGTGTTAAAGCAAAGGTGACCGTGGTTCTGCCGTCGTTAATACAGCAGCACAAATCTGATCCAGACGGGGAGCAGGCTCACTACGATGTTAGTCACAGCACACAGTATGGAGCTTACAGTGGCTTTATGACTGTACAGTAGCTTTACATTGGGTGTGGAAAGACAAAAAGGATTTGATGACACGTTAGAATGGCATGGACTGATAGACCTAATGTGGCACATAGACTGCCGGTACAAAACTAACCAGTTAAACCTTTTGGGTAAATTAGGCCTAGGAGAATAAGTTTATTCTGGAGCATTAGTTTGTACCATGTGACCTTTTTTGGCATTTTTGCCAAAACTGGCATTTCTTATTCAGTACAAAACCATATAAACCTGAATTTATGATATCATATCACCGGACTATGTCAAGAGTAAATCAAAGCAACAAGCCAGAAATTAATCTTTTTTGTGCTACTGTTTCTATGAGAAAACTTCATGCTAAAACTTCTATAAGCACAGGTATTCGAACCAGGATATTGGCTCCGGAGGTAAAAACATCCAGTCTACAAACAGAAACATATGACTATGTCAAAACAAAACTAACCAACGCAGCCTGCACTCTGAATAGTCAGTCTGAATGGCCCACACTAAACTTACAGAGCGATGCTCAAATGTTGAGAAATTTTTAGAGAATTGGGAAATTGCAGACAACCTAAGCGCAAGAAAATACTTTCAGGCTGAAGCTATCACAGCTCGGTTTAGGGTTTGCCCCCTAATCTCTGCAAAATAGGGCAAGACTCGGTCAACTCGATTTTGATACCCCAGTGGTCTGACTCCTGGTTGCTCTGTGTCTACTAACGAGTCACCTCAGGGATCTACAGCTCTCCAGCATCCTCCAAGGTGCTGTTAACCACATCTTGAACATTGGGTGGTTTTCAGGATGTTTGACGGTTCACAATACCATGTAGATATTCCTGCTGTTGCCCAAGGCAGGAATGTCCTGCAGAGGAGGAGAGCCTGTTCCTGATGTCAGAGAAGATCTGTAGTACTTGATGAATGTTTTCCTAGATCACCTTCTTGAAGTGAAGCAGATCAAGATATTCCTGAATAATGGCAAAATACACCAAAGTCACCCTTGGGTGATCGACTTCTAGCCTTCCCCAAAAAGGCGGTTAGGTATACGTTGCTTTCTCATTCCTTTGTGCTACAATTCATGTGAATTTTGAACATTGGGAGATTGCTTTCCACCATGGGATCTCAGGAGTCTTGCAGCTCTCACGGTCATGCTGTTCAGGCCTGAGGCATTTTACTCCCTGATTCATTTGCCCGTAATGTGTAAAGACTGGGTCTTACCGAAGGTACGGTGATGATGCCGTTCTTCAGCACCACTATCTGTGGAATCGGAAGGGTGGATGAGGCGCATCCACAGGTGCTGACAGTGCGGCTGATGGCATGGCGAGGCTGCCCTCACTACCTTAATGAAGTCTGCTGTGACAACTTGTGCTAAACCAGAAGCGAGCGTGACATGGGCTCAGGACACATTCAGCTCCCAGCCTGGGCCATCTAACTGTGCAACAGCCCCATCATCATGAGTTCAGAGGCAAGGGAAATGGGGATTCTGTATGTGCACATAGTCATGGCACGTATGGCAAGTAATATTAACACATACATTGTTTTGTGGCAAAATATCACAAAACACGTTTGCATGTCATGTACCTGGCATTTAAAGTGTCCGTTGGCCTTATTGTACATAACTTTTGGGATGAGTGGATTATCAATCTATAGAAGATGTTTGTGCTTAGTTAATTTTATGGTTTGTCCTGGGTAATTTTATGGTTCGTCCTGGCTAAACATTGATTTATGTATCAAATTCAGTATTGATTGTGATGAAACATTTAGTGCTTATTAATTTGGGAACATGAGGGTGTAACCCTGTTGGTTGGTTTAGGATTCTCATTGAGTCTGTTTGTTTATCTTTACTTCAGTAAAACCTTTGGCTTAGCTACAGCTTCCTACCAAAGTAAATGCAGACTTTTAATAAACACAAAATATAGATAAGAAGAAATTTCAATCCATTGCAGTCAGACAAGCTGACTGTCAGTAGCAAGTTTTTCTTTTAGTTATTTCTTTCTTCCAGTTTTGGTTCTTTAAAAGAAGATGTAATTTGGAAAAGCAGTCAAAACTAAGGCTACTACTAAAATGAAGCCAGAAAAAGCACAAAAGAAAAATGAGTAGTTTTCTCAGCTGATCAGTTGCCAACACTGTCTTTTATTTGCCTTTTCCTCCACAATTCTCACATGGTATGCACTGCTGTACAGATCTCAAATGTGTGATGACTGCCTTTACGGTAACAATTCTCTCTCTTCAAAAATACGAGGTTATGGTAGTGCATGTGAGAAGATAAAGGCACACTTGAAGGGTGGCAGGAGTCACGTGCGTGGGCGAAGTGTTGCCAGCTCCCGGCCTTGCATGAAGCACTGCGTGGAGTCCTGTCCCCAAAACTGGGATACAACTTTACTGCAAGGTCGCATGGTGGCAAAAAATGCAAATGCCATACTGGGATGTGTAAAGAATATAATCTGCAAAACAAGAACAACTTCCAGGGAGCTACAGGCAGGATTCATCTATCCAAAAGCAGATGCTTACATTTGAGTTAGTTGTCTGGACACCTTCTATACTCAGCAGAGAAAAGCAGGCACCTTTGGGGCCTGGTGTGCTCCATTCTAGGACAGATGTTCAAGCTGGCATTATAAACCAGAAAATACATTTCCTCACCTAACACAAAGGAGTTTATTAACGGGTTCAGTGACTTCTCAACATAGAAATAAGTAGAAATGTCTACTACCCTTATAACATTGGATTAACTCCATCAGCTAACTTAACAGAGATGATGAAGATGAGGGGGGTGGCAAGGGCAGAAAACACAACTACAGTGGGAGATGTCCAGTGTCCCAATGTAGACCACATAGCTGTTATGTCTGAGGGTGAGTGGTTAGACACTAGTGACTTTTTATAGAGCAGCTGGTCAGGGAAGCTAAGAAAGGAGAAGCAACTCTTGATTTGGTTGAGGGCAGAGAACAGGACCTAACTAATCATTCCTTGAATCAGTGACCATTACATACTTAAGAGTCACCACTCTGATCGGAGCAACAAAAGCCAAAGAAATTCCCTGTTGTTCTAAATTTTGGAAAGGGGAACTCTGTAACAGTGAGAAGCCTTCCTGAAAAAAAGCTGAAAAGGGTAGCTGAAAGAATAAAAGGGTTTTATGCGGCATGGAGACTACTGAAATACATCACATTGGAAGCACTGACCAAATGCGTATAACCTGTCAAAAAAGCATGTAGGAGGATCAAGCATGGCTAAAAAAACGGCTAAAAAATCAAACACGGCTAAAAGGCAGGACATAGGAGGCTATCAGAAACAAGAAGGCATCCTTCAGAAAGTTGGATTTGTGTTTTAATGAGGAAAACAGAAAAGTTTATAAACAAGTGAAATGTAAAAATGGTTGTGTGAAAAACAGTTTGACACACAACTAGCAAAAAGACTTAAAAAGCAACAGAAGTCTTTTTCAGTCTCGTCAGGAGCAGGAAGCCTGAAAGACATTTTCTAGAACGAATCGGCTATTGAGATATAAAAGGAATATGTAGGAAAGACAATATTGGAGCAGAAAACCCAAATGAGTTTCTTGCATCTGCGTTTATTGTGGAGGAGGCTGGGGAAGTTCCCAGACAGGAACTCACAAGCTCGCCTGAGGATCTGTCTCATGCTGAAGCATCGGTAAGGGTTAGAATAAATCGACAAAGCGAGTAATAACAAACTAACCATTGCCAGATGGTCCTCGCCGCACCCGCAGAAGTGTGTAAGCCTTCCTTTAAAGCTGCTTCCACACACAGCCTTAGGAGATGGCTGATGCTACCAGGTTTTAAAGTCCATTCCCGGGGAGACTCAGCACCTGAGAGGGTTGTGCCCAAGTAAGCACAGTGAAGTTTTACAAAGCCATGCTACCTTTAGCACTTTTTTTTTTTTTTTAATAAGTCTTTCCAACAGCCATTTGAAGATGCT